>NC_139461.1:312392500-313675833 GCF_057233095.1 Heloderma suspectum | reverse complement strand
CGAAAGCATCAATTCTTCGGCGCTCAGCCTTCCTTATAGTCCAGCTCTCACAGCCATACGTTACTACTGGGAAAACCATAGCTTTGATTAGACGGACCTTTGTCGTCAAGCTGATGTCTCTGCTTCTTACTATGCTGTCTAGGTTTGCCGTAGCTTTCCTCCCAAGGAGCAAGCGTCTTTTAATTTCATGGCTACCGTCACCATCTGCGGTGATCTTGGAGCCCAAGAAAGTAAAATCTGTCACTGCTTCCATTTCTTCCCCTTCCATATGCCAGGAAGTGATGGGGCCAGATGCCATGATCTTCGTTTTTGTAATGTTGAGTTTCAAACCAGCTTTTGCACTCTCCTCTTTCACCCTCAACAAGAGGCTCTTGAGATCCTCTTTGCTTTCTGCCATTAGGGTGGTGTCGTCTGCATATCGGAGGTTGTTGATAATTCTCCCAGCAATCTTAATTCCGACCTCTGATTCATCCAACCCGGCTTTTCTCATGATGTACTCTGCATATAAGTTAAATAAGCAGGGCATCAATATGCAGCCTTGTCGTATTCCTTTCCCAATTTTGAACCACTCGGTTGTTCCATGTAGGTTCTCACTGTTGCTTCTTGACCCTCGTACAGGTTTCTCAGGAGACAGGTAAGGTGGTCTGGTACTCCCATCACTTTAAGAATTTGCCACAGTTTGTTGTGATCCACACAATCAAAGGCTTTAGCGTAGTCAATGAAGCAGACATAGACGTTTTTCTGGAATTCTCTTGCTTTCTCCATGATCCAGCAAACGTTGGCGATTTGATCTCTAGTTCCTCTGCCTCTTCGAAACCCAGCTTGTACTTCCGGTAGTTCTCGGTTCACATACTGCTGAAGCCTAGCTTGTAGGATTTTGAGCATCACCTTGCTGGCATGTGAAATGAGCGCAATTGTGCGGTAGTTTGAACACTGTTTGGCGTTGCCCTTCTTTGGAATTGGAATGTAAACTGACCTTTTCCAGTCTTGTGGCCACTGTTGAGTGTTCCACATTTGTATTGAATGCAGCACTTTAACAGCATCATCTTTTAGGATTTTAAATAGCTCAGCTGGAATACTGTCATCTCCGCTAGCTTTGTTGTTACTAATGCTTCTAAGGCCTACTTGACTTCACTCTCGAGGATGTCTGGCTCAAGTTCAGTGACCGCACTATCATGGCTATCAGGGACATTCAGATCTTTCCTGTATAGTTCTTCTGTGTATTCTTTCCACCTCTTCTTAATCTCATCTGCATCTGTTAGGTCCCTGCCTTCTTTGTCCTTTATCATGCCTGTCTTTGCACAAAACGTTCCCTTGAGATCTTCGATTTTCTTGAAGAGATCTCTAGTCTTTCCCATTCTGTTGTTTTCCTCGATTTCTTTGCATTGTTCATTTAAGAAGGCCTTCTTGTCTCTCCTTGCTATTCTCTGGAACTCTGCATTCAGTTGGATATATCTTCCCCTTTTTCCCTTGCTTTTCGCTTCCCTTCTTTCGTGAGCTACTTGTAAAGCCTCATCAGACAGCCACTTGGCTTTCTTGCATTTCTTTTTCTTTGGGATGGATTGAGTTGCTGCCTCCTGAACAATGTTACGGACCTCCGTCCATAGTTCCTCAGGCACTCTGTCTATCAGGTCTAATCCCTGAAATCAATTCCTCACCTCCACTGTATATTCATCAGGGATATGATTTAGGTCATACCTGAATGGTTTAGTGGTTTTCCCGACGTTCTTCAATTTAAGCCGAAATTTTGCAACAAGAAGCTCATGATCTGAGCCACAGTCAGTTCCAGGTCTTGTTTTGACTGACTGTATAGAGCTTCTCCATCTTTGGCTGCAAAGGACATAATCAATCTGATTTCGATATTGACCATCTGGTGATGTCCATGTGTAGAGTCGTCTCTTGTGCTGTTGGAAAAGTGTGTTTACTATGATCAGCGTGTTCTCTTGGCAAAACTCTATTAGCCTTTGTCCTGCTTCATTTTGTACACCAACGCCATGCCTGCCTGTTGTTCTTTACAGCATTGGATTTTCTTTTCACCACCAGACACATCCACAGCTGAGTGTCCTTTCAGCTTTGGCCCAGCCGCTTCGCTCTTTCTGGCGCTACTTGGAAATACCTTCTGCTCTTCCCCAGTAGTATATTGGACACCTTCCGACCTGAGGGGCTCATCTTCCGGCATCATATCTTTTAGCCTTGTGATACGTTCCATGGGGTTTTCTTGGCAAGAATACTGGAGTGGGTTGCCATTTCCTTCTCCAGTGGACCACATTTTGTCAGAACTCTCTGCCATGACCTGTCCGTCTTGGGTGGCCCTGCACGGCATAGCTTATGGCTTCACGGAGTTACGCAAGCCCCTTCGCCACAACAAGGCAGTGATCCCAAAAATGATTTCTAAAAACATTGTAATAAGAACACTTTTATAGAAAGACTAGAGATGTAAAATGTCTGGAAATAATGAAGCCATGGGGAAAAACATTTTTAATCCTCTCTGTAAAATTCCCAGCACAGTTATTTCTTTCATTCCTTATTAAAAATATAGATCTAAAGTATATTTTATGGATGGACATTTATGCTCGGTTTCCGAACATGTGAGTAGAGAGTCACCATTGTGCATTCTTGACAGTAAATGGGCATTCTTGTTGGTTTGAGTTTTGTTCAATAGAGTCCTATGTTTCTGATGCTGTAGCAGTCATTCAATGTAGTTTTAATCTATTCAGACAATAATTGCACATTTACTGAGTTTACTTTTAAAAATAGAATGATAATTTTATGAGCAAATTAAATGAAACATAAAATAACAGAAAGGCTGCTTTATGTTCCTAAAGCAGCCCTCCCCAACCTGTTGTGCTCTCCAGATGTTTTGGACTACAGTGCCCAGCATTCCTGACCATTGGCCCTGCTGCCTGAGGCTGATGGGAGCTGAAGTCCAAAATATCTGGAGGGAACGAAGTTGGGGAAGGCAGTCGTGAAAGCAATAAAGTGAATTTAGATCTGTAAAGAGCACTAAAAAAATAAGTATTGCTCATTTTTCATTTTTTCCCATATTCTGTTTTTTTCTGAAAACTCTCTGGGGAAAAAATGGTTTTTTTCCATGGCCTCAAAATTTCCACAAAGTTTACATCTCTAGCTGTGGATGTGGACCGAAGAGTTAAGCCAAAGCCTTTGCACATGTTGATGAACTGATAGTGGCTTTTGGGCCAGATGCAAATAGTTTGCTGTTGGGCACATATCTGCATCATTCATCTTTAATAGATCAATGCCATTTAACTGCCATCTTGAGATTGGAGCAGGTGGATGTGATGTGAAACTAGATTTGAAGTCTGGCGTGCTTTTCCCTGTGGTATGCACCAGAGTAGCCGCATGTAGTTGCCAAAAGCATTGTTTCCAGCAAGTAGGATGTGAGAGACCCCTTCATGGATCACTGCCTTGTTGTGGCGACGGGGCTTGCGTAACTCAGTGAAGCCATAAGCTATGCCATGCAGGGCCACCCAAGACGGACAGGTCATGGCGGAGAGTTCTGACAAAATGTGGTCCACTGGAGAAGGAAATGGCAACCCACTCCAGTATTTTTGCCAAGAAAACCCCATGGAACGTATCACAAGGCTAAAAGAGATGACACCGGAAGATGAGCCCCTCAGGTCGGAAGGTGTCCAATATACTACTGGGGAAGAGCAGAGGGAATTTCCAAGTAGCCAGAAAGAGTGAAGCGGCTGGGCCAAAGCCGAAAGGACACTCAGCTGTGGATGTGTCTGGTGGTGAAAAGAAAGTCCGATGCTGTAAAGAACAATATTGTTTAGGAACCTGGAATGTCAGATCAATGAATCAAGGTAAGCTGGAGGTGGTCAAACATGAGATGGCAAGATTGAACATCGACATCTTGGGAATCAGCCAACTCAAATGGACAAGCATGGGCAAATTTAATTCAGGTGACCATTATATCTACTACTGTGGGCAAGAATCCCTGAGAAGAAATGGAGTAGCACTCGTAGTCAATAAAGGGGTGGGAAAAGCAGTACTGGGGTACAGTCTCAAAAACATAGAATGATCTCAGTACGAATCCAAGGCAAACCATTCAACATCACAGTAATTCAAATCTATGCCCCAACCATTGAGGCCAAAGAAGTTGAGGTTGATCGGTTCTGTGAAGACGTACAACACCTTCTAGAACTAACACCAAAAAAAGATGTCCTTTTCATCATAGGGGATTGGAATGCCAAAGCAGGAAGTCAAGAAATCACCGGGATAACAGGCAAGCATGGCCTTGGTGTACAAAATGAAGCAGGACAAAGGCTAATAGAGTTTTGCCAAGAGAACATGCTGATCATAGCAAACACTCTTTTCCAACAGCACAAGAGGCGACTCTACACATGGACATCACCAGATGGTCAATATCGAAATCAGATTATGTACTTTGCAGCCAAAGATGGAGAAGCTCTGTACAGTCAGTAAAAACAAGACCTGGAGCTGACTGTGGCTCAGATCATGAGCTGCTTCTTTCAAAATTTCGGCTTAAATTGAAGAATGTAGGGAAAACCACTAAACCATTCAGGTATGACCTAAATCATATCCCTGATGAATATACAGTGGAGGTGAGGAATAGATTTCAGGGATTAGACCTGATAGAGTGCCTGAGGAACTATGGACAGAGGTCCGTAACATTGTTGAGGAGGCAGCAACTCAATCCATCCCAAAGAAAAAGAAATGCAAGAAAGCCAAGTGGCTGTCTGCTGAGGCTTTACAAGTAGCTGAGGAAAGAAGGGAAGCGAAAAGCAAGGGAGAAGGGGGAAGATATACCCAACTGAATGCAGATTTCCAGAGAATAGCAAGGACAGACAAGAAGGCCTTCTTAAATGAACAATGCAAAGAAATCGAGGAAAACAACAGAATGGGAAAGACTAGAGATCTTTTCAAGAAAATCGGATATCTCAAGGGAACGTTTTGTGCAAAGACGGGCATGATAAAGGACAAAGAAGGCAGGGACCTAACAGAAGCATATGAGATTAAGAAGAGGTGGAAAGAATACACAGAAGAACTATACAGGAAAGATCTGAATGTCCCTGATAGCCATGATAGTGCGGTCACTGAACTTGAGCCGGACATCCTCGAGAGTGAAGTCAAGTGGGCCTTAGGAAGCATTACTGACAACAAAGCTAACGGAGATGACAGTCTTCCAGCTGAGCTATTTAAAATCCTAAAAGATGATGCTGTTAAAGTGCTGCACTCAATATGCCAACAAATTTGGAACACTCAACAGTGGCCACAAGACTGGAAAAGGTCAGTTTACATTCCAATTCCAAAGAAGGGCAATGCCAAAGAGTGTTCAAACTACCGTACAATTGCGCTCATTTCACATGCCAGCAAGGTGATGCTCAAAATCCTACAAGCTAGGCTTCAGCAGTATGTGAACCGAGAACTACCGGAAGTACAAGCTGGGTTTCGAAGAGGCAGAGGAACTAGAGATCAAATCGCCAACATTTGCTGGATCATGGAGAAAGCAAGAGAATTCCAGAAAAACGTCTATTTCTGCTTCATTGACTACGCTAAAGCCTTTGATTGTGTGGATCACAACAAACTGTGGCAAATTCTGAAAGAGATGGGAGTACCAGACCACCTTACCTGTCTCCTGAGAAACCTGTACGAGGGTCAAGAAGCAACAGTAAGAACCGGACATGGAACAACCGACTGGTTCAAAATTGGGAAAGGAGTACAACAAGGCTGCTTATTGTCGCACTGCTTATTTAACTTATATGCCGAGTACATCATGAGAAAAGCCGGGTTGGATGAATCAGAGGTCGGAATTAAGATTGCCAGGAGAATTATCAACAACCTCAGATACGCAGACGATACCACCCTAATGGCAGAAAGCGAAGAGGATCTAAAGAGCCTCTTGTTGAGGGTGAAAGAGGAGAGTGCAAAAGCTGGTTTGAAACTCAACATTACAAAAACGAAGATCATGGCATCTGGCCCGATCACTTCCTGGCATATGGAAGGGGAAGAAATGGAAGCAGTGACAGATTTTACTTTCTTGGGCTCCAAGATCACCGCAGATGGTGACTGTAGCCATGAAATTAAAAGACGCTTGCTCCTTGGGAGGAAAGCAATGGCAAACCTAGACAGCATAGTAAGAAGCAGAGACATCAGCTTGCCGACAAAGGTCCGTCTAATCAAAGCTATGGTTTTCCCAGTAGTAACGTATGGCTGCGAGAGCTGGACTATAAGGAAGGCTGAGCGCCGAAGAACTGATGCTTTCGAACTGTGGTGCTGGAGAAGACTCTTACGAGTCCCCTGGACTGCAAGGAGGTCAAATCAGTCCATCCCAAAGGAAATCAACCCTGACTGCTCATTGGAAGGACAGATACTGAAGGTGAAGCTCAAATATTTTGGCCACCTAATGCGAAGAGAAAACTCCCTGGAAAAGACCCTGATGCTGGGAAGGATCGAAGGCAAAAGGAGAAGGGGACGGCAGAGGATGAGATGGCTAGATCGCATCACTGATGCAATGAATATGAACTTGAGCACACTCCAGGAGAGAGTTCAGGACAGGAAGGCCTGGCGTGCTATGGTCCATGGGGTCACGAAGAGTCGGACACGACTTAACGACTGAACAACAACAGGATGTGAGAGAGCTTCATCTACTCTCTAATGGTTTATCCTCTGTCAGAATCTTTAATACTGTGCTTTTCAGTACAATGGCACTTGAAAGAGGTGCTTGGGAAAGAGTGCCCTTAGTACAGTTGACTTTCCTCGGGTTTTTTTTATTTGGAAGATTTGGCTAGGATAAGGAGAAGAGTCTGTCTGCTTCAGGAAGCTTTCATTTGTGCTCTGGAAGCCAGCCAGGAACACCTGACCCCTTTGTAGATTGTGGCAGCAAATGCTTTCTGATCAGCTTGCGCTTCATCTTTCTCTTGCTGTTGCCAGATGCTGCTTTCCTTCTCGGCAAGGTTTCTGAGGACATGGCAAACATCCATTGCCCTTCAGCTGTTAGTCATCTGGAAACATGTTCCCACCTGCAAAAATATGCAAATAGTTCTACATGCAGGGAGGAGTGGGCCTTGTCTTGGGAAAGCCTGAGGTTTTGTCCCCAAAATAATGCTGTCCTCTGTCTTGGGAGGGAAGGACTTCTGTTATGCCCCCTCTCCTTGCCTGTCTTCGTAGAGGAGGAAGGAGCAGGGAACTGGTGACAGGACCCCAAGATCACCCCAGACTTGAATGCATAGCAGTCATAGTGGCACCAACCACTAGATCATTCTGCCACCTTCCTTTATAGGGCTGGTTCAGAGGGGAAGTGGGAAACAAACTTTCCTTCTTCCTTTTACCTACCCCCTACCCCTGCATGAGTTACTGTGGCTTCTTCCCACTTGTCGTGTCCTGTTACCTTAGGCAACTTGTGTGAGTGATTAGCTATGCACCCCCAACAAGTCTCATTCAGAATTGTACTCCTGTTGAGAGGAGCCAAGTGAGCAGCCATCACTGCTGGGTTGTGGTAGTACCTGTTGTTGGGGCTTTCCAGAAGAACTACAACACTTAACTCTAGATTGCAGCATGGTGTCTCTCCAGAGATTGTGGTCTGGCTTTGCTTTTGGTGCGTTCCAAAATACCTGTGGATGTGGATTAGGGTGTGTCCAGTATCTTGGAGACTAGAAGTCAAGACCAGGTTTGTCTTGGGCTCTGACAGTGAACTGTTGTCTATAGGAGCTCAGTTCACTTCAAAGTGAGCAGATACATGCATTGCAAGCAGTTGTCAGAAAGACCTTCTGGGTTATCAAGGCCGACTGCCATTGTATCACCACCAGAATATCAATTGGCAATAAATATGCTGACAGACTGAAGGGGGTATGGCTCATAAGGAAACAGCTGGACTGTGAGTCTGAGTCTTTCCTTGTGCCTTTCTAACCTGTACAGGATTGGAACATGTTTACAGCAGGTGAAATGCTAGCCTTCCAGACATTTGTCACAGGTTGGAGAATGCTCACATTCCGCCCCCGTTTCCCTCTATTCCCTCTGTAAGCACCTTGAGGCAGGAGCTTATGTTACTCTATAACAACCCCACCTTCTACCTGGATGAAAATTGGTAGTCCATAAACGCCTATCAATTAGTGGGTAGGATTTCTGGTAAAACAGCTTTCAAGCATTTCATTCTTAGTGTGTTTGATTATAGAGTAAGACAGGGTTAGCACAAATGGGAAAGGCTGTATGGACATTTCCTTCATGCGTTGGAGGAGCTGCTGCCTGCATAGTAGATGTCTGGTGGCTTTCAAGAAGTTCCAGGAAGCTTAAGAATGTGGTGTTTCTCTCCACAATATTGCCAAAGAGGACTCTTCATGCACTGCCCTTGGACTTCCTTGAGTGTTGTGCAGACCTGGATGAGCTGTCCTTTCTGCAAATCTGGTGACTGAGTTTAATCAAAATGGCAAATGTGCCCCGAAAGACAGTGAACAGAAAGAGCAAAATAGTGATGTGTGGAGAGTTGATTGAAATTCAAATCTAGGGTCAGAGGAGGGGTGTGGCTTTGTGTGCCCTCACTGGTAAAGAAGGCAATTGATGAGGCTAAGATAGGGCTACAAGAGGATGGTTGCAAGGGGAGCCATCAGTATTTTCTGCTCGTGGTAAAGGGTCAAGGAGCCACTGAAAAAAAACATTCTGTATTCATTTGCTCAGAGGCTCTCCTTCAGCAAGAGAGTGCAGTTTTAGCCTTCTGCCTATAGCTGTTGCATGAGTACCAGGCCAGTATATTATTCTACCAGAAGAGATAACGCTGTGCTGATATCATTTAGCAAAACAGCATTCTCTAAATCTCGTATATTCTTCCCTGTAGAGGGAATGCCTGTGAGCATTACTCAGAGAGGAATGTAACTCTTGAATTCATCAGCAAGGGAAGTCCAGGCAGGGAAAGGGAGCATGCCTAGTTAGACTCAGCTGCCTAAAGATGCCCTGCTGTGGAGGTGAAGTTGAACAACTGTTGCTCTATTGTACCTGTGCAGCAGTCATGGCACCATCACCAGCTGGTTTTATTCCGGCCAAGCTCTTAGTGGTTTCCACGGAGTCTGTTGCAAGCCAAGAGGCCTTTCTGATCAGGTTAGGAGACTGTGAGAGCAATCGTAGGCCAGGACCTCTTTGGATCAAACAGTGGCCTAATCATACGTTAATTTGTGTTTATACATTTCTAATTCTACCAAGTGCTTTCCCAGTGGCAAAGAACATCATCTCCCACCATCCCTTGCCATGAGCAGAAAGGCAAAAACACATTTCTGCTCAGCCCTTGTAGAAATGGCAGGTCATTGGGCAAGATTCCAACAGCCACCATTAACAATACCCGGTCATGTTATCAGGGCTTGCGCAGGAAGTTCTCTTGGAGACATGCCTCTTCAGAGGAGCACCTGTTGCATCTGGTCAGGCCCTGTGCACTTCTTATCTGTACACTTCCTGTGTTTTTATTTTCAGTGCACAATTGAAACCAGGAGAAATGGAAGCACTTACCTGTTCCTTTTAACAACCTTGCAGGTTGTAGTAGGAGACTTGCTACTCAGGATACTGAAGTATGTGAGGTTGGCTTGGTGTAAATCTTTTGAGCCTAATGATGATTTTTTAAAAAAATTTGTAAGCCTGCTCAGAGACTTCCATCTTCCAAAGTAAAGGAAACCATGCCCAATGTTATTTAGGTTTTGCGTTAAACAATGTGTCTCCCCTGATTGTGAATGTGTGTCTCTTCTCTCAGTTACAGAGGAGAAGAAGTCACTGAAGCGGACGTTTCAGCAGATACAAGAAGAGGAAGATGATGATTACCCTGGGAGCTACTCCCCACAGGACCCCAATGCTGGACCCCTTCTGGTATGACTGGAAAGCCAGGGGCTGGAGATGTACTCAAGCCCCCTCTTGTAAAGAGAGAGCCACAAGATGGCGCCATTAGCAAGTGCAAGAGAACTAATATCTCCATTTATTTGTTTAAAACTATTGGCTCTCACAAATTGAAGGAAGAACACGAAACATGGTAAAAAGGAATATAAAACAAATATTATTCCATAGAATTGCCACGCTCAAAGCAAAATGAAATGAATTGCCCAAAGCACTGCAGTGTATTACAGCCCAGCAGGGCGTGATTTAATTCGTATAACTGGAAGTTCGGTAAACTTGGAATTCCTGCCCTTCAGAGCTACTAGGCTGTCTGTCCTTTGGGCTGGAAGAAAAGGTCCTTCAAATCTGCGATTCCAGTTTGGTTTAGGGATGGTGTGTTGGCATTGTTAGGGATGCAGAACAAGGATCCGGTGAGTCCAGGCGTACTCCTTGAGATGTGTAAGGGAGTCTGCTGATGGCAGGTGTGCTCCTCTGCAGGCAGTGGGCAAGGATCCGGTGTACCAAGAGTTAACTGAGATCCAGAAGGCCTAGTAATAGCTCTGGAAGGTTGGAAGTCAACCAGTTCAACCAGTCAAGTGAGGCAGCAGGGTTCCATCCTGGAACTTCTCTGGGGAACAAAGGCTAGAGTTTCAGCTAGGTAGCAAGCAGAGGTATCCTCAAGTTGAGCCAGCGCAGGATGTTGCTGCAGCGACTTCTACAGCATCATTGCTCGTTGACAGAGCCTGGCTGCTCTGGGGCTTCCAGGTGGCTCTGCACTTAGTGCAGCAATGCCTTAATCCCATTATGTTTCATGTGTTGTGCTTCTGTGCTCCAGTCACAGCTTTGTGGTGGGGTCAAGGTCTGTTGGGCATTCGTGTTTGTAACTCACTGGATATAGTTACATCCTTTTTGGCAAAGGGATCGAGCAGGCCAGCAGCACCTTCGATCTTACATTCCAGTTCAAACTCCACAACAATGTACCTCTTTGTCTTTAGAATATATTATGTTAACCCAGCTGGTATCAGAATGAAAACACTGTATGTCGGGGTCCCCAACGCAGCACCCACGGGTCCCTCCAATAGCACCCACAAAGATCTCCCTTCACTGTCCCCTTAAAAAAATTGTTAAAAAAAAAACCTTGGAAATATTAGGCCAGTCTTCTTTCTCTCCCTTTATAGCCTTTAGCCTTGCTCTTTCTCTCCCCTCTACCCCTTTGCCTTGCTGTTTCCCCCTCCCTCTCTCCCTCCCAGCCACTAACCTTGCTATTTCCCCCATCCTCTTTAGCTCACTGTTCCTCCCCTCCTAGCCGGTAGCATTGCTGTTTCTCTACCTGTTTGCCTTGCTATTTCCCCTCCCTCCCAGCCTCTGTGAGAATATTTCTCTATTTCTCTTCCCCACTTCTCTTTAGCTCACTTTTGACTAGCCATGCTCCCTGGCAGCCATTATGTGTCTAGTGACATCTTCCATGGGAGCCATTTTGTGGTGGTGCCCAGAGCAGTTTTTCAAATTCCCAAATGTGCCCACGGGTCCAAAAAGGTGAAGGACCCTTGCTGTATGTTCTGCTCAATTTGCATAGCCTTGCACATTTGCCATTCATTTCAAGAGTGACTTGTACAGGAATAGTTCCCAGGAGTGAGGCTTCCTTTTTGTTAAGAATATACAAAGTGCCCTGCTGGATTGGCGGAACGGTCCATCTAGACCAGCATCCTGTTCACCCAATGTCTCCAGGAAGCCCTAAGTAGGGCTTGAAGGCAGTAGCTGCCCCCCCGCCCCCGGTGATGCTATAAGCATAGCATGTCCCCTTTTAAAGCCATCTAAGCTGGTGGCCATCATTGCATCTTAAAGCAGAGAATTCCATAATCTAATTGTGCTGTGGGAGGTAATAACTTCTTTAATCTGTCCTGAACTCTTATTTCCTTAGGGTGCATGGTGCTTTACACAGTGGCAGACAGACAGGTCTATCTATCTATGTATCTAACATAAGCCAGGAGGAGCTTATGCGTTAAACTTGGTGTGAGGGCATAGAGTCTAACTTTGAAAGAGAAGGAACTCCCTAATGCCTTGGGCAGAAGTTTCATCAGACTTTGAACTGGTAGTTATGGCACTGCAGAGCACAAGAGGACTTGTGAAAAGCCACAAAGGCTGCTCTTTTGTGCTATCAGAGTTGCTAGCACCATTGAAGTGAGCAAATGTGGGATGCTTGGAATAGCAATTTGTTCCAGCAAGGGTGCTAGCAAAGCTACAAGGCCTTTTAGGTTTTCAGGTAACGTTCCCTGTGGCAGCAAAATCTTAGGCTGGTGCTGCACGTGTACACACACCGCAGCCATGGGTGACTGCAGTTTTCAGCCTGATCCGTTAGTCATCCTTTTCTAAGCAACAGGCAAGTGCAACTTCACAAAGATCGCACATAACACACCAAAACTCTAGGAACTGAATGTTTTTTGGAAAAGAGGTGCCCAAAAAGTTTCAGAAGTGCTTTTGTGGCATCGGGATGTAAGTGCAAAGCGTGTATATCTTTTATTGTTCACCACTCTGGAATCTGTCTAGACGTGGAGAGGTATATAAATGTTGTAAGTAAATAAGTAAATAAATTTAAAAAATAAACTCTAAAGAATTACTTCCAGAATGTGAAGAGGGTAGCATAGTAAATTATAACGGCACAGTGAGGGGCCAAAGGATCTTTTGAAAGTGACTGTGCCATGCATAGAAAGCAATGTAGTGGCTGTGGCATTTGAAAACAGTCATTGCAATCTTTTTATGTCTCAACTGCGCAGACTGAGGACTTGATCAAAGCCCTGCAAGATCTGGAAAACGCAGCGTCAGGAGATGCCACAGTGAGACAGAAAATTGCCTCTCTTCCCCAAGAGGTTCAGGACGTATCGCTGTTAGAGAAGATTACAGGTGAGAATCTAAAGTACTGACACTTGAATGCAGAGGGTGTGTGATGTGACTTTTTCCTGGGAATGTGGCATACAGGTTGGTTTAGTGAGTTCTGGCTTCAAGGTTTCCCCACAGAGGGCAAGTGATGAATATAGACCTATGTCTTCTCCTTTGGTTTCTAGCACAATATGGCTTGGATGTTGCTGGCCCATAACCAACCACCACCGCCGCCTATCTGGCCCACTACCTACTTTTCCCTCTTTGGGAGCACAGTTGTTAGTGTGGTGAAAGCAGTCATCACGTTCCTCACTGAAATGGTCAATTGCCTCTCATCACGTCAGGCAGCTACCATGTAAGGGGAGCCACGCAGGTTGTATTGTTAAGACTGCCAATTTGCTGAATGTATGGTCAGGTAAATTTGAGCCCAGGAGATGTTTGCTGATTGCTGTTCTTCTCTGGCCCCCTTACCCAAATTATGTACTGCCCGTTCAAGCTTGCTCTTTATAATGCTTCACCGTGGAGCAAAGAGTGCTGAGCTTGCAACATGCACAATGTGCTTTCTTGGTAGTTCTTCGGAGGTGGGAGCTGGAGGCCTACATGCTCTTGCACTTCAGCTCTGCCTCTGCAGGTGGCCAAAGGGGGCGGTATTGCACTTCTCAGCTTAGCAGGGCTCAGGTGACACATAAGATGAGTGGTGTTCCCCCTGGTGCTGCAAAGCTGCAGATTCTGGCCTGGACCCTCCTCTTAGCCATTTGCCCCTTGGACACACACTGAGCGGCTCTTGGGCCACGTGTCCCTGGGCACCACCTGTCTCCCCGCTTCCTGGGTTGCCTCTCGATTCCCAGCCCTGACACTGACAGCTTGGTTTTCCAGAAAAAAAGAAAAAACTTCAGCTAGGTGCATTAAAGTCAGAAGGTGTCCATTGTTTTTCTCATGGTCTGTTTCAAGATCATCATTTGCTGTTACTCCTGAAATCCTCTCAGTTGGAGTTCACCCCACACATGAGGCTGGCTAGTGGGGAGTGCTTTTTGCCGTCAGCACAAAAGGTTTTGAATGGAGCCAATGTAAATTATTTGCTACCTTTATGCATAGACAAAGAGGCAGCAGAGCGCCTTTCGAAGACTGTGGACGAGGCATGTTTGCTACTAGCGGAGTACAATGGGCGGCTGGCGGCAGAGCTGGAAGACCGGCGCCAGCTGGCACGCATGTTGATTGAGTACACACAGAACCAGAAGGATGTGCTGACGGAGAAGGAGAAAAAGCTAGAAGTGAGTATTGCTCAGATGGATGCAAAAAGTTGTCCTTCCTCAGAGTAGAAATTTCTTGTGTCAGTGCTGAGTTCTTTAAAACACAGACCTAGGGTTGCCTCACCACACACTGTGGTTTACACAGTCATATCTGAAGCATCTATGCATGTCTGTGCCACCGTGTGTACATGCAGTAGGGAGCTATAGGTCTTCACTGTGTGTATTGAGCTTGTGAACGTGATGAAACTGACATAGCTGCTTAAAACGGGACTTTGTGTGCTGTTGATCCATGATATGTGAAGGAGCACTTGAATGTAGCCACCAAAACGCTCCACTGAAGAAAGCGGGGTGGAGATGGGGGACTGGAGGGAGCAGGCATGTTTGTGTGTTCAAGCTTGAACACAGCAATCCAAATGCTTGTTGTGCCAATTTAATGTTAAAACATCATACTTCTGTTTGAAGAAGCAGCTCCTAAAACTTGACTCTTTGTGAAGGAAAACGTTTAAGCTTCCAGATCATTCTGATGATCAGGCCAGTTCCCAGTGTTTTTCCATTGTTGGAATGTCTAAGAAGCACCTTGCTAGTAACTGATACTTTTACCTTTTGGGTGCTCCTCCTTGCTGAAATGACGTATTCCCCATTCTTGAGGTGCCAGCATCAGTTCAGCTGAAGCCCTAACTGTCTAGCTGAGTGGATGGTAAAAATGCGTTTTCTAGAGACAGCTTGAACTGGGAAAACAAGAAATGGCTGTAAATAGTCTTTGGCTGTGGACTAGCTCAGCAGTGTCCAGAAGCTGGAGGGGAAGAGCTCATGGGCATGGCTGAATGTCATTTATCTGAAATGTACCACTTCCAGCAAGGCAGCATGTTCTGCTCTGCACCCCGGGGCTAGTACAGGAATGTAATTAATGATTCTACGTGTATGTCATTCTGCCATCTGTTATGTTGCCCCCAGGCAGCAGATTAAGAGTTTCCTGTAACTGTCATGCACTGACTGTTATGAGCAGCTGTTCTTGGGTGGGACATGAGTTACTGGAGAGGGCAAAACTGTCCAGAAGGAGACACAAGTGCTCAGCGGGTTGCCCAACAGAGGTCTCTTATCCTGCTGTGGGCACGTGTTGTCTTCTCAAAAGCTACATGTTGCTCTTGCCTTTCACCGTACCCTTACCCTTGGCTGTCATCCTGCACCTATATGTTGCTCAGCCAGTATTATAGGCAGCCACGGTGAGGCTACTGGATGGGTAGAGTTGGCTGATGATGTCAGTTATAATGAGAGGGAAAGCAGTGCGTGGTTTCAAAATACTATTAAAACATGCTTGTTTACCTGCTATGGGCAGAGCAGCTCTCAAGTTTGGAGAGTCATGGCTCTGGCACAGCTGTGCAACTGATGCTTTTGTGCCAGAGTTTGAATGCATCCTCTTGCCAGTGGGCAGTGCTGTGGCTCGTATTTGCTCACTGCTAGCTACAGTGTAAGGGCAGAAGGTCTTCTTGAGCTCTCAGGCTCTTGGGGTCCATGAGGTCCACAGAGCCTAGCACAACACCACACACAACTGTGCGTGAAGAAGCAAGAGCATTCCTTACAAATAGGGTTGTGCTGGCTTAGGTCACGGTTTAATACCACTTTTGCTGAAATACAAGGTCGTCTACTCTGTGTGTGTGTGTGTGTGTGTGTGTCTGTCTGCGTGTGCGCGCACGAATATTGACTCCATTATGGAAGCATCCTCCATTAGATTATTTCTATGCTGAGAAGGGTTTGTTTTTAAAAAGAATAAGGGATGCTTCCCCCCCCCCCCAATATATCAGGGCTTTTCTGGCCCCTGACTAGGAGGATGGCAAATGGTGCCTCAACTGTGCAACATGATATATTTCAGGCCCTGTGGCAAAAAGCACCTCTGTGTAGGCTTCTAATGTAATATCCTGTTTGTGATGTCCTCTCATGACATGAGTCCTCCTAGCATTGGAAGACTGAGTTTGTTCCACATCCTGTCTTATGAAAATGGACTCTTTGTCCACAGTGGGAAGTGCATCATGAACCCAAACCCTGTTTCTGGTACAAGCAGGGAGGAAAAAATTGCCATCTCTCTGACAATCAAAATCAAGATTTTTTTCTGCTAAGTCTGTAGTGCTGTGATCAAATAAGGCAAGTAACTGTACATCTTCAGGGTGCTTCAGATTCTCAGTTATTTTTCACCCTTCACATAATTAAAATAGTTAATCCCTGTTTCTGAGACCACAGCTGGCTATTTAAACAATGGGGTTATAATTTAGAGGCTGCTGACATGCTCACTCATTGGCCAAGGCAAATTCTGAAACTGAACGCTATTTACAGGGAGTGCCAATATTTAGTCATCGTACCTTGTTGACCAAGAGATCCTGAAATAGCACAGCTCTGGGGCCTTGAGCACCCTTGCTGGGATTTGTCATACCAAAGCATTAATCAAGCCAAGACACACTGTCAGATGAGACAGGATGATGCCAAAGAGCAGCGATGGAACTTCCTACTGTCTTTATCACTGCTAGACCCAAAGGCTAACTGGGGAGTGGAAAGAAACTCACGGTGTTAATCTTCAGAGTGGAAAGAAGCAGAAGTACATCGGTAATCTCTGCCTGAAGCAAGGCTTCTAAAACATTGTACTTTGCTAGTCAGATGTGGAACTGTAAGCAAAACCTATATTGTGCCCCGATGAAAAATGCTTCCCTTCCAGCCAATCCACATAAGTGTTCCACAGGCCAGGCAGTACAGTGAAAAACAGCTGATGTTCCTAATGCTGTTCTTCAGTGAAACTCAGGCCTCCAAAGTCTAGCAGCAAGGACGGAGAAGCAAACAGGTCAGTAAAACACAAGAGCATCAGAAAGGAGATGGGGCCCTTTCCTCTGAAATATTGGCACCTTGCTTTGTAGCATTGCATGTCAGTTGTGCCATGCACACTTCTGGCAGGTCAGGAACACTGAAGCCTTGCTCAGACTTTGGTGGCATCCTTTTAACTCTCAAACAGTGTGTTTTTTCTTTATAGTATTTATCTGCTGTTGGGATATAGCAGAGCCATTTAAAGTTCTTCTTGGAAATAAGTTAATGACTGATTTCAAAATGACTCCAACATAAAATATATATTTTTATTGGTATCACATTCCAAAAACATAGTCTAATCCAAAAGCTGTTGGGATCCATTGGATCTCACAATGTTAACTCAAATTCCTTATTGGGCTATCAGGAAGGCCTGGAGGCGAAAATAGGAGAGAGATGCATAGGTAAAATACTGGCCTCATAATAGAAGAGAAACCAAGAAGTTCATAGATGAAATACTGGGCTAATAGAAAAAAGAGGTGCAGTGTACCCCAGTAGCCTCATGATTTTTATTTTTTTTTTAAAGTGTTGCATGTCATTCCAGAATTCCTTTGGGCCGAGGAATAAGTGGGTTTTTGTTGTGTGTGTTTTTTAGTTTTTAAGGGTTTTTGTTTTTTTAGGAGCATGCATTTTTTTTAGATGACTCCTGGATCTAGAGCTGAAGTGGGCTGCTTTGAAGAAATTTGGGATTTGTCTGAAAGCAAAACTAACATCTTCCAAATCTGGCTCATTCTGGAGCTTCAGGACCCATTTGGAGGGACACAGGTGTAGACTTTATGTCTTGAGCATTTATCCTCCCCCACCCTCACACCCCACCTTGCCATGTAAGAAAAACACCAGAGTGAGGAAAGGGGAGAATAAAGAAGTGTAGTTTTGTGAATGACAGTTCCAGCTTTCAACCAGGCAATAACTTTAGCAGGGCTCTCCTTCTTCCCTCCGATCACTGTGCTTTTGGGAGGGATGTAGAAGGAACTTAGCAGAGGCTGCTCCTGTTTCTTTGCTACATTTGTGGCTGTGGCTGAGGTGGCAGCAGTGCTCAGGGCTTCCGACAATGGGTTTACTTGAGAGCCAGTACTAAGTGGAGGATGCCTGTACCAGCCAGGTATGTGGAATTCCAGAGTCCCCACAGCCTGATTCAAATTTCCCCAGCATTTTATCGCTAGCTGCCTGATACAGCAAAGGGCAGGAGCCCCCTTCCTCCTAAAGGTGGTTTCTGCCAGCAGCTTGCAATAGGGGGCTGCCAGCTGCAGGCGGTTGGTCAGGGAACCTAGCTGGGGAGTGGGGAGAGAGCTATTTTTGCCACCTCTGCTGCCTCCTTTCCCTCTGCTTAATGTAAAGCCCAGTGAGAAGCTAGGCTTACCAATCTGAAGCAGAGTGAAAGGACCCCCTGCTCTGCTTGAAATAATAGCGGGAAGGCGGTCTTCCAAGGGTTAAGCAAGTTTTGTAGTTCCACCAGGCACTAGAGTGTGCCGTGTGTCACGTGCAACAAAGAATGCAGCAAGTTGCCCACAAAAGGGGGAAGGGACTTCCTTTTTAAAAGCACCCCAGCTTTTAAAGGTTCCCCTTCTACTTTGTAGCGTGTGCAAGCTCTACAGTATGCACTTCCGTATAATGTCAATAGGCTCCATCAAGGATGATAACATATCTGTTACTTTAGTGTCAATTGAACAGAAAGTTAAACGAACCCACCCCTAAAATTGGTTTTCAATGATCAGAACTCCTTAACCTCTGCACCTGTCCTGCAAATTTTCAGAATTTCAGAAGATTTCTTACCTAGGGTGCCTCTCTGAAGGATGCCATTTGCATGCACATTTCCCAAAAATTACAAGGGCAAGGAGAACAGAATCCCTTTTTGAACCCCCTTCTAGGCTTTAAAGACTCCCCTTGCTCACCCCCCCCCCCGCTCTCTCCCATCTCGGCTAAACTGGGCTGGGGGCAGTATTGGATATAACTCATGGATTGTGATGTTTGCTTTATCTGTCTCTCTGTTCCCTGTATGTGCTGTGCAGGCTCTCTTTATTAAGCCTATTAAAAAAATGTTCAGCTTTCAGCTGAACTAGTTTGAACTGTTTCCTTTTAAGGATAATGTGACTGTGGACTAACTTTTTCAGCTTAGGGGGTCAGTGACCGGTTAATGGATTGCTGGTGCTTCAGTATTCAATGATTTGTGCTTATTGTGTTCGTCATTTGAAATCCTGTTTGTAAGCCTGGTGACAGCATGGCTGGTAAGCCTGAAAATCCTGGTGCTGCCACAGTGTTTATGCTTATCGACTGAGTCTGGACAAAGAGGGATACTCAGAATAAGGCTGTGCTTTTGCAAAATGCACCTTATGGTCATTTCCTTGTAACCAAAGGCATTTCAGACAGTTGTATCATGGCGCAAAGAATGCACAGTCATAACACAGATCTTGCAGAAGAGCTAAATGGCTCCCTCCATGCACCTCCTCCTACCCCCCCGCCCCCCACTACTTTGTCTGTTGCAGGGCAACCGAGACTTCTTAGCACTTAAACATCAAGCTGGTGCTGCTGGGGGGAAAGTGCACCTATTGATGAGTGTTTGCGACATCACTGGTGGTGATGTTACTCTTCTCCCACAATGCTCAGGACATTGGAGATGTTTACATTTTTCTCAAATGTTCCATTTCAGCAGTAGCCTCACTAGTATTTAAATGAAATCCTGCAGGTATCCAGTGAGAAGGAGTCCAAGATGGGTGGGAGCTTTTAAAAAAGGAAATTCTCAAGGCACAGTTACAAACAGTTCCAACAAGAAGAAAAGGTGAAAGACAACAGAAGAAGCCAATGTGGCTTCACAAAAAGCTTAGGGATGACCTGAAAACAAAAAAGGACACATATAGGAAGTGGAAAGAAGGCCAAGTAACAAAGGAAGAGTACAGGCAGATAGCACAGAGTTGCAGGGATGGCGTCAGGAAGGCTAAAGCTGAGAATGAGCTGAGGTTAGCAAGGGATGCTAAAAACAACAAAAAGGCTTTCTTCAGCTACATGCATAGTAGAAGGCAGAGGAAAGAAATGGTGGTTCAGCTATTAAATAAGGATGGCAAAATGATAACAGATGACAAAGAAAAGGCAGAGGTGCTCAATTCCTACTTTGGCTCAGTCTTCTCTCAAAAGAGGGTCTATGATCCCCCTGGCAAAGGCGAAGTACAGGGTGAAGGGGCAGGACTGCAGCTTGAGATCGATAGGCATATGGTTAAGGAACACCTCATTACTTTGAATGAGTTCAAATCTCCAGGGCCAGATGAACTGCATCCTAGAGTCATAAAGGAACTGGCAGAAGAACTCTCAGAACCACTGTCTGTTCTGTTTGAGAAATCAAGGAGGACGGGTGAAGTGCCAGATAAATGGAGGAGGGCTAACGTTGTCTCTATCTTCAAAAAGGGTAAAAAGGAGGAACCTGGGAACTACAGACCAGTCAGTCTGACATCAATCCCTGGGAAAATTCTGGAGGAGATTATGAAGCAATC
Source organism: Heloderma suspectum (assembly GCF_057233095.1). Taxonomy (NCBI): domain Eukaryota; kingdom Metazoa; phylum Chordata; class Lepidosauria; order Squamata; family Helodermatidae; genus Heloderma; species Heloderma suspectum. The sequence continues at coordinate 313,655,549 of NC_139461.1, read as the reverse complement.
CATCTGTGAGGACCTTGAAAACAATACCGTGATTACTCGAAGCCAACATGGATTTGTCAAGAACAAATCCAGCCAGATGAATCTGATCTCATTTTTTGATGAAGTAACCTCCCTTGTGGACTTGATCAAGTAACCTTCCCATCCTTTGTGAGGTGCAACCCGTCCCTAGCCAACAGCCCATCTTCCAGGAAGTATAGCCCGTAGTCCCAGAATCCAAATCTCTCTCGTTGGCACCACCTTCGTAACCAGTCATTCACCCAGAGTATTTTTCGTTCCCTTTCTATCCCTCTTCTAACTACTGGAAGGATGGATGAGAAAACTATCTGGGCCCCAAAGTTCTTGAGTTTCCTTCCCAAAGCTTCAAAGTCTGACATGATCTGATGTTCCATTGTCGTATTGCTCTTAACAGTCAGGAAGTTTTTCCTGATGTTCAGCCGGAATCTGGCTTCCTTAATTTGAGCCCATGATTCCGTGTCCTGCTCTCTGGGATGATCGAGAAGAGATCCCAGCCTTCCTCTCTGTGACCACCTTTCAAGTACTCGAAGAGCACTATCATATCTCCCCTCAGTCTTTTCTTCTCAGGGGAGATTGTAGTCCCCTTCCAACCCTACTATTCTATGATTCTATGATTCTAAGCCTTGGGGTATGCAACAAAAATCAGGTATTCCAAAATCAAGCACATGAAGACCATTCATCATGAAAATTATTTCTTTTGAGCCACTTGCTGTCACTTGTTCAAAAGAGTTGCTTTTCCAAAATCTGTCTAATAGGGCAGAGTAGTAGAAGAGCCTTCTAATGGAGGTGCTCCTCATAAAGATATGCCTCTGCCCTATGTGGGACCTTGAGATGGGAAATGTGACCCTCTTACATGGTGCCTGGAACAAGTATGCATGATCCAAAGTCAGGGTAGTGTGTCAACCTGCCTTATTCAGGGAGATTTCTTTTCCTTTTCTTTTTCTTTCCACTTTTATTTGTCTGGAGTTTTTTCTCAAGGGAGGCACTTCAGTGTAGGTAAGAATGAAGAGGTGTTGACCTTCCATTCTAAAAAAAATTCCAGAGAGGACCACCCTCATTCTTCCCATTGAACCGGTTGATCTCCTGTCCCATCCTATCTTGGGTGAGGTGAGAAGACAGGCTGCAGTAATGGAGCTCCACCTGAATGTAGAAAAAGGGTTTTTTTTAAGGAATGTGCCTGTTAAATCTGATATTTCTCCCCCTTATGCCTGGCTTATCTCCCAGGTGAGGGAGAAGGCCTCAGAGGCCTGGCCTGATCTTTTTTTTAAATCTCTGCATTCTTGGGCAAGGGAGAGCAAGAACTGGCTGTTCCTCTCTTCTCTTCTCCCCCCCCCCGCTTCTCCCCCCCCCCCCATGCTCTCCCAGTGCAACATCCATCTCTGTCTTTCCAATGCATAACAACTTCCAGGCAGCAGCTCCTTGGCAGAAAGCTATCTGTGGACTCGGCTGTATTGGCCTCCTGACTGTGAGCATGTTTAGCTACGATAAAATCCCTTTCTGTCTCTCGCCCAAGGCAACTCAGAAGAGCTTGTCCTGTAACTCTTAACTTGATGTTCCTTCTTACTTCCCAACAGGACAGAAATGACTTTGTTTTGCTCATGGAATGAAGGGGGAACTGTGCATCTGGTTTCTGTGTCACAGAAGTGTGGGGTTGGAGGGACCCCAGAGTTCATTCAGTCCTCCCTACAACCTTCTCAATGCAGGCTACAGTATACCACAAGCAGAACTATAGTCCCTCCCCCAAACTCTTAAGTGCCATCTCATAAAGGACTGATATGGCTTTAAGAGACAAGCTGCTCACTGCACGGTAAAGGAGGAACAGGATCACTAGACTATGGGGTGCACATGCTTTATATGCAGGAGGTCCCAGTTCCAATTCCCAGTATCTCCAGCTAAAGGGATCTTGGGTAGCAGGCAAGCAGGTGATGGGAAAGACCTCAGGCATCTTGGGTCTCATCAAAATAGGCAATGCTGGATGAGATGGACTGGAAACAGTGTGACTGGTTAAAGGGAACTTCCTGGGCTGACCAAGGGGAGATCTTTTCTCAGTCCTCAGCATGGTAATTCAGTGACACTTGGAGTGTGACCGGACCATGGCCCACCTCCTGAATCCTCATCCCAAGGGAGGCCCTACCGCCGTATCTTTTCCATGGTTGTTATTCTATTTGTTAAAATATTTCCAGGCTCCCTTTCAGGGCAGGGGCCCTCCCATGGTGACTTAGGGCAATAAAATCCAATATAATAACTCATTCAGTGGTTGGTGGCAGTTCCTTTGTAATTTTTCCTGCTTCTGCTTAACCTTACTGAGGCATCTTAAAGTGACCATCTCCATGGTTGCCAGCTATCATGGGAGTCTGCAATGCAGCCTGCTAACATACTGAGTTTCCCCATGGCATTATGCAGCTGTGATCAGATCACAGCTGCATAAAAGTGTCAGGAGCGCTCTGGCGGCCTCTCCCAGTAGATTCCAATAGCCAACTCAAGACAAAGGAAAGGATTTCTTTTCGAAGCTTTAATCCTTTTACAACTTAATGACTCTTTCAGATGCTAATCACCAGCGACTAAAGCAAGGAACAGCAGGGTGGCTTAAGCTTCAAGTAGTCAGTTGATCCCCGTTTGAAAGAGAGTCACTTGAAGACCCAGAACTTATGGGCTAGGGAGAGATCCTCCCTCTTTCCCTTGAGTCCATGGGAGGCGGCCATTGCTTGCGTGCCAAACAGGCGCTTTCCACGCCCTCCATCGCTCGTCGCCCTTTGCGTCTGTGTCGAGCATCTAAGAAGCCCCCCTCCCGCATTCCCTCACTGCCAGGGTCACTATCTATCTTAGGAATGCTGGCAGGAGGAATCTCTGCCAGGTGCTGAGCCTGGGAGGGATGAGCTGGCCCCTCTCCCACGGATAGCTGTTCCTCCTCAGAATCTGAACTGCTCTGAGGCTCTCTGGGCTCAGTTTCCACCCTGACAAAAAGGTAGAGGGAAGGAGGTGGGACTGCAGTTCTGAATGATAGCCAAAGGATGTGTGGAGAGTGAAATCTCAGCATCCTCCCAAAACTAGTCTGCTGCATTCCTTGGATGAGCCTTGAAAATAAAACTGACTTGAAGCCAGCCTATCTTTGTAATGCGGCTATCTCCAGGGCCTGCTCCAGCTTGCTCTTCACTCACGTGACCAGCCTGTGAACCAGTTTTCCTACCCTATAGCAACCTACAGAGAAGACAGCCCTTTGTATGTGGAATGGAACACAGTGTGTGTAACTCCTGGGCCCTGAGTAAATGTGCTCCCACCCCACTGGTGTGAATACCGCCTCTGGTCATAAGTTCTGTAAATGAAGCAGGGAATGCCCTGGTGGATAATTAGCAACAATAGTTTTAATTCTTATCTTTGGCTATTGGCCAGTATAGAAACGCAATTAATTAGTTAATTAATAACGTTATTTGATAGAGCACTAATTCCCCATGTCTATTCCTGTGCATTCCTACATTGGTCAGGTTGTACTTGGCTGTGTATTTGATTGGGCCCTCTGCATTTCAGTATTCTTTGTTCTGTCTTGGCCATAGCTAAAGTGTAATATTAGGCAAAAAAAAAAGCCCATTTGTTGTAGCGCACTCTACCATTCATCCCACTGGTTTGCTGGTTACATTAAGAGCACTGGTAGCTGTTCTGCATCTGTCTTAATCCCACGCAACATGGATGTGATGAAACATGCATGTGATGAATCAGGCCCTTGCCACAATCAGTGTGTGGGTTGCAAAGGTGCCACGTGACACTCTGGTTTTCAAGCCACAGAGAACTCTGCTGAAGTTCAGTTCCAGGCACTTTACTGAGCTGGTCCTGTGGGGTGCCTGCCTTCCCTCTGGAGTCTCAGGCTGTTTTATGCTTGGAAACCAGTGGAGCCTTTTCTGCAGTCACCCCATCTCTTGCTGCTCCTCACATAGATCTTCATGGAAGTACAGCCTGTCACTTTCCTCAGCCTCACCACCCAATGTAGACTGGAAATAGGATGTTAAAGGAAATCCATATCTGTGCGTCAGCTGGAGTTGGTAAATGCATGCTGTGCTCCCAGAGCAAGTGGAGAGAGCGTACCAGGGCACCATAACCCGATCTGTGGTGGTTGCAGTATAGAGGGAGGTGTGAGCCAGTCACTCTGGCTGCCTGGTTGGAAGCTACGCCACGTGGCATCGTGCACCAGCTGTGGCGATGAGGGGGCATGCCCCCCCCCCCAAGACCTGAGATTGAAATTGTACATTTTTCAGGGCCCTTTTTTTCTTTGGGATATGGTCAACTTATAGTTTGCCCAGGGCAATAAAGTCTCCCTATGTCCCAAGCAATCCAAGCTGAGTTAAAGTTGCAGCTCTCCAACGTAGGTCAGCAGATGGATTTAAAAAAAAAATTTTTTAGCGGTGCACCCAGTTCTGGAGGAAACAGGGAAATCCAGTAGAAGCAGTTGAGTAGAATAGTTTAGAATAAGAATAAAGGTAGGAGCAATTTTTGGAGGAGCCAGCATTTAGGAGACTTTTAGATCTATTTCATGCTAAAGTAAACATCCTGCATCTGGGCTGTAGCACCTCAGACAGCCAGTGGGGGCTCACATGGACGGACATGTAATATCCCCTGCGCATCGAAAACTAGCTGTTTGGGAGGAGAGTTCTCACCTAGCCTTCTGCCAGACATGGCAGTCTTCTATATGCAGGGATGTATTTATTTTTGTGCGGAGGAGCATTCAGTTCTATGTGCCCCCACCCACAGTCTGATGGGTGCCAAAGCCCAACTCCCTCTGTAAGAATGAGGCCTTAGTTTTACATTGGGTTATTTTGTTGCATCCCCTCAAGCAAATGCCTGGCTGAACGTGGACAAAATCTTTTGTCTTGCAATGATGCTGGGTCCCTATAGGAATTCCTCTTACAGTGTTATTTGGAGTGCCTAAAAGCCTGAGATGGTTGAACTAATAGGTTTGCACTTGTGCTTGGATCCACAAGCAGCCAACCCTCACCTGTGAAAATCCTGACAGTATCTGAGAGCTGCTTCACGCACCACACTTCATAAAATGTGCTTTACATTTTAGTGTGTCTACAACAAACTGTGCTTGTGTGTTGATGGCAAACCTGGACTTGACTGTTAAACATGTAAAATGGGCCTTGGAAGCTGCGCGTGGGCTGAGTAGGACCCTTAATCTCACAGCTGGTCTGCCCAAGCCCCAGCTATTCCACCCATTTCTCTAAAGTTTGTCAGCCCACCACCAGCTTCTTAAGACATCCTGTGTCTTGCAGGCAGTAATTGAAAGTTGTCGAAAATGGCTTCCCTTTCACCACAAGCATGCCTGGAAAGAGTGGGGAAATGCACCCTCTCTACATTTTCTCCACCCCACAAATGGAACTCTTTCTCCCTCCCTGGTGATACCTGGTTGTTTCAGGCTTTTTGCTGCTGCTTGCTGTGGCTGCTGCTGACCCAGTGTAGGGCCAAAGGGATCTCCTACCAGTACAGAATTTCAGACTGTGGCTAAAACGGCAATCTTCACGTCATGTTGCCACCAAGGGGGGTGGGGGATATTCCTCTGGGCTGCAAATTAACTCTTATATGCCCCCAAGTAGGGGAGGATGGTGGGGAAGCAGCAGCAACAGCTTCTAATTCCATTTTGTTTGTTTTTTCTCCCTAGGAGTACAAACAGAAGCTTGCTCGGGTAACTCAGGTCCGCAAAGAGCTTAAATCCCACATCCAGAGCCTACCTGATTTGTCACTGTTGCCCAATGTTACAGGAGGGTTGGCGCCTCTGCCATCTGCTGGGGACCTTTTCTCAACTGACTAAGATGCATGGGTGTCTGCATTTCCCCCTGTCCCCCAATTAATACCACCAGAACGCCTCATGATAATTGGAAAGCTTCACGGCCAGCTGACCTAGGAAGGAATGGACAGAGACCTTCCCTTGACCCCTCTCAGCAAGCTGTGCTATCCATGAGTGTGATGAGAGGGCTGCGACTCTTTTGAAAGAAGGCGAACGTCCTCATGTTTGGCAAAAACTCACGTTTACTTTCCTTCCCGCATAGCACTTCCAGTTTCCACCACAGCCTGTGCAGATCATGTGTGTCAACTTCCAAGAGCTTTCAACAAAAAAAGAGGTTGATTTATGCTTTGCTTTTTTCTGTATAAAAAGAACTGAGTTGTTTCCAAATTGGTTTGGTGTGTGTCAAGCTTGATTTTTCTAGGCTTCACGATTCTGAAGTATACATGCAGCACCACTCTGTAAAGAAATTGGCATGGATGAGGATCTGCTTTACAGATAACCTCGGTGGGTGGTTCCTGCTCTCTTGCAGCATGTTTACATGGAGACACAGGGACCCCAGGTGACCAAAACTAAATTCTTGTGGTGGATACCCAGCTTCTGGTCCTCTGTGCAGTGCTGCGCATGACTTGTGAATCAGCAAGACAGTTTTGCTCAGTTTTGCCCTGTGTGTATTCAACTTCTTCATCCCGCAGCATTTAGTAGTGGAAAGCATCAAAGCGCATTAGGTTTAAGTCACCCGACTTAGAATGGTAATTTTAAAAAAATCCTTTGCTAAGGACGATCTTTTTAAGGTTTTGAAACCTTGTCAGTTAAATTTCTCGTTAGCCATTAGTAAATGGGTTGAACTTTGAAGGAGGGTATAAGTGGCCAGATTCTGTGAGGAGCATCAGTTTGCACAAGCCCATTTAAATGAACTGGAACTCAGTAAGAGGTGTTCCAACTGGATTGTGCCCATTGTTGGTCTGTACCCTTCTCTTGGTCTGCTGTTCTTCTCCTGTCACCCAGTCATGGCTATGTAAACAATGCAGCAATATTTGTACTTCTAGAGCAGCCTTCCCCAACCCTCGTGCCCTCCAGATATGTTGGATTACAACTACCAGCATTCCCCAGCTCTGCTATGCTGGCTGGGGGAAGTTGGGATTTGTAGTCTACATCTGGAGGGCACCAGGTTGTGGAAGGCTGCTCTAGAGAATCAAATTTTTTATTTCACACTAATATTAGCTGACTGGTTTGGGGGATTTTCTGTTCTTTTCAAAAGGAAAAACAAATCTGATGCTATTCTAGCAGCTTAAGGCCATCCCGCCATCCCTTGCACTCTAATCTTTCAGGAGGGGGTTGGCCTTCTCTTCATCTCCTGGGGCAATCCCCTGCCCCATAGTTCTCTTCTCCATTTGCCCTGGAAGTGCCCTTCACTCTGTTTCTTTTCTTTATTTGTCAAACCCAAAGCATAGTGCAGTAGGGTTTTGAGTTTTACCTTATTAACACAAAAATCTCTTCGATCTTCACAGCTGAGGCAGAAGAGTCTCCATGCAATGGCTTTTTCCCGCCATAGGTCATGGGGTGATGGGGAGAGCCCCACATGTGTCCATGACACAGCAGCACAATTTTGGCAGCCCATGTGTTCCTCCTTTGTTTTGTTTAATGTAATTGAAATCTTATGAATCGAATTTGCTTTAAAGGGTCAGGGAGAGGCAGGAGTCTGTGCTGGGGCACTTAGCGCCCTGGGTGGTCTTTTGTTGAGATCAAATCCATATTCTCGCCACAAGACATTTTCTTAAATCTGTATATGAATCGATCTAGAAATAAATTTAGAGGTATAGGCTGCCATTTTAGCAGCAGTATATTCTGAAATGTCTCATAAATATATTTTTGAATAAAGAGGGTGTCATTCAACAGGTGAGTGGCGTTTTATTTGTGGAGTGGGGAGCTCTGTTTGGTCTTCTGCAAGCAGAGCAGTCCCTGCAGTGATTGGAGGTGAAATAATTTAGAAACAATTTCAAAGCCTTAAACTCTGTTCTTGTGTTTGAACACTCACAACATGGGTGCAATTTAAGTGCATCTGGGTTTTGGAAGTCTTGATAATTGCTACTTTCAGGAAGTATTTACCCATTCAGCTGGGTGTTCTGAGTGCATAAAGTTCGACCTGTGCTATTGTTTTCTTCAGAGTTTGGTGTGGCTGGTAGTTCGCTAATGGTAGTGCTGGCAGAGAAATTCTACACAGAGCAATGGTAAGTCTGGGTTTAACCAACTGCCCTTGCACTGGTGGTCCTTTTCCTGCAGAATGTTAAAATATTGGGTGTTGACTATTAAATTCTGAAATCTGCTCTCAGATGTGAACTTGGTACTGAATATTCAGGAGAAAGGGGAAGAGCAGTGGGCAATTCAGTCGCAGCGCAAGCAGGGTGCTTGCTGGCCATTGGTTTGCAGAGGAGCCATAGCTCAGGGCAGGGCTTCTCTTTTTAAAGTCATCCACAGTCTTAGGCTGCTTAAATGGCATCTCCGTTTGAAAGGTCCTTGGGCAGGGTGGGGAAAGTTTTATATCTTTTGCCTGAGTCTGGCAGGCAGGGTAAATGGTAGTGTGTGAGAGCACTTCTGGTCTGACTGTGTACCTCAGAACTGCCTTGCAGGAACAAACCTAGATCCACGTAGAACGGCACCCTGTGGCCAGCCAGATCCTTCTAGAACAGCCTTCTCCAACCTGGTGCCCTCCAGATGCATTGTGCTGCACTTCCCAGCAACCCCCAGTCAGCATGCCTTAGTGGTGGTGATGGTGGTGGTAAGAAAGCAGTCTTCCTCTCCATCCTGGGGCCACACTGGAGAGGATGGGGCGGCTGTGCTTGTTTATGTATCTGCCCTGTTTGGGTATAAAGTGGGGGAGGCACATTTACACCAAAAGGAGCCTTTCTCTCCTTTCTGCAGTCTGTCACTTGAGGCTCTTTTCTCCCAGCCCAGCTCCAATGTTAGAAATGATGGTTTCCCTGTTGAGCAGGAGCTTGAAGTAATTCTAATGCATTTCAGTATTGTGTGTAGTTGTGTTTTGGCCAAAGGAAGAGCACAGGTGGAAGCAGGTGCACAGTTGACAGTGTAGAAATACTAGATGGGCACAAGGTCTCCTTTTACCTTCATCTGTAACCTAAACAGCCTCACCACCTTTTTGCCAGCTGCAGCTGGGAGTCCTTGGCCACAATTTCTCGGTCTAGTAACAAGACTCCAAATCTTTCACTGGAAATCTTCTTACTCTCTGATACGCATGGTGGATTGCAACCTTGGCAAAGGAGCTTGGGACACAGGGTAGCTCTTACAGGGCTGCAACTCAGCTGTTTCCTTTAAAATCTTAATCCACTTTAAGAACTTAAACATTTTGTATCAGTCTACCACCTGTTTGACCCTCCTTTTCCCTTCTGTGCACAGAGAGAATGGAAAATAGCTTGATTCCCCTAATTTGTGTGTCAGCCAAGCTGCTTGCTGCTCTCAGCCATCCTTGAGGTTGCTATTTCTATCTTGCTGCGCTCACTGAGAGCAAAGTCATCGTCTGGGTTTTCTGAAGAGTGGTCTTTAAAATCTGGGCTCTGTTCTCTCACACTGTGCTCTGCTCCAGTGATGTACTCAAGCCTCATTATCTCTGCTTGCCTTGAGCCATATGGTCATCCCTCCAGCCTGGACAGAAGAAGTGGTACACTGAGTCTTTGTCAGAAACTGGATTTCAGCTTCTGACCAGTGCTTAATTACTCCCAGCCCCCAAAACAGCAGAGGCCACATCTTTCTGGACACTGTTTCAGTCTTAACCATGCTCTGTAGGAATGTTTAGCTTAGTTTCTGGTGACATCAGAGCTGTTTTAAGGGTCAGCTGTCATTTCAACACAGTATCTCCTATGAGCTCTTCTCAGGTGGGCATAATAGTATTAGATGCTGTCTGCTGAATCCTCCCTAGGGGATCAGTGACAGGGCTCAGACTTTAGGCTATGCAAAGTAAGAAGTTCTTTGAGCATGTGCAGAATGTGCCCGACTGCCGATTAGCCAGCAGCGGAGATTTTGCATTTGAAGGAAGAGCTTCTTGGTCACTCGGAAGGTACCGAATGCAATTCAGGCTTGAACCTGTTACCGATATTTACATCTTGCCTTTGTATATAAAAAGAATCGAAGTTAGCTACGAGAATCCAAGATCTGGGCCTATACGTTAGAATCACCATAATTCAATGAAAATCATCTGAGAAAAATAATCAAAGAAACAAATACAGCAGCAGTCAAATCTTCATTAAAAACAGCCAGAGAAGGAATGAAAGTATATTTGCTATCTGATGAAAGGTGAACAGACATGGAGTGAGGCAGACTGCTCTTGGGATCTCTTCCACATTCCAGGCGGGGGGGCACCCATCAGGCCTCTCGTATGGCCACTTGCAGTGCTTCCAGTGGGAGGGGGCCTCACTAGTGGATTGCAGTGCCTGGGCAGGTTCATATGGGGTTTGCATTTTAGAAATTAAGGGCTGAGCAAACCGTGAGGCAGAGAACCAATTCATCCCACTTCGGATGCTTTCTTTTCCACAGGGGGCAGGGCCTTGCATAGAGAAGGTCTGCCGCTCAAGTCCTGGCACTTCCAACGAAGAAGGACCAGGTAGCAGGTGAGGGGCCAGGGTCGCTCTCAGCCCAGGGCCCTGGGGAGCATCTGCTAGGCAGAGGGGACCATGCAGGGCTACGTGGGAAGTAGACCTGCCACAAGGCAACCTCCTTTGCTCCCCTGCCCTGCTTTGCTCCCCTGCCCTGAAATCAACAGGACTTCAGGGTGTTCAATTTTGGCTGGGCCTGTTCATCTGTTTGCTTTAAATCAAGTGTTTTTCCTCCCTAGATTCCATTATGATTACCTATAGCCATGTTTTTTTCCCCAACAATGCAAAATTAAGCACTTTAAAATCCTATTGATTTTCAGTGGGAGGGATTTAAGCACATGCTTAACTTTGGCTAAATTATGTCCATCGTCTTCTGTTTTTCCAATTTTCTCTGGGTTTCTAGCAGGAATGTATTAACCAGTCTGCCAGTCGAGAGGGCTGTTGACCATGGCATAAACAATTCTGACCACTATTCCTTGGGGGCCTTTGCTCCAGGCCTCGCTAAATCCAGCCCAGCTGGTGCCTCTACTCCATGGCCCTTCCCCCTCTCGTTCGTTGGCATTGCAAGCGCCAATTGCCTTTAGATGGAATTAGCTGTAGCATAAAGAACTGGCAGGAGCCCCTTGGAGAGGAGAGGCCTGTATTCTGCTGGAATCCTGCTGGTCAATGAGTTGCCAGGACCCGTGGCAAATGCAGGCATTCTTTCCTGAGCACTGATTTGGGGAGCATTTCCTCATGATGTTGAAGAACCACTTCCTGGTAGCAGAATGCTGGGGTAGATGGACACTTGGTCTGATCCAGCAGGGCTCTTATGTTCTGACCTGCTTGGGAGCCTTGGCAGCACATTTGAAGCTCCTTCCCTTCTTTTCCTAAACTCTTGAACGCTCAGAGTGAGGACTTGTCATCGCTCTTAATTAAGTGGTAATTTTTCCTGAGTTTGTCATGTGGAGGTCTAAAACCCATGGATGAATTGAAGCCCTCAAACAAGCATCCCTCTGCAATAAGCTGCATTTAAACGTCTCAACGTGAGGATCTAGGTTGGTCTTGGCTGCCCTGCTGGGGGATGCGCGTAGAGGGTGAGCATGCCCTGTCCATTGACCTCCAATCAGGATACATTGCAGCGTGTGCTGTGTTCCAGCCTTTCCCTTTTCCAGGATATTCCATTCCATCTCTCGCCCCTAGATTTCCAATTCCATGGCCACTGGAAATGTTCAGTCTTGCCTGGGGTTTTTGAGTCTATTAGTATTATTATGGGATTGGGAGTTGGGCTGAATGATGTCCAAGGTCCTTTCCAACTTGATGGTTTTTGACCCTGAGATGTCTGTGAATGGGTTTTCTCTCCATGTAGGTTGCTTGAAGCAAACCTGGCCAGAGGCTTGGCATGCTTCTAGACAAAGCTTTTGAGGTGTCATTCCCCAGCCTCGCTCACAGAATTTTGGGGCCAGATGACAACATCTTCCACTTGAAACCCTCCCATGTTTTCCCACAACTGCCTCTGACTTTTTTCTTACTGCAGAAAATCTGTTAAGGAGAAACAGACTGAAAAGCTGCATAACAACTTTCGACTTGGTCAAAAGTTACCAGGTTGGGCAAGGTTGGCATATACTATGTTGGATTGTCCTGGAGAAGAGTCTAAGCCAGCACCACAACATTTGCCACTTGTCACCAAGCAATGAAGAAACCGTTATCGTTTCTCTGAATCTTATTCTTCTCACCCAGATTAGCTCTCCCGCAGGGATTAGCTCCTTCGCTCCAGGGGAAGTCATCCCAGTGGGTGTGCTGATATGTCAAAATGCTCATAAGCATATTCCCAATTAAAAAAAATACTGGCCACTTATGTATCAAACCACTCATAGCATTAGCATTTGAATGTTATAGTTTGTAACCTGAACTTTCAACTGATTTGGGCTGTGGCATGCTGTGAAATCTCTCTCAATCCAAATTAATATATGGATTGTAAGCTTGGAGTGCCCTTGTACGGAGGGCTTTCTCATTCATCTTTCTATCTCCTAATTGTGTCAAGGAACACTGACGTAATTTAAACAGAAGGAAGTGCAACAGAAAAAGTACAAGGGCTACAGCCTATTTTGAACCCCCACCCTGGGGCCATCCCCATTTCTCCTAGTGTATACAAAGTAGGCTGTGGTTACGCAGGGGTGGGGGAAAGCACACTGTACATGCTCAGAGGCATTCTCAGTGGTGAGCCCTGCTATCTAATGGAACCTCTAGGCAACCTGCACAGCATTCCTGCCTACAGGATGAGGGCCTGAAATGGCAGGAAAAGAGTACCAGGCATGGATGTAGCTTTCTCTGTCTCCTTGGAAAAGTCATCCGCTGGAGGAGTGGGTTAGGCAGGTAAGGTCTGGGGCAGGAGGCGGCTGGGTTATAGGTCATCTCTGCAGCCTGTTCACCATTAAGAATCCTGTCTGCAATGCAGTTTCTCTCAATCCAGCAACTGTGCTACACTGTCGGAAATGTGGTTTCTTGTACAACTGTTAAACACAGTGGAGCCCTAACGCCAAGCAGGTTGGCCATCCCAGAGCTCTTGAGTGTAAGCTCACTGTAAAGGATGGCTGAGTGTGTGTGGCTAGAATGGGGTTCACTCAGCTTGCTTGCCATCTACCACAGCAAAAGCTCATGCTTTGTCATTTGGCTTGGGAACAAATCTAATTTCAGTATCAACATCTTAATTGAAAACATTCTGCGATGGCTTTTTCCAAGAACTTGAATGTTTAAACAATGATGCATTTCCATGATGGTACATGTTGCTCTGCATCATCATTCCCTCAGCTTGAGCTAGAAACTCAAGGCAATGCCAAAGGGCAGCAGCACATGACAGTGTGAGTGGCAGTGCCAACGTGTGCAGTTCGTACCATGCTATGAGTGGGATGATCGTGGCCTGCACATTGAGGCGCACCTGAACAGTGGCATTTGGTAGTGCACTGGTGTTGTTCTCCTGCTGTCTTGTGCCAGCCTCCAGAGCAGCACAAGTTCCTCCCACACGGCATCACTTGGGTTTAAAGAGGACGCCCCAGCCACGCTTCTTCCTTTCTCCCATATCAGTGCCCTACGTCTGTGTATCCATTGCTGGATTTTTGGAGCCAGTTCAGACAAGCAGGGCTCAAAGGGGTTATTCTGTGAGTTGTGACTGGAGGAGGGTTTTGGAAAACTCATAGGAAGAGCTGTGCTGAATCGGATGGAAGGCTGCGCAAAACAATATTCTGTTTGCACAGTGGCCAGCCAGATGCCCTAATGGGAAGCCCACAATGAGGACGTGAGCGCAGCAGCACCCTCCTGTTGGTGTTCCCCAGTAACTGGTGTACATATGCATGCTGCCTCTGATACTGGAGATAATATACAGCCATCATGACTAGTAGCCATTGATAGCCTCATCCTCCATGAATTCGTCTAATCCAGACAGTGACCCTGGCATGGAGAGGGAGGGACAACTTGAGCTAGACGTGAGGCGCAGGCGTAGAGACAAGTGAGAGGTTATGGGCGCTGAGAGAAGGCGCTCAGCCCGTTTGGCGCGACGACAACAGCTGTGCCCCGATGCCCCACGGGAAAGGGGGGGAGTCTCCCCTTCTACACCTTAAGTTCAGAGAGTTGCCGCGCTTTTCTCCAAACAGAGACCAACTGACTTCCTAATGCTTAGAATCCCTGGTAGGCTGCTCCCTTGAGTTTTCAACTTAGTCTCAGGCAATTAGCATCTGTAAGTGTCATTAGGTTGAATGGAAAGAAAGCCTTGGAAAAGAGCCCTTTTGTCTGTGTGTTGATTCTGGTTACTTGAGGATTTCAGAAGGCAGCAGGGGCACGCCTGACACTACCAATGGGAGCAGATGGTCGGGAAGGTAGGGGCGCAGCCACCATATCAGATGGGGTTGGTACAGCGCTGTCCGGCTCACAGCTGACACCTGAGCCTCCATGGACAGCTGGGAGTGTAAAATGACCCCCAAGCTGCCAACCTGGTCTTTCAAGGATAGCCATACCCCATTCAATACCAGGTCAACATCCTCTAACCTCCTCTTGTCTCCCACCAAAAGTACCTCTGTCTTGTCAGGGTTCAGCTTCAGTTTGTTCCTTCCCATCCAGCCACTCACCGTCTCCAGACATTTGGACAGGGATTCTACAGCCAACCTTGGTGAAGATTTAAACGAGAGGTAGAGCTGCGTGTCATCCGCATACTGATGACACCGCACCCCAAACCTCCTGTTGATATCCCCCAGCGGCTTCACATAGATGTTAGATAGTATCAGGGAGAGGATGGAACCCTGTTGCACCCCACAAGTGAGCGGCCACGGGTCCGAAACCTCCTCTCCCAGTGCTACCCTCTGGTACCTACCGGAGAGGAAGGACCGGAACCACCGCAATACGGTGTCTCCAATGCCCAACCCCTCCAGGCAGTCCAGGAGGATACTGTGGTCAAGGGTATCAACAGCCACTGAGAGGTCGAGGAGAACAAGGAAGGAGCATTCGCCCCTATCCAGAGCCCTCCTCATATCATCCACCAAGGCGACCAAGGCCGTTTTTGTCCCATGCCCATGTCTGAAGCCCGACTGAAATGGATCCAGATAATCGGCTTCTTCAAAGTGTGCCTTCAACTGCATTGCCACCACCCACTCAATCACCTTGCCCCAAAATGGCAGATTCAGGACTGGGTGAAAGTTGTTCGAAACTTGGGGATCCAAGGAGGCCTTCTTTAAGAGTGGTCTTGTCACTGCCTCCTTGAGGGCTGATGTCCCTCCTCAAGGGAGGCGTTCACCACCGCCCTGATCCCCTCACCCAATCTCTCTCTGCAGCTCATAATGAGCCAAGATGGGCAAGGATCAAGTAAGCAGGTGGTCAGCCTTACAGATGAAAGCACCTTGTCCACTTCATCAGAAGGAAGAAGCTGGAACTGATCCCACAAAACCAGTGTGCCACAGACCGCCTCTTGCTCACTAACTGTATCCATGGCATACGGAATAACAGTCCTAATCCAATCAATTTTATCTGCAAAATGCCTTGCCAGGGCCTCACAGGAGGCCTTAGAATGCTCCAGCAGTTCCGGAGCAACTGGACCAACCAGGCTCGGGACCACTTGGAACAGCCTCCTGGGAGAGCACTCTGCGGATGCGATAGAGACAGCATAATATTCCTTTTTTGCTGCCTTCACCACCACGTGATAGGCTGAAGATACAGCTCTAGCCCGTGTCTGATCGTCTTTGGAGCGAGACTTCCGCCACCGTCGCTCTAGCCGTCTCACCTCCTGTTTCAGAGCTCATAACCGCGGATTGAACCATGGTGCAGTCCGAGCCCTGTTCAGGGGGAGAGGGCGTTTCGGAGCCACCTGATCTAATGCCCCAGTGATTGCAGCATTCCAGCCACCCACCAGGGTCTCGACCGAGTGGCTATTGGCATGCTCCAGAGAATCCCCAAGCATGTTCAGGAATCCATTCGGATCCATAAGACGCCTGGGGCAGACCATTTTAATGGGTCCTCCACCCCTGCGGAGGGGTTGAGGAACCAGGAAGTCCAACATCATCAGATAGTGATCTGACCATGACGGGGGGGGGGTGGATATACCCCCGACTTCCAGATCAATCCCTGCTTCTCCAGAAACAAACACAAGGTCTAGCGCATGACTGGCTACATGGGTGGGCCCCGTTGGAATAGGGTGCAGCTCCCAGGAAGCCCCGAGGTGCCCCTGTGAGGACGGCCTCTGAATGTACATTGAGGTCCTCCAACACCAATAAGTTAGGGGACTCTATATGCACATCAGAGACCACCTCAAGCACCATGGCCAGGGAGTCCGTTGTGCAGCGGGGTGGGCGGTACACGAGTGGAATCCCCAGACTGCCCTTCAGGCCCAACCTCCAGTACATGCACTTAGCAACCTTGGTCTCCTGGAGAGCGGGTCTGGTGAAGACCAAGGACTCCTGGTAGATAACAGCCATTCCCCCTCCCCGATCCCCAGCCCTCAGCCGCTGGGCATATGAAAATCTGGCTGGGCATTTGGCCACCAGAGTTGGAGCAGCAGCCTCAGCTAGGCAGGTCTGCGTAATACATGCCAGGTCTGTACCCTCATCCCAGATCATGTCATGGATGAGGGATGTTTTCTGGGTAACAGACCTGGCATTGCAGAGCAGCAGACGAAGGCCAGAAGATGGAGTAACGCTTCCCGCAGCCATCCTTTGTCTCTGGACAGGCCCAGAACAGGGGACAGATCTCACACGTCTCTCCCTCGTTCCCCTTGCCCCGGCATGGCTGCCCCTCATCCTCCACCAGCGCCGGCCACCCAGACTCTGCATAGTCTGGCCCCCAGTGCTCCCCCCACTGCCCCCGTCAGGCAGATATATGCCCCCTCGCTCTCGCCTGCCAGGCAGGCTACCCACCCCTAAAAGCACAACAGAATCCCCCCCAAACCCACCCCCACCAACAATTGAACCAAAATCAAAACAATACATCCCCTCACAAATACTGCCAGGCAGGAGTCCACCGGCAGAGCGGCAGTGGTGGCAGGCATGCCCTCTTCCCTGGGGAGCGGCTTCTTCTGCAGATCCCAATTCTCCCAGGCCACCTCAGCCAGCCAGCTTATATAGCCCTTGCAGGAGGGGACAGGTGGAGGTGGTCAGCACAGCTGGCTCAGTGCCTGGGGGCCTGGTCCTGCAGGGGCTGGCGGTCTGCCTGGCCAAAGTCCACAGGGAGAGCAGTGGCAGGCAGGCCGGGTGGCGGCTTCTCCTGCAGATCCTGGCTCTCCAGATACAAAGGCCCTTGGCATTGCAGTGTCGGGGCTCTGTGTGTGTGAATATGTATGTCCCAAGGGTGAGGAGGTTGCAGTAGCAAGCTGGATCCTGTTGAGCCTCTTTTGTTGTTACAAGTATTTAAAATATTTACATGCATTTACAAAATCCTGATGTGGTTTACCATAAATTATAACACGGTGAAACGGTATAAAATGCAGCAAAATCACAAAGTTCTGCAAGACAGGGCTTAAAACTATTTAATCAGTTAATGGTTAGGGAAAGCTAAAACAAACAAGTAAGCTTTTGATCAAGGCACATGCTTGTTGATGCCTGATGCGCCGCAGAGGGAAGGTCGTTCCGGAGGGCCATGGAGAAGGTCTGCTGTCATGTTGCTGCCTGCTGGATGTGGCGCGAGCAACACGCCTTCCCTGAACACTGTCGTGGTCTAACAGGTCTGCGTAGGGGAAGTCGATATTTCGGGACCTTGCCTTGTGTGCTCCAAGACATCCTCCAAGAAGAGCCGAGACCATGGAAAGGCATATCTGAGCCTTTCCCCCAGGAAAGCCCCAAGAGCCCCTCCCCCAGGAAAGCCCCGAGAGCCCCTCCTCGGCCTTGAGTTAATTGCAAGACATCCTCTGATGGGAAGGGGCGATGTGGTCCCGCCTGCCACGGCCCAAGTCAGGCACAGGCTGCTACAACTGCGGTGAGGCAGGATCTGCCCTGAACTGTGAACGTGGGTTTGGGCAAGGGCGACAGGGAGGGGGAGCAACTGGCTGCGTGGTGGTGGGCCTTCCCAGGAAAAAGCAATTACACCGGAAAGAGTCCTTCAAAGGAAGCGCCAGGCGCACCAGCCTGCAAACCTGGGCAATGCAGATTCTACGTGCTGAAAGGGGAGATGATCGCTGAGCCAAGCCAATGACCCCATGTGGATTGTCTGAGAGGAGGGTGCAAGCTCTTGCAAGGATGAGCCCAGGGCATCTCTTGCTCACCCTGCCTGCAGTGACTTTTGGGACAAATGCAGTCATTCTGTTGGGCTTCCATGAGCTAATGTACCCAAAACATCTTACTGCTAACCCTGAAGGACTGTGTGAAGCTTCCATTTCCATTGGGGTGACCAGCTGACCTCCTTTGGCAGCGCAGAGCGGCCCACAAGAGATCCCAGAAGGAGCTCCCATTTGGCAGGAGGGCATGTGGGATGCTGCAGGGCTAGAGAGATGCTGATAATCACGTCTTGTATATTTCAGAGCCAGTTTTACAACTAAAACAAGCTGTGCCAGTATGTTTCAGTGCCTAGTTAAGTCAGGCGCTGGCTGAGGTCACATTCTCTGCTTTCTCTTCTCACGTCTAGGAAATGCGAACACTGAGCTAGTAAGCTGCCTGGGCTAAGCATGGATATCCATTGTGAAAAACTGCCTCCTCCCTGAATGCCAAGCAAAGCCTGAGTGTTCTTTTTTGCTTCGGACAAATTGTCCCTGCCGCTAGAATCTGGAGTCCCAGTAACTCTTTCTCCCAAACTGGTGGGAGTTCCAGGTTAGTTTTTGTAATGCTTGCAGTCTGGGTGTAAAATGAATCCAAAGGGAGCTGCTGTTTTCGGTTCAGCCCCCTCTTTCAAGCATGGGGGGACCTGCTAGTCACTGGAGGTGATTGCTGGTTGTGAGAAGCCTCTGAAAAGTTATTTCACCCCAGTTGCCAGGGAAGTACCTGGAATTCAGAGAACTATGGAAGTGAGGGGATGGGGGAATGTCCAGCAGCCGACAAGGTAGGCTTTTTTTCCTGGATAAATATGGTTGGAGAAACCTTTTGGGTTGTGCTGATGGGAGAGCCATGCCATCTTGTCTGAGTAGCTTTTTAGGTATCAAGGGTGGGGGTTCTTAGTCAATAGCCATGATTTGCCACTTGCCTCTCATCCACTGGGCCAGGGATAGCCAACTTTCATATTCTTGGGAGCAGCCCTGTTTTCCAGGAAGTGGTCTGGGTGGGGGCTGAAGGTGTATCCCACCCACTTTCCCGGGGCAAGCACCAGGCTCCATAATAATTAGGGCTGTTCAGGGACCCCCCGATCCGACTCGGAAGCGCTTCGCGGCTTCGGATGTGGGCCTGATTCAGCTCGGGCTGATTCAGAGCAGCCCCCCGACCTGACTCGGCCCTGAACCCAAAGCGGGATTCAGATACTGAACCCCGCTTCGGGTCCCCCCCATGCCCCCGTGCACCCCCTCAGCTCCTTACCTGGGCCCCCACCTCCTCTTCTGCCACCACCATTGCTGCTGCAGCCATTGCCTTCTCTGTTGCCGCACTGCCACCGCTTTCGCCGCCACCACATTCTTGCTGCCGCTGCCACCTTTGCCACTGCTGCCATTTCCTGAGGCCTGGACACACGGCGGCTCTTCTTGCAGGGAGTCACCATTTTCAAAATGGCAGCCTCCTGGAAGTTCCAGGGAGATAGCCACGGCAGGCAGCACTGGCGAAGGCAGCGGCGGAGAAGGCAGCTCAGGTAAGTTCCTGGAGGCACCGGGGGGGCCGGGCCGGGGGGGAAGCTCCAAAGTGCGCCAAGTGCTTCAGAGAGCCCCCGACCTGCTCCAGTCGCTCCGCCTTGGAAGGGGCTCAAAGTGACCTGAAGCAGCCTGCTTCGTCTTGGGGTTCGGGGCCCGGGCCAAAGCAGCACACGGCCCTAATAATAAAGTTGGCAGCAGAGGAAGAGATTCTCGGTTATGCAGCATGTGCACTTAGGCACGAAGGAAGCTGCTTTACGCCCGTCCAGACTATTTGTCCTAGAGGGAAGGGGTTACAGTAGATGGCCTTTGATGTCCCTTGCACCTCTATGATTCTAATTTGTGAAATAAGCTGTTGGTAGTGTTGAGATGTTTGTCCAATTCTGCCATAAGAGTGTGCTTATATGCTTCATTTTTATCCCACCCTTCCTCCAAGGAACTCAGTGTGGTGTACATATTCCCCTTTTCTTTTATCCTCAGAACAGCACTATAGAGGTAGGTTAGGCTAAGAGATGGTGCCTGGCCAAAGGGCACTCAGTAAGCTCCGTAGCGGAGCAGGGATTTCAACCTCGCTGTTCCTGCTCCTATTCTGGCATTCAATCCCCTAGACAATACTGGTGGTAATAGTGGCTAATAATAATTCTTCTGCCTATCTTGGCTTTTGTAAAAAAACAAACCCTTATATTTTGCCACCAAAAAGGCACACATTCATATTTATTGCTTATCCACTTTTACATGTCATCCATCTTGGAAAATGGCGACCACAGAATTAATGACACAGAACGGACACATCTACCCAGGCTAAATGTTTACCAAGATGAGCTGGAAACTCATGTAAATGTCATGTAAGCTTCAAGCCCTAAACAGCTTGGAACCAGGATACTTGAGAGAGCACCTTCTCCCTTACCAACCTGCCTGGTCACAGATCATCAGAGGGCTTGCTCCTGGTGGTTCCACAGGGACCTATGGCCTGATTGGAGTCCACCACGAGAAGAGCCTTCAGCGTGGTGGCCCCCTTTCTTTGGAATTCCCTGCCCCCGGAGGTCAGGCAGGCACCAACACAGCATTGTTTCCGGCACCTAAAAACAGCACTGTTCCAGGAGGCATTCCTTAATTGATGAGTCACGGTTTCTATTGGCATTGTGTGTTTTTTAAAGTATAATTTTAATGTAGTGTTTTAATCTTGTTATTCTTTTGTCTTTTGTGTTCAGCACTCCAAAATCTGTTCTAGATATGGAGCAGTGTGTGTGTGTGTATGTGTGTGTTTATACATATATATAAATAAGATCCTCTGCACATCCATTTCATAGAAACATAGAATAGTAGGGTTGGAAGGGGCCTATAAGGCCATTGAGTCCAGCCCCCTGCTCATTGCAGGAATCCAAGTCAGAGCATCCCTGACAGATGCTTTGTCTAGCTTCATCTTGAATGCCTCCAATGTGGGAGAGCCCACCACCTCCCTGGGTCATTGGTTCCATTGTCGTATTGCTCTAACAGTCAGGAATTTTTTCCTGATGTTCAGCCAGAATCTAGCTTCCTGTTACTTGAGCCCATGATTCCGTGTCCTGCAGTCTGGGATGATCGAGAAGAGATCCTGGCCTTCCTCTGTGTGACAACCTTTCAAGTACTTGAAGAGCGCCATCATAGCCTCTCTGTGACAACCTTTCAAGCACTTGAAGAGTGCCATCATAGCTCCCCTCAGTCTTCTCTTCTCAAGGCTAAACCTGCCCAGTTCTTTCAGTCTGTCCTCATAATACGTGGCTCAACAACACTACAAGCGAGATGGATCTTGGAATTGTGGTAGATCACAAGCTGAATATGAGCCAACAATGTGATGTGGCTGCAAAAAAGGCAAATGCTCTTTTGGGCTGCATTAATAGAAGCCTAGCTTCCAAATCCCGGGAAGTACTAGTTCCCCTCTACTCAGCACTGGTTAGGCCTCATCTGGAGTACTCTGTCCAGTTCTGGGCACCACATTTTAAGAAGGATGCAGACAAACTGGAGAGGGTGGTAGTGCCCACAGCAGTTTCTGAAATTCCCAAATGTGCCCACGGGTCCAACCTGAACATTTTAATGGAGATGCCAGGAGTTGAACCTGGGACCTTCTACATGCAAAACATTTGCTCTACCATTGAGCTATGTAAAGTATAAAACACGGACATAGGAAGGGCCCTGGCAGATGAGGTTAATCTAGTCCAGTATCCTGTTTCCAAGAAGTCGGCCAGAGGTTTCCATCCCCTGCTTCCAGTCTTCCCAGAAGCAGTAGTCCTACCCCCAGCCTCTTAGCGTGGAGGTGCTGTTTGAGCTAATCTCAACTGCTATTAGCGAATCTTCTTGTCCTGTCCTTCTCCATGAGAGTTTGTCCGATTCCTCTAAGTGGCCACCCCCTCCACATCTTTTGCCAGTTAATTCCATCAAGTGAATTATGTGTTATGTGATGACTTAACACTTCTTTTTGTTCCAACTCGAAACCGTTCTTTCTTTTTCTTTCCAGATGAAACAGCAGGAAGACCTTTGTAGCCTACCTTGTTAGCACCACTTGGGGCCAGATAAACTGAGGAGAGTTTATTTATTTATTACTTATTTGCTGCCAGTTGGCCAGTACAGAGTGCTCTGTCCTGGCTCAGCCGAGCTGAGCCAAGCCTTGGATGAGGTGTGAGCAGTGAGCAGCCTTCTGCCCCCGCCTGCCACTCTCTGCTCACCTCCACCCACCCAAACCTGCTTAGCTGATAGTGGCACTGTGATGTGATGTGATCCCTTGATTAAGAAGAATAAACAGAAAGTGAAGCAGGAATATAGATGTATCCTGGGAAACAACTGAAAGGGCTTCCCTCCTTCCAGCTTTGCAGTCACAATCCAGATGTTGTGGCTGAACCGCCAGTCCTCTCCAAGCCAGGGAGTGATTATAGTCAGAAGATGGAGAGGGAGAGCAGATGGGATTGTGGCCAGATGTTGTGCTGGGAATCTCTGCTTTCTGTTTATGGGGAGGGGGATTTTTTTAAATGCTACCTTATCTAATAGACTAAAGCAGTGTGCCAAAACAAAGCAAAACACAATTCATAAACTTTAAAACAGGATCATGAAAATGTCATAATAAAAAACATTTCCAGAATGTAGTGTTAAGTGTATTTCAGCAAAAACAACCAAGAGTCTTGCGGCACCTTAAAGACTAACACATTTCTTCTGGCAGGCCATTTGTGGACTATGGCCCAATTCACCAGATCTGTGGAGTTTCAGTCCATACGGGGGGCGGGGGGGATTGTAAACAATGAGGTCAGAAGGCAATTCAATGCAGAATTGCTGACAGTGACAATCACATTATTAACAGTGATCCTTCACAGTGCAGTTGTTACAGGTAACACATGTCCTGGCACTAGGTAAGCCAATTCACACATGTAGTATGATTTTAAAAAGTCCTTTAGCCTGATTCAAATCTCTAGCAATAGAATTAAATCTCTTCATGAATTCTAACCCAGGCCTGCCTCGTTCTAATCTCCCACTGAAGTTCCTTTGCTCTACAATGGCCACTTGAAGGTCCATGATGAATGTCCTGGGAGGCTGAAGTGTTCTGCCACTGGTTTTTGAATATTGTCATTTCTGATGTCAGATTTGCGTTCATTTATTCTTTTCCATTGTGACTGACCTGTTTGCCTTCTATAGAATGCAGAAGGGTGTTGCTGACAGAAGATGGCATATATCACACTGGAAGATGAGCAAATGAATGAACCCCTAATGTTGTGGGTGGCATTATTAGGTCCTGTAAGAGTGTTTCCAGAGGAGATATGGGGACAGAGCTCACATCTGGGTTTATTGCAGGGTCTGGTCCCTGTAATTGTCTCCTCACTGTGTGGCCCGTTGTTGCTAGCAAATAATGTTTTAGGTTGGGAGAATGTCTATAAGCAAGTAAACCCAAGGTAACACCTCACTAAAAAACCCATAACGAAAGCAAGAGAGTTAATTTTTTACCCCGTTGGCCATTAAAAGCAAATTCAAAAACAAAAATTCTTAAACCACCCCGAAATGTGGCAAGGCAGGGCTGGAGCCCTGTTACCTTCCCAGGCACCTCCACTGAATTATGTCAAAGAAAAGCAGTAAGCCAGCACCGCAGGAAAGATGCCTGCAATGGATAGCTTGTTGTGGTTTTACCAGAGAGAACACCGCGCCCACACCATCATCTTCAGCAAGGAATCAACAACAGCCACCTGAGCAATTTGATTACAGGACATGACTGGGGAAGGAATCATAGTCTCATAGAATAGTAGGGTTGGAAGGGGCCTACAAGGCCATCGAGTCCGACCCCCTGCTCAATGCAGGAATCCAAGTCAGAGCATCCCTGACAGATGGCTGTCCAGCCTCGTCTTGAACGCCTCCAGATAACCTGTTGTGTTAGCAACTGACTCTGCTTTAACAGCAAACTCACAGACAGCAGCAACTGGCTCCATCTTGCAAGAGTGGCACCTATCCTGAAATGTGCTCCAAGGCTGCACTGAATGTTTAGGGCTTTTGGGGAGAGGCTCAGAGTCAACTGTAGTGAAAGTGGGATAGTGCTGGCTGATGCACTCAGCTGGGAAAATGAACCAAGAGGTGTGGGGAGGCCAGGGTCAGCCCAACTGCCCAAGCAGTCTGAATGTAGGCTTGGGGAGGCCATATTTATAGGGGTGCTAACAAAATGGGACACCTGAGAGGTGCACCCCAGGAAGGATGCAGAGTGTCCTGGAGTGGGCCTCTTGTATCAGTGGGTGCCATCACCTGGGCACAGCAAGGATGTCATGGGCCTGCCCCAAATGAGTGTGGGCACAAAGCCAAGGGGCTGCACAACTGCGGTGTAGCCAAACACTGATTCTTCAGTGCGGGCACTCTTCAGGCATCTCCATCTATTCTACACGCATATGCACCCTGCCGGGGCATCGGCCGGAACAGGTCATTTTACTTTGCTACATGCAATTTTTAGGGGGTGCAATCAACCAAATTTGAGCAATTTTAAGTCCCGTTGGGGAAATTAAGAATGCACTTAACTCCTTTCCAATAAGAATTAAATGGCATGTCCAGATTCTCCCCAGCTCAGCCGCTTGGAAGGAGAACTATTACAGCCCCAAGTGAACCTCCTTCTGACCAACTGTTGTGTAAGATTCTCAGGAAATGTCGTTGTTGAGTCTATCAGAATTGTTGGCATCGCTGAAGCTCGATCAGATCTAGGCTGAGGCAACATTTAATTCTGGGAATGAGAGGCAGGTGTTTGCGATGGGCCACAGACAGCCCAGACAGAGCCAAGGTCAAGTCCTGCCATGCGCAACGGGGGGCGCTGTTGCCAGGGAGCTGCAGCAGCCTTTGACTTGGGGTTCAAGGCGTCTCTCAGCAAGGGGCTGTCCAAAAACCAAACTGCTCGATAAGGGCTTGAAGCTGTGGTCGGTACAGTGGGGGCTCATGGCTCTGTTGTCAGTGGGGCGGTGAATCCGCTCTGGGTTTCAGTGAGAATCAGTCAGAACTCTAAAGGAGCTCTCCAAGGTGCGGAGCAATTCTGACTGAAACCCAGAGGGGATTCCCTGCCCCACTGACATTGCAGCCGCCAGCCTCCACTGTGCTGGCACTGGCCCAGGGGCGCAGGTGAGCGGCAGGCTGCAGCCAGGCAGCCCAGAGGGGGCATGCAAGCAGGAGGCCATCCCGAGAGGCGATGGGGCTCCCAAAGAGCGAGTGGCCCGGCCAGCACAGGGCGAGCCCAAGGGCTCTCCGGAGGTGGAGCCTGCAGATGCTGCCACCGCTACTTCCACCCCGCAGCCTTGAGCCCCTCCCCCAAAGGGGCGCGAGGGCTGTGCGGAGCGGGAGGGTCCTGGTGCAAAGCAAGTCATGCGCACGGCATCTGAGATTTGAGCTGTGGAGCTGCCCCAACGCAGCCACTCAGCAGAATGCCGCCATGTGGAAGTGGCTGCGCTGATGTAGCTGCAGCTGCCGAGGCCTCGCACGAGGGAGGGGGAATAGGGACAGGAGGTGCAGCTCTATCCATGTCAACAGGCCCAGGCCGCCTCATCCCCCATGCTTGCAACCTAAAAGTACAAATATTCACAATGTCCTGAGTGGGAGAAGCAGTCTGTTACTCTGTTGCAGCAAAAACAACAGAGGCTTGGATCCAGACTTGGCCATGCTGAGGTTCCACTGATTTCAATGGGTTTACCCTAAGTTAGTCATGACCAACTTAAGTCCCATTGACTTCGATGGGTCTGCTCCAGGTATGACTAAGTCTGTATCCAACCCCAATAGCATTGTGGCACTTTTAAGGCTACGACTCAAGCTTTCATGGACTAAGCATCCAACGAAAAATGGATTCCAGTCCACAAAAAAATGTGCAAGTCTTTTAAGGTGCCGCCAGACTTTTAAGGATTAGCCGGTTCCGGTGCAGCCTCAGCCACCTTCTGCAGGCACCCTGAGCAGTGGGCTGTTTCCAGGAAAAGTAAACAAGAAAAGCCGGGTCTTATGCCATAGGCATTGCTGGAGGGCCTGTGGGCTGCTCCCTTCCCTGCTAAAGCTGGTGTGTGGTGTTAATTGGAGAGGAGTGGAGAGACTTCTGACGGGTGCAGCTGGCGGTCCCGGTCCCTTTAATCTGCTCTCAGTGCAGAGCAACTGCCTGTCTGCCGTGGCAGTGCTTTCATCTCAGTCTTCTCGGTTCTTATTCCCTCCTCTGCTTGATGGGTGGGTGGCCATCTCTCCCCCTTTGGACTGTAGCACTAATGAAGCCTCAGCACATGTGATCCAGCAGGATTCACGCATGACTTCTCAACTCACGTTGGTCTGTTTTAAAAAAAGTAAGCTGCTGCTGCTAAATCCACCATGTGAAAGACACGGACAACTGTGGCCTCTGCCGTGGGAAGTAGCGATTTAATTTTCTGCTGTACCTCAAACCAGGATTTTCTCTCTACTCCCGTAATCCAGGCTGGAGTGATTGCATCCTGCACAGATTGGCTGGAAATGGATGCTTCTTCTGGGGACTTCTGTGGATAATTAATGGCAAGAGCCAGGTAAATGCTACGACTTGTACACAGCTCTAGGTAAGGAATCACTCTGGATAGGGGCGAATGCTCCTTCCTTGTTCTCAACCTCTCAGTGGTTTTTGATACCCTTGACCATGGTATCCTTCTGGAACGCCTGAAGGGGTTGGGCATTGGAGACACCATATTGTGGTGGTTCTGGTCCTTCCTTTAGGGGGTTGGACTCGATGGCCTTGTAGGCCCTTTCCAACCCCACTATTCTATGATTCTATGATTCTCCGGCAGGTACCAGAGGGTAGCACTGGGAGAGGAGGTTTCAGACCCGTGGCTGCTCATGTGTGGGGTGCCACAGGGTTCCATCCTCTCCCCGATACTATTTAACATCTATGTGAAGCCGCTGGAGGCTATCATCAGGAGGTTTGGGGTGCAGTGTCATCAGTATGCGGATGACATGCAGCTCTGCCTCTCGCTCAAATCTTCACCAAGATTGGTCATAAAATCCCTGTCCAAATGTCTGGAGACAGTGAGTGGCTGGATGGGGAGGAACAAGCTGAAGCTGAACCCTGACAAGACAGAGGTACTTTTGGTGGGAGACAAGAGGAGGTTGGGGGATGTTGACCTGGTGTTGAATGGGGTACAGTTACCCTTGGAAGACCTGATCTGCAGCTTGGGGGTCATCTTAGACTCCCAGCTGTCCATGGAGGCTCAGGTGTCAGCTGTGAGCCGGACAGCACTGTACCAACTCCATCTGATACGGCGGCTGTGCCCCTACCTTCCCAACCATCTGCTCCCATCGGTAGTACATGCCCTGGTCTCCTCTCGTCTAGACTACTGTAATGCGCTCTACGTGGGGTTACCCTTGAAGACGATTGGGAAGCTGCAGCTGGTGCAGAACGCCGCGGCTCGCCTGATTAAAGGCAGCTGCCGGTGTGATCATATCACTCCGGTGCTGAAGGAGTTGCACTGGTTACCAGTTGTTTTCCAGGCCGAATTGAAGGTGTTGGTTTTGTCCTTTAAAACCCTATATGGTTCTGGCCCAGCCTATCTCAAGGAGCGCCTCCAGCAACACCAGACAGGCCGCTCAACAAGATCAGCCTTGGATGGCCTTCTCTCTATCCCATCAGCCAGGACAGCTAGGCTGGTGAGGATGAGGGAGAGGGCCTTCTCTGTGGTGGCCCCCACTCTGTGGAACTCCCTCCCTAGGGAACTCTGCCATGCCCCCTCTTTAATGAGCTTCCACCACGCATTAAAAATGTGGTTGTTCAGGCAGGCATTTGGGGTGGGTTAGGGTAATTTTAGAAATGTGATGTTTTTAATGTTGAATTTTATTGTTTTGAACTGTTTTTATTGTTGTACATCGCCCAGAGTGGCTGGGTGACCAACCAGGTGGGCGATTAATAAATTTAATAAATTAATAAAATCACGTTGGTGCAAAGTGGTCTGACTGGGGTCTTGGGTCTGCATCTCCAAATGCACCAGGCTCAGATGTTGTGTGATTCCCCTCACACACACAAACATTGCCCCCCCTGTTGTGCCTTTGATTATAGGGGGCTGAAGGATTCCTTGCTTCAGTGAAGCAGCCACCTAACGAATTTGAAGTATTCCCACTGATCATTTGGGAGGAGGATCCTGCCTTGAATAGCTCAGTTTCTGAAAGGAAGGCCAAGACCCTTCAGGCAGGTCTAGTCTGGCTGGGAAAATTGTTAGATTTGGAGAAAAGCCAAAATGCTTTCTTCCAAACAGGTACAAAGATGGACCACTTAAGGTCCACCGTTGGACCCCATAAACTCTGTATGTGTAGCAAGAATGTCAGAGGAGGCCTCATGATCCACTGTAGCTGCTGCTCCAGCTGGGCTTCCTGTCTCCGTCTCCAGCTTGATCCATCCCTTCCATGGAATTTGTTGGGCTGTCTAGCCAATCCATTGAAAGTCTTCCGGCGCCTGGCGCGGGGTAACGCTACTGGCCTTTCCTCCTTGCTGCAGCCTGGGGTTGATCTGGGCAGGAATGCAGAACACAGCTCCATCAGGGTCAGATAAATGTGAAGGCAGCTGGGTTCAAGGAGGCTGTGCGGTTTGGGATTTGTGGAGTTCCAAAGCATCCTGATTACTCGGTTTGCCCAGAGCCGCAGTCATCAGCACTAATAATAACACTGGACCTTCTGACAAGTTCTTCCTGTGCTTGGATATTGCTGTGCTCAGTTCTGCATTCCGTTCACTCATGAGCAAGATAACATCTTTTTGAACTTAGTATTTTCTCCTGAGGACTCTCCAACTGGTCCTGTTCAGCCTTGAGGTTCCAGTTTCCTCAGGATTTTCCCTTGACAGGGTCAGTCAATGCGATGGTGGATAACCTCTGGTTCAAACCTGATCAGAAGCATTTGTCTCCCCAGAAAAGTCCTCCTCCTCACTGAATGGCCCTCATCCTCCGAGGAGCCCGTGTTCAATTCCAGGCCAGGGTTCTGAGTTTTTTAAATGGCTTCCCACACAAACACCCACTGAGCGTGCTTCCAGATGAGGCCTTCATGGTGCCATTGCCCTGGCCCATTCACAGAATTGTATGGGGATTTTAGGCAACAATTTCTTCCCCTCATTCCCCTCCCATTTTCCCACTGATTCTTCCAGCTTTTTTCTGACTGTGGTAAATCTGTTAAGTAAAAAAAAGATGTCATAGCCGCACGAGGCCTTCTGGCTAGGGCTGTGCAAGGACCCCCCGATTCACTTAGGATGCCTGTTTGGGCCTTCTGAATCAGCCCCACTTCACCTTGAACTGATTCAGACCCAATCCAATTCGTTCCGGATTCGAATCCGAAGCTACATTTGAATATCCAAATTATTTGGACTTTACGTTTTCCCACTGACTTGCATTGGAAAATAGAAACGGTATAACTTTTTCAGTTTTTACGATAAACACATGCAATTTGGGGACCTGAGAGCACCCCTGGAGGGGATTCCACCTGCCAAATTTCAGACAGTTTGGCCCAGTAGGTTTTGTGCTAGGCACAGATAAAATGTGCTTTTCTCAGAAACTCAAACCAAAGGTAATAAACTAAAGGGATAATCGGTATTTAAGAGGTGACTAGGAGGAGGTCAGTATCCCTAATCTCTGGTGTAGGTTTTTTGAAGTGCAGAATAACCCCCCTCCCCTAGTACTTTCCTATTCAGCTTCACGCTGGATGACCTCAGGCTCTCTTTGGCCAAATGGAATACACATCACCTGGGAAAAAACGGGTCTGCCATTCCAGACTGGGGGCCAGCCAGCCTGGCTACTGGTGCTGCTGGTCCCACCAGCATCTCACCCACTTCTGCCCCACCAAGACCCCTTAGATGCCTCATATTGGGCTTGCTTTGCACCACAATAAACAAATTGTGTGTGTAGTGCTTTGTGCACTATATTCTATGGACTTGTGTGTAGTGCTTTGCACATATATGCAGTACGCACGCGCACGCGCGCACATACACACAGAGGCATGTTCGATACAAAATAGAATGGGAAGGGTGACACTCTCAGACTTTTCTCCCCACTGTGTGCAGCTATATTCACTGCTGGCTGGAGCCAGATTGAGTAATATCTAGAGTAGGTCCATTACAATCAGTGGGATTGGAGTTAGTCTTGAGTTGTTTTAATGTTTTACTGTTTTTTAATATTCTTGTTTTTTATTATGTTAAAGCTTGTTTTGCATTGCCTTGATGGCTTTTTAGCAAATAATGCAGTATATAAATGTTAATTAATTCACATTTATATACCTCCTTATTTGCTAAAAATATTAATAATTAATTAATTAATTAAATAAGTTAGCCATAACATTTAATTATTTAGTTATTTAAGTCCCACTGACTTCAGCCACCTCGGAGCTGAACAAATAAAAATAAACTAATACAATTAGTGCCTGAGGCCTCGCTGGCACCCCTTTATGCAGGCCACCCGTCCATGGTTTACATATGTTATGGGGCACTCAGTGACGGACTCGACCTTGGGGGAGCTGGGGGTGGCGACGGCCGGCAGGAAGCTCTGGCGTGGGCTGGTCCGTGAAGTCACGAAGAGTCGGAAGCGACTGAGCGAATAAACAACAACAACAACGCTCAGTTGACATAGCACAAAGGCCTTGTTATGAAGCACATCCAAATTCTGCTCTTTGGGAAGATAGGGCCTGTATCCTGAAGGG
Source organism: Heloderma suspectum (assembly GCF_057233095.1). Classification (NCBI taxonomy): domain Eukaryota; kingdom Metazoa; phylum Chordata; class Lepidosauria; order Squamata; family Helodermatidae; genus Heloderma; species Heloderma suspectum. Next base: position 313,624,801 of record NC_139461.1, on the reverse strand, counting down.
TACTAGGGTTTCTTTTCATCTCGGAGAAGAGCAAAGAAGCAGGTTCCATAGGATATTGGGGCCTCGCATGTCCCAAGTGGAGCAGCAGACTTCTTGCCCACAGCTTTCTAGCCAGCCATTGTGCTCTGATTGCCTTAATTCCTCAGCGTTAACACCATTTCAGATCCTGCCTCAGGACAACAGAAGCCCCCAGCATGAAATATTTTTTGCTGATTTCTAATCTTCTTGTTTAAGGCAAATAAAAGGGAAAATGAAGAATGCAATGTCTTTTAAAGCTGTGACACCCTGAAAACCCAATATTGTGCAAGCAGGCATGCCTACATGACTCCGTCATCCTTGTTTAAGACAGGGCTTCTTCACACGGAGCTTTTATCCTGCTATTGAGATGGCTCTCTCATGAAAGTTTGCTCTTTAGATGATGTTGTGAATCTCCAGGGCGTCTCGTGCCATTTCCCCCAGCCTAGCCTGTGTTTTCCCCAAACGCAAAAAAATTGTATTTTTTCCAGCCCACGGAACAGAAGCGCCATGACCTCCCTGTGAAATTCTCCACTGGCGGAAGAAACCGCTGTGTCTGGGCAACTGTGGGCATTTGTTTTCGGTTGTTGGGGGCGCAGTCAGGATGAAGAAGGCATTGAGGATGGGCTGTTGAGGATGGGCTGCGGGGCATGTTGTGCCCTGGAGATCCTGAGCGGAGATCCTTTTGGCAAGGAGGGAAGAACAGGCAGGAGGGTTCCTTGCACCAAACAGATTGGACTGGCGTGAGGGCAAGAATTGCCTGCCAACTGTGCTCTCTCCATGTCTGCCATGTAAATGCTTGAGCGCATTTTTCAGTTGGAGGGAGAAGAGGGTAAAATGCCTCCCTGCAACGAAGGGAGACAGATCTGATCCCCCATCCCCACCCCCCAAGCTCAGAATCAATGTCTTCTGTTGATCCAGAGCACCCCATTAAGTTCAGTGGGGCTTACTCCCAAGTAAGTGTACCAAGGGTTGCAGATTTACAGTGCAATCTTATGTCTACTCGTGAGTCGTCGCTTTCTTGGGGGCTGTGAGGAAACAGCACAGCACAAGTTAAGAGATGAAAACAAGACACCCCCCCCAGCTCCTTTGAACACATGCCAGGGAGGGAGGGAGGTGCCCCTATGATTCAAACCATGCGCCTGCTGTGTAAGGGATCCCATCCTAATCCCACAAAGAAACCAAAAGCAGAAAGCCCTGGTAACCATCTAGGACCGCATGGAAGAAGCTGGGGCAGACATCTGCACAGGGTTGGCATGGACGTGCAGACAGCCATTGAATGGACTTTCACTCATGCTTGTGAAAACATCTGTAGGATTGGGAAGCCAGCCAGCCACTCTCTCTTCTCCTAGCCCACCTTGCAGGGTCGTTGGGAAGCCAGAATAAAGGGGGAAGAGCAACAACAGCATGCGGGGGGGGGGGGAGCCAGTAGATGGGACGCCTCCTGTGGAAGCAGCATGAGGACCCAGGCAAAGGTATCTGGAAGGAGGGCTCCCTCCACCTCCAAAGTCACTAGAAGGGCTTCCGACTTCCCTCCTGCTGCGAGGAGTGGAGGGACAGGCGGAGCCATCAGTCTTGTTACAGGAACCAACGATCAGCCTTCTGTCCTGATTTTTCCCTGCAGCCATGAAAAGCTATAGAGCGGAGGGAGGCGCTATGAGAGATGTCTGTATACAGGGCCAGTCTAAATCCTGGAAAGTATCCGGAATCAAAAGGATTGGTTTGTAGTGGGATAAAATGCCAGGCTTGAAGACAGCCACAGTCACCAAAATCCCCTTGGCTGTCTTGCTCACCTGGACCTGGGAAAGCCAGAAATAGGCACCCATCAACTCCCATCCCTTCCTCACATCAGAAAGAGGCGCCCATTGTCCTCTTTCTTCCCTTAATGCCTGTCACCTAAAGATCCATTTTCCAACATCCATGAGCAATCTTGGAAGAAGGACTTGTTTTGTTTTATTTTGATTAGTAAATCCTGAGAGAAGAGAGATAAAGCCAGCAACCCAAATTCATAGATTACACAGAGAAGGAGAGAGGGAGAGAAGATTCTTTCCATCTAGGACAGTGGTTCTCAACTGGTGGTCCATGGGGACTTTTTCAGTGGTCTACATGAATATATAACTGTATAAAATTAAAGATAGATACCATTGCCAGAGAAAGTTTGTGGGTATCTATATTTAAACAGTTCGAATAAAAATGTGTTAGAGCCAGCACGTTTACGCAACGTAACCTTCTTTACAGGAGGGAAACAGTGCAATAAAACGACATGCAATAAAATCTTCTCCCATTATTTACATTTCTTCACTTTCATACAGCAGAAGTGCCACTTAATGGCTGGGACGGAACTAAAAACTTGGTTTTGGCAGGTAGGTAGGAGTGACCTGTCTAGATATGTGTGGTTTGTGAGTGTAGCTCCTGCCGTCCTGTTGAGTGGTTTTTGTGTCATTTGTTCTGTGACAAATGTGCTGTTTTAGTTTCTTTATAATTTAAGTTGTAAAATGTAAGTACAGTGGGATGAATTGACCAACGTTGCATTGTGCTCTCAGCTATGGGTGTTCACACGATAAATGGTTGAGGGAGACTTCAAACATGAGTTTCTTTTTTGTAAGTCTCTTGATACCACCATAAAGGCTCAGCAGGTTAACAATTCAACAATTTCTTTGAAGTGCATGGTCTGGCTTGGGCAAATCACTGATGGTGCGCTTGCCATGCTGGGCTCACGACCAGGCTTCCAAGCGGTGGTGAAACAGCATGCTCCAATGGTAATCGGAGTTCATTGTTTCATTCACAGGGGAGCTTTGGTGTCAAAAACATTGCCTGATCCGCTCAACACTGTTTTCAAAGGGTTGGTGAAAGTGGTGAATGACATCAAATCATCGGCTCTGAACACCAGGCTGTTCAAAAGGTGTTGCCAGGACATGGGTTCTGACTTTGATGTGTTGCTGTTCTACAGCTCTGTAGGGTGGTTGTCAGCAGGGAACCTACTCAGTGGAGTTTTTTCAGTTGAGAGAGGAGTTGTATTTGTTTCTCCAGGCTCAAGGGAAAGAGGAATTCAGAAATGTGCTGACATATTAAAATTTAGAATTAGCATATCTTGATATTTTTGGAATCTTGAACAAACTGAATCTTCAGCTGCAAGGGAAAGGTGCAAATCTGTTCTCTCACCAAAGCATCATCAAGGCTTTTCTTGACAAATTGGAACTCTGGATGGTAAGAGAGCTTCAGCTGTTGGGTGGTATAGAAATGAAATAAATAAGAGTCGAAGGCAATCATTTGGTTCAATTTCCATGTGTAGATGCCATTCTTGGGAAAAAGGAAGCCATTTGGATGCAAATTCTCTATCATTTATGGAAGTTACGAGAGGAATTCCCCCTGGAGAAGGGGGAAGGGAGTTGCGGAGAAGAAAGACGTTTCAGGCTGGAATAATTTGAATGGGGGAGAGACTGACTGTTTTCAGGGACTGAGGGCATTTCTACACCAGCCTAAAATCCTGCATTTAAAATGGGGCTTTCTGCTTCTGTTTTAAATGCAGGATCACCACTGACTCCCTTTACATGCGCTTCGTAGTCTTCCATTATCTTTCATTGATCTCGCTCCTCTTCTTGCCACTTTAACTCTTTGCATGGAGGAAACTGAAGCGGAACACAATGGGGTAATTTGATAGCTCATTATCTGCAATTAATTTGAAAATGGAACAAAGGGAAATTAGTGCAGGAGATGCCCTGGAGGGTCACGGCATCATGTAAAGAGCCCACAAACATCCATGAAGGGGCAATCTCAATTGCAGGATAAAAGCTCAGTGTGATGAAGCCCTGAGAGAGTTTGGAGGAGGAGATCCTTCTCCAGGATCAGGTGCACGCGTGCGCACACACACACACACACAATTTTCTATGCATCCCAGTGCACCTAGCTTCACTGTTGACTAAATGCTTGATTATCTTTAAGCTTCTCAGTGTTAATGTATGGTTCTATTTGAGCATTGAGCAGTGGGTTGGACTGGATGGTCTTACAGGCCCCTTCCAACCCTACTATTCTGTGATTCTATGATAATTCCCCTGATGTGTGATTTTAATTAATTTCACATTCTTCTTACACAAAGAGCTGCTTGGTGCAGTCTTCGACTCTCTCAGCTTTGGGGGGTATCAGCTTTTCCTAAGTGCCCAGAGTTCAACACCAAAAGATCCCTCATGTATGCGTGTAGTTTACACGGATATGACATACATCTTCATGTAAATGAAAGCGCACCCCACAGCAGAGTACTGCCCACAGCAGCACCTTCCAAGGGCTGCCACAGTGGATGCCACCTGCAGCTATTACACACAGAGCTGCCGACTGAATGCAGACGCGGCCAGCGCTTCTCCCATAGGGCCTGAAAGAAGAGACGGCTGTGTAGGGCCAGAGTTCAGAGCAATGGCCAAAGGTGAGAGGACTTCTGGGTGTAACCTTTGGCCCAGCACATCAGCAGCGGTGGGAGAGTCATTCATGGCACCACAATGGCTATGGAAAAGGCCCCAGCCATCTTGAAGGTGAAAAATAAACTCTTTATTCAGTGATTGCATTGTTAATTCCCATCAGTGTAACATCTGAAAACAGTACTGGCAAAAGAGTTTAGCTAGAAATAAAGCAAGCCAACAACCCTCTCTGCACATTCAAGATTATGGCAGAATATATATATTACATACACATACACACATTAGTATACTGCTCACTTTATTCAGCCCTTTCTCTCTCAAGCTGGCTTAATTTTTTTAAAGTCTTCCTTAGCAGTTTTCGACAGGATGGCCCAGGAGTTCCTCAGGACAAATGGGGAACTCTGAAACGGAAAGGGGAATCTCTGACTGTGTTTTGTGTGCAAAGGCCCATGTGTGAGTTTTGTGGCTCAGATCAGTAAAGAATGTGCTTCTGCTTTACCAAAGGAGGAGAGAGGGGGACCAAGGCGATACAAGCTGGAACATCGCCACCAGAGAGCACGAGAGCCCCCTCGCTTCTGCAATGCGGAGCACGCAGGCCCCCGCAGCCACCTCAGTGAACTGGACATCTGTTACTTTAGACAATGCAAGGCTAAAAGGAGGATAATGTGACCAACCCACCATCTCTTCTTCCTCCTCCTCAACCTTCATTTCTCTCCTAATAGTCAACCCTTTAGCAAAGCTGGGACCTTCCCATTTTTCCTTATCAACTCCTCCACTTCCCGTCTCTGCTCCACCTGTTTGTCTGTCCCCGCACTCTTGCCCCATCTTTGGTGTGTCCATACAGCAGCCTTCCCCATCCTAGTGCCCTCCTACTGAGTCAGACTACATCTTCCAATGGCCCCACAGCCTGGGGATGATGGGAATTGCAGTCCAACACCTCTGGAGGGTACCAGGTTTGGGAAGGCTGCCATAAGGGGCACCAACTTCTTTTTTTTCTGTAGATAAAAAACATCACCTGCAGACTTTTGGCCAGTCATACAGCTGTAAAAGGCACAAGAGCCCAAGTCTGTTACAAAAGGGGGGCCAGGGCCTCACAGCCCCCAGTGCTTCAGGAGGCTAATGGCCTTTGTCAGGTTTAACAGAAGTTGTCTCTGTGTTTTTGTCTCCTAGAAACGGCACTGGAGGGGGACCAAGAGCTGTTCCCTTGTTCTCAAGGTTTCCTGCGTTTTCCTGCGGAGCCCTTCATTTACAAACAGAGCTGGTTTCTTCAGCTAAATAATTAAAGCTAACCAAGGAAATGGTTTGAGTTGGAAGCTGTTAAACGAAAGCAGAGTGGCCATGGCAGGCATCCCTGGGCCCTCCAGCTTTGGCTCTGAGCTGCTCTCTGGCTCTGATGTCTGTGTTTTCTCACCGGCCACCCTTCCGCAGCCCCCCTGACTTTTGTTTTAGACATGAAACATTCTACCTGTCACAGTTTTTAGAGAAAGCACATCCTCAGAGAGCTTACACCCTGAGGCTCAAAAGCAGCCAGCTAAGAGGATGTCATTCATTACTTTAAAAACTATTTTTCAAGTCAATTTAAGGAACACTGAGGTCATCTGTTCTCCAGCCAACGGTTAATTTATTTTGTGCTTTTCCCTGGGCCCTCCTCTTTTTCTCCTTTGTGCTCAAGCTCGCGTCAGGGTCTGTACAAACCTTGAAGTGATGTAACCAGATTGAAAACCCTAGAGAGACTAACGGCCTATATGCTTCTCAGTTGTGATGGAATAGGGGGCTAGAGCGTTCGCAGCCCCCTCACAAAACGACGGTGCCCAGGGTCCCTCTGGGGAAGACACCAAAGCAGCTCAGTGGATACAAGACCAGCGTTTTTGTATCAACATATTCCAAAGCGTTCTGGGGAACTGCAATGTCTGTGTAGCACAGAACCACAGCAGCCCAAACATAGCAAGACCCCAGTTGTACGTTTTAGTGCATAGTCTTGTAATACGAGACATTTCTTTCACTTAAGGAATGTCTGGCACTCTTAACTATTAAAAGCATTTAAACAACCATTTGGGAAACAGTGAGGGGGGAAGCATCTGTGCTCCCCCACAATGCCAAATTCCCTTGCGGAGAGGCACAGAGCTACTTCAGAGGTTATGGCCTCCAGCTGGAGGCTGCCGAAAACCACTTCCAAGTGTTGACAACACCACATGGAGGCAATAATATTTGTAAATTCACTGAAATTTCCACAAGGATTGTCTCGATGATATTTTATGTTATTGAATTTATAAATGTATGAGTTTTCTTTTGGCCCAGATAGAGTGGCTAAGACCCAGTTTGCACATCAGCAGCAATGCGTGGGTGGTTGGGAATGCTGCCAGAGCCTCTGCGCCCGCTCACTTCCACTGCAATAAACCATCCAGGGACACCCTGTCCTTGGGTTGTTTATGGGACATCTGAATCCAAATCTCTGAGTTGTTTGGAGATGAACAACCTAGAGTTTGAACCCATGGTTAAACTGTGGGTTTGTCAATCGTGGGTTGTTGCTGATGTTCAAACAGCCTTATGATTTAAATGGTCAACAACTTAAAAACATTAAATCTTTAAAACAGCACCAACAGCAGAAACTGAGAGCAGAAGAAAACCTTTAAAAGAAAGTGTGGGGATAAGAGATTTAAGGCGCAATCCTATGCATGTTTAGCCAGAAAAGAGGCCTACAACTCCCAGCATTCCCCAGCTAGCCACGTGTTGTAGGACTTTTTCTGTTTAAACATACATAGGGTGGCACTCTTAAAATACTGAAAAGCTACATGGAACAAATACGTTTTAATAGCCCACCTAAAACTGATCAGAAATAGGGCCACTAAGACCATTTGAGAGGGCACTCCACAGCAGGGGTGCTGCCAGAGAGGAGGCCCTGCCCCGTGTTCCCACCCACTTAACCTCTGATATGAATCGCCTCCAAGATGGCGCCCACGTACTTCTGATGGCTGCTGGTGCTGCTGGCATCTAGATGGCTGTTTTGCATGATGTGCTAAGCAGCTCATGAATTTGTGGCCCCTGTGTGGAAGTGTTGCAGGGACACAATCATTTTAATGGGGCCATGGAAAACTGGAGAGTAAGGGCCACCCATTCCTGAAATGAATATTTCTAGGGAAGGTGAGTCACCTTAAGGCAGCCTTGCCAAGCCGGAGGGCACCAGGTTGAGGAAGGCTACATTAAGGTTACTGTTCCTCCTCAATAGCCCCATGGTATCTCCTGGCCTATACAGGCAATGGGCTGAGGTGGTAAAGTCCTGAGGTGGTAGAATGGACTGTACCACTTCAGCCAACATGAGGTGGGGGCATCACATTTTTTTATTGCTTCCCAATGCAAACCATTTCCCTGCACATAGAAAATTAGCCCATCGGGGAGTTTTTGAATGTTGCGGGGGGTGGGGAATGTGGATACTTGCAATATTACTATATTTGGGGTTACTTTACAAGGCCCTTGATTCAAAGGCACCCTTGGGTCTCCTTTGCTGCTGGAGTCATCCCTCTTGCTGAAGAGGAGGCTCTTTGCAGTGGGCTTAGGCAGTCGATGTAGGAGGCCCCCTGTCCCCCTTGTCAAACAGGGGGCTCATCGCCACCCTCTTCCTTCCATGGGGGGCTTCATTTGGGGAGGGGGGCGATGATGACATTCCGGTAGCCCTTCACCCCCTTCAACTTGTCGCTCTCAAAATCCACCACCAGCTTCCGCAGGCCCGACTGCCGCGGCACGAAGTCCACCCTCACTTTGGCTTCCTCGCCTGGCCCGACGGGGCCGTCGCTGGGGAGAGACGAGACAGCAGAGAGGTCAGCAGGGCTGCCCTTTGGCCCTCAGCAGCGGGGCCCTGGTCGCAAACCGCCTCCCCCCCTCCCCGTCAGCTGCCTCCTCCTGGGTGGCCATTAGCACTGAGGACATACGCCGTGCCTGTGCTGGTTACTGTCATTTATTGTGCATTGTGTGTGTTTTCTTCTCCTGTTAGTATCATGTTGCCTGCCCAGAGAACTGCAGTTATTGATAAATAAAGCGGAGGGCCCCCTTTGCCATGCAGTGCAATACCTAGTTGGGGCAAGGCTACAAAAAAGTGTGCCTGTGCATCATGCAAAGAAAGCACATATAGGCTGCCTTGATGACCATCTGGAGCAGGCCGGCCAGAGACCTCAAGAAAGCCCACAGGCAGGTGGGGCATGAAGGCACCCCCCCCCCCACTGGTGTATCCCAAGCATCTTGTAAGAGGGATGCCTTCCCTGTCATTCTCACAGCTAACAGGCATCCAAATAGCTCTGCTGAACCCATCTCATCCTATAGCCATAATTTCCTAACTGCTTAAAGCACTGGACTTATACATCTCAGGGTTCTTATGGACGATGTGCCTGTGGATCAGGACCTGCTGCACTTTTTGCTCCTGCAGCTTGAGCCCACCTTCCCTTTGCCTTGGCAGCCCACTTGACTGATGTACTGGCCAGCAAATCCAATGCTGATTCAGCCATCCGTCTGTCCGGCTCCTACTGCCAAAGCTCTGGGTGAGTTCCCCATCCATTTGAAAACAATTGTTTTAAACAGCCACAGGTACATCTTGCCCTCCATTCAATGTAGATCCGGCCCCCTTTAATTCATGTTGTTAATGTTGGAAAAAACACTTTGGGGAGTGGGGGGAGTGGGTGAGTGACCTCAGTGGTTCCTCCCCAGTCAACACTCTGCACAGGTGGTTTGGACAGCTAATGAGAAGGATGGATTTCCCAAGCTCAGTCCAGAACAGAGGAAGCTGCCATAGAGCTGGTCAGGCTACGGGCCCTTCAAGCTCAGTGCTGTCTACAGGGCAGTGACTCCCTGGGGCTCCAGATGGGCCTTTCCCTACCTGGAGATCTCTCAGACTGAAGCTGGGACCTTCTACTTGCAAAGCAGGTGCCCCACCACTGAGGTGTGGTCCCTCAGCTGACCCACGAGTGATGAGTGCGCTCCTTCAGTGGGCTCTCTGCTAAAATTCTGTACATCCGGAAGCACCTTCAGTGATCCTTTATTGCAGCCCTCTGCAGAAACAGAGCTTTTATCCCCAGATCATAGATGGGAAGCTGAAGCTACAGCTACGTGTGAGTGGGCCAATGCACCTGATCCGTGCCTTTAAAAGGGGGGGGAGCATGGAGCCCCCTCGCATGGGAAGTGCGTTACCCGGGCCCATGTCATAACTGAATCAGGCTTCCATGGCCCTGGCTCGTGTCTTGTGTGGAAACGCTCTATCTACCATCAGCATTTAGAAGCCAAGAGGAAACACCTACAGCTCCTGGACCTTCTGTCCTTCCGTGAGACCGGCACCTTCCATGGTGAAGACACAGCCATTCAGCGGGGTTGGGAGGGGGTTGGTCAGCGTGAGCTCTGCCACCAGCTTGCGTTTCTGAATCGGCTCCCCCAAGACCTGCGTTTTAAAAGAAGGAGAAAAGTTGCCATCCGCGAGCACCAGCCGTGATGTGGCCACGCATGTGCTGCAATGCTGCGTCACACCGCGAGCTGCAGGGGGCCTGGCATGCGCCTCTTGCACCCTGTTGTGGCTGGGGCAAGTGGGTGCCACTGCCTCTTGGAGAGCCCTGAGACCGCGTCACCCAGGCCTGTCTCAAGGGAAAGGGGCTGGACCCACCTGCCCTGGGGCCCTAATGATTCCTGCGATCTAGAGCAAGCTCTTCCCATGAGGGATGGTCTACTCATGAGCAAAGCAAGGAAACCAGGCTGTGGCTGTGGCTGGACAGCTACATATAAGAAGGAGGAAGGAGGAAGGGCTGAAGGTGGGTAGGAAGGAAGGAACTGCCCGCCCTGTCTTTCCTGCCCGGCTGCCCTGGAAAGACTGCCCTGTGTCATCAGGGGCCTCTGAGGCTTGGTGCTGTGTGAGGAGAGGCAGCCAGGACAACATGCCTGGAGTGCAGAAGGGGGTCCGAAGGGGCCCAGGCCCACTGGCAAGAGGCCCAGCGGAGTAACTGGGGAGGCCTGTGCTCTCCATGACTCCTTGGCCCTGGCAATGAAGCAGGAGGTGGTTACGTCACACCACCGGGGAACCAAGTTCGGCTACCTCTGTAGTTGGATCTCCCTTTCAGTCCTGCACAGGCCTGGCAACAGCAGCCACTTCCCAGAAGCTCCAGGGATTGTCCAAGGCTGCCTTACCCTGACTTTGATGTCCGGGTTTTTGACAATGATGTTTCTGACGCCGAGGACCATCTCTTTGGTCTCATGTTTCATAAGGAGAGCCACCACCTTGATCATATTGTCCTGTGTCAGGCAGTCGCCATACTTCTCGTAGAGGATGCGCAAGGGGACGACCTTCTCTAGATAGACAGCCAGAAGAGAAACAACACAAGGTTCGCCAAAGTCAGAATCAAGGCGCCTTTTGGCTCTCTGGGTTTAAAGTTTCCACAGCGCCATGTAAAATAGCATCAGAGGTCCCTTCGGGCAAGGGGATGGCATCTTTGGCACATACCCAGCTTAGTACTATGGAAGGCATGGTGTGTGTGTGTGTGTGAAATTCAATTAGGCAGCCAAGAAACCACAACAGCAGAAAGCATTCTGGGCTGTGCATTACATCCAAGAACCAGCCCCTCCCTATGAGGCGTGATGCATGTGTAGCTGCTGCAGAGAACACCAGACTCCCCTCCCCCTCCTGAACACCTAGTCAAGGAAGATGCACTGTGAGGTGATAGCATCATGCTCAGTGTTCTCCTGTCCCTGCCCAACCACACTGGCTGCACTTGCAGGACGTAGGAGGACTCTGAGCTCAAGGCCTTCATGTCGCAAGTCTCCTTTGACCAGAAGTTATCTGGGCAGGGACATGGCTGTGAAGCTGCTACTCTGAGTAGCAGCCACACATCCATCCTAATGTTTAGTTCAGACCTTGGTGCAACAGGTATCTGGGTGCCCTTAATCCATGCCGACTGCCACACAAGAGCTAAAAGCCTGCAGTGGCCAAGCATAAACCAGCTATCCTAGGAAGCACTGAGCTTGGCTCACATCTCACCTCTGCTAAAATTTGCAGTTTCCTTTGGGGCCCTGGTCTTGTCTTTTTAAGATCTCTTTCCCAGGTTCTGCCAAATATGGCGGGGCCTCTTCAGTTGAAGCACACTTAATGCAGCTGGGTCAAGCTAAGGTTGTTCTTGTAAAAGGTTTCTGCTGTACCTAAAATGCTAGAGTGCAGTCAGAAATAGCCCAGTGGACGAGTGCATCACATTGGATCAAAATGAATTGGATTCCTTCCCAGGCTCCCAGCTGTGGGGGGAAAAAAATTCACTACTATATGAGAAGATGCACAGCACAAGAGGGAGGGAGGGAGGGAGAGACAGAGAAAGTTTGCCTTCTCTGTTTTAGTTTCCATTGTTTGCTTCTTCAGCTTTCTGTCTAATACCTTTGTTCAGACTTGCACTGAAAATGGAAGCTCTAAAGCCTTGGGATATTAACAGGAAATACTGTTAAGTGCTTTCAAACATGGAGGTGGCATTGTGAAAATTAAAAGACGCTCCGACTCTCCCTCTGTGAGCTGAGTGCTGAAAGGAATTTCTGCATGGGTGCAAATCCAGCGGTTCGTGAAGGGGAGAAGGCCATTCTAGTCTGTCTTTGCCGGTGTGTTGTGCCTGAGCAGTGGTATCAATGTTGCAATCCCCGAAGCTCCAGACCATATCTCTGTTCTCGCAGAAGTTGCCAAGGGTGATGCCCTTCACTGAATGGTCTAGAAGACCACTCTTGGGAGTGAAGAAAGCACCAGCAGGTGTAGCCAAGAGCAGCAATTCTCCCACAGCCCAGTCCCATATGGCCGTCAGGAAGGGAGTGGCAATGAGCTCATCGCCCACGTCGGCTCAGTGCTGTTGATGTTGTGTATCCTGATTGTGTGCAAGGCGCGTCGAAAGGAACTGAAACACGCTTGGACAGACAGTGGATCTGCTCAGGCTCCGAGAAACAACACAAAGAAAAACAACACAAAAGCATTTTAGCATTAACTAGGAGCAACAGACACATGGAAGAAGAATCAAGGCTGAGAGGGTAGCCAAGATCTCTGCCTTACAGGGATAAAACCAGCCAGCCTGGACCAGTGCGAAGGGCCACCTGGCTGGGCCTGCGTAGATATTTAGGGCAGGATGCCACAGCTGGATGGGGACAAAGGTTGCCAATCAACTGCTCCCGCCCCAATGTGTTTCCAGAGCGGACCATGGGGCGAACCAATTTTTACCTCCAACAAGTCTTACGCTGTTGTGGTCTCCAAAGGACAGAAGTGCTCGCTGGTCTGAACTTGGCCCCCAGCAAGACACATTCTGCTGAAACAGAAGCCAAGGTGACCCTGATTCCTGTGGCTTCTCCGGAGCACCTGTGGCAAAGCAGCCATCAGAGGGATCTCCCTGGGCACCAGCTGCTGTTCGCAGCTCTGCCCACATACGTGCAGCTCAAGTGGGTTTCTGCCAACCAGCCACAGTCCTCCTGCCTCAACCCTCTTTGCTGCCCACTCCGGGATACAGGACGGCAGCCTGTGGCTTGCCTCGGCCCGCTCTTGTGTTCCTCCCAAATGGCAGTCGACCTCTGTGCCGTCCAACAAAGGGCGCCTTCCCCCATGAGGCTCCGGTTGCGTCGTGCCTCTCTCACCATGTCTGAGCCTTGTCATTAGGGGGAAGAGGCAAGGCCTTTGTCATGCGACCCATCCCCCTGGCCAGTGTGGGCTTGACAGTCCCATCACAAGGCTGACAGAAGGAGAAAAGACGCCTTTGGTGCCAGAGAGGGCGGAAGGCCTGCGGGGCTCCTGTCCTGCTCTCTGGGCTTCCCACTGGGGCATCTAGCTACCCGCTGCAGCGGCAGAACGCTGGACGAGGTGGGCCATTGGTCTGATCCAGCCTCAGGGCCTGCCTTGGGCCTTGCCACTCCTTGCCTGCTTCATCCCTTGCCTCTGCAAGCTTCCCTTCATGGCCCGTAGCCGCTGCCTGCTGCCCTCCTCCTTGCAGGACACAGCAGCGCAGCTGGCATCCTCCCCATGCAGGGAGGAAAGGAGAATGCACCCCCACCCCCCGGCTCATGCTGGAGTGACTCAGGGCAGGTCCGGGGTGCTCTGGTTTGGGCAACCAGCTCGGCTGTTTCAATGTCCCGACTTGTGGGGTGTTTCAGCCGACACTGATCCATGTGGCTCGAAGGGACTGGAGTGGGACTGGCCCAGACTGGGGCAGTCATCAGTCCCCATATGGAGGCTGGTGGTGCAAAAGTGCCTGTTTCTGCCTGGGACACTTCTCACCCTCCTGCATGGCCCAGGCGGAGCCCAGGCGGCCCCTGTCCTGACACGCCCTCAGTGTGATTGTGGAGTGACAATCCTGGCTACAGCCCAAAGTAAACAGCAGCACCCATTTGGGCTGGGAACAAAGCCTCGATGAAGCTCCCAGCTCCACCGCCAGGTCAGGCCGGAAGGTCTGATCATCTCTGCGGCTTTGCCTCCGGAGGTGCTCTCCCCCACTGCCAATGTATGGAATTCGAGAAGAACCTGGCTCCATCCGCCACACAATGCGAGCACATTGTGTGTCTGAACCAGCCCCCAGGTGCTCTTACACAAACGAGCTGAATCGCCTAACCACTGCTGGCTCAGGAGGAGCTGTGACGGACAGGAAACCATCTGCTCCCTTCCACTTCCACTTCACGGAGCAGGATGTGAATTCAGGCCCTCAGTGCCCAACTCCACAGCCTGGGAGCTGGGAGCTCTCCCCCAAAGGGAGGGAGCCAGCATTAGAGCAAGCCGCAAGCATGCACCAGCAAACTATCGGCATGCTCAAGAGCTTGGAAGGGGCCGCAGCACAGTGGCTCTGCACACAGGAGGTCCCATTTTTAGTCCCCAGGAGCATCTCCAGGAAGGGGGCTGGGAGAGAATCCTGCCTGAAACCCAGCAGGGAGAGCCGTTGCTGCCAGCCAGTGTCGACAGCACTGCGCTAGATGCACCAAAGGTCCGACTCAGTGCAAGGCAGTGTCCTGCGTTCCTGCGTAAACAAAGCAATCTGAGCAGGATCTACAGATTCACGTCTTCACCGATTCACACACTGCAGCCTGGCAGTGGGCTGAAGGGCCCCCATCCGCCTGCCTGCCTTCTTTGCAGGGCTCAATGGCAAAGAGGAATGGGAGCAAGGCGCGCTTTCAGCGACTCCAGCTGCCTTGTTCTTAGCGCATGGGAAGCACTCCATCCCAGTGCTCCTTTGCCGCCCACTGGGACAGCTGAGCATCCCACTACAAGTTGTTCCCTAAGACGGTCTGCTATAGGTCAGGAGTGGGCAACTTTCAGCCCTCCAGATGTTTTGGCCTACTGCCCCCATCAGCCCCAGCCAGCGGTGTGCTAGACAGACACTGAGCAAAAGAGACACACGCCTTGGCCATGCGAGACAGATAAAGCAGGCTGGTGGAACAGAGGAGGTCGGGGATGGCCAAATCCGCTCTGAGAACTGAGCAGGGATACTTGGTTGGCAGGGAGGCCTTTTGGAGATGCGGAGGGGGTGGGCTTTGCATAACAGAGGCAGATACAGACACATGGCGCAGCCAGGGCACTTCTCCCCCATCTTTCCTCCCTCCTAGGCCACTCTCAAAACTCTCCACTTTGAAGCTCTGTCCGTGACCTTTTCCCACCCCAAACCCTGCTCCTAACTCCAACATCCATCCCGCCCAGAGGCCCACTCATTTGCGACACCCCCCCCGAAATTCCCCAATTGGATTATAATGGTGTCCATTCCCCCTTTCTGCCTCCTCCCCCTTCCACATTTGGACAGACACACAGGCTCACTCAGAAGTTATACGCTGTATAATAGACAGTGCATAATGTATTTTCTGTTAAGCATTATTTCACATATACTGCTAGGATCACTAGTAACAGGAGTGATGCCATCAGCCATCAAGGAGGCAGTGATAGGACCACTCTTAAAGAAGCCCTCCTTGGATCCCCAAGTTCTGAACAACTTTTGCCCAGTCTCAAATCTGCCTTTTTGGGGCAAAGTGACTGAGCGGGTGGTGGTGATGCAGTTGAAGGCACACTTGGAAGAAGCCGATTATCTGGATCAATTTCAGTCGGGCTTCAGACCTGGGCATGGGACAGAAACGGCCTTGGTCGCCTTGGTGGATGATATGAGGAGGGCTCTGGATAGGGGCGAATGCTCCTTCCTTGTTCTCCTCGACCTCTCCATGGCTGTTGATACCGTTGACCACAGTATCCTCCTGGACTGCCTGGAGGGGCTGGGCATTGGATACACCGTATTGCGGTGGTTCCGGTCCTTCCTCTCCGGTAGGTACCAGAGGGTAGCACTGGGAGAGGAGGTTTTGGACCCATGGCCGCTCACTTGTGGGGTGCCACAGGGTTCCATCCTCTCCCTGATGCTATTTAACATCTATGTGAAGCTGCTGGGGGCTATCATCAGGAGGTTTGGGGTGCGGTGTCATCAATATGCGGATGATACGCAGCTCTACCTCTCGTTCAAATCTTCACCAGGGTTGGCCGTAGAATCCCTGTCCAAATGTCTGGAGACAGTGAGTGGCTGGATGGGGAGGAACAAGCTGAAGCTGAACCCTGACAAGACCGAGGTACCTTTGGTGGGAGACAAGAGGAGGCTGAGGGATGTTGACCTGGTATTGAATGGGGTACGGCTACCCTTGAAAGACCAGGTCCGCAGCCTGGGGGTCATTTTGGACTCCCAGCTGTCCATGGAGGCTCAGGTGTCAGCTGTGAGCCAGACAGCGCTGTAGCAACCCCATCTGATACGGCGGCTGCGCCCCTTCCTTCCCAACCATCTGCTCCCATTGGTAGTACATGCCCTGGTCTCCTCTTGTCTAGACTACTGTAATGTGCTCTACGTGGGGTTACCCTTGAAGACAGTTTGGAAGCTGCAGCTGGTATAGAACGCGGCATCTTGCCTGATTAAAGGCAGCCACCAGTGAGATCACATCACTCCAGTGCTGAAGGAGTTGCACTGGTTACCAGTTGTTTTCCAGGCCAAATCCAAGGTGTTGGTTTTGACTTTTAAAACCCTATATGGTTCCGGCCCAGCCTATCTGAAGGAGCGCCTCCAGCATCACCAGACAGGCCGCTTAACAAGATCAGCCTTGGATGGCCTTCTCTCTGTCCCATCAGCCAGGACAGCTAGACTGGTGAGGACGAGGGAGAAGGCCTTCTCTGTGGTGGCCCCCACTCTGTGGAACTGCCTCCCTAGGGAACTCCACCATGCCCCCTCTTTAAAGAGCTTCCTCTGTGCATTAAAAACGTGGTTGAAGGCAGGCATTTGGGGTGGGTTAGGGTATTTTTAGAAATATGGTGTTTTTACTGTAGAATTTTATTTTTTTAACATCGCCCAGAGTGGCTGGGTGACCAGCCAGATGGGCGATTAATAAAGTCAATAAATAAATAAATAATAAACAGCTGTGATAGTTATGCGCTTTTGTTAACCTGATAAATGCCAGTTCTTCTTTAAACACTTTTAAATAAACTGCTTAATATTTTGTCTATTTTAATCTTTCACAATTCCTATTTTTCTTTTAAAATCTTTGTTTTCACTGTCTTGGTTCCTCTAATAACTAATTTCAGCAGTGGTCACTGACTCAAAGCTAAAAGATCCCCTACACGTGTTCAGGGCTCAGGCATGTCTAAGTGGTCACATGCGTGTCAGTTAACAAAGGAGACACAAGTATCATTTCCCTCAATTCTGTGCAGACATGAGCATATCTCAAATCACCTCCAGTTTTATCCCACTGTGTGTTCATTTTTGCACAAAATCTGAAAACCAGGAAACAATCCATTGTGATTTTACTTCAAATCATCTTTGAATAAATGACTCAAAACCAAGCAAATTTGAATATGTTCCTTTGTACTGAATGATTTGTCCTGCTCTTGCTAGCCATGGGGGAGAGCCCCGGACCCTCCTCTCTATGGCCACTGGAGATCCAAGCTCCAATGTTGCCCGTCCACACATTTTCAAGTTTGCTTTTGCAGCCATAAGGCCTAGAGACTTGATTTTTTAAAAGGAAAGAAACTTGAGTTTCGGTATTTGCACAGTGTGTGAGCACATAAACATGGAACGCGCATAGCCTGAGCATTCCCGTATCTTAACACTTGAGTCATATGAACACATGATGCTGCCTTGTGCTAAACCCAAGCACTGGTCCATCTAGCCCAGTCTTCTAGATGCTAGGGGAGGGCAAAAGGACGTTTTCCAGATGTGTTGGACTTCAGCTCCCAGTATTCCCAACCATTGGCCACACTTATGGGAGTTGAAGTCCAAAACATCTGGAGACCTATCTTCTGCCCACCCCTGGTCTACTCCAGTAACTTACTGCCAGTAACTAAGCTTTAGGAGAGGCATTTTAACTTTTCAGAATGGGGGAAATCTGCACAAAAGTTGGGAAGCCACCCAATTATCGGCAGCCATGGGGAAGTGATGGAGCCATCTGGCAAACCCCTGGTGGCCTGGATTTGGCCCCTGGGTGGCCTCTGGTTCAGTACCCCGGTCTACTCTGACTGGCAGCAGATGTCTCGGGTTTCAGGCAGGAGGCTTTTCCAGTCGTGCTACTTGAGATCCAGTTTAACTGGACATGCCAAGAACTGGTCCTGCAGGCAAAGTATGGGCTACCCTGTGCTGCTCTTGCAGAGAAGGCCTCTTCCTCCTCCATCTCCACTCTGGCAATCCACACAGAGGCAAGGATGCCATGGGGAGCTCGCCCAGGAGACTCCAGAGATACAGATGACACAGCAGCTGCTCCACATCTGTGCTGAAGGGGAAGGTCTTGATGCTCTGCTACAATACTTTCCATCTACCACCATTAAAGCATAACAAGAATGCTAAACAATGAGGAGTGGAACTGGGGCAGAGAGTGTGGTTAGCCCTGGAGGCAGCACACCGGCTGATGGAGAACAGCTGGAGTACACGGGGAGATCATCTGATGCAGGGGAGATGTGGAGCGGGGGCAAGAAAGGCAGGGAGACCTGCGGGGCAGAGCTGTGTCTCAAGCCGCCAGAGTGGCGCGGCCTGGAGATGAGCTGGTGAGGGGGCAAAGGCCGTCCTGCTCTGCTCCACACGCTGCTTGTGGGTTTGCCAGGCATCACAGGACGTGGCTGAAGGGGGGCAGGTCTGGCCTCCTTGCACCTCCTAAGTTAGTGGCAGGAGAGATGAAGTTTGGTCATGGGACTGGGCCACTAGTCCGTAATATGACTTTGGCAAATGCATAGCTGCGCGCCAGCAGCACCCGAAGCATTTTCGAGGGCAGAAGGGCACACGAGCAGAAATGCCACAGTCCGTGCCCAGAGAGGGAGCTTCTCATGTGCTTGCCCAAAGGAAGAACTGCAGGAGGAACAACATGGCCCACAGTTTCCCCTGCCAAGATCAAACTCCTCTGCAAGCAGTCCGCAGTGCTCCTCTCCACACAGCCTCTGGGCCCGGGCGGGCCATGCAAAAGCACTCTGCAGCTGGTGGCTGCATGCAAGACTGGAAGGGCCCACAAACAGACCCACCCACAGAAACATTCGACTAGGCTGCAGCCGGATGTGCTTATCAGGGCCCTGCCATGCAGCAGGGTGAAGTGACCTGCTTAGATGGGGCCACAGGGGTGTCGGCGGGAGAGGGGTCTGGAACGGATGCCTGAGTTTTGCAGTGAGGGTAGGCCTGAGCAGGGGAGGACTTGTCTTCTGCTTCAGCCAGCAGAATGTCTTGGGCTGGTGCTATATCTAGAAACCAGGTGAAATTTTGGGTGCTTCCAGATTATTATTATGCAATTGCCCTGCCTCACTGACAGAATTTTACAGGAGGACCAAACATCATCATCTTCCTCTTGGGGAGATATGTGACACTTCGGAAAATGAACCAAAGCTCAGCTCTGCTTTACACTGAAACTGAAGCATGATGCCTGTCCAAGTCTCTGAGCCAAAGTGGCCCTGAATCAGGTTCGGAATGGAAACTTTTTTCTGTGCAGTCTTACCAGGAAATACTGAGGCAGGTGAACTGACGGTCTGACCCAGTATAAGGCAGCTTTACATGCAATATAATACTGTAAGAACATATCTAGTGTCTGCCTTTACCTGCATAAGGATCCAAATGGACGTTGAGCAGATCTTTGCACCCACACTCTGGTCCTAGGGTTCCGTTGTAGCTGACTGTGCGGGCACCAAACATCAGGCGGCACCGATGCTCAGTGGGCGTGTTGTTGTTGATGATGGCAAAGACATCAAAGTCACATCCGTTGTTCATCCCCTCGGAAGCTCTGATCTTGATTTTCAAGCCTTCCTCTGCTGGCGGATACTTCTTCTGGTGCTTGGCCTTTTCAAACACAGCCCTCTCTTCCTCTGAGTCTGCCAAAAGGAAACAGTAGCTACAGTCACTCTTGTGTGGCACCAGCCATGTGCTGCACGGAACACAGAATGTTACATGTCCCCTTGGCCAGAGGGCCTAGAGCCCAGCTTCTCCACAGCACCTTTGTCCTCTTCTCCAAGCCACCAGATGCCTGCCTCTGGGCTCGTTGAATTCTTTATTAGTTATGATGACAAGCCTACTCCCAGTGCTTAATTTCTAAAGGAACTCTGGCATGCTTAGGAGCGTTCTTTTCTTTAAAATAGGGAAGTAGAGAGGAATGGCTGTTGACATGAATCCTTACCATTTCTGAATGTTTGGATAACGACTCTCATGTACAGAATTTGGGAACTCCCTAAACCTTGCATGTGCCCTGCCTCCCCCGCCAGCTCAAGATGCTCTGGTACCTTCACGGTGCTTGTAGTTGTGGGTGATGTCTTCCTTCATGTCCCTGCCCACACTTTTGGTAGTGATGTTCTTGCCCACAATGGTGGAGTATACGGTCTTCCTCCGCGACATGTCACTCTGGAGCATCAAATACGCCACGTCTGCATTGACCTCGGCAAAGACAAACTTCACATCGTACTTCAGCTTCAAGTCTCCTTCCTTGACGGCCTTGACTGGAGTCGGCCCACAGCAGTAGACTCCTGGGGAGTGAAAGGTGCTGTCAGCATGTAGCCTGACCACATGCTGGGGGAATTAGGGATTAAGGGGTCTCAGGAGACATTTAATTCAACCTCCAGCACCGAGGCCAAAAATAACCTCCTATATATAATATCTGCATATTCAGGCTCCATAGATGAAGATTCTGCACCTTGTCAACCTAAGAGGCTGCCTCATTCTGAGGCAACCATTTGCCCAACTAGCCCTGGATGATCCCCTCTGGCAGTGGCTCTCTGCGGTGTTCGCAGCAGCCCTTCCCAAAAAGGCCTTTTAAAGGCCTTTTAGCTGAAAGGCCTTGAGAACCTTTCAGCTAAAGACTGAACCTGGAATCTCCTTGCAAGCAAAGGACACGGTACAGCCTCTCCCAAAATGTCACTCGGAAGAATTTTCTTAACATTCAAGCAGCGTTTATATTGTTATGGCTTCTCTCTCTCTCCCTGAAGGCTCTGGACCGGTGACTCTGGCAGCTCTCGGACCGCAGCAGTAGGAAACACCTGCCCTACTTCCTGCTCTCCACCAACCCATTCTGGAACTGAAGGCGGCGGGAGGCTGCTTGCTTCTGAGGGACCTCAGCTCGGTGGAGCGTGCGGGCTGCGGGCAGAAGGCTCCGGGCTCAGTCCCCAGCATCTCCAGGGGATGGGGGAAACCTCTGCCTGTGATGGTGGATCGCTGCCGCCAGGCGGAAACTTAGAATAGACAATACTGGACCACATGGACCAGTGTTCCGACTCGGTGTATGGAAGCTTCCATTGTCCCAGGGCCTTTCTTGCCCTTTTCACAGTGCTGGAAACAGAGCTGGTCCAGAGCACTCAAATGCACTCCAGTGTGTGATTGTGAGATGGCAGAAAGACCCCCAGAGATGGACGCTGGCCCTGATGGATGGTGAGAAAGGGTTTCCGAGGGCAGCCAATGAACTTGTCCTCTGAGCCACATCACACTGGCTGCCTATTAGCTACCAAGCCATGATCAAGGTTGTTATTATCATACAAAGCCCTAAACAAATTGGGATCAGGATTTCCAGCAGATCGCCTTCCCTTATATATACCCAGCTGACCTTTAAGACTGCCAGAGGAGGCTTTGCTGGTCATTCCAACTCCGACAGGATGCCGGAAAGCCCTCCCCGACACAGGTCAGGATGCGGGAAGTGTGTCATCTTTCAAATGCCTCCTGAAAACACCCTTGCTCCCCAGGCTGCCCCTGGCGTGGAATTCACTGTACTTCGTCATGATGCGCCATCTGACTGCTCCTTCTATTGCTATTATTGTAATTGAATTGTTTTTAATATTGTATTTTAAATGTGATTTTAATATGTGAACTGCTTGGAGACTATATTAAGCAGAATAGAAGTATTGCTAATACATAAGTAAAATAAATGATAGCAACCTAGTGCTGGGCATAGCTACCTTCACTTTTCTCCTGGGGAGTTGGATCCAAAGCCTGCCAGCCATCATATCCGTCTGAAAGGTCTGGACGGGTCATCCAAGATTCCACCCAGCAGTGATAATTCCTGCAGCGATCATGGAAAGGAGGAGAGAAGGGGCAGGGGGTAGAGTGAGTTGGAAAGCCTGATAAGAGCTGCCTCTCTTGAGGGCTGTCACATTCTGGAAGGGTTTCACCTCCATCCAGCTGATAAATGTCCAACCACTAGACATGGAATGCTCCCCTAGGTGCTTTCTGATAAAAGCCAGAGTTTGCTGGACAGGGGAACCTTCCCTGTATAAGAGATTTGACAGTGAGGAAACACCTTGGCTGTAGAGCACTCTTGCTCTCCTAGTATCTCACTTGTCACTTCAAAAAGAGAGAAATTCTTTGATTGCAGAGTTGGAAGAAGGCTGGGGAGGGATGCTGGGAAGGCAAATGTAGTGATTGCTGCCCACAGTGGTTAGTCAGGACAGCAGCCTTAATTTGATGCTGCAACGGAAGGTAGTAAAAGGAACTAATTTCTCAGCAGCCCACCCCATAAGCCATTAATCACGAGCACACTTCATGTGAGGTTTTCACATACTAGTCAGATGGGAACAAATGATATACAAGCACACCATCCCTTTTCATAATTTCCCTTCACAAAATCTTTACTGCATGGATCTTGCAGGCATTCAGTGCACCTCCCTTGTTGCTTCAGTTCCCTGCTTCTCAGGGTGGTTAGGCAGGCAATTCCTAGGGATTTTGTAGAAGTCTCAATTCCTTCACATTGCAGGGCAGAGTTAGGGTCACCCTACCAATTGCTGGAGACCGTTATTGCAGCTTAGTTTTGAATTTTCTTGTTTTAGGGTGCTTAAATCGCCGTAATTGATGTCTTCACTCTGTATTTAACAGCCCCCCCCCCCATGGGCACACTTTTTTTAACCACTGGAGAAGTCTGTGAGTCAGACAAACACTAAAGCCACACGTGCAAACTGTACTTGGGTATTTCTAGGTGATGGTGCAATCCTTGCCCTTACACTGGCGTATTTTCCCCTACCACCCCATTACTCTCTTCCAGGACTTCCATGATGCTCCACCCCTTCCCTCTTCCTCCGATCTTCCTCTCCCCTGTTTTCTCTCTCAGTCACAATGGCTACTTTCCTCCCATTGCTAAGCAGGAAAAAAAAAATTCAGCTGCCCTTGGAAAACTCTCCAAGTGGGTTGTTGCTTCCTTAAGAACTTCATGCTTTAAAAAGAGAGAGGGTGCTCTGTATACAAACAACATGTTTCAGTTGAAAATCAACCATTTGGGGACTCTGTGGTACAAGAGAGTCCAAAGAAACTGTCAAGTTTCTAGCTCTCTACCATCTATGGTTTAGGCTGCACATTAACTTAAAATGGCACCAGATAGGAACACTCTATCAGGTGCACACAATTTCATAAATGTTCTGTCCGCCAGAAACTATTCATCAGCTGCTTGTTTGTATTTCTATCCTGCCCTTCCATTGTAAAACATCGCTCGGGGCAGCTATGCTATTAAAGAACGTGCGGAAATAGGTGCCTGACTGACCCCAGGATGATTAACTTGCTGTTCAAACACAGGAGATTAGACTGATCATTTTACATTGATCTCCGTCAGCTTATAACCGGCCCCACTTCATCTGTGGCCAGGGCTACGCAATTGAAGGAAGCCAAGTAGTCAGTCACTTGGAGAAGCAATATTTTAATGGTGCCCCTGGAGCAGTGCGCGTCTGAGGGATGCACTTCAAAATCCCTTGCAACAGAGCACCACAATTGCCTGGAACAGCATATGGACATATGAAGCAGCCCAGAACAAAGCCAGAACCTTGATCTGTCCGGCCAGGACTGGCAAGTCTGACGGGCCGCGCCTCTCCAAGTTCTCAGGCAGAGAAGGGTTCTTCCCAGCCTGGCTACTTGAGATCCCCCCATCCTTTTTAAGATGAAGGTGCCAGAGACTGAGCCTGCAACTGTGACCTCACAAAGTCTGTGCTCTACCAGTGAATTGTGGCCCCTCAAGAAAATTTACTGCCCTCTATGGGGTTCATCACACGAGGCTGAAATCCTGCATCCTTACCAGGCTTTCTGCTTCTGGATTCTTTGTGGGATTAAGATCGGCTCCTTTACACAGGCGGACATGTGCTTTGAATTGAGGACTTCCTTTCTTGGCGAGTTCTATATGTTTCTATATGTTTCATTTTACAGCCACTAGATGGTGCTGTGATTATAGCACAACACCGTCATTACACACAGTGAATATATTGGATTAACATCCATTACTGCATTATCTCTGATCTTTTTACAATCGGAATAAAGGCCATAAACTGTGGGAGGAGCCCTGGAAGTTGACGATGTCCTGTAAAGGACCCACAAACTTCTGTGAGCAACCAATCTCTATCGCATGATAAGCCCTGTGTGAAGAAGCTCACTGATTCAAAGCCCCAGGGGCCAGGTGTTGATTTTCTGCTAGCTGCACCTGCAGGAACACTAAAGTTCCTCCAAGGACAGAGCATGAGATTTGAACCCACAACCTCACAGTTGCAAAGGTAATCAGACTCAAAGATCTAAAATGCTGTGCGTGCGTGTGTTCTGGGTAAAATGTGCTAGGCCACCCTGACCATCACCCGTCCACTCACCATATGAGTTCACGGTTTCCCTTCTGCAGCTTCCCGTTCTCATCTAAATATTGCTCTATGATCAAGTTGCCATTGGTATCATGGGCAGAGTTGTAGTTGGTGACCACGCGGGTGGGGATTCCCAGGCACCTGAGCACTGTGGAGGGAGGGAGGGAGGGAGGGAGGGAGGGCGGGAGGGAGGGAGGGAGGACAGAGGTGAAAGACAGGAAGCTGGCTCACAACTGCTGCATCTGGCTCTGGCAACCTCCAAAGATCCAAGAGGAGAGATTTGCTCCCCCACCCCACAACTTAAAAACCGCTCTCACAATGAATGTAAACCGAAGGAAATCAAGGCAAATCTACTAAGCGTTGCATTCATTCGAGTCCTGTTCTTAAATATATGGTAAAAGCAAAAGCACCACATTGGAACAAGATGTTTCCTTCCCAAAGGAAGGGTCCTAAACCTGGGTTTGCCACCAATGTGTGAAGGGTTGGTGGGGGGAGATTTGCAGGAGAGAATCAGGGAAGCAATTGCATAAGCCAGGGTTCCCAGATATGATTTTCTGGCAAGAGGGGAAATTGGTACACTAATAGAATCTGCAGGAAGAGAAGAGTTCAGTACCATACCCCCACTGCTTCTCCCCTATGAATCCCCCCACCCCCACCACTTGGCATATTACTGGCAAAATCAGAGTTGGGAGTCCTTTGGTAGCTGCCAATGGAGAATCCAGACAGCCACATTGCCAAACTGTGGCATTCCAGGGTTTTCCATGTTGCCCTCCTATCTTTTTTCAGACTTGATTCATGGTGATTTTTTTTAAAAGCACATTAAGGGTGTCTGTTCCAGATTAAACAATTCGTATGGAAGCAAGCAACCCTATTGTGGAAGCAACTCTGCTTATTTTACTTATTAGTAAAGTCCAGTCTACACATCTACAACATAGCTGGCAGGCAAAGCAGCTCTGGTCTTGTAGTGGCAGGGCCTTAGATCACAGTTCAGGTTAAGCAGAGCTGTTCAGCATAGATCAAAATAAATTTACTTACTTACTTACAACTATTTTGGGGCCTTTAAGGGCAAAGCTGGACATATAATAAATGAATGATTGAAACCCTTATATTCTGCCCTTAAAGTATCAAATATTCCTTGATGTTCTTCATGTCGAATGCTAATTGAATTATTTTGCTTTCGAAAATAATATTCCCACACTGTATTCCTTGTTTGTTCATGGCATTTCCTTATCGCCTGGGCCTGCAGCATTGGCCCAGCAAGGCAGACTAATCAGAGAGCCCACAAGGGAGTGTTAAAATCGTGTTTGCAGTTTCCTGCCAAGTGGGAAGAGCTGAGAGCAGACAGGGAGAGATTCCACTCCCCTCACTCTGACCCGCTGGCTAGATTACATTCAGGACCTCAAGACAAAGAGCTGCCCAGCAGTTGTGGAGCACGCCTCTTATTTTGAAAATCCGCCATCGGATCTATGCCTTGGCACACAATCCTGCAGGGTCCCACTGGAATGAACTGGGACTGCACAAGACCAGTGTTCAGAGACACCAGGGGAAAATGAACAGTAACGTATGTACTTGAACGGAATCATTTCCACCCTGTCCCTCCTGTGCCAACCTCCCTAAGCCCCATCACATTCATAACTGGGAACACTGGGAGGTGGTTCAGACTGGGAACATATAGATCTACATTTCTGCAAGAACATTGGAAGTAGGAGAACTGTCTAGCGATCCACCCACCATTCAGCAGATCCAGACACTCTGAGCTACTGAACCCTCCCTAGTTTGCTTTATCTTCCATGGATAACAGCATAACAGGGAGGCTGGAATATAAGGGGGCATCAGGGATGGGACAGATGGACCTCCCAGATCAAGGAGTTCCATTACAACTGAGGTCCTGCCACGGAGAAGGCCCTTTGGCATGTTCCCAGCAGCAACTGTGAGTCAGACATGCAAAAGGACTTCCCCTAGTTGCTCTCAGTGGGGTGGACAGGGTCGTATAGGAGGAGACGGCCCCTGGGCCCAGACCCTAGGGAATGAGGTTGTGGAGTGGACTGCTTAACTCCGTCCTGTCTGGTCACAGCTCCTTCACAACCCCCAGAGCTGCTTTTTTCTGCTCTGGTGAAAAAACAGCCTTGGAAACCGCTGAGTAGCAGGTACTGGGGAATACAGGCGGGAGGCTGCTGTTGCGCTCTGTCCTGCTGGTGGGCTTCCCGGTGCCCACTGCAGGAACAGAATGCTGGACTCGATGAGCCTTTGGTCTGACCCAGCAGGGCTCTTCTGATGTTCCGACCAATAAAAATCGTAAAGAATCACAGAGCTCCATGTAAGGCAGCCTTCCCCAACCGGCTGCCCTCCAGGTGTGTTGGAGTGCAAGTCCCATCATTTGCAGGCAGCATGGGAATTATGGGACTTGCAGTCCAAAACATCTGGAGGCCCCAGCTTGGGGAAGGCTGATGTATGGTGTAATTTTGAGCCATCCACTCCTGTAGGGGAGAATTGCACAGGGAGCCAAGGAGGTGGCACGCTGATAGCTACTGTGGATTTCTCACCTGTGCAGGCCACGGCTGCAAAGACCCAGCACTGCCCATATCGGACCGGCTGGCATCCATACTTCTGCCACCTCTGGAGGATGTCCACACTCCCGCTCCAAGCCATGGGGCTCACTCCGTCACCATACTGGTCGTCCCAGCGTCCAAACAGGATGCCTTTGTCATCGTTACAGTTCACCTGCACCCCAAGAAACAAGAGGAGACGGCATTGCTTATTCATTTTTATTTAAAATATTTCTTGGCCGCCTTTCAGGGCAGAAGCCCTCCCAAGATGGCTTACAACAATAAAATACATAAAAACATTTAAAATATTAAAAGCGATAAAAACATAAAAACAACAATGAAAGCCAACAATAAAACCAGCAACAATGTTAACAGCAGTAACAGCAAAAATAGCAGTCATATCACAAGAAGGCCAAGGTAAAATAATGTTTTCAAGGCCTTCTTAAAAGTCTGCAGTGATGGAGCATGGCAGACCTCCGATGGCAGCTTGTTCCAGAGGTGTGGGGCCACTGCAGAGAAGGCCCTCTCACGTGTGTTCACCCACCTGACTGCTCTCATTGGTGGGCAAAGGAGAAGGGCCTCGCTTTCTGATCTTAAAGGGTGGGCAGGCCGATATGGGTGAAGTTGGTCCTTCAAGTAACTTGGTCCCAAACCGTTTAACGCTTTAAAGGTCAAAACCAGCACTTTGAATTGCGCTCAGAAACACACCAGTGACCAGTGCAGCTGGCACAATACAGGCATTACGTGATCAAATCGCCTCGCCCCCATCAATACTCAGCCGGCTGCATTCTGCATGAGCTGGAGTTTCCAAATCGTCTTCAAAGGCAGCCCCACGTGTAGTGAATTACAGTAGTCCAGCCTGGGTGTGACCAGTGTGTGGATAACTGAGGCAAGGTCCAGCCTCTCCAGATAGGGCCGCAGTTGGCGTACCAGCCTAAGCTGGTAAAAAGCACTCCTGGACACCGCCGCCACATGGACTTCCCCAGTGAGCTCAGAGTCCGGGAGGGCTCCCAGGCTGTGCACTTGGAATTTCTGGGGAGCGCAACCCCATCTCAGGCCAGTTGTGAACCTCCATCCGAAGCAGTTGGTTTCCCAGCCCACAGTACCTCTGCCTTGTCTGGATTAAGCATCAGCTTGTTCACCCTCATCCACCCCAAAACAGCCTCCAGACACAGGTTCAAGAGTTCCACAGCCTCCCTGAGATGCACAGATGGAAACAAGAGGCAGAGCAGAGTATCATCTGCCTGCTGATGATGCTTCAGCCCAAACCTCCGGATGACACCCCCCCCCGGGTTTTCATGGAGATGTTAGCCAATGATGGGGGTGGCTGGAGCTGCAGTTCAGCAACACCTGGAAGGCCATGCGGTCCTCGCCTCCGATTTGTGGCATGGATGGCTTGGCGACTTGACTGCCAGAGCCGCCGCTTGGCGGCTTCCCAGCCTTTGCCCTTTCTTGCCGTTCTGAATAGTGGAGGTGCCTCTTCCGAGGCTGAGTGACGGGCAGTGAAAGCATTCAGCTCAGCTAGGCTGGGTTTGGGGCCCGCCCCCTTGGAATGGATCTATTTTTTATTTATTTATTTATTTATTACATTTATATCCCGCCTTTTTTCCTCCAAGGAACTCAAGGTGGCGTACATAATCCTCCTCCTCCTCCATTTTATCCTCACAACAACAACCCTGTGAGATAGGTTGGGCTGAGAGTATGTGAGTGGCCCAAAGTCACCCAGTGAGCTTCCATGGCCGAGTGGGGACTAGAACCCAGATCTCCCGACTCCCAGTCCAGCACTCTAGCCACTACACCATACTGGCTCTCAAATAAATCTAAATAATCAGTTTCATCCAATAATCAGTGCATGCTCCAGCACACGCTCAAGAATGGCAAATTTGACACAGGGTGGTAATTATCTGGAACCATCAGATCTAATTTTGGTTTCCTCAACAAGGGCCTCACCACAGCTTCTTTCAAAGCTGTGGGGACCTCGCTGTCCCTCAAGGAGGCATTTACCACCTCAAAGGTCTAGCCAACCCAGCTCTGGCAGATTTCACAAGCCTGGATGGACAAGGATCTAAAGGGCAAGTAGTAGGCTCAGTTCTCCAAGCAGTTTGTCACATCCTCAGGTTACATAAACTGAAAGGCATCCATAACTTTGCTAGATGGAGCACCAGCCCCGTCCATATCAGACTCTGTCAAAGCAATGGCATCCAAGGCAGCACGAATGCGAGCAATTTTATCTGCAAAGTGTCTGGCAACTTGTTCACAGCGAGCCTTTGGGGGTTCCAGTTGCTGTGTTCCAAGGCCTACCCCCAAGAGGCCCTTAACTGCACGAAAGAGCTCTGCTGGACGACTCTGAGCAGATGCAATGTGGCGGAGAAGTACCATTTCTTCATCGCCATCACCGCCACAGAATAAGATCGCAAGTGGATTCTTACCTGTGTTGATCGTATTCATTCCGAGTCTTCCTCCATTTGCGCTCTAATTGTTGACACAGTCGTTTCATCGCTCTCAGCTCCTCAGAATACCAAGGAGCTGACACGGTTCTACGACTAGGTCAAAGATGTTTGGGAGCATCATATCAATAGCCTGGGCCATCTCCTAATTCCAAGCACTGACCAGGACCTCAGCAGGACCGCCAGCTAAGCCTGCAGGAAAATCCCCAAGAGACCTCAAAAATCCATCTAGATTCATCAGTCTTTAGAGGCAGACCATCAAATTTGGTCCCCCACCCCTGCAGAGGTTACAGGTGGCCTGAAGGTCAAAACAGTCAGATCTGTCCATGCCAAAGGAGTCACCACTGGCTCCCCCACCCGCAGATCATTTTCTC
Organism: Heloderma suspectum; assembly: GCF_057233095.1. Taxonomy (NCBI): domain Eukaryota; kingdom Metazoa; phylum Chordata; class Lepidosauria; order Squamata; family Helodermatidae; genus Heloderma; species Heloderma suspectum. The sequence continues at coordinate 313,594,990 of NC_139461.1, read as the reverse complement.
CCAATCCTGCAAAGAAAACCAGGTCCAAAGTGTGTCCTGCCACATGTGTTGGGCAAGATATTATTTGAGACAGGCCCATGGTTGACATGGCGGCCATGAAATCCTGAGCCGCTCCTGATAAAGCCTCGGCATGAACATTAAAGTCCCCCAAGACCATAAGCTTTGGGGTTCTCAACATCATGCTTGAGACAACCTCAGTCAGCTCAGGCAGGGAGGCTGTTGGGCAGCGGGGTGGGCGGTACACCAACAGAATCCCGGTCCTGTCTCGGGTGCCCAGCACCAGGTACAGACACTCAAAACTGGCTGACTGTTGGATGGGGAATCTGGCCAGGGGGATGGAGTCCCTATAGACCAAGGCTACCCCCCCGCCCCTCTAGTAGAGCTTGGTGCTGCACAAGAAACCCTGGCGGACTGAGGTCATCGCCTTCCACCACCATAACACCCTCTGCCCAGCATTGTATCTATAGTGGCATGGCTCAGAGCCAAAGTGTCCATTTACTCAGATGTGATGGACTTTTCTAACATTTCAGAGGTCAAAATGGGTCACATCCCAGTATTAAGTTTCAAAATTTGAGGGTCAAAGAAATCTTCAGCCTTGTTGATATAGTGCAGAAAGAGAAATGTGGAAATTTCCTTAAGTTTTCCTAACATATACAAGTTGCAGAATTCAAGTGTCCTTGGCACAGAATTTTAATTTAATTTAAATTTTTCGTGCCGAGAACACCTGGTCCTGAGTACAGGGCAGCTTAGCTTTGAGTGGTGGTGCACCAAGGTGTGAAGAGAGCTCTCTCCTGAGGTAGAGACCGTGAGAGCCTCTTTAGGGCCAGCAGGTGAACAGAAGGCTCGAGACAGGAGCCCCCCCCCCCCTGCTGGCGCTGCTTCCCCTTAGGGATGCTGGAGAAATTCCAGACAGACTAAAATGAGCTTGGATGTCTAAGAATCCGCCCTGCAGAATCCGCTGCGGAGCAACCCCCTCAGGCCATGCAGAGTCCGTGGGCTTTCGGATCTTTTTTTTACTTTCCCATATTTTAAGCATATTTATTCGTAGGAAAATACACACGTTTCTGCTGAAGAGAAGTTGAATGGAATGGGGGACAATATGCTAAATGTTATGTAGTAAGGTAAATTATGTACATTGTTATGAAACTTCTTACGTAGTTATTGCGTATTTTTCCGCAAGATGATAAAATAATAAATTGCCTCCGTCTGTGAGCAGACGATGGAACAAAAGGTGCCTGACCATCCGCGAAATGCAGGCGGAGCAGATTTTGCCCAGTCCGCCCATCCCTGCCTCCCCTGGGGCTGCAAACTCACCATGGCACTCACCACCCTGCTGACATAGATGGGGCTGTTCCGGCGGGAGCAGTCCTTGTCCTGGTTAAGGAGGAATTTGGGGTTGGTGTCCAGCAGCTGGAGGCAGATGTCCAGAATTCCATCTTCAAACTGGTGCAGGAGAAGAAAGAGAAGATGGAAGAGATGCATGGGGGCCAGCAGGTGACCTTAGACCAGGGAAGGGATAAGAAGAGGATACCCAGCTGTTCCTCAGAGCTGCCGGCGCTAAAGGGCCAAGCCAGCTGGGTTGCTAAACGCATCACTGGAATTGGTGTCTCTCTTATTTTCTCTCTAAAGAGCCCCTGTGGGAAGGGGGGTATGATCAGGACTGTGGCATGTGGGGAGGGGGCTTGATCCTTCCCCCCACTGCAAAAATTGCCCTCAGCCTGTATTTGATATGGGAGGGAGGCTCCCATGGTGGCCAACGGCAGCTTCCCTCCTCAACCAAATCACAGCGGGGGTGGGGGGATATTTGTCAGTTTTTCACCTGGTGCAAAAGTCTGGAATGACTTTGGGTGTTTCTGTTCTGATGAAGCCTTTGAAGAATTTTCAGGGGGTTCTATTTAGCTATCATGGTGAATAACAACAGACAAGCAGACAAACACAAATCCCAGTAAACAAAACCGTGGAGAAGAAATAAAGCTGTCTCTTTATCCATCTCCATCTACTGCCTTTCCATGAGATGCTGCTCAACACAATTCAAACCACGTGCTGCCCGTCTGGAGAGAAGAGGCTCAGTCCAACCACCTAAAACATTCCATATGCTACAGAGTGTTTGCCTCTTGTGCCCATCATTTCTACAGCACCACAAAGGCTTTCCAGGTTGTCCCTCAAATACAAAGAGATTTTATGTTATCTCTTGAGCAGGATGCAACCTGCAAGGTTCTGGGGACAATGAGGAAGCTGATTCACAAGCACTTAGCTCCAACAAGAGGCCTTTTGTTCAAGCCTGCCAGGAATGCACCTGAAAGTTACACCCACTCGCAAGATATTGGCCTGGCCTGCCTAGGAGGTGCAAGAAAGGTTTTGTCAATCATTTTAGGGATCTTCTGTATTGAGAGATGAAGGGGATTGAGATGGGGTGGTGGGACTGTCTATTGGTATAAGCAGAAGGTCACAAAGGCAGCAATGTTTCCAGCACCTACTTCTCCGAAAGGGACTGGCCCTCTATACACTGCCCTGAACTCAGACAAAGGGGACCTTTAAAGAATCCTTTCCCAGGTTTCAACCCCCCTTCCCAGCCCTGACAGAAGAACGTAAGATGCAGGACTGGGCCTTGCCCTGGGGGCGTCCAGCCAAGTCTCCTGGCCAGACAAGGAGTACAACCTGGGCCAATCCTAGCCAAGCTAGGACTGGCACTCTTTTTCCTGACTGCTAGGACTGGCACTCTGTACACGGCAGGCAGGAATTCAACTGATGAAGTTGATGATGGCCACCATCTTAGACAGCCTAAGAAGGGGCTTAGAGGAATTCAAGGAGGGCAAGGTCATCAATGGCTGCTGCCCACAATGGCTCTATGCTGCCTCTGCCTCTGAATCTCCGAGCTGGGGAACAAAGGTGGGAGAAGAGCCCAAGTCCTGCTTGTGGGCTTCCCAGAGGCATCTAGTTGGCCCCAGTGCGAAACCAGACGCTGGCCTGGAGAGGCCTGTGGTCTGAGCTCTTCTTCTGTTCCTCTGCTAAGCTTTCCCTGGCATGGGGAGGTAGTCAGGCACCCCTCTGTCAGGAGAGGAAATGCAGCATCTGACCACCCACCCTGCTATCTGCTGCCAAACGATAAGCAAAGTTAATGAGTGTGCAGAAGGGTCGATGGCTCCCCTGGCCAGAGGGGCTGGCTCAGTGGTGCTGTGGAGGCCATGCCTGGCGAGCTCAGAACTAGGCCTCCTCGGGGACACCCTCGCTTGGGATGCCACAGCATCTTTGGAGATGGGGGCGAAGCCGAGCCCATGGTCCGCCATGGACAGCCTGAAATGGTGTAAACCAAGAAAAAGCCTCCCTGCCACTTGATCCGCTCAACGGCTGAAGTGGTGCTCGGCTCCCCCTTTGGCAGCAAAAGCCCCGGAATGCCTGGCAAAGACTGTCTGGGAACAGGCTGGCCATCTCCTGGAGAAACTCCTTCTATGGGGGCCCCTTGACTCAAAGGCCTCCTGACACTGCCTTTGGCAGCTGCTGCTGCTGCTGCTTTAGTTATTCATTCAAGGCTCTGCAGCCTGAGGAGGGCAAGTGGGCAAAAGACAACAGGGTCCGGCACAGGCCTCCGTGGCGCTCTTTTCTGGAGAGCGCGCGCAGCCCCTGTCGTGCCTCGGCTGGAGCCATCGGGAGTGGCTTTTATCTTAGAGCCCAGGAAGAGTTGGGCAGCCTGACAGACGGCCGGGATGCTTCTGGCCTGTTTGTGCAGCATAGATTAGATGTTCGGCGAAGGCTCGGATAAGAGGGAGCGCTCCGTGGGACAGCCTCCCCTTTCGGGGCCCCACAGAGCGGCCAGGCCGGGGTGGGGAGGGGAAGGGCGCACGAGGCCTCATCAGCCATGATGCAGTTCCGCCCCGTAAAGCTAGTCATTCTCCTGCTGCGCCAGCCGGGGAGGGGAGAGGGGGCTGTCGGGCCGCCAGCCGCCAGGCATTCCACCTGCCCACTTGGTACTTCTGCCTGGTAGCAGGCATTCTCCCCTGTAAACCACCCACGCTGGCGCAACCTTTTGTCTTCTGTGGATCCCACAACCTGACCTCCCAGCTGCCGCTGCCTGATCCACCACATACTCACGTGGTTCCCCGTACTGATGAGATATTTCTGATATCTCTGGTTGGCAGTGGGGCGAAGTGGGGCAGAGACACTCTCAGCAGTGGGCAACAGCTCAGCCCAACTGCCTTTGCTGCAGCAGCTGCCCCAACGCTCTGCCCCGCACCTGGCCCTCAGAGAGCTGTCCTGATCTAGCTTTGGGGGGATATTTTTAGAAAGCGACTTGGTCTCCGTCGCTCCCAAGGGCAGGGCTAGAACTGACGGGTAGAAACTGCACGGAAACAGTTTTTGGCTTAACATTAGGAGGAACTCCCTGACAGGGAGAGCTGTTCGGCAGTGGCGCAGGCTCTGCCTCGGGGGGCGGTGGGTCCTCCTTCGCTGGAGGTATTTAATGGATGGCCCTCTGTCAGGGATGCTGCAGCTGCACCCTGTAGGGCAGCGCCAGCACTGAGCAGGGGGTTGGACTAGATGATCTCCAAGGCCCCTTTGAACTCATGATTCCACGAAAATGCCATTAATATGCTCGTGCACGCAGTAGCGGGTCCTCTGGGTTTCCGCCTCCTTTCTCAGGTCTCTAAAAGTTCAGCCTCTGAGCATGGGCGGCCTCTTGACTTTGCTGCGCATGACCCAAACCCGGGCACATGGAGGCAAAAGGCCAAGGCACCCCCCCCTTCCATCACTCCTCCCACCCCACAGACATCCCTACCCAGACAGTAGATAGTGCCTGCGTCTGTACAGCATGGTGCTTGTGGCACTGAAGCCTCGCCCCAGACCGCAGGTGTCCCCCGGGGCAGCAGAGGACAGCTAGTGGTGAAGGCTGCAGTCCGCTCCTCATTGCAGAGACACAGCTGGCTGCTCCCCTGCTTGCCTGCCCATAAAGACAGGCAGGCAGGCACTCAAGAGAGGGGAGAATCCAGAGACTGGGAGGACACACCATGCAGGAGCGAGAAGGAGAGGGAGCAAGGAATGCATGGAGGAGAGGAGGCACCGGCATGTTCTCTTTTTCAAATCAAGAGCAGCCCCCAGCTTTCAGAAGAGCAATGAGCAGGAGGGCGGACAGAGGGAGGTCTGACTGATTTTTTTTTCCTCCCAGGCATTTTTTCTGCACCCGCCCCACCCCGCTTTTCCCTGGAAAAAGTGTAGAGGTCCCCATGTCTTGCTTGGGAAACAGTAACACGTATATTAATTCTGGGTCTTCTACTCATTATGTATTTCGGATGAAGCCTTACTGCTGCCCAAGCTGCCCACAGGAATGAGAGGAAGACAGGGAGACAGAATGTGCTTTGCTCTTCTTGAGTGGGTGTCAGAAGCAGCAACTCCCATCAAAGTATGGATTCAGACATGAAAATGACATCGAGAGGGGTAAATTGGATGATGCCAGATGGAGAAAGAGCAGCTGGGATGGTTAGGGTGACCTAAAGAGAAACTATTTTGCTTCTTGGTGCTTTACAAACCAATACATTAGGTGGCTAAGGCTGTAATCCTATGTAAGTGCCATTGAACTCAACAGATTTACTTCCAAGTGAACAGGCATAAGATAAGACTGTTAATTTAGGTTAACAGAGAACATGATGACACAAGAAGAAATGAATGCCAGTTAGTTTAGTTTGGCGTCTGAAAGGAATTTCCCCAGAATCACATTGGCTCAGACCTGATGTTTGTTTGATTGATTGGTCTGCTTTTTTCTTTGGCCTGGGACACTGTTTATGGTTTGAGCCTCTGCCACATTTATTATCTCCCATTGATACGATTTTTTAAAAATTCAAAGAACTAAGAGGTAATTTAGTTACCATTCCCCTGCCATGCTAATGGGTTGTGACTATTTTATCACCTTACCAAAAAAACCCAAAAAACTTTTTGCTGAAACCTGATAGCAAGTGAACTGCAGAAAATGTGGCTATTTTGGCACCATCAATGGCAAAATGTGGCAAGATTTTGTTAATTCCCAAACACTTGGCTGTTATCTGGATCAATGTGAGATAATATGATGACTTTGATTGATTTTAGCTGTTTTTATTCTTTTTCAATGTGTGCATTTCTCTGTTGTCATTACTGGACAGATAGGAGAACTCTGGTTTTTTGGTGGGATAAATATTTTCTACAGTTGAATGTTTGTGCTTCAATTTTTGTGGTCTGGCATATGGCCAAAACAAATAAAACTGAAACTGAATAAGCCTGTATAAGTGTGCCATCAGTAACTCCCTATTACAAAAAGAAGAACTGAAGTGGATGGAGAACAACCTGCTCAAAGCCAGACAATGCGCCCATGGAAAAGGCAGGATGTATGTATGTATGTATGTATCCCCTTCATGGATCACTGCCTTGTTGTGGCGAAGGGGCTTGCATAACTCAGTGAAGCCATAAGCTATGCCGTGCAGGGCCACCCAAGACGGACAGGTCATGGCAGAGAGTTCTGACAAAATGTGGTCCACTGGAGAAGGAAATGGCAACCCACTCCAGTATTCTTGCCAAGAAAACCCCATGGAACGTATCACAAGGCTAAAAGAGATGACGCCGGAAGATGAGCCCCTCAGGTCGGAAGGTGTCCAATATGCTACTGGGGAAGAGAAGAGGGTATTTCCAAGTAGCGCCAGAAAGAGTGAAGCGGCTGGGCCAAACCCGAAAGGACACTCAGCTGTGGATGTGTCTGGTGGTGAAAAGAAAATCCGATGCTGTAAAGAACAATATTGTTTAGGAACCTGGAATGTCAGATCAATGAATCAAAGTAAGCTGGAGGTGGTCAAACATGAGATGGCAAGATTGAACATCGACATCTTGGGAATCAGCGAACTCAAATGGACAGGCATGGGCGAATTTAATTCAGGTGACCATCATATCTACTATTGTGGGCAAGAATCCCTTAGAAGAAATGGAGTAGCATTCATAGTCAACAAAAGGGTGGGAAAAGCAGTACTGGGGTACAATCTTAAAAATGATAGAATGATCTCAGTACGAATCCAAGGCAAACCATTCAACATCACAGTAATTCAAGTCTATGCCCCAACCACTGAGGCCGAAGAAGCTGAGGTTGATCGGTTCTATGAAGACCTACAACACCTTCTAGAACTAACACCAAAAAAAGACGTCCTCTTCATCATAGGGGATTGGAATGCTAAAGTAGGAAGTCAAGAAATCACCGGGATAACAGGCAGGCATGGCCTTGGTGTACAAAATGAAGCAGGACAAAAGCTAATAGAGTTTTGCCAAGAGAACATGCTGATCATAGCAAACACTCTTTTCCAACAGCACAAGAGGCGACTCTACACATGGACGTCACCAGATGGTCAATATCGAAATCAGATTGATTATGTCCTTTGCAGCCAAAGATGGAGAAGCTCCATACAGTCAGTAAAAACAAGACCTGGAGCTGACTGTGGCTCAGATCATGAGCTGCTTCTTGCAAAATTTCGGCTTAAATTGAAGAACGTCGGGAAAACCACTAAACCATTCAGGTATGACCTAAATCATATCCCTGGTGAATATACAGTGGAGGTGAGGAATAGATTTCAGGGATTAGACCTGATAGACAGAGTGCCTGAGGAACTATGGACGGAGGTCCGTAACATTGTTCAGGAGGCAGCAACTCAATCCATCCCAAAGAAAAAGAAATGCAAGAAAGCAAAGTGGCTGTCTGAGGAGGCTTTACAAGTAGCTGAGGAAAGAAGGGAAGCGAAAAGCAAGGGAGAAAGGGGAAGATATACCCAACTGAATGCAGAGTTCCAGAGAATAGCAAGGAGAGACAAGAAGGCCTTCTTAAGTGAACAATGCAAAGAAATCGAGGAAAACAACAGAATGGGAAAGACTAGAGATCTCTTCAAGAAAATTGGAGATCTCAAGGGAACGTTTTGTGCAAAGACGGGCATGATAAAGGACAAAGAAGGCAGGGACCTAACAGAAGCAGATGAGATTAAGAAGAGGTGGCAAGAATACACAGAAGAACTATACAGGAAAGATCTGAATGTCCCTTATAGCCATGATAGTGTGGTCACTGAACTTGAGCCGGACATCCTAGAGAGTGAAGTCAAGTGGGCCTTAGGAAGCATTAGTAACAATAAAGCTAGCGGAGATGACAGTATTCCAGCCGAGCTATTTAAAATCCTAAAAGATGATTCTGTTAAAGTGCTGCATTCAATATGCCAACAAATCTGGAACACTCAACAGTGGCCACAAGACTGGAAAAGGTCAGTTTACATTCCAATTCCAAAGAAGGGCAACGCCAAAGAGTGTTCAAACTACCGCACCATTGCGCTCATTTCACATGCCAGCAAGGTGATGCTCAAAATCCTACAAGCTAGGCTTCAGCAGTATGCGAACCGAGAACTACCGGAAGTACAAGCTGGGTTTAGAAGAGGCAGAGGAACTAGAGATCAAATCGCCAACATTCTCTGCATCATGGAGAAAGCAAGAGAATTCCAGAAAAACGTCTATTTCTGCTTCATTGACTACGCTAAAGCCTTTGACTGTGTGGATCACAACAAACTGTGGCAAATTCTTAAAGTGATGGGAGTACCAGACCACCTTACCTGTCTCCTGAGAAACCTGTACGAGGGTCAAGAAGCAACAGTAAGAACCAGACATGGAACAACCGATTGGTTCAAAATTGGGAAAGGAGTACGACAAGGCTGCATATTGTCACCCTGCTTATTTAACTTATATGCAGAGTACATCATGAGAAATGCCGGGTTTGATGAATCAGAGGTCGGAATTAAGATTGCTGGGAGAATTATCAACAACCTCCGATATGCAGACGATACCACCCTAATGGCAGAAAGCGAAGAGGATCTCAAGAGCCTCTTGTTGAGGGTGAAAGAGTGCAAAAGCTGGTTTGAAACTCAACATTAAAAAAACGAAGATCATGGCATCTGGCCCCATCACTTCCTGGCATATAGAAGGGGAAGAAATGGAAGCAGTGACAGATTTTACTTTCTTGGGCTCCAAGATCACCGCAGACGGTGACTGTAGCCATGAAATTAAAAGACGCTTGCTCCTTGGGAGGAAAGCTATGGCCAACCTAGACAGCATAGTAAGAAGCAGAGACATCACCTTGCTGACAAAGGTCCGTCTAATCAAAGCTATGGTTTTCCCAGTAGTAATGTATGGCTGTGAGAGCTGGACTATAAGGAAGGCTGAGCGCCGAAGAATTGATGCTTTCGAATTGTGGTGCTGGAGAAGACTCTTACGAGTCCCCTGGACTGCAAGGAGGTCAAATCAGTCCATCCTAAAGGAAATCAACCCTGAGTGCTCATTGGAAGGACAGATACTGAAGCTGAAGCTCAAATATTTTGGCCACCTAATGCGAAGAGAAAACTCTCTGGAAAAGACCCTGATGCTGGGAAAGACTGAAGGCAAAAGGAGAAGGGGACGGCAGAGGATGAGATGGCTAGATAGCATCACCGATGCAATGAATATGAACTTGAGCACGCTCCGGGAGAGAGCGGAGGACAGGAAGGCCTGGCGTGCTATGGTCCATGGGGTCACGAAGAGTCGGACACGACTGAACGACTGAACAACAACAACATGTATGTATGTATTTGATTTCTGCCCCACCTTTCTACCCAAAAAAATGGCACTCAAGGTGGCTTGAACCCATGTCTCTAGATGAAACTTGTTCCCTTGTGTCATTCCATCCTCCAAAGGCAGCTGCAATATGGATGGGTATCTGGCTGGGTGCCTCCTATTCTCTGCATATCGTTCGCTTGAATCTAGATGATGGGATTGCACCTATTGCCTCACTGATGGAGAGTAGTTTAGATGGCCACTTGCTCTCTACCAGCAATGCAGTTCCATGATGAGATGATTCACCTTTCCACGGTCTCACCAGACATTCAATGGAGCTGCCTTCAGACTCGCAGATAACCCCAAGGGAGGCTCATCTCTTATGACTCTGGATGCATAAAATGTCATGTGGAGGCAAAATCTGGACTCCAGCCAGCGCTGGTATGCAAGTTATGCAGCATTTTCCCTGATCGCATCTGGGTTCAATGATTGACAGCAAGTTCACTGATGGCCTAAACTCCACGGTTCCTCTGTATATACAGGCCTCAACTTCCTCTTCCTCACCCACCCAGCCCTGAGAGTTCCAGTGTCAGCATTTTCACATCCAGAAATGAGGCCTTTCCATGAAGTCAAAAAATGGCACAGCTTTCTTTGTGGGATTATTTCTTTGACCATGAAAGGTCCTCTTAGTAGATGAGCATAACTCGTAATGTTTTTTTTGCCTGGTTGAGATTAATTTCAGTGGGGAGTTTTATATGTGATTTTTAAAATATATCTTATAGTTACCACCCAGCTCATCAATATCAACACCTCTGAATAAGAGATAAAAGCAAGGAATGTTCTGATACTTTGAAATGCCTGCTCCAGAAGGTAACAAAATCACGTAGATCTACAACTAACCATGATGGTGAATCCATTTCCTCTTGACTTTCTCTAAACGTTAGAGTCTAAACCAGCCTTCCCCAACCAGGTGCCCTCCAGATGTGTTGGACTACAACTTCTATACTGCTGGCTGGGGAGTCTGGGAGTTGTAGTCCAACACATCTGAAGGATGGCCAGTTGGGGTAGGCTGGTCTAAACCTTAGCAAGTTTAACCAAATTAGTTAACCAAATTAATCAAAAGGCCTGTCTATGCTTTTTAATCTACCTTTGCCCACTCCAAGATCGTGCAATGGGCAAGTTATATCTTTCAATACATAAAAATAAGCTTCTGATGCTGGGGGCAATCCAGTTATTTCTCCTAAGTCTTGTGCTAATAGTCATAATGATAATAGGAACCTAAGAAACCCATGAGTGGGTGCACGGAGGGAAGCAGTGCTGGGGATCCTTCTCCCTTAGAATGCAGTCCTATGCATGTTTAGACAGAAAACGGTCCTACAATTCCCAGCATGCCCCAGCCAGCTATGCTGCCTAGGGCATGCTGGGAATCGCAGGACCTTTTTCTGTCTAAACATGCATGGGATTGCAGTGAGTCTACCTTCTCACTGCCATTGTCACCAACCGCTCTTGCTCCTCTCCCCTTTCTCATCATTGCCTGCCAAGCACGCAAGTGGTAGCAGAGAACAGGTGAGCAAGTTGGCCGCAGCATCGGCATCTGCTGCTGCTCCTTCTCACCACCACCGCCGTTGTCTGGGCCAGAGCGAGAGGCAGGATAACAAACTGGCTGCAATGGTGAAGAGGAGGAGCAACGCCAGGGGGCTCTGGTCAGTGGGCTCCTGCTGGAGTGTGGTCCCTTGGCAGGTGCCCACCACTGATGCCAGCCTTGGCCAGCTGGACCCTTGGTCTGATCCAGCAAGGCTCTTCTGACATTCTTATGAATGAGCAAAACAGTGGACAAAGCCGTTGGAGAGCTGAAGTTCAAAAGCAGGCCAGGTATATGGATCTCCTGTCATGGCATCGTTCCCTGGGCACAGGCACAGCTGCTGTTTCTTGCTCTTGCTAGAAGGCATCTCTGTACCTCAAAGATACACATCCATAGTTCAGCATCTAAGGGAGCAATCCTATCCGGATCGAGAGTCGCTTCGGAGCCCGGGGGTGACTGCCTATCCAGAGCAGAGCGGGAGGAGTGGTGAGGAGCGGATCTCCTCCTCGCTCCCCCTGCCCTGCTTTCATAGCTAGACAGCCAATTTCGGCTGTCTAGCTGCGGGGCCTCGGAACACAGAAAGCGCCGGCTGGATGACACCTAGGATGTGTCGTACTGGCATTTCCGACCTCCCTGCCCCGGCTTGCCCCTGGGAACGCCCCGTTTTGCTGCTCAGCACTGCTCTTCCAAGTGTGGAGCACAGGGCCAATCTGCGCTGCCTATGAGGCGGGAGGGAGGAGGGGTCACTTCTCCAGGAACCGACCTGAGAGTGCGGGCTCCAAGGTCGGTTCCCAGGAACCAACCTATCCTATGGCCATCTAGCCGCTGACTAATGGCCATAGGATTGCGCCCTAAGGCGGATAGTGCTGTATGTGCTAGGGCTCAGGAGAAAGAATGATCTGACTGAAAAACCATGAAATTGTCCGATTAATTCTAGGCCAGATGGTTTTGTGAAATGGCCTTTGTTTCTTTAAATCATTCCACTCACTCTTCAGCAGGTTTACTTGGGAGTAAGTTCCACTGAACTCAGTGGGATTTACTTTTGATTAGACATGGCTAGGATTGCATTGTTAATCAGTGATCCCCCTCCCCTACCCCCCCAAAACAGCATGGGAGCCCTTTTAAACCTTTGGGTCTGCTTTTGAATAAAGCATCTTTAAGTTCTTTGCAAGAAATTCTTGTATATAAAAAAGAGACATCCAACCATAAAAAATGCTTTTCCTAGTAGGTCAGGTTTTAAAATGGGGTTGAAAAGAACAGCACATGATAATTTAATATTTTAAACAAGCTTCAGTCACTGTCCTTATTTTATCACTGTACATCTCAAATAAAATGAGCTGCTGGAGGAATGATCCACCCACTCTGTAAAAGCCTGTGCTTTTCTGTAGATATTCAACTACTGTCCACTATAATGACAGCCCGCAGTGGGTGGCAAAGGAAACGCATGCAACTTGTATGGGGGTTCATCACACGGAGCTTTTATCCTGCTGTTGAGATGGCTCTGTCACAGAAGTTTGAGGGCTCTTTAGAGGATGCCGTTACCCTCCGGGGTGTCTCCTGCAATTTCCCCCAGCCTATCTCCTGTTTTGCCCAAATGCATTAATTATGGTATTTTTTCCAGCCCACAGAACAGGAGCGCCATGACCTCCCCATGAAATTCTCCAATAGTGGAAGAAACTGCTCTGTCCGCCTGCTGTGGGCATTTGTTTTCAGTTGCTGGGTGCGTGCACAGAGGCATTGAGGATGGGAGTGGGGTGTGCAGGAGCAGATTTGACAGACGAGGGGGCAAGAATCCCCCACTAATTGCAACTTCTGCCTCTGCTCAAGTCTTGCTGAGGAAGGACTTTCCTCAGTTCCCAGGTGTCTGCCATTTAAATGCTTGAGCACGTTTCTCAGTTGGAGGGAGAAGAGGGTAAAATGCCTCCCTGGAATCATAGAATCATAGAATAGTAGGGTTGGAAGGGGCCTACAAGGCCATCGAGTCCAACCCCCTGCTCAATGCAGGAATCCAAGTCAGAGCATCCCTGACAAATGGCTGTCCAGCCTCGTCTTGAAGGCCTCCAGTGTGGGAGAGCCCACCACCTCCCCAGGTAATTGGTTCCATTGCCGTATTGCTCTTACAGTCAGGAAGTTTTTCCTGATGTTCAGTCGGAATCTGGCTTCCTGTAACTTGAGCCCATTATTCCGTGTCCTGCACTCTGGGATGATCAAGAAGAGATCCTGGCCTTCTTCTCTGTGACAACCTTTCAAGTACTTGAAGAGTGCTATCATATCTCCCCTCAGTCTTCTCTTCTCAAGGCTAAACATGCCCAGTTCTTTCAGTCTCTCTTCATAGGGCTTTGTTTCCAGTCCCCTGATCATCTTTGTTGCCCTCCTTTGAACCCTCTCCAGTTTGTCTGCATCCTTCTTAAAGTGTGGTGCCCAGAACTGGACACAGTACTCCAGATGAGGCCTAACCAGTGCTGAGTAGAGGGGAACTAGTACTTCCCGGGATTTGGAAGCGATGCTTCTATGAATGCAGCCCAAAATAGCATTTGCCTTTTTTGCAGCCACATCACATTGTTGGCTCATATTCAGCTTGTGATCGACGACAATTCCAAGATCCTTCTCGCTCGTAGTGTGGTTGAGCCACGTATCCCCCATCTTGTAACTGTGTATTTGGTTTCTTTTTCCTAGGTGCAGAACTTGGCATTTGTCCCTATTAAATGCCATTCTGTTGTTTTCTGCCCAGCACTCCAGTCTATCCAGATCACTTTGAATTTTGTTTCTGTCTTCCAAAGTATTAGCTATCCCTCCCAATTTTGTGTCATCTGCAAATTTGATCAGCATTCCCTGCACCTCCTCCTCCAAGTCATTAATAAAAATGTTGAAGAGCACTGGGCCCAGGACTGAGCCCTGCGGTACCCCACTCATTACCTCTCCCCAGCTTGAGAAGGTCCCATTGATAAGCACTCTTTGAGTCCGATTCTGTAGCCAACTGTGGATCCACATGATCGTTGTTTCATCTAGCCCACTTCGAGCTAGTTTGCTCATCAGGATATCATGGGGCACTTTGTCGAAAGCTTTGCTGAAGTCGAGGTATATGATGTCTACAGCATTCCCACGGTCTACAAGGGAGGTGACTTGATCAAAAAATGAGATCAGATTTGTCTGGCAGGACTTGTTTTTGACAAATCCATGTTGGCTTCGAGTAATCACGGCATTGTTGTCAAGGTGCTTCCAGATGGATTGCTTTATGATCTGCTCCAGAATTTTCCCAGGGATTGATGTCAGACTGACTGGTCTGTAGTTCCCAGGTTCCTCCTTTTTACCCTTTTTGAAGATAGGGACAACGTTAGCCCTCCTCCAGTCATCTGGCACTTCCCCGGTCCTCCATGATTTCTCAAAGAGAATAGACAGCGGTTCTGAGAGTTCTTCTGCCAGTTCCTTTATGACTCTAGGATGCAGTTCATCTGGCCCTGGAGATTTGAACTCATTCAAAGTAATGAGGTGTTCCTTGACCATATGCCTGTCGATCTCAAGCTGCAATCCTGCCCCTTCAGCCTGTACTTCGCCTTTGCCAGGGGGGTCATAGACCCTCTTTTGGGAGAAGACTGAGCCAAAGTAGGAATTGAGCACCTCTGCCTTTTCTTTGTCCTCTGTTATCATTTTGCCATCCTTATTTAATAGCTGAACAACCATTTCTTTCCTCTGCCTTTTACTATGCACGTAGCTGAAGAAAGCCTTTTTGTTGTTTTTAGCATCCCTCGCTAACCTCACCTCGTTCTCCGCTTTAGCCTTCCTGACGCCATCCCTGCAATTCTGTGCTACCTGCCTGTACTCTTCCTTTGTTACTTGGCCTTCTTTCCACTTCCTATATGTGTCCTTTTTTGTTTTCAGGTCATCCCTAAGCTTTTTGTGAAGCCACATTGGCTTCTTCTGTTGTCTTCCACCTTTTCTTCTTGTTGGAATTGTTTGTGATTGTGCCTTGAGAATTTCCTTTTTTAAAAGTTCCCACCCATCTTGGACTGCTTTTCTCGCTAGCATTGCTTGCCATGGGACCTTACTGATCATTGTTCTGAGTTTATTAAAATCAGCTTTCCTAAAATCCAGGGTACGCGTTTGAGTACACTCGGCTTTTGCTTCCCTTAGAACCAAGAACTCAAGTACAACATGGTCGCTTTCCCCCAGAGTTCCTGTAACTGCTACTTTATCCACTAAGTCATCTCTGTTGGTTAGGATCAAGTCAAGGATAGCCGATCCTCTAGTTCCTTCCTCTACTTTCTGTAGGAGGAAGTTATCCGCCACACAAGTCAGGAATTTCCTGGAGGGGCCATGTTTTGCAGAATTTGTCTCCCAACAAATATCGGGGAAATTGAAGTCCCCCATTACTACTACATCATGCTTCCTTAAAACATTGGCTATTTGCTTTTCAAAAGTTTCATCCTTGTCTTCTCCTTGATTGGGTGGCCGGTAGTAGACTCCGACCACCAGGTTCCTTTTATTCTTTGCTCCATTTATTTCAACCCAGATGCTCTCGATGGGGCTACCAAGCTCCTCCTCCTGTATTTCTGTGCAGAGATATGTATTTTTCACATACAGTGCAACCCCGCCTCCCTTTCTGTTCCTCCTGTTCTTTTTGAACAAGTTATATCCTTCAACTGCTGTATTCCAGTCATGAGAGTCATCCCACCAAGTCTCAGTTATACCTATCAAGTCATAATTTCCCTCCTGTATTAAGAGTTCAAGTTCGTTCTGTTTGTTTCCCATACTCTGGGCATTAGTATATAGACATCGAAGACCATGTGCTTCATAGTCTGGCTTTCTTCCTACCTGTGTCTGAAGACTATTATTGGACGCTATCAGAGCTGTTCTCTCCATTGCAGTGCATGCGCCTACGTCCATTGTTACCCCCAACATTACATCTCCCTTCCCCGTAGGATTCAGTTTAAAGCCCTCCTGATGAAGTTCTTCATGCTGTGGCCAAACACATTCTTCCCAGCCTTTGTGAGGTGCAACCCATCCCTAGCCAACAGCCCATCTTCCAGGAAGTATAGCCCGTGGTCCCAGAATCCAAATCTCTCTCGTCGGCACCACCTTCGTAGCCAGTCATTCACCCGGAGTATTTTTTGTTCCCTTTCTATCCCTCTTCTAACTACTGGAAGGATGGATGAGAAAACTATCTGGGCCCCAAAGTTCTTGAGTTTCCTTCCCAAAGCTTCAAAGTCTGACGTGATCTCTTCGTAGCTCCGCTTGGCGGTATCATTTGTTCCCACATGGATGAGAAGAAAGGGATACCTGTCAGTGGGCTTTATGAGTGCAGGCAACCTTTCAGTCACGTCTCTAATCTGTCCTCCCGGGAGACAACATACCTGGCGAGTCCACGGGTCTTCGCGACATACTTGGGTCTCGATCCCACGCAGCAAGGAGTCTCCCACTACTACCACTCTTCTCTTCTTCTTCTTGTAGGCCTGGGTTTCATCGCCTCTGTTTGACTGACCTTCAGCCTCTTGCTCACTCTCATGCAGGTTCCCCTGTGATTCTTCCTCTGCAGGCTGTCCTCCAGTCTCATCTGCAAGTACCTGGAATCGGTTCCACAGCTCCACCGCTTCCACTGGTGCAGAGTGTCGTCTAGTTCTTCTTCTCCTAACTGTCACCGTTTTCCAAGGAGTATCCTCTACTCCATTTTTCTTCACCTCAGCATTTCCCACTGCCTCATCTTGCTGTTGCTCTTCAAGCTTCTGGTCTGCCCTTTGCTGCTGTAGTTCCCCCATTCTGTCCAAGAACTCTTCGTGTTCTCTTATTCCCCGGAGGGTTGACAGTCGCCGCTCCAGTCCACTTACTTTTTCCTCCAGCAGCGTGATCAACTTGCACTTGTTGCAGGTGTAGGCCATGTTGTTCTCAGGCAAGAAAACAAACATTGCACACACCTTGCAGGTCACCACCACTGGAGAGTCTTGTCCTTCCATAGCCTCTTTTCCCTTTTTGTGTCTAGCTTTGTGATTGTTCTAGACTAGCCTGTGCCTGCTCCTCTACTCAGTAGAGGTTAAAAGCAGAGTCCCACTGGTGTGGAAGTGTGTGTTACAAGACAAATAAATGAAAAAAAGTTAGTAAAAAAAAATAAAATAAAATAAAATAAAAAAAATGTTAGGGGCCTCCCCCTTGACCTCCCCTGCCGAACTCCCCTGGCCAACTCCTGTTTGCTCCCGCTGTTCGCTCGCTCTGCTCGCTCGCTCTCTGGGAGCTTGCCTGCTTCTGTAGTCCCTGGACCAGCTGGAGCAGCTTGCTCTGCTCTGCTCTGCTCAGCTGGGAGGCGGGAAACAGACTGAAGCTTCCCGCCCAGTCAGCTGCTGGGAGTACTCAGGCCACACCCCTCCAATTCAGTTGGAGCTCTCAGAAGCTCCTGGTGAGCTCACAGCCAGTCAGAAGGATAAAGGGCGGCCCCCTGGGCTTCCTGCAACCCACTTACCTCTTAGCCTCTGTCTCCTTTGTCTCCTTTGTCTCTTCAACCACTGCAACTCCCCTGGCCAACTCCTGTTTGCTCCCCCTGTTCGCTCGCTCTGTTCGCTCGCTCTCTGGGAGCTTGCCTGCTTCTGTAGTCCCTGGACCAGCTGGAGCAGCTTGCTCCAGCTGAATGAAGGTAGACACATCTGATCCCCCACCCCACCAAGCTCAGAATCAACGTCCTCTGTTGATTCAGAGCACTCCATTATGTTCAATGGGGCTTACTCCCAATCAAGTGTGCAGACTTACAGCACAATCTTACATTTTATGTCTACTCAGAAGTAAGACAGAGGTTTCTTGGGTGCTGCAAGAAAAGAGTACAGCAGAAGTTAAGCTATGGAAACAAGAACCCCAGCCCCCATTCCTTTGCACACATGCCAGGGAGGGAGGAAGGCACTCCCTCAGTTCAAACCACGCGTCTGCCGTGTAAAGGCACAAAGAAACTGAAAGCTGGAAGCTCTGGAAAGGATGTGGATTTTTGCAGGGGTTTTGCTTAATGTAGAAACACCCATGGTGGCAGCCATTTTGAAACCCCCCAGATTCAAAAAGCACTTCAGAAGAGGGCTTCCTGGGAAAAAACAAAATACCGGCTGCTCCAGTTCCCTTGCTCAGAAAAGTCCCTTGACCTTCAAAATATAACTGAAACAAAACAGCCGATTAGGAGGTGGGTGGAACTGCTTAGAAATGGACCAGTTCAGTACAGCCGTAAAATGGTCTTGCCAAAAGGGCAGTGCAGGGCAAGAGATAAACTCACATCCCAAAATGGGATGGCACAATTAACAGGAAAAAAAGAGGGAAGAGTAGGTGTCCCAGGAGTATCCCTCGCATTGGTGGGTCGTTGTTGAAAACGTGCCCTCGAGGAATACATTTTGAAATATGCTGGGCCTACAAATAAATCCTCTTTTGGCACCTAGATTCCTCCCTCTTTTTTTTCTTTTTGCAAGAGATAAACTCACCTGCCCAAAGTTCCATGGGATGGAACAGATGTAATCCTTTGATCCCTTGTAGATATGACCATGCTGAGTCATCACGTATTCAACACGCTCCTCTTCGTTTTCCAGAAAGACGGAATCCGCTGGGCAAAGAAGAGAAAGCACAGATGCAGCCACAGCCGAAAGATGGCGGAACACCTGGGCGAACAGGCATGGGAGACATCTCCCAGCCACATCTAGAGGTGAACCAAGGGTGCTTCCAGATGAGGCTTTTACTGTATCACCACCCTGACTGATACGGGGAATTCTAGGGAGATGTCCTCTCCCACTGGTAACCCTCCCATGTTTTCCCACCACTTCTTCCATCCTTTTTCTTACCAGGGAAAAACCATTAGGGAAGAGAAGATCGAATAGCTGCACGAGGCCTTCTGATAGTTAGCACTAGGAGCCTTCTCTCTGGAAGCAGTCGCTTAATGTATGTACAATGCCTAGAGCAGCATTCCCAACCTGGAGCCCTCCAGATGTGTTGGACTACAGCCCCCATAATCCCCTAGCCAACTAGGGGATTATGGGGGCTGTAGTCCAACACATCTGGAGGGCTCCAGGTTGGGGCAGGCTGACCTGGAGACTTCTATTTTATGAGATGCTTAACAAAGGCATCTGGTCAAGGAACACCTAATTACTTGGAATGAGTTCAAATCTCCAGGGCCAGATGAACTGCACCCTAGAGTAATGAAGGAACTGGCAGAAGAGCTCTCAGAACCGCTGTCTATTCTCTTTGAGAAATCATGGAGGACGGGGGAAGGGCCAGATGACTGGAGGAGGGCTCATGTTGTCCCTATCTTCAAAAAGGGCAAAAAGGAGGAACCTGGGAACTACAGACCAGTCAGTCTGACATCAATCCCTGGGAAAATTCTGCAGCAGATGATAAAACAATCCATCTGTGAGGACCTTGAAAACAATGCAGGGATTTCCCGAAGCCAACATGGATTTGTCAAGAACAAATCCTGCCAAACAAATCTGATCTCAGTTTTTGATCAAGTAACCTCCCTTGTCGACTGTGGGAATGCTGTGGACATAATATACCTTGACTTCAGCGAAGCTTTTGACAAAGTGCCCCATGATATCCTGATGGGCAAACGAGCTCGAAGTCAGCTAGATGAAACAACAATCCGGTGGATCCACAGTTGGCTATAGAATCGGACTCAAAGACTGCTTATCAATGGGACCTTCTCAAACTGGGGAGAGATAACGAGCAGGGTACCACAGGGCTCAGTCCTGGGCCCAGTGCTCTTCAACATTCTTATTAATGACTTGGATGAGGAGGTGCGGGGAATGCTGATCAAATCTACAGATGACACAAAATTGGGTGGGATAGCTAATACTTTGGAAGACAGAAACAAAATTCAAAGTGATCTTGATAGACTGGAGTGCTGGGCTGAAAACAACAGAATGACATTTAATAGGGATAAATGCCAAGTTCTGCACCGAGGAAAAAGAAACCAAATGCACACTTACAAGATGGGGGATACGTGGCTCAACAACAGTACAAGTGAGAAGGATCTTGGAATTGTTGTCGATCACAAGCTGAGTATGAGCCAACAATGTGATGTGGCTGTAAAAAAGGCAAATGCTATTTTGGGCTGCATTAATAGAAGCATCGCTTCCAAATCCCGGGAAGTACTAGTTCCCCTCTACTCAGCACTGGTTAGGCCTCATCTGGAGTACTGTGTCCAGTTCTGGGCACCACATTTTAAGAAGGATGCAGACAAACTGGAGAGGTTCAGAGAAGGGCAACAAAGATGATCCGGGGACTGGAAACAAAGCCCTATGAAGAGAGACTGAAAGAATGGGGCATGTTTAGCCTTGAGAAGAGAAGACCGAGGGAAGAGAGGATAGCACTTGAAAGGTTGTCCCAGAGAGGAAGGCCAGAATCTCTTCTTGATCATCCCAGAGTGCAGGACACGGAATAATGGGCTCAAGTGACAGGAAGCCAGATTCCGGCTGAACATCAGGAAAAACGTCCTGACTGTTGGAGCAATACGACAATGGAATCCATTCCCTAGGGAGGTGGTGGGCTCTCCCACACTGGAGGCATTCAAGATGAGGCTGGACAGCCATCTGTCAGGGATGCTCTGACTTGGATTCCTGCACTGAGCAGGGGGTTGGACTCGATGGCCTTGTAGGCCCCTTCGAACCCTGCTATTCTATGATTCTATGACGTTTCTTCTCTGGGCTGAGCTGTAACCTGATGGGGACAGCAGAAGCTGCTCAATTAGTAGGCAATTGCTTGAGGCAAGACCCCTTTTTGTCCTGCACTACTGTAGAGCCGATGATACCACGTTACTTTAAAGATGTGCCTAGTAGCTATGTCTCCCTCCATTTTTTTTACTCAAAAGTAATCACACAGTGTGTGTGTGTGTGTGTGTGTGTGTGTCCTAGTTGCAGCTGGAGAGTGAAGGGCTAAAAGTCCCCTTCCTGCACAGTGCAGTCCTAGTAACAATGTGCGCCTGTAATTACTTAAAGAAAAACTGAAGGAGTCGCGGTGTGCTACGTATTCAGCATAAAATCGATCTTTCCCAGCAACCGGCCTCCCCGTTGAGCAGGCAGCAGGCAGGCCAAAGTCACTCAGGTCCATCAGGGCAGGTGGATTCAGCACTAGGCAGATCCTCCTCTTTGCTGCTGGAGCCAAGTGTGACTCCCTCCTCTCCTTACCTCTGGGCCTTTTAGTGCAAACACTGGTGGAATCCCAGAAACAGGGATGATTCTCCTGCTTACCCGCCCCTCCGCCTCTGTTCCCCCATTTCTCTGTTATCTCCCTTGGGTTGATTTTATTTTAGAATGTAACACCTTGGTGGAGGGTTGTATTTCATTTTTCATAAATATCATGCATATAGAGGGAAATAATAATAATTATTATTATTATTATTATTGAGAGAGGGAGACATTTTTCTCCTTCCTTCATAATACTAGAACCCAATGGAGTCATCCTGTGAAGCTGATTGGTGGGTGATTCAGGACAGACAAAAGGAAGGACTCGTTCACACATCACATAGCCAAACTACGGAATTCACTAGCACAGAATATAGTGACGGCCGCCAATTTGGATGGCTTTAAAAGAGGATTAGACGAATTCATGGAGAATAAGGTGGCTACTAGTCCTGATGGCTATATATTAGCTCCAGTTTCACAGACACTATGCCTATGTACTCCAGTGGCTGGGGAACATGGGCAGGAGGGTGCTGTGGCACTCATGCCCTGCTTGTGGGTTGCTGGTCAACAGCTGGTTGGCCACTGTGTGAACAGAATGCTGGACTAGCTGGAGCCTTGGCCTGGTCCAGCAGGGCTCTTCTTATGTTCTTATTACATAAATGCTAATAATTATTAATGGATGCCTATGGTACTGGCACAATCACAGTCCATGCATGCCTGCTTCAACAGAGGGGAATGGTGTTCATTTTTCCTGGCCGTTTGCTGGGAAATGTGATTTTCCTGCACTAAAAGCGCATTTTTTCCTGTTTTTCCACAGCAGTAACGGAGCAATGGCACATTCCAACACCCAAGGCCCCCTGTCTGGGCAAGTGTGCTAAGACCTCCCTGTTTTAGCTGGCTTGCGGAGGGGGACTGGGGTTAGAATCACACATTTGAATCAAATCAGTCAAAGTTCTGACTGCTACTGTGTGGTTTGTTTAGTAGTAACCAGTGGGGGCTGGTGGCTCTGATTTTGCTGGGACCGTTAATCCATTCTGTGTTTCAGTCAGAACCAGGCAGAACTCTACGGGAGCCATCCAAGGTGCCTTTGGGGGGACAGGGCTCAGGACCTCAGACAGCTCCTTTAGAGTTCTGCCTGGTTCTGACTGAAACCTGGGGTGAGGGTGGGGATCTTCATGACAACGGAATGAGAAGCACATTGGAGTATTACCTGGATTTTCATGGGATCGGCTTTGGTCCGTCAGGGACACATGAAGCAAGAAAGCCGAGCGTACCGTACCTTTAAATCTGGTTTTCAGAGCTTGAAAGGAGCATGCTTCTGGCTGGGGCGGGGGGGGGGGAGCAGAACTGAATGTCATCAACCTGGCAGGAGCTGCTCAACCAATGAGAGAGGATTATTTCCTGCCCATGACCAGGCTCCCTCCTCCTACTACATTATTATGAATGGAGATCAACTAATTCACAATTCTAAAGGCTAGAAATAGCACTAAAAAGGCAAGCTAGATACCCATTCCCCATGAGAGTCCCCCACCACTGCTCCCCGCTTTCTCCAATGTGACACTTTTGCCTGAAGAAGCCAAAATCCCTGATTCTCCAGTGCGGCATCTGAAGGCTCCCCTTGAGAGCATCTGCACACACTCAATTTCTCCCCATTCCAGCAAACTGTCATGGAGTTATAGATTTCTTTTCTCCTTCCCTGGGCACTTCTCCCTGCTCACAATGAATGGTTGCCATGATCAGGAAACCTCACCAGATCGCTATTGCGATAAAGCTCTTATGCATCAGAGGCGATGTAACACAACCTCGGAGAAGCGAAGTAATGCAAACATCAGAGAAGTGCATAATCACTGAGGCTAATTACTCCCACTGGCAAAAATGAAGTGCGGGGTGATTCTGAAGGCTCCAAAGAGAGCCCTGGGGCTTTGACGTGCTGGAAAGGCAGGTGAGTTACTTTAGTTACCAAGGTTACCGAGGGCACGGCCAGGTGAAAGACACACCCCTAGGAACACCCCTATCATACCAAATTCAAAGTGGAAGGCACGTAGCAGCTGAACCGCAGAGGAACCAAATTAAAGAAAAACAATGGAGTACTCTGCGAAAATGCAGCTTCCACACAGGTAAACTCCGAGGTGACTGCAAGTGACCATGGCATTATGTGTGTGCTCCCTATTGAATTTAAACCACAGCAGCATTGGCTAAAACTCCCATGTAGGGGGGCCTCCAGAATAGGTTCCCAGCCCCATCAAAGTTGGAGCCACCAGCCTACCAGAAATGTGCTCGGTGCTATATAGGACTCAGACACGATGCAGTCCTGAGGGTTTACAACCTATACAGCATGGACAAGATGGCAGGGAGGAGATCCAAAAAGTGTCGCTTGGGAAGGCCTTGAACCTGGGGGCAGCTGCGCGGTACCAGGGGCGTCCACTGGTCATCCAGTATTGTTGCCTCTGGCTAGCACTGTCTCTCTGGGGCCATCAGCAGAGGTCTTTCCCAGGCCTACTACTGGAGATCCTTTTGAACTGGATTTGCCCAGGACTGACCCTGGGACCTTCATTGGCACACAAAGCAGGTGCTGCACCACAGAGGACAACGGCTGGCCTGGTGAAAGGCAGCTCCCTGTGGCCCTTCCCAGGGCTTGCAGACTACCTACCTGCACACCACGGGTTGAACAGCAAGATGAATTCCCCGAGGCTGAAGCTGGAGCCCTGATGCTCCGTGGAGGCATCCATGGTCAGGCGGTAGCGGCCAATCCGAGCATCAGGAGGGGAGAAGATGGACACAGACAGCGAGGCTCCATCCTGGCTTTCTACTGCTGAGCTCCACGTTGCTTCCTCCAGGGTGCAGGAGAGGGGGAAAGGGGATTTGGTCCCAGATGACTCAATGGGGCAAGGCCCTGCAGAAGGAAGGAAACAGGCTTGTCAGTCATCTCTGTGTATAAGTGCATCAGAACATCAGGAGAGCCCTCATGCTAGACCAGACCAGGGGGGCATCTAGTCCAGCATTCTGTTCACACAGTGGCCAACCGGCTGCCCGCAGAAAACCCACAAGCAGGACACAAGTGCAACAGCACCCTCCCACCCATGTTCCCCCAGCAATTGGTGTACACAGCCATGCTGCCTCTGGTACCGGAGGTAGCATATAGCCATGCGACCTATGGGAGCTCTGCGGGGACACCATTGAACAGGCAGTGAGGAGAGACTTTGGCGGCGGCCCTGTCAGGAACCTGTGCAGGATGGGTGTGGGGTCTTTTGCAATCTGCAGCCAGGTGCTGGGAAATGGGAGAGGTGCAGAAGATGCTGGGGGGTTACACATGTCTGTGCATGATTCACAAGTTGCACTAGAGTATACCCTACGCCATTGCAAATGGTGCTGAGGTGCACACTGCATGACTTCGCGCAGCTGCCAGGGGCTGCAGAATGACCAGCTCTGGCCACAGGAGGCCACGGAGGTCCGCGCCTTGCCAAGGGCCGATGGCTGGCTGGGAATTATGGCAGGTGCGGTGCAGCACATCTGGAGGGCACCAGGTTGGGGAGGGCTGCTGTAGCACTTCAGCACCACACAAAACCTGTTTGATGGCCAGAGACGGAGAAAAGGAATTGTGCACAGCAGGAGTAACAATGCCTCTAGCATTGCATTGCCTCTGAAAAATGGACCGCCTGCCTCCAGCGCATGTATTATGCATTTGTTTACAATACTTAGGTATACTGAGCGCGCTCTCTCCCTCTCCGTGTGCGTGCGTGTGCAGGAATATTCTCAAAGAGATCCACACAAAAATGGTTAAAACAAGAGTCGGATCAAGTACCTAAAAATCAGAATGAAAAAAGGAAGGTTGAAAAGCTGGCAACAAAAAACATGACGGCAGCAGTCAGACCCCAGGCCCAAAGCTCTGTGGTTTGTCACCCATCTGCAAAGGGAGGAAAGGAACATGGTAATTCTGGCCTCACAGGTGGGTGAGCGCTGGGTGGAAACTAATTCAGGGGCCAACACAGAAGAAGCTAAAGCCTCAACGGTGCGCTTTTGCCACACCAGACAGCTCTGAGCAGGACAAGGGCTGTTTTTTAGCATTACCTATTGATTTGCAATTGCTCTGAGGCGGCCATTTAGGCAGGAGCACTGCTGAGCGAGTGTCTGGCTGCCATGCCAAGCTAGCCTCGTTGCTTCAGTCACCGAGCATTTCTTGCCAGGGTGCAGCTGCCTGCAGGTCCTGGCAGGGCGTGCTGCTGAGCCAGTCCCCTCTTCCTGGCTTCCCTTGGGGCAGCCCCGAGCACAGTCACCTGGGGGTCAGGGAATCGTGCCGCCGCTGCCGCCACCAGCAGCCATTCCAAAGAGGCCACTCGGACAAAGGAGGGCAGGGACTCGCGCAGGGCTGGCTGGGGGGGCGGTGCTCAGTCCGGAGGAGCACATTCTTCAAAGCCCAGCACTGCCAAATGGGTTCCTTGGTTCTATGCCAGTAAAGGCATCAAAATATCCTTATAAGTAAATATAATAAATAAACTCGCCCATTTTGGGTGGCCGCAGCTCACGCACAGCAGTGCACCAGCAGTGGCAGGCATCTACGTCCCCCGGGCACATGCCTTCCTCCAAGAATCAGTGCAGCCACAACTTGCCATGTACAGCATTTCGCAGCGCCAGCCCTCACTTCCAAGCCAGCCCTTCGGGCAGTAAAGCCACACATAGTCCTAAAAAGGCAACTCTCACAGGACCATCGGAAGCTGCCTTAGAATGGGTCAGACACCCCCCCCCCACCCGGTCCGTCTAGCCCAGTATTGTCGACACTGACTGGCAGCAACGCCTCTCCGGGGTTCCAGGCCGGAATCTCTCCTAGCCCTACCTGAAGAAGCCGGGGTTTGAACGGGCGACTTTCTGCATGCCAAGCAGGTGCTCCACCACCGAGCCACAGTTTGGGGATTAAGTTAACAGAGCACTTTTGCTCATCCTCAGGGTGCAACAGATCTCTGCCTTCGGATCTGGGTAAGGATTCCCCACCAAAGCCAAGGTGGCTGCTGGCCTAGAAGACGTTTTCCTTCTCTAGCAAAATGCAACGTGGCTCACTTGCTTGAGTCTTCAGCAAGTACCTTGGGAGTGTGTAGGCCTAGCACTGGACTCCACAGCCAGGCAATGCTCATGCGAGGTGCACTATTTGTGTGCTGAAGTGCCTCAGAATGGGGATTGTCTGTGTTGGCTGCTGCCAATGGAGCTGCTCACAGCCACTCAGTAGTGCCGCTGCGAAAGCATGGCAGAGACTGGAGAGAGCACACGCACACGGTGGGAGCACAGAAGCAGCACATTTGCCAGAGCACTGTCCAACCACGAGCCCAGTGGGAGTCTTGCACTCCACTGAGGCCCTTGCATGGGGAGGGGGTTCACCAGCTGGAACCCACCCTAAGGATCCTAGGTCACATAAGAGAGGGGTGATTTCTACCAATTTGCCCCTCCGCATGCCTCCCCTTGCACCATATCCCACACCATTCTCAAGGGTTGCCCAGCTGCCAGGAGTGGGTCTTTGGGGGCTCAGGGATCTGCAAAAGGAAGGGGGAGGAAGGAAAGATCCATTCCACGAACAGGGCACTCCGTTCCATTCATGGAAGGCAAGTTCCTTCCGCACTCTGAAAGCAGACGTTGCTGGCAAGACAATAAGGGCCATAATGACCATTAAACATTAGCAACGTTAGAAACACTGGAAGCTGCTTTATCCCGAGTCTGACCCTGAGTCCATCTAGCCCAGTATTGTTGACACGGACTGGCAGCAGCGGCTCTCTGAGGTTTCAGGCAGGATTCTTTCTAGCCTCGCCTGGAGATACTTGGGATCAAACCTGGGACCGTCCACATGCAAAGCAGGAACTCTACCACTACGCTACAGCCCCTTCCTGTTACAACCTGACTGACAAGAAGAATGATGCCATTTGGCAGGCTGCCAGGATTATACTGTGGCTGACCCGCACATCAGTCTGGGCTGACCGTCCTGAAACGTCCAGGTTAAAAGGAGGCCACCCAGTGCACAGAAGGCTGTAAACTTCCACTGGCCAGCAGCACTGCGAAGAGGCTGGCCAGGCTGCTCCTCCCAGTTGCAGGCAACACAGAGTCCTCCTTTCTCTCTGCTCTCAGCTCCTTCCGTCAGGGTGACGCCCACAAGCAAACAGAAACTTTGCTGGTCTGGCTTGCAAGGATGCTTTGCCCTCCAGAGACCCTGAGAGAAAGCAGGGAGAACTGTGCGGCCACGCTTTGCCTCTGCCCACCCTTCCCCTCCGCCACAGTGACTGGCACCCTCTCTGCGCCGCCTCTCACGGCCTTCCCACACCGAACGCGCCGTCTCAGCTACGTTTCTCCCAGACACACACTGTGCTCCTTGGCCAGCCACCCCACCCTTGCCGTGGCGTCGGATTCCATGACCAAAAATACAAATGAGCTAAGAAGCCGGACCGAGCTGCTTGTCTTCCCTCGTTCAGCGGGGCCTCCTGGGTGGGGACCCTCACGACTGGGCCATGGCTGGAAGAGCTGCAGGGCGGGAACATGGCCTGGCCACGGCTTCCTTCAGTCCCCCGAGGAATTACTCAGCCCCCCACCCCAACAGGAAAAAGAGTTTCTCCTCCACCGCCTTGTTCCTAAACAGGGTCAAAGAGTTCTCCTTTCTCCACTCCCTCAGACCGCTGCTAATTCAGTGTTGCAAAGAACTCCAGGGTGTGGGGCCCGGAGGCCTCTCTTCACGGGATGTACCCGCAGGAGCTGTTTGTCCTGAGTTGCACAAACAGTGCGGCCTGAGCAGGCCATCCCCACCCCCTGTTTGCTTATAAACGAGGCCTTCATTTTGCACAGCGAGGCATGGAGCGCGGAGGCTGGCCGGCTATGTGGGCACGACGGGGGGGCGTGCGCCAGGTTCGTGCTCCTCCTCAGACTTCCTGGAACCTGAGGCTTGCAGTCTGCAGGAGACAGAAGCCCTTTCATCTGGGGGGATAAATCCAGGACCGTGCTGTTTGCTCCCCACTTTGGGGAGGGTGGGTCTAAACACCAGGACAACATGTTTGCACCTCTTGTCCTGAGGTCAAATCTCTTCTACCAGTCCTTCAGGGCACAATCCGCCAGGGCGGAAGCTTTCAACAGTGGTGAGAAGCTGCAGTTCTGCTGTCGGCTGGAAGGTGCTCCACACACAGCGCCGGACAGAGCTCTGTTTTCCCCATTCGATGTGTAATGCCCTGTCCACACAGCAAAGGTGGAGGTGGTGGTGGTGGGAATCATAACTGCTTTTGCAAGTCAGAGAGATACCCCCGCCCTTCTCTTAGGCTGGGCAGCAGCCCTTCTTTTGCACAGCCACATTCACTCATCCGACTTCCGAATGAGTGTGCTTTGGACTGGACAAACAGAAATATCCCACACCTCTCCCTTATAGTATCAGTGCTGGCAATAGGGAGGCAAACAGGCACCGACCACCTGGGCAGTCAAGCCATGAGGCAGGCCAGGACACAAATGGTTAAGCAGCGCTGGAGAGAAGCTCAGCCTGTACGTGAGCAGAGAGCTACTCGAAACAGAGGCCTAAGCACTGCCATTTGTGATCATGATGAAGAGGAGGAGGAGGAGGAGGAGGATGCTCGGTCCTGGACCTTCTTCTGAATAGGCCAGATGAGCCCAGCTTTAGGTTGTTCTGCTTTCTTTATTTCATCTGGCCAGATACCAAGGAGAGAACAACCTGGGAGGCAAAGCCATGGTGCACACTGAGAACTGTGGGACATGGCGACCAGTGAGCTCCCTCCCTTTCCTTCTCACCAGACTGGGAAGCTGAGCCACAGTCAGCAACTTCATAGGGCCAAGCAGAACCCAGCTGGCCCTTTGAATCACCTGCCCTGCCCTACTGAACTGGAAGCTGCAATAGCACCCTCTGGCCATCTCCATGGTGGCACTGAAGTCACCGTGGGAAATGCCAGCCAGAGCGTAAGGTGCCTGGGATGGCTGGGACCCCCTTCCAGAAGCCCCAGTTTGAGACCCCCTCAGGTATCCAGAGATCTTCTAAGTGGGCACGCAAGCAAACACAGAGACCTGAACATCGACCTCTTGAAGTTGCTGGCTAAACCCTGGACCTAGGGCTGAAGAGCTTGCCAGCTGTGTCTGCTTTGGGATATTCTGCTTTCTGCTTTCTTTGTTTTATCTGGCACGATGACACGGAGAGGACAAACTCAGAGGCCTGCTTCCTTGCAGAGGCACGCATGACATTGCGGGGAACTGTGGGAAAGGCCAACTAGAGAGCTTCCTCCTTTTGTTTCCTGCCCTTGTACTTTTGCTCCACCACCGGCTGCCTGAGGCACAGAGATAAACCAAGAGCCAAGACGCTGGAAGCTCCTGGCTCCTCCTCCCTGCTTTTCATCCCAGAGAGGACTGAGACGTGCTTCCAGACAGAGAGCTCCTAGTGCTACCCAGCAAAGGGCCTTGTGCAAATGTTCTGTCCTTTCCTCCAGGCCCAATCTACACGGCCAATTTAGTGTGGAACAAGATCACATCAGGGTTGTTCACCACAGATGACGCCGTCGCCCATTTGCAGCAACCCTGCAGCTTCCCTCTGGAAAAAGCACATTTTCAGAAAGTGCTTTTGGTGTGTCCCTTTTCCTTAAATATGCCTTATGCACAGTTCTGCTGCAGTGTGCATGGTCCCTCCATGTTAAATCCTGGGCATGCCTCTGTGACCTGCCTGTGACCCGGCAGTGATGTGGCCAAGGGGTGAGGCCACCCCTCCCTCCCACCCCTTCCCTCTTTCCCCCATTCACAGTAGGGGCTTTTGGACACAGGCTTCGTTTCCCACTCAGCACTACTTTGCGTAGTTTTCTCCTTTCGCTATATCACAGTAGCTGCTTTAACCATTCACAGTAAGCAGCCTGTTTTTCCCACTCAGGATAGCGCAATAGCACCGTTTCAGGCATCCACAATAGCAAAGTAGCCACTTTCCCCATTCAGAGTAGGTAGCCTGCATTTCCCATTCAGAATAGCACAACATCTTTTAATCTTTCACGATATCCCAATGGCGGATGAGAGGAAAGAGGTGTGAGGTAAACGACAGGAGCTTAATTCAGCGCTTTCTGTAAATTTCCCTGAATGGGAGCGTGGACAGGGGTGGGGAACAAGCCTCTCTCATTTGCTGAGCAGCACCTACGGGGCGGATGACATTCAGTTCTAGTCTGCCCATCCAACCCCTGTGCTGTGTGACCCATGAAAGCGGGTTTTTAGGTCGTGTATACTCTGCTTTTCTTGCTTCATGTGCCCCTGATGGACCAAAGGAATTTCATGAAAATCTGGATATAACCAGAAAGTGCTTCTCATTCTGTTTCCATGTAGATGGAGCCCTTAGACGGTGGAAAAACCTGGGACAGTTACAGGTGGAAAACTATGTCTGGATGTGCGTGCCTACCCACACACACACACACACACACTCACCCCAACCATAAAATTCTGTGACTGAAGAACAATTGCACAATAAAAGCCTCATAAGCATTCAGATGAATAATGCTGAAGACATTAATCAATTAATTGGCATGATTAGTCATTTAAGTCCTTAATCACAAAACTATATATACATTTTTAATCTGGATTTTCATTTCTCTCTGGGAGAGGTGCATGGTCTGAGTGTCTGAGGTGTGTTTTCTTGACTAGTTTAAGATCCACAGAGGTGTTACTAACTTAACTAATTTGTTTAAAAGATTATATGCAGCTGCCCAGCAGGGCTCTAAATGCAGGCCTGCAGCAGGGATTCTCCTACTCTAAGGGAAGAGGTGGGTGGGAAGTCTGTTGTCCATACGAAGTCAGTGCACCATTAATTCACTGGGCCCAAATGCAGCATGGTTCCAAGGAAGAAACTGTGCAAAGGGTCCAAGGGTATGGACATCCTTTTTGCAAGCTTCCACAGCTGCTGCTCAGACCATCATGAAAATGTTGGCAAATGTTATATTTATTTTGAAGGAGCTCAATGAAAAATGGCCAGCTACAGATAGACCAGCAGGTCAATTTTAGCTTCTCATTTATCCATTCTTAAGTTCAGATCATTCTAAACTTTGAGAATTTTTTCAATTTTCAATTGGGTTTATCTCAAACTTTGAAGTTTCACTCTTTAAAAAAATTTCACATAAAAATTTCCACACATTTTTGTGCTCATTTCTCCCCAAACATGCATTTTTCTACACAATTTTGTCCAATATACACATTTTTGCAAGCTATCTTCCTAATACAATTCATTTTAATATTATTTTCACTAATATACACATTTTTGTGTGCATATTTTCCTAATATACATATTTATGCATATTTTGATTGGAGAATTCCATTGCAGAATTTGGAAAAGTGTACATATTGAGTTTCAGTTAACACATTGGTTCAAAATTGAGAAATTAGGTAAATTCACATTAAGTTGTGAACCAAACAAATTTCTTCCTCATCATCCCTACAGACCTGACATGAGGAGAGCACACTATAGTTGGTAAAAAGCCGCAGAGCACCATCTCTGTCTGCCTTAAGGCAGAGCAGAAATGGCTTCCCAAATTTCTCTCTTCTCTTTGTGGTTGGGGAAATGGGGAGAGATTTTGCTGAATATTCTCTGGGGAGAGGAGGAAGGCAGAATTCTCCAACAGTTTGCGGGGAGCCCAATAAAGAATCTTCACAGAACATTTCTGAGAAAACCCTCTATTGAGCAATTTTGTCCCAGTCCTGTGCCTTCCTCCAGCTCCTTTGAGATAGGTGCTGGAGTGACATATCCCCTCTGGAGAATCCTCTTTGGAGGGTGATCTAGAACTTCCTGAGCCAAGCATCTTGGAGGAGCCATCAGCTTCAACATGGCTTGAGGCAAATCAGGATGATCCAGGCCCCTTGGGAGAGGCAGCTTCCGAATCACTCCTCGGAGAGGCGGAGAGACCCCCTTCTGACTCGGAGGCGGAAGCTGAGTGACAGCTTAGTCTGAGGGAGCGCAGGCGCCTAAAGGCACACACTCAGTTGGCTACCAGGCAAATAAGTGCCAGGCTCAATAGCAAGACTCCTCATGAGTAAAGGATTACTCACGAGTAAGACCTTTTCTCAAGTGACTCTGATGACCAGCAGCTGTGCCCTGGGTGGGGCTCTGAAAGCTTAGCTTTAAAAGCCTCCGGTTCTAGGCAGAGAGTTGCTGGTACAATGTCTGTTCTCCAGCACCCAGACTTGCATTCCTTGCTCTCTCTGAAAGACCACTGGACTGGCTTTGGGCCGTGCTTTCCATGCAGCCCCTTGCTGGTTTCTAGCTTCTCTGTCTTGGCCTTGCCTGAAGCAGGACATCATGCAGCACAGTCTATGGTTGCCTAGCAACCACAGTGCAGGCTCACATGAAGCGTTTCAGCTTGACAAAATGGCCGGGTTGTCCTGAAATAGAAGATGGGAGTGGTAGCTGGGAAAGATGCAGAAAAAGGAAGTGGAGATGGACAGCATGACCAAATGGGGAATGAGGGAGGGAGGGAGGGTGAAGCTGTAGATGGGAAGGGAGTCTTGACCAGGGTTTCAGTGGGAAGCCAGCTGGGAAATTCAGGAGACATATAGCCAGGTGGGGTGGGGAAGACAGGCAGTATAGGAATGGGGTGGGGGATGGGGGAGTGCACTCCCACTAGGCCCCCATCCAAGTGCAAGGCCATAAATCCATTTGCCATATATTTTGCTCCTCCCCTGCTTCCTGGACTCTTAGTTCCTTGCAAAGACCCATAGCTTCACATCAGAGCACCAGCTTTGCACGTAGGAAGTCCCCGGTTCAGTCACCAGAACCAGTTAGAAAGACTCCGTATGGTTTCTTGTTCATTTATTACATTTCTATAGCCAAGGTTATCTGAGTGGTTCACAACCTAGCAGGTTCTGGGGAACAGACCCTGGAGAGCCACTGCTGGTCAGAGTGGGCAGTGCTGGGCTAGACAGACTAATGGTCTTGCTCTGCATAGAGCAGGTCTGCAATTCTGAAATGTGCCACGGTCAAGTCACACGAAATTCTGTCCAGCAACTTTTGAATGAAACTTTCCTTTTTGACTTCTGGAATGTTTTCTCTTTAATTAACATGGCAACCTTTCCAACCTCCAGATGTATTTGGACTGCCCACGCTAGCTGGGGCTGGTGCAATCCAGTACATCTGGAGGGCATCAAGTAGGGGAAGGATGCACCACGTCTCCCCCCCATCCCCAACTACTGCCAAGTGATAAATCCAGCACTGAAGACTTTGCTTTGGTTGTTGGGAAAGCTCAGTGACAGCTCCTCTACTCATTTTGGTGGATTCCAAAGCAAACTCGTTCTGGCACAACAGACAGGCAAAGAGAGCTGTCATTGGCTCAGCTGGATCTTCTACATTTGGGGAGACTTTGCTCTGCCTGGCCCTGGGGCTTCTGGGAGAAGGCTCAGCTTACAGCAAGTGTACCACAGCACAAGAGTGGGCTCAGAAAAGCTAGCTGTGGCCTCCCCCATTTCCCCATGCTGAGCCAGCCAGCCATTCTTTCTATCAAACTGCCCAGCAATGTCATCCTTGTTGCTTTTTAAATAATCTATGCCAGATCTCTGTTATTGTTCGCATCATCCTGCCACGGACAATGAGGGAAAGAAAAACACAGACGAGGCCAGGCGCTGTTGCCAGGGCCTCCTTGCTTTGATGCTGGGACTCGCAAGCTCCTGGCGGGAAAAGGGAGTCATCCTTGTGGAATTTCGCAGCGGTGCCTTGGAAATACATTTGGGGGTGGTGACTGTGGAGGTGTTGTCAAAACAAACAAACAAACTGGGACTTGTGTGGAGGAAGCAGATATTTCTGCAGAAATTAAGAGGGGGAGAGAGACTGCTCTGAGTGTGTGGGTGTTTGGTGTTAACGGGGAGCCTTGGGTGGAACGGTCCTCTCAGAGATACGTGGGAGAGACAGGGCTTTCACTGAAAGTTAAGATGATAGGGTGGAAATGGAGATGCAGGGATGGGGTAGGTGGGACAAGAGGAGGCATTTTTCTATGCTTTATATCCTCCAACTGTGCCTGTTCTAGGGTGTATTTAATTAAAAGTGGCCTTGCTAATAAATAATCAATAAATGAAATTCAGCCCCCAGCTCCCTACACTGCCACCTATGGGTCCTAAGGATTTCACTTTTACCAGCAGCCTGCCTGAGACAGCTTCAGCAAAGGAGATCGTTACCTTGTCGTGGTGCTGGAGCTTGAGCACCTCAATGATGCCATGAGCTAAACCGTGAAGGGACACCCAAGACGGGAAGGTCATGGCAGAGAGGTCAGACTAAATATGATCCCTGGGGAAGGAAATGGCAACCCACCCCAGGATTCTTGCAATGAAAACTAAATGGATCAGTACAACCAGAGATATGTCGGTATACCATCGGAAGATGGGACTCCCAGGTCGAAAGATGGTCAGACTGCTACTGGGGAGGAACAGAGGATAAGTTCAACTAGCCCCAGATGTGACCCAGCTAGCTCAAAGCCGAAAGGACGGCTAGCAGCCGACAGTGCTGATGGTGAATGATGAATCCGATGTTCTAAAGATCAATACACCATAGGAACCTGGGATGTAAGATCTATGAGCCAGGGCAAATTGGATGTGGTTATTGGGGAGATGTCAAGATTAAATATAGACATTTTGGGTGTCACTGAACTGAAATCATAGAATCATAGAATAGTAGGGTTGGAAGGGGCCTACAAGGCCATCGAGTCCAACCCCCTGTTCAATGTAGGAATCCAAGTCAGAGCATCCCTGACAGATGGCTGTCCAGCCTCGTCTTGAAGGCCTCCAGTGTGGGAGAGCCCACCACCTCCCCAGGTAATTGGTTCCATTGTCGTATTGCTCTTACAGTCAGGAAGTTTTTCCTGATGTTCAGCCGGAATCTGGCTTCCTGTAACTTGAGCCCATTATTCCGTGTCCTGCACTCTGGGATGATCAAGAAGAGATTCTGGCCTTCTTTTCTGTGACAACCTTTCAAGTACTTGAAGAGTGCTATCATATCTCCCCTCAGTCTTCTCTTCTCAAGGCTAAACAAGCCCAGTTCTTTCAGTCTCTCCTCATAGGGCTTTGTTTCCAGTCCCCTGATCATCTTTGTTGCCCTCCTCTGAACCCTCTCCAGTTTGTCTGCATCCTTCTTAAAGTGTGGTGCCCAGAACTGGACACAGTACTCCAGATGAGGCCTAACCAGTGCTGAGTAGAGGGGAACTAGTACTTCCCGGGATTTGGAAGCGATGCTTCTATGAATGCAGCCCAAAATAGCATTTGCCTTTTTCGCAGCCACATCACATTGTTGGCTCATATTCAGCTTGTGATCGACAACAATTCCAAGATCCTTCTCGCTTGTAGTGTGGTTGAGCCACGTATCCCCCATCTTGTAACTGTGCATTTGGTTTCTTTTTCCTAGGTGCAGAACTTGGCATTTGTCCCTATTAAATGTCATTCTGTTGTTTTCTGCCCAGTGCTCCAGTCTATCCAGATCACTTTGAATTTTGTTTCTGTCTTCCAAAGTATTAGTTATCCCACCCAATTTTGTGTCATCTGCAAATTTGATCAGCATTCCCTGCACCTCCTCCTCCAAGTCATTAATAAAAATGTTGAAGAGCACTGGGCCCAGGACTGAGCCCTGCGGTACCCCACTCGTTACCTCTCCCCAGCTTGAGAAGGTCCCATTGATAAGCACTCTTTGAGTCCGATTCTGTAGCCAACTGTGGATCCACATGATCGTTGTTTCATCTAGCCCATTTTGAGCTAGTTTGCTCATCAGGATATCATGGGGCACTTTGTCGAAAGCTTTGCTGAAGTCGAGGTATATGATGTCTACAGCATTCCCACGGTCTACAAGGGAGGTGACTTGATCAAAAAATGAGATCAGATTTGTCTGGCAGGACTTGTTTTTGACAAATCCATGTTGGCTTCGAGTAATCACGGCATTGTTGTCAAGGTGCTTCCAGATGGATTGCTTTATGATCTGCTCCAGAATTTTCCCAGGGATTGATGTCAGACTGACTGGTCTGTAGTTCCCAGGTTCCTCCTTTTTACCCTTTTTGAAGATAGGGACAACCTTAGCCCTCCTCCAGTCATCTGGCACTTCCCCTGTCCTCCATGATTTCTCAAAGAGAATAGACAGCGGTTCTGAGAGTTCTTCTGCCAGTTCCTTTATGACTCTAGGATGCAGTTCATCTGGCCCTGGATATTTGAACTCATTCAAAGTAATGAGGTGTTCCTTGACCATATGCCTGTCGATCTCAAGCTGCAATCCTGCCCCTTCAGCCTGTACTTCGCCTTTGCCAGGGGGGTCATAGACCCTCTTTTGGGAGAAGACTGAGCCAAAGTAGGAATTGAGCACCTCTGCCTTTTCTTTGTCATCTGTTATCATTTTGCCAGAAATGGACCAGAATGGGCCACTTCACATCAAATTACCACCAGATCTACTACTGTGGACAAGAGGACCACAGAAGAAATGGAGTAGCCTTCACAATTAATAATAAAGTGACTAAAGCAGTGCTTGGATACAATCAAAAAAATGACAGAATGATCTCAATTCGAATTCAGGGTAAGCCATTTAACATCACAGTGATCCAAATATACGCCCCAACCACAGATGCTGAAGAAGCAGAAGTAGATCCGTTCTATGAGGATCTGCAGCACCTACTGGACAGTATGCCAAAAAGAGATATTACTTTCATTACAGGAGACTGGAATGCTAAGGTGGGTAGTCAAACGACACCTGGAATTACAGGCAAGCATGGTCTGGGAGAACAAAATGAAGCGGGACATAGGCTGATAGAATTTTGCCAAGACAACTCACTGTGCATAACAAACACTCTCTTCCAACAACCTAAGAGATGACTTTATACATGGACTTCAGCAGATGGTCGACACCGAAATCAGATTGACTACATCTTTTGTAGCCAAAGGTGGCGGACATCTATGCAGTTGGTAAAAACAAGACCTGGAGCTGGTTGTAGTTCAGATCACGAACTTCTTATTGCACAATTTAGAATCAGACTAAAGAGAATAGGGAAGACCCACAGATCAGTTAGATATGAGCTCACTAATATTCCTAATGAATATGCAGTGGAGGTGAAGAATAGATTTAAGGGACTAGATTTAGTAGATAGGGTCCCGGAAGAACTATGGACAGAAGTTCGCAACATTGTTCAGGAGGCAGCAACAAAAAACGTCCCAAAGAAAAAGAAAACCAAGAGGGCAAGATGGCTGTCTGCTGAGACACTGGAAGCAGCCCAAGAAAGAAGGAAAGCAAAAGGCAACAGTGATAGGGGGAGATATGCCCAATTAAATGCAAAATTCCAGAGGTTAGCCAGAAAAGATAAGGAATTATTTTTAAACAAGCAATGCGTGGAAGTGGAAGAAGATAATAGAATAGGAAGGACAAGAGACCTCTTCCAGAAAATTAGAAACATCGGAGGTAAATCCCTGGCAAAAATGGGTATGATCAAAAACAAAGATGGCAAGGACCTAACAGAAGCAGAAGAGATCAAGAAAAGGTGGCAAGAATATACGGAAGATCTGTATAGGAAGGATAATAATATCGGGGATAGATTTGACGGTGTGGTCAGTGAGCTAGAGCCAGACATCCTGAAGAGTGAGGTTGAAGGGGCCTTAAGAAGCATTGCTAATAACAAGGCAGCATGAGATGATGGTATCCCAGCTGAACTGTTTAAAATCTTGCAAGATGATGCTGTCAAGGTGATGCATGCCATATGCCAGCAAATTTGGAAAACACAAGAATAGCCAACAGATTGGAAAAAATCAACTTATATCCCCATACCAAAAAAGGGAAGCATCAAAGAATGTTCAAACTATCGAACAGTGGCACTTCTTTTACATGCCAGTAAGGTAATGCTCAAGATCTTGCAAGGTAGACTCCAGCAATTCATGGAATGAGAATTGCCAGATGTACAAGCTGGATTTAGAAAAGGCAGAGGAACTAAAGACCAAATTGTCAATATCCGCTGGATAATGGAGAAAGCCAGGGAGTTTCAGAAAAACATCTATTTCTGTTTCATTGACTATTCTAAAGACTGTGTGGATCATAACAAATTGTGGCAAGTTCTTGGTGGTATGGGGATACCAAGTCATCTTGTCTGCCTCCTGAGGAATCTGTATAATGACCAAGTAGCAACCGTAAGAACAGACCACGGAACAACGGACTGGTTTAAGATTGGGAAAGGAGTACGGCAGGGTTGTATACTGTCACCCTACCTATTCAACCTGTACGCAGAACACATCATGCGACATGCTAGGCTTGATGAAGCCAAGGCTGGAGTTAAAATCGCTGGAAGAAACATTAACAATCTCCGACATGCAGATGATACCACTTTGATGGCTGAAAGCAAGGAGGAGCTGAGGAACCTCATGACGAAGGTGAAAGAAGAAAGTGCAAAAGCTGGGTTAAAGTTAAACCTCAAAAAAAACAAGATTATGGCAACCAGCTTGATTGATAACTGGCAAATAGACGGAGAAAACATGGAGGCAGTGACAGACTTTGTCTTTCTAGGCGCAAAGATTACTGCAGACGCTGACTGCAGCCAGGAAATCAGAAGACGTTTACTTCTTGGGAGGACAGCAATGACAAATCTTGATAAAATAGTGAAAAGCAGAGACATCACACTGACAGCAAATGTCCGCATAGTTCAAGCAATGGTATTCCCTGTAGTAACCTATGGCTGCGAGAGCTGGACCATAAGGAAGGCTGAGCGAAGGAAGAGAGATGCTTTTGAACTGTGGTGCTGGAGGAAAATTCTGAGAGTGCCTTGGACTGCAAGAAGATCAAACCAGTCCATCCTCCAGGAAATAAAGCCAGACTGCTCACTTGAGGGAAGGATCTTAAAGGCAAAACTGAAGTACTTTGGCCACATCATGAGAAGACAGGATACCCTGGAGAAGATGCTGATGCTAGGGAAAGTGGAAGGCAAAAGGAAGAGGGGCCGACCAAGGGCAAGATGGATGGATGATATTCTGGAGGTGACAGACTCAACCTTGGGGGAGCTGGGGGTGGCGACGGCCGACAGGAAGCTCTGGTGTGAGCTGGTCCATGAAGTCATGAAGAGTCGGAAGCAACTGACCGAATAAACAACAAGCCTGAGACAGGTTAAACTTTTTCCTGGAATGGAGATATGTAGTGGGTAAAGATGTTCCTGCCTGGTCAATTAATCGCCTCCACCTCTTTTTCCCTCTGGTTGCTATTCTTCAGCTCATCACCTACTCTTATCTCTTCCTTTATTCACCCCACCCACCTGTGGTCTGCCTGGATGTCAACTTCCCTATTGTAAGAGATTTTAATCCCAGCCAAACTGACCATTTCCCCTTTCCTCACCAAACCTGAATTGAGAACATTCTGCTGCTGCTGCTATCTTTGTTCCCTGAGCTGCTGGGATGTTGGTGACATCATACCAGCTCAGCCAATCAGTGCCAGAGGCTCCACTGCTGTATGTGCAATGCAATCTAGGCTGCCTTTGAAGTGGTTGGCTGGTATACACAAGCGCCCCTTGGTCCTTCTCACCCAGTGGTGGGGCCTGGGGCATGCAGCCTGAACCACTCTGCAGACTCTGTGTGAACACCCCCAAGCAGGGGAGAGCCCCATGCCCTCCACCACCACTCTAGGCAATTAGTTCCATGTTGTCAAACTGCTCTTACTGTCCAGATGTTTCTCCTAATGTTCAACCAAAATCAACCCTCCTGTAACTTAAGCCCATTAGGTCTAGTCCTGGGACAGCAGAGGACAAGTTTTTGCCCGCTTGTCTGTGAGAGCCATCCAGGTCTTTGAAGAGTGCTGTCAGCCCCTGCCCCCATCCTGAATCTGTCGCTTCTCCAGGTGAAACACATCCAGCTCCATCTGCCCTCCTCAGTATGTTTTCCAATTTGCCTACATCCTTCTTAAAGTGGATGAGGTCTGACTAGTGAAGAATGAAGTAGAACTATTATTTCCCATGACTTGGAAACTGTGGTTCCATTAAGGCAGCCTAAAATTAGCATTTTTGGTAGCTGCATCACATTGTGATTGACTCATTTGCATTACCAAGAACTGGGTGGGGGAACCGAGAGGGATGAGTCTCTCCCAGCTGTGCCCCCTGGGCCCTTGGTGCAGCACCAACACCGGCTCGAAGGTCAGGGAGGGGCACTGTTGTGGTCTACAGGACTCCTGTCCCCCTCTCTAGGCTTCCTGTTCGTTTGAGTGCTGATCTTGAGTCCTCGTACCTTGCGATGGATACCCTCTGGGACAGATTATTCATTTATTAAAT
This sequence comes from Heloderma suspectum, assembly GCF_057233095.1. Classification (NCBI taxonomy): domain Eukaryota; kingdom Metazoa; phylum Chordata; class Lepidosauria; order Squamata; family Helodermatidae; genus Heloderma; species Heloderma suspectum. Next base: position 313,554,500 of record NC_139461.1, on the reverse strand, counting down.
TTATTAATCGCCCTTCTGGCTGGTCACCCAGCCACTCTGGCCAATGTACAATAATAAAAACAATTTAAAACAATAAAATTCTACATTTAAAAACATAATATTTCTAAAAATACCCTAACCCATACCAAATGCTTCAATTAGGGATTTTCCTGGCATACTGCCCATGCCACTGCCCATCAGACTCCCTGCCTGAGCTTATCAAGGTGGTCTTGGATTTGGTGTTGAGAATCCCTAGGATGATGGTTCTGGGGGGATCTCAACTTCCATGCCAAGGCTGCTGGATCCGGGGCAGTTCAGGATATTCGGGCTGCCATTACAACCGCAGAGCTGTCCTAACATGTCTTCAGCCCAACACATGAAGCAGGACACACACACTTGATTTGGTTTTCTTGGCTGGACAAAAAGACGGTGATTGGAAAGTGTGGGGAATTAGTATCTATCTCATTGTCATGGTGGGAGACTTCCCATGGAGGGTGAGACTCTCTGCAGCCTTTCCCCTCTGCAAGGATGCAGGGAATCTAGTAAAATGGTCCACCCACGGAGACTAATGGATTCTGATGGATTCCAGAGGGCTCTCAGGGATTTTCCTGCCAGTATGGCTGGTGTTCCCATTGAAGTCCTGGTGGGTGTCTCCACGAGCAATTTACTGTGAGTTTGCTGCATTTGGAGGTCATTCAGGGCACATGATGTCGTGGCCATCATGCAGCCACCCTGGAGTTTTGCACCAATTTTTTTTTCTGAGACTACTTTTAGTCCGATTGTTTTCCTTAATTTGGCTTGTCTGCACTTCTGTTGCGGTGTGCACCACCCTCCGCATTTACTCCAGCATGATAGCCCTGCCCAGGGGTGTGTCTTTCACCTGGCCATAACCAGGGCTTTCAAGCCCTGTGTGTCCCCAGACGGAGCAGATTCGACTCCAGTTAAAACCACAGCAAAGTGGAGAGCAAACTAAACCCGGTGCCGTGGAGATCCCCCACAGTCACTCTGGAATTCAGCTTTTCTGAGTAGTTCATGGCCTGCTGCAATCCGGACCAGGGAGAGAGGTGGTGGAACCCTACCTAATCTGGATCAGGAAGATGTTAGCAGCTATGGGCCAGTTGCCAACATCCCCTTCCTGGTCAAGGTGCTCGAGTGGGTGGTAAAGGTGCGATGCATCCCAAGCACTAGTCTGCAGGTGTGCTGTAGGAATAAAATGATCAGCAGCATAATGGTCATCATTGCTAACATGGTTACCTCTGAACGGGGGGCGGGGGGGACGGACTTGTCTCTCTTCCTTGGACTCTCAAATGTAGTCCTACCACATTGCTATAAAAAGCAGCAGAAATCTACTTCTTCTTTGGACCAGCTCTGAAAAATAACATCTCAAAAATGCCTGATTATTGTTCCTAAAGAAAATAATACTGTGAGAAGAGGCAGGATCAGATGCTTACAGATAATGCTTTCTAGTCTCTTCCTTCATATTGCTCAGACCAACTGCTCATTTTGGAAGAGAGTTCTGGAAACTTATTATGTGATTTATTTACAAATATATAAGCAGAGCAGCAGCAAATACACTCAGCGTAATGTAGCTGCTAATTCTGAATCAGGTCCCCCAAAAGAGCAACTGCTCCTAAGTGTGTTTCAGTTCAATCATAGCCATCAAAAAATTATCTCCCTCGCCCTCCTCCACCCCCTCTGTGTCTCTTAATTGGCTCCAGTTTATTTCTCTGTCCCCTGGAGAATTACCTGGAGATACCTGGAGAATTACAATCTTTAGCTGATATTTTAAGGCAAGCAAGGAGGAACAGAAGCAAAGATTTGGAGGTAGGAAATTCCATAAAGATAGATGTACCCAGCAACACAGCAATCATCTATTGATATTATTAGCAGTATTATTATTACTTTTAGACTAATATTAGTTGCCTTGAACTAGGGCAATGAGAAAAGGCTGGGTACAAATATATTTTTTAAATGCAAATAAATTTGCCTTGTTTCAATTTGTACTGGGCCCTTCTGCACATTTGGAAACAATATTTCAGAGCAACATTTCACTGCTGTGACTTATGATTCGAGTCACACTGGTGGATTCCCCAAAGAACAATTGTGCTGGGGTCTAGATAACAGCCAAGGCAAGTTTCTGGAAGCAAGCCTGAAATACAGCTCTGGCTTACACCATCCAGGGTTGAGCAAGTGGTGGGCCGAGGCGGGGTCCGGATCCAGACCTGCAATTCACATTTCAGGGCCACTTTCCCATTTGTCATAAATTGTACTGTCCAATCCTGCACACACAGTTCAGTGTGGCTACACCTGCTGAAGCCAATGGGCTGAAGCCAGCCTCGGGCTGCCTGCCTCTGATTGAGAAGGCCATGGGGCACTTGCCTGTCTCCACGCTAAATGTGAGCTTGTCCACGCCTTCCTCATACGCCCTCCCAGCGAAGTGCAGGGTGACCATGAAGGGCTGCCCCCTGCGTACGACGAGCTGCTCGCAACCCATCTCAGATGTCCTGTGGTCCCGATTGTTGCCCTCGCATTCCAGGTCCCATGTTTCCAACTGCAGATCTGCAAGACCGAGAGCAAAACAAGAGATGTTTGTACAAGGAAACAGTAATGCTGTGGTAATCCCGTTCCTGTTCCGAGACAAAAGTGATCAGAAAAGCTCCAGCACAGATGCATGCCTCTGCCTTAAAAACTCTTGGATGGTCACCAGGAGACTAATGAGATTATTTATCATCTGGAAATACAGCAGCTCCCTTGTCAAGTGCCTCCCTCGCTCTGGACAGCACACACAAACCAGGATGGTACAAAAGCAACAGAGGTTACAGCTAGTTTGGCGCTTTTGCAAGAGGTGAAAGGTGTGGGTTGACGCCGAGAGCTGCTTTCTGTTGGGGTGAACGTTATCCAGAGCTGTGTTCAAACACACATAGGAGTTGTCCATTGTGTGAACAACGTAGCCTGTGATGCAGACAGCACAGCTACAGCAACATCTCTGATCTCTTGCCAATATTTCAAGGGCTACCAGAGATCAGGTCCATTACACTGCGTGTGAAATTAAGGGGACTCAGGCCGGGGCAGGGGGGAGGGGGACACACAAATCCAGCTGGTCACAGCATAATGTTCCAGTTCGGTGGGTCTCTTCTACTTATACCCCCATTTGTAATGGGCACATCACCAATGGAATCCTAGTCTCTAGAAGGGTGAGAAATTGGGTTGTGTGTTAGCCCCCTCTTATTATTTATTTTTATTTTTTGTATATTCTTTTCATGGGAAGAGGTTCCTCCCTCCATCTTTTGAAAAGCTATTCCAATATTACTTCACACAGGTTTTGTGATCCTAGTATCCTGCTCAGGATGATATGTCTGCTGAGGGCAACTAGTGCATACTGTAGTGAGAACATCCTAAGGTTTCTAAGCACCCATATGCATCTGATGATACCTAGCATTTAAAGTGCTATCAAGTGCTCAGAGTGCTTTATATATACAGGGATGGGCAACTTGTGGCCCTCCAGATATTTTGGCCTATAACTCCCAGCATCCCTCACCATTGGCTATACTGCAGAGGGCTCATAGGAGTTGTAGGCTGTAACATCTGGAGGGCCACAAGTTACCCATCCTTGATTAGACTGGCTGTATTCACACAACACAACAAGCCACAGTACAAGTTGAGTATGGGTTGTGTGTGGGTTGTTGTCTTGTGTGAATCCGGCCATGCTACAAACCATAGTTTGTTAACCACAAACAACCCATGAAAAAAAAATGGTTTGTTGGGTTGTGAACTGTGGATTGTTCATGGTTAACAAATCATGGTTTGTTAGCATGGTTGAGTTCACACAACACAATAACCCACAATTCAACTACAACCCAGGTTCAACAACAATCCAAACTCAATCCATACTGAACCCATACTGTGGCTTATCATGTTGTATGAACCTGCTCAACATCTTGTTACAATCCTTACAACACTTCTGAAAGACAGCCCAGTATTAAAATCCCCATATTGCAAATGGGAGATGACGTAGGGGGGGCATTGTGTTTTAGCTAAAGTCACCTGATCAGTTCATAGGGGAAGCAAGATTCAGACTAGGGGATTTACCGATGTGAAGCTTAATTTCTTAGCCACAGTACTACTCTCCCACTCTTTTGTTCATGTGGAGGAAGGCCCCATTCATTTGGATGAAGGGTATGGAGTCATGCTCCAAAGCTGATACAAGGGAATGGAGGCCAAACAGATGAAGACTGGCTCAAAGAGCGGGGTTACATCTGTCCAGTCTAGTCTTGAGAGAGATAAAAGATCAGGAAGCTGCAAATGCCCAGCCCTGCCCAGGAGCTCTGCACTGGGTGCCCTAGTTCGTAATCCTGTTTTGCAGCAGGCTGCAGTGACTTAGTGGCAAGGGAAAGAGACTCCGTCCATGCTGAAGAGAAATTTTTCTCTATTGCTATTTTACATATTTCTTGATTGCTATTTGATTGCTTTTTCACCACCACCACCACCACCACCACCACCACCATCTAATTTGTATGCTGCTTTTTCTGTGATGCAGCATACAAATCCCTGGAGCCTGTTACTGAAACAGGCTCCAGGGATGAGTACAAATTAGGCCCGGGTGGGGAGGAGGAGTGGGAGACGGGAGAAAAACCATCTCCAAATGTCTTGAAAGGGTGTCAGCAGTAGCACTGTTCTCCCGTTCATCCATGACAACACAAATGCATGGAATGGAGGGGCGGGGAGGCATCCCTTGGCGCTGCCTCCCACCTCCATATGTCCAGTCGAATTTGTGAGCAGAGCATAAACTGTGCCTGCTCTGAAGTTCAACGTTTCAACAGGCCTAGTGGCTGCTTAAGCTACAGGGATGGACATTTGAGTCAATCTTAGGGAAGAGCTTCCTGCCAGGTTGAGAAGAGCAATGGAAGCGGGGGGGGGGGGCTGGGCTGCCCTGCCCTGCCCTGCCCTGCCCTGCCCTGCCAAGCCAAGGAAGGCTGTGGAAACACCATCCTTGGAGGTCCTCAAGGCAAGATTAGGCAGGCACCTGCCTGGGATGCCCACACTTTTAGGTGGTTCCCACTGGAATTGGGAGGATCATGTTCTTCTCTAGTTCTGTTCTTCTGTGCAACAACGCTGGGAACACAGACAGCCAAACTACAGGTTATACACATGGCCACATGTATAATTTTCTCCACATTTCATTTTTTCCTTCTCACTGAATGCAGTCCTCCGAGGCTGTGACATTCAAAGGATGAATAACAGATGTGCGCTTGTGTGTGTGCGTGCGCGCTTGTGTGCGGGCGCTGCCTTACCCTGAGCTGCTGGGGGTGGGCGGAAGATTCAAGTGCGTATACCTTTAGCCAGAGAATTTCCACTCATTGTAAGATCAAGCCTCTTGGAACCCACTTGGCTGCAGCATCTGTGGCAGGACAACAGGGCCTCTTCTAAAGTGAATCCACCCCCCCTTGCTGGCAGCTGGTTCCAGCATTAATCACCCCCACTGTTATTTTTCCTCTACATGCTTCGTCTGTAACATGAACCACACTCAAGTCACCTCTTCACCTTCCTTTGGGAAGACAAACGAAGCCAAGCTGAACTGCCCTCGCTGCCCGGTTTGTTTTCCAAGACTTCACGCATCCTTGAGATGCCTCTCTGCACAGTTCTCCAGCAGCAGCTAGGACATCTCACCACTGTAAATGCCCAGTTCGGCCATTTTAAAAATGTGCAATAGGTGAGTGAAGAACTGAAGAGCCCTGCTGCACTGGCCAGTCAGGTGCCTTGGGAGCATCCAGCCCCCAAGCAAGACGTGAGGGCAGCAACCTCCTTCTACTCTTGCCCCCCAGCCAGGGGAGGCTGGTGGCCCCAATGTCAGTGAAGCAGGGAATCCACTCCAGTTTCAGTCAGAACCAGTCGGAACCCTAAAGGAGCTCTCCAAGGTGCTCGGAGAGCTCCTTTAGCATTCCGACTGAAACCCGGAGGGGATACAGCGCCCCACTGACATTGGAGCCACCAGCCACCACTGCCCCAGCAACTCCTATTCCAAGGCTGCCCCTGGCTGTGGGGGGCCATGCAGACGTCAGCATCTGCATCAGCCATCATCACTTTCATATGGCCTCCCATCAACACCTGTTCTCTGGGTGGCTTACAAAGCAAAACAGCAACAGTAAAATGTAAAATAGTTACTCAAAGTCAAAACATAAAACTCCACACAGTATTTTCCTCTCTGGTGGAGAAAAATAAAATAATGTAGGCAGTCAAATGATCAAACGCAGCTGACACAGAGAGCCCAGACTTTCTTTGTGTAAAATGCCTGTAGTGTATGAGGCCTGCTTAAATAAAAATGGTCTTTCCTGGCCCCAGAGAGATGCTACGGAAGGCACCAGGTGACCCTCTCTGGAGAGGCTCTTCTGCCGCTGGGCGCCACTGCTGCCCCCCCCCCCCCGGTGGCCACCCGCCTCACTGCTCTTGGTGGAGACAGAGCGCGGCCTCTGCAGAGGCTCTTAAGGTCTGGGAAGCAGCCATTTGTAGACCTCCCCCCGCCCCCGATTTGTCTCTGATCCTCCTTGCAAGCCACCAGATCTTGTGGCAGACGCAGCTACGACCTCAGAAGAAATCCCCTCCCAGCCATCCCAGAAAGCACCGTGGCGGCTTCTCTTCCATAACCCAGGCCAGCTGATGGTGCAAATGGGCATCAGAGGGCATGGCAGGAATCCTGGTAGGAGGAGCCCATTGGGCATCAGGGCAACCCTGATAGGTAGTGACTGAAAGGCCAAACGCCAGCCAAAAACAAAGGCCTTTGCCCCCCACCCCTGGGGACTATCCTCAAAGAGGGGGATCCCAAAGTCTGAGTGGCGAGGCCCTCTCTTGCATTCCCAGCAAACACAGTTCTGTCTGGCTGCGGAGGAGAGCCTCCCCTGCAGATCTGATGGCCAGATCTCCTCCTCCCCTGCAGATCCTAATGGGGAAGGGGCCCTTTCGGCGCCTGGCCCTCAGCCCAGACCTGCAAGGTATTCGAGCCCCTCATGGGCCACAAGGCGTGGAAGAAGACACACACACGACCCCATTCAGCGCTCCCTGCCTCTCGAGAGATTGCTGCCGAATCCCCCCCCCCCCCGAAGGTTTGTCTCTTCCCAGCCAGCAGCACTCTTGAACTTCTGACGCTGCCTCTCAAGTGGGCCTCAGGCTGATGAGGAAACGATTTGTGGTTTTACTGTTTCCTCCATGTTGGCAACTTGGGGATGGTGAACCTGGATCCACCAGCAAAAGGACAGTTGAGACGTAGAGGCATTCTTGTTTATGAATTCCCATGGCACACACAAGGGCGGAAGTCAGACTCGTGCCAAGGGCGGGGCCCACAGCCCGAGGAATCACATCCGCCATTGTTCTTGAGCAGCGGACAATTTGGCAGCCCTGTTTGCATCTAGTGAACCTTAAACAACCTGCAGCTGTAAACCTAAGTGTCATTGTTTCATGCAGGAAAAGAGACAAATGGCTCACGCCAGCAGACCTGAGAGTAGGGATGCTTCCGAAATTACCCCCATCCACATTCCTTTCCAGATTTTGGAGCTCTAAATTGCCTGGTCTCATTTCCAAAGTGGAGTCAAGGTATTTGGAATTCTCCACTGGTCTGTTTGTTTTTATTTCTGAGTTTTATGCAGAGCATTATGCACTGAAGAAATGCTGCAGAAAAGGAAGATTAATGTGAGTGTGCATATGTCAGTCGCAATGAGATTCTTTAGTGTGGTGTTTCACCAGCCCACAGGAGCAAATCATCCATAAAATGCTTCATAAAAAGTGCTGTTGCAATGACACCTATGCTCACATCAAGAGGGTTTTTCTGCAGTGTCTCCATCAGTAATGGGGGTGGGGGAGACACACACACAAGAACAAAAAGACCTGAAAGCTGTGTCCAACTCTGCATACTTTGGTTCCAGAAATAATTTTAGAAATTCTCCTATTAAACCACAATTCAGAGGACCAGAAAACAGGGCAGAGTGAGAAGTAATAAAGATGACCTGCATAAGAACATAAGAAGAGCCCTGCTGGATCTGACCAAGGGTCCATCTTGTCCAGCATTCTGTTCACACAGTGGCCAACCAGCTGTCAACCAAGTACCCACAAGCAGGACACAAGTGCAACAGCACCCTCCCACCCATGTTCCCCAGCAACTGGTGTCCATAGGCTCACTGCCTCTGGTACTGGAGGTAGCACATAGCCATCAGGACTAGTAGCCATCTAGCTCCCTCCTACAGGAATTTATCTAACCCCTTTTTAAAGCCACCCAAACTGCTAGCCATCACTACATCTTGTGGTAGCGAATTCCATAGTTTAACTAATGCTTTTGCCTCTATCTGAGAAAGAGGAGCAGGGCAGATGGGGCCAGCCAAAACAATCTGCCGCTAGGGATGTCAGAGAATTTCTCCACGAATCTCCGGGAGGCCGAATGCCAACGCATTCAGCCCCCCGAAACTGGTGGAGAAATGGTCCACTGCCACCCCCCCCCCCCGGGATGGGACTTACCTTGAGCGAATGTCCCTGGCGGCAGCGGCTCTTGGCGGCAGTGCAGCGGCGGCGGCCGGTCTTCTTACCGGCTGCCGCCGCTGCCATTTCCAAGTAAAACAACAACAACAACAACAAACGTGATAGGCTACATAAAGATTTACGTAGCCTATCACGGCTAGATTTTCAAAAAACACCGTGATAGGCTACGTAAATGTTTACGTAGCCTATCATGGCTGACTTTGGGGGGGGGGGGAAAGCGTGTACGCAAATTTGCGTTGCCCTTATTTTCGCCGTAGTCTACGTAAATATTTACGTAGACTACCCGTGCCAAAATAAGGAACGCAAATGGCGGTGCCCATGGGCGCCGCCATTTGCGTACGTGCTTTTTTTTCCCCCCAAAGTCAACCGTGATAGGCTACGTAAACATTTACGTAGCCTATCACTGCTGACTGCAGGCCAGGGACGCAAACAGCGGCGGCTACGGCCGCCGCCATTTGCATCCTGGCAGGAGAAGAGGTTTCGTGGCCGGAGAGACGGGGCGCTCCCCCCCGGCCAGAATTTCGGCGGGGAGGGATGGGGCGCCTCCCCCCCGGCCAGAATTTCGGCAGGGAGGGACGGGGCACCTCCCCCCCGCCCAGAATTTTGGGGGGAGGGACGGAGCGCCTCCCTCCCACGGCGAAGCAAGCTTCGGGATCAGGTAAGTGACTTTTGTCCATCCCTAGCCGCTATTCACACTTAGATGTAAATATTATTCCGCTCTGTTGTAAATTCTGATCCAAGAACAAAAGAGTCAGCCTACTGTAATAAACTAAGTTCCATAAGAAGAGCCGTGCTGGATCAGACCAAAGGCTTCTCTAGTCCAGGGCTGTGTTTCCACGAAAACGGAAGGGTGAAGCAAACGAAGGAATACCGGAGTTTTCATGAAATCGGCATGGCTCCACGCATGGCTCCATGAAGGACTGCACCGCACCATTATAAGTCACGGACAGAAACATACTTCCAGGTGGGGTGGGGGGATTGGAAGTGAACATCATCAGACTGACAGGGGCTGCTCAACCAATAAGAGAGGCTCCCCCCTCCAGGCTCTACTCCCCTTAATGGCAATCTAGGGAACAAGCCTCATTGACCACAATGGGAGTTTCTACTGAGTAGACTTCCTGGACCAATGCCCCATTCCGCCCATGTTTTTTTCCCTTTCCCTCTAAATACCAGGCTACTGCATTAGCAGGCACCCCTGAATAAAAGTGCTATCTCTGCTATCTTTCCCCAGTGCTGTTCCTTGCTTAGTCGCTGGTGACTAGCATCTGAAAGAGTCATAAAGGAATAAAGTCTCGGAAAGAATCCTCGTTGTTGTCTGTGTCCTGAGTTGGCTATTGGAGGGGACTGCAAGAGGCAGCTAGGGCGCCCCTGACAGCTGTGGGCTGTGGCGTCACTAATATGCAGATGACATGCAGCTCTTCCTCTCCTTTTCATCTAATACAGGTGAGGCAGTTGATGTTCTGAACCATTGCTTCGGCAGGGCAAGGGACTGGATGAGGGCCAATAAATGTAGGTTGATCTGCTAACTACAACCCTATCTGGACAGAGATAGCCATGGAAAAGTTATTACCGCCCTGGTAGCCTTCCGTTTGGATTACTGCCAACGCATTATACCTGGGGGTACCTTTGAAAACGGTCTGGAAATTTCAGGTGGTGCAAAACAGTGCAGCCAGACTGCTAACTGGAACAGGCTGATGTCATCATATTATGCCAGTAGTTCTCCATCTGGACCAGCTGCCGGTCCATTTCCAGGCTCAATTCAAAGTGCTGGGTTTAACCTTTAAGGCTTTACATGGCTTGGAGCTGGGTTACCTGAAGGATCGTCTCCTCTCAGATTTACCTTCCCAGATATTAAGGTTATTATCTGAGGCCCTCCTCCAGGTGTCCCTGCCAAATGGGTTGAGACGGGTGGCTACAAGAGAGAGGGCCTTTTCAGTGGGGGCACCCCGTTGTGGAAAGCTCTCCTCTGAGAGGACCACCAAGAATCTATGTTATGATCTTTCCAGTGCCAGGTGAAGACCTTTTTAATCTATCAGGCATTTTTAAGAACTGTTTTACTGCTTTTAGTATTTTATTCTGCTGCTGGTTTTAATTTGGTTTTATGTGCTGGAGTAATTTTATTCTTTGCTGCTGGTTTTATCTTTATTCTGGGCTGTTTTTTGTTTTAATGTTTGTATTTAATGTTTTAATATATTGTACTCTATCCAGAGAACTTCAGTTATTGGGTGGTTTAAATGTACAGTAAATAAAATTAAAAAATACAATAAAAATAATCTTGACTGCTAGTTTAGGCTGACTTATATAATTCACGGCTAAAAGTTGTGGGGATGGTGTTTAACCGAGATGGTGTTGAAAAAGCCACTGGACAAATACACAGGGGAGGAGCGATCTAGAACTGCTGTTAGCCCTGGTGGCTCTCTGGAACCCCAAAGTCCAGAGACTGTAAATCCACCCGAGAGCTGGGTGCGGGAGACGGGTGACAGGTGAAGTCGACCATCATGCCCGTCGCTCCCTACTCCTGAGCTCCCAGGGGAATCTGCTGGCCACTTCTGGGAGTCGATGGGCCTTGATCAGACCTGGCAAGGCCGTTTTTCCAAACAAAGTCCTGGTTTGCCGAGGTCAGAGGAAGCTGAGGCCTGCGAGCGATAATGCCTCTTTTACTCTAATTTCGTAAGAGCTACACGTGGTCATGGCCAGTCTCCCACTTTCGCAGCATCCGGCAAATCCTGACATTGTTTCTTTGGAAAATGGTTTGCTTACACACGGGTAATGCTGGCCAGGAGCCCTAACAGCTGTCCCTTGCTCGTGGAGGTGGGGGACGGCTGGGCCTTTTCTCCTCCCTTGGCTTCAGCAGCACAGCAGGTATTAATTATAGTCAAGGCACAGAAGTAGAGTCAGGCCTTTACAAAAACAGAAATAATTATTGCGGGAGAATGCATAATTAACAAACATATTTAGTGATACCCACCCCCCAGCAGCTGAACAGTCCCTTTCCTTTTATTTATTTAATTTGATTTCCCCCTCTCTCCCTTAACAGTCTCCAAATTCCTCCACTCCTCCAACACCCTCAGGACCTTTGCCCCCTCCCTTGGGAAGGCAGCCTCTCCTGGACTGGATTATTGCCAGAGTGAATTTGTGGAAATTCATCAGAACTGGCTGTGAAATCCATCAGAAGATAAGAACATAAGAAGAGCCATGCTGGGTCAGGCTGAGGGCAGTATCCAATGGGGCGTGTGCGCCCCTGCCAGTTCCGTTGCACATGCATGACCCACGGCTTGTGCAACAAAGATCCAGCACTTCTTAGAGGAAGGCCTGAAATGAGTGGAAACACTATTTCTGGATCAGGTCGATGGAGCTCCCTTATGTGAGCTTTGCTGACTTGCCCTGTTCCAGAAATGAGCGTTTTTGCTCTTTTCTGGTTTTCCCTGGAAGCACTAAATCTCCATTCCACAAATGGTGGGCACCACTTGCAGAAGGAAATTGGTGGAGTGCAACAGAATCAGCAGGGGCATAAGTGTCCATTGGATACTGCCCCAAGGGTCCGACTAGTGTGGTGTAGTGGCTAGAGTGCTGGACTGGGAGCCAGGAGATCTGGGTTCTAGTCCCCACTCGGCCATGGAAGCTCACTGGGTGACTTTGGGCCAGTCACAGACTCTCAGCCCAACCTACCTCACAGGGTTGTTGTTGTGAGGATAAAATGGAAACGAGGAGGATTATGTACGCTGCCTTGAGTTCCTTGGAGGAAAAAGGGCTGGATATAAATGCAATCAATCAATCAATCAATCAATCAACTAGTCCAGCATTCTGTTCACACAGTGACCAACCAGCTGCCCATGGGAAACCCACAAGCCAAACATGAGTGCAACAGCACCCTCCCGCCCATGTTCCCCAACATCAGGTGTACATAGGCATGATCCTGCCTCTGATACTGGAGGAAATATCTAGCCATCGTGCGTAGAAGCCATTGATGGCCTTCTCCTCCATGAATTTGCCTTTTAAAGCCATCCAAATTGGTGGCCATCACTACGTCCTGTGGTAGCGAGTTCCATAACTATGCGCTGTGTGAACAAGGACTTCCTTTTATCTGTCCTGAATCTCCCACCAATCAGCTTTAGGGGATGCCCCCATGAGCAGTGGGGGGGGGGATGTCTCCCTATCCACTTTCTCCACACCACACAAAACTTTGCACACCTCTAGTCCATCCCATTCTGTTTTTCAAGAGCAGCACACCACCACTCACACAAGCCTTGCATGAGGGCTGCTCCGGGTTGCTATTTGCCCTCACAACTGCTAATCAAAAGTCTGCTGCTGCTGGTGGAAGGGTCGCTCATGAATGCGTCCAATCCTTTAAAAATAGCCATCTAAGCTAGTAGCTATTGCTTCATCTTGTGGTGGTGAACCTCAAAACCATACAGCAAGTTTGCATTGTATGAAGACCTTCCTTTGGTTAGTCCTGAAATTACCGCCAATCAGCTTTATTGGGCGATGCCCAATTCTGACATGACATACGCCTCTCTCCAAGCTGTTCATAATTTTATAAACTTTTATTTTTATTTGTCAGAGCTATCCAGCAGCTCAACGTTAGTTTAGCAAGTTTTAACCTTAGTTGCTTGCAAAGGAGTGGAGGTCTTTCAAAGGCTGTGAAGAATCTAAATGAGCAGCTCAGGTTTTGCAAAACCTATTTGTGTTTGCCTGCAGAAAAGCCGAAGTGGTTTTCTAAGTGCTTTCCTTTGATCTAGTAAACTGTGCTTTTGCAAAGCTTACCTTCACTACAGTGCACATTGTTTAGGAGACCTCCAGGGAAGATAAAACTGGTCTGAACAAAGTGAAGAGATTGCATTTTTAAGCAGGACTGGCAGCTCAGAGTGAGAGATCTCATATATGCAGTCTCTTGAACAGTCACTGACATTAAAGTCAGCCTACATATATATATCCCCTTCATGGATCACTGCCTTGTTGTGGTGAAGGGGCTTGCGTAACTCAGTGAAGCCATAAGCTATGCCGTGCAGGGCCACCCAAGACGGACAGGTCATGGCAGAGAGTTCTGACAAAATGTGGTCCACTGGAGAAGGAAATGGCAACCCACTCCAATATTCTTGCCAAGAAAACCCCATGGAACGTATCACAAGGCTAAAAGAGATGACGCCGGAAGATGAGCCCCTCAGGTCGGAAGGTGTCCAATATACTACTGGGGAAGAGCAGAGGGTATTTCCAAGTAGCGCCAGAAAGAGTGAAGCGGCTGGGCCAAAGCCGAAAGGACACTCAGCTGTGGATGTGTCTGGTGGTGAAAAGAAATCTGATGCTGTAAAGAACAATATGTTTAGGAACCTGGAATGTCAGATCAATGAATCAAGGTAAGCTGGAGGTGGTCAAACATGAGATGGCAAGATTGAACATCGACATCTTGGGAATCAGCAAACTAAAACGGACAAGCATGGGCAAATTTAATTCAGGTGACCATCATATCTACTACTGTGGGCAAGAATCCCTTAGAAGAAATGGTGTAGCACTCATAGTCAACAAAAGGGTGGGAAAAGCAGTACTGCGGTACAATCTCAAAAACGATAGAATGATCTCAGTATGAATCCAAGGCAAAACATTCAAAATCACAGTAATTCAAGTCTCTGCCCCAACCACTGAGGCCGAAGAAGCTGAGGTTGATCGGTTCTATGAAGACCTACAACACGTTCTAGAACTAACACCAAAAAAAGATGTCCTTTTCATCATAGGGGACTGGAATGCTAAAGCAGGAAGTCAAGAAATAACTGGGATAACAGGCAAGCATGGCCTTGGTGTACAAAATGAAGCAGGACAAAGGCTAATAGAGTTTTGCCAAGAGAACATGCTGATCATAGCAAACACTCTTTTCCAACAGCACAAGAGGCGACTCTACACATGGACATCACCAGATGGTCAATATCGAAATCAGATTATGTACTTTGCAGCCAAAGATGGAGAAGCGCTGTACAGTCAGTAAAAACAAGACCTGGAGCTGACTGTGGCTCAGATCATGAGCTGCTTCTTGCAAAATTTCGGCTTAAATTGAAGAATGTAGGGAAAACCACTAAACCATTCAGGTATGACCTCAATCATATCCCTGATGAATATACAGTGGAGGTGAGGAATAGATTTAAGGGATTAGACCTGATAGACAGAGTGCCTGAGGAACTATGGACGGAGGTCCGTAACATTGTTCAGGAGGCAGCAACGAAATCCATCCCAAAGGAAAAGAAATGCAAGAAAGCAAAGTGGCTGTCTGATGAGGCTTTACAAGTAGCTGAGGAAAGAAGGGAAGCGAAAAGCAAGGGAGAAAGGGGAAGATATACCCAACTGAATGCAGATTTCCAGAGAATAGCAAGGAGAGACAAGAAGGCCTTCTTAAATGAACAATGCAAAGAAATCGAGGAAAACAACAGAATGGGAAAGACTAGAGATCTCTTCAAGAAAATCAGAGATCTCAAGGGAACGTTTTGTGCAAAGACGGGCATGATAAAGGACAAAGAAGGCAGGGACCTAACGGAAGCATATGAGATTAAGAAGAGGTGGAAAGAATACACAGAAGAACTATACAGGAAAGATCTGAATGTCCCTGATAGCCATGATAGTGCGGTCACTGAACTTGAGCCGGACATCCTAGAGAGTGAAGTCAAGTGGGCCTTAGGAAGCATTACTAACAACAAAGCTAGTGGAGATGACAGTATTCCAGCTGAGCTATTTAAAATCCTAAAAGATGATGCTGTTAAAGTGCTGCATTCAATATGCCAACAAATTTGGAACACTCAACAGTGGCCACAAGCCTGGAAAAGGTCAGTTTACATTCCAATCCCAAAGAAGGGCAATGCCAAAGAGTGTTCAAACTACCGTACAATTGCGCTAATTTCACATACCAGCAAGGTTATGCTCAAAATCCTACAAGCTAGACTTCAGCAGTATGTGAACCGAGAACTACTGGAAGTACAAGCGGGGTTTCGAAGAGGCAGAGGAACTAGAGATCAAATCACCAACATGCGCTGGATCATGGAGAAAGCAAGAGAATTCCAGAAAAACGTCTATTTCTGCTTCATTGACTACGCTAAAGCCTTTGATTGTGTGGATCACAACAAACTGTGGCAAATTCTGAAAGAGATGGGAGTACTAGACCACCTTACCTGTCTCCTGAGAAACCTGTACGAGGGTCAAGAAGCAACAGTAAGAACCAGACATGGAACAACCGATTGGTTCAAAATTGGGAAAACAGTACGACAAGGCTGTATATTGTCGCTCTGCTTATTTAACTTATATGCAGAATACATCATGAGAAACGCCAGGTTGGATGAATCACAGGTCAGAATTAAGATTGCCGGGAGAATTATCAACAACCTCAGATACGCAGACGATACCACCCTAATGGCAGAAAGCGAAGAGGATCTAAAGAGCCTCTTGTTGAGGGTGAAAGTGGAGAGTGCAAGAGATGGTTTGAAACTCAACATTGAAAAAACGAAGATCATGGCATCTGGCCCCATCACTTCCTGGCATATAGAAGGGGAAGAAATGGAAGCAGTGACAGATTTTATTTTCTTGGGCTCCAAGATCACCGCAGATGGTGACTGTAGCCATGAAATTAAAAGACGCTTGCTCCTTGGGAGGAAAGCTATGGCAAACCTAGACAGCATAGTAAAAAGCAGAGACATCACCTTGCCGACAAAGGTCCGTATAATCAAAGCTATGGTTTTCCCGGTAGCAACGTATGGCTGTGAGAGCTGGAGTAGAAGGCTGAGCGCCAAAGAATCGATGCTTTTGAACTGTGGTGCTGGAGAAGACTCTTACGAGTCCCCTGGACTGCAAGGAGGTCAAATCAGTCAGTCCTAAAGGAAATCAACCCTGAGTGCTCATTGGAACGACAGATACTGAAGCTGAAGCTCCAATATTTTGGCCACCTAATGCAAAGAGAAAACTCTCTGGAAAAGACCCTGATGCTGGGAAAGATTGAAGGCAAAAGGAGAAGGGGACGGCAGAGGATGAGATGGCTAGATAGCATCACCGATGCAATGAATATGGACTTGAGCACGCTCCGGGAGAGAGCGCAGGACAGGAAGGCCTGGCGTGCTATGGTCCATGGGGTCATGAAGAGTCGGACACGACTTAATGACTGAACAACAACAACAACAACAACACACGCGCGCACGTGCGCGCGCATATATATATATATATATATATAACAGTGCATTAGGAATTAGGGCTCAGAAACGAGTGATGGAGAAGATGAAAGAGATATGTTAATATTTATTCAGGGCGGTTAACACTAATAAACTTAGGAAAGAAAGATTTACCAAAGGGATTGTTAAGAATTCTCCTTGCTAAAGCACCTCTTTGCTTTGTGTGATATTGACTCTGACTCCACAGAGGAGATGAGTTTTGAAATGAAACAAGGCTAGAAAGAGGGAGAGAGGGGGTATTTATTGTATTTCCTTGGCCAAGCAGGAACACGTACAGAAAAGACGCAGCTCAAACAGAGGAATTTAATTTCAGTGGGGCTTGTGCAGGACAACCTCCCACTGGATTATACCCTTTATAAACCCAGGACATGCAGGAACTCTGAAACAAATATATATTTAGTAGCTGCCTCCACAGCTCTGTCGGATTATTTTCCACGCATTTGTTTCAAAGTTTCCTTCCTTCTTTCTTTTTGCATCATTGGTGTTTTATCTTTTCTCCTTAAAAGCTCACATTATTACGGACAGTTTTGGTCCACAGAACACCTACCTGTAATGTTTCCTTTCCCCCCACAAAATTGTTTCAGTGTTTTGGGTTTGTTTCACCCTGCTTTTAAATCAAGACTTTCTCCTTTCTGTTGTTGTTGGGGTTTTCTTTTTTAACAGTAATGTAAATATAACCTGTTGGATAGCTTAGATTAAGGGAGTAAAACAAAGGCAGATTATTTTCACATGGCTGTTTTAAAGGAACTGTGCCATCTATAGAGTGAGTGAATAAACGGAACATGCGTGCCTCTCTCCTGGGTTTCACGTGGAATTAGTAATATGAATGCACCTACTCGCTCACTCACTCTCTCTCTCACTCACACGCCTGCACACACATGTAGTGTTGGTCTCCCCTTGCAATGCTCATATTACAACTAGGCAAAAGCATTCAGAGAGACAGAAGAGCAGTAGGGAGAAGCCAGAAGCCATAGGCAGCCTGCAAAGTTTTCCCTTTCTCTGGTTTTACCTTCAGCCATGGTGCCCAGCACAAGGGTCCTTTAAATTCTTCGCCCTGGATTTTCCTCCTGTTGTGACCAGATCAGCTCTGAGCAAGGGGCTGCTGGCTTACCTCCCAAGACTCGTGTCCATTTATACAGTCATCCAGAGCACACACCCCTTCAAATGGGTGGATATCAGGCAGTCATACCGAAAGTGAGATGGAAAAAAAAGAGGCAGTGCTTTCCAGGAAAAAGTAAGTTTGCACTTCTCTTAACACTGAAAATGAATTAGCTGCAGGAGTGGGTTGGTGATGTCAAAGTCAATAGTGGCATAGAGATATGCCAGCTGGGGAGGGGACATTTCTGGCTGGAGAAAGAGCCCCCTCTAGCTGGCTCATCTGGCCAGAATCTCTCCCACAGGCCCAGGAACGGGATTGCTGATGTCCACTCACAGAACTGGGACTCTTTGGGGCAGCCACGGCTGGGAGCAGCCGCAGCCTTCTGGCTTTCTGCTGAGGCATAAGCAGATCAAGCGCTGACATTTCCCCCTTCTCTGGTGAGTGGTGAGTGATCAAGGGGCTGGAGCAACTGCCTAAGAAGAAGGGTGACGTGCTGGCTTTCAGCTTAGGAGGACGGGGGCATGATGGAGGAGTTGTCCAAGGAGGCAAAATGGTGGGAGATTTGGGACAAACAAAAGGAGGCATTTCTCTCCAGTGCATAGGTAATTCCAGACGGTGTGCTGTGGGCAGCGGGCGGCCCGCCCACCCCTGGTCAGACATGCAGCCTCCATCTCTTCTTCTGCCACCACCGTGGCTGCTGAAATCATGGCAGGAGTGAAAACTGTGGCGATTTTGCATTCAACCAAGGTGTGCAGAGCGGGCACGTCTGGTTCACAAGCGGAGGCATGTCTCCCTTTGTAAACAAAGTGCTGACGCTGTAGATCTGACAGCAGCAGTGGAGCGGGGCACCCAGTGGACTGTGGCACTGTGGTGAATCACGAAGTGCAGGCACGACTTATGACAGTCCCCCTAGCCGTGCCCAAGGACAGCCCCAAAATGCAGACAGTGGTGTTGATCCATATCAGCAAATCAGTTCTAGAGCTTGCCATCACCATCAGGAGCAGGTCATTTGCAAAGCTCATGGGTCTTAATCGCTCACTTCAGACCAAGAGGCCCGAAAAGACTTTGCATTACAACAGGGAACAGGATACCGATGCTTGGGGAATTCACTTCCCCACAGCTCCTATGAGGATTGCAGCACAGCTGAGTGGCAGGCGGCGTCCGCAGCATCCCTTGTCATGGAGTGCTGGGGCTGCACCCCTGTGGCCCCGCTCCAGGACACCACTGCCAGTGGGCTCAGGGGGAGGGGTGCCCTGGCGCCCTGGATGGCCAGAGATCGCCTCCAGTGTCCGAGGCAGGATGCCGCTGGGCTCCCGTCGCTAGGGAGCATGATCGCGAGTGTGCCACTGCACCCGTGTCCTGCTGGAGAGCTTCCCACAGGCAGCTTGCTGGTTGGCCACTGTGGGAAGAGGAGGCTGGACTAGAGAGGCTGTTGGTCTCGCCCAGAACGGCTCTTCTTACGTGCGCATGGTGTGTTCAATATAGCAAAGCGGGCAAGCAAAGTGGAGCCCGCGAGAGCCTTTTTCAGACTCCATGCCTGGGTCTGGGAAGGGCCAGGACTGTCAGAGCCTTTTGGGGGGCAAAGAGAGAGCGAAGCCAGCTCTCAACGCCCCTACCTTGAATCAGCCCTGGGTGCTTCGAAGGTCAGCCAGCACATGGCCCCATTATCCCGATGGAGCCGGTGAGGTGGGGTGGAGAGAGCACTGGCGTCTTCAAGGGCAGAAGGCAGCGCCGCTGCAGCACCCCTCCGTGTGCCGCACTTCCTCTGCTCTGGAAAGCAGCCCGACTGAGCAGAGGTGCCTTATCTCCAGGCCGCAGGATGTGCCACATGATTACACCCCAGGACCTCGTTGATCTGATGGGGGACATGGAAGACAAATGCATGTGTTTCTGCTTCTCCTTTGCTTCAGCGGAACGTTGCGACCTCCTTTCTCATCTGCTGAATATGCCCACAAGAGGTTCTGTTGCAATGAGTTTCTGTGTGCAGAAAATGGAAGAGCTGTAAATGAAAGGAACCTCTATGACTCCCCCCCCCATCATTCTGTCCTTTGTTTCCCATAATATTCTTGCCCATGGCCTTCACTTCCTGTGATGGGATGAAAAGCCTCTGCTCTCTGAGGTGACCACATCCATTCTGCCCTGCTACACCTCATTCCTGCAATGTCCTCCCGGATGACTCAGGCAGCTGGACAAGGCCAAATCCTGCCCGCCCCCGGCTTCCCATCTGGCCACCGGCAAACCCCGTGACCTCCAGGACTCCCACACTGACTGCTCTTGTGCACGTCAGCCGCTTCCTCCAGGGACACAGGCTGCGGCCTCTTCTTCCCCCGCAGGACCAGCAAGGAAGGATCCGCCAGAGTTCCCCCTCCCTTGCCCAAGCCAAAGAGACACAGACGAGGGGGAGTCAGCCGCCCAGATGCGTGGAGGGAAGAGGCTGGCGGTTCACGTGGGAGTGAGCCGGTGGATGGCCACAGTTATTGGCCCTTGCTAGCTGCTGGCCCTGTGGTGCCATGCTCCCTCAAATCCCTCCTCAAAACCCCCCTTTTCTGAGAAGCCTTTAGCAGGAGGCCTCTCAGCACCAATTTCTGGGAACATGAGCGGCAGGGTGCTGCTGTTGCACTCGTGTCTTGCTTGATACCAGACTAGGGGCTCCTTCACACGGAGCTTTTACCCTGCAATTGAGATGGCTCCTTCACGGAAATTTGCCGGCTCTTTACATGACACCATGATCCTCTAAGGCATCTCCTGCATTAAATGCCCTTTGTTCCGTTTCAAATAGATTGCAGATAATGAGCTGTCAAGTTACCCCGTTGTGTTCCGCTTCAGTTTCCTCCGTGAAAAGAGGAAAAGCGGCACGAAGAGGAGTGAGATCAGTGGAAGCTCATGGAAAAGTCAGATATGGGGAGAAGGAGGGGTAGGGGGAAGGGGGTGGGGGGAAAGGAAGCGTGTGAAAAAGGGAGTCGTCCTGATCCTGCCTTTAAAACAGAAGCAGAAAGCCCCCTTTTAAATGCAGGATTTGGGGCTGGTGTAGAGATGCCCTAGATGGGCCTTTGGTCTGATCCAGCTTCAGGGCTCTTCTGACATTCCACTTCCTCAGCTCTTACTTTACAGAGGACGAGGGTTGTATCTGAAGGGTTGTCCAATCCCAAATCCAGTTTAAAGCTAAAGAATCATAAGCAGGCAGAGAAGGGTTTTAAAAAAAGAGATATTTCTATTTGCAACATAACAATATAAATAAATAAACAAACGAAAGCTAAAAAGGGGGGAAATTTATATCATGAAACATATCAATATACAGTAATCATTAACATCTCCCTTGATAAAGGGAAAAGAAAAAAAAAGAGAAAAAGAAAAAGAACGGAGATGGGAAAAAAGGATTAACATTTCCATTTCAAATGTATATGTTAATATCAGCAGTCCATATATCTAAATAAGCACCCATAAGACTTTGACGGGTGTACGAGATACAGCTCTTGCTACATTGGAGCGCAAGATCTTAGAATCATAGAATCATAGGGTTGGAAGGGGCCTACAAGGCCATCGAGTCCAACCCCCTGCTCAGTGCAGGAATCCAAGTCAGAGCATCCCTGACAGGTGGCTGTCCAGCCTCGTCTTGAACGCCTCCAGTGTGGGAGAGCCCACCGCCTCCCTAGGGAATGGGCTCCATTGTTGTATTGCTCTAACAGTCAGGAAGTTTCTCCTGATGTTCAACTGGAATCTGGCTTCCTGTCACTTGAGCCCATTATTCCGTGTCCTGCACTCTGGGATGATCAAGAAGAGATCCTGGCCTTCCTCTCTGTGACGACCTTTCAAGTACTTGAAGAGCGCTATCCAATCTCCCCTCAGTCTTCTCTTCTCAAGGCTAAACAGGCCCCATTCTTTCAGTCTCTCTTCATAGGACTTTGTTTCCAGTCCCCTGATCATCTTTGTTGCCCTCCTTTGAACCCTCTCCAGCTTGTCTGCATCCTTCTTAAAGTGTGGTGCCCAGAACTGGACAGAGTACTCCAGATGAGGCCTAACCAGTGCTGAGTAGAGGGGAACTAGTACTTCTCGAGATTTGGAAGCGATGCTTCTATTAATGCAGCCCAAAAGAGCATTGGCCTTTTTTTGCAGCCACATCACATTGTTGGCTCATATTCAGCTTGTGATCCACAACAATTCCAAGATCCTTCTCGCTTGTAGTGTTGTTGAGCCAAATATCCCCCATCTTGTAACTGTGCATTTGGTTTCTTTTTCCTAGGTGCAGAACTTGGCATTTATCCCTATTAAATGTCATTCTGTTGTTTTCTGCCCAGCTTTCCAGTCTATCCAGATCACTTTGAATTTTGTTTCTGTCTTCCAAAGTATTAGCTATCCTCCCAATTTTGTGTCATCTGCAAATTTGATCAGCATTCCCTGCACCTCCTCCTCCAAGCCATTAATAAAAACATTAAAGAACACTGGGCCCAGGACTGAGCCCTGCGGTACCCCACTCGTTACCTCTCCCCAGTTGGAGAAGGTCCCATTGATAAGCATTCTTTCAGTCTGATTTTGTAGCCAACTGTGGATCCACCGGATCATTGTTTCATCTAGCCCACTTTGAGCTAGTTTGCTCATCAGGAGATCATGGGGCACTTTGTCGAAAGCTTTGCTGAAGTCGAGGTATATTATGTCTACAGCATTCCCACGGTCCACAAGGGAGGTGACTTGATCAAAAAATGAGATCAAACTCGTCTGGCAGGACTTGTTCTTGACAGATCCATGTTGGCTTCAAGTAATCACTGCATTGTTTTCAAGGTGCTTCCAGATGGATTGCTTTATCATCTGCTTCAGAATTTTCCCAGGGACTGATGTCAGACTGACTGGTCTGTAGTTTCCAGGTTTCCCCTTTTTACCCTTTTTGAAGATAGGGACAACATTAGCCGTCCTCCAGTCATCTGGCTCTTCCCCCATCCTCCATGATTTCTCAAAGAGAATAGACAGCGGTTCTGAGAGTTCTTCTGCCAGTTCCTTTATTACTCTAGGAGGCAGTTCATCTGGCCCTGGAGATTTGAACCCATTCGAAGTAATTCGGTGTTCCTTGACCATCTGCCTATCGATCTCAAGCTGCAATCCTGCCCCTTCAGCCTGTACTTTGCCTTTGCCAGGGTGGTCATAGACCCTCTTTTGGGAGAAGACTGAGCCAAAGTAGGAATTGAGCACCTCTGCCTTTTCTTTGTCATCTGTTATCGTTTTGCCATCCTTGTTTAATACCTGAACAACCATTTCTTTCCTCCGCCTTTTACTATGCACATAGCATAGATATGCTACGTGCATAGTAAAAGGCATGTAGCATATCTATGTTATATATCTATCTTCACTCCATTGAGTGAAAGGTGGTGGGTGCTTTTCCTTCCAGGCTTGGAGTACAAATCTCTTTGCAACTGTAAAGGCTCTCAGGACCCACTTTTGTACTATACTGTATTTCTATTTAAAGGTGCAGTCCTATGCATGGATTGGCTGGCTGGCGAATGCTGGGTGTTGCAGAACATTTTTCTGTCTAAACATGCATGGGATTGTGCCTTAAATTATAGTAATTATTTCTAAATTTGCATATATACACTTACATTTGCATATGCAAATGCTATGCAAATCTGTGTCCTCTTGGTTTTGGTGATGCCCTTCCCCTTTTGAGGAGTTGTGTAAGTGGTCACCCTTCTTTGTAAAATGCCCCCTGAAGCATTGTTAAATCCCACAGGTATTATTCTCAGGTAATGTCCCCTGTCGACATGGCAATGTGTTTCAGCTAGGTTTGGGGAAAGTCACTGATGTGACTAAATGTTTGTCAAAACTGGCCAAGTAATGTGAGGAGAAATGGCTGTGTGAAATGGCTCCTCCAACAACTTGATTTCAGTGAATCATTTCACTGAATCTTCAGCAGGTTTACTTGGAAGTAAGCCCCATTGACCTCAGTGGGGCTTACTTCTGATTAGACATGCATAGGGTTGCACTGTCAATCTCTGATTCTCCCAACACTGCCCCCAGCCCCCATAGCATGGGCTTGTTTTCAAATAAAGCTTCTTTGCCTTTTTGCAAGACACTCTTGTTACAAAATCCAAATGTAAACATTTCCCCTAGTAGTTCAGGTTTAGAAATAGGGCTGCGTGGAGCAGCACACTGGGACTGTATATTATTTTTAACAAGGCTGCCTCAGTCACTGCCGTATCTTTGGAGGGATTTGTAACGCTGCCACCTCTCAAGCAAAACGGGCAGCTGGAGGGACGATCGCCCAGCCTGGCGAGGGGGGGGGGCGGCTCTGTAGACATTCCCTTGCCTCCCACTGCAATGGCGGCCCTCGGTGAACGGCAAAGGAAGCGTCCAGCTGTTGCAGCGGCAGCCATTGTTCATCCCACAGTCAAAGAGCACCTCAGAACAGGGCTTTCTAGGGAAAACAAAATGGTGGCAGCTCCAGTCCTCTTCCCGCAAAAGAGTTTTGCCTCACCCCCGAAATACAGCTGAAACAAAGCAGCCAATTGTGAGATGAGATGAGTGAAATGGCTGAGAAATGGTCCTTGCCAGTTCAGTCTGGTCCTGGTTTCAGCCACATGGTTGCCCATCTCAAGGCCTTCCTAGATGGATAGGCAGGAATTCCAGCTCCCCGTGGGAGTTCTGTGCACGAGGCCAAAGGCTGTGCACTTCAAGGCAACTCCCTCAAGGCCCTTCCTATGAGGACCCCCACTGCCATCGCGTCAGCGGCCTGAGGGAGGAATGGCGTGACTGCTGGAGCAGCCCTGGCCTCCTTGCCCGGACGCTGCTATCTGCTCCGCTCCCAGATCCGGTGCTATTCCTCCAGGATGGGGTTGCTCTTTCCTCCGCTGCCAAGCACAAGACAGCCAGGACTGAGGAGGCATCAGACACAGGAGCGGGGGGTGTCTGTCTGCTCCTTTGCTTTGGGCGGGAGGTCTACATGTGGAAGCTGGGACAGCCGCTGCTCCGACTGGACGTAACTTCACTGAAACTGCTGCCTTCTACTATGAAAATTGCCTCAAGGACGCCTTGTTCTAAAGCAGTGCATAAATAGCCTAAGTGAACAAATAACAACAGTGTAAGTTAATGTGTCCTGATACAATGATGTGACAGTTTTGCTAGTGTACTTTCCTTCTGAACTTTAGTTTCCCCTTTTTGTTGCACCCAGCAGCCCCATGTAATGTAACGATGCAGGTTGGACATTGGAATGTCAGGCTTCCTAGAAAAGCAAACTGTCTCCAGCTTCTTCTTCTTCATGTTCCCAAGAACCCTGAGCTGCCCTTTGCTCCCTCCCCTGGTTCCCTTTCCGGCCCTTGCCTCGCGATGCGGTGCCCATCCCCTCCCTGCTCTGCCTTGATGGACCAAGAGCTTGCGGCCTGTGTTCAAACCACATGGTTTCCAAACGCACAAGGAGGTGCTGGCATGGAGGACGGGTGTGAGGTGGAGCCTGACGCCTCTCAGGCAAGCTGAGTAAAGTTTGCCTTGCTGGGTGCAACTACTGGGCTCTCTGGTGATGCATGGCGGGGGAGACCTTGTCACCCCATTAACCCAGCTCTCACCAGGCAGGCCTGAGATGAGATGAGGTGGCTAGTCCTGGGAAGGGGCATGCTGTGAGGCATTTTCCCAAGGGCCAAACGACTCTTGGAGCTCCTTGCTTCAAGTTCTCGATGCTTTTTGTAAAAGCAGCCACAGGGGCCCCTGATAGAATGTGAGAGGGGAGGGGTCTAACATTTTCCCCATGCCACGGAAGTCCCTAATTCAGATCCTCTCCCAGAACTGCTGTTACCTTTGCAGGAGGAAATTGCAAGCTTCCCTTTTTTAAGATTTAAAAATCTCCCCCGGGAAGCAGGTCTTCCTGCTCCAGGTCCAATGCACACATGTGTGCACTCACACTCTCCACAGTCCAAGGCTGTTAGTAACCCAAGACTCAAACACTGTATGATGCAGAAGACATGCATAATAGGGCTGTGGGCTGGTTTTAGCACCAAGGGTCAACCCTTCCAGTTTAATCTGCATTTCCTTCCAAGGAGAATGCAGAAAGGAATGAGGGACTATAAATGGGAGCTCCGCCGGGGAGTCGCTTCTGTGCCCATTTGTTCCGTTCTGGAGTGGGAGGGTTCACTCGCCTGTAACGGGAGCAAGGGCTGAGTTGGCCGGGGCAGGAGCCCACTCTGCAGGAGGCTGGTGGCTGCAGTGACACAACGTTTTGCTTTTTGCCACCTTGTGGTCAAAAGGCAGAAATGTTGCTTTAGAAAAGTGGGACTGAGCATGGTCCAGCTCTGTGCTTTGGGGCTGGTTCCACGACGAATGCCAGCCTGAAAACTACGAAGGCCAATGCTACATGTTTCTGAGACAATTCCATTTCAATGCAGATTTTCATGAAATTGGGTTAGCTCCTCCCGGGGCAAACCACAGCCTGTAATGCGGTGTATACATTAAAAATATCCGCTTGCATGGGGCAAACAGCCCCTAAAAACGCGTTTGTTCAGGGGTTGGGTGGGTGGAGCGAAGGAGCGCAGTGCAGCTTTTAAAATCAGTGCGGCTCTGTGTCCCTTTGCACCTCCTCTGCTCCACAACGGCAGTTTCAAAGCTTCAGGGCTGCTCGCCTCCATTCTCCCCCTCCCTGGTGCACAACTGCGCTGTTTCCAAGCCTCAGGGCCGGCTCATCTCCCCACTCCGGCGCACAAACAACAGCAAAGGAATTCTCCTGGCCCCTCTGCCCCTATACGTGGCAAAGTGCTTGGTAGCCCTAACATTTAGTAGCCCACCGCTCTCCCCGCACAACTTTCCCTTCCGCCAATCAGTGCCACTCCCGGCAGTCCACACCGAAGCCAGCTGGGGTCACACGGACTCCCAAACTCCCCTGGGGCCGCTGTGATGGGAAAATCCGTCACAAAATGAGTTCAGAAAAAAAGGGACTTAGGGGAAGAAATGCTGTGCTAGCTATGGGGAGGGGCATGCGTCATCTTGGTGGCAGAGTAGAACCGGAGCAAAAGTCTCATGGAGATTGGCCCCTGGGCACACCAAGAAATAAAATCAACCTTACTGGTGTAGCCTGCCTAAGTTATAGCTGACATTTTGTTTCCAAGAGGGCCCAATGTGGCATCAGGCCAGTGCCAGCTCCAGAGTTTGGGGGAGCCAAGCTAGCTGAAAGCGGGAGAGATGAAGCAACGATCAGGTGGATCCACAGTTGGCTACCGAACTGGACTCAAAGAGTGCTTATCAATGGGACCTTCTCCAACTGGGGAGAGGTAACAAGCGGGGTACCGCAGGGCTCAGTCCTGGGCCAGTGCTCTTCAACATTTTTATTAATGACTTGGAGGAGGAGGTGCAGGGAATGCTTATCAGATTTGCAGATGACACAACATTGGGTGGGATAGCTAATACCCTGGAAGACAGAAACAGAACTCAAGGTGATCTTGATAGACTGGAGTGCTGGGCAGAAAACAACAGAATGACATTTAATAGGGATAAATGCCAAGTTCTGCACCTAGGAAAAAGAAACCAAATGCACAGTTACAAGATGGGGGATACGTGGCTCAACCACACTACAAGCGAGAAGGATCTTGGAATTGTTGTCGATCACAAGCTGAATATGAGCCAACAATGTGATGTGGCTGCAAAAAAGGCCAATGCTCTTTTGGGCTGCATTAATAGAAGCATTGCTTCCAAATCCCAGGAAGTACTAGTAGGGATGTACGAAAGTGACTTACTTTTTGCAGATTATGTTGATGGTGGAGGGGGGAGGCGTTCCATCCCTCCCCCCGGAATCCTCGAATGGCTGGTTGTGCTCTGCGGCAGCTCCGGGGAGCAGCCGGCCAGGCCCGGCCTGGCCCAGCCCAGCCAGAGCTGTCTGCAGCCGGATTTCCGGCCACGGAGGGCTCTGGGTAAAACAAAAACCCGCGTACGCAAATGGCGGTGGCTATGGCCGCCGCCATTTGCGTTCCTTCTTTTTGGCCGTCTTAATCTACGTAAATATTTACGTAAACTATGACGGTGAAAATAAAGGGGAACACAAATAGCGTAGCAGGCGCTATTTGTGTCCCTTTTTGATTCCCCGTTTTAGCCTACTTTAAGAAGGATGCAGACAAGCTGGAGAGGATTCAGAGGAGGGCAACAAAGGTGATCAGGGGACTGGAAACAAAGCCCTGTGAAGGCAGACTGAAAGAACTGGGCATGTTTAGCCTTGAGAAGAGAAGGAGATAGGATAGCGCTCTTCAAGCACTTGAAAGGTTGTCACAAGAGAGGAAAGCCAGGATCTCTTATCAATCATCCCAGAGTGCAGGACACAGAATAATGGGCTCAAGTGACAGGAAGCCAGATTCTGGCTGAACATCAGGAGAAACTTCCTGACTGTGAGAGCAAGACGACAACGGAACCAATTACCTACGGGGGTGGTGGGCTCTCCCACACTGGTGGCGTTCAAGATGAGGCTGGGCAGCCACCTGTCAGGGATGCTCAGACTTGGGATTTCTGCACTGAGCAGGGGGTTGGACTCGATGGCCTTGTAGGCCCCTTCCAGCCCTACTATTCTGTGATTCTATGAGCCTGGGGCAAGACCCCCTCAATAGGACCCCTCCCTCATTGAGCCCACCTCCTCACCACCGTGGTCACCAGCTGCTCTCACTCCTCAGCCTCTTTCTCACCACCTCCACCATGTGCTTGCTGGACAGGCAGGGCGCCAGGGAGCAAGCAGGCAGGGGCATCTGCTGCGCCTCCTCACCACCACCACCACCACCACTGTGTTTGGGCCAGAGCAAAAGGCAGGTGAACAAGCAGGTGCAACGGGGAACAGGAGGAGGAAGGCCAGGCAGCTCTTGTCAGTGGGTCCCTGCTGGGGTGTGGGCCCTTGGCAGGTGCCTGAGCATACCTGCCCTTGACGCTGGCCCTAATCAGGAGGAAAATGCTGTCTGCCACAAAAAATGACAGCCCTGTCAGCTCATATTTTGACCCAAAGTGTGAGTACTGAAATCAAAATTTAACAAATCTCGCACAAAGCAAACATGATCTTAACAAACAAAACACAAAATGAATGAGAATTTTGGTAACAAAAAGGAACACAATCCAAAAATGAAAACCCTTTCTTGCACACCCCTAACTTCTACTGTCTCCTGACGTGTGTGTGTTTTATTTAAAACTTTAATGGAGCCACAAGGGGCAAGCAAGGTGCCGAAAATATGATTGGAGCCATGGAGGTAGGTGAGTTTAGCATTCTTTCTCTGCACAAACTTTGTCTGTGAAAAGATTGTCCTCCGCAAGTTGCTTTTCTCTACATGAAAAAAAAAAGTGGGCCGCTAGTATTTTTTCTGCTGCTCTGGTGGGAGCGGAGAGATTTTGTTCAGGAGAAGGTTACGCCTCCCCATGCACCGCTCCTCCCATCAACTTTGGAACCCACCCCAATGCATGATTTAAAACAGCCTCCCCAACCTGGCACGCTCCAAGTGTGCTGGGCTACATCTCTTAGCTAGCTGGGGGATTATGGAAGATGTAGCCCAACACACCTGGAGCGTGCCAGGTTGGGGAGGCTGTTTTAAAAACTCCGAAATGTCAGGAGGCGGTCCACTCATCTTCTGAATCACGTCCAGTTTGGACCCTTAAAAACTCAAACCTCAAATTCATAATTCTGGCCTTTTAACGTTCTTGCTTAATGCACATCCGAATGCTAGCCACAAAAAAGGAGAATTTCCACACAGAAAGTCCCAGGGTGGCTGAAAGAGGATCCTTCTGGCCCAAGTTTGTGTCAGCTCTAGCAGAATCTGGCAGCCTAGCTTGCTCTGGTCTCTGCCTCGCGGAATGGCCCGGCAAGCCGGGCCTCCGCT
Source organism: Heloderma suspectum (assembly GCF_057233095.1). NCBI lineage: Eukaryota > Metazoa > Chordata > Lepidosauria > Squamata > Helodermatidae > Heloderma > Heloderma suspectum. Next base: position 313,524,903 of record NC_139461.1, on the reverse strand, counting down.
TGCCAACACGTTTCCTCTCCAGACACAGCTTGTACAGGTCTTTCTCCATGACATCAGCCAGCACGCAGCACCGGCCAAATGTGAAGCAAGCAAAACAGAGTGGCTCCTTGCAAAGAGGGCCAAATCCACTCCGAGCTTTGGCTCCGAAAGGCCTTTGTGTGTGTGCAGTATGTCCAATTAAAGAGTAGCCTATCACATTTTAAAATACAGCGATGCACACAGACATGAGGCGAACCCCCAGGGCCTGAGGAGGCCACCGGAGAGCAGCTGCTTTTCCTCCATGTGTTGCCCTGCTCGAGTTCTCCATGGTGGGGCTTGCCAGATCATGGGAGGATGCCATGTCCCAGCTGTAGTCGATGGCTGCCTAACCTTTCGCTGGTTTAGCTTAGGAGTGACTCAGCATTGCCCAGACTGGACAGGGAGCATCTCGACTAGGGCCTCCTTACCTCTGTGTGAAGCAGAACAACCTGACCCAGAATCAGTGGTGGGGCTTATTTGAAGGAACATCCCAGCCAAGAACAACACACTGGAGAGCTCCACAAAATACACTTGCCTTGGATTCCTTTGGTTCCCTTCGGCTCCATCTACTGCAGCATCACAGCGGGACTTAAAGGGAAATTTTGAAATTGGGAATGTAATTCAGCCTAAATTGGTTATACACTGGGGGTGGGGTGGGGGGTTTGCCTGGTTTTATGGATTTTTAAAATATTGTTTTTACAGTTTTATGTACTCTGCCCTGGGATTGCCTTTGGTGGTGAAGAGCTAGGTGGCACAAACACTTGGCTGATGTTGTACTAGCAACAACAGAACTATCCTGGTTTATTTGGATATAACTTCTAGCATGGGTGGGCAACATCCAGGGGTCTGGGGGCTGCATTGCCTTCCACAGACCCCACTGGGGGGCCCACTCATGCCCCCCACTGCCCCTACTTGCAACATACGGCAGTGCAGCAGCAGAAGCAAAAAGGCAGTGCCTTTTCTTAAAAACAAGGCATATGGGGAGCGCACACCTTGTTTGGAGGCAAAATCTGGCTTCCTGCATGCCTTGTTTACAAGAAAAATCACCACTTTTTTTTTTACTGTGGCCGCAAATTTGACACTGAGGAAGTCTGCAAAAAAGGCCAGTGAGGGCCACATCTGGCCTGCATGCCACATGTTGCCCACCCCTGGTTTACAGAGATACAGTTTCCTCCCTGGTGACTCCTCTCAACCTGAGCAATCCTGCACCTGCGGAGGGCTTCTTTCGCCAGAGCCCTAAACCTCTTGAGTACCTTCCACTCCTCCAGAAATTGCCCATGCTCCTCTCTTGCCATCGCTGACTTATCTCTTGGGGTCAGCTGGCAGGAGCCTCCACCCACCTCCACCAAGAACCCGACTTTGGCCTGGGGTTCCACTCCGGAGAGGCAAGAATGTCTCCCCCTCCCGTCGAACCCTCCAGTAAGCCCACGAGCAAGGCCTAAAGTTGAGAGTGAGCCCCTCCCCTCCACCACTTGGCCATGCCTGGTGGGGATAATGGGAGTTGTAGTCCAACACCTATGGAGAGCCCCTGGTTGGGGAAGGCTGCTCCAGAGGCTAGGGCCTGAATCAGTGGGTTCAAAGTACAGGAAAAAGGATGTGCTTTGGGGAAACGAGTGTTAAAGGGGGAGAGTCACAGAGGAATTTGTCTTGGCACAGGTTTTGTTTTTGAGGCCAAAATCTAGGCGTTGTCTGAAACAAACCAAAGAACATCACCTCAGGGCTCTCATAAGTTCCTTAGGATTTAAAAGACCTGCTAGCAAAGAGGAAGAGTTGGAGAATCTCATGTGAACCTGAGCATTCTCTTTGTTCTGTTGACATTGGCTTTGCGCAGCATTCACATCTGACTCCAGAATTCACCAACTGCTTCGGCTGTATTTCCAAGCAACCTCTGAGAAGTTCCTGTCTCAGCATGCCGGGACCCTCAGCTGGCCCCACTCAGAAGGACCTCTCCCTCACCTGTGAACAGTTTCCCATCTTCTGGGACTCTCTCTTGTGGGGAACGTGGAGCATTTTCCTTGTTTTCTGAATGTGCTTTCAAGTGCTATAGATATTCATGGTTGTCCCCCACCCCAATTACTGGCTTGTTCCATCACTCAGAATCCCTCGAGTGGGAGGGCCCCTAGTGCTACCAGTCAGAAGACATTGTGCAGTGGCTCATTTTTTTCTCCTTAATGGATTTTCTGCATTAAGAAAAAAGACAGAAGAAATGGTGGATAAACTGGGGAAGTTTGCAAGTGAAAAACATCATCTAGACCTCTCATTAAATTCCATAGTTGAGGCAGGGTGATAGCATGATAAAAGCATCCAGATTCCCCCTCCTCAGCAGGAGAAACCTATGATATAGACCTCTCAGATCCAGAAAATGATGCGGCTGCAGAAGCACCCATCAATGTCCCTCTCAGCTCAGGGTCCTCAGCCCTAGGAGAGCCCCTGAGACTAGCACCCCTGCTTCCAGAGGAGGTCACATTACCATCTTTAGATTCTGAGGACTCCAGCTTTGAAGCCTCCATCACACCCCAGTTGCCTTTATGCCATCACAGCCAAGGGCTCAAGGGCAAGCCTGGCCTTTTAAGGGAGAAGGCCTCAGACAGTGTATGGGAGGAGCTAGCATCTTCTGGGAAGCCCACCTCTTATTTAATACTCAGTCTGAATCTGCTAGTTGTTGGAGCAACATAGAAGCTGAACTTGTTTGGCTTCTAGCCCAAGCGCACTTGGAGCTCCTTGTGTCACTATCCTTGTTTCAGGCTTCTGACTGACCCAAGCCCAGGGAGAACTTGGAGGAGGAGGCGGCGGCGGCGGCGGCAGCGGCGGATTCCTCAGCAAACTGCAATCCCACAGAAGACATGGAGCAGCCTGAGGAGTCCTGTTGCAGGGATGCTTTGCCTGAGGTTCCAAAGAACTCCTTTGACCACATCCTGAGCCCTGCTGGGGTTCTTGACCTGGTGGGAGGCTTGTTGTTGGAGTGCCAACATGGCAGTCAGAAGAACCTTTTGCCCTGGGGTTACTCAGGAAGAAAGGTCTATTTGGGAGGAAGAAGTCCCAACTGCAACTGCTGAATCAGGAACAGCATGTATACGAGTCCTCCGTCATTTCTCAGACCTTGTCCAGTACCTGCCTTTCAGTCTTATAAAAAGGTCCCCAAGATGGCTATCAAACCAAACAAAATTACACAATGTATCATAACATCAATTATCAAAATAAAAGAACACACCTGATATGAGAGCAAATTTGTGGCCCTAGGCAGACTTCACTAAAATTTGAGAGAAACATCAGAAAAAATGTGGTTTTAGTCACCACACCTAAAAAAAAGGATATTGTAGAGCTGGGGAAAGTGCAAAAAAGTAAACTAAAATGATCAAGGGGCTGGAGCATCTCCCCTATGACAGAAGGTTACAAAAGCTGGGATTGCTTAGTTTAGAGAAATGGTGAGTGAGGTGTATGAAATTATGTATAGTGTAGAGAAAGTGAAGAGAGAGACATTTTTCTCCCTCTTTCAAAATTCTAGAACCTAATGGGGTCATCCTAGGAAGCTGATTGGTGGGAGATTCAGGACAGAGAAAAGGAAGGACGTCTTCACACAGCACAGAGTCAAACTATGGACTTCGCTACCACCGGATGTAGTGATGGCCACCAGTCTGGATGGCTTTAAAAGGGGGTTGGACATCGGGATGTCAGAGAATTTTGCCACGAATCTTGGGAAGGCCAAATGCCAGCACATTCGCCCCCCTGAAATCGGTGGCGGAACGGTCTGCCCCCCCCACCCCCCCTGGGACGGGACTTACCTTGAGTGGATCTTCCTGGCGGCGGCGGCTCTGGCGGCGGTTTGGCAGCGGTGGCTGCAGCGGCCGGTCTCCCGACCGGCTGCCGCCACCGCCATTTCCACTTAAAAAAAAAAAAAAACGTGATAGGCTACGTAAAGATTTACGTAACCTATCACGGCTAGATTTTTTAAAAAACACCGTGATAGGCTACGTAAATGTTTACATAGCCTATCACGGCTGATTTAAAAGAAAAACACACACGCGCGTACGCAAATGGCGGCGCCCATGGGCGCCACCATTTGCATTCCTTATTTTGGCACGTCTTAGTCTACGTAAACATTTACGTAGACTAAGACAGTGAAAATAAGGGGAACGCAAATAGCATAGACGCTACGCTATTTGTGTTCCCCTTATTTTCGCCGTCTTAGTCTACGTAAATGTTTACGTTGACTAAGATGTGCCAAAATAAGGAATGCAAATGGCGGCGCCCATGGGCGCCGCCATTTGCGTACGCGCGTTTTATTTTTCTTTATTTTTCTATCATGGCTGACTGCAGGGACGCAAACGGCGGCAGCTATGGCCACCGCCATTTGCGTCCCTGCTAGCCAGTGGCCAGATGTCCGGCTGCTGGTGGAGCCGGCTGGCGGCTCCGCAGAATCCCTGCGGAGCAGAGCTGGCTGGCCAGAATTTCGGGGGGGAGGGAAGGAGCGCCTCCCCTCCCAGCCAGAATTTCGGGGGGAGGGACGGAGCGCCTCCCCCCCCACGAATGTCACCCTTCGAAAAGGTAAGTGACTTTTGTACATCCCTAGTTGGACAAATTCTTGGAGGAAAAGGCTATCAATGGCTACTAGTCCTGATGGCTCTGTGCTACCTCAAATATCACATGCAGTATGCCTTGGTACACCAGGTGCTGGGGAACATGGGTGGGAGGGTGTTGTTGCACTTATATCCTGCTTATGGGTTTCCTGTGGGCAGCTGGTTGGCCGCTGTGTGAACAGAATGCTGGACTAGATAGACCCTTCGTCTGATCCAGCAGGGTTCTTAACGTTCTTATGAAATTTTCCTGTTGATTATTTTGACCTCTATGAACATGACAAACAGTGCATTAATTAAAGCAAGCTGAGTGGCACGTAAAGCAATCGCTGCAATGATGTTTTCATCTGGCCTTCCAAGAGGAAATAAATGAGCCAACTTTGAATGTCGCCCGGCTGTAGGTTTTGGGATATGCACAGAAATGATGTGGGGAAGTGAGAGAAATAACTTGACTGGTGCTGATGGCTTCAGTTCCATAGTCCATGTCTGTCCCGGAGCACACAGTGTTTACTTGTGCTGATAGACTACTTCTTGTTTTGTGGGTCTTTTTCCCCTGCATCACATCCAGAACTTTCTGAATAAGAAAACCCATCCTGGAAAGACCATTGTCTTCCTCCTCATTTACGTCATTGTTATTGTTTCCGTCTGTTGTTGTACGCTGATTAGTGATCTGACACTTAAGCAGCTAGACATAGATGAAATGATGAAATCTTCTTCTTACTGATCATTTTTCAATATTTCCCCAAATATTGAAAATATTTTTTGGCCCTGCACTTTGGTGGTCTCTCTCGACTCCAACACACACACACACACACACACACACGGAGGGAGGGAGGCTGCGTTTGCACAGAAGAGTAAGCCAGGATTTTGGTGAATCTTCGCTTACCAGGAACAAGCTATATGCTGGTGCGTGCAGCTCATTCGCTTTTGCTTGTCTCCTTCCACTAGCAGGAGGTGGTAAACAAAGCATTGTTTGTTTGGTGTGTTGACTGATCCTGGGATCCTGGCTTGTTGCTTCCAAACAAGCCAGGATTCATAAAGCAAGAACAAATCCTGGTTTACAGCCTTGGCTTGTAAGGGAGCAACAAGCCAGTATCCCAGAGCTATACATTAAACAAACAATTTGTTAGTTTAGCAGGTAGCACTAGTGGAAGAAGCCAAGCACAAGTGAATGGGCTGCGTATACCAGCACAGAGCTCGTTCCTGATTGCCAGCATCCTGGTTCACTGTTCTGTGTGAACACAGCCAATAACTCAGCCATTGGTGGGAGATAGATAGATAGATAGATAGATCTGATCACACGATCCTCCTAAATTATAATATGTCTGGTTGGGCTGCTGTGTGGTTGGGCTAAACGTGAGCATCTGGGGAAGTGGTGGGTTAACTGGATAAATGGGTGCATGGGTATGCTTGGCTTGAAGTCAGATTTCAAGGCCTGCCAGGAGGTCTGGATCTCTCTCAATCCCAGATAAGTGGCATTCAGCAATGCCAGTGATGTTGTTGGCACTCAACAAGGTTGGCCTTGGCAGCAAAAGCTGCCTTCAAATGAGAAGGAAACTTTGGGGATGCACAGTGCTTGGATGAGTGTCCTAGCTGCATGCCATGGCAGATGAAGGAGAGGGGGAGAGAGAGAGAGAGAGAGAGAGAGAGAGAGAGAGACTGGGGACTGCATGCCATGGCAGATGAAGGGGGGGGAGAGAGATTGCAGTGCATGGCAAACTCATGCCATGACAGAGGGACTGCAAGGGGCCTGCATGCCATGGCAGATGAAGGGCGGGGGGTTGCAGTGTGTGCCTGAGCTGGATTGGGGGGGGGGGAACGGGACAAAACACCTGCTCACATTTTCTTCTGAAGACTAAATAGCTGTTTTGAATACCATTTAGTGGAAAGGCAGGATACAAATTTAACTAATACATAAATTAATACATCAGACTGGTTTCATTTAAACTTTTTGGATCCTGTATCCAAAATAGTTCAGGATAATGAAGGAAGGGAGAAAAATAATGGCAGCTGGAAAGAGTTGTTTGTTCTGCATTTGAACTCCTCCATGGCCAAAAACATGATACCTCTTCGAGATGAAGCTGTAAATCCCTGAGAGAGGGAGGATAGGAAATAACAGAGGCCTTTCTTTTTGTGTGTTAATAGGACTGCAGTTATCATTACAGGAAGAGAGGCTCTTCCCATTTGCCCACCCGTGAGAACAGTCAGGTGGGTGACCACACATGAGAGGGCCTTCTCTGCAGTGGCCCCACACCTTTGGAACAAGTTGCCATCGGAGGTCTTTCATGCTCTGTCATTGCAGGCTTTTAAGAAGGCCATGAAAATGTATTATTTTACCATGGCCTTCTCTTGATATGACTGCTGTTGTTGTTGGGTTTATTGTCGGCTTTTATTGCTGCTTGTATTTGCTATTTTATGATGTTTATGTTTTTATCACTTTTAATATTTAAACAGTTTTTATTTATTTTATTGCCGTGAGCTGCCTTGGGAGGGCTTCTGCCCTGAAAGGTGGCTGAGAAATCTTTTAAATAAATAAAAATAAATAATCTATATTATATCTGTCTATATCTGTCTATACGTACAAATCTCTTGCAACTGAAGGTCAACTTCTGACAATTTGAGTTTCAAAGGTTAAAAAAAAATGGAATCCAAAACTTTCATCACTTTCATGTGGACAGCAAAATAGCTACATGTGTTCGAGACAAACAGCTCGTCTAACTAAGTCGCTGTGAGCTTCTTTGGAAACTGGATTGCCATTTGTAAGATGACCATGAAAAACTCAAGACTAGTGTAAACTGAATTTAATGATGCGTGGAAACCTTCCTGGAGATTTATGTTGGTCCTCAGAGAGCTCAGTGTAGGAGCACCTGCTGTGCATGCAGGAGAGCCCAGGTTCCACTCCCAGCATCTCCAGATTTAAAAAAGGATCAGGCAGAAGGTGATAGGAAGGGTGTCTCTCTGCCAGAAGCCTTGGAGACCAGCTGCCGGACAGAGGAGACACTCCTGGGCTACAGGGACCAATTGTCTGGCCTTAGACAAGGCAGCCTCCTATGTCTTCTGGGCAGAAACCTCAAAACCTGCCAGCTGCAGCCCCTTGAGAACTTGCTTCAGGTAAAACTCAGTGGCAAGTCAAAGAATGGTGGAGTCATATGGAAACTCTTTTTTTAAAATATTTTTATGTCATTTGTGTTCTAAGGTACATAATGACTTTAACATATAACCAAAACAACAACAGTAAGTTTGTCTGCCATTGTTTGTCAGACAATTTCCAGTCTCCTTGGCTATGACTCCGTTCCAGAAAGATGAGTATTTGGTGGATGCTGGTCTGTCTTAAAAAGCCACATTTCCATGAACCTGTCTGTTTTAATTGTTCCTCTGCTTAATATATTATGCTCTGTTAACTTTTCAGCTAAAGTAACTGTCTACATTCTGGAACACCATCCATCCACCATAGATCCCTGACTTGTTTTCCAATGCTGAACTATTTCCATCCTTGCCTCTGCTAATGGCAACAAAAGTAGGTCCTTATTAGGGCTGTGCATGGACCCCCCCACTTCGCTTTGGATGCCGCTTTGGACCTTCTGAAGCAGCCCCGCTCCACTTTGGACCGATTTGGGCCCCATCCTCTTTGACTCAGATCTGAATCCGAAGTGAGATTTGGATATCCGAATCATTCTGATTTGACATTTTCCCATTGACTTGCATTGGAAAATAGAAGCAGCCATAACTTTTTCACTTTTCACGATAAATACATGAAATCTGGGCTACTATCAGCCCACATGGAGGGGATCCCACCTGCCAAATTTCAGACAGTTGAGTTTTTGTGCTAGGCGCAGGTGAAATTTGAGTTTTTCAACAAAAACTCTCAAAGCAAAGAGCTATAACTTTTCACTGTTTTGACAAAGGTGCTTGATATTTGGGAAACTCCCAGCCCCCCTGGAGGGGATCCCACCTACCAAATTTCAGACAGTTTGGCCCAGTAGATTTTGTGCTAGGCACAGGTAAAATGTGTTGTTCTCAGAAACTCAAACCAAACTCAGAAGAGATAATGATCAGAGAAGTTTGGTGTTGAAGTGGAGGAGGTCACTATCCCTAATCTCTCCTGTAGGTTTTTTTGAACTGCAAACAACTCCTTTCCCCTAGTACTGCTCCATTCAAGAACAGAGTCGATGGCCTCAGGCTCTCAGTGGTCTTGCCTGACAGAGGCAGCAAGACACAGCAAGCAACCTTGCCAGGAGAGCACATTGAGTCAAACTATGGAAACCTCCGCCTGGTGGACCCATACTTCCCCCACCCATCTCCTCCATGGTGGCCTGCCTAAGCCCCTTGGGGGTGAGAGACAGAGACCTGGTGGGGGTTCCGGAGGCACTACCAGCCTTCCGCTTGCCCCGCTGCCAGCCTGCTGGGACGTGGGGGCCTCTCCCCCGAGCAAGACTGATTGGTGCTGCCTCCTTAAGTGCAGGAGCCGGCTGCTGGCGCTGTAGCGCCCTGGCTGCTTCCCCTGCTCAGAGACGCCTTGCAGTGGCAGCAGACGGCAGTGCTGGGATCCGCTCCCACCTCAGAGTGGTCCCACAGGATGCTGCCCTGACGTTTCTGTGGAGACACAGACTGCCTGCCTTGAGTCTTGGGGGTCACCACATGAGCAGGGCAAATGCAAGAGGGGTCGGGTGCTGGAGCCTCTGCCTGCTGCTCCTCCTCCAACACACCCTGGAGGACCTCCTCCTCTTCGCTGCCCACCATGCTGAGGACAGCAGACACCTCTGACCTAACGCCCCTCAGCAGGCTCCCCTCTTCCACGACAGAAGGAGATGCTGCTCCTTTGGCAAGAGTGCTACGGCTGCTGCCAGCACCAGCCTCCTCAAACAATGTCCTCTGGGCACTGCGGCTGGCCCCCACACTCTGCTGCCCCACTACACCTAGACTCACTGCCTGGACTGGCGGAGAGCCAGCTTGCCTACCAGCGCTGCTAGGCCCAGTGGCCCCTTGCCCACCTCCGCCCCTGCCAACAAGACCCCAAAGATGCCTTCTATTGGGCTTGCTTGCATTGCAACACACAGTGTAGTATTATATTGTTATTTAAATAATAGCTCTTAATGTGTGTGTAGTGCTTTGCCCACTGTTTTTCGAAATGTGGACCATGTGCTCTGATACACACTGTTTGCTTGTCCACAGCAGAAGTGCACACACACGCAGACACACAAGAGCAAAAGAAAAGCACATGCTAAACTACCTATAATCAACGGGAGGGTGATGTCAAGGGCTCCTTGGGGACCTCTCTCAGTCTAATCCAGTAGCCAAGTCCAGACACGGACAAAGGGATTCTTTTCAAAGCTTTATTCCTCTTTTACAACTTAACAACTCTACTGTTAGCAACTAGATATGAGCAGCAGAGTACCTATGCCCTAAGTTGGAACAGTTGATCCCCATTTGAAGGAGAATCACTGGCAGACCCTGAACTTATGGGCTAGGGAGAGTCCCTCCCCTTTTCTCTTGGATCCTCTGGGCGCAACCGTTGTTTGTGCGCCAAGCGGGCACTACGCCTCCTTTCCGCGCCCTCCATTTGGCGCTGCTCTCTGCGTTGGCGTCGTGCGTCCAGCAAGTCTTCTTCCTGTGCTCTCTCACTCCAGGGTCTGCTATCTATGCTAGGAATGCCGGTGGGAGGAATCCCTGCCAGCTGTTGGCTCTGGGAAGGATGAGCACTCCCCTCTCCCAGGAGCAGCTGCTCTTCCTCAGAATCAGAACTACTCTGGGATTCTATGGGCTCAGTGTCCACCCTGACAGGAGAGGACTATAATCCAAACAGAAGAGAAGAGGGTTGTTGTTGTTGACAGAGATCAAAAATGGGAAGGGAAGGAATACAGGAATCAAGAATGGGGGATGGGGAGCCAAGAACAAGGACAGGAAAATGTTATATATGAATGAAAGTATGGGCGAACCAATGGTTGAGAGAGAATTGAGAATTGCGGGGCGTGGAGAGCTTAAGAACGAGGCAAGGCAAGTAAGGTAAAATTTTCTGGATTTTTAAATGAACAAACAAGAAGAATGACAGGTAAACCTATTAGATAAGGGTGGGGTCGAGGGAGACAAAAAATAGGGGGGAAACTTGAAGCAAGTACTAAATGTTTTGTTTTTTAAATAATCTACAAAAGAAAGAAAGAGAATAGTTGAACTGGGAAGGAAGAAGAACAGTACAAATGAACACACACACACCGCTCTAGCCAAATAAGTTCAGACAGAGCCCTACACCAGAATTATCTGTGTCTGGCAGTGAGCACACGCAGCCATTTTTCTCCAGGTTATTCAGTATCCCCCACCACCACCACTATCCCTGATTGGAGACTGCTGGGTTACGTTCAGCCCTAATTTGGCAATTAGAGTTGCCATTTGCCAAAGATCCCTCCCTCCTCCTCCTCCTCCTCCTCCTCCTCCTGCTCTCCCCTTCCCCACTCCCTCCTCCTCTTCTCCCCCTCCCTGATCTCTCTCAAGTTGATACATTGGGGGCCAGGCTGTCTGGGCTGCTCAGAAGGCATCAAAAGAGTTATGAATCTCTGAGGTGGACGAGGCACTTCATCAACGAGCTGCTTTGCTTTGGGGCGCCTCGGTGCCGTTCTGATCTGCCTTGTATCACACTGAGGCACTTCTGCATCAGCCTGCTTCACCACATTATCTGGGCTTTGGACCAAAGCGGTGCACAGCCCTAGTCCTTATGCAATAACTGGCATATGGTCAAGGAACACCTAATGTCTTTGAATGAGTTCAAATCTCCAGGGCCAGATGAACTGCAGCCTAGAGTAATAAAGGAACTGGCAGAAGAACTCTCAGAACTGCTGTCTATTCTCTTTGAGCAATCATGGAGGACGGGGGAAGTGCCAGATGACTGGAGGAGGGCTAATGTTGTCCCTATCTTCAAAAAGGGTAAAACGGAGGAACCTGGGAACTACAGACCAGTCAGTCGGACATCGATCCCTGGGAAAATTCTGGAGCAGATGATAAAGCAATCCATCAGGAAGCACCTTGAAAACAATGCCGTGATTACTCAAAGCCAACATGGATTTGTCAAGAACAAGTCCTGCCAGACAGATCTGATCTCATTTTTTGATCAAGTCACCTCCCTTGTGGACCGTGGGAATGCTGTAGACATAATATACCTCGACTTCAGCAAAGCTTTGGACAAAGTGCCCCATGATATCCTGATGAGCAAACTAGCTCAAAGTGGGCTAGATGAAACAACGATCTGGTGGATCCACAGTTGGCTACAGAATCGGAATCAAAGAGTTCTTCTCAATGGGATCTTCTCCAACTGAGGAGAGGTAACGAGTGGGGTACAAGCAGCTTATCAAATCTGCAGATGACACAAAATTGGGCAGGATAGCTAATACTTTGGAAGACAGAAACAAAATTCAAAGTGATCTTGATGGACTGGCGCGCTGGGCAGAAAACAAGAGAATGACATTTAATAGGGATAAGTGCCAAGTTCTGCACCTAGGAAAAAGAAACCAAATGCACAGTTACAAGATGGGTGATAGTTGGCTCAACAACACTACAAGCGAGAAGGATCTTGGAATTGTTGTCGATCACAAGCTGAATATGAGCCAACAATGTGATGTGGCTGCAAAAAAGGCCAATGCTCTTTTGGACTGCATTAATAGAAGCATCGCTTCCAAATCCCGGGAAGTACTTGTTCCCCTCTACTAAGCACTGGTTAGGCCTCATCTGGAGTACTGTGCCCAGTTCTGGGCACCGCACTTTAAGAAGGATGCAGACAAGCTGGAGAGGGTTCAGAGGAGGGCAACGAAGATGATCAGAGGACTGGAAACAAAGACCTATGAGGAGAGACTGAAAGAACTGGGCATGTTTAGCCTTGACAAGAGAAGACTGAGGGGAGATAGGATAGCGCTCTTCAAGTCCTTGAACGGTTGCCAGAGATCTCTTCTTGATCATCCCAGAGTGCAGGACATGGAAGAATGGGCTCAAGTGACAGGAAGCCAGATTCCGGCTGAACATCAGGAAAAACGTCCTGACTGTAAGAGCAATACGACAATGGAACCAATTACCTGGGGAGGTGGGGGGCTCTCCCACACTGGAGGCCTTCAAGACGAGGCTGGACAGCCATTTGTCAGGGATGCTCTGACTTGGATTGCTGCATTGATCAGGGGGTTGGACTCGATGGTCTTGTAGGCCCCTTCCAACCCTACTATTCTATGATTCTATGATTCTAAGTGTGTCTGTGAGGGATGCAAAAACTGTAAGGATGGATAAGTGTGAGGGATGCAAAAAACTCTTTTTGCATCCCTCAAAATTCCTCAGATGTGTTGGCTGAAAAGAAATATCAAAATTCACCTGAAAACCTGACTTTAGGCTTAGTTCTGTGGTATCGCTAAACCATGTAATCTGGTTTGTCTTCCGCGATATGCCAGGCTTCATCATCCAGCAAATTTTGCCAATCTCTCTTGGCTTAGAAGAAATACACAGAAGTATTTCCATGTGCAAGGCAAATGTACCTTTCAGTGGTCATCTTCCCATGGCAGCACGCAGACAGGAAGCAGTCCAATGTGTGAAGTCCCTCTCCTCTCATGAACAATTGTGGGCTGTCAGTTGTATCACTGCCAGAATATTGAGCTTCCCAAGAAGGAAAGATAACATCTGTTCCAGGGCTCAGATGTCTGCCTTGAAAACCCAAACCACAACTGACATCAGATTGCATCTATTTGGGAGGCCTTTGACCATTCAATAGCTGTTCTGTGAGCATTTGCAATGGAATTTTGCCCTCCAGTACTTTTTTTACAATAAAATAGCTTGAAAATGTCCCAGTGTTTCTGCAGCACTATGACACATGCTTGAATTTGAACATTCTCATGCTCTGAAATACACCATGCAACACCAGTGGAGGCTGGTGCCTCTGATTTTGGGGATGCTGTGAATCCATCCTAGGTTTCAGTCAGAACCAGCCAGAATTTTAATCCAAGGAACTGAACCATAGCCTCAAAATTGGTTCAGCACCTTGGATAGCTCCTTTGGAGTTCTGGCTGGTTCTGACTGAAACACAGAATGGCTTCACAGCCTCACTGAAATCAGATCCACCAGCCTTCACTGTGCATCAGTAATGTAAACTGTGTGGGAAAGACAGTGCTTCCTGGCAGAGAGAAATCATATGCTATGCAGGGCTATGGTAAAAAAGAAAAAGATGATCTGTGACCACCAACTCCCACCTGTAAGACCACGGCCACAATCCAGAAACAGGATGTGCATGCACAGGGGAGGATGGAGACTTTCAAACAGACCAATTCATGGAGGACTGGTTTATCAACAAGTATAAGCGATCTTCAGGGTTACTTCGTGGGTCTGCTTCAGTGGTACCTCTTAAAATTAGTGGGAAAGAGGTGATGGTGGCCATCAGCTCAGATTACTTTACCAAAAGATTAGCTGTGGTGGACAGGGCTGTCAACGCTAAAGAGTCCATATTGTCTTGAGCACGCTCCCGGAGCACGGCAGCTCCATGTGAGCTGTTAACCCCTCGAAGACTGAGGGCTGATGCACTTGCTGACCCCGATTCATGGGGCTGCTTCATAGGCAAAAGCTGGGGCTTTCTCTTCACAAGCAGTCCCTTGCTCCCAAGTAGACACTTCCTCCTGAGTAAACCCTGGGCAAAAGGCTCTTCGGGTGGCCAGGCAGGCACTCCGCTGACTCTGAACGTCTCACCTGGCCTGTCACTGCCAGAGAGAGTTGTGGGATGCGGGAGGGCAATTAAGAACAATACAGGCAGGTACATATGGGAGGAGGTGATCCTTCAAGCAATAACCTGGCCCCAGGCTGTTTATGGGCCTCTCTACACCAGCCTAAAATCCTGCATTTAAAACGGGGCTTTCTGCTTCCATTTTAAATGCAAGATCACAAGGACTCCCCTTTCCCCCCGCTTCCTTTTCCCCCTTCCCTCCCCCCCTTCTCCCCATATCTGAGTCTTCCATGATCTTTCAATGATCTCGCTCCTCTTCTTGCCGCTTTCCCCCTTTTCACGGAGGGAACTCAAGCGGAACACAAGGGGTAACTTGATAGCTCATTATCTGTGATCTATTTAAAAATGGAACAAAGGGCATTTAGTGCAGGAGATGCCTTGGAGGATCCCTGCGTCATGTAAAGAGCCTGCAAACTTCCGTGAAGGAGCAATCTCAATCGCAGGATAAAAGCTCTGTGTGAAGAAAGCCTAGGTCAACAGAATGACATTTAATAGGGATAAATGCCAAGTTCTGCACCTAGGAAAAAGAAACAAAATGCACAGTTACAAGATGGGGGATACGTGGCTCAACAACACTACAAGCGAGAAAGATCTTGGAATCGTTGTCGATCACAAGCTGAATATGAGCCAACAATGTGATGTGGCTGCAAAAAAGGCAAATGCTATTTTGGGCTGCATTAATAGAAGCATCGCTTCCAAATCCCGGGAAGTACTAGTTCCCCTCTATTCAGTACTGGTTAGGCCTCATCTGGAGTACTGTGTCCAGTTCTGGGCACCACACTTTAAGAAGGATGCAGACAAACTGGAGAGGGTTCAGAGGAGGGTAACAAAGATGATCAGAGGACTGGAAACAAAGCCCTGTGAAGAGAGACTGAAAGAACTAGGCATGTTTAGCCTTGAGAAGAGAAGACCGAGGGGAGATATGATGGCGCTCTTCAAGTACTTGAAAGGTTGTCACAGAGAAGAAGGCCAGGATCTCTTCTCGATCATCCCAGAGTGCAGGACATGGAATAATGGGCTCAAGTTGCAGGAAGCCAGATTCCGGCTGAACATCAGGAAAAACGTCCTGACTGTTAGAGCAATATGACAATGGAACCAATTCCCTAGGGAGGTGGTGGGCTCTCCCACACTGGAGGTGTTCAAGACGAGGCTAGACAGCCATCTGTCAGGGATGCTCTGACTTGGATTCCTGCACTGAGCAGGGGGTTGGACTCGATGGCCTTGTAGGCCCCTTCCAGCCCTACTATTCTATGATTCTATGATTCTAGGTCTTTGAATTGTAATACCAGCCCTTTGGATCAGGCCTGGACATGGACTGGCAACCAGTGCAGATGGAACAGTATTGGCATAATATGAAAGGCTGTCACAGAGAGGAAGGCCAGGATCTCTTCTTGATCATCCCAGAGTGCAGGACACGGAATCATGGGCTCAAGTGACAGGAAGCCAGATTCCTGCTGAACATCAGGAAAAACTTCCTGACTGTTAGAGCAATACGACAATGGAACCAATTCCCTAGGGAGGTGGTGGGCTCTCCCACACTGGAGGCGTTCAAGACGAGGCTAGACAGCCATCTGCCGGGGATGCTCTGACTTGGATTCCTGTATTGAGCAGGGGGTTGGACTTGATGGTCTTATAGGCCCCTTCTAACCCCACTATTAGATGATTCTATGATCATGTTGGCCAGTGCCCTTAACAGTCTTGCTGCCCCATTTTAGACTAGCTGAATTTTCCAGACCCAAAGGGAGCCCCATGCATTGTAGTAATCCATTAAGGAAGTAGTTGGTATACCAGCTTAAGCTGATAAAAGGTGCTCCATGCCACCGAGTCCACCTGTGCCTTGAGTGACAGTTCTGGACCCAAGAGCACCCCCAAACTATGAAACTGATCCTTTAGGGGGAGTGCAACACCCTCCAGAAGAGGTTGAACATCACTTAGCTGGGCAGAAGGACCACCCGCTAACAGTACCTCCGTCTTGTCTGGACTGAGTTTCAGTTTATTGGCCCTCATCCAGTCCCTTACCGTGCCCAGGCACTGATTCAGAACAGCCACTTTCTCACCTGGATTTGATGAAAAGGAGAGGTACAGCTGGGTGTCATCCTCATATTGATGACACCTCAGCCCACACCTCTGGATAACCTCCCCCAGTGGTTTCATGTGGATGTTGAACAGCTCGGGGGATAGAACAGAACCCTGTGACACCCCATAGTGTAGCTGCCAAGTCACAGAGCAATACTTCCTCAGCACCACCATCTGGAACTGGCCATCCAAGAAGGAGCGGGACCGCTGCAGCACAGCACCTCCAACTCCCAGCCCAGACAACCTATCCAGAAGGATACCATGGCTAATGGTGTGGAAAGCCGCTGAGAGGTCCAGGAGAATCAGCATTGTCGCACTCCCCGTCCCTCTCCCGGCACAGGTCATCCCAAAGGGCGACCAAGAGAGTTTCGGTTCCAAAGCCAGGCCTGAAGCCTGATTGAAATGGATCTAGATAATCCACGTCATTCACGAGTGCCTGGAGCTGTCCTGCCACCACCCGCTCCAGGCCCTTGTTCTAAAGCTCAGCTGCTCAGAAAGTTGCTTGTTCTGCTCTAACATCGCTTCCAACTGATTCCTTTAATCCTCACAAGGGCAACAGATCATGGAAATACGTTTCCACAAATATCCTCAACAGCCTCCTCCAACCTGCTGCCCTCCAGGTGTGTTGGACTGCTGGTGGCTGGAAAGGATGGGAGTTGCAGTCCAACACATCTGGAGGGCACCAGGTTGGGGGAGGCTGACCTGCAATCTAGCCTCATTTCCCCTTCAGGTTAATGGGGTTGCAGCCTGGGCTGCCCTACTAGTTCTATGGGCCCTGGTAAAGTGCACTCCCCCCCGCCCGCCATACTTGGGCCCTCCTGAGGCACACAAAGGGTAGCCCCTGGGCACGCCGCGGCTGGCATGCTTGCGTCTCCTCTTTGTGTCTTTCGGAGGTGAGTGAGGCCTGGCTCTCTGCTCCTGAGACCGAAATCCAAGTATGTCACCCACCAAAAACAGGAATCCGGCATTTCCGCTTCTCCTATACCTGCTATAGTTATAATTAATACCTGCTGTGCTGCTGAAGCCAAGGGAGGAGAAAAGGCCCAGCCGTCCCCTACCTCCACGAGCAAGGGACAGCTGTTAGGGCTCCTGGCCAGCATTACCCGTGTGTAAGCAAACCATTTTCCAAAGAAATGATGTCAGGATTTGCCAGATGCTGCGAAAGTGGGAGACTGGCCATGACCACATGTAGCTCTTACGAAATTAAAGAGGCATTATCGCTCACAGGCCTCGGCTTCCTCTGACCTCGGCAAACCAGGACTTTGTTTGGAAAAACGGCCTTGCCAGGTCTGATCAAGGCCCATCGACTCCCAGAAGTGGCCAGCAGATTCCCCTGGGAGCTCAGGAGTAGGGAGCGACGGGCATGATGGTCGACTTCACCTGTCACCCGTCTCCCGCACCCAGCTCTCGGGTGGATTTACGGTCTCTGGACTTTGGGGTTCCAGAGAGCCACCAGGGCTAACAGCAGTTCTAGATCGCTCCTCCCCTGTGTATTTGTCCAGTGGCCTTTTCAACACCATCTCGGTTAAACACCATCCCCACAACTTTTAGCCGTGAATTATATGTCCCCCTTCCCCAATCTTCCCCAATGCAGGTCCAACCCCCTGCACTGAGCAGGGGGTTGGACTCGATGGCCTTGTAGGCCCCTTCCAACCCTACTATTCTATGATTCTATGATTCTATGAATCTGGTGCCCTTCAAATGCGTTGGACTGCAACTCCCATCATTCCTAGCCAGGAATGGGGAAGACTGCTATGAGTTAATCATGTACTGCAGGGGGAGACAGTAGCTCTTCAGATGTTTTGGACTTCAGCTCCCAGCATTCCTAGCCATTGGCCATGCTGGCAGGGGCTTAGGATCATAGGAGCATAGAGTTGGAGGGGGCCATTGAGACCATTGTATCCAGCCTCCTGCTCTGTGCCAGAAATCCAGTTTACAGCATTCCCGACAGATGGCTCTCCAGTCTCTGCTTGAATACCTCCAGCAACGGAGATGCCTCCAACTTCTGGGAGTTAAAGTCCAAAACATCTGCACGTACCTTCTGCCCACCCTGATGTACTGCATAGACATAGTATTGTATCAGTCTTGAGCCTACTACCTATCAAGTTCATTGGGTGCCCCAAAGTTCTAGTATTCTGGAAGACAACAATTTCTCTCTGTCCTTTCCCCCCTAAACTTTTCTTATAGGGAAAAGTTTCTTATAATTTTTTCTGATGAGGAAAATGTTCATACCCCTTTATAATTCAGGCTGCTTTTTCTTGTGAAGAGTCTACGATACCCCTTTCTGAGATGGGGCCACCAGAACCCAGGGCACCTGTGTCAGGTTCACTCACAAAATGCAAATTACCTGATTAAAAAGGGAGAAGAGGTGGTTCATTACAAGGGGTCTCTTACTGCAAATTTCAGTGCTGCATTCAGAGGTATCTGAAGGGCAGTTTATTGGTCTCATGTCTCCCTCTTCTGGATCTATTCAGCATGGAGCACTTCCCTCTAAGGAGGTTCTTTGTCCATCATAAATAAATCACATTTATCTCCAACAAAGCTCAAAAAGGGAATGGAAAAACTTGTCACACAAAAGTGTCTCTACACTTGGAAGGGATGATTCAAATGGCTCATTTTTCTTTGAGTGTGCAATATAAAAGATGGAGGGAAGAAAGAACAACACTTCTCTTGAGGAGGGTCCCCAGCTGGACCATAAGAACATCAGAAGAGCCCTGCTGGGTCAGACCCAGGGTCCATCTCATCCAGCATTCTGTTCACCCAGTGGCTAACCAGCTGTCAACCAGGAACCCACAAGCAGGGCATGAGTGCATCGGCACCCTCCCACCCATGTTCCCCAGCCACTGGTGTGCATAGGCTCACTGCCTCTGGTTCTGGAGGTAGCACATAGCCATCAGGACTAGTAGCTATTGATAGCCTTCTCCTCCAGGAATCTGTCCAGCCCCCTTTTAAAGCCATCCAAGTTTGTGGCCATCACTACATCCTGTGGTAGCGAATTCCGTAGTTCAACTATGTGCTGTGTGAAGAAATGCTTCCTTTTGTCTGTCCTGAATCTCCCACCAATCAGCTTCATAGGATGACCCCGGGTTCTAGTATTTTGAGAGAGGGAGAAAAAAGTATCCCTACCCACATTCTCCACGCCATACATACTTTTGTAGACCTCTATCATGTCTCCCCTTACCCTCCATTTTTCTAAGATAAACAATCCCAGCTGTTGTAACCTTCTCTCAACGGGGAGATGCTCCAGCCCCCTGAGCATCTGAATTGCCCTTTTCTGCACTTTTTCCAGCTCTGTGATATCTTTTTTTAGGTGTGGTGACCAGAACGCAGCCAGACAGGTACATCCAGAAATGCTACAGGCAAAGCATGAATGCTACAGGCTGGTGGGAGACTGCCAGTGTGGTGCAGGGGCTAGGAGGCCGGGCTAGGGCCAGGGAGACCTGGGTTCAAGTCCCCATTCAGCCATGAAGCTGTCAATGGATGCCTTGGGCCAGTCACACTCAGTCTGCCATTTGCCTCACAGGGTTGTTGTGAGGATAAAATAGGGGTGGGAAGAACCGTGTATTCTTCCCTGAGCTCCTTGGAGGCATAATGCAATAAAAAATGCAGCTGCAGATGTCCTCCCTCACTGCTTGCCCCTTCTGGCAACTGGAACCCCTTTGAACACGGAGGTTTCAGGCTGCTCATGAAATGCTGCTGTTAAGATCCACAGTCCTCTGACATTTTCCTGCACAAGGCTCCTTGACATGAATAGGAGCTGGGATGTCACCAGTGGTCATTCAGTGGCTCCGATATCAGTGGGGCAGTGAATCCGCTCTGGGTTTCAATCAGAACCAGTTAGACTCTAAAGGAGCTATCCAGCCACCACTGCCTGTTCCTAAGAGCCACTGCATTGTAGTGATGAACAAAATATTCCACCACTGTGTTAACTGAGTATCTTCAGTCCCTGGGTGCATACTATGTGTACCACTTGCTGGCATGTGCCAAACGTATACCACCACCACTACCACCACCCAGCACACACGTCCTGGATCTCCTTGGAATTCAAGAAGGCTTGTCACTGCAGGGAAATCACAGCCAAGGAGCTGACAAATGGCTGTGCCATTTCTTGGACAGGTGAGAGGAAACAGTCATTAACTCCTGTTTTTGGCTCCCTGAAAGGCTACCACTTAATTGGTGGAACATCATGTGTCGAAAGGGCAGGAGGGCCGAGGGGAGGCTGGGTCTGATGAACTGCCATGAAATGGTCGATGGCTCCTTCTGCCCTCCTGGGAAATTGTGGAGCATGAGAAGGAAAGTTTCCATGAAGGCTTCTCTAGGCTGAACTAAACTGACCATGTGGCCATAATTCATGAGAGGCGGGGGCGGGTGTCTAACAGTTAGAGTAAAAGGAGCATGTAGGAGAGCGGGGGCTGTGACTGACCACCCCAGAGTTGGTTGGCTGCTCCAGTCACTCTCTTGCCTTCCCAGCTCAGACACTGAAAGTGAAAGTCTGGGAGAGAGAAAGATTCTACTGAAATGGCTCACCTGGGCTAGTTTTGCAACCCCAAGATGACTAATAAACGTTTGTCCATTAATATCCATCAGTCACGTTGTGTGTGTTCTTCCCACAATTTTAATTGCTTGTTGTTAGGTTCCCCACACGCCACCTTTTCCCCTTCAGATATTCTGCTAGCTCTTCAGCATGTTCAGATGTTTATTGATTTTTGGTACCCAGATTTATTGAAAGTCCAAAGGACTTAAAAAAGAAGAAGACAGTATAAACAAAGCACATGGGAAGCTCAGGGAGATGCTAAATGACTGCCAGAACGTTTTTGGAAAAGCTGGCTGCTTTCAGACATTCTGCTGAGGAGGCTGCAATTGCATGCACAATGACATGGGAGTAAGCCCCGCTGATTCAGTGTTCACAGGAAACTATTGCGTAAACGTGCACAGGATGAGACTGCAAGAACAATATTTCGATTCTGCATACCTGTAAATGGAATGGAAGGGCAGTACATTCCAATTTTAAACTGCTCTCTTTGGACTGAGGTCATTTTTGCCCCTCTATCATAATCTAGTATTACTTGGGTCACCAGATGGCCATGCTGTCTGGGGATGATAGGAGTTGTAGTCCAACACATCTGGAAGGTGCCAGGTTGGGGAAGGGTGGGCTAGATTAAGGAAAGACTTAGAGGAGAGGTCTGTGAACAACCACTAGCCACAATGGCTGAGTGTAAAGTCAGATGCTGTATGCTAGCCTTCTCCAGCCTGGTTCCCTCTAGACTACCCAGCATTCTCCTGCCAGCATGGCCTCCAGTCCCAACAGCACTTGGGTGGCCACTGTGGGAGGCAGGATCATGGGCCAGATGGACCCAATCCTGCGGGGCTCTCTTGATGTTCTCAAGTTCCACTCTCTATGGTGTGTTGATATCATCCAGAAGTGCCACACCGGGGAGGAGAGCGCATCCTGCCCATCTGTCCTCACAAAGGCGCGAAGCTGCATGGGCGGCCTCAACGAGAGTCCCGCTGCCGAGAGTGGCGAGGGTGGAAGCAGTGTCCAGGGGGCTGGGCGGCTGTGGCGGGGCCCGGAAGAAGGAGGGCGGCGGGGGGAGCGCGCTGGGCGATCTCCCTCCTCCCCAGAAGCGACGGGGGTCCAGCCCGGGACGGAGGCTCGCGTCCTCACTATGTGAAGGCAGAACTACCACGCGCATGTCTGGCCCCCTTGAGCGGAGCATGCTCATGGGTGGGGCGGCACCAGTCAGGGCACAGGTGCCCATCCCGGGAAAACTCTCCCGCAGCTCTGCTGAGCCATTCTTCGAAGGCGGCAGGTGAGGGGCCAGTCACCTGTGCCCCAGACATGGTGCCTGGCAGGGTGATGCGGGTGGACACTCCCCGAGGCGGCAGAAGAGACTTCGGGCAGGACTGGGCTCGTCCAGGGCTCACCAGGCTCTGCCCGGGAACTGCCAGCCAGTGCCAGGGCTCAGGGCTTTGCACACGCCCAGAGCAGCTCTCTGTGAGCGCTGCGGCCCGCCAAGGTTGCAGGCAGGCGAGAGCCTTTTCCAGGGAGCTGGATTTGACCTGAATGCGGGATGGCTGGTGGGCATTTTTCCCTGGGTCCCGGGGCCAGCAGAGCTCGAGGGACCATGGAACCAGCCCTGCAGGGGTTCAGCTTACGTTCTCAGGCAAGACAGGCAGCCACCATTCATCTCTGGAAACCCAGGGTGGGCTTGGCCCTGCGCAATTCCGGAGATTGGGGGTGGGGAGTCACAAGGCAATTCTAGACCCACAAGTACCAACTTTGAGTAAAAGGCAAAACATGTTAAAGAAGTGAACATTTTGTACTTTCTCAGGGAAAAGTGCCTGGAAACAAAAGACTTGCTTTGCTTCATCAGGCTAGGTGCCCATCTAGCCCAGCATTTTGTTTCTGGGGGCAGCAAGCCATTTGGGACACCCACACGCAACTAGGCATGAAGGCAATGGCCATCTCCAGTTCTTTGTCCCCAGCAGGTGGTGATCGGAGATGGACTGCCTCTGGACATGGGGGTTTCACTCAGCTGGCGTGACTGAGGGCTTTTCTTCCTCCATGGACATGAAGCCATCTAAGCTGGAGGCCACATTTGGAGCTGCACCCCCACTGGTCGGAAAGGGAGTGCCAGAAGTCAGGATGACTTGAAGCGCCTGAGGGAGGTGTCTTGAGGCATCTTCACAGTGCGGCCACTGAAGCCCAGCCACGAGACCCCGGAGACATCTCGGTTGTCCAGGCTCCCGGGCGGGTGCCCGGTGGCTCATTCAGTGCAAGCCTGAAGCCTCCCTCAAGCGCAGCACAGTGCCTGTGCAAGGACCGAGGGCCTGGGGGAGAGAGCCCACTTTCGACGCCGCAGCCTCTGGGGTCCATTCCAGCAGTCCAAAAGAAAGAAACCCCTGGAGTAGCTGTCCACCTGGGCGCGGGCGTGCCTGGGAAACCGGCGTGCAGCAGCACGGCCGAGAAGGAGCCCTTTGCCAGAGAAAGGACAGGAACGAAGAAGGCAACGTACCTGCCACGAAGGGCAAGGCTGGTCCAGGGCACATTGCTGGGGAGGGGTTTCATTCGAATCCAAAGGGCAAAGCTAGCAGCAGAAGCGGGCGGAAGAGCAGGATGTGTCCTTGCGCCTTGGTCCCTCCTCTCTTCTTTCTGCCTTCTGCCTCTTCGCTAACCATAGTGAACGTCGGCTCCAATGAGCAGGAAATCCTGAGGAGGCACCAGAGGGCAGCAGTTGGAAAGATCTCCCCTCGGCCAACAGCAACAGAAGAGCAAAACCCTTCCTGCTCTCCAGCCCTGTCTGCCCCTCTGTAGGCCAGCCTTCCCCCACCCTCGGTGCTCTCCAGATGTGTTCGACTACAAGCATGGCCGGCTGGGGGATTCTGGGAGTTGCAGCCCAACACGCCTGGCAGGCACCAGGGTGGGAAGGCTGCTGAGGCTAACTTGGAGGCACCCTTTTAATCTGGGAGTGTGGACTGGTCTGGTGACATCTCCAAGTTACCAAGCACGTGCGCAGGGACTGCAGTGCAAGGCGCCCTGAGTAGGTGCTGCCTGTGCACCAGAGGGAAGCACACATCTGTGGCTTCCCTTGGTATCCAGCCCTCTCAGTGTGAGTCCAGATGCTTCCTGATGGATGTAAACAGGCTGTGGGTGCGTGCAGTGTGGGGCAAATCCAGTCACCTAGCAGCAGCCATTCCACCTGGCTGCAGGGAAGGGAAAGATGGGGCTGCCGTGCCGCTCCATCCGCTCAGCAGCTCCATTTGGCTTCCCCATCAGCTGTTTCCATTCGAGCTGGTCAGCAGAAGAACTTTGTAACTCTAAGAACTGGCGCTTGAGGGCCAAGGTGTAAATTACCTGGATTGCATAGCTAGCAGTCATGTCTGTTTGTTTTTTTAAGCAAGCGGGATTTTCAAACCTGCGATTCATGTGAAAATCCCCTCCTGTCTACAACAATTAGCATTAGGACAAAGCTTCCACTGGTGCCAAATCTCCCCTCCCCATGTTCTGTGGTCTTGAGCTTAACAGTTTTTTTTTTTTTAAAAATTCAAATATAGCCCACTAGCTATGCAATTAATGTAACATGTGGTTAGGCTCCCATGTTTCCTTGTTTTTCTTTTCCCTCCTCATTCCTTTTTCCTTTTGTGTTGTGCCTTTTAGACTGTAAGCCTGCAGACAGGAACTTTCTTGGTTGTTGTTGATCTTATGTGCTCTCAGTCTGGGAGCCTTTTCAGCTGAAGAGCAGGGAAAAGGTGCTTTACATAAATAAATCCCACACAGACATTTCCACTCGGTTGAACAGGAGATGCTGTAAGCTCTGGGAGAACTTCCAAAATGTTCCTGGGCTTGTGCTAAAGATGTTAATTATAAATGAATATCGAACTGTTTGTTGGCAGCTGAGTGCAACCCCCTCTTAGGGTGAGGAGGGGGAAGCACCCAATGCCACAGAAAGAGGGAGGAAGGACTGAGGATGCCCAGGGCACGGCCTTGATCTTGCACTTGCATAGTGCTTGGACAGACTTAAAGATTCCTCTGAGGCAACCCCCATGCCAATTTCTTATCTCCCCCACTTGGGCTGAACATTATTTTTAGTAGATCATATTGTGTTCGCTTTTAAGCAGCAAGTGAACAAAACCAATAATTTGCAAGGTGGCATTTTTACTATGGAGAGGAACCAGTTCTCTGTAGCATCTGGCCATCTAATGCAAAGACCACGGCCTCACATCCCTCCTGGACCAGAAATCCAGGAGTGGTAAACTTCTGCTCACCTGGGAGCAGATGCTACAGAGAATTGCTTCAGCTATTCCTGTGTCAGCTGGGAAGAAACAGCAATTGGCTAAAAAAAATGTTCCAGTAATTCAAGAAGACTCAGTTCCATGAGATGTTTCCTCCAACAACTTTGTTTCTCAGAATCAGTTCGCTTCAGCAGGGCCCCAACTACATGGCACTGCTTTCACCCCCACCCTGTCGCAACTGCGCAGCATCGCAGGACAGGGATACACTCGTGATTTATTGCGGGCTTCCTTAACAGACTCTGCCATGCCCTCATTTTTTTTGCCATTATACTTAAATGCGCAGCTGTGCAGCCCCGTGAGCATGGGGGTGCGACACCGTAGTGGCTGTTTTGTATTTTGGGGGTTCTGTTGTGTCTTTCCGTCCCTTGTTAGGTAAAACATGGGTGTTCTATGCTCCTTCATTTCCATGCCATCTGTTTGTCAGTTCCCCAGCCCGAGACTCTTGTGATGGTTTGTGTGAGCAGTACATACCTACCCATCGCTCTTATGGAGGCTAGAGCAAAGTTGGTCCTCCCCCAAGACCCTCCCGGCCCCGGGCACTGAGTCTAAAAGCAACCGTTGCGAAGGTATGAAGCTGCAAAAATGTGTGGAAGTGTGATTAAACAGATGAAAACGCCTCTCTGTGCCTCTGTAACTGCGCAGCTGTGAAGGGACAGGGGAGTAAAGGGGCATCACAGAGAGACTCAGGCACTACGCATGCCTACAACACGCCTGCCGCAAAATATGAAGTCGGTTCAGGGAAGGGACAGACGGCTCGCAACCGCAGGGAAACCCGCAGCAAACAAAAAAATTGCAGCAAAATGCCTCCTTGGAAATCCGCATTTTCTGGAAGAAAACCACGGATGGCTGTGAAGTGGCAACTATGTCACCTGTCCCGAGGCACCTCGACTCGCAGCTGCCTCCAAGTAAAAGGCTCATGTAGACGGGGCCCAGGTTTACTTGGGGGTAAATCCTGTTGAACTCGGTGGGACTTTGAATATAGCATCTTTAGGTTTTTTACAAGACATTCTTACATATAAAAAGGAGAAATCCAACTATTAAAATGCTTTTCCTGGTAAGTCAGGACAGGCTTTAAAATAGGGTTTAAAACAGCACACTGTGATTCCTAATTTTAACAAGACTGCTTCGATCTGCCCACTCTGCAAAGGGGTGTGTTTTTCCCCTAGATATTCAACTGCTGTCCACTATCACAGTGGCCCCCACTGAGTGGCAAAGGAGCCATCTTTTTATGGTGGCAGCCATTTTGAAATCCCCTAAATTCAAAAAAAGTGCTTCAGAACAGGGCTTCCTGTGAAAAAAACACAATGGTGGTCACTCCAGCTCTCTCCCCACACAAATAATTTTGCCTCACACTGAAATACAGCCAAAACAAAACAGCCTATTTGGAGAGTGATGGAAAGCCTGAGAAATGGTTCTTGTCAATTTGGCGCAGCCCCAGACTGTTGGCCTTTCATTTCAGTTGGCATTCCGGGTGGACTGTGCGCTTAAAGAGAAGTGGTACAGAGCAGAATCTGCTTGGAAGCCACGCCGGCGGTATTTTCCCCTTTGTCCACTCAAACATTGCACCAGGTGACTTGTCCCAGCACTCTCTGGTTGGATTTATTTGTGAAGGACTCTGTGATTTTCTGTTTCCAGTGTCTCAGATGAGGCCCATGGCAGTCAGGGAGGGTTTCCCATCCCACACCTGTTGGGATTTTTCTCCCAGCATGCTTTACAGTGTTCCAAAGGATCCTGGGAGATCCCTCACATTGAGCATTACAACTACTTGGGACATGTGCCCTGCAGGTGGGGCTGCTGAGCCTTCTGGGGATAGCGTCAGTGTGGGCTTCTCCTGATTTTTCAGGGGGCCTTTCCTGCACTTTGCTTTTAGTATCGGCATTGTGGAAGTGCCCCTGATTGCCTGCAGTTTCTTTTGCAAATGTGCTAATGGATCACCCACCTGGTGAGGCTGGAAGACCATGTTGGAGAGCTGCACATCATCTAAGAGAGGAAGGGGGAATCCCTTGGCCAGTCGTGCTGGAATATAAAATTCATGGAGGTCATGGAATGAAGCAAAAGGGTCAGTCAGATGGTGGCAGAGTGGAGGAATGACAGCCTCCACTCGGAACGTGTATACACCAGGGCTCCATTAATCCCTCCCTGCAGTTCTGTGATAAGAAAAGCCAAATTCTGCAATTGAAATATATCATGCCAATTAAACAACTCAAATGTTGTTGGATTTTTTTTTCTTAAATTGTCTCCATCTCTCCCACCCATGGGGAGACCATAGGAGCTACTCAGAGCACTGAAGCCTCTCCTCACAGCCATGGGCAGCTGCACACTTTCCCAGCTATCTGTATATATTTATATTATTGTATTATTGCTACATTTCTGTACTGTCCCATAGCCAAAGATCTATATAGTAACTATATGAACTAGGAACTTGCTTTAAACAAAACAACACAAAAGTCAGGGTTGTGACTGTTCAGCAGATGCCAAGCCTCCCTCCTGCTTGGATGGGGCCACAGGAGACATGTGGATTCACCCTGCCGTTTCTCATCCTGCTCTTGATGGACTCAATTTCCTGCAGAATGCTTTGTGAGCATCCCACTGTGCACTCTCATCCCAGGTTCCTCTTTCCCTAATAATTTTACTGCTCCTTCCATCTGGAGTTGGGCTTGGAGTTTTCTTGAAATTGCACGGCCAGATGGCCTGTAGGACATTGCTACAGACACTGAAATGAAAAGACAACTCTGTGAAACTGGGAATTCAGCAGGGGTGTAGATGAAGCCCAGGGGTGGGTGGGGCAAATGGTGCAATGGTCAGAGGAGGTGATGGGTCTGAGCAGCTGAAAGGGAACAGTGGACACTTGGCCAGTTTCAAACCATTGGAGCTCACTAGAAGTTGGACAGTATTTGGAGCGGCTACGCAACTTGGAAAACTGACATGCAAAACTGCTTGATTCAGTTGGGCAACCAAGCAGAGGCTGGATTCTCTTTTCTTCACTAGGAGAGCGTATCCTCTCTGGCGTGCCCCTTTCTCCGACATGCCCAGCGCCAGATTCCCCCACCCCTGTTTAGTCCTCAGTGAGCTAATGGGGAGTAGATGTGGAAGGGCTGGAGCCAGAATCAGGCTGCTTTCCCGTTGTCCACTGTACTTGCCTTCCAGACTGATCAGAGTCTCCATCTTGTTTTCACTGCAACGTTCCTTCGTGGCACCCACTGGCCAGGCACTGACACTGTGGACGGTTCCCTGGCTCTGGGACAGTATCCCATGTGCTTCAGCCTTCTCTCCTTCCGCCCTCCGCTCCCTCTTTGAGATACAAATAGTGGCACCTTCGCTCTCTTCAAGGAATGTGTAATATCACATCCTTCGTGATGCCTACCAAATTCTGCACTGGGCTCCAACCTCACCCAGGGACCTTCTGGGAAGCCCAAGGAAAGCGAATCTTTCTGCCTCTCTTCCCTGGTCTGTGAAATGGCCATAATGGAGGCTGCTTCACAGAGCTGTTGCGATAATGAATGAAATAAAGGCTAGAATCATGCACTTTGCACAGCAATGAGACCAAGTCCTTACCATTAATTTGAGGCATAAGGATGCTTGCAGCAAGGTAGTTCATGAGGACTTCTAGTATTTGTACCTGGGCATTGGGAGAGAAAGCAGAAATAGGAAATCAAGATTAAAAGGATGGGAAGGGGGCAGCGTGTTCACTAATCCCCCCTGATGCTTTTGCCCTGAAGCAGGACAGCTTACATTTGTGGGACTCCACATCTGCGTTGGCCTTTACCCCAGGAGGATTGCTACTTGAGCGATGCCCAGCCATTGGGTAGGAAATAAGATCATAAGAAGAGCCATGCGGAGTTAGACCAAAGTCTCTCTAGTCCAGCATTCTGTTTGCACAGTGGCCAACCAGGTGCCCCAATGGGAAGCCCACAAGTAGGACATGAGTGCAACATCACCCTCCCAGTCGTGTTCCCCAGCAACTGGTGTACATAGGCATTATGCCTCTGTTACTGGAGGTAGCACATAGCCATCATGTCTAGTAGCCACTGTTGCCTTCTCCTCCAGGGATTTGTCTAATCCCCTTTTCAAAGCCATCCAGATTGGTGACGATCACTACATCTTGTGGTACTGAATTCCATGGTTTAACTATGCACCATGTGAAGAAGAACTTCCATTTCTCTGTCCTGAATCTCCCACCAAGAGGACTGGGAAAGCATTGTGTCCCCCTCTAAATTGCTGGGAGAGGATACTGGGGAGAATGGGCTCATGGGAGAAGACAGGTAAGTCCTGGTCCATTCATTGTTCTGAGTATTGGAACTTCTGGCAATGGGCACCTCTACATTAAAGCAAAATCCAGGAGCCCCTGGAGCATTTTGCTTCCATTTCTGTTGCATGATGAGGACTGGCTCCTTAGAAAAGGAACGTAACAAAACGCCCTTTCTCGGCAGCTTTCCCGAAGCTTTCTATATTTTTCATTTTCAATGAAAGCTGATTATTTGGGTGGGGTGGGGTGTTGTGTTACAACAGAGTAAACCGGAAAAAGGACAGGAGGGGTCCTGGGTGTTGAGGACGCCATGTAATGGACCCGAAAACTCCCATGAGTGACCAATCACGAGCGTGCATTAAATCACTCATGTAGAAATGCTCTGTGATTCTGGAATCCTTGGAGATTACTCAAGAAGACTATGGATCATGCTGTTTAGGACACCAAAAGGATCTTACTGAGAAGGGCCCGACATCTGAGTGCTTCAAGGACATCTGCATCCTACATGGGGATAAAGGAAAGAGAGAGCAATGGGTTTTCAAATGCATTATAAGGAGTCAATACGGTAAGATGAGTTGAGCCAAGTCAGTTGAGCAAGCCACACTGTAATGGCTCACGATGATCCTTTTCCCACTTGTGTGTCTGCATCCCCTGGGGGGCTTTCTGGCTGAAAGCTGGCCTAGAAATAAATGATAACATAACAAATGTACAGTGTGTTGAAACCCAGATCTTACCCCACAATTCCCAGGGCATGTAAGCAAGCATAAAGTCAAGTGGATTTTCAGGGTAATACCCAAGTAACAATATTTGGTGCCCCTAATTAGGTAAACTAAGGTATATTTGGTATGAAAATGGTACAGCACCAATGTAGAGAATGTCACTAGTGCTCACCTGCCAAGTTTCAGGGACCCAAAGATCTTGGTAGAGTTGACAGTAACTTTGGCTGAAATGGTGGTTGACTGGAATCAAAGAGAATCAGGGTGAGCCTGGTTTGGAAATACATCAACACCTTTAAAAATCATACTAAATGGTTTAAAATTCTCTTAGGCATGGAGACATTTGCAAATAGCATTAGAGATCTAAAAAATGAAGGGGGTGGGGAGACATCTGAAAAGACATTTGTTTGCAAAACCAGGTGGACATGTACAAAATTAAGAAGGGAGAGTTGGGGAGAAAAGGTGGAAACAGGCTGAAGTGTGCATCCTCAGAAAAAAGTGTTAAAATACGCAGATGAAGGAAGTTTAGGACAATGGCCAGGCTGGAAGGAGCCACAAAATGTTAACCACTGGCAGCCATGTGTGTTCTGAACTTACCACACCGATCACGAACAGGGGAGCCAGGGTAGAACTGGGGAGAATGGCAAATGCTTGGACATCAACAGAAGGAGTCAGCAACAGAATTTCAGGTGTAATCATCAAAGATGGTGCAGAAGAAGGCATGACCTGGAGCTTCATTGGCATGTTGGGGTACAGCTCTTTCAGCTATGGGTGAAGAACAGAGACAGCATTCTTACATCGCCAGCCCACTCTGTTCTCGTGAAGACCTGATTCCCTGATAAAGCTGTCTTTGTTTATTTAAAATGCTATCCATTAGCCCAACTTTTCAAAAACTTTTGAAACCTGCAGCACCGTCATTGCTTTTTCTGGATAAGGAAGGGGCCACTTCACTGTGATACTCCAAACGTGACATACATGTTTTCCTACATAGCTCCAGAATAAGCAGGCATCCTCTATGAAACTGTGGAATAGCCCAGTGACCAGGACTTCTCAGGATCCTCCCTCCCCTTTGGGCCTGTGGAACCAGCAAGAGGCCATGGTCCATGGAAGTTGCCAATGCACCTGTCAGTTACTGTGTGGGCCAGGGAGCCTGGAAGGGGGTGGGCAGCCCTCCTAAGACTGGCTAGCGGGGACAGCAGGTGGGGTACACCCTCCCAGGGATGGTCAGACAACAGAAGACAGCTGTTGCATTCAAGGCTAATGGGTGAAGAAGAGGGAGAGGGACCACCCTTTTTCTAGGACTTGGGAACTGAACACACCACTTCGCTTGCCGTGCCTTGGGAACAGAGTCCATCTGAACCGAGCTGAGAGCTAATGCGTGCGGGCAGAGAGAGGGGGATGGGTGGGCAGAGCTGGGCCTGAGGGTGAAGAGGACGAGCTCTGAATACCACGGGTCCAGTCTTCCACCATTTGGTAATATCCATGAACTACCAGCGCAATGCCTGTGTCGCCACGGGTGCTAGTAGTCTGAGAATGATCGGGCGAAAATATGTTTGGCCGGTTCCCTTGCGAAGGGAACAAATTTAGATGGGATCCAGTGATGCAATATTTAAATAAACTGACTTGGGCACAACCCTGTCGGGACAGGCAGCTGCTTCCAAACTCAGAGGCGACCGACCATCCACTGCAGGGCAGGAGAAGCGCAGAGGGGACCCTCTCTGCTGCGCTCAGCCGCCCTGCATTTGTGGCTGGACTAGCTGGGGACATCGGAGTGGGAGGGCGGGAGGCCACACGGCACAGAGGAAGCATGGTAGTGGTGCTTCTGCGGTCTCCACCCTGCCCTGGGAATGCCCCCTTTTTGCCCGCTCCGCGCTGTGTTTACGAGCGCAGAGACAGGGAAGAACCGCAGCGCCTATGAGGCGGCAGGGGCAGGGAGTGTGGTCTCTGGGAATGGAGCTCGGAGCCCTCCCAGAAACCAAATCCCCCTGCGATGGCCTAGACACTGTTTAGCGGCCATAGGATTGCTCTTTTGTTAAGCTTAAAATAAAAATTTAAAATAAATCTACTGTAATATTTCTGGGAAGACAACATTGAGGGTGAATGAAAGTTAGGATAAATTGGTCTGATACACAAAACTGGCACTGAACTTTAAAACAAAACAAAACACACACACAGTGAAAAGAAAACAAAAATGATCCAAATCAGTCTGATGCACAAATGAGCCAGGTGGGGAAATGGGAGAAAACAAAACAAAAATTAGCGTAATGAGCGTGATACACAAAATCAGCCCCGAATCCTGTTTTTCCAAAGGTGAAAACAAAACAAAAATGAGCAAAATCTGTCTGGTACGCAAATAAACAGGCAAAGGTGAAAACAAACAAACAAACAAACAAACAGATGTTCTTCTTGAAAAGGTCATTCAGCATTCCCTTGAGTTTGAGGTTGAAAATACGTGATGTCAGATCAGGTGGTTTTTGGTGTGGAGCAAATAAACCAGCACTGAACCGTAGAGCAATAGGGGACTGTGGCATAGAGCAAATAAACAGTGGAGGTTGGTGGCTCTGATTTCAGTGGGGCTGTGAATCCATTCTGGGTTTTAGTCAGAACAATCCAGAACTTTAAAGTAACCATGCAAGGTGCGGGACCCTATCCCCATCCAAGGTGCTGAACCCTATCCTCAAAGTAGGTTAAGCACCTTGGATAGCTCCTTTAGAGTTCCGGCTGGTTCCCCCGAAACCCAGAATGGATTCACAGCCCCAGTGAAATTGGAGCCACCAGCCTCCACTGCAAATAAACATACTGTTGCTATTACAGCCTGAGCTTTGAACTTTTTTGAAGTTCTAAAATTTTCTGCATGTCTACACTGCTTAAACTTCAGTTTTAAAAAACGAGCAAAATCGGTCTGGTAGACCTTTCATAATATGAGTTTCACTAATGCATTCTTATACAGATGTCTGTATCCCTTTTTAATTTAATTTTTAATTTAGTCTTGGATCGCCTTGATCCCTCCCAGCCTTAAAAAGACGAACAAGGCCCCTGGTGTGGACTGGGCCAGGGAAGCCTGGTGCACCCTCCCTCCCTCCCTCCCTCCCTCCCTCCAGATGATGTTACCCTGCATATATTGGTGGTGGGAGTGGGGGTGGGGGTGGGGGCCCATCCAATGTTCATGGGGCCTCCTCGCTCTGATAAATCCAGAATGGTGGCTTGAGATCAGGTCATCTTGCAACACAACTGTTTGCCCCAGCGCACAGTTGGGCAGCAATAATTTTGAAATCCATACGAAGCATTAAAAATTAATTTTTAAACAGCAACACAGTTCAGGAAGCTGCTGGGTGCTCTCCCTTTCCTCCAAGCAGTGAGAACTCCAGGGGAGGTGCTTAGAGGCGTTCGTTTTTTTTGGACAATGGAGAGCACAATACAAATAAATATTCTTCGTTTTCACATATTTGCAACAGATCTGTGCTCAATTCCATCTTAGGTGTGACCCCGGAGGACAGAGGTGATTTCATTATCTCATAACTTGGGCACTGGGGATTGGAGAATGGCTCAGACCCACCGCACAGCTAGCAGACTCCCCGCTCCCCCAAAATCATTCAGCAAAGCACCAATGCCCCTTTTCTACTGGAATCTGTCACAAGAGTAGCTTAATGCAAAGAGATAACCTGCGGAATGAAGGGTTCAAAGTCTGCAGTGTTCAGCCGGATTCTGAATTCTGTGGGAATCTGCAGCAGGAAAAGAAGACCTTTAGGGAATGAGGAGATACAATGTTCAACTTGGAAAGCGGTCAAATCAGCCCCCTAAATTTTCCTCTTGTATTCCTGCTGATGGCCTTAGCTAAACCTCAGCCGCAGAACCTACTGTCAAAGCCAGAATTCAGCTGTGGAACATATAAACATTGTTTTCTGAGTTGAAGAGGTTAGTAGCATGAACCGAGATGCCCCAGAATTCTCTTTATGAAAATTATTCATAATATTTTAATATTAATCATCTTTATTGTTCATTAAATCTGGTATTGTACAAAACACAAAGCAAAGAAGATATGTAAAGAGCGCAGTGTCTCTGGGCATGCACAGAGTAACCACAATAAGTCAATTATACATCTAAGGACTCCTGATTCAAAGGCTCAGGTTTTTAGGCAAGATTGAGCCAACCCTGATGACAGGACAATTTCCTAGAGACTGCAAATTCTGTTGGGACATCACCCTCTGTTGGATGCTGGGAAACCATGGATTAGGCTGGGGAGACGTCTCCCAGGTTTGCAGATTTCATTGGGGCATCTGTCCTTGGATGATGTACAATTTGGGGATTGGAGATGTGTTGCCAATGATGCTGAAACTGATGCCTAGGCCACATCAGATCTCGCTAACAGTTGCAAAACCTGTCAGGGACGCATTTTCTGGTGCTGTACTGCCACCTTTCATTTTACAAACTGAGGCCCGAAGCAGGATGAAAGCAGGAGCAGGGCAGGAGAGGGTGTGTGGGTGGGGGGGCACTCTGCTGCTCGAGTCCACCGCATCATGACCAGCAGTGCAGTGGCAAATTTGGAAGTTCAGGCACTCTTTATGACCATCCCTAGAGCCAGGCCCCCAAGGAGCGTCCAAAGATGCAGTGTTGATCCATATCTTTATTTGCGCATGGGACAGCTCACAAAAATATATTGCTGATGGGAAAACCCGCCCTCCCCCAGCTATTTGAAGCTATAATGCATGCATTCATTCATTAAGCGCAGAGGGACAGGGGGGCCTGAGAGTGCACGTGCGTGTGGCTGATGATGTCATCATCCCCGCCAATCAAAAAGCCCCGGGGCTTTATCCATTTTATTTATTTTTATTTATTTAAAACATTTGTATCCCACCCTATATCATTACGATCTCAGGGCAGCATACAGATAAAATCAATTTAAACAGTATAAAACAATAAATAATTTAAACAGCTAAAAACATATTAAACCATTAACCAAGCTAATACCGATTAAAACCTAAAACAAGAAAACAGTTAAAAAGTGTGCTACATTAGGGAATGCATTTAGCCCTCAAAGGCTTTGGTAAAAAGCCATGTTTTTACTTGGCTCCGAAATGAAACCAATGTCTGCACCAATTGGGCTTCCAAGGGGAGGGCATTCCACAACTGGGGTGCCACAACAGAAAAGGCCCTCTCCCACGTCCCACCATAGTGTATGTCTCGCACTGGTGGGGCGCAGAGGAGGGCCCCTCCAGCAGATCTCGGTCCTTGGGCAGGCATATATGGGCTTTGACCCTGTGAGCCCTGGTTCCACCATACCACTGATCCTGACCCACTGTGTCACAGCCAGCTCTGCAGGCCCGGCTCCCCGCCGCCCCTGCCCTCCTTACCATGTCATCGGTGATCACAAAAGTCAGAGCTCCTGCTCTGTAGTAGACGTCACCAGCTGTGTTGAAGAAGTACGTGGAGATCCCAAAATAAAGCATGCGGTCACGATCCACAGGGAAAGCCAAGGGAGGTGGTGGGAAAGGTGCAGGAGAGCGATGGGTGATGGAAAAGAATTCACCCTGATGGGAGAGAAAACAGAAAAGGAAGATGTGTGTAGAGAACAGACTGGTGGTGAAGTTGTCTCAACCCAGCTGAGGCCTCTCGCCCCCACCCCCGCTTCCTTCTTCAAATGCTGTTGCGTGAATTTTGAGCCGGGCAACTGTTGCTTCTCCTGTTGTCCTGCTAGCCACACTTTAACTAGAGCTGAAAAGGTTGTTCTACAAATGCATTATCACTTTTAAAATGCAAAACGATCTCTCCAAATTCCAGTCTTAAAACACAATGTTAAGGAAGAGCTTTTTGGAAAACAAAACTAACCCTTGACCTATTCATTAAAAAAACGAAGATCATGGCATCTGGCCCCATCACTTCCTGGCATATAGAAGGGGAAGAAATGGAAGCAGTGACAGATTTTACTTTCTTGGGCTCCAAGATCACCGCAGACGGTGACTGTAGCCATGAAATTAAAAGTCGCTTGCTCCTCGGGAGGAAAGCTATGGCCAACCTAGACAGCATAGGTCTAGCAGAGACATCACCTTGCCGACAAAGGTCCGTATAATCAAAGCTATGGTTTTCCCAGTAGCAACGTATGGCTGTGAGAGCTGGACTATAAGGAAGGCTGAGCGCCGAAGAATCGATGCTTTCGAACTGTGGTGCTGGAGAAGACTCTTACGAGTCCCCTGGACTGCAAGGAGGTCAGATCAGTCAATCCTAAAGGAAATCAACCCTGACTGCTCATTGGAAGGACAGATACTGAAGCTGAAGCTCAAATATTTTGGCCACCTAATGCGAAGAGAAAACTCCCTGGAAAAGACCCTGATGCTGGGAAAGACTGAAGGCAAAAGGAGAAGGGGACGGCAGAGGATGAGATGGCTAGATAGCATCACGGATGCAATGAGTATGAACTTGAGCACGCTCCGGGAGAGAGCGCAGGACAGGAAGGCCTGGCGTGCTGTGGTCCATGGGGTCACGAGGAGTCGGAAAGGACTGAACGAC
This sequence comes from Heloderma suspectum, assembly GCF_057233095.1. Classification (NCBI taxonomy): domain Eukaryota; kingdom Metazoa; phylum Chordata; class Lepidosauria; order Squamata; family Helodermatidae; genus Heloderma; species Heloderma suspectum. The sequence goes on along the minus strand of NC_139461.1, from coordinate 313,488,243 downwards.
TGAACAACAACAACAACAAAAATTCTGCATTTACTAACATTTATTGATTGTTCAAGCACTGCAAAGCCTTGTACAGCCTGTTTGAGGAGAGGCAGCCTCTGGAGAGGAAAAGTGTATGAGCGCAGCACGGACAGCGGAGGCTTTCATCACACCACCTTTAGCTCTTAGAAGCAAACTGTCATCTGTCTACAGACTCATAAACTAACATTCAAGTTTCATCAAGTGTCCCTCAGATCATTTAACCTAAAACTGACTTTCCTCCCCTCACCCTGTATATCCCAGTCTCCAAAGTAAGAGTACAGGCAAAACTCTGCTTCTGACAGAACTTCACCACTGGGGCCAAATGGACCTCCTTCCAGGAAGCCCGTTTCATAGATGCACTTACATGGCACAAGCAAGCTGGGGGCACTGAATGACTCCCCTCCCTTCCCCATGTCTCCAGAATTACGTGGCCGTAGGTGAGAACAATATATGGAAACCTCCTCCTGCTTCTGAGCAGGAAGGCCTGTGTGAATCCTCCGCGCTGTGTGCTTGTACCACCTGGTGAGGTGGGAGAGCAGGAGCAGGAGCATCCCCAGCACACCCGCGGAGGGGCCGCTGAGGAAAACGGGCGGAGTGGCCTGGGCCTCGGGATGGCCACGTGTCTCTGGTGTGTCTCCGACCGATTGGCAGCTGCTCCTGGCATCAGGCTCCCACAGGCCGGCCTCTCTCGGGAGCTGCTCCTCAGTTCTCTCTGTCAGGGCACCTGTTGGTGCAGCAGTTTTCAGCGGGGTGGAAGGAAGACATGCTGGCTCCATTCTGCAGGGCAGCAAATGTGTGTTCGGAAAATCACTTCCACCCCACTGGACAGATTCTGCCTCACTTCTTTCTCTCCCTTTGCCTTGTGAGTGGAAGTTTCTCCTGAGCTTTTGCTGGCAGGGGAACAGCAGCTTCCCCTCAGGATCCCAGCTCTCCATCCCTCACGCCCCACTGAGAGCTTCTCCCCTCGGGTCCCCCAGCCTGCTCCCTCCCTCAGTGCCTCAATTATTCCCTCAGCTAGAATAACTAGAAAGAAGGAATGAGGGGCAGCCAGCTTCAGGGGGCTCCATGGCAGCCTGGCCTCCCTAACAGGCCAACATTAGCCCCAAGCACATGGGTGAACATTTGATTTCACCACAGTAGCACTGGCGTGATGGGAAGAGAGGGAGGCCTGGTCTATCTATGCAGCTGAATGACGTGTTAGAGACCTGAAGGGCTGCATGGGCTGTACTGCCTGAGGCTGTCATTTTGAATACTCCCCAACACAAGAAAAGAATTCCCTGAAAGGAGAAAGTTAGCAAATTGGGAAGAGCAGCTGAAGCTGAAGCAGCACTCTCTCTCTGCAGTGCTGACTTTCTGCATGGGACCACTGGAAAATGTGATCCTCCACTTGCAAACAGAGAAGCTGGCCACCATGCAAAACCTTTGCCCGCCTGGCTCCCTCGCTTACCTTACCTTTAGTTTCAGGTCTACAGAACTATTTGTAGCAACAGGAGGCCCAACCAGGGAGTAATCGATCCCAGACACTTCATCGATCTTTGCTGTGACTGGGGAAAAAAGAGGTACTTTGAGGAGACAATGTGGGGCTGATGACAAGGGAAGTCAAGTTACTCTTTCTAGTGACAGCTGATGGCTGATGACGGAAAATGGGCACTGCTGGAAGTGACCGAGGTGGTTCACAGCGCCATCAAGGCTCAAAGCCCCTTCCACGAGGGCCTGGTGGTGGCACTTGTTTTTCTCCCTCCTAGATGAATGTGTTCTTGGCCTTTGTCGAAAGCAAGCAAGCAATAGTTCAGGTCAGGAGGTCATGTTGTTTAAGGAAGGGAGGAAATTAAAGAAGACTTAGTGGAGAGACTCTCCTGCAAACGTGTCCCCCTCTAAAGCAGGGGTGGGCAACCTCTAGCCCTCCAGGTGTTTTAGCCTGCAACTCCCATCAGCCGTAGCCTGCACAGTCAATGGTGAGGGATGATTGCAGTTGTAGGCCAAAGCATCTGCAAAGCCACAAGTTGCTCACACCTGTTCTAAAGTCGATGGCGTTATCTGCATTCTTCAGAGTACACAGGTAGGGCGGGCCCTGGTGAAATAAACAGAAGCATCTGTCCCAACTCAGGGCAAGAAGGAGGCTCAGAAAGGATCCCCCCTCCAACTTGAGTTGTGTTGGAGAAAGAATGCAGGACAAAAGGCTAAAGGCATTTTTATCAAACAGTGGAAGGTCAGTAAACAAAAGTTCCAACTTTTGGGTCCAGTTCAATTTTGGGTCCAGATAAACCAACTGGGTCAGGAGTGCAGGAAAGCAAGTGTGCAGCACCTGCTGCTTGGAAGATGTTCCTTCCCCTCTGGTGTTCAGCTTGTTACCTGTCTCTGCATTAGTTGCCCTTACCTGGCAGAGATTGTAGAAAGGGCTGCAGTTTGGAGCTGACTGAACTGGTCACCTCTTCACAGACCTTGGAGAAAGGGAAGAAAGAGAATAAGAATGAAGCCCTCCCTGGCAAGAGTGCCCCAGCTGTGACACCTATTTGGATTTCTGTCTTTATGTTTAGAATCTGCATTTATGTTATGAATTAATATGCTTTTTTCTGCCCCATTCAAAACCAAAGCTGCAGCAGAAAGACGGAGTTCTGGGAAAGGGAGAGAGAAAGGAACATGCAATTCTTATTAACTTGGGGACAATGTCTGGAGTAGGCATCTGAGCCCATCAAGGCTTTCCGATTTCTACCCTGGAGCTTGTTGCTCACATGAACGTTAGTGTGTATTTTTGCACATTTCCCCAGTTGTGTGCATTTTTCAAATGTACACATTTTTTAGCACATTTTTTGTTGCACAAACCACATCACAAGCTCGGAAATGTACAGAGTTCAGACGGCGCATTGCGCTCAGGTCCATGTTTGGATCCGGGAAGTGAGAATGGATAAAGTCTGGTAAAAAATTAACTGAAACAAATTTCTTGCCTATGGACTGGGCCTTTGCAGACGACAAAGTGTTGTGTTTGAGTTTGATCCATCACCCGAGCTTGGAGTGCAATATACATTTATGCATGGAAGGGCAGTTGCCCTAACCACTTGCTCTTGCACCATCAAGGTTTTGAACTGTGCATTTTTTTTACCAAAACAAAAAGGAAGAGCTTTACCATTGCAATTGTGCAGAGAAGTGAACAGCAGAACAGCTTAAGCTTCAATGAACCATCCTCAGAGACTCCAAATATATCATATATCCATGGCCTTGGATCCAACCAAGCAATTCTTGTTGGTAGATTGTTGGTTGTTCTATATTTGGGAGTTGTTCTATATTTGGGAGAAGCAGTAGCATGGCCTTTAAGCCTATTTCACTGCTGAGTACCCATTTGAACCCAGGCCTCATGCCTCCAATACAGCCAACAATGTCACTTATCCCAGCCTGTGGCTGTGCATGGCAGAGGCGTCGCCTGACTGAGACACTGGACAGTACGACTGTCTTCAGTCATTTATTTACTTATTAATTAAATTTCTTAATCACCCATCCGGCCAGGCACCCAGCCACTCTGGGTGATGTACAATAATATACAGTTTAAACAGTAGCTCTGCTCCAGGGGCCTCAAGCATCCACTAGACGGTGGCAGACATGGCCAAATCCGGTCTGAGCAGTGGTGGTGGCGGAAGGTCATCTGTTGTGGCCTACACGGACCTCCCAGGGCCCTCCCGGCAGCTGCCTCCAGCCCTTCCGACACCCTCAGACATGGCAGCCAGAGCCAGATCGCCATGTAGCAATTATTGCTAACAGCTTGTCTGCATGCCTTGGCACAGGCTGCCTGCATGCTGGCATCTGCAAAGAGCAGAAGATCCCACTGTGTTCAAGGACACGCACCACTCAGCTGAGGTCCTGAAAGCCCGTATAACTGGGGTGAGTGGCTTTCTGTCCCCAGGGTGCAAATATGTTCCCAGCTAAAAGAACCTTTGAAAGCAGAAGGCCCAGGTTTGTCCCTGGGGCTGCTGAAGTCATAACTGAGCACACAGGGGGGGAGCCTGGTCAAGGGAAGAGCGAGTCTGTCAAGCCCAGGCAAATGGTTCTGGGCTTCTGGAGTGCGTGATGAAGGCTGCAGCCAGCATAACCTATGTTGCAGTAGGAGCAGTAAGCTCTACAGCAATCCTTCGCCTCGAAATATTCTGTGCAGTATGACCTACTTGTTTTGCTTGAAATGTGGGCTGAGTTCTAGACTTCACTCAAGCATACTGACTGCACACTGTCTGGGGTGGCCATGTGTCCTCTTTTACATAGGGCACTCCTCTACCTGAAGAGCTCCAGAGGACAGTCCTCTACTTGAATATGTCCCCTGTTCGAAGGGCTGTCTGGTCCAAATCTGGTTTAAAGATCAAGGACCATAAGAACGAAGACCAGGTCTGGAAGTAACTTGCCCATCATCCACAGCAGGCCGAGCAGGCAGGAACACTGTGGTGAGACAGACTGTTTTTCTATTTAAATTATAGTTATTATTTCTAAATTTGCACCAATGCATATAAATTAGAAAATGCAAATTTTATGCAAATCTGTGTCCTCCTTTTCGGTGATGCAGAAGTGGCCACCCTAACTGTGTCAGAACACCAACAAGACTTTAATTTCAAAGGGACACTCGGGTTGCTTTTGCAGTGGGGTCTTTTCCAGGTAGCGCCACAGTGACGCTTAACTCAAATTCAGCACGGTCAGATGAACTCCAGTTTCAGAGCATGTGCAGAGCGCCATTTCTAGTCATTGAGCGACAACAGCTAGCAAAACTGGATTTTTTTAACGAGAGGGACATTTCCAGCCCAGAAGGCAGGATTCCAGGGCAGGCTCGCTCATGGGTGTCTCCCATTTTAGAAATTAGCGACAGTGGAAAAAAATGGGCAGGGGGGGCAGGAGAGGGACGAGCCTTTGAAGCCCCAGAAGGGCATTACCTTCCCTTCCATGGTCCTTCTGAACGCTGACTCGATGCTTCTGTGGAAGAGACTGTACAGCCAGCTGCGAAGGAAGGCACACAGGGAACACAGAGCTCCATAAGTTTGTTGTCAAAAGTAGATGCATTTCTTGCCTCCTCGAAGATACAAGAAACTCAGAGTAGCTCCAGGGGTTCTGCAGAAGCAAGGGCGAAGGGAGGGCAACTCGCTTGTGCTTCCATCCCCCCTCTTTGTTTGCTTTTTTGCGGGGCGGGGGCAGGATGACTGAAGCAGCCTCATTGGCGTGGAGGGGTGCATGAGGCCCGTGCTGTCAGGGCGCAACTTTGAGCCCTTCTGTTTTAAAAATTGTGTTCCTGCATTTTTAGATCTTTGCACTGCTGCTGGGTTTTATCTTGGTTACTACTTTGGTTTTAGTCTGTTTTAAACTTATGGTTTGATGTTATATTTTAAGGTGTTTTTGTATTTTATGGTTTTAAGCTTCAGGAATCTCTACACCAGCCTAAAATCCTTCATTTAAAACGGGGCTTTCTGCTTCCGTTTTAAATGCAGGATCACCACTGACTCCCTTTACATGTGTTTCCTTCCCTCCTCGCCTTCTCCCCATATATGAGTCTTCCATTATCTTTCATTGATCTCGCTCCGCTTCTTCCCACTTTTCCTCTTTTCTTGGAGGAAATGGAAGCGGAACACAATGGGGTAATTTGACAGCTCATTATCTGCAATCTATTTGAAATGGAACAAAGGGCATTTAGTGCAGGAGATGCCTTGAATGATCACAGCATCATGTAAAGAGCCCACAAACTTCCGTGAAGGAGCCATCTCAATTGCAGGATAAAAGCTCTGTGTGAAGGAGCCCTTTGATTTGTAAACTGCCTGGAGAGCTTTGGCTAATGGATGGTATAGGAATGTGATACATTAAATAAATAAACACAGTAAAATAAATGAGGATGAGAGGCTTCAGGAGCCTCTAGATAATTGGATTTTGTGAATGCTGGACCTCCTGAAACAGGGCACTGGTTGGTCACCCATAAGCTATACAGCGATGGTGGCAGTCCTCAGGGTGTCTGCTGCGGGTCAAAATGGATCTTTGCTACACCCCTGCACCAAGCAGCACTTCTTCTCTGAGGAACCTTCCCTAACCTACCACCGCCCCGCTTTGCTGGGCAAAGCTGCCATTTGGATGGAGTGGAAGGCCAGGTCTGTGCACCACAAGGCTACAGAGGTTTAACTGTCCTGCTGTCTCCTCAAGAGGTCCTGAGAAGGGCAGTAGTGCAGAGGAATGCAGAGAGACACACCAGTGACTACGCATCCCTTCTCAGGTAGCAGCACACATACACACTCCAGAAGCTGCAAGCCACCATCCTATGGCAAAACGATTCTGCGCATAGGTCTCCCATACAGAATTTGGTAGCACACTCAGAACACCATGGATCTACACCCAATTGCAAAAGACAGCAAGGGTCTATTTCACATGTTGCAGGTCAGTAGTAACTAGGGATGTGCGAAAGTCACTTACCTTTTTGAAGGGGTGATTCGCGGTGGGGGGGAAGGCGCTCCGCACCTCCCCCCGAAATACTAACCCAGCCTAACTCTGTGGAGCTGCCGGCCGGGTGCATTCGCAGGTGTGCAGAGCCTGCGGATGCAAATGGCGGCGGCTATGGCAGCCGCCATTTGCGTTCCTGTTTTTTTGCCGTGATAGGCTACATAAATATTTACGTAGCCTATCACAGCAAAAAAAACAGGAACGCAAATGGCAGCGGCTATGGCGCCATTTACGTAGCCTATCAAGGCTTCCGCAGGGATGCAAATGGCGTCCCTGCGTTAGCCGTGATAGGCTACGTAAGTATTTATGTAGCCCATCACGGCAAAAATGGGGAAGCGAATGGCAGCCGCAGATGCGGCCGCCATTCGCAAAGCAGCGCGAACAGCACCAGGTAAGTGCTCCATTTTGCATGCCTTTCATGGGGTGGTGGGGTGGGGGGGCTTCATTCCGCCACGGATTTTGGGGGGCCGAATGCACTGGCATTCAGCCTCACTGAGATCTGTGGCAGAATCCCCTGACATCCCTAGTAGTAACTGAAGAGGCCATGCTTTCTAAATGCTTACAAATCACACAGTATCCGGATGCAGGTCTCTCTCTCTCATCCCCTCCCAAATAATAAAGGAGTGGAACAACACCTTTTTTCAGGCTCCCTGTCTGTCTCCTTGCCCATCTCACCCACCCACCCCAAATTCCAAGAATTACTAATGTCCCCCGTAACTCCTTCGTATTCCCATACCCAGTTTAGGGCTTTCTTCTTTTTCACAAAGGAAGCCAAGGTTTGAAACAAAATATTTTTGGAGTATTTCAAGTGTTTTAATTAATTGTTTTATTGCTAGTATTTAATGCTGTTAATGTATTGTGACCTGCCCAGAAAATGTGGGTTATTGGGAGGTCTAAAATGGCAGCAAATCAATCAATCAATCAATGTCAACAGACTCAAATACATGTTAGACAGGATGAACTTGCAGAACCCATAAAACTTCCCCTAAGACAGCCTTCCACAACTGGGTGTCCTCCAGATGTGTTGGACTACAACTCCTAGTCCAACACATCTGGAGGGCACCCAGCTGTGGAAGGCTGCAGTAGGATGATTGGTCCATACCCGGGGTCTGACCAATTGATGTATTTGATCAGGATGAAACGCTGATTCAGGTCAGGTTGGCTAGTCCTGCGAGGAGTTGTGTGCATGTATCATATGTGGGTTTGGTGGTGGTGATGGTGGAGTTGTGCTTTATCCTTTTGTCAGAGCCACAGAGTAGTTGTTGAGTGGAGGCTGCTGGGTGAACAAAGGTCATGCCAGTAGTGTAACTTGGGTGGGGCAACAGGGTTGGCTGCTGAGAGCACACCCTGGACAGGAGGGCAACATCTATTATTTATTTCATTTCTATACCGCCCAATAGCCGAAGCTCTCTGGGCAGTTCACAAAAATAAAAACCAAAGAGCACACAATAAAACAATTTAAAATATATAGAACATTAAAACCACAATATAACAATACAACCACAATAAAACCTAGCAGCAGTACAGGAATTTAAAATACAGATTTAAAACAGCAAAGATAAAAATTTAGAAAGCTAAAATGCCTGGGAAAATAAAAAGGTCTTCACCTGGCGCCGAAAGGAGTACAATGTAGGCGCCAGGCGAACCTCACTAGGGAGCTCATTCCAGAGCCGGGGTGCCACAACAGAAAAAGCCCTCCTCCTAGTAGCCACCCGCCTCACTTCCTTTGGCAGGGGTTCACGGAGAAGGGCCGCTGAGGATGATCTTAAGGTCCGGGCAGGCACATATGGGAGGAGGCGATCCCTCAGATAACCTGTCCCCAAGCTGTTAAGGGCTTTGAATGTTAATACCAGCACTTTGAATTGGGCCTAGAAATGGACTGGCAGCCAGTGCAACTGAAAAAGTACTGGCGTAATATGAGCTCGCTGGCCAGTCCCTGTTAACAATCTTGCTGCCCTATTTTGGACCAGCTGATGTTTCCGGACCGTTTTCAAAGGCAGCCTCACGTATAACGCATTGCAGTAATCCAGACAAGAAGTTATCAGAGCATGGATAACTGTAGCTAGGCTATGACTGTCCAGATAAGGGCGTAGTTGGTATACCAGCCTAAGCTGATAAGAAGTGCTCCGTGCCACTGAGTTCACCTGTGCCTCAAGTGACAGTTCTGGATCCAAGAGCACCCCCAAACTACGAACCTGATCCTTTAGGGGGAGCGCAACCCCCTCCAGAACAGGTTGAATATCACCTAGCCGGGCAGACGAACTCCCCTCTAACAGTACCTCCATCTTGTCTGGATTGAGTTTCACTTTATTGGCCCTCATCCAGTCCATTACTGTGCCCAGGCACTGGTTCAGAACAGCCACTGCCTCACCTGGTTTTGATGAGAAAGAGAGGTAGAGCTGGGTGTCATCCGCATATTCATGGCACCTCAGCCCACACCTCCGGATAACCTCCCCCAGCGGTTTCAAGTAGATGTTAAACAGCATGGGGGATAAAACAGAGCCCTGTGGAACCCCATGGCACAATTGCCATGGTGCAGAGCAATAATCCCCCAGCACCACCTTCTGGAATCAGCCATCCAAGTAGGAGCGGAACCACTGCAGTGCAGTGCCACCAACTCCCAATACAGACAACCTATCCAGAAGGATACCATGGTCGATGGTATCGAAAGCCGCTGAGAGGTCCAGGAGAATCAACAGGGTCGCACTCCCCCTGTCCCTCTCCCGGCAGAGGTCATCCCACAGGGCGACCAAGGCAGTTTCCGTTCCAAAACCAGGCCTGAAGCCCGATTGAAATGGATCTAGATAATCCGTTTCATTCAAGAGTGCCTGGAGCTGTCCTGCAACCTTCCGCTCAAGCACCTTGCCCAGGAAGGGGATGTTGGCCACTGGCCTATAATTGTTAACATCCTCCGGGTCCAGGTTAGGCTTTTTCAGGAATGGCCTGATTACGGCCTCTTTTAAAGCAGCCGGCACCACTCCCTCTCTCGAGGAGGAATTTACAGCCTCCTGGACCCAGCTGGACATCCCCTCCTTGTTTGATTTAATAAGCCATGAAGGGCAAGGGTCAAGCACACAAGTGGTCGATCGGACTTGGCCAAGCACCTTGTCCGCATCCTCAGGCCTCAGTAACTGAAACTCTTCCAATAAAGCTGGACCAGACGGTGCTCTGAATGTCTCTCCCAATGGAACTGCGTTAATCATGGTGTCCAATTCATGACGAATCTGAGCGACTTTGTTTTCAAAGTGCCGTACAAACTCGTCACAGCGTGCAACCTGTGAGATCATCCAATGCACTGACAGTTATTAGATTAATGTTCCTTATGTATTGGTTCCATTCAGCATGGGCTAATTAAAGTGTTTTCAAAATGATGGAACATATGCAGGATTGCACAGCTGGCTCAGGAGTCTTGATGAGGGCAGCAGGCCGGGCAGAATAGCACAATTGCAGCTTCTCATTGGCCCTGTGCCTGCAGCCCAACCTAGTAAATGCTGCTGCAGGGAGGAGAAATTAGAGCCATGTGTCAGTGGGCAGCAGCCATCTTCCCTTAGGGGGAGATGAGGTGCCAAGGGGAATGGCTGGGATCAAGAGAAAGCAAGGCAGAATGTCCCAAAGTCAAGCAGCAGGAGCAACCCACCTTGTGTGCCAGTCTTTGGTAGAGAGGCGGGGTTTCAATCAAATAAATAAATAAACATACCCCAATGTGCCAGAAAAGTGCACGTAGACGTCAGAAATGTGGGCGCTGCAGTCAGAGGTGGTGGCTGTCAGTCTCCCGGTGGGATCACTGCCCAGCGTCAAGCTTGCAGAGATGGAGAGGCCTTCAACCTTCAGGTCAAACGAGCCACTGTCCTTGCTGGTTGGAAACACAGGAGAACAAAGGGTCTGCACCCCCAAATATCAGCTCTTCCCTTCATTTTCCCAGGGAGTGGGAGTGATGCAGAAGCCAACCAGCTACAGCCTTTGGTGCAGACGTGCCCTTTCCCTCAGCGCACCAAGTGGTGAGAAGCTGTATTGGTCAGGGGCTGAGCACACGTGTTGTGAGCCGAAGTTCCCACTGTTCAGCTGTGAGCCTCTAAAGCTTTAAAAGGATCCACTCGTGCGTGATGGGGAAGAGCCCTGCCAGAGACCTTGGAGAACTGCTGCCCATCAGAGCGCACCACCCTGTGCTAGATGGACCGATGGTCCCGAACTCCCTATTAGGCAGCTTCATAGGTTTATATTCAAAAACATGGGGCCTTGGGGCTTAGATGGCAACACGGTGCCATGGAGGGAGCTGGGGAGGGAGCGAAAAGCATAGCCTCTGCTTTCAGAGATGGCCCATGCTCCCCCCCCCCAATCTTTGGATGCTGAGGTCGAAGAATGAGGGATGCAAATGGCTGCCACACATTGCTTCTGCACCTCTCTGGGGCATCTGTCGAGCCACTCTTGGTAGAGGGATGGCTTATTAATCTGACCCAGGAGGGCCAATCCTGTTTCTCTATGCAAGAGGCTGCTATAGTTCACGTAATCATGGCGTATATGCGGCCTGTACAGTTTGGAAGACGTAAAAAAAGGTAAGAGGCAAGGATGCACTTACAACCACTTCTTCTTCACTTGCCACTGCCCCGTCAATTCAACAAAGACACTGGTAATCGAGACCTTGGGGCCCACGCCTGGGATGGGTACTACTGCTGAGCTTGGCAGCTGGAAACTCTGGATATCCAAACTACAGGAGGACGAGAGAGGAGAGGAGAAGGCGACTGGTGTGGAAACACCTCAACCTGTGCTTTGGAGCTCCAGCTCTTCATGGGAGGATTCACACAGGAGCAATTCAAGCTGACTACATGATCCTTTCTCTAAAGCAAAGAGGCCACCAGCAAGGGCCAAGCGTGACCATATGAGTCACACGGGATACGTTTGGCCCTTGCTGAGCGATGTGCTGCCGGGTGAGGCTGAGCAGAAGAACCTGGGGGGCTCGGAAGCTATTTATTATTTATTTATGATACACATTTATATACCACTTTCCACTAAGGCATCAAAGCAGTGAACAAACAATGTCAGTTCCACAAAAATAACAATAAAACATAACAATAAAATAATACAATAACAAATACGGAATAATAAGCAATAAAACTATACACTCTGCTGTGTACTGCAGACGATACCTGGCTGGGTCACACCTCAGGGAAAGCCTGTGTGAGGAGGTGAGTCTTAAGAAGGGGTCTAAATGCCAGCCTTGTGGGCACTGTCTAAAGACAACTGGTGAGGTGCCGTGCTCCGAGGGTGCGTGCTGAGACACTACGCGCTCTGCTGCCACGGCTCCTGGGGTGAACCTCAAGATCATGCGACACCATCAGAAGTGCTCCCTCTGGAGATCGCAGAGACCGGGCAGGGACGTAACAGGGGAGGGGATCCTAAGGTAACCTGGCCCCAAGCAGTTTAGGGCTTTATATGTTAATAGCAACTCCTTAAACTTGGCCTGGTAGCTTATTGGCAGCCAGTGCAGCTCTTTCAGCAAAGGTGTAACAGGCTGGCGGAAAGTAGGGATGTACGAAAGTCACTTACCTTTCTGCGGTTTATGTTGATGGTGGTGGGGGAGACGTTCCGTCCCTCCCCCGGAATCCTCGATGGGGGGGGGGGAGGTGATCCGTTCCTCCCCCCCGGAATCCTCCACGGCTGGCTGTGCTCCGCGGCAGCTCCGTGGAGCAGCTGGCCAGGCCCAGCCCAGGCCAGAGCCGTCTGCAGCCGGATTTCCAGCTGCAGAGGGCTCTGGGAAAGAAAGAAAGAAAAAAACCGCGTACGCAAATGGCGGCGGCTATGGCCGCCGCCATTTGCGTTCCTTATTTTTGGCCGTCTTAATCTACATAAATATTTACGTAGACTATGACGGCGAAAATAAAGGGGAACGCAAATAGCGTAGCGGACGCTACTTGCGTCCCTTTTTGATTCACCATTTTAGCCTATGTAAATTTATTATATATTATTATTAAATTTATTAATCGCCCATCTGGCTGGTCACCCAGCCACTCTGGGCGATGTAGCAGCGTTTACGTAGGCTAAAACGGTGAATCAAAAAGGGACGCAAATAGCGCCCGCTACGCTATTTGCATTCCCCTTTATTTTCGCCGTCATAGTCTACGTAAATGTTTACGTAGACTAAGACGGCCAAAAATAAGGAACGCAAATGGCGGCGGCCATAGCCGCCGCCATTTGCGTATGCGTTTTTTTTAAAAAACCCAGCCATGATAGGCTATGTAAATCTTCACGTAGCCTATCACGTCGTGTGTGTGTGTGTGTGTGTGTTTTAACAAGACAAGACTGCAATTGGCAGTGGTGGCAGCCGGTCGAAAGACCAGCCGCCGCCGCCGCCGCCCGGAACATCCGCCCCAGCTAAGTCTCGTCCCAGGGGGATCTGCGGGGAGGCGGGGGGGGGGCGGCAGGCCGTTCCGCCATGGAGTTCGCGGGGGCCGAATGCACTGGTATTCGACCTCACCGAGATCTGTGGCGGAATTCTCTGACATCCCTAGTGGAAAGAGGCCCCGGTTAGCAGCCTCGCTGCTGCATTCTGCTCCAGCTGCAGCTTCCAGACCAAGCCCAAGGGTAGCCTCACATACAGCGCATTACAGTGATCCAGTCTTGAGGTTACCAGTGCCTGAACCGCTGTGGCTAAGCTAAGTTCAGGAGTGGCTGCAGCTGGCGCACCAGCCAAACCTAGTTGCTGGATTCAGTTGGGGGTCATAGAATCATAGAATAGTAGGGTTGGAAGGGGCCTGTAAGACCATCGAGTCCACCCCCCTGCGCTGATTCTGCCCTATGTATGATTAAGGCAGTTTGCATTGTTGCCTCATCCTTCCTTATGATAATTCTCAAGCTATCATTCTATGTGTTAGGATCGTTTTCAGAATGTCTCCCAAATCCATTTTGTTTCTCCCCATAAGACACTCTAACAGTCCCTGTCCATCCTCAAGCAGTTACTATCACCCTTTATTACAACATGTAGTCTCACCTGTACAATTTATAGTCTACATTTCCAAGAACCTTGACTCTGAAGGACCCAGAGAAATCAGGCAGCTTCAGCTTGGCCAGCTGCTGTTGCAAGACTGCAATCCCCTCCTGACGAGCTGAAATAAAGCAAAGAAAATGTTGACATCAGAGCCTCTCCTTCAAGATGGAAGCAGTCAGTTGCCATTTTAGTACCCTCTCCCCCTTCTAATAAAAGGCTAAAAGAAAAGGCTATGTGTTTAGACTGAACAGCAGGTTTAATACACTGGCAACACACTAGTGGCATTGACCACCCCCGAGGGCACCAGGCTAGCTCAGGGGGCTTGCCCAGCATCCACCATCGGAAGCAGCTGCTTCACTCTGCTCAGTGGCAGGGCCAGCCCTGTTGCAACACTATCTTAGTGATCACTCATGTACCCATATTCCCATTGCGGATTTACAAATGCATCCTTTCTGTAGGGGGCAAGCAGTTCGACAGAAAAAAAAACCCTGGGCACCTACCATAATCCAGGCCTTTGTCAGTGACTCTGCCCATAAACCCGGGGTTTGCACCCTCCGAGCACAGCACCAAATAATAAAAGCAGATGAGCAGAGATACCAGGAACACGCTGCCCTTGGACATCCTTACGGCCCGAAGCCCTTTCAGGTGCTTCTGCCCAGGGAGGCTGCAGATGCAAATAGTTGGCTGCAAGCTTAGAGAGAAAGGAAGTGAAAACAAGCAGTCAGAGGTAGCAGGAAGCTGTATGAAAATTTCCGTAAGTTGGTTTCTCCCCAGTTGCACAATTATTAGTACAGTTCTGGGTCGGGTTCATCGTGTTCTTTGGCAGGGCCTGCCCTGCGCTTTTGCTGTGCCTGGGGCGGTGCAAAAGTGGCTCTGGGGCTTTGCTGCTTTGGCCCATTGCCATTCCTGCCATTTTGCATGTAACAAGCACACACTGCTCCAATTCCCCAAAAAAGGCTGCTGGATGTTGAGCCTATGTGAAGACCCCCTGCAAACACCCAGCAGAATCCCAGGTGGGCGTGCGTGCATGAGGGGGGAGGGGTTGGGCTATGTGGACGGTCAGAGGCACTTGGCTAATATTTGACTATGTTCCTGGAATTCCACACAGACTGGGGCTCAGACATGTCACAATTCTCAGGATTGCGGTCCCGCTTGTGGGTTTCCCATTGGGCAGGGAAGGTATTAACGATATGCACTCTGCTCCATTGCCCCGTTGTGTCCCAGTATAAGGCCTGTCCCACCCTTGTCCTGCTGGCCTGGGTAGCTGATGCGCTGTGCTGCTTGCAGTTTCTCTCGTCAGTCTCTCAGCTGGCCCTCTCAGCCTTCTGGAGCCATTCTGCCTTTCAGGTGCCTTGCTCTCCTTGCTTCTCACTGGCTGTCACACCCAGCCGACTGTTAAGGCCCTCAGAGGAGGGCCTTCTGGCCATTCCGCTACCAAGGGAGTGTTGCCCCGTACCTTGAAAGCAGCACCTTCTCAGTGACGGTACCTACCCTCTGGAACACCTTTCCCAGTGCGGCTCGGGAGGCAGGAAACGCGGTGTCTTTTAAATGCCTCCTGAAAACATAAGCTTTCCCTGGCTTATAACTGATTATCATGTTGCCGCTCTGCTTTATTGCTTCTTTCTTTCTTTCATTTATTTTTGTTGCAGCTGTAATTGTTTATTAACAGTGTATTTTAACTGTGTTTTAAAAATATTTTTGTATGTAAACCACTTAGACATTTTATTATATTAAGCAATATAAAATTAATAACAGCAGCAACAACAATAATTCTGCCGCAGTTTGACTCTGGTCCTTGGGGCTCAGCTCTGTTGACAGAAGTGTGCCTTATCAAGAGCTTTTAATCATGAAATTTTATTTTATTTTGAAACAAAGTTAACCAAATAAAGGCAAAAATAACAAAAAAAGAATGTGCACAATAATAAATCACCATCACGAAAGAAACAAAGGAATTCACTAATTATAAATGTAGGTAGGAGCTCAATTTCTAATGAAAGTAAAAATGCAAATTCTACAAACGGAGTGTGTACAGGTGTGTGCCATTCTGTGTGTTTGTGCATAGTAATCATTAAAAATATAGGCAACTGCATTTTGCTGGAACTTTATCAAATGTTTGAAATGCCTCAGCATAGGAAACGACTGGAAACCATGGTGTCACAATATCATTCTTCACATTAGGGTGCCTTGCTCGCTGTACTTGCTGAGTAAGGTTATGCCTTTGAGAGTAGTTCTGCTTCTGCTTTTTGTTGTGTAGGAGCAGATTTCAAAATCTCCCTCCCTCTGAAGTGGATGAAATGGGAGGCAAACGCCTCTTTTGGGGAAAGGACAGGAAATCACGGAGAAGGAGAAGCAGTGTGTTGCTACATTCTGCTGTGGGCCCCTGAGAGCAAATATTCACCCCGAATTGCTGCCTTTGTCTGTGTGTGTTTTCCTCAGGCAAGATGAGGCCGTTGCTCCACAGCTGAGCTGCATTGCTTAATGGCCACATGCTTCTCTTTCATACACCCACAAGCATGCCCCCCGCCCCCGTGGCTGCAAAGGCGGTTTATTTGCAGTCACTAATTTTGTACAAATGTCACCATCTTCGCCACTGTGGAAGATGTACTTTTAACTCCTTCTTGTTAGTACAAAGCCAAAGATTGAGCCCACCTAAAACAATTCTTCATCTCTGATGTGCTTGAAGTATATTAATTAGCTATAGATAGTTAATTGGCAGCCAGAGGCTTCCTAAATGCTGGAAGTATAGATTGAAAACATTCAGCAAAGCCCAAATTCGTAACAGGTGGGAAGAGACAGTGGCTAGAAAAACGGGACAGGGTGGGCAATTGCTTTGCAGATGTGATCTGGTGCTTGAGCCTGGCTGCAAAGTGCACATTTCGCACCATGGCTGGATTTGGCCAACCCCCCTCCTGTGCTAGTTCCCGGGCTGTCTGGGCATGGGGCAGGGCCCATGCCTCTGGGTACAACGAGGGCAGCTGTCCTACAAGTGCTTTGCAGCACAGGCATGTGTGTGCGAGAGAGAGAGAGAGAGAGAGAGAGAGAGAGATGCGAAGAAGGCTGCTACCGTAGGGTGGCCACACCTCCTCTTTTACAGAGGACAGTCCTCTGTCTGAAGGGGTGCTAGAGGACTGTCCTCTATTTTGAAGGCATCCTCTGTTTGCAGGGCTGCCCAGTCCAAGTCTGGCTTAAAGATCAAGGACCGTCGGAAGGGAGAGCTAAAGGGCCTTGAAGCTGCCCATCAGCAGTGCCTGGACAGCAGAATGAGCAAGGCTCACAGGTTGCCTGGTCGCAGTCTTCCTCACTATGGTGAAATATACTGTATTTATATTTAAAATTATAATAATTATTTCTTAATTTGCATCTATACATATAAATTAGCACATACACATTTTATGCAAACTACTGTCCTCTTTTGTCCTCTTTTTTGGTGATTCACAAGTAGCCTCCCTATTTCCCTGGTCTGGCACTGCTCTGCAAGCCTTCTGCAGCACAGGCGTGTGCGCGCGCATAGGGGAGAGGGCATTTTAAAGACCAGACAGCCCCCCCACCCCCTTTTCTTCTTTCCACTCCCCAATCGCTCCCCTCCCCTCCCCAGCCAGCGAGCTGGCTCTTCTTTGCACGACACACGAAGGGTTGAGTTGGAGAGGAGTGAGCCATGGGACTCGACTCAGGCAGGGCTGCTGGAGCGGGGCAGGCCAGCCTGGTCCCCTCGGGGGTGACACGTACCTGGATTATGTTGTGGGGCCACCGCAGAGAAGAAAAACACATCTGTCCAGATGGGGCTGGGAAGGAGCCCGTAGCATGTTCACTCACAGGCAGGTCAGTGCCAGGTAGAGCGGGGACTGGGAAAGCAGTGCCACATCCGGTCATGCTGGGCCGGGTCCAGGAGAGCAGAGCCGCAGCAAGGTCAGGACCGGTCAGGACCGTGGTCAGCGCACTGCAGGGGGTCCCGGCTGAAGGCCTCAAGAGGGCTGGAACCCCCTGCACCTTCAGCGGCTCCATCCCTGCTGGATGCTGGGCCCTTAAAGAGCCTACGGTTATTCCTGTGGACTCCTCGGAGTCTGAGGTGGAGGGGAGGGCTATGTCTTCAGGTCTTGAAGGTATTTGAGGCGGTGCGGATGGTCCTCCCAGGCGTGGGGCAACCAGTGGTTCATCAGACTTTGAGTCCTCCTCAGGGAGCTGCAGAGCCTGTGAGCCTGGGGACATGACAAAAATACATCCATCCAGATGGCCAGGAAGGAGAGCGATGGGAGATCCAGGAGCAAGAAGAGAAAGTCTGCCCACAAGTGACCACCAAGGAAAGAAAAGGGGTGTTTGCTTGTGGTGGGGAGAGGCATAGAGCCCCCCTTGCTTCTCTGCCCTCTTCAGCGTCACCCCAGAGGAAACCATGGTAATACAGAAGATTTTGTACCTCTCTTGTGCCTCTGCCACGCTGTACGCTCTCCCTCTTCCAGATCTCTGTTGGCAAACTGGATGGCTCAGGCCCTGGATTCTGCAGCCGAATGCAGGGCAGCCCAGGACAAGGCACCTGGGAATGAGGGGGACGCCCGATGTGGACTTCCTGCTTTCTTCTTTTAAAAATGCTCCCTTTCTAGGAAAAGGAAAAAGGGAGAAAATCAGGCAATACTCCATGACAAAGAACCCAGAGTTTTAACAGTCAGAACATCCACTTTCTTTGTTCCATTGGGACCTTTTCAGTGCTCTGCTGTCCTCCTGAACGCAAATGCTCTAAAATAAGGTGGAGGTGGCGTTGCAGAGGTTTTCTAGCAAGCTTTTGGGATGGTTGCAGGCAATGGCCAAAGGCCTGGAAAGGTAACAATGAGCAGCTAGTGTCATCTAAAGCACACTTCTGGATTCCACAGACTCCTTCGCTAGGCAGAAAGGACAGGTGCCATGTGGTTTATTTTGGCATACTTGTCCTGATCTACGCGTTGAGCCTTTGGGGAATTATGTCAGTACAAGAAAAATAGTGCATAATTTCACACTGGACAAAAGAGTAGCAATGTATGTGTCTTCATTCATATCTATGCACGTGTACATTATTTTTTGTGGAGTCCGCAAAACTAAAACTCCTGCAGTTCTTTTTACCAACCTCAGCTTATCCAGTGAAAGATCTTGCTTTGCCTGTTTCCTTTGTGGACACATCTTACTTGGTTCTTTACCCAGACCTGCTTTGGGTATACCAGCGTGGAGGCCGTCTGGACGGTCTCCTTTGCGCTCTTGCACTCTCCTTTGCCAGTGGCGCTGAGGGGACTGCGTATGTGTTGGCTGCAGCCTGCAATGCTCCTCCTTCCCTGGCCCCATCTACATGAGCCTTTTACTCCGAGGCGGCTGCGAGTCGAGGTCCCTCGGGACAGATGATGCAGTCGCCACTTCGTAGCCATCCGTGGATTTCTCCCAGAAAATGCGGACGTCCAAGGAGGTGTTTGGCTGCCATGTTTTTGGTTTGATGCAGGTTTCCCCACGGTTGGGAGCCGTCTGTCCTTTCCCTGAACTGACTTCGCATTTTGCGGTGAGCATGTTGTAGGTGTGTGTAGCGCTTCTGTTGCTCTGTGATGCCCCTTTGCTCCCTCCGTCCCTTCGCAGCTGCGCAGTTACAGAGGCACAGAGAGGGGTTTTCATTTATTTAATCACACTTTTGCGCATTTTGCAGCTTTGTACCTTCGCAACGGTTGCTTTTGGACTCAGTGCCCAAGGGCCGGGAGGGTCTTGGGGGAGGACCAACATTGCTCCGGCCTCCATTTCGGCGTGTTGGGTAGGCATGTACTGCTCACGCGAAGCATTGCAAGAGTCTCAGGCTGGGGAACTGACAAACAGATGGCGTAGAAATGAAGGAGCACAGGACACCCACTTTTTACCTAACGAGGGACAGAAAGACACGACAGAATCCCCAAAATACTAAACAGCCACTGCGGTGTCGCACCCCCACGCTCACGGGGCTGCACAGCTGTGCATTGAAGTATAATGGCAAAAAAAGGAGGGCACAGCGGAGTCCGTTAGGGATGCACGCAGTAAATCGTGAGTGTATCCCAGCAGAAGCTAATTCGAAGCTGCAATGCTGCGCAGTTGCAATGGGGTGGGGGGTGAAAGTGGTGCTATGTAGATGGGCCCCTTGCCTGCGAGCAGGTCTCTGTCCTCGTCCTCCAGCTCTTCCGCCTGTGGGGAGGATTCTCTTTCTCATGAAGAAGAAAAGCCCCCCTCTTCTCCAGCAGAGGGAACAAAAGTTTGGCAATGAAGTGATGCAGAGATCATTAGCAGCTGTTTGAAGGGAGTGTGTGTGGGACTGGAATCCTCTGTGGTTAGAAAAACTGCCTCGCTCTGCTTCGTTAGAGAGAGAAGGAATTAGGATCCAGAAAACTGATGAACTAGAAGAGTTACCTCCCCTTCTTTCCTGCAAAGCCACCCACTCCCCATACTCGTTTGGAGCAGCGAAGGATGACCACGGGCAGCCTTTGCCATGGGCTATTCGCTGTTGCCTGGACCCTTTAGCCATCCTTGCTCACTGCTCAAAGGCAGGAGGCAAACTCCCAAGGAGCAAGAATTGGTATTCTAGGAGAGCACAGGCGAGGCCCAGGGTTTTGCTCTGCCACCACATCAGCCCTTTTCACATTACAAAAAGACTCAGGGAGATGCAGGGAGAGACTGGAGTCGGGGGCAGACTACTTGTAATGTGAAGCATGTCGGGTGATGTTGTCCGAAGCTGCCAGCATCCCTTTCTTCCCTTAATCTCCAACTTTGCTAATTTAAAAACTGCTGTGTTTCTCTCCACTTTTGCTCTCTGCCC
This sequence comes from Heloderma suspectum, assembly GCF_057233095.1. Classification (NCBI taxonomy): domain Eukaryota; kingdom Metazoa; phylum Chordata; class Lepidosauria; order Squamata; family Helodermatidae; genus Heloderma; species Heloderma suspectum. Next base: position 313,468,009 of record NC_139461.1, on the reverse strand, counting down.
ACCAAGGCACCTGTGTGAGTTTCACTTATGGCTGGAGGCAAATGAGAGTAACTGCTGGATTTTATATTTTCAAAAATGGAGGAATCACTCAATATGGGACTGGCTTTCCCAAAAGTCCTAGCTGTAACCTGAAACCTGCATGGCACCTACTAGACAGTGCTTGCTCCGTTTAAGGGAGCAACCCTATGCATGCTTATTTCTTAGGCAGAAAAAAGCCCTACAATTCCCAGCATTCTCCAGCCAGCATGGGGAATTCTGCCCTTAGTCTGCAGCTCTTCCTCCATTCCATCTTAAGACCCTCACCATGCAGACTTCAACATACAGTCAGCCTTTCCGCCCACTCCGCTTCCTCCTGCTTTTTGAAACATCTTGCCTGGTGAAGAGATCTCGAAAGTTTGCCCACAATGTTGTGCATATCTGGAGGGTGCATAATAAAAGTCTAGTCATGAATTTTGGGATTTCTCTTAATTCATTACCCTTGGAGTAAAAGGGATGAGGCTAAAAAGCAGCCAGGGGACATTTTGAGCAGCTAAGGGCCAGGGAGGAAAGGTCTAAGCCACCCTTCCCCAAGCTGGGACCCTCCAGATGTGTCAGACTACATGTGCTGTGGTGGTTGGCGATTATGGGATTTGTAGTCGAACACATCTGGAGGGCGGCAGGTTGGGAGAGGCAGGCTTAAGAAATCCTCCTCCCCTGCCGATTTCTGCTCCTGACTGCAGCCTTCGAGGCTGCTTCCCATTAAATAAAAAAGGGAAACAAATCACCCCAGGAAAGAGGCACTCAACTCCATGGCATGTGTAACTTGGCCCTCAGAGTTTCTGTGAGACATGGAGACTGGGCCGAGAGCCTTCTTTTTAAACTGAAGGAGGGGCAGCAGGGCAGAATGCATGAAGTGATTCTTCGAGTAATAAACGTTCAGGGAGAGTCCACCATGAACAGCTTTAACAGGGGGCAGTGAAGGGTGGGATTCTGCATGCTTCTGAAGTGCTGATAAAATCACTTTTGTGTGCACATGCCGTGACCGGCCCACCCATCAGAAGAGGGAGTGTTGCCGCAAGTGTGGACCATGGAAGCCCCCCTCCATCAAGCCCCCATGTGGTTCTCCAGTGTTTGGGAAGGGGGAGGGTTGTGCCCTCCCCCAAGCTCCATTCCTCTTTTGTCTTTCTCCACCGGTACCAAAGCTCATTCTCCGTTAGAAGCATAGACTCAAAGGCCGGAAGAATTCATCAGAGTTAATTAATCCTAGAAACAAGGACGGTGGCGATTAGCATCTCCCAGCAGAAGCAGCGGCTTCCTCAACCTGGCAAAGTCACAAAAGATGTGACAAATCAGCCTTGATTACAGAAGTGAAATGCTTATCCACTGATGGAACAGCAGGAGGAGGACAACAGGCGTCTTTTACGTAATGGTTTGGACAGAGATAAAAGAACACAGAGACTGCCACACCGTCCCTGACAATCTTATGATTATAACATGCTGACCACTGGTCATTGCATATACAACTGTTACAACTTCTTCTTCTGTTTAAAGCCCTTTGATTTAAGAGAAGAGGCAAGCCACTCACAAATTCATTCATGCACCTCTCATTCCTTTTCCATAAAGGAGGAACAGGGGAAAAAAGATTGCCATAGGCTTTCGAATAATTGCATGCTGGGATGCTGCAGGAGGTGGCAAGGACTTGCCTCTGCCCTATCTAACCCTTCAAATCCATCACTCCAGAGACGCGTGGCATTATGGATCATAATACGAACAAGCATACGAATGGTTGCCTAAGAGCTCTGACATCATGTCCAAGAAAACCAAGACACATTCCAAAATACAACAGGATGAACAATGTGCTAATGGGCTTCATCACACACCCTATAGACCAGTTGGACTTTCCTTCTTTTGGGGGGCAGAAAAACCGGAATGAGATGATATCCCCTCACATTTTGTGCTGTGAATTCGTCCCCCCACCCGGATTGTGTTACACGTCTGTATCCCACCTGCCAAGGAGTTCAGTGTACCATGTATAGTGTTACCCCACTTCCTCCTCATAACAGCCTTGTGAGGTAGGTGAGGCTGAAAGATTTCCCAAGAGCTACCCACAGAGGTTAATGCTTGTGGTTTCACACATCAGACTCAGTTCTCAAGCACCACATGGGATTGGCTTTCACTCCACTTGCAGTGAGGTCCTGGAAAATGCAAGCTTCTAAACTTTCTTCAAGACACAAAAGTTAGTTATGACTGTGCCCCATCAAGACCCAAGTTGGTTGCGACTAACTTAGACGCTGTAGCTTTCAATGGGGCTTGGCTACAGCTAATTTTAGCTGGATGCAGATCATCAGTTACGAATATAATTCACAAGACCATTTTGCCATGCAGAGAGTGGGAAGAAGAGCCACTTTATCCACAGAGACATTTCAGATCCAAAATAGCAATATGAACCGGGCCCTGAGGGGCAACACTGACTGAGTAGTCTGTCTGCCTCTGGAGTGGCCTCTTGCCTGCAAATGCCAGTAAGGGGCCACTGCTCATGGGCTATGGATGGACAAAACTGTCCATTTCTGTTTCTCTCAGTTTCTCATTTTTTTCAATCCTAAATTCCATTCATCTCAAATTTTGGGAATTTCTCCAGTCATAAATTCAGTTCATCCCAAACAGTGATTTTTTTTTTTTAGCTTGCATGAAAAGTCATAAGCATTTTTGTGCAGATTTCTCCTAACACATGCATTGCTGTCTGCATTTTTGCTTAATATACAATTTTTTGCAAGCAATTTTCCTAACATAAAGCATTTTTCATGTTATTTTCCCCAATACACGCATTTTTATACACCCTTTTTCTTTAATTGGAGAACTCCACTGCAAAATTCAAAGCAGTGCAAAAGTTGATGGATAACTGAGTTTGGTTCACATAGTGGTTTGACCGTGCAAAAGGCTTGCATTAAAATGTGAACGAATTTCTCCCCCATCCCTTTCAGTGGCTGAGCTTGTGCTTTGTGTACAAAGACAGACTCCCACAGGTTGGTTTTTGAAGGTAGCTTCCTATGGTTTCTCTTCCCGCAGGCATGTCTTGGCCAACTGTTTGAGATGGGGACAGTCTCTCTCCCCGCTGAAAATGTCTTTCCTCCACAGCATTGGCTAGAGGCAAATGGCAACAGAAGGGGGTGGCTGACCGACGTTAGTTGTCTCCTGCACAAAGTTGCAACTAGTGGCGCAAAGCACTCTTGGCCCCGTCCAAGGAAGAGCGGGGAAGGGGTGTATTGTTTTACATGTGGGCTAATGGCGCACTGAGACTCCAGGAATGTATTCAGCCTCAAAGAAGCCATGGAGTAGGGAGAAAAACCCAGGATCCCCGGTTCCTTGGTTGCCTGGTCCTACTTGGTGGCTGCATGAGCCAGGCTGCTTGTGCTGTGGTTCTCCAAATAGACAATCCCCAGCACCCTTTCCGGAGTCCTGGCTCCTTTGGGGCCTGGCCCTTCCATGGGCAAGGTGGCACTAGAGCCCAGAGCATCTTCAGTGGAGTTCTGGGAATCTGTATCTTCCGAAGAAAAACTCCCATGTCTGGAGAGCTGGAAGTACTGGGCTGCTTCTCTCTTCCTGCTCCTGTGACCCCTCGCTGGCATGGATGTGCAAGGTGCTTTGGCAGAAGGCAGGTTCTCACAAGCCCCTGGTGCCTGCTTAACATTCGGGAGAGAAGCGGGTGCAGGCAGAGCCGAGCGAGAGTTATGAGTCGTGGTGTGGAGACTTTCTGAGGCCTCTCCGTCCAGGCCCTGAGCCTCAGGGGCCCCACATTCCAGACCGGCATCCAGATAGGCCTCCTCGTATCCCTTCCTATCCGTGCCTGTACCAGCACCCAAGGGAACCCCTTGGGAATGGCTGTCATGGACACCGCTGCTGTGCACAGACCCGTCCTTGTGCCTTCTGCTGCCCCCCGGGGGCTCCTCCTCTTCCCTGGGTTTCACTGATGCTCCGCCAAGGCAGAGACCGTCACCCGGGACTTGGGGAGCTGGGTTAGGGCCTGAGGCGAAGGGGCTGCTCGTCTCTCCACAGCCTCTTGAACTTGCTCCCGCGACCTCCTTGAACGTGGCCAGCGTCTCCTCAAGAATCTGCCTGGCCTCTTGACATCTCCCCAAAGCCTCTCTCCACACCACTAGGCCATTTTCATTGCGCATGCTGGAAGCTTGTATCTTCATCTGCTGGAACTTCTCAGCTGGAAACTCCTCAGAGAGCCTCTGGAGAGAGTTCTCCACCTCGTGCCGGGCCTCTGTGCTCTTGGTCTCGTCCCCTCTGGATGTCCACAGGGGCAGCCATTGCTTGCAGTCGAGGCTGAATTGCGTGACCTTGAGAAACAGAGCAACAGGGCTTACTCGCTCCTGCAAGGACTTCCTCCTTGGCCTTCTCCCCACCTGAAATATTCTTCCTACAATGTCTCCCAAGCCAACTCATCATTCCTTAATTTCTCCCCTACCCAATTCTATTGCTGCGCCTTTAACTTGAGACCTCTCGTTTATTCTAGAAACTAAGCCAGAGACCCTCCCTAAGGGCCAGTGGCTTCCTTCGGAGGCCTGAGTTGCTTGTAGTGCTTCTCCGCCTCTATCCCACATTGCTTTGCCAGTGTGGGAATGTAGAGGCCCCCTGGGAAGGCATAAGAACCTAAGTGCAGCCCTGCTGGATCAGACCAAAGTGAGTCCACCCAGCCTAGCAGCCTGTTTCCAACAGTGGTCGGCTGAATGCTTCTGGGAAGCCCCCGGAGCAAGTCCTCCTCCCAGCAACTGGTATTCAGGGGTCAGCTGGCCCTGCCCCTGCGCTTAGGTGGGGTTCCCAAGGAAGAACCATGCTAACCATGCCCTCTGATCCAGGGAAAAGTCCGCTGTGTCCCAAGAGTATGGGCTAAAAGGCTTGTGACCGGCAGGAGGCCACCTGTTGTCCTGGGCTTCTGTTTTCACATGCACATAGACAGCACATTAGAAGCTAAGCGCGGACGGGGCCCCTGATCATGTGGCCTTATGAGCACCCTCCGGGACTCCCCTTTCCTTGCTCGATTCCCCATCCTCCACCCAGCGTATTTCCACAATTTTGCTTCCACCTTGCTGAAGCGCTTTGTAGGTTCACCTTGTCGCAGAACCTGTATAGGTCCAAGAAAGTCTCCAGCTCAGCCCCTTTCATCTCCATGTCCATGTAGAACATTGTCAGCTTGGCCTGGAAAGCCCCCTTGGCTGCCTCAAAGGCCCCCATTTCAGGGAACCTGGACCCTTGGACCCTGGCAGCTTCCTTCGACAGACAGAGCCCACGGTTGTAGTGGACCTAATAGAGAAAGAAACAAAAGGGGTTTGAATTGACAGCTGATCAAGTGCACCTAGTTTATTAGGCGAAGCACCTTGGAGAGCTCCTTTAGAGGTCTGATTGAACCCTGGAGCGGAATAACACCCCACTGGCATTGGAGCCACCAGCCTCCACTGGACAAGTCCGGCCCATGAGGCCTAAATGGAACCTCCACATTCAGAGGCAGTAAACCTCAGGAGACAAAGAACAGAGGAAGGCCATTGCTTTCAGGCTCTGCTTGCGATCTTCCCACAGGCTTTCAGATGACCACTGTTGGAAACGGTGCTAGGCTAAATGGATCTTTGCTTCAATCCAGAAGTACTTTTCTTTTGTTCCTAAACTGTGGAAATTAAGATGCCCACTGTAAACTACAGTTTGGAGGTCTTCTCTGTCCAGCCCACAGGGCCAGGAGCAAAACCCTTGGGGCTGTCTTTACATCCATAGAACAGACACTCATTTCCATCTCCAGTCATATACCTCCACAGGGCCACTTTCCCCACCAACTCCTTATCTCATAAAAACACCCCGCCTTGCTGTCAGAGATGTGCACAAAAATATACATAATCTTGTGCAGACTTATACTGAAATTAGTGCATTTCTTTCTGCAAAATTGTTATTAAATTTGTAAATCCAGAAATGATTAGGGTTTTGCTTGGGATTTATGGAGAGGAAGATGGATGGACAGAAGAATGGGTCTGGGATCAATGCGAACAGACGTGCTGAAACAAATTTTGGAGAAAAATCCTCAAACAAATTCTCTTAAATTTGCATGGAAATGTGTGTCTTTTCCTAATTTTTTTCACCACATTTTAAATGAAAATTATGGATGTTGTTACAATTTGGTAGTCTTAAAAAAATAAAGCAGGGCATAAAATACTGAACTTTACAAGTAAATATTTAACATGGCTGTCTTAAAGCTTTTATGAACAAGGCTTAAAAAGTAATTAAAAACATTAAAAATGTTCCTAAAAATGAATTTTAAAATGCTGAAATCTGACATTTCCAAAGCAAATTTTGATAATTTTCCTGATTCCTCTGGGGTGGGGTCTCATTCTGGCTGCAGTTGTGCGAGGTGCCTGCCCCAGGGCCCAACATACTGTGGCTTCTTTGAAGAATTCCTTAAACCGCTGATAGGACTCCTCGGTGCTCTCCCGGCTGTCCTCTGCCGATCCCACCTCACGGAGCACTGGCTCTCCTTGTTCATCAAACCACACACTGAGCTGTGAGAAGAAGCAAAGGGTATAGCAAGACTCATGCAAGAGTTCAAGCCTCATCAAAGTAAACCCTTCCAGCGAAAATGTTTGGCAATCCAGTCCAGGAGATCCCACAGGAGAAGTTGAGAGAGGGCAGGGCAGAGGTGCAGAATGCAAAATGGACAAGCCGAGTGGTCTAGGATTGCCTGCTGACACTCACCTGCCTTAGTCACGGACCAACAGATTGCATCCCTGGATTACCTAGGAGTAAGGCTAAAGGACATGGACGTTCATCGACACATCTAGACTTCGGGACAAAGTGAGGAATTTTGAACTTAGGGGATACCTATCTTTGGGGGGGATACCTATATTTAAGTAGAACCTCCCCCTCAAGGCATTGTGAAACATGGAAAGGAATCACCAATTTGATTATCTTAAAAATAGGATTTAAGAAGACTTTTTTCGGTAATTCCACAGTGTTATGACATCTAGAAAATAAATAAGCCTGTCTCCTTTGCACTACATATTTTCATCCACTGAATCTTTGATTCCTGAGCATTTAATTCATTTCCATCTCCTGGCTGGATTGTTGTAATTAGTTTCATTCATTTCTTTTAATTCACCTTCTAAAAATGACACTTTAAGTGGATCCAGGTCAACACAACAAAACTATCTGAAGTCAATGAAGCATCATCAACTAATCACACAATTCATAAACAGGCTGCATTACACCACACAAATAAAGTGAAAAATGAATCCCATTTCATGCTGTTTGGATTCCTTTACAATTAATAGAATTATTACATTCTTACAAATTCAGAAGATTGAAGACAATTGCTTAATAATTAGATTTCAGTCATTCAGTACAAAAGCTCTCTGTGCATATTAACTTCATTTCAACTCAATTGTAGGCACTTTTATAGCTGAAGGCAGAGAAAAACCCACAACTCCAATGGATGGATCCAAGGCCCACATACACTGGATGAAAAGTAGCCACGGAAGACCATAAATGGGGACGGAGCATTGGCAAGCGGGAAGGAGGTACCCTTTCCCTGACTGACATTTTCCGACTCAAAATTGCCTCTCCTCAAAGCTGCTTTTTCACAACCCAAGAAAAGATACGAGTACTTGCATCTTTTCTCTACCAAGTAGAAAAGCAGATGGTGGCAGAGGTTAATTTACCACAAAAGAGTGGCCAGGGAGTAAAAATGGCCCTTCTGCTCAAACAGGAACTCCTGTAGCAGGACCTCCTGAGCCCCTGACTCATACATTCAAGCAGCTGAGTGGCTGTCCACTTGAAATTCAGCTCTGTGAACCCAGGCCCACTCCCGTTTGTGTGTCTCTTGCTCTCTTCACACTGGGGGTGTGGGTGTTATTAGGTTTACTCAAACCATGCAGGAAACCCCATCAACCCCTATGTGATTCTGTTTTAAGCAGCCACTAATATGGCTCCTTGAACATGAACCCGGCCTGGGGGATTACTTCCTCAGAGTTAAGTGTCACCTCACCCATCTCAAGAAAGGAATCATGGATAAAATTTGGGATCCATCAACAATCCTACACCATGCAAGGATATATAGGGGATAAAGATATGAACTGAGGTCCAGATGCATGGGATGCAGCTGTCCCTAAACTCAAAGGCCATGTGATATAATCTGCAAACTGCAGGACCAGCCCTACCATGAGGCAAAGTGAGGTGGTTGCCTCAGGCAGCAGATGCTGGGCATTGTGGAGGAGGCAGTGATAGCAGCCCCCTGGGCATTCCTCTCTGCTTGAGGACAGCACTGTGCATTCCAGGGGGACTTCTCTCTTCCCCCTAAGGTCACCTGTTGCCCCCTTAAGTAAGGTGGAGGATGCTATGCCATCCGCAGTGTCAAAGTGAAATTCAGCTGCCAGTCTGGTTGGCTTTTGTGGGCGGAATGCAGAAATGCCATCTTGTCCTTCACCTCAGGCAGCAAAATGTCCTGGCAAAATGCAGTGGGGGGATGTAGAGTCAGGTGCATTCTGGGAGAGGGGCGTGAAGCCTCCCTCACACCTGGGAATCCCCACAGTTCTGTCTAACTTCTCCTCCCACCGGCTTTCCTTGCAGAGACCAAATAAGACAGAACCAAATTCTGTGAAATAGATTCTGAAATTAGTTGCTGGACATTCCCAGCAATTTTGGGTGGATAGACACAGTTGTGGTTGACCAGCCTTTGATACAGCTGGGCTCATGTTTGGGTTCCAGAGGGCTCACCTACCTCGCTAAACTCTGCCTCCAGCTCTCGGATCTTCAACAGGAATTCCAAGTGCTCCAAGCGGTGGTTGGATTTGGTCACCAGCGTGTGAACCTCCTCCTCCACCAGATTGTAGAGTTCCAGGGCACACACGACACTGCTCCTAACAAAGAGATGTAAAAGGTAGTGATGGATGAATGGATGGAGGAAAACTGCATTTAGTTTGCATTTTAATGTAATTTGCACTTCTGAATTAACATGTGAACCGATATGCAGTTATCCTTTGGTTTTTGCATCTCTCTCAATGTTATGGTGCAGTTCTCCAATCAAAAACTGTGTAGAAAGATCTGTACATTAGGGAAAATTGCACACAAAAATGCAAACGTGGGGAAATGTGTACAAAACGGTATGCATCTTCGTATGCATTCTCCTAATGCATGCATCAAGAGAAATGCATACAAAAATGCATATATCAGGAGAAATGTGTGCAAAAATACATAAATTAGGAGAAATGTGTGCAAAAACACATACATTAGGAGAAATGCATACAAAACTCTGTATGAACGTTCATGCAGACCATTAACTCCAAAATTCACTAACTGTTGTGGAAATGGGACAAAAGTTAAAAGGTTGTGCTTTAAAAAGTTTGAAAGTTGTCGAAACCAAAACAGAAGCATTAGCACTAGTGTGTAGGTACGTGGTTTTCAAGCCTGACTTTTTTCACCCGCCTCAGAGATGGTGCTGAGGCCAGAGCACCTACCGGACGTCGGGGGAGAAGCTGAGTCGGGCCGCATCCTTCCTCAGCCTGGCAAGCAGAGCTCCCCCTTCTCTCTGCAAGCTCACCAGTTGCGGGTTGCACAAGACCTCTTGCATCAGCTGCCGGTGTCTCTCCATTTGCTGCCTGACGGCCTGTAGGATGATCACAGATGTTAGCCAGATCCATGGAGGTCAGGGCTGTTGGCCATGAAAGCTAAATGAAGTCTCCATGTTCTGAGACAGCCTACCCCTGGATACTAATGCTGGGGATAAAGAAAAGGAAAGGCTCGTTGTCTCCACACCCTGACAGGAACCTTCGAAGGACTTTGTAGCCGACAGCTCTTGACCAGTCACAGGATTAATCTTGGAGACATTTTTCAGAGATCTCTGCAGGCAATTTTTGGAAATTTAATATGGTACTTATGGTAAATATAAGGTAAAGGGCTGAAACGCATTGGGCTACTTCAAGGAATAAAACTATATTTGTTTTCAGCATCTTGAAACTTTCTCTCTTTTTTAATTGAGCTCTTGGAAACAAAGTGGTGACAAACTTGATGGAACTTCAGGGCTTAATTCAGCAGAGCTCTGCTTGCATTCTTACGGGGTGGGGGGCCCCTTGCTCACAGACCCCCTGAACTAATCCACAGTGCTGCATGCTGTGTGCAAAAGAGAGCTGAACTTTTGGGCACATCCCAAACAGAGTTGTTGGCTCCTGGGATCAGAATTGCTCTCTGATCTGGAGGAAAACACATCCCCATCCTCCTGGAAAATAAGACTCGTCTGATCTAATTAAGGACCAGACCTGCGAAGCCAAGAGCAGGAGGCATCCACAGTACATGCATGACAGGAGGGAGCTGCTTTGTGTGGTGTCAAAGCGCCGGTCCACCCCATGGCCCAATGAGGCCAAGTGGCCAACTCTGCGGGCTGGGCGGACTCACCTGCAAGGTCTCTGGGACCTCCCCCTGCTCCAGTTCTCGGGTGCTGCTCTGTAGCAACTCCGAGGCCTTCGTGAGGTCACTTACAAAGCGGTGCATCTTCTGAGAGGAGGAGACACAAACAGGCATTCTGTCAGATAACATAAATAATCAACAACAAAAAGAAGTAGGGCAAGATAATGGGGCCATCTGCACAGCAAGGTGGAGAATGCACAAGGAGAGAAAGCTGGCGACCACAGACCATGGATAAAGCTGACTCCCACCGTCACCCCTTGCACCCAGCATTACTCCCAAAGCTAAAGATGGACACAGACGTGCATCTTTGTAATCCCGGAACAGCCACAGTCTCAGTCTCTCTCTCACATGCTCACGTACACAGCACTCTCCTAACACAATGCTTTCTTCATGCCTTCCAGACTCATGTCTGCCCTTTTGGACATTACACGGATGTGTATCTTCAACTTTCCAGCAGCTAGAACCTAATGGCTTCCCTACATACATTTCTGGGATATTTACTTAGAGCGTGCCATCAACGGTCATGCCATTTTGCAGCGTAAGCAGCAGAATCAGGCTTCTGCCCCAAGGAGACTACAGTCTAGAGTCTAAGGAGTGAGAAGGGAAAGGCAGGAATCCTCAGGGATGACTGGGAGCAGCAAACTCAGGAGGAAACCTTTGGGTTGGGGGCTCCAAGGCTTAGGGGCTGGGAGCAGATTTCCTAAAAGGGAGGGATGTTCAGCTAATTGTAGAAGGCAGTAAGAAACAGGTTACCCCTCCACCCCGCAAAGGCCAGAGGGGCACCCCGGCAGTAGGCACCTGGAAGTACTGAACCCACTCGCCGTGGCAGTAGGGGAACTGGCCATCCAAGGCCTGGGTCAGCTGGCTGCTGTCCACGTGTCGGCCAAGAGCCTTCAGAGAGCTCAGCAGCTCCACCTACAGGTGTGGCACAACATGACAGTCAATATTCTGGCTGGAAAAAACATTATTTATAAAATTAGCCCACTTTATCAGAGCAAAGCAGCTAACGTAAGTTTTTAATAACAGCAAAATTTATACAAATATACAAGTTCAAAAACAGAGCAGGGCAGAAGCATCAGCCTGGGTAAAAAGCAACACCTGACACCTTTTCAAACACAATACTAAAAGGCGTGGGTGTACAGAATCATAGAATCATGGAATAGTAGGGCTGGAAGGGGCCTACAAGACCATCGAGTCCAACCCCCTGCTCAATGCAGGTATCCAAGTCAGAGCATCCCTGACAGATGGCTGTCCAGCCTCGTCTTGAAGGCCTCCGGCGTGGGAGAGCCCACCACCTCCCTAGGGAATCGGGTCCATTGTCGTATCGCTCCAACAGTCAGGACGTTTTTCCTGATGTTCAGTCGGAATCTGGCTTCCTGTAACTTGAGCCCATTATTCCGTGTCCTGCACTCTGGGATGATCAAGAAGAGATCCTGGCCTTCTTCTCTGTGACAACCTTTCAAGTACTTGAAGAGCGCTATCCTATCTCCCCTCAGTCTTCTGTTCTCAAGGCTAAACGTGCCCAGCTCTTTCAGTCTCTCTTCACGGGGCTTTGTTTCCAGTCCCCTGATCATCTTTGTCACCCTCCTCTGAACCCTCTCCAGCTTGTCTGCATCCTTCTCAAAGTGCAGTTTTATACAAAGGGTTTTGCCTGGCACCAGAAGGACGTCAGATTTTTCCCCTCTGCATGGCAGCCAATACCAGAATAAATTATGCTACCTGTTCAAATATATGCAAGCCTGGTGTATCTGCATCATTTATTCAGGTTGCGGACGTCGGCCTTGCTGGTGCAGAATCCAGGTTCCCACACCACCTGCTCGCCTGCCCACCTGCCTGCTGCAGGGTGTGTTTGGCCCTTGCAGGAGTAGCCTAACCTCTTTCTGCAAGTTTGCATTTCGGCACAGCTGTTTTGCTACCAGCCATTTTAGTTCTACTTAGTGGAAAATATATGGGAGAGTGTGAGTGTGTGGCGGGGAGGGGAGGGGGGTTCGGAAAGAGAGGAGCTGCTTTCGCTTCCAGCCTCTCTTGCCATCCATCAGCCATGCCAAGCGGCCACTCTGGCCTGCCTGCGTTGCTTCTCAGACTCACACTGGGGAAATGTGAGCATTTTAATCATTTGCAGCAGAGGCCATTAATCATACTCATTAATATTTCATATTGCATTAATTAAACTGAGCAGCATTAATAAAAGAACAGCAAACCCGTTCAAGTGCTGAATTATTATCTTAATGCCCATGTCCGGCCTATGGAGCTATAACTGGAAGTGAGCTCACTTGGCCATCGGCAACGGGAGTCTATTAGGGCTCTCTGCACCTACTGGAGTCTTGAGTAATTAACTGCCTGGGGGAGGAAAATGGACAGGATCCATGCTGGGGAGAAAGGCTGATGCGTAAGGAGTTCATTTTTGTTTATAGAATCAGAGAGTTGGGAGGTTTCTCAGAGATCATCTAGTCCAGCCCCTGCTCCATACAGGCTCGGCATTGCGGGGCGCAGCTACAGCATCACTCACAGGTAGCCATCCAGCCTCTGCTTAAATGCTTCCATAAGGGAACCCACTTCTTCCCAAGGCAGCCTGTTCCACCACCAAACAGCGCTCTCTGTTAGGAAGTTTCTCCTAATGTTTAGCCGAAATCTGCTTCCCTGCAATTTCCACCCATTGGTTCTACTCCTGCTCTCTGGAGCAACAGAGAACAGTCTGCATGGCATCTTCTGCATGGCAGCCTTTCAGGTAGTTGAAGGTGGCCATCGTGTGTCCCCTTAATTTCCTCCTCTCCAGCTTTCTCAAGCAATCCCCGTAGGACTGTTAAAATATACATTATATGATATAAATGCGTGAGCCCATGGGGGAGCCATCTTTCCCCTAGGAATGCCCCTGGGAATGGGAGCAACGCGATGCCAGGATGTAGCCTCATTCCAAGGGGCGTTCTGGCCCAAGGAAGGTGGCCAGGAGCAAAGCCACGGCCTGAAGCAGCAACAAGACTGGGTTTTTCCCTATAAAAGAAAAGGGAAAAAGTGCGGGAGGCACCACCTTGTCATACTGTAAAGTTACACAGTACCTTGAACTTCCTTATAATTTTACCCACCCCTGAAAATCCCCAAATGTCCCACAAACATTTTTGTGGGAGACATATTGTCTCACCAAAGTTGGGGTGTGCGTGTATTCATTTATTGTAAACCAATCTGGGGACCTTTTTTAATTTGGAAAAATGATATATCATATATTCTTTTAAACAAGCAAGTGAATTATAACACCCTCTCATTAGGTTACAGCCTACGTCTGTGACAGGTCTCCTCTGCTTTTAATCAATGCATGACAGAATGCTGGACTACATGGACTCTGGCCTAACACCGCAAAGACACTCTCCTCTTCTTATGACAGGCAGCAGTTCAACAGGTGAAGCCTTTTGCAGCCTGGAAGTGCAGATATGGGGAAAGTTGCAGCTTTTGATTTTTAATTTTTTTTTATTGTGCTTGTCATACAGCTGCAAATGAGGCAGAGCATTCTGGGAGGGAGAGCATCACTCACTCCAGTTGCTGAGAAAGCAGAACGAACAGCCCGAAATCTCAGCTCTGCTGCTCTTGTAGGAAACAAAATGTAGGCTGCACAGCATGAAGAAAAAAACAAAGTTCACCCAAAGAACCCGACACCCTAGAACTCGCCTGCACGCCAAGTAGCTTCTCCAGATGTGAAGCTGCCTCCTTCTCTGCCAATAGCAGAACAGCATGGATGGAGCCAGGCAAGGCCTTCTGCAAGGAAGACAGGGACCAAGGGTCAGCCAGGAACCAGCCCTTCCCTGCATGGCTCTCTCTGAACTTGGTGTTTCCAAATTGGGCTCTGAGATAGCAACCGCCAATTTTAATCAATAAGCCCCTAAATAGCTCAGGCCCAGCCAGTTTTAGGAACGGAGCTCTTCTCTGCCCAATGAAGTGTCTGAGGTCTGTGGAGAGCATTCTCAGTTATTCCATCAACAGGCCCCAAGACCTGTTGACAGCCATTTTCACCAGCTCCTCCACAACCATGGAAATCCTTTGCCCTGGAGATCTGCTAAAAATTGAGCTGGAGGGTATTAAGCACAAATCAGTACCACTTTCATACCTGCTCAGCTATCCTGGCAACCCCTGCCACCCCACCCCCACCACACACACAGAGGATCTTGGGAAGTGTAGTTTGCTGAAGCTGCTGAGAATTCTGTTAGGGATCCCCTTGCAGCGCCCCCCCCCCCCGCCCCAAACTACAGTTCTCAGGGGTCCCTGGGGAAAGGGAATATTAACCCAGCCTGAAGTCTGGGGGAGGCATGAAGTGCAGATATGCCTCCCCCCATCTCATCCAAAAGCATTGCCCCAAACCTCTCAGGCCCACCTCTCAGAGGTCGAGAGAGTCTCAGACCACTTCCATTTTTTGATGCTCCAAGTATATTAAAAAACGAAGAAATGCCAAAACAGGATCACATAAATTGTGGTATATTTTAAATGTTTACATTTAAAAAATTAACGCTTTTAACACAAAAAATTACAATGCAATAATTTGTTAAAAAAATGTTCCCTTTTTTATTGAACCAGTGCTTTTCTACTGTGCAAATTCACCAGTTATTCTGGAAAAATTTACTTTTCTTGCAAGATCACAGTTTATGTTAAGCACAGCAAGGCCATTCAAATGATCTTGTCCCATAGCTGAACAGTAGTAAACATGGAATGAAAAATAAATTAAAAAACCATCATAAAACCAAATCACTCTGAGAAATACAGATTATTAGTATTGACAAACCAGAAAATATAAGTTAATTTTTGACAATATTTGATTTCTCTGCAGACAAAAAGTATAGCGATTGAAGTATTTTTGACAGATACAAAATGTCAGAACTTTTGTGGCAAAATAATGTCACTTTAAAATTTTCGATAAAACAGAGAGTATTATATCAATTATGTTTTGAATGATAGCTATGTGTCACTCGTAATCTATAGACTTCATTCTGTTTTACATGTTCCACCACATGGCAATGTCCTACAATATAATTGTGCTATTCACAAGATAATTACAGGATTTATGAAAAATATGAATTCATAATGCATTACAGGCGGTGTGGCCCAGTAATAGGACACAAGTTTAAAGTTGTATGATGAATAATGTCTTCTTCATTCAGTCCTGTCAGTTTATCTCAGTGTCGGTATGTGTAACATCATTTGGAGAGAACACCAAGTCAAAGTTTGAGGCTGTTCGTGAATGTGAGGCCCCCTGCTCTCACTTTGGCTACCCACTAGTCCTGATGGTTATATGGGACCTTCAGGTCTGCCATTAAAAGAGTGGGAGAGGGCCACTCCCTTTATGACCTCCTGTCGGCTTCGCCCTGGGGCAGCTGGCTGGCCACTGTGGGAAATGGGAGGCTGGGCTGAATGGGCCCACGTTGGTCTGCAGCACAGAGCTCTTCTTAGGTTCCTAACAAGTAGCTGCTGGCAACAGCTGAAGCTATTTCAGACAGAGATTCTCAGTTTGTATGTAAAATAAATACCACCTCCTGGAAATCTTCCCTCACAGCAGCTTCCCCCAACCTGGTGCCCTCCAGATGTGTGGGACTACAACACTGAGCATCCCCCAGCCAGCATGGGAGCTGTAGTCCAACACATCTGGAGGGCACCAGGTTGGGGGAGGCTGCCCTACGGGTTCTTTCTTTGTTTTCCTCATCAACGTATGATGGAGTTTTTCACCCGTATTGGACTGAGCTGTAATCACAGGGGGGCCCTTTTAATGAAATGACTGAACCGTTTCCCCCTCCCCACTGCCCCCATGAAAAGCACACCCTATTTTAGGAAGGTGTCCCGAAGAACGGCAGACATCTCCTCCTCCTCCTGGCAACTGTGTTTCACCACAGAGAGGAGGAGTGCTCTTTTGGAGCATCGCACCACATATGTAGCACAATCCCGCCCTCTCTGTTATTAAGTGCTTTGCTAAGAGGACAGGATGAACTGATTTCATGGTGAAAGCCGATTCCCACCCCCGCCCGCAAAGGAGAGACCTGCTGTTCTGGAGAAAACACAGTTTGTTCTGAAATGGCACTTTTCTTGGCGAGAAACAAACCTCAGCAAAACCCTACGTCCAAAGCCATGTGGGAATAACGTCCCATTGGTGACGGTTAGAGAAATGGGAAAGGTTATGATAACAATATTCATAACCTTTGAATATTGGTCATGAATATTCGAACAATATTAATGCCGTGCATTTATGCTGCTCCACAGGATTGTGTCACCAGTCTATTTAGGAGTGCGCTGTGTGTACAAATTGCCGCAATTTGCCTATTGTTTGCATGCTTGAGATTGAGAAGGAGGAGGGTGAGTATTATTCACATGCAGGTTTTGCTGAAACCTTTTGTATAAATGAGCCTTTAAATGCTTTTTTCATGGCAGGAAGGAGAAATGCAGCCTCAGATTTCCTCCAGTGAAAATGGTCTCTGGAAGAAATGTGTAACTGTACCTCTCTTTCACCGCATGAGGGCACAAGCAAACGAGAAAGCTCTGTGAAAAATGAACAGCACACACACACTCACACACGCACCACGTAAACAATAAAATCCCTCTGCTCTTCCCACCCACCTGTGATTACCTGGATGGTTCCCAGGGCTGCAGAGAGTGTGGGAGAGAGAGGCTCTTTTCTGGCATCGATGACAACCATCAGCCCTGTGTCATTCGACTGCTTCCTGTATAGGGATATATGAGAAATTAGGTTCAGTTCATTTTTTATCAGGATTTATCCAGTTCGCACTCGGACGGTTGAAGTCTGTACATTTCCAAGCTTGCAATGTGATTTGCAGAGCAAAAACATTGCATTCAACAGCATGCATACATGTGAAAAATACACATGAGCACAAATACATTTTTATCAATGGGAGAAGAATATGTACATTTCAGGATGCACACCGCTGATGCATATATTTGGGAAAATACGCACAAAAATACGCATGGATTTTCATGTGAAAAGGAAAAAACAAAGCTCGCAATCTGATATGGACTCAAGTCGGAATGAGCTTCAAGGTGGAATGTGGAGAATTTCAGTGAGCTCAACTTTTGCTGATTTGCACATCCCTGTGCCTGTGGGATGGAATAAGATGTTGCCAAACTGACTTGGTCAATTCTTAATGGTGGATGCAACAAACTCCAAGAAGGGAGGGAGCTCAGTCCTTGGGAAAGGGACCTAGAGAGGATGGGTGAAATATCCTTCCTGGGATGTATTCAAGAAGAAGGCTGAAAGGGACTGGAAGGTTCTGCATGAGATATTCTCCTGATGCCACTGCCTGCAAAAAATAAAAATGCTGCCTCGGCCATAAGAATGGCTTCCAGCTGGACTCTTGGCTGCTCATTTCATGTATTATATATGTCTGTGCGAGTTCACTCCTGGGGGAACAGGGGGCTGCCATCAGAGCACCTTGCATGGGAGAAGAAATGATTTGTGTGAACAGGCTCCTAAGACACAATGGGTTGAGTCCAGAGTCATGCTTAGGAGAGTTCCACTCATGCTGAAGGAAGGGGGTGGGGAAATGATTGTCATGATTCCTCCTTCCCCCCGAAGCCCCTTGCTCTGGACCACTGGAGGGCCCTCCAGAGCAGCTTGAGAGGCCATGCAGGGGGGTTGCAGAGGAAAGGAGCAGTGGCCTCCATGCTCCCTTCCTTCAGCTGGGAGCTTCTGATAGGGATGTATGGATTGTGTAAAATCCATTCCATCTGTGTTTCATGGAATATCAGGCACCTTTCATTCCATCGTCTGTCCATCGACGGAATCAGATTTTTTTGTAGTTTCCAAATTTGCACTTTGTACAAATGTGAGTTTACACAAATTCACATGTTAAAAAATTGGCAAATTCCCCCCAAATGTGCATTTTTGTGCTTCAGCCTAGGGGGAAATGTGCATTTTTGGCTGGTTTTTTTTTAAAAAAATTGTGTGTTTTTCTATGACGAAATTTGTGCAAAATTCTCAAAGGCTAGAAAAAGGTCTGCAAGTCCATGGAATCCCCTGACAGGGGCAAAGCTGGTGCTCTGTGGAATCCATGGGCTGGATTCAGAAAAATCAAACTCATTTGGTTCCGTTGCAGATTTCTCCGACATCTCTAGCTTCTGGTGGATCCCAGCGCCTTCCGTGAAAAGAAGGAGCCCTTCCGTCCATGGAGTGGCCAATCTGGATCCAATCCATTATGAGGGCGGAGTAAATGCAGGATTTTATATTCCTGACAAAGTCCACCAGGTCACTTTTGGAGGAGTTGTTTCAAAGGAATATTTAATCATTTTCTCTTCTACTTCCTCTTATAGAGTATTCATATGATATTTAAATTTATGGGCTGCTCCTTTTCCTCAAAAAATTGCCCTCAGAGGAAATTAAATGGGAATACAAACATCTTAACAAAACTATAATTAAAAATAATCAAACAAATCAAAGTTAAATCTGTAGAAATCAGATACCAATCCACAAAAAGTGCCAACTGGTAGAACAAGGAAGACTTCTAAAGGCTTCCATAGTGTAGGTTTGATGGATCTCACTGGGGAGGGAATTCCACAGTGGAGGTGCCACCAGTGAATGAGCCCCACTTCTAGTGAAAGAATATCTCTCTACTGACCATGGTGGCACTTGAAGCAATGTGTCTCCTGATTACATATGGGAGAAGCTGTTATTCCAGTCCTGTGTCACTAAGTGCTTTAAAAATCAAAAGTAGTGCCTTAAATTAACCCCAGAAGCAAAATGGTAATGAGTGAAGTTCATAATCACATGAGCCCTACGTCCCATTCTACACAGAAGCCACATTCTGCCACATTCTGGGTCAGTTGAAGTTCTTCAGGAGCAGCCCCATGTAGATCACATCACAGTAATCAAGTCACCAGGGCATGAGAGACAGTTGCCAGGTCCTTATTGTCCAGAAAAAGGGCACACCTAGCACATCAGCTGAAGCAAAAAGAACATGTTTCTGGGCACCAGGGGCAGCCAAGAAGTGCCAGGGCCATTCCCAAACCCCTTAAGGAGAGTGTGACACCATCCAGAAGTGTTCTATCCCCCATAACCATATTAACAGGGAACCATGACTTCATCAGACTGAGCTTCAGTTTATTTGCACACAGCCAAACTGTACAACTTCAGACAAACCTTCATGAGGACTACTACACCTGACACCAAGTGAAAGGAGAAGTGTATAATGATCTGATGACACTCAACTCCAAACCCCTCAAAGATCTCATCCTTACCCATCATTCCCAAAGGTAAAGGAACAAAATGGAAAATTCGTCTTAAATGGTTTCAACAATTGTCTATAGAAGGAAGGTGATTTTTTTAAAATGTTGAATCTTTTAATGTATTCCATCAAAACAATGAAACCAGAAATCTTATTTTTGTTTTTGCTCTTTACCGAGAGACGACTTGTATGTTTTATTGCTGCTATTTTACATTTGTACTTTTCACTGTTTTTATTGTCTGACTGCTGTTTTAAGCCACTATGTATATTTATCATTGATAAGGTAATGTGGGGTATAAACAATTAAACCAATAAAATAATAATGTTTGAAATCACAAGGCAGCAAACATTTGGAGATGTGGCAGCTGTGAAAATTATCCAACAGGGAACAGTGGAAATCATCAAAGCCCGCACCCAGCTGAAAAGAAATGTATCCATTTGCAAAAACAACTGGAATTCTAGAAAGCAGGGAGTTCTCGGGGGCGGCAGGGACATAATTTTCATTGACTTAAAGGAAAGGAGCAAAGGAGGACCAGGATGGAAGTGCTCTGGAAAGGATGTTATTGGAGGAGGGTTACTAACCTTGACAAGGCGAACAGATAGAGGAGGAGCCGTGTCACTTCTCTGGCTGAACACCAGGGTGCTTGCCACGCTCCGCCATTCGTGGTGATCTGGACTATGGGTCTCCCGAGTTTATCAGTGTTCCCTGAAGTCCAAAGGGAAGTTAAGGCAACAATAATAAGTAAAACCCTGGTGAAAGGGAGTATTCACACTTCACTTTGCAAGGCCCTCCCGATCGAACTGCACCCATTCTTTTATTCAAATTGTATTTGAATACACCCATTCTTTTATTCTTTGCAGCCAAACTGGGAAAATAGAAAATTAAATTAATTAATTAACTTGTTACAGCACATTATTTGATACTTTACAAGCGCTTCCTCCCTCTGAATTTGTTCCAGCTCTGCTGCATGTTTCCTTCTGTGCTATTTGGAGCACTTGCAGCCTTGGGACACAATCCATCAGGATGTTCTCAAGTATATTGGGACAAATGGGAGCTGCGGAAGAGGTCGGCAGTGCAGCTTATGAGGGAAAGCATCCCAGTGGATTGTACTCATCACCATTTCCACTCACAGTACCTGGTAGACACACAACCCCAGAAGATAAGAGCTCAGGACTGAGCGCCTCCCATTGGACAAGCTCCTGCGTGCCCGATCCTGGACGAAGGCATTCCTTGAGCAGGGTGTCTGTTGTGCTCACAGTGCCGCTATCCATGCCCCTGGGAGCTGGAAGTCCTGAAAACACTGCATCAATCTGACTGGTACCTGGGCAGGGGGAAAAGTTGAAAAGTTAGAGAATTGCAGAGATGGCGTCTACCAAAAGGCTATCTGGCCTGATCACCACTCCAAAATCAGGGGGGCCACTTAGCAGAACCCACAGATCACTCCTTGTCATATAAGGTGTACCATAGTAAGAAGCAGAGACATCACCTTGCTGACAAAGGTCTGTCTAATCAAAGCTATGGTTTTCCCAGTAGTAATATATGGCTGTGAGAGCTGGACTATAAGGAAGGCTGGGCGCCGAAGAATTGATGCTTTCGAACTGTGGTGCTGGAGAAGACTCTTACGAGTCCCCTGGACTGCAAGGAGGTCAAATCAGCCCATCCTAAAGGCAATCAACCCTGAGTGCTCATTGGAACGACAGATACTGAAGCTGAAGCTCCAATATTTTGGCCACCTAATGTGAAGAGAAAACTCTCTGGAAAAGACCCTGATGCTGGGAAAGATTGAAGGCAAAAGGAGAAGGAGACAGCAGAGGATGAGATGGCTAGATAGCATCACCGATGCAATGGATATGAACTTGAGCACACTCTGGGAGAGAGCGGAGGACAGGAAGGCCTGGCGTGCTATGGTCCATGGGGTCACGAAGAGTCAGACACGACTGAATGACTGAACAACAACAACAACATGAAAACTAAGCCCTACAAGGAATAGTCAGAAGAACTGGGTATGTGTAGAGCCTGGAGAAGAGAAGATTAAGGGGAGACATGATAGTGACCTTCAGATATGCCAAGGGCTGCCAGGCAGAAGGTAGAGGAGAGTTGTTCTCTGTTGCTCCAGAAGGCAGGACTAGAACCAATGGATGGAAATGGCTGGGGATGGATCCAGATTGCAGGGCTTTGAGAGCCAGTGTGGCGTAGTGGTTAGAGTGTTGGACTCGGACTTGGGAGATCCGGGTTCTAGTTCCCACTCGGCCATAAAGCTCACTGGGTGACTTTGGCCAGTCGCTAACTTTTGACCTAACCCACCTCACAGGGTTGTTGTGAGGATAAAATGGAGAGGAGGAGGATCATGTATGTCACCTACGGCTCCTTGGAGGAAAGGCAGGATAGAAATGTAATAAATAAATAAATAAATAAATTCAGTCATACTAACAGTAGACCTGTTGAAATCTGTGGGACTTGAGTTAGTCACGACTAACTTCAGTCTCATTTATTTCAGTGGATCTACTGTTACGTATGACTTAACTCTGGATCCAACCCCAGGGAAGCAGATTTCGGTTAAATGTTAAGAGAAACTTCCTGACAGTAAGAACTGCTTGAGAGTGGAATAGACTGGTGGCCTCTCCTTCACTGAAGGTGCTTAAACGGAGGCTGGAAGGCCATCTTCCAGGGACACTGAGTTGTATCCTGCTTCTTGGAAGTACACAAGCAGGACGTGAAGGCGAAAGCAGCACGAACATGTTTTCATCCGTGGACATCATCTGTCAACCCCTCAGAACTCCCCGTTCCCTCTGAGCTTAGCAACAATCCTCACAGTAGCTGGGGGAAATGGATTTTCCCCATAACAATATACTGTTCTCTGCAAAGTCTTTTGGGGCGGCCTGGTCTTGAATGGGCTGTGAAGAGCCATTCACTGTACAAAAGACCTGGTGGAGATGAAAACCGCCAGAACTGGTCGGTTGATATGAATCAACTCTCCCTGTGGTCATGGCTGTGGAGACGGCCATGATGAGCACCACTACACCACTGTCCCTTTTAATTCCTTGCTTTATTTTTGCTTATTCCTAAATGCCTCCCATCATGGTTACCTTTCCCTGTTGCTGCTGCAGGCTTTGCTCGGGCTGTTCTGGGAGAGCAAACAATCAGTGTTCTTTTCCGAGGCCCTTCCTGCCTCTTGCCGGCTTTCTCTGGCACAGACAAGCCACCCCCTGAGGAGGACAGCTGACGGTGGCCCTTCAAGAAAGAGAATTTATTACTGGCAGCCGGAGACTCTGCGGGAGACTTCAGAAGTTTTAAGGGCCCTGGCTTGGAAGCCTCCTCCACTTTCCCGTCCTTGTTTGGATGCTCAGAGAGGATTCTGGGAGCCGCCTGGTCTGACCCTTCAGGAGGCTGAGTATCTGTGCTTTCTGAGGGGGAGGCCTGTTTGGCTACGTCTATCTCCTCCAAAATGGCTGCCATCAATCCCGAGCTGAAGCTGACAGGGTTCTTGAGGGCAGCCACGTACGACTCGCGGTACCGACATCTTGGCTCCTGGACCTTGGGGTCTTGGTTTAGTTTCCTCCTCAGGCAAGGTGTGCAGGGACCTTCCTCTGAATTTGGTCCCTTCCCACAACTCCAGTTTTCTGTTGTTGCCCCATCATCTCCATTCACCCAAACAAGCCCCTTTTTAGTCCTGGGTAATGCCTCTCCTGGAGGCTGTTGCTGTTGAGCAGCCGACGCTGTTGACTTGGCGGGAGAAGAAAAGTCCAGCTTCTTTTCTTCAGAAAATTCCAGTAGGTTCACATATTCCCCTTCCAGGTTCTCACTAATGATATCGCAGAGACTTGGCACAACGAACAAAGAGGATTTCTTCCAGGATCCTTGATCCACCTTGATAAGGCCTGGATACTTGCCTTGAGAAGACTGCAAACTCCCATGAGGGCTTCTGTGTCCATCCCCAGAAAGGTGGCAATTCTGCTGCTGAGAATTCAACTTGCAGCAAGTCTCTGAGCCGTCTGAGGACTCTTGCTCAACCAAACCTTCTGTTTTGGGTATCTGGATGAATTCTGGAGTCGCTATTTTACTCCATGGAACAGGGACGATTCCATTCCCAGTGGCCACCAGGCAAGTGTGCAGCGCTGGCCGGTCAAGGTCCCGATTGATTTCCTCCAGCCACTCTTTTGTGAAGAGCAAACAGCACGAGGCTTCAGGAATGGAGATCTTCTCCACGGTGGTCAAATCCCTGGACAGACACTTGACCACCAGACATGCCGACTGCTCTCCACAGGGCTCTGCTTGGAGGTAGAAGTCCCCTGGGCGCAGGAGGAGTGGGTTGAGTGGGCCGAGGTGGACGACCACTTTCTCATGGAGACACAGTGGCCAGCCCTCATGGAGGAAAACGCAGCTGAAGTATGGAGCCTGGTGGGCAGAGAAAGGAAAGGCACAATGTACGGACAGAATCATGTCCCATCTTTCATGTGCTACCCTATCCACCCCCCCATCTAATTCTGAATTAAGAAACCCCACTGTGTCCCCAGGAATGGCACTGCAGGCATGACCAGGCTCTGGAATACTTCCCCCACTCTCGAGATCCCCCCAACCCTGTGAACCTCTAGACCAGGGGGCAGAACCTCAGGCCCTGGGGCCAAATCTGGCCCAATCCTATCTCCTGAGATTCCCTGGTGGGCCATGCCCTTTCCCGCAACCCCACACCCTTTCCTCCGCGCACAGGCTGTTTGGTGGTGTCCTGGCTTTTGTGCAGTTCTAACATTCTGACAACTTGACGTGCCTGCCCTAGGGCTGAGTTACTGGACGTAAGAGCTTTAAGCTGAAACATGCTGGCACTTTTTGTATTTTTGGCCCCGCCCCTTCTGCCTTTGGCCCCGCCCACCACTGGAATGCAGCCCCCCAGAGCTTCTCTGAAATGGAATTTGGCCCTTGGACTGAAGAAGTTCCCCACCCCTCCCTGCCATAGAGTCTGCCTGACTTTCTCTCCCCACAACATACCTGGCAAGTTGCTAGGTCTGTCTTGGCAGAGGCCCCCCCCCCCCCGCTTGCTCTGTCCCTTGCTCTGGTGCTTAGCATGCCACAACAGCACCGTCTCAGGTGCAAGGAGCCCTGGGGGATCCAGGGTGCCTGAATCCAGAGCAAGAAAAACACAGGTACAAGAACAAACGGCTTCAAGCAGAGCTGTAGGTAAATGATCTGAAACATTATTTCCTGGATGTCGGTAAGGTGAGGCATGCGCATTTTCCTGGAGAACAGCTGGGGGCTTCACTGCTGCAGCTGGAAAAGTTCCCTTGTGGAGTGTTTAAGAGTAGGCATTATCCACCCTCAGCACCTCTGCATGAGTCTCTGGTCTGCATATTTGTCCCGGTGAATAGAAAAAGGCAAGCCCAGCATCTCCTCTGCCCAAGGAGACATGCACCAAGTGAGCGCACGGTCCAGTGATCAAACCTGCTGTAATGCAGAGCTTGGAACCACACAGAGAAGCACCACGCAGGCTCCTCTAGGGGCCGCGCAGGCTCCTCGGGTTCACCACAGGAATCGCCAGGGGAATTCAATGTGTGCACTTCTTGTAATTTATGCTAGAGCAGTGATGCTGCGGCACAGTAGTATGCCAGGGGTACTCCGACTGTGACTTACCATTCATAAATAAAAAAATAAAATGTGACCAGCATTTTGCAACATTCCATGGCCAGGAAAATGTTCATACATTTGCGTACCTGGGGCCACTTATTTTGCTTTTATTAGCCCATGGGAAAGACAAAAATGACAAAGAGCAGTGGAAAAGCCCCACCTTCTGTTCCCACTGCGCTTTTTCTGGGATTCCTCTAGGCCAGGGGTGGCCAACCTGTGGCCCTGCAGATGTTTTGGCCTACGACTCCCATCAGCCATAGCCAGCGTAGCCAGTGGTGAGGAATCATGGGTGGTGAAGCCCAAAACATCTAGAAGGCCACAAGTCCCCCGTCCCCCCGCTCTAGTCAGTGCCCACGCATGTTCAAGCTTAGCCCCATGATCTTTAGGGCTAGAAACTTGCGTGCATGAAAGGTCTGAGTTCTGAAGATTATGACTTCTCTGTCCAAGACCATGGTGGAATCTCAGGAACGTGCAGTGCGCACAGTGCTGGCTGAAAGCCTCCCATAGGTACCTACTGACTGGGGATCAAACTGCAGAGGAAGAAGTCATGAGAGCAGATTAGGGAACTCTGGTTCATGCAGAACTAGGATGAGAACGAGCGGGTTCTGTTGTGCAGCGTTGCTTGGTTTCAGTGGGGCTGTAGGAGAGAAGGCCATGGTGGATCTGGCCCTCTCTGTGTTAAACGTGCTGCCCTCAAAGGCATCACACCACAGCACAAACCCCAAGGCCGCCCCAGGCCTCGGTCGGGCCTGGCCCTCTCCTTGTACTCACACAGGCTGCCTGCCGCACGTGCTCCAGAAGGCGCTTCGAGGGGATGAGGAAGTCGAGGAGGCAGCAGAGCCCATCCCCGCGGTATTTGGCCTCCAGCACTCGGAAAAGCTGGCTGAGGACAGTTGGGGCTGTGACGTCAAACGGAGGGAAGAGTCCCGAGAGGGTGTTCTGCACTGCGGCGTCGAGAGACTGCGGGTCCTATTGGGGGAAGAGCGGGCAGTTAGCGCGACCCCTGAGGGCCGTGCAGTAGAGTGAGAGGGATCCAGTACCAAGTCGGGCTGATCTGGGAGGTTTGGGAGAAGCCCCAGTCACGGCAGGAGGTCCCCTGAATGGACTGGATCCAGTTTGAGCCCCCTGAAGCTTAGGTAGCAATTCGGAAGGACAGCGAGGCAAAGAGTGTGTGTCTGCAATCCATCGATACATCCCCTGCCCCCCAGGCTCTCCATATCGGGAAGATGCCAAGGTGGGGAGTGGGAAAGGGAGAGGAGGGGGTGTAGTTTTGTGACTGACAGCTATGGCTTCCAGCCAGGCAATAACCTTAGCAGGGCTCTCCTTTTCAGTTCCAGTCACTGTGCTTTGGGGAAGGATGTAGGAGGCGTAGAGATAATAGTGTGAGCGGAGAAAGGAGTATATCTGGCAGGGGTGGGAACCCCAGGCCCAGGGGCCAAACGCAGCCCTCCTGCAGTCCCAATCTGGCCTTCCGGGGCTCCCCAGAAGGCCACGCCCCTTCTCTTGGCCCCACCCCCATCACCCACCCCCAATGGGTGGTTTCACAGCTTTTGTGCAGTTTTCCCCCATCTAAAAAGTTGGGATGCCTCTCCGAAGGCTGATTTAGCGACAGCAAGAGCTTTAAGCTAAATATGCTGGGGTGTGTGTGTGCATTGTTGCCCCCACCCCCTTTGCCTTCGGTCTTGCCCACCACTGGAATGTGGCCCCCAACAGCATCTCCTAACTGGAATTTGGCCCTTGAGCTGAACAAGGTTTTCCACCCCTAATATGCACCTTGGAGAACAATCATAAGAACATAAGGAGATCCCTGATGCTGGATCAGGCCAAGGGTCCATCTAGTCCAGCATTCTGTTCACACAGTGGCCGAGCAGCTGTCGAGCGGGAACCCACATGCAGGGCATGAGCGCAACAGCACCCTCCCGCCCATGTTCCCCGGCAACTGGTGCACATAAGCATACTGCCTCTGATATCACTGCCCTAGCCTGGCACCCTCCAGATGTGCTGGACTACAACACCCATAAAGTCCATTGACCTTGTTGGCTTAGAATGATGGGAGCTATAGTCCAACACATCAGGAGGGCACCTGGTTGGGGAAGGCTGCTCTAATCATAAACCTTGGAGGCTTTGAAAAACTATTGTCTGTCTCCAGCATAACTTCTGAATTTCCACGGCCCCTTTGGCAATCCTCTGTTTATGTAAAGGTGAAAACATCTGACTCTGGGAACTCTCTCAGGGCTTTTTGTTTGCAGAGCGGGCTCTTGGCGGTGCCTGCAGCATCCATCCAGTATAAACAAGCTGAACGGCACCCCACCCTCCGTCCCCGGCCCAGGGGGGAGCAAGCCCTCTCCTCCCCTAACCCCCGCCCTCTCCCAGCCGCCGCCTGCACTCTCTGCCCGGCATGAAAGGCGCTCGCTGAGCGCCATTCCTCCAGCCCACACTCCGCAGGGACCACCCTGACTACTCTGCAGGCCAGGAGTTCTTCCTTCCCAGCCGGAGCATTTTTGGCGTCTATCAGAAGAAGGAGACGAAGGAGCGGAAGAAGCAGAAGCAGTAGATCCAGGACGATGAGAGGGAAATGTGAGAGAGCCATCTGGAGCTGAGGAAAATGAGGCAGTCTGGAATATATTGCTAAAGGCCCATCGGTTGCCCTCCCTCAGACATCCAAGCTTCTCACAAGATGAGAGCAATGACAGCCCTGGAAATGTTATCCCCAGCCTCGTGATCTTCTTGTGCCTTGCATCCAAGCCCTGGCTTTAGGAGTCATGGGGCCAAATGAAGATCCCAGCTGCTAAGTGGAACTGCATTTAAACTGGAATCCCCCCCCCCCCGAGACTTTCTGGTTGTGGGAAGGTTCTGGGAAGTCTTAACACAAACCGAGAAGGCGATGTGGAGCGCAGCGTGTGGGCGCGGGGTGGGGATTAGAAAAACTTTTCTTCCTTTTCTGTCTTGGGCCATGTTTCCACGACAATGGAAGGAGAAACTAATGGAGGAGTACCGTATTTTTTAAAAGGAATCGGCTTTGCTGTGCGCAGGGCTCCATGAGCAGGTTCTCCGCACCACCAGTAAAAATCGCTTCAGAGGAGATACTTCCGGGTGGGGGCGGGGGGTAGGGTGAGCGTCATCTGACTGGCAGGGGCTGCTCAACCCCCCTTCTCCTTTCCCCTGAAAGTCCAGATGCTCCTGCATTTCAGGAGCAAGCCCCATTGAGCACAATGGGAGTTACTTCCAAGTAGACACACATATGCTTGTGCTGGGAAAAGGGGTGGGGGAGAACACAAAGATGGAAACCAGCCCCCATTTTAACCACAGGACCTCGCTGACCACAATGAGAGTTACTTCTGAGGAGACAGTAATGGGTTTGTTGTGGGAAAGAGAGCAGTAAACACAAACAGAGAAACCAGCCCCCATTGTAACCCACAGGATATCTATAACCAAGCTGTGAAGAACTTACTTCCTAAGGCAATGAATCGGAGCCTCGAGATTGCGCGTAATTGCACTCAAGGAATTGGGCTTTAACGTGTGCCATTTCAATTGAGGGGGAATCTCTGTAAGTTCTGATGTGGGCATTCAAAGGCAAGCCTCATCGACCACAATGGGAGTTACTTTTGAGGAGACAAGAAAGGGTTTGTTGTGGGAAAGCGACTGAAACCAGCCCCCATTTTAACACACAGGATCTCTGTATGGAAGCTGTGAATCAGTTACGCCCTAAGGCACTGGGCCGAAGCCTCGAGATCGCGCTTAATCGCATTTAAGGCTTTGGGCTTTGATGTGTGCCGTGTCAACTGA
The DNA here is from genome assembly GCF_057233095.1 of Heloderma suspectum. Taxonomy (NCBI): domain Eukaryota; kingdom Metazoa; phylum Chordata; class Lepidosauria; order Squamata; family Helodermatidae; genus Heloderma; species Heloderma suspectum. The sequence goes on along the minus strand of NC_139461.1, from coordinate 313,438,984 downwards.
GGGGCTTCTCTGTCATTTCTGTGGGCATTCACAGGGCAAGCCTCATTCAGCACAATGGGAGGAAACACCCCTTGACTGGGGTCATGGAGAAAGGCACACCCCTGGGCAGGGCTGGCATACCTGAGCTAAATGCAGGGGCTGGGGGACACAGCAACTATACTGGGGAGAACCCAACTTGAGGAAAAGAATCGGACTTTAACCAGTCTCAGGAAATCCAGTTGTTCCCTGATAAGCTCCAGGGTGGCTGCTAGATGGCCACAACGTCGTGTATCCCTAACGACCTCAACACACAGCCGGCTCGGAGTAAATTGCTGGTGCAAACACCCCCTTGGATGCCTGGTTCAGGTTTTACAAACCAGGCTGGCAATGCAGGGTGCCAAATAGAGCCAGATCCATGATTCTGTCACGTTAAAACCACCGTGAAAATATGAGCGTAAGCTGTACACGTATTTGAGTGCCATTGAATTTGGTGGCTCAATTCTAAATGCCCCCAAAAGTTGAGCCGGAATTCGGGTTGGATGCAAAATCTGAATGCCACACACTTCATGAAGAATAAATTCTGCTCACATCCCACAGTCCAGCACAAGCTACCCTGGATAGCTGAACCTCCAAAGTGTTTGGTTTTTCGAGGAGGAGGAAGAGGAGGAGGAGGAAATAAGACTCTGCTCCTTCCCTTTTGTCCCCTGTGGATTTACTTGGAAACTGTTCTCTTTCCCAATAAAATTTCAGCAGCCAGAATCTTCTGATGCAATGGAAAGCGGATGGATGGAGGAGAAGGAGGTGGAGGAGAAAGGTCTGCTCCAAATCCCACGCAAACATTAACAACAATATGATTTGTCTCTTGCACAGCTTGCTTGCACGCCATCAAGGAGCCAACAACCACTTGGCCCATGGTCTCATGGAGGAGGCTGAGCTTGAATTGGGGGTCCCCGGGGTTATAGCCACAGATTTTGCCATTTGGCTACTGCGGGCCTGGGCCATCTATGTGCACCCCTCCCTGACTCTGACTCTGAATGCCCCATCTCCTGTGAACTCCCTGCTTCCCCCTTCCATTCTCCAGCTGAAGTAATCATTGTCCTGGCAGGCAGCTTGCCGCTGCACCTAAGGCACCGGCAAGCGGCAAACGTGGGAAGCTGCCTGGAGGCGCACGGATGTCTCAAAGACTCACAAGATTGACTAAGCTGACCTGGAGGGATCTGAACTCTAAACCCCACTGTGTGCGCACTGCTCTGGGGTCGGGGGGCAGGGGAGGGCAGTTATGATCCCTGGAGTGTAAAGATAAAATGACACGCAAAACATCCCCCCTAGTCTAGACTGAACGGCACAGAGATAAAAGTTGAAAGCAGGAAACTGCCGTTGCCTCTGGAAGGCAAGAATGATGCTTCTCCGGGGTAGTGGCTACTGCTGGTCTCTTGCCCCAAGGAACCAGGTGGGACTTCTGGCCTCCAGGCGTGACTTGCTCCTGGCCTGTCCTAGTGCCTGGGCCTGCTTTCACTCCAGCTCCCTCGCTCCCCTCTTTCCAGTCACCCTCGCTCCTGAAGCGGCCGCCTCCTCCAGCGTCAGCCTGGCTTCACCTGCTTCCCATCTGACTGTGTTTCCATCTTGGAACCCATAAGCAGCCCTGATCGTAGCTGCCTAGATGTACTTCTCTTTGGAAACTGAGCCTGTAAGCAGAGCCGCACACATCCCAGCTCATCGTGACATGCGCAACGCAGGGCATGTGCAAAGTCCACCACAGCAGCTTCCTCATGGATGCCTGCAGCAAACGCCAGATGACTCCCAAACTGCAATAGGTGAACTCAGTGAAATGAGCGGGGGTGTCTGTGGTTTCTTGACAGCAGTGGCGGGCAACTTCCAGGGACCTGGGGGCTGCCCCGGACCCAACAAATGCCACATACCCTGCTGCTGAAATTGCCACCACGCTGCTGAATTCACCTCCAACATTTGGTGGTGCGGTGGCTGTTGGGCATGTTGCAACCTAGGAAGGGGGCAGTGTTGCACTTAGTGAATTCATGGGAACGTTGGCCACAGCTAGCCTTAGGATCTCTATAGCCTACAGTGTGGTTTCCTGGGATTGGTTCCTCCCCTTCCTCCCTCCGCCTGCCTCTGACCTTCTCCATTGCTGGGAGCACCTGTGTTTGCTCTCTCTCCTGCCAGTGTTATAGTACACAAAGAAATGGACTGAGCAAGCTATGTCTGAAACTACACACTTTCCCCTCATTTTTAGGCAGGCAGTTCTGAGCAAATCATTTTACCCTTTCTTCACTAAAGAAGGGTGTGGTCTCCTTTTCTTTTGCCTTTGTGTGCATGTGGAACTGGTAAACGCTCATTGTGTTCTGCCTTTTGTTTGTCTCTGCCAACTGCCTTCTTAGTTGTTGTTGTTCAGTCGTTCAGTCGTGTCCGACTCTCCGTGACCCCATGGACCATAGCACGCCAGGCCTTCCTGTCCTGCGCTCTCTCCCGGAGCGTGCTCAAGTTGCCTTTTTAGTAGGAGGCAGCAATATCAAATAATTCCCATCAGTGGCAGCAGCAGAAAAGCTGCATTTTTCCTTTAAAAGAAGTTGCGCAGGGAGCGCACACCTTGTTTTAATGCAAAGTCATGCTCGTCTGGGCTTCTGGGACTGCTCCCTGTACACCTCATGTTAAAGGAAAAATGCAGCTTTTTTGCTGCTGCCAGTGTGCCCTGACTTTTGGCGGAAAATTCGATGACAGAAAGAGACACAAAAAAGGGGTGGGCATGCAGCCCACCCCTGCTCTACAGTGAGAACCAAAGGTGTTGGATCATAGAATCATGGAAAAGACCTTAAAGACCATCCAGTCCAACCTTCTGATCATGCAGGAAATCCAGCATCCCAGATACACAACCACCGAGGGCCTGCTTCAGACCCTCTAATGAAGGACAGCGCACCACCTTCCAATGCAGTATTTTCAGCTGGATGATCTCCTTCTACTGTCAGGGTGTTCTTCCTACTATGTAATCTAAATCTTTTGTCTTGTAATCTGAATCTGTTGGTTTGAGCCCTGCCCCCTGGAGAACAAAGAACAAATTTGCTTCATCATCTGTGTGACCACCCTTCACATATGTGAAGCTGGCTATCCTATCCTCTCGGCATCATCTTTCCTCTGGGCTAAGCATGCCCCCCCTTTCCTCATAGGACTTTGTCCCCAGGCCCTCACTGTCATTACTGCCCTCCTCTGGACATGTTCCAGTTTGTCAGCAGCCCCATTCAGGCACTAACTCATGCGAATGGGGCATGGGGCCACATTGGCCAGTGATGTCCCCTAACGTTTGTGCATCCAGCATAAACATCTGTATGGAGGGGCCTTTGCGCATACAGCTGAATGAACAAAGGTCCCCTCCGTACAGGTGTTCACAGTATATGTGCGGGCATTAGGAGGGGGCTACATGATGTGCACAACATTGGTGGGCAGGATATTTGGGGCAGCCCAGCTCACTGTTTGTGGGGTAAATTAACCTTATTTAATAACACCTGAGCAGGGCTAATGTCCTTCCTAAACTGGGCGCAGCCCTTCAAGTGAGGTCTGACCAAACAAGAACACAGTGGCACCAATACATTTCATAGTCTGAAAATTATACTTCTGTTGATGCAGCCTACTGTAGTTTGATATTGATACACACACACACACATATATCAAGAGCACACAGTTTGTAGTATATGTAGACATATCACACACATTCCTTTTCTCAGACAACTGCTCAGAATCCCTCTCAGCACACCTCTTTAAGGTGCAGCGTCTCCAACAATCTGAAATTCCTCATCAGAAATCTTTTCAACCTATGTTTTAGAACATAAGAACAGCCCTGCTGGATCAGACCAGGGTCCATCTAGTCCAGCATTCTCTTCACACAGTGGCCAACAACCTGTTGACAGGAGACCAACAAGCAAGACCTGAGTGCAACAGCACTCCCGCCCATGTTCCCTAGCAACTGGTACACACAGGCATACTGTCTCAGATACTGGAGCTAATAGAGAGCCATCAAGACTAGTAGCCACTTACAGCCTTTGCCTCCAGGAATTTGTCTAGCTCCCTTTTAAAGCCATCCAAATTGGTGGCCATCACTGCATCTTGTAGTAGCAGATTCTATAGTTTAACTAGGTGCTAGAAGTCCTTCCTTTGATCTGTCCTGAATCTCCCACCATTCAGCTTCATGGGATGACCTTGAGGTCTAATATTATGAGAGAGGGAGGGAGGGCTCATGACATTGTTCCCTTGTTTCCCTTCCCTCCCTCATCTGTCCTCCTTTTTCTTCCCACAGTCATATTTTAGACTGTAAGTTCCTAGGGGCAGGGACATGTTTTGTGTTGTTGTTCTTACTGCTTATGCTGTCGAAGGGCCATGCACATTCTGAGCAGAGTGGAGCTCTTGCACCATTTCCACTTCTTTCAATGAAGGTTTTGCAAGAGAATGATCAGGAAGAGAGTATCTGGGTTAAAATAAATGCAGCAAAGAATAAAAGGAACATGGTGGCTGGAGTCTACTACTGGCCGCCCAATCAAGGAGAAGATGAGGATGAAACTTTTGAAAAGCAAAGAGCCAATATTTCAGGGAAGCATGACGTAGTAGTAACGGGGGACTTCAATTTCCCCGATATTTGTTGGGAGACAAATTCTGCAAAACATGGTCCCTCCAGGAATTTCCTGACTTGTGTTGATGATAACTTCCTCCTACAGAAAGTAGAGGAAGGAACTAGAGGATCGGCTATCCTTGACTTGATCCTAACCAACAGAGATGGCTTAGTGGATAAAGTAGTAGTTACGGGAACTCTGGGGGAAAGCGACCATGTTGTACTTGAGTTCATGGTTCGAAAGGAAGCAAAAGCCCAGTGTAGCCAAATGCGTACCCTGGATTTTAGGAAAGCCAATTTTTATAAACTCAGAATAATGATAAGTAAGGCCCCATGGCAAACAACTTTAATGAGGAAAGGAATCCAAGATGGGTGTGAGTATTTAAAAAAGGAAATTCTAAAGGCACAATTACAAACCATTCCAACAAGAAAAAAGGTGGAAGACAACAGAAGAAGCCAATTTGACTTCACAAAAAGCTTAGAGATGACCTGAAAACAAAAAGACCACATAGAGGAAGTTGAAGGAAGGCCAAGCAACAAAGGAAGAGTACAGGCAGGTAGCACAGAATTGCAGGGATGGCGTCAGGAAGGCTAAAGCTGAGAATGAGCTGAGGTTGGCGAGGGATGCTAAAAGCAACAAAAAGGCTTTCTTCAGATACATGCATAGTACAAGACAGAGGAAATAAACGGTGGTTCACCTATTAAATAAGGATGGCAAAATGATAACAGATGACAAAGAAAAGGCAGAAGTGCTCAATTCCTACTTTGGCTCAGTCTTCTCCCTAAAGAGGGTCTATGAGCCCCTTGGCAAAGTAGAGGCTGAAGGGGCAAGATTGCAGCTTGAGATCGATAGGCATATGGTCAAGGAACCCCTAATTACTTTGAATGAGTTCAGATCTCCAGGGCCAGATGAACTGCATCCTTGAGTAATAAAGGAACTGGCAGAAGAACTCTCAGACCCACTATCTATTCTCTTTGAGAAATCATGGCGGACGGGTGAAGTGCCAGATGATTGGGTGAGGGCTAATGTTGTCCCTATCTTCAAAAAGGGCAAAAAGGAGGAACCTAGGAACTATAGACCAGTCAGTCTGACATCAATCCCTGGGAAAATTCTGGAGCAGATTAGAAAGCGATCCATCTGTAAGCACCTTGAAAACAATGCCGTGATTACTCAAAGCCAACATGGATTTGTCAAGAACAAATCCTGCCAGATGAATCTGATCTCATTTTTGGATCAGGTAACCTCCCTATGTGGACTGTGGGAATGCTGTGCACATCATATACCTCGACTTCAGCAAAGCTTTCAACAAAATGCTCCATGATATCCTGATTAGCAAACTAGCTAAAAGTGGGCCAGATGAAACAGCAATCGGGTGGATCCACAGTTGGCTACAGAATCGGACTCAAAGAGTGCTTATGAATGGGATCTTCTCCAACTGGGGAGAGGTAACGAGTGGGGTACCGCGGGGCTCAGTCCTGGGCCCAGTGCTCTTCAACATTTTTATTAATGACTTGGAGGAGGAGGTGCAGGGAATGCTGATCAAATCTGCAGATGACACAAAATTCGGCAGGATAGCTAATACGCGCTGGAAGACAGAAACAGAATTCAAAGTGGTCTTGATAGGCTGGAGCGCTGGGCAGAAAACAACAGAATGACATTTAATACGGAAAAATGCCAAGTTCTGCACCGAGGAAAAAGAAACCAAATGCATAGTTATAAGATGGGGGATACTTGGCTCAACACTATGACAAGCGAGAAGGATCTTGGAATTGTTGTGGATCACAAGCTGAATAGGAGCCAACAAGGTGATGTGACTGCATAAAAGGCTAGACTGGAAACAAAGCCCTATGAGGAGAGACTGAAAGAACTAGGCATGTTTAGCCCTGAGAAGAGAAGACTGAGGGGAGATAGGATAGCGCTCTTCAAGTACTTGGAAGGTTGTCACAGAGAGGAAGGCCAGGATCTCTTCTTGATCATCCCAGCGTGCAGGACACGGAATAATGGGCTCAAGTGACAGGAAGCCAGATTCTGGCTGAACATCAGGAAAAACGTCCTGACTGTTAGAGCAATACGACAATGGAACCCATTCCCTAGGGAGGTGGTGGGCTCTCCCACACTGGAGGCATTCAAGACGAGGCTGGACAGCCATCTGTCAGGGATGCTTTGACTTGGATTCCTGCACTGAGCAGTGGGTTGGACTTGATGGTCTTGTAGGCCCCTTCCAACCCTACTATTCTATGATTGTATAATTCTATAAGATTGTGGCCAACATTTGGGAGGAAGAAACTGGTTGTCCCAATCCTGCCAGAGATGACCACTTTCTGATGTTAAGCATGCATGCAAGGAAAGCCATCACAAGAAATACCTAAGTCTCCTGTCCTTGTCCAAAGGGAAGCAGCCAGTCACACTTTCACAGTCAGCTTCAAACAAGGAGCTGGTCCCAATTTCCTGGCAGCCACCACCACTTCCACCAGCATGCATGCAACCCCCTGCAGTTCCAGGGATGGAAGAATGGGCAAAGTTCGAGCTTGTTGAAGTCCTCCATTTCCCACCTTGTTGCCTTGCTCTCACTCCTGAACATGAGCATTTTTTTTCCCCCAAACAGGAAAAGCATGAAAATGCATGGGGTTTTTGTTTGTTTGTTTGTTTTTGAGAAATGCATATTTCAGAAGTATGCCCTTGCTCAAGTGTGCATTTCTGCAGAATTACGCTCCTGCTGTTGTACACATTTGGGGTTGCGAACAGGACATGTTTGCGTGATTTGCGAACAGGAACGAAATTCTCATACCTTCTGATGCAATTCGCGGCCTCCTGCTGACTAAAAGAGATTCCCTTTACCAAAATGACTCACTCCAGTCTCTCTGCATGGATGCATCTCCCCAACCCTTTGTCAAAAAGGGATGAGAGCCTCTTGGCTGAGTCAAAACATTCACGCATCATCGATACCTTCTGAGAAGACCCATTCTGGCTCCTGTGGAACTTCCCTGAGGTGATCAGACGGATGCTAAGGCAGCTGAAGGTGGCCCAGGCAGGAGCATCCCTTGCTGCTCCAACTGAGAGGTCAAGGCAAAGCGTGTGGGACGTGGATGGCTTTGCTGGGAAGGATGTGGAGGTAGTTCTACTAGCTCCTCTGTTTGCTGGATCGAATCCTTTCTATCTGTAATGAGGCAGAGCGAGGCGGTTTTTCTAACCACCAAGGTTTCCAGTCCCACACACTCCCTTTCCAAACAGCTGCTAATGATCTCTGCACCCCTCAGTTTCTCTTTCTCTCTTTCTCTTTCAGTGCCAAGCTTTTGTTCCCTCCGCTGGAGATGAGGAGGGCTCTTCTTCTCCTTCTCCGTGAGAAACAGAATCTTCCCTACAGACAGACTGGGAAGTGGGAACATTGGCAGGCTACAGCGCTGTTGGTCTGATACCCACGCAGTGAGACCTTGTGGTGTCACTACTGGGCCAAGACCTCTGGAGCTGTGCAAAACGCAAAGAAGAAAAAGTCCACAGCACCGCTCTACACAAATTGGGGCTGAAGCAAGCCAAATAAAGACCCAGGCAAGATATGCCTGCAGGAGCCAAAACGATACCTTTCACTGGTCAACGACAGTCTGCAAGTTGATGGGTTCCACAAGGTGCTTTGCTAGGAATGGTCAGCAGACCATTCACGTCTAATGCATATAAGTGAATGTGAGCCTATGCACTGCTAATATTTTGTCCAGGATGAAATTAGTAGTATCTATCTACAAATTCCATCCCAGAGGAATTCCATTTTTTCTTGTACTGACTTCTTAAATGGCTCAACATTTGGCCACGATGGGTAAGTCAAAACACAACAAAGCAAATGACTTTGGGAAAGATGCTTTGAGTCACTTATAACCCACTGTGCTGCAAACAGGGCTGAAGCTTTGCTACCACTCCTTTCTGCCTGATGAAGAGTATTGGGAATCCACAAGGCTACCTACAGTTATACCATCTTACCGATATCAAATTCTCTATCCTTTGGAACTACCACTTTACTCAAGTAGACCAGAGGTGAGACTATACTTGTCAACATGCATCCTCGGGGACATCCCTGGTCTGAAGCTCATTTTTTTTAAAGCTCCCTATCATTTCAGTGTCTTCAGTTTCCAGGGTAGGTTCCTTCATATTTGGCCTTTCCTTGCAGCTGCATTTAATAGCTGCTAGAAAACCAATGAAATACCCTCTCTGACTACAATAATAGCACACCTTCCCACACCTTCCGCTCTCCTATCCTTTTAAGGAGTGTATGGTTCTTAGGAAACCTGAACCTTGTTGCGGGGGGGGGGGTGTTCTATAGGACAAACACCCACAGTACTGCAAAGCTCCCAACATCTCAGAGAAAATGGACGTTCTGTTAGAAGCTCCAGTCCTCATCCTACACTAAGACGGACAGTTTGCTCTAACTTATTGCCTTGTTCCATTTTTCCTTTTTTTATTTTCCTTTTCATGGGGGGGGGGGTAAAGAAGAAAGCAGGAAGTCCACATCAGACGTCTCCCTCATTCTCAGGTGCCTTGTCCTGGGCTGCCCCACATTCGGCTGCAGAATCCAGGGCCTGAGCCATCCAGTTTGTCAACAGAGATCTGAAAGAGGGAGAGCGTACAGCGTGGCAGAGGCACAAGACAGGTACAAAATCATTCGTATTACCATGGTTCCCTCTGGAGTGACGCTGGAGAGGGCAGAGAAGCAAGGGGGGCTCTACGCCGCTCCCCTCCACAAGCAAACACCCCTTTTCTCTCCTTGGTGATCACTTGTGGGCAGACTTTCTCTTCCTGCTCCTGGATCTCCCATCACGCTGCTTCCCGGCCATTGGGACAGATGTGCTTTTCTTCTCTGCGGTGGCACCACAGCATAATCCGGGTGTATTTCTCCCCCAAGGGGACTCAGGCCAGCGTGCCCCGCTCCAGCCCCAGCAGCCCTGCCTGAGTCAAGTCCCACGGCTCCTTCGTGTGTCTTGCAAAAAAGAGCCAGCTCTCTGGCTGGGAAGGGGAGGGATTGGGGAGTGGAAAGAAGAAAAGGGGGGTGGGTGTGGGAGAGGCTGTCTGGTCTTTAAAATGCGCTCTCTCTCTCTCTCTCGCACACACACGCCTGTGCTGCGGAAGGCTTGCAGAGCAGTGCCAGACCTGAGGAACAGCAGCCCTCTTTGTATCCAGAGGCAGGCAGGCCCTGCCCAGGCCCAGACAGGCCAGGGACTGGCTCCGTGTGCAAGGAGGAGGAGGGGGCCAGCCCTGGTTTAACACGTGCCTCTTGCACCCGGGCTCAAGCACTAGGCCAGGCCTGCAAGCGGCCGCCCACCCAGCCCTGTTTTTCTAGCCGTTCTCTCCCCCCACACTCCTTCCAGTCTCACAGAAGTTTCTTCCCCTTGCTGCTCTGAAAGGAGACCGCCCGCTGCAGGCTCCAGTCAATGGAGCCGCTCAGCTTAACGGGGGCCCTTGTTTCCTTTACAAGGTGATGACATCCCCCTCCCCAGCTCTTAGGAAATCGGCGATTCAGAACAGTTCAGGGGACTGAAGTAAGCCAGTTGGGAGAGAAGACAAAAAGGGGGGCGCTGCCTTCCTGCCCCCCCCTTCTCTTCGCATTCAGCTGGACATTTCGGTAGAAATACTGGTTTTATGCAAGACACCCAAAGCTGTTTTGGAGCTGTCCACCACCACTTGTCCACCACCAATGCCAGGCAACGTGCAGAAGAAGAATCAAAGTGTGTCCCTGCCTGTCCATAGGTGTACAGCTGCATTGCCGACAGATATAAGGGAAACATCATGGAAGCCTCCCTTGCGAAGGCACGGCAACGGTCTTGGAGGCTTTGCAAGTTTGGCAAAAGGGCCGGTCATCCTGGGGCCTTCCTGGGCCCAGCAATTCACGCGTGGCACACCCAGGTCTGGCATGGCCAGGTGTCCTGCTGTACAGAGGACCATCCTCTCTTTGCCTCTCCTTGACGGGCTGCCCAAGCCTGGTTTAAAATGAACCAAAAATAAATCCTCACATGTCCCTACTGATGGCAAACTCATGGTCCAACTGTAGATCCTTACGTAGCCAGAACAGCACTGCTTGCTAAGTAATGATACTGAAGCGTCTCTCAGCCTGTGCAAAGGGCCTTTCTCTGACAACTGAGTCCCCAGCCAGTCCCCACGCATCTGGGGCCGGATGGACCAGCTCGTGGGTCTTCCAGAAAATGCCGGTGTGCAGTTCCTAGCTCGGGGGGGGGGGTAGCCACTTTTGGCCCAGGGACTGCATTATTCCCCCAGATGAAGCTGGCGGGCTGGATGATGTCAGGAGGCAAGGAGTCGCCCCCAAAGACCTGCCCTCTCACGTGACCTCGCCGGCCTCCCTCCGCTCACTTAAAAACATTCCTCCCTACAGAGAGAGGCACGGAGCGCTGTCCCTCTCTGCATGGAGAAAGGAGCTGGTTGCCGCAAGCCCGGCCAAGTTGGGTTGATCCTTCCCACGCTGCTCTCGCACCAATCAGGCTGCAAGCAGCACATGAAGAGACTTGGCCGGGACTTGCAGGAGTCAAGCCCCTTCTTCCCACACTGCTCGCGTCCCAGTTGGGGCATGAGCGGTGCGAAGTGGCACAGGGGAATCCCCAGCTCCTCTCCGACCCCTCAGATTGGGGGTAGCCAAGGGATCCCCTTTGCGCCGCTCGCCCCTGGGGGCCTGGCTTGCAGAGGATGCTCAACCCTCCACAGCCTGGATTGGGTCCTGGCACAGGCTGGAGGTTGCCCTGCCCCGATCCAGCACTGGGAAAGATTTGTGGGGGTTATTTGAAGATGTACAGTGATAGCCAAAAGGCGCTTCTCTGCTGAGGTATATGGTTTAAAGAAGTATTTGGTTTAAAGCAGCCTTCGCCAAACTGTTGCTCTCCACATGGGTTGGACTGCAACTCCCATCGGGGGTGATGGCCAATGATTGCTGTGGCCAATGATTGCTGTGGCTGATGGGAGTTGCAGTCTAACGCATCTGAAGGGTGCTGAGTTGGAGAAGACTGGCTGAAAGTACAGGAAGGCAGATTTAGAACCATCTGCAGGTTGAACCCCCTGCCACGACTGGCATCTTCCTGTTCCTGAAGCTCAACCCCATGGTGTAATATGGAAACAGTACAGAGTTGGTAGAGGTGAGGGCACCCCTAACTGTGGGCTCCTTCATAGATTACGTGGCAGCAAAGCTGGTTTTGCCACTCTGCACGGACAAGGTTCAGACAACCTTGGCCCTGTGATGAGGCTGCCCAGGGAATACATGTGTTCGCTACATTCACATGTTACACGTTGTTAGATGTGCTCCTAAAAAAATGTAATGAGGTTACAAAGCCCTGTGAGGCCAATTCAGTAATGGAGCAGGCTGCCTCAGGAGACGGGGTGGGACCGCCCGCCCAGCAGGTTTTCCCAGAGAAAGCTGCTCAGCGACTCCAGTGCTGTGGCATTCAGCCGCTATGCTGACCCTCATCTATTTATTTGATTGTACCCCACCGTTCCACTAAAAGTGGCACTCAAGGCAGCAATTTATAAGGAGGGGCCCAGCTAGGGTGGCCATGTGCGCAGCGCCCAAAAAATAGGCCTGTGAAGGTCTGAGGCCCACAGAGGCAAAATGAAAAATGGTGAGGCTTAGAGGCCTGGAGTTTTTTTGTTGGGAGCGGTATCCCCAAGAAGAGTAGTTTAATTTCTCCGGTTAAGTTTTTGTTTCAATTCTCCTGGCAAGTTTCATTTCTTCAGGTTTGAAGCAGTACTTTTGGTTTGGGGGAGGAGGTTATAAAAAGAGAGTCAGTAAGAGCAGCAGCAGAAAGAGACCACCAGAACCTGAAGTGAGAGCAGAGTCTGAACAGTGAGCAAGAAGAAGCAGCCTAGAAAACTCAAAGGACAGCTAGGTAAAGGAACTTGCATTCTGGAGCTTTTATTTTCTTTTAATGCCTCTTGTATTGCTCACCTCTATTGTGTAAATACCTTTAGTTGTAATTTGTTTGCTTTAAATCTACTAGTAAACTGTTGTGGTTCAACCCTGTGTAGGGATGTACAAAAGTCACTTACCTTTTCGCGGATTGATTCGCGGTGGGGGGGGGCGGTGCTCCGTTCCTCCCTCTGGAATCCTTGACGGGGGGGGGGGGAGGCGATCCGGTCTTCCCCCCCGGAATCCTGCCCGGCCGGCTCCGCTCCGCAGCGGCTCCACTCCGCAGCCGGCCAGGGTCGTCCGCAGCCGGAGTTCCATAGCGGCCATCATTTCCATCCAGACAGGCTGCTGTGATAGGCTACGTAAGTATTTACGTAGCCTGTCACGGCAGGCAACCCCCCCCCCCCAGCGTATGCAAATGGCGGCAGCTACAGCAGCCGCCATTTGCATTCCCTATTTTTCGCCGTTTTAGCCTATGTAAATATATACGTAGGCTATTACAGCGGAAAAAAAGGGGAACGCAAATAGCGTAGTGGGCGCTATTTCCGTTCCCCTTTTTTTCGCCGTAATAGCCTACGTAAATATTTACGTAGACTAAAACGGCAAAAAATAGGGAACGCAAATGACGGCCGCCGTAGCCGCCGCCATTTGCGTACACTGTTGTTGTTTTTTTGCTTGCCGTGATAGGCTACGTAAATACTTACATAGCCTATCACAGCAAACAGCAGATGCAAATGGCGGCCGTGGCAGCCGGTTGAAAGACCAGCCGCCGGAGCTGCCGCCAGAGCCGCCGCCGGAGCCGCTGCCGCCAGAACATCCGCCCCAGGTAAGCTTCGTCCCGGGGGGAATCTGCAGGGGGGTGGGGGGGTGGGAGGCTGTTCTGCCACAGATTTCGGGGGGCTGAATGCCAGTGCATTCGGCCTCACCTAAATCCGTGGTGGAATTCTCCGCCATCCCTAACCCTGTGACTAGAGTGTCGGTCACCCCACGTCTACAGTCTAAACCCCATGTTACTGGGAAGGGGAAGTTTAAAAGAAGGCAAGCGGGACTCTTAAGAAGGCAAGACATCCATAAGGAGTTGCTCAGGAGGTCCAGGTCATAAGGGGAACTCTGACAAGACTAAAGGAGGATATCAGTTTTCATAATATTTGCATGTGGAGTTGCACTGGCTACCAGTTGTTTTCTGGGCCAAATTGAAGGTGTTGGTTTTGACCTTTAAAACCCTATACAGTTCTGGCCCAGCCTATCTGAAGGAGCGCCTCCAGCAACACCAGATAGGCCGCTCAACAAGATCAGCCTCGGATGGCCTTCTGTCTGTCCCATCAGCCACGACAGCTAGGCTGGTGAGGACGAGGGAGAGGGCCTTCTCTGTGGTGGCCCCGACTCTGTGGAACTCCTTCCCTAGGGAACTCCGCCATGCCCCCTCTTTAATGAGCTTCTGCCACGCACTGAAAACTTGGTTATTCAGGCAGGCATTTGGGGTGGGTTAGGGTATTTTTAAATAATGTTTAATGTGTAATTTTACTGTTTTAAATTGTACTGCCGTACATCGCCCAGAGTGGCCGGGTGACCGGCCAGATGGGCGATTAAATTTTTTAATAAATAAATAAATAAAATAAATGTGCTAATTTATATGTATAGATACAAATTTTGAACCTATAACTATAATTTACCAACATCTGTAAAGTTCTCCATATTCAGGACCAAAAGAACTTGAATGTGGGAGAAACTGAAACTGACCGATTCACCCTCCAGGCCCGGGGCTCTGGGTGCCTAGCTTTGGAAAGCCTGGGTTGGGGATGCTGCACACTCAGCCATCGTGGTGATGCTGAGTGAGGGCTGCTGCCTCTTTTTTCTGGCAGGGCCGACATCTTTAGCAGCTATGTAGCAGGCAGGTATGTCATGGTCCTCTCCGTGCCGGGAATAGCTGTGTCTATTGAATTTGGACAGTGCCAATGCAGATGGCTCAGAATTTCTGTTCGGTTCTTTTTTTATAAGAATTTACCAAAAGTTCTTCATCTTTGGGAGAGAAAGAACCTGAGATTGCAAAAATTCTAATGCTGGAGAAAGCGAAATGGACAGATTTGCCCACCTGTAGCTGTTAATATTTAGCAGCCTTCCCTAACATGGTGCCCTCTAGATGTATTGAACTACAACCCCTATCATCCCCAGCCAGCATGGCCAATGGCACCAGGTTGGTACAGAGGATATATTCCATGTCTGGGCAGCAGCATGAAATCAAGATTCTGCAAAGATGGCCTCTGGCTTAGAAGGAAAAGCTTTAGCACACAGACAGACACACTGCTCCCATCTTCTTTGACTAAAGGAAAGGGTTGAGACGAGGGTCTCTCTTACCCACCCCACTCTTCTCCCACGCCCCACCAGCTCTGCCCCCCGCCCAGCCTTTCTGTACAGCTGCAGAGGCTGATCTCCATGTGGCGTTTCATCTTTCTGGGAAGGCACAGAGTTCCCATTCACAGACCCAGAGCAGCTTCTGGGCCCATCCGGGAGAGTCTCCTAGAAGTTACCAACCCTGTGTTTTTTTTTTGGCAAGTCCACCCTAACCCAGCATTCTGGGTCTCCATTGTGTCTCAGGTTGTCCCTCCAGACATCATGATGTCACTGAGCAGAACTGCTGGAAGTGGTCAGAGAGGGGGAGAGGAAAGGGACTCAAGACGAGCCGGTGGGCAGGGGGAGAACAGTGAGGTTTTTGTGGAGGGGGCTGACCTCGCTGCATGTCACGACACACAGAAGGGGGCCTCTGAATATGCCTTTCATTGCAGAAGATATTTCTGAACTGGAGGGAGGGGCGCAACCCTATTAGAAGTGCCAGCAATGCCATCTGGAGAAAGTTTGGCAGCATTGCCTAGTGGCAAAAGTGTTGCACAGAGATGTGGGCACTCCATAGATTTGCCATAGTTTTGTGCATGAGTGTTTTAGGCTGTGCTGCTGCCCATCGGCCTGTCCGACTGGCTGATGACCCCCTGCGGGCAGGTGCATATTTGTGCTTTCGCAGGCATTTGGAATGTGAGTAGATGTCCAGATAAAGAAGGCAGCTTCTGAGGGTTCCGGAACTGCTTCCCCCCATCGCTCTGACCTATGGCCAGCCACTTCCATGCAACTAGGACAGGGGGAGCTGGGTTCCTGGGTGAAGATGTCCTGGCTCGTGGGCAGGCATGATTCCCGTTTAGGAATGTCAGCCTTCCCCACCTTTGTGCCCTCCAGATACGTTGGACTGCAACTCACGTAATTCCCAGCCAGCATGGCCACTGGCAGTCCAACTCATCTGGAGGGCACCAGGTTGGGGTGGGCTGCCCTACGCAATGCCTGAGGGCTCCTCCTGCTCTGACAGCGGGGAGGCTCAAACAGGGCCGCTGTCCTGCCCCCCCCCGTTTCCCACCTGCAACATCATCATCGTCACCTCCTCCTCCTCCTCCTCCTTTCCACAACAAAGAGTGCTCAAGTTGGCTAACAAGAATAAAATACAGATAAAATACAAAATTATAATTCAAACATTAAAACAAATCAGTCCAATAAAGACACTTCAGCTAAAAGAAGTGAAGAGCAGCGATAAACAGACCAAGGCCCCATCTACATGAGCCTTTTACTCCAGGGCGGCTGCAAGTCGAGATCCCATGGGACAGACAACGCAGTCGCCACTTTGCAGCCATCTGTGATTTTCTCCCGGAAAATGTGGATTTCCAAGGAGGCGTTTGGCTGCAATGTTTTCGGTTTGCTGCGGGCTTGCCACGGTTGCAAGCCATCTGTCCCTTCCCCAAAGCGACTGGGCATTTTGCGGTGGGCATGTTGTAGGCATGCGTAATGCTTGTGTCGTGCTGTGACGTCCCTTTATTCCCCCTGTCCCTTCGCAGCAGCGCAGTTACAGAGGCACAAAGAAGCGTTTTCATCTATTTAATCACGCTTTCGCTCATTTTTGCAGCTCCATATCTTCGCAACGGTTGCTTTTGGACTCAGTGCCCAAGGGCCGGTGGGGTCTTGGGAGAGGACCAACTTTGCTCCAGCCACCATTTTGTGGCACATACTGCTCACGCAAACCATCGTGAGAGTCTCGGGCTGGGGAACTGACAAACAGATGGCGTGGAAATGAAGTACCACAGAACACCCACTTTTCACCTAACAAGGGACGGAAAGACACAACAGAACCCCTGAAACACCAAAAAACCACTGAAGTGTCACACCCCCGTGCACACGGACTGCACAGCTGTGCATTAACATATAAAGGCAAAAAAAGGGCATGGCGGAGTCTGTTAGGGAAGCTTTCAGCAAATCGCGAGTGTCTCCTAGTAGAAGTGAATTCGAAGCTGCAAAGCTGCGCAGTCGCGACCGGGTGCGGGGTGAAAGCGGTGCCATGTAGATGGGGCCCATGCTGCAACCAGCACAATTTTGCAAGGGTTTGCCAGTTGCTTTGCCTGAGATGTCCAGGACTTCCTGTCTGCACGCTTGTTGCATCCCTGCCATCATTGTAAGGGAGCTGCTGCTGCTCTCGCTGTTGCACCCTCAGGGGGCTGGAGGGATGCAGCGCTTCTTAACAGGGCCTCATGTGTCCTCCGGGGGCAGCTCCGAGGCGGCTGTTGGACAGGACAGGGAAGCAGCCTCCACATCTGCCCCACGTGGGCATGAATGGTCTTGGACACCCTGGTTGTCCTGGCCATTGCAGGATGGCTCTAGGTGCAGAAGACCTCTGCCCTCTCTAGGCAGGATTCCCATTGCTCTGCTTGTGGTGCGGCAGCAGCACCCAGACTGGGGCGGCATGTCTGGCCAGACCTGCGAGGCAGACCTTGGTCTTCTCCTTACGGAGCCTCCCCACTCCTTGACTTTATTTATGATGTCCCCCACATGAGTTTCCTGTTCCCAATGGCCCGGCCAGCTGTTCGGGCTAGCTCTGTCCTAGCAGTCAGACTCACAGACGCCCTCCGCAGCAACGCTCTGAGCAGGTCGGGAAAAGCCCGATCCTGCAGCTGGGAAAGCAAGAGCAAGCCAGGTGCTGCTGCCCTCTCCATAAGCATCCGTAGCTGGCTGTGGCCTGGTGAATGTTTACAGCCTGCCAGAGACAGCGGAAGAATGGCTGGCAACAGCTGGCCGGGCCTGGGAGAGAGATCCGTCGGCCTTCCGCATAAATAGGGGTGGCTCCCCTCCCGCTGCGGTGCTTCTCTCCCTGGGACCCTGCGTGGTGAGCCTGCAGCTTGTTCTAGAGCGGTTCACCCAACCAGCCTTCTCGCCTTTTTAAACACTTGGCATGGAAATGCAGGCCTCACCTTCCTGTTTCTTCCTGAGATATTAAAACTATCTTTTAGGGTTTTCTTTTCCCCAGTAAAGGTACTGACTGCCAGTTCCTCCTAATTTCTCAGAGGAAGCAGAACAGTCATTTTGTAATAGAAAATTAATTTCAGGTAAAATTACTGTGTTATTTAATAAGGTTTGTGGGAGGGGAATAAGGAGTGGGGCCTCATTCCAGACCCGATGACCGGGTCCACACAGAGCCCCAGCAACGTTCTTCTTGTTAGATTTACGCGTTCACAGGAGTCAGAGGACACAGTGCAGAACCATTTCCCTCCAAAACCTGTATAGCTGACGGTGGAACTCTTGCACCTCTACCAAATCTTGCTCCATACCTGGCTGTACACGCTCACTTTCACCTAATGCTGAGGTGTGTGTGCACATGCATGGAAAAAGGTACACGTTACACGGCCTCCCGGTGATTCGTTTAATTTGTACTAACTTAGTGACTGCAAAGAAAAAACTATCCCCCCGCCACCAGAACACATCAGCACTGGTGGAGCATGTTTGTGGGTACAAGGGAGAAATATATTGCAAGATCCATGACCCTTCTGCTGTAAACAGACGAGGCTCAGCTATCGAGCGACGGGTTCCCAGCGGACAACCCACGCAAGCAAGGCCAGCGTTTGGCAATGGACATTTGCTCTTGGGGCCCCACAGAAAGCAGCAGCAGAGGCGGCAGCCCTCAGCTTCCCCTCTCCACAGACTTCCTGCCTCTTCCCCAAAAGAAGAAACAAGCGCTTCATAACCGATGAGCTGTCTTCCCATTCCATCCACTCCAACTGGTTTTCCAGGCAGCCTTTGAAATCTGTTCCTGCACAATGGAAGGCAGAAGAAGAGCAGCTCTTGAAACCTCCTGGCAAGGCACCCTTCTGTCACCAGAGCCAGGCTCTGCCCCAAGAACCGAGGTCAAACTGAGGTAGAACGGGGGCCCTCACACCTTCTGCAAGAGGAACACCGCTGTACCAGGGAAGTCCCCGAGGGTGAGGATAGGCGAGGGTTTCATTTGGTTCGCATTGGGCTAAGAACCCACCAAAATCCACAGTTTTCTTCAAAACTGGGACAGAAAGAACCTCAGATCTTAAAAAACAACTGAATGTAGGAGAAAACGAAATGGACAGATTCAGGCATCCCGACCAGAGGGATGGGAAGATCAATCAGATCTGTCCAGCATAGTGGTGACAACAAGTACCAATCGTCCTTCAACAGAGCTGCCAGGTTGCAGTCCATAGAGCATGCGCACAGCTTTGTGCTCCCTAATGCTGAGGGGAGAAGGGGGTAGCCACAGATCCCCCTCCCCGGGTCCTCTCATCCTCCTCTGCCTGCTGTGTGGGAAGCCACAAACATTTCCTCTCCTGCATCAGGAGTTGAGCCTCTACTGATGGTCTTCTCCAGGCTGGAGGATGGCCACCCTAGCCACGTAAGAAATCCATGCCATGATGGGACTTTGCTGCAGACGGGTGGAGAAGTGGGAAACCCTTACGGTTGTTCACCAGAGAAAGTCAGTATTTTTTATTGTGCTATACAAAACACAAAGCTAAGTTGTTGTTGTTGTTCAGTCGTTCAGTCGTGTCCGACTCTTCGTGACCCCATGGACCATAGCACGCCAGGCCTTCCTGTCCTGCGCTCTCTCCCGGAGCCTGCTCAAGTCCATATTCATTGCATAAAGCTAAGTTAGGGTATGCTTAAAGTTTGTTACACTTTTTCTGTCCTGTCAATGTCATTTTGTGATGTCACTGAAGTTCCTACTTCCTTGGCTTGGAATACGGCATTCAGCCCCCGACCTCTTCTCTCTTGGACAGGGTGGACGGCAGTGGAAGAAAGGCCAGAGAGCCTGCTGGCTGCCCTGTGGTGGACGGGTGGGGAGCCATCCTGCCCCCCTCCCGATCCAGCGCCTGAGACAAAGGGCTCACATTGGAAGGGCTGGCCTTGCTCTGTGAGTGTGGATGGGGAGTGTATGTGTGTGTGTGGAGAGGTCCCTGCCCTCCCTTTAATGCCACCACCAACCACCAGAGTTTGGAAGCAGCTGGAGTTTGAGGCACATTTGTCCTTAACCATCAGGCAAAGTTCCATATTTTTGAACATGTGAGTCCAGCACCACAGAACTCACCCAACAGGCACAGAGTTGTCTCCAATCTTGGTCTGACTTAAGCTGCATTCATTTCAATGGGTCCGCTCGAAGTAGGACTAACACTGGATACAACCCACTAAGTACAAACATACTTAATTTTATTACTACTGTAAAAGGCACAAGCGTTGTTTGAGTTGCACAGGGCTGAAGGGTGGCAAGGTTTCCTTCCCTTTCTCCCAGTTCAAGACGACATTGGAAACCCGCACAAATGAATGCATTTCCTAGCTAGGTTTTCAGGGCAGGGCTCTTTTCTTTGGATCCTGGTTTCGGGGCAGGATCCAATGGGGGCCTCACATGTCGGGGGGCACGATGTAGCACTTCCGGGGGCAAGCCCTGAAAAGAGCAGAAATGGCCCCAGAAGTGCTACATTGTGGCTGCCAGTGGCAGGGGCTGTGAGCGCACGAGGCTGGCAGGGCCAGGCATGTGCAGAAGGCCCTGGCTGGATCCTGCCCCGTGAAAGGAGGGAGTTCTCCTCTCACCCTTCACTCGCCCTACCCTACCCTTCTCTCTTTCCCCCCATCCCCATCCACTGCTTCTGACATTGAGATTGCAAGCCACACAGGGCGGGGATCTCTCCCTCTCTTTTCCTCATGCAAGGTCAGTGGACCCCACCCTGAAGAGCAGCTGCTCCAAGGCAAAAGCGGAGCCCACAACTTGGCCAGGCAACTCGAGGCTGGCTTGGCAGCCCACTGCTGTAGCCTCCGCTCCTCTTGCAGCCTGAGCATCCACAGTGACCCGGTCACCAGTGATCAGGGATGGGTTGCCCCGATGGGCAACAGGGGTCTCAGAGGCTCTGTCCCCAGCGCCTTTGCTGAGCAGAGGGGCAAGCGGGAGGTGGGAAGTTGGCTCTTGTGAATGGCTTTGTGCCTTTCCATCTCCGGAATTGCATGGGGCCAAGCCCACCCTGGGTTTCCAGAGATGAATGGTGGGTGCCTCTCTTGCCTGAGAACATAAGCTGAACCCTTGCAGGGCTGGTTCCATGGTCCCTCAAGCTCTGCTGGCCCCAGGACCCAGGGAGAAATGCCCACCAGCCATCCTGTGTTCAAGTCAAATCCAGCTCCCTGGAAAAGGCTCTCGCCTGCCTGCAACCTTGGTGGGCTGCAGCGCTCACAGAGAGCCGCTCTGGACATGTGCAAAGCTCTGAGCCCTGGCACTGGCTGGCAGTTCCCAGGCAGAGCCTGGTGAGCCCTGGACAACCCCAGTCCTGCCCGAAGGCTCTTCTGCCACCTCGGGGAGCGTCTGCCCACATCACCCTGCCAGGCACCATGTCCGGGGCACAGGTGACTGGCCCCTCACCTGCCGCCTTCGAAGAATGGCTCAGCAGCGCTGCGGGAGAGTCTTCCTGGGATGGGCACCTGTGCCCTCACCGGTGCCGCCCCACCCATGAGCGTGCTCCGCTTGAGGGGGCCAGACATGCGTGCTGTAGTTCTGCCTTCGCATAGCGAGGATGCGAGCCTCCATCCTGACAGAACCCCCCGTCGCTTCTGGGGAGGAGGGAGATCACCCAGCGCGCTCCCCCCGCCGCCCTCCTTCTCCCAGGCCCTGCCACGGCCCCATGGCCCCCTGGACACTGCTTTCGCCCTTGCCACTCTCAGCGGCGGGACTCTCATCGAGGCCGCCCATGCAGCTTCGTGCCCTTGTGGGGACGGATGGGCAGGATGCGCTCTCCTCCCCGGTGTGGCACTTCTGGATGAAATCAACACACCACAGAGAGTGGAAGTCAGGATGGTTGAGGAATTCTATCTTTGCAAATTCCTATACTAAATGGAGCAATATGCGGACCGGCATTTAGCTATCCTCTGGATTTTTTACTTCTCTGAATGTTATGGTGCAGTTCTTGGCAGTTTAAATATATCAAAATAGGCATTTAAAATATGCGTTTTGAGAGAAAACACACATTTAAATACATACTTTGAGAAGGATTTTTAAATGTTCACAAATTGATGCAGAAACAGAATGGAATCATGGGGGGAAGCCTGGGACAGGAAAAACACCGATTCACACATCTGCAAGTGGGAGAGAGCCTTTTATAAACGGAATGTACTTTCAGGTCTCATCAGCATTGTCCTTTCATTTGATATACAGGGGCACAAAATTCAGACATAATGCTTGCCGCCGGATCCTGTGCATGTTGATGTGAAGAAGGGCCGCACATGCAGAGCCTGCCTCGTTAAGAATCTCTCTAACTAGCTCCAGTTGGCTACAATCTCCATTCCGTGGATCCTCTTCTGTCATGTACAAAGCACCCTGGGATGGTGTTTTCTGCTTAGCGAGTCCTATCTGAGAGCCAGGAATGCCTCCCATTCACACCTGTTGCCCTACCTACCAGGGCTAATAGCCAACCTCCCTTTGTCTGTGGCTGTATTCAGGTGTGAGCATTGTGCATTAAGTACGTATGCACCCCAGCCCCTCTGCTGCTATTTTTGTCACCTTCTGCACATGGGAGAACCTGCTTTATCTGTGGAGGCCCTCCCTGTGCTTTCGAACCACCTGGCTGATGACACAGAATGCTGCCAAGAGGCCAAGGAGACTCAGCAGGGTTGTGCTCCCCCATTGCTCTCCCGGCAGAGGTCATCTCACAGGGCAGCCAGGGCTGCTTTGTCTCCATCACTGTCCCGATCCTCAAGGCAGTGACGTGTTGGGACAGCCCCGTGGTTGTCACGATGGCCATGAAGCCCTGAGCTGCCCCAGATTTGGTGGCCTCAGCATGAATGTTGAGGTCTCGCAGAACAATCAGCTGGAGCTCAACCTAGTGGGAGACCACCTTCCGCCCGAGGGCAGAATTGGCTCCGGGATGGGATGTCAGGGGCCATATCCCAAAGTGGGTGGAGCCACTGCCCATTGCGGGTGGAGCCAGTGCTGGCATGCCCCCACCCCAATGTTCACACACACAAACCATCTGCCCAGGCAGGGATGCTGCAGGGTGGCAGTGTGGGTGATACACTAGCAGAATCCTCAGTCTCTCTTGCTTTCCCAACACAAGGCACAAGCACTCCAGACCAACACTGACCTGGACAGGAAGCCGGGGGAGAGAGATGGAATTCCAGTAGATCCCAGTGAATGCTAGGTCCCCAGTCCTCGAGCCTATTCTGGTGCTGAACTGAGTCAAGGATCACATGCACAAATGACACAAACTACTGCCCTTTGTAGGTTGTCTTTGTAGTAATTTCCTGGATATGTTGGGGAAATTTGGCTTTCTGAGTGATGAGCTGCCAGCTCTTTATTTTTCAGATTTCCCCCCCAAGATAAGCAATTTACTTATGATGGATGGTGGGGAGAAACTGCTGGATGCTGAAGAGATCCAGAAGAGGGAGACATGAGACTGGTAAACAGCAGCATTCATTAGTCATAATAATACCCCATGTAACAACAATGACATCACCTCCTCTTTGTCCTAGTAACTTTTTTTTTTAAAGCAAGTAACATGTATTTTATGTGAGTGGGTTCCCATCTCGAAAGGGAACCAACAGAGCAGAAAAAAGATGAGGGTGTCTGGAACATCTTTCCTACAACAAGCTTTTTGGTTTGGAGGAAATTGATTTTGTTGTTGTTCAGTCGTTAAGTTGTGTCCGACTCTTCGTGACCCCATGGACCATAGCACGCCAGGCCTTCCTGTCCTGCGCTCTCTCCTGGAGAGTGCTCAAGTTGATATTCGTTGCATCGGTGATGCTATCTAGCCATCTCATCCTCTGCCGTCCCCTTCTCCTTTTGACTTCAGTCTTTCCCAACATCAGGGTCTTTTCCAGGGAGTTTTCTCTTCGCATTAGGTGGCCAAAATATTTGAGCTTCAGCTTCAGTATCTGTCCTTCCATTGAGCACTCAGGGTTGATTTCCTTTAGGATGGACTGATCTGACCTCCTTGCAGTCCAGGGGACTCGTAAGAGTCTTCTCCAGCACCACAGTTCGAAAGCATCAATTCTTCGGCGCTCAGCCTTCCATATAGTCCAGCTCTCACAGCCATACGTTGCTACTGGGAAAACCATAGCTTTGATTAGACGGACCTTTGTCGGCAAGGTGATGTCTCTGCTTCTTACTATGCTGTCTAGGTTTGCCATAGCTTTCCTCCCAAGGAGCAAGCGTCTTTTAATTTCATGGCTACAGTCACCGTCTGCAGTGATCTTGGAGCCCAAGAAAATAAAATCTGTCACTGCTTCCATTTCTTCCCCTTCTATATGCCAGGAAGTGATGGGGCCTGATGCCATGATCTTCATTTTTTGAATATTGAGTTTCAAACCAGCTTTTGCGCTCTCCACTTTCACCCTCAACAAGAGGCTCTTGAGATCCTCTTCGCTTTCTGCCATTAGGGTGGTATCGTCTGCGTATCTGAGGCTGTTGATAATTCTCCCGGCAATCTGAATTCCGACCTGTGATTCATCCAACCCGGCGTTTTTCATGATGTACTCTGCATATAAATTAAATAAGCAGGGTGACAATATACAGCCTTGTCGTACTCCTTTCCCAATTTTGAACCAATCAGTTGTTCCATGTCCGGTTCTTACTGTTGCTTCTTGACCCTCGTACAGGTTTCTCAGGAGACAGGTAAGGTGGTCTGGTACACCCATCTCTTTCAGAATTTGCCACAGTTTGTTGTGATCCATACAATCAAAGGCTTTAGCATAGAAAATGAAGCAGAAATAGACATTTTTCTGGAATTCTCTCGCTTTCTCCATGATCCAGCGAATGTTGGCGATTTGATCTCTAGTTCCTCTGCCTCTTGTACTTCCGGTAGTTCTTGGTTCACATACTGCTGAACTCTAGCTTGTAGGATTTTGAACATGACCTTGCTGGCATGTGAAATGAGTGCAATTGTACGGTAGTTTGAACACTCTTTGGCGTTGCCCTTCTTTGGAATTGGAATGTAAACTGACCTTTTCCAGTCTTGTGGCCACTGTTGAGTGTTCCAAATTTGTTGGCATATTGAGTGCAGCACTTTAACAGCATCATCTTTTAGGATTTTAAATAGCTCAGCTGGAATACTGTAATCTCCACTAGCTTTGTTGTTAGTAATGCTTCCTAAGGCCCACTTGACTTCACTCTTCTAGGATGTCTAGCTCAAGTTCAGTGACCGCACTATCATGGCTATCAGGGACATTAAGATCTTTCCTGTATAGTTCTTCTGTGTATTCTTTCCACCTCTTCTTAATCTCATATGCTTCCGTTAGGTCCCTGCCTTCTTTGTCCTTTATCATGCCCGTCTTTGCACAAAACGTTCCCTTGATACCTCTGATTTTCTTGAAGAGATCTCTAGTCTTTCCCATTCTATTGTTTTCCTCAATTTCTTTGCATTGTTCATTCAAGAAAGCCTTCTTGTCTCTCCTTGTTATTCTCTGGAACTCTGCATTCAGTTGGGTATATCTTCCCCTTTCTCCCTTGCTTTTCGCTTCCCTTCTTTCCTCAGCTATTTGTAAAGCCTCATCGGACAGCCACTTGGCTTTCTTGCATTTCTTTTTCTTTGGGATGGATTTCGTTGCTGCCTCCTGAACAATGTTACGGACCTCTGTCCATAGTTCCTCAGGCACTCTGTCTGTCAGGACTAATCCCTTAAATCTATTCCTCACCTCCACTGTATATTCATCAGGGATATGATTTAGGTCATACCTGAATGGTTGAGTGGTTTTCCCTACGTTCTTCAATTTAAGCTGAAATTTTGCAACAAGAAGCTCATGATCTGAGCCACAGTCAGCTCCAGGTCTTGTTTTTACTGGCTGTATAGAGCTTCTCCATCTTTGGCTGCAAAGTACATAATCAATCTGATTTCGATATTGACCATCTGGTGATGTCCATGTGTGGAGTCGCGTCTTGTGCTGTTGGAAAAGAGTGTTTGCTATGATCAGCGTGTTCTCTTGGCAAAACTCTATTAGCCTTTGTCCTGCTTCATTTTGTACACCGAGGCCATGCTTGCCTGTTATCCTGGTGATTTCTTGACTTCCTACTTTAGCATTCCAATCCCCTATGATGAAGAGGACATCTTTTTTTGGTGTCCGTTCTAGAAGGTGTTGTAGGTCTTCATAGAACCGATCAACCTCAGCTTCTTCAGCCTCAGTGGTTGGGGCAGAGACTTGAATTACTGTGATGTTGAATGGTTTGCCTTGGATTCGTACTGAGATCATTCTATCGTTTTTGAGATTGTACCCCAGTACTGCTTTTCCCACCCTTTTGTTGACTATGAGTGCTACTCCATTTCTTCTAAGGGATTCTTGCCCACAGTAGTAGATATGATGGTCACCTGAATTAAATTCGCCCATGCCTGTCCATTTTATTTCACTGATTCCCAAGATGTCGATGTTCAATCCTGCCATCTCATGTTTGACCACCTCCAGCTTACCTTGATTCATTGATCTGACATTCCAGGTTCCTAAACAATATTGTTCTTTACAGCATGGGACTTTTTTTTCACCACCAGACACATCCACAGCTGAGTGGTGTTTCAGCTTTGGCCCAGCCGCTTCACTCTTTCTGGCGCTATTTGGAAATACCCTCTGCTCTTCCCCAGTAGTATATTGGACACCTTCCGACCTGAGGGGCTCATCTTCCGGTGTCATCTCTTTTAGCCTTGTGATACGTTCCATGGGGTTTTCTTGGCAAGAATACTGGAGTGGGTTGCCATTTCCTTCTCCAGTGGACCACATTTTGAGTGAACTCTCCGCCGTGACCTGTCCGTCTTGGGTGGCCCTGCACGGCATAGCTTATGGCTTCACTGAGTTATGCAAGCCCCTTCGCCACAACAAGGCAGTGATCCATGAAGGGGAGGAAATTGATAGATATTTGAAAACATGCAAATGGCAAATTGACAGAAGATGAACCAGTGAGGGAAAGGACAAAACATATCAGTAGCTCTCCTTCAGCAATGGTATCCATTTATAACTTAGTAATCAACATTATGATATGGTAGGACTGGATCCTTTAGTAATAGAGAGCTTTAGCTATTGGGTGGTATAGAAATGTAAAAAATAAATAAAAGAGTATTTATATTGAAACAGTTTTAAAATTGTTATCCCCCTCTCGTAACATTAAAACTTGGGAGTTACCCAACAGAAGTGGATTGGCAGTAGATTCAGAACAGACAACAAAGAAAGTACAAATTTTCTTTTAGGCCAAATCAAAACAGCAAATTTACAGGAAACATGCTTAGCTTCAATCGTAGCTGACAGTGAACATTACAGAAGGTATTGGACATCATGTATACAAATGTGCAAATGTAGACAGCTAATACTTAACCACAGCAGGCTGTAGACCTCCATATGCCAAGACCCTGATGGTTGCCTACCTCTGCTCTAGGTGATCTTTTGTGCTGCTTTTGCAGAGACAGAAGGAGCCTTTTCAGAATGGCTGCTGCAGCTTCTAGTTCAACCTTCCCCGATTTGGTGCTCTCCAGATGTGTTAGACTGCAACTGGCCATGCTGGCTGGGGACTAGTATAGCTGTAATCCATCACATCTGGAGTGCACCAGGAAGGGGAAGTCTGTTCTGGTGTTTTGTACAGGAAGGGCTACCTCCTCCAAGCGGCTCCCACATTGTCTTAGCCCCAATTTGGTTTTCATAAACTCACGATTGCCTTTGCATCTCTCCATGTCCTCTGCTAGATGCATCCTTTCAGAGAGCCCTTTGCCTAGAATTCCAGTCTATCTCTAAAGGGCTCTGTTTTTGAATCGGAACATTCACAGTGTTCATCCAAGTCCCTAACAAATGACTCAGCTGTTTCTCCAGGCTGCTGAGCAATTTGATAGAAGCTGGTCCTCTCATAAACCACATTCCTCTTGGGGATGACATGGGCATCAAATGTGGCCAGGAAAATGTGCTTCCAGCTAAGGTAAAGGATTTATAAACATTGCTGGCTTCTTTCCCCATAGCAAATAGGAGTGAAGTATTTACTTGCACTATTTCTTCTGCCTTGTGGAGCTTTGCAGCTAGGCAATGCAAGCATATATTCATTTCTATCGAGGCCATGCTGTAGGATTATTTATTTACTTATTTGTTTATTACATTTCTATAGCACCCAGTAGCTGAATCTCTCTTATTAAAGCTGAAGGCCATTTTCTTTGTCTAGTTAGGAATTCTTGGGTTTAAAACTTGACTCCTGGCTCCATGTCATGGAAGGCTTATAGGAGACGCTAGTGAAGAAGCTGGACAAGAACTTTTCCATCTTTCTCCAACGAGAACAGAACAGCCCCATGGAACTCCAAACTTCCCCCAGATACAACTACGTCCAGTGCCATCTAGTGACTAAACTGTATTATGGCACTATTCACACAGAGGGCTTTGGAGAGTGTAGATGTGGAATTGGGAGGCTCACATTTTATAAAATCTTTTTTTTATTGTGAGTTTTAACTAGGGCTGTGCACTGCCTCGTTATGAAGTCTGAAAAATGAGGTGAAGCGAGCTGTTTTGGAGCAAAAGCTCGTGATACGAGGCGGTTCAGAGCAGTACTGAGGTGCCTTGGGGCGAAGCGCCTCCTCCGCCTCGTGTATTTGGAGCTCGTCTGAATGCCTTAGCAGTCCAGACAGGCTGTCTCCAAAATGTATCAGCTTCTAGGGATGTTAGAGAATTCCGCCACGAATCTCGGGGAGGCCAAATGCCAGCGCATTCGGCCCCCCAAAATCGGTGGCGGAACGGTCTGCCCCCCCCAGGACGGGACTTACCTTGGGCGGATCTTCCCTGCGGCGGTGGCTCCGGCGGCGGTGCAGCGGCGGTGTGGTGGCAGCGGCGGCTGTGGTGGCTGGTCTTCTGACCGGCTGCCGCCGCCGCCATTTCCAGTTAAAAAAAAACAAAAACAAAAAAACGTGATAGGCTACGTAAAGATTTGCATAGCCTATCACAGCTAGATTTTTAAAAAACACCGCGATAGGCTACGTAAATGTTTACGTAGCCTATCACGGCTGGTTTAAAAGAAAAAACAAACGCGCGTATTTGTTTAAAAGAAAAAACAAACGCGCGTATGCCTTATTTTGGCACGTCTTAGTCTACGTAAACATTTACATAGACTAAGATGGCAAAAATAAGGGGAACACAAATAGCGTAGATGCTACGCTATTTGCGTTCCCCTTATTTTTGCCGTCTTAGTCTACATAAACGTTTACATAGACTAAAACGGCAAAAATAAGGAACGCAAATGGCGGCGCCCATGGGTGCCGCCATTTGCGTACACGTGTTTTTTTTTTCCTTTTAAATCAGACGTGATAGGCTACTTAAACATTTACGTTGCCTATCACGGCTGACTGCAGGGACACAAACGGCGGCTGCTATGGCCGCCGCCATTTGCGTCCCTGCTAGGCAGTGGCCGGATGTCTGGCCGCTGGCGAAGCCAGCTGGCGGCTCCGCAGAATCCCTGCGGAGTGGAGCCGGCCAGCCAGAATTTCAGGGGGGAGGGACGGAACGCCTCCCCCCTGGCCAGAATTTGGGGGGGAGGGACGGAGCACCTCCCCCCCCACCTTGAATCAATTTCGCTAAAAGGTAAGTGACTTTCGTACATCCCTATCAGCTTCTCAACGCTCACGTGGTGGGGCAGGAGGAGGAGGAGCGGGGGAGGGAGGGGGAGGCGAGCGCGGGAGGAGGAGGGAGTGTGCTTTGGCGAATAGGAACCCTCAGCCAGAACCGACGCTAGCAGTCTCCAATCAGAGAGAGCGGCGGAAGAAGCAGGTCTATACTTCAGCGAAAGGCTGCGTTCAGTCACCGCGCGCGAGAGGGCTGGCGTGGGAAGATGATCGTTTGTGCATGACTGTGCGCGTGCATTCCTAGGAGTTGTTCCTTCAATTTACTCAATTTTGATCGCCATTAGGCTTTCCTCAGAATTTAAATTAAAAGGAAACTGCCTGGTTGCACTGGGAGCATTCCCTTCTCTCGCTCCATGATTGTCCATCCCCTTTGGGATGGTGTCTTTTGCAGCACCTCTTCCAACCGCTTTCTCCTATATCTTTGTACTTCCAACTCGTTTGTTATTTGTATTTGATTAGATTCTATCTGTCCTTTCCATATTTTTTCAAACTGACATAGCTTTTCCTTGCAACTTGCTGCCACGCTCCCCCTCCCCCACCAGTCCTGTGTTTGTTTATCTCGATTTTGGACTCCGGGAAAGGCTGTGTTTGTTGTGTAACGTTGGGCCTTACTTCTGCTTTCCCTGTTCTATTTTCTTGTTGTTTTTGTCAGTCAACTGTGTCTCTGTTAGATTTTTACAAACCTACTCTTATTTAGAATTTTAAAAACAAACATTGACTTCTGGGCATGTTCCTCCCCGCACCCCTTAAGTCATATTCAAACGTTCAGTTTTTTTCTTTCTTTCTAAATCCTTAAAGAAAGACATATTATAGCAGCCTATGTGTGTAGTATTTGTCCCTCCACCCCCATGCTGAAGTGAACGATCTGTATCTTCTCTGTGTTGATCCTCCCAAAACAGAAATTAAAGAAGTTTTTTTTTTTAAATTAGGGTTTGATTTGGCTGTTATCTAATCACCTGTGCTGTCGCCCTGTATTTCTTGAAGTTATCCTGCCTTCAATAAAGGAACATGAAATATAAAACAATAAATTAAAGACACCCATCATTTGCTAGGGAGTTCTGCTTTTCTTTAGCTCTTGTGTGTCTGTGTCCATGTATGTGTGCGTGCTAGGTTGTAGTTCCACCGACACTATACATCCAAATTTCAAGGCAGTGTTGAAAAAGAATGAGACACATAGTATTTATATTAATGACCTTCTTATTCCAATAACAGTCCACTGTGTGGCAAAGCAATTCAGCACAATATGAGGCATCTTCGGGGTGTTGGCAAGGGCAGAGGTGGGGAGAAGTTACAGCTCTTTGCTTTGGGAGTTTTCCTGGAAAAAAATCAAATTTCACCAGCGCCTAGCACACAAGCCAATGGGAAAAACTGCCTGGGCTTTTGGGGGTGCAATGCCCTGGAGGGGGGCTGGGAGGGGCCAAGATGTCATGTGCGTGTGTGGAAACAGGGAGAGGTTACAGCTCTTTGCTTTGAGAGTTTCTGTGGAAAACAGCAGATTTCAACTCTGTCTAGCATAAAAACTGCTGGGCCAAACTGCCTGAGATTTTGCAGGTGGCCTCCTCTCCAGGGGTGTGGAGAGGTCCCCAAATTTCATGCCTGTATCATAACAGCTAAAAAAGTTATGACCATTTGTGTTTTCCCATGCAAGTCAATGGGAAAATGCACAAAACGTACGATCTGGATATCTATCCTCATCTCGCTTCAGATTCAGATCTGAGTCAGATTGGAAGGGGTCTGAATTGGTCTGAGGCAGATCGGGGTTGCTTTGGATGATCCGAAGTGGCATCCGAAGTGGATTGGGGGGTCAGATGCCAAATACAGACGCCAAAACTGTAATCCATTGATTAGACAATATAGGATATTCCAATTCCCAATTGTGAGGCTCACGTGAACAATGTTTGCTAAATTACATCGTGTTGTTGCTATGTGGGCTTTAGAATAACAAGTTTTGGGGCAGATTGTTGGAGTGGTTTGGGAGCATTCCTCTGAAAAGGGATAGGTGGCAATTGCTGACTTTCTGATTAGCTTGGCTCCCACTCTCCATGTCAGGGCATAGTCCAGAAACATGTAAAGTGTAAAACAGTGCCTGTGTGTATGTGCAGAGTTCTCTTTCTTCACCACTGAATAGCCAGAATCAGCCCACATATATATGGAACTGGGGAGAGATGTTAGCTTGAGCACTCCTCGTTTGGGGGAACAGGAAAACACTGGCTGTTGGCAATGAGAAGTCATTTTGCAGTTGCGTGACTGACCGGGGGAACTTCATTCTGAGAATTATGATTCCTATTTCCTGCTTTCCCTTGGCTGCTCATTTTTACGCCCCCTTTCAATAAGCATTTAAGCAGCGGCTTGAGCAGAGTTTGCAGAAAGCTCCTGTGTCTGCAAGCATGGCTGAACGTAGTCTGGTCCTGCCTTGGCTGTTGGCTTGTCTTGGTTTAGTGCTGGCTGAGGAGGCCACAAGCCCAGGCTTCATGGCCAGGATCACTGCGAAGGGCCTGGATTATGGTAGGGCACCAGGGTCATTCCGCAAGTGTTCCATTTTAGGAGTTTATCTGTGTCTGCTAATTTCTCACCGGTGGCCATTAGTTGGGAGTCACACCCACTTTGCTAGGATCTTGCATTCAGCTGACTTAGAATTTCAAAGCTGCTTTATCAAAAGGAAACTAATTGTTAGGCTGTTCTTACACATGTTTGCATCTAACCTGTCCTGTACTTTATATGGGTGTGGACAGAAAAGTGATCCAGTGCATGAAAAAGTGATCCAGGACTTGTTTCAGAGCTTTGTATAGATGGGCGCCAGTTTGAAGCTTCGGTTCATTTTCTGACGTTTCCTTGCTTTGGTTGCTTCGGTTCATTTTCTGAAGTTTCGGATGTCTCTCAATGGACTATAATGGGGAAATCAACAAATAGCTATAACATTTTTATTATTTGACAGAACTGGATGACGTATGCAGGCCTTATAGCCACTTATGAGGTGATGAAGCCTGCCGAATCTTAGGCAAGTAGGTGCAGAGGTTTTGTGGAAGGAATCTTTACAGTTTGAGGGTATGTGTGTGTGTTTAAACAATTATTTAAAAAATGCAAGGACCAAGCACCTATGACTTCTTTATTCTTTGACAGACTGGGACGGCATTTGCAGACAGAGTAGCTCCTTCTGAGGGGAAGAATCCTGCCAAATTTCAGACAAATAGGTGCCTGGGGGCAGGGGGGCGGGTTGCGCAAGGGGAGCCTTTACAATTTGGTGTTTTAGAAAAGGGTTCCTGCTTTTGTGGGCAGTTTGTATGAACGTGACATCAGTTGCAGAGGCGCCCCTAGGTAGGTAACCTGTAACATTTTAGAATAGGTGCAGGGGACAGGCAGTGACGATGAATGAAAACCAGTTTGAAGCTTTTGTTTGTTCCTTTTCCGCTAAATTGGCACCAAAGTCACACAGAGGCCCAGTGTCAGGGGTTGGCATGGGCACGCAGCTGCCAAGGGTCCAGAGGCTCAGCAGCCCAGCCCTGGCCCAGCTGCTGCCAGGGTCAGACGGCAGCTGTGGCGGCAGCGGTGCCTCCTCCTCCAGTCCTCCTCCTTCTTGCCAAGCTGGGCCCACTGGCAAAAGAGAGTGCTGCAGCTGCCTTTGGGGGTACGGTGAATGAGGGCACAGCAGTGACAGGTGGCCCCTTCGGCACTCCTATGGTCTGTTTGCTACAATGGGACATAGAGTTTTATTGCTGCTCAGTTTCTTATTACTGTGTAGCTTTATTGCTGTTTTTATTGTTGTTTTGATAGTAACAATATGGTATGTTCACCGCTTTAATAACTCTGTGGAAAGTGGTGTATAGATTTGAGTAATAAATAAATAAATATTGCATGCATCTTTCCCCCAAATCTAAACTTAAGCATTTGCTGGTACAATAAAGTCCTTGCCCGCAGTGGCTTTTAAGGCTGGAGCAAACTCTTTCCAAATTACTTCTATTGTTTACAGTGTATCTTGTATATATCTTTGCTTTCCTTCAGCTCGTCAGGAGGGGGCTGCAGTCTTGCAGCAAGAGCTGACCAAGATGACGCTGCCTAATTTTGCGGGGGGCTTTGCAATCACAAACATTTTAGATGTGGACTACAGGTTCCACAGGTGAGGCCATTCGTGCAAAACAAAATAACGATAATGAATGTTACAGACGGCCGTGTCTCTGGCTGAGGGCAGGTGGGAAACAGAGCACTGTTACCCCTGGCCGTGGTTGTCCGTGCCTTGGTGTCCTCACGGCTGCGTGACTGCAGTGTGCTCGCCGTGAGGCTGCCTCCCCAAAGCGTGCGGAAATTACAGCTGACGCAGACTGTGGTGGCTGAGTTGTCAGTGGGGGTTTGCGGCTTTGATCATATCACCTCAGTGCTTAAAAGGCCTCTGCTGGCTTCCAGCTTGTTTCTCGTTGCAATTCATATATACCTCATATATGTGCCGAGTCTTATAAACTTTGGGTACCAGCTAAAGACCTGTTTGTTTACCCAGGCTTTTGACTGAATGTTTCTCTCTTTTCTTTTGCTGCATCGTATAACACTTCAGGAGGTCCAGGGGTCATTTTGCCCCCCAACTGGGCACCTCCCCATGGGCCACAGTCTGCTGAGCAACTCAAAAAAAAGTTTCAAAATATTTTTTTTAAAAAAGAAAAGTGTCTGCAGCACTACAGAATGCCAAAAATATCACAGATTCATAGATTCATAGAATAGTAGGGTTGGAAGGGGCCTACAAGGCCATCGAGTCCAACCCCCTGCTCAATGCAGGAATCCAAGTCAGAGCATTCCTGACAGATGGCTGTCCAGCCTCGTCTTGAATGCCTCCAGTGTGGGAGAGCCCACCACCTCCCCAGGTAATTGGTTCCATTGTCGTATTGCTCCAACAGTCAGGACGTTTTTCCTGATGTTCAGCTGGAATCTGGCTTCCTGTCACTTGAGCCCATTATTCCGTGTCCTGCACTCTGCGATGATCGAGAAGAGATCCTGGCCTTCCTCTCTGTGACAACCTTTCAAGTACTTGAAGAGCGCTATCATATCTCCCCTCAGTCTTCTCTTCTCAAGGCTAAACATGCCCAGTTCTTTCAGTCTCTCCTCATAGGGCTTTGTTTCCAGTCCCCTGATCATCTTTGTTGCCCTCCTCTGAACCCTCTCCAGTTTGTCTGCATCCTTCTTAAAGTGTGGTGCCCACAACTGGACACAGTACTCCAGATGAGGCCTAACCAGTGCTGAGTAGAGGGGAACTAGTACTTCCCGGGATTTGGAAGCGATGCTTCTATGAATGCAGCCCCAAATAGCATTTGCCTTTTTTGCAGCCACATCACATTGTTGGCTCATATTCAGCTTGTGATCGACAACACAAGCTGAATCTAGCTTGCTTGGAACCTAAATATGACCCTTTTAGGACTCTGTTGCTGCAGAGCCCTAAACGCAGTGGGAAAGCTCCGAAGGGCCCTTTGCTTCAGTTAAAGAAGAGACGCTTCTTCAGCTTGTCAGGAGCTGCCCCTTTTCAGCCACTGATAGACTTCTCCTGGAGGAGAAGTCTATCAAAGGCTACTAGGTATGGGGGCTATGTGCTACCTCCAGTACCTGAGGTGGCATGCCTGTGTACACCAGTGGCTGGGGAACATGGGTGGGAGGGTGCTGTTGCACTTTTGTCCTTCTTGTGGTTTCCTGGTTGACAGCTGGTTGGCCACTGTGTGAACAGAATGCTGGACTAGATGGACCCTTGGTCTGATCCAGCAGAGCTCTTCTGATGTTCTCAGTAACTCCTTTGCTGAGGGAACTGCACTGGCTGCCTATTCGCTACTGGGCAAGGCTTACGGTTTTAGGACTAGTGTACAAGCCCTAAACAACTTGGGACCAGGATACCTGAGAGAGCGCCTTCTCCCTTACCAACCTGCCTGGTCACTGAGGTCATCAGAGGGCATGTTCCTGGTGGTTCCACATGGATCCATGGACCAATTGGAGTCCACCAGGAAAAGAGTCTTCAGTGTGGTGGCCCCCTTCCTGTGGAACTCCCTGCCTTTGGAGGTCAGGCCGGTGGCAACATTGTGCTGCTTTCGGCGCCTCCTGAAAATTGTTATTACAGGAAGACTTCCTCAAGTGACTGGCCACGGTTGATCAAATTTCTGTCTCTTTTAAAACAATTCAAAATTATTTCAACGTGGTGCTTTTGTTCTTTATCATGTCTGCTGTTCACCGCTCTGAGGTCTTTGGATGTGGAATGGTATACAAATACTGTAAATAAGTAAATAAAAACTTGAGCTGCTCCCGTTGGTCAGTTGGTCCTATCCTGGAGAAGCACACTTCCAAGGCAAAGATGGAGCTCACATGCACACCAGGCAATTCTCTGACTTTCCATACCAATAACCCCCCCCCCCTTTCCTCCCTTCCTCTCTGTTTTGCAGCCTGAACACTCACAGTTCCCGGCTACCCAGCTCAGGGATTGCACCGATCCAGAATGTGGGACTCCTGGTCTCCATCTCCAAAGCCTTTGGAGGGCTCAGGGGAGAGTGGGAGGTGGACGGTTTGTTACTGTGAGTCCACAGTTGCTCTATGCCTTTTATAACCTTCAGAACGGCAAGTGGGGTCAGGATGAGTGCCCTGGGTTTCTGGAGATGAATGACCTCTCTTGCATGACAACATAAATGACAAGGTAAAGACACCAAGCCACTTCAAAAGGCTCTTTGCTTTCCCTCTGAGTGCGAAAAAGATGGCTAGCAAGGGGTGGGCAGAGCATGCTAAAAGTGTGTAAAATTAATTCTGAATGGTGTGAAGAGAGTAGATTGGGAGACAATCTTCTCCTCCCATAATACTAGAAATTGGGGTGCAACAATGATTGATCATTTGGAAGTAGATTCAGGACAGACTAAAGGCACAATCCTAAGCAGAAAAAAAGTCCTACAGTGCAGGCTGGGGAATGCTGGGAGTTGTAGGACTTTTTTCTGTCTAAACATGCATAGGGTTGCTCCCTAAGGGAAATACGTCTGGACATGTTTCAGTCTGGTTTCCAGCCTGGTTTTGGGGCTGAGCCTGCCTAGGTTGCCTGTTGGCAGATTTCTGCCAGGAACTGGATCAGAGGAGTGTTGTTCCTGCTACTTCTGCCAGGTCTCTCAGTGCCTTTTGATACCATCAACTATGATGTTCTTCTGGACTTCCTGGGTTGGGACTGGAGGGGCTGGCTTTTTTGGCTGCTTCTGGTTCTTCCTGGTGGGTCAGTTCCAGAAGGAGTACTGGGTAATGATTTGTCTTCTCCTTGGCCTTTGAATTATAGTGTTCTGCAGGGTACCAGGTTTTTGCCCATGTTGCTTAACATTTGCATCAAACTTCTGGGAGAGAGGCTAAAAAACAGACCTGATCCAGACAAGATAGAAATATGGTTGGTTGGTAAGACTGATTGAACAGCCTGTTTTAGATACAAGCAAAGAATCAGATGTGTGGGCTGGGAGTGCACCTGGACCCGGCTTTGCTCTCCAGTGGTCTCCTCATGTGGCAGGGGCACTGAAGCTCTTAATGTACAGGTAGGTTATGTGGAGACAGGCTGTCCTTCAATATTCTGTTCCTAAGCCATGAAGGACCTTAAAGATTAAAACTAGCACTTTGAATTGGACCTGGAAACTGGCTGGGAGCCAATGCAATTGGTACAGCACAGGTGTAGTAAGATCAGTCCTTGTTATATCTAGCAGCTGCATTTTGCACTGGCTGCAGTTTCCAAATAGTCTTCAAAGACAGCCCCACATATAGTGCATGGCAGTAGTCTAACCTAGAGGCTGCCAAAGCATAACTGAGTCCAGGCAGAGTTGCAGCTAGTGTAGCCTCTGTGCCATAGAAACAACTTGCGCACCCAGTCACAAAAATAGATCAAGGAGCAACCCCAAGCTCTGAGCCTGTTCCTCTGGAGGAAACCCATCTAGGACAGCATGAATACCACTGCCCTGGGTAGACATTGGTCATTACCTTTAAAGCTCTAAATGGCATGGGTATCTAAAGAATTACCTGCTCGGTAGCCTGGGTTGCAGGGTTCTGCTATGGTTTTGATCTTGAGCAGGGGTCAGGTTAGGTCAGATTTCACAAGGAAGTAGGATGGGAAGAAATCAGCAGCAGGGAAGGCTCTGAGTGGGGCTGGAAGCCTGAGAGGGTTGTCTATCTGTTGGTCCAACAAGGAACAGAGCAAGACTTGGGTTTAAATAAGAGTGTGGCTGCCTTTAGGCCAGTTGACCCCACCTTCATACTGATTTAGGCCTTGTCTCTTGAAGGGGCCTGGCCTGTTCTAGCAATCTTAGGTTGCAACAATGTTGGAGTGGCTATGGATGGTTGCATTGCCATCCTCAGATTCTGAGGACTCAGGCCATGAGGAAACTAGCACACCACAGCCACTCCCAAATTGTTGCAGCCTGAGATTGCTGGAACAGGCCAGGCCCCTTCAAGAGACAAAGGGCATCTCTATACCAGCCTAAAATCCTACATTTAAAATGGGGTTTTCTGCTTCTGTTTTAAATATAGGATCACAATGACTCTCTTTGTCACCTGCTTCCTTTTCCTCCTCCCCTTACCCCTCCTTCTCCCCGTATCTGCCTCTTCCATTATCTTTCATTGATCTCACTCCTCTTCTTGCCACTTTTACTCTTTTCATGGAGGAAGCGGAACACAACGGGGAAATTTGATAGCTCTTTATCTGCGATGTATTTAAAAATGGAACAAAGGGCATTTAGTGCAGGAGATGCCTTGGAGGTTCATGGCATCACATAGAGAGCCCGCAAACTTCCAACAGAGAGCCATCTCAATCACAAGATAAAAGCTCCGTGTGAAGAAGTGCAAAGCCTAAGTCAGTATGGAGGTGGGGCCAATCAGCCTAAAGGCAGCCACACTTATTTAAACCCCAGTCCTGCTCTGCTACTTGTTGGAGCAGGGGAGGTGAGCCCTGGGGTCTTTCTGGAGCACTGGGTCCTGGGTAGGAATGGCAGAGAATTCTGTGATGGATCTCAGTGAGGCCGAATGCCAGTGCATTCGGCCCCCCCGAACTCTGTGGCGGAACGGCCTGCCCCCCGCCCTCCCACGGATCCCCCCAGGACGGGACTTACTTGGAGTTGATCTTCCGGGCGGCGGCGGCTGCGGCGGCTGGTCTTGTGACCGGCTGCCACCGCCGCCATTTCCAGTCTTGTTAAAAAAAAAAAAAAAGACGTGATAGGCTACGTAAAGATTTACGTAGCCTATCATGGCTGGGTGGGTTTAAAAAAAAACAAAACCGCGTACGCATTCCTCATTTTTGGCCATCACTATGATGGCGAAAATAAAGCGGAACGCAAATAGCGTAGCGGGCGCTATTTGCGTCCCTTTTTGATTTGCCGTTTTAGCCTATGTAAAGATTTACGTAGGCTAAAATGGTGAATCAAAAAGGGACGCAAATAGCGCCCGCTACGCTATTTGCGTTCCCCTTTATTTTTGCCGTCATAGTCTATGTAAATATTTACGTAGATTCAGACGGCTAAAAATAAGGAACGCAAATGGCAGCGGCCGTAGCTGCCGCCATTTGCGTATGCGGTTCCCCCCCCCCCCCGAGCTCTCCGCGGCCGGAAATCCGGTTGCGGACGGCTCTGGGCTGGGCTGGGCTGGGCCTGGCCGGCTGCTCCGTGGAGCTGCCGCGGAGCACAGCCGGCCATCGAGGATTCTGGGGGGGAGGAATGGATCGCCTCCCCCCCGTCGAGGATTCCGGGGGGAGGGACGGAACGCCTCCCCACCACCATCAACATAATCCGTGAAAGGCAAGTCACATTCGTACATCCCTAGTCCTGGGGGGTGGAAGCCTCATGATGCCTTTCTGTGGCTGAGTCCATTAACTCTGGGGCCTCTTCTTCAGTGGAGAAGGGGCTGGGATCTCCTGAGGATGAAGGCTCAGGTCCTGGTCCATGACAGAAAGTCATGACAAATTCATGGAGGTCTACTCCAAAACATGGAACCTTCATGTTCAGAGGCAGTGTACCTCTTGATACAAATTGCTGGGGAGGACTCTTGCATTCACCCCTTGCTGCTCTTCTTATGTTTTTAATTTCTAAAATAAGAGTTGCTTGGCATTTGCTCTCACCATGCCTTGAAGTGTTGTGTTCTGACCGGGAAGCTTTCCCCCTTAAATCTAGATGTATCGGAATTAGTTGTGCTTTCGCAGTGGAGTGCAGAGAAAACCCCAGAATGCAATAGCTTGGCAGCAACGCTGGTTGGAATGTTGGATTGTCCAGGGAACCTGAGCAAGTGAACAGCATCCATTACAGAGCAAGAGGCTAGTGTGCAAGCCGGGCAGCCCCCCCCCCCCGCCTTTCTGCTTGATCCACCTCCAGTTCATTCCTCTTTTAACAATGTTTTGACAAATTCTGTTGGCTGATTTGTACAATCCTCTTTATGGCTCCAATACAGCCACTTCTGAGGAAATTTGGATGACTCCTGTGGCCCATCTGGATTTTATCTATTGTTCTACTCTGTCTTTTTATTACTACAAGGGCATGTCTGGGGCACAATTGGGCTTAAATGCTGCATCAAATCCCCGCAAATCCTCCCTTCTTCATTGCTGTGCCATCCCCCGCTTGTTTTTCTGCGCAGCTGAGACGGACCAAGGGCTGGCACTTTTTGGGAACACAAATTCTGTTGTCTTCTGCTGCAGATCTCCACCAGAGTGCTTCCCCGGGCAGCTGTCTGCCAAAATGGCACTTACAGCACTGTACAATAATGCAGCATAAAATAATTCATGAAAAGTTCCATAGAAGGTGAAAACTTAGTTGCAGCCTTAAAAGCCAAACCCTGATCAACTAAGCAGAAGCAGTTTAAGCCAGAGGTGCAGAACCCGAAGTTTAGGGACCAAATGTGCCCTCCTGGGGTCCTAATCTAGCCCTCCGGGGTTCCTGAGATGGCTTTGCCGGCCCACTTTCCCTGGTCAGGCCCCCGTTTCCCCAACCACTAACGGTTTGGTGATTTTGTGGCTTTTGTGCAGCCCCCCCCCCCCCACAATTCTTAAAGGTTGAAGCGGCCCTCCTAAGGCTTCGTGTCTGGTGGTAGAAGCTTTTAGCTAAAATATGCTGGTATCTTTCATATTTTGGACCCACCCCATTTGCCTTCAGCCCCGCCCACCACGGGAATGTGTCCCCCAAGAGCTCCTCTGAAATGGAATTCAGCTCTCCAGCTGGAAGAGGTTCAACTCCCCTGGTTTAAGCCCTAGAGACCAGGGAGGACTCCTGGCTGGCCCTGTTTTACCAACATTGGGTGGTAAAAGGCTTGTGGTTTATGGCTCCAGCCCCCGCAAAGCATTTTAGTTGCAGCCTTCATGTGATACCCCCAAATCCCTGTGGTTTTAAAAATTAATTAATTAGACAAAGGCTAAATTAACCATGCGAAGAGAAAACTCCCTGGAAAAGACCCTGATGCTGGGAAAGACTGAAGGCAAAAGGAGAAGGGGGCGGCAGAGGATGAGATGGCTAGATAGCATCACCGATGCAATGAATATGGACTTGAGCACGCTCCGGGAGAGGCCTGGCGTGCTGTGGTCCATGGGGTCACGAAGAGTCGGACACGACTGAATGACTGAACAACAACAACAACAACAAAATTAACCATTGAGCACAGGGGGATACCGAATAGGGATGTACGAAATGTACTTACCTTTCCACTGATTATGTTTATGGGGGGGGGAGGCGTTCTGTCCCTCCCCCTGGAATCCTCGTCGGGGGGGGGAGGCACTCCGTTCCTCCCCCCCGGAATCCTCGATGGCTGGCTGTGCTCCGCGGCGGCTCCGCAGAGCAGCCGGCCAGGCCCAGGCCAGAGCCGTCCGCAGCCGGATTTCTGGCCACGGAGGGCTCTGGGTAAAACAAAAAACAAAAACGCGTGCGCAAATGGCGGCGGCTACGGCCGCCGCCATTTGCGTTCCTTATTTTTGGCCATCTTAGCCTACATAAATATTTACGTAGACTATGACGGCAAAAATAAAGGGGAACACAAATAGCGTAGCGGGCGCTATTTGCGTTCCCCTTATTTTCGCTGTCTTAGTCTACGTAAATATTTACATAGGCTAAGATACCAAAAATAAGGAACGCGAATGGCGGCCACCGTAGCCGCCGCCATTTGCGCACGCGGTTTTTTTTTTTTTTTTTACCCAGCCATGATAGGCTACGTAAATCTTTACGTAGCCTATCATGTCTTGAAAAAAAAAAACAACCCCCCCCACAAGTCTGCAAATGGCGGCGGCGGCAGCCGGTCGGAAGACCAGCCGCCGCCGCCGGAGCCGCCGCTGCCCGGAAGATCCGCCCCAGGTAAGTCTCATCCCGGGGGGGATCCGCGGGGGGCAGGGGGGTGGCAGGCCGTTCCGCCACAGATTTCAGGGGGCCGAATGCACTGGCACTCAGCCTCACCGAGAACTGTGGCGGAATTCTCTGCCATCCCTAATTCTGAAGTCCTATCACACATGGGGGGGACCGCTCTAGCTTCCTCTACGTTCATTGATTAACTCAGTGTTAGCAAATCCACAGATGAACCCAGCTCCCAGGATTCAAAAGGGCTTCAGGGGTTTCTTTCAAGTTGGAAAGAGGCGCTTTTTGGTTTGGTTTGGTTTTTTTGCGTCCTGGGGGCAGAAATCCAAAGCCTCTGATGTTACAAGCTTTTATGAACCCCATTTTAGTGGAGTGTGTCCTTGAACACAGTGGGATCTTCTGCTCCGTGCAAAAGCTAACAGGCAGGCAGCCTGTGCCGTGGCATGCAGACAGGCTGTTAACAAGTAGTGCTACCTGGCTCTGGCTCCTCTGTCTGAGGGTGCAGGAAAGAGTGGGGACAACTGCAGGACAGCTCTGAGAGCTTCAGGCCTTACACGCCGCTCACCCCTGTTTTGGCCGTGTCTGGCGCCTCCTAGCGTAGAGAGGAGAGGCTGAAGATCAGGGGTACGAGGAGGTTTAGCAGCCATTCTATTCGTATATCCATCACACAGGCTGATTAAGCGTAGGGCCAGCCATAGCTAAAATGGGGATGTGGGAAATCCCTGCTGAGACGTGAAGCAAGCTGTAAAACAGGTCGCGAGTCTGACTTTGTCTGTCTTCTTCTTCCTCTCAGGTCTATGAAGCGGTGACGGACCTGGTGAAATTCAAACTGCAGCCCTATT
Organism: Heloderma suspectum; assembly: GCF_057233095.1. Lineage (NCBI taxonomy): Eukaryota > Metazoa > Chordata > Lepidosauria > Squamata > Helodermatidae > Heloderma > Heloderma suspectum. The sequence goes on along the minus strand of NC_139461.1, from coordinate 313,396,465 downwards.
TGCAAACTCTGCCAGGTATGAAGCAGCCGAGCCAGGGACAGGTAACCAGTTGAATAGGTAACCAGGCAGGAGACAAACAGCATCCCTCCTGAGCAGACGTCTCAGTCCTGCCCAATGGGTGGTGAACGGGGCTCACAGAATGGGGCTCAGAAACTGGGCTGGGGAGGCTTTGAGAGGAGGGTCTTTTGTACACTGCCTAACTGGGGTTGGGGTGGGGGGGAGCAGACCCTTTGGACTGCTTTCTGTCATTTTTATGTGTCTGTAGTACCATAAATGTGAGTGGCGTTTTGCAGGGTGAAATAAGAGACAGGGAGGGAGAGGGGAAGACGGAGGCCAGGGGAAGAACTGGTATGAGTCTAGTTTAAGTCAGGGTTGACAACTAGCTAAGGGGTTAATCCCAGGGCTTCCCAGAAAAGCTGGGTGCTGAGGAGGGACTTGAAGGAGGAGGAGAAGTGACAACATGGGTCCGGAAGCTTCAGCTGGTGCAAAACGCAGCAGTTGGCTGCTCCCCAGCGTATGGTGTCACGATTGCGTCAGCTGGATGAGTGGAAGTCACAGGCAGGGATGCGCTGGAAGGGCGGTGCAGAGAGGTGGGAGGGCGGAGCAAGGACACAGGGAGCTTTGCAGGGCGGGTGAAAAGTCTGGGCTGACATGGGAGTAGAGAGGAAGCCAGGGCAGGGATGGAAGGAGGGCATCATGTGGTTCACGGGGTGGAACTGCGGACCTGTGGGTTGGTTCTGCCCCGTGAAGCCTTCAGTTCTGGCCTGTGGCATTCCCTCCTTTAAAGCAACCACTGGAGCTTTTCCCCCAGCCTCATTGCCTTCTGGGGGGTGGGGGGAATGTTCCTGGGTAGGTGTCTGCATGTGAATAAATGAATGCGTGTCTGTGGGTATGTGGACTAATATGAGAGTGTGACCCCCCCACACCCCTTTCGGCTGTGCTCTGCCCACTGCTTGGATGCAGCTCCTAGAACCACAAGGGCACGCAGCCCTTGCACCGAAAAGGTTTCCCGACCCATGATGACATTGTTGGAAAGTGGAATTCAGGTTAGAGGTGTCTCTTGCCTGCCTCCACCTGAGCATTTTCTCCAGTTGGCAAATGCAGATGGTGGTGGTAGTGAGGAGACAGATGGACGGATGGACCTTTCAGGTCTCGCAGAACACTGATCTGATTTGCAGGGCTTGGACCAAAGCTTTCCTTTCTTATTTATTGAACACCTTCAGTGTGCATTGGTGCTTTAGAGTCCAAAATTCTCTGCCCAAGGAGCTTTCAGTCTGATTCAGCACAGGGGAAAGTTATGGAGGGAGGAGGCCGCGGAGGCAGCATTGGAGAGGGTGAACAGCCTATTGATGCAGTGGCTTTCTTGGAATGGTTGCCTCTTTTTCTCTCTTTGGGCTCTTCTGCCCACTTCATAGCATGGTCCTAACAAAGGCATTGCCCAGACCAGGATTTTGGATCCTTAGGACCTGTGGTTCCCCTTCAGCTCGTTCCCTCCACTGGTGACTCATTTTGTCCTGCTCTCCTGACAAACTATTGCAGGCTCTTTTCATTGTTGTTGTTGTTTTAAATTTGCACATGATGACCCAGTAGCCTTAATGATTGTTTTCTTTTTTGCTCACTCTCAACATAACATGTATCATCCTTCACTTGATGTTCACGCCATGACTCAGTGATTACAGCAGAGAGAAAAAATGATAATTGTTATACTTCCTGTAGCACTCTCTCTTTTAAGGCAGTTTTTACTTATGAACGTCTTTCACAAGGGCTGGCGTGCCGCCACCCGGCCCATCAAGTAGCTTTGGACCTTTCATTTTCACACTGTGAAACTCTTTGGTTAGTTGTGGCAAAAACAACCATTATCTATTTTCCTCCATCAAATATCTCTTGTCACTTTGTCATCATCCCTATGTATATTGTCCCCTCATTTTTGTTTGTTTGGTTTTTTGTCGTAGTCACGGCAAAAATTGACAACATGGCTGGTATTGATTATTCCCTGGTTGGGCCTCCTGTTACTACGAAGAATTCTGTAGACCTGAGCCTGAAGGTAGGGCAAGTGGTTCCTATGATGTTTTTATTTTTCATGAGAGCAATTGCACTGCTCCATTCTTGGTGGACGACCACTTCTTCTTACCATATGGCGGTCAAGTCGGAGGATGCTTGAAAGCATCCTGGCATAAGAGTCTAGAACCTAAGGAGAGCCCTACAGGAGCAGACTAAGGTCAATCTATTTTTAGCATCCTATTTTCCATAGAGGCCCACCAAATGCCTCTGTGCTGGGCTAGTCCTCATTTATTTATTGATATGTCTATCTGCTATTATTAGCATTTCATTTATTTATTTTTTAATTTATTGATGACATTTGCAACATCCTTCTCTGCCCAAAGGCATGCAAGGCAACCTAGAGCATCATGTACCAAAAATACAAGAACAGTAAATATGCCATACAACCATAAAAATGACAGCCCATAGACACACCATAAAACAGGAAATGGAGAAAAAGTAAAACAAAACAAAACACTGCCCTAAAAACTACTTGACAAACAATAGTCCTATTTAGGATTACTACATTAAAATTCAGTTCTTTGGGGATACCATGAAAGGCCGGATGGCCACTCTAATGCCTACCTGAACAATCCCGCATTGAACTCTGGGGCTTAAAGATGAATGGGAAGAGCAATCAGCAACTTCATAGGTAGGAAGCAGCTTCATACTGGGACACTCCATTGATCCACCTACTCAGTATTGGCTACACACCACTGTGGTCATCAGCTAGTGGACTGGTACCCGCTACTGGGTCGCAGCCTGACCTAAGTTGGGTTGTAACAGCAGCGCTGCCACCAGACAAATATATGGCAACAAATTAAGCAGTGGGTCCCAAAATGCCTGTTTGCTTTAGAGGTGGGACTACCAGCTACACCAGCCTTCCCCAACCTGGTGCCCTCCAGATGTTTGGACTACAACTCTCAGCCTCCTTGTCCTTTGGATATGCTGGCTGGGTCTGATGGGAGTTGAGATCCAGAACACCGGGAGAGCACCAGGTTGGGGAAGGCTGAGCTGGGCTGACTGACTCTTTGCCAGCCCTGCCCAGAGATGCCGGGGATCAAACGGGGACCCCCTGCAGGCAAAGTGGGGGCCCTGCTGCTGAGCTACAGCTGAACTCACTCCGTTTGAGTTGTCCCCATTTAGACAAGTTGAGAAGTAACAAAAGGTTGTTTTTAGTAGGGAAAATGGGGTCTATTTGGTGATAAGGACAGATACCACAGATACATAAGAGAATAAAGTTAAGTTATATGGTCTGTCACTCAACATATGACTATCTTACGCCCCAGCTGGATGCTGCTGGATTTGGAAAAAGAAGGTTCAAAAGCACAGAGCAACTCATTCAGGAACTTGGTTTGAAACTGTCTGAACAAATTAATAGAAATTTGGACATATAGCAGGACACTCTGAACATTGTGGCCTTAAAAGTTTCAGCAAGATTTAGGGTTTGTGTTGTTGTTTTTTCTTCAGAAGCATCTGTCCACAGAATTTTATGGACAAACATTAGTTCTAAGTCAAGCTTTAATTTCACCAGCATGAGAGGGGGAAAACCTGGAGGGTGCCCAGAGAAGAAAGTTGTTGAAGCACAAGATACCTTCACAGGGCTGAAACAACTGATCCCTTTTGGATGTGCCAACATGCAAAGACTCAAAACGGCCTTTGCATGTCTCTGGGTCTTGCTTCTATTTTTGATTTTCTTCTGTAACATTAAAAAAGGTGCTCATGCATCTTCCCACAGGGAAGATGTTTCTCCCCACAGATGATGTACATGTGCTGTTTTTTAAACAGCTCAGAAGAAGCAGGAAGTGGGACTCAGTCCTGTTTCCCATTTCAATGCTTGTTGGGTCCTTGAAAAGCATGCAAAATCACCCCTGATCTGTCTTTTCTTTCTTTTTCTTTTGCTTTGTTTCCTCCCAGGGTGAATTCCTCCCAGGGTGAATTCTTTTCCCGCTACCAACACATTGCCACTCCCTTCTCACCACCTGCCCTGAGTTTCCCCATGGAATGGAACATGACTGCATGCTTTATTTTGGGATCTCGAGTTACTTCTTCAGCATGGCTGGTGATGTACACTGCAGGGCTAGACAGCCAAACTTTGAGATTACCAGTGACATGGTAAAGAGCAGAAAGAAGATTGAAGGGCTGGCCTGGCTATGAAGGCCCATGAAGCTGTAGCTTCAGGCAGCAATGGGCCAAAGGGGGGCATTTTTGTGCCTTCAACCCCCATTTCTGGGAATAACACACACATGCACACTCAACACAGAAAAACAAGCAGGGGAGGGTGTCACTGTGGTTACTGTCCACATGTTGTGGCACTGTTTTACTAATATTTGTTTTTCCCTCCTCCCACCCTCTAAGGTGTTCATGGCGCTGTACGTAATTCTCCCCCAAGCTCCTTTTTAGTCTTTCACACAGTCCTGAGACATGGGAAGAATATGCCACTTTCAAGCCTGGTTAAAATATCCATGTTCTACGTGATCCAAGGCACAAGCCTGGCCTCACAGACAATTCCAAGGTGCAGATTAAGTCCTGCAAGCCTCCAGTGGTACAGCTTCATCCCCTTCGTTAGGCAAACCCAAGAGAGGGCAAACGTTTCCAAGTGGTGTATCACACCCAGAAAAGTGATTGTGCTGCTTTGTTGCAATGAAAGCAACAGAGAATCTTAGCGTGCAATCCTAGATTGCCCCCGCAATGATCAGAAACCCCCGAACTCAGAAGCTTCCGATCATGCAGTGCTGGGCGGGGGGAACAGCAGAGATGATCTTTGCCTCCCCGTCCTCCCGCCCTGAGAGAGAGGAGGGAAGGAGGCTGGAGAGGCCCCCAGATAGCTCATATCCTGGCCTCTCTAGTCTCCTCCCCTTCCCACCCACTGAAACACCCCCTTTCTCTGCTCTATGAGGTTGCTTTTCCGACCTCGGAGGGCAGCTGGCGTGGTTCTTTCCGCACCAGCTGTAAGGGGAAGGCAGAGGAGGAGGGATCTCCACCTCCTGAGGTTGGAGCGCTGTCTCCAACCTCGGGGGGGGGGGGAAATCCCCAGTCTCCGATGGCCCCTCGGACAATGTCTAGGGGCCAAAGGATTGCTCCCTCCAAGATTAACAGGTTTAGGCTGCAACCCTATACACGCTTACCTGGGAGTAAGTCCTATTGAATTCAGTGGTGCATATGGCTGAGTATACATGTCAAGAACCCACTCAGGCAGAGATATTAAGTTGGGTCTCCAATGTGGTGCTAACCAGCATGCCCGTGGACAACTCTCTGGGCACCCACCAGGCTCACTGCCTCTCTGGTTTTTATTTTATTTAAGCTTTTTTAATTATTGGGTTTTTTTATCTGGGGGTTGGCATGCTTCAATGTGACGTGCTGCCCTCCAGCGCCATCTTTATTTTGGTCCAAAAGTGTGGTTCTGTGTTCTGGAGCTCAGCTGCCACCCTCTGCCTTGTACTTTGGTTCTTGGGGATGTTACCTTTCTTTTAGCCTCACCATTTCCCTTCTGGGAAATGAATGTTCTGTGACTGGCCATGCCCACCCTGGCAGGCATTTTATGAGTGGGCAAGCCCCCTCCCATGGCAGCCATGTTGTGAGAGCATGACAAGCTCTCAAAATTCCAAGTGTGCCCACCAACCCAAAAAGGTTGGGAAACTCTGCTTTAAATATTATGCTTTCTACAGATACATACACACACATACACAGTATCAAGAAAAAAGTGTAAACAGTGGGACCAAAAGACCCCCCTGAAATGCAAGGAGTGGGAGGCCTGTAACATTTCTGTGCAGAGCCCAAATAGACATGACATAAGGGCAAAGTGTGACCCCTTCATAACAGCACTTACTGGTGACAGATAATACTCTCTTCCGAACTACAGTATGCAGTGTGCTAATGTGACTATTGGAATGTCAAGGATTTAACAGGTGTGGTGTTGTGGGCCCTCCCATCTATGGAAGCAGATGCCACAGCTAATCTGTAAGCCTTTAAAGTGCCACAAGACTCTTGGTTGCTCAGGCCACGAATAAAGGTCTCTTTCTCGTCTGTTGTAGCTTCCCAGAGATTTCCCAGTCTAGTTGGACACCTTATCCTCCAGAAGCTGCGTTCCACAGGTGTGTGCATGTCTAGGGTGGAGCTACTTACCTGATTCCCCTTCAGACAGGGAAAGTGGTATCATGAGTAGTCCCTGTGCAGGGTCAGGTTTGGATCTACAAGTGGAGGTTGGGGCTGGGGTCCGTGGGCATGATCCTGTTTCCTCCTCCCACCCCTCTACCAGTGGATTCTGCCTACATGGGATACTACCTTCCTTTTGTTCTTCATCCCCAAGTGCAAAAGCTGTTCCCCAACATGCTCATGAAACTCCAGATCTCGCCTTCTTCCACCCTATCTGTGACCATCACCAGTGATACCCTGTTGCTGACTCCAACGCTTGATGTCCAGCCCTCCGTCGTTCTCCCCGACGCAACGGTGGCTTCCTTGTGTCTGCTCAGTGCAGTAAATTGAGTCTTACGTTTCTTAGGAAACCGTTTGCATTAGCCAGGACTTCCCGCTGAGGGGGGCCGTGTGGCGGGGTGAGGGGGAAGACCCTCAGCTTGCCCGGCCTCCTCTTTTGCCGTTCATGGCAGCTTGGTCTGCAGCAATCAGCAGGCGACGCTTTTCACAGGGTGAAGAGAAGAGGGTCGCAGTGCTCATGCCTGCAGCTCAAGCTGGTCTAAAAGGCACATGAGCGGAAGCTAGTAACAAAAGCTGGCAACCCTAGCATTACCCGAGCCTAGCATTAGCCATGGTTTGCAAGATTTGGTGCAGTGAGTGCTGCTAACAATTTGCTCAGTGTCCAGTGCGTCCTCTTCTTAACCAAGGGCTTTTCTACATGAGGCGTTCATCGTGTGCTTGTTATTCCCTGCGCGCGGCTGTTTACGGGGTCTTTAGGTGGCATCGGGACCCTCCAGTTTTGTTTCTGTTTGTAAACAGCACTTTGGGCAAGTTTTTTTTAGAGCAGAGAAAATGCAACATTTAACTGTGGACGTGAAATAAAACGGTGTTTTTCTCTTGTGTATTTGTGCTGTTCTGCTATACGACAGCACCACTTAGAGATTATATAGCAGAAAAGTCAGAAAACAAACAATCCTTGTGTAGCGCTGCTCGGATCTCAATTCTGTGATGAAACCGAAAGTAGTGGAGCGGGCCAGCGTGGATTAACAGTGGAGGGGGCCACATCAAGGTGCAGCGGGCCAGCTCCAGGGCCCGTTTCAGCTGGGAGGCCGAGGTGGTGCTCGTCTGGTACTTCCTGTACAGGCTGGGGGTGGTGGGGGTCTTTCAGCAGACCTTTTTCGATGCTGACCACTGTGTGAACAGAATGCTGGACTAGATGAGTGTACTTATCTAAGATGAGGAGCTTATTGATCAAACCCTCAATGTACTTTTAAAAGTTAAATCTTTGAGCCAAAAGGGAAACTCGCAAGAGTGGCAGGTTTGCCTAGTGGGTTGTGACTTCTCCCCTGAGATTATCCCCCCATATCTGGCCTGAGACCTGGTTGCTTTTCATCTGGGTCCTGGTAGAGGATGCTGTTGAGACCACCTGTGGGTCTGGGCAGAGATTAGTTTCCAGACACTGTTGAGAAAATGGGTGGACAAATGCTGGGAGGGAACATCTCAGTTGTAGGATGTCCTGCTTTGGAGGGGGAAGGCAACTGGATGACCTTCCAACATCAGAGTAAGTGGGTGTCATCCCTCAAAAGCTTTCATCATATATTTGTTAGCCTACAGTTGCCTTCTCCAACCTAGTGCCCTCCAGAAATTTGGACCTCACCTCCCATCATCCCTAGCCATCATAGCCAATGGTCAGGAATGCTGGGAGCTGTACTCCAAAACATCTGGAAGGCATCAGGTTGGAGGAGGCAAGGTGCCACGGGACTCTTGCTTGTTTCCCCAGCTCTTTGATTCTGCGGGCAAGAGCAGGAGGGTGCCATTGTACTCATGTGCTGCTGGTGGGCGTCCCATAGATGCGCTGGCTGGCCACTGCAGGAACAGCACACTGGGCCAGAGAGGCCTTTGGGTGTGACAGAGCATGGCTTTTCTTAGTCTTATAATTCAGAGCTGATATTTTTCTTGCGCCTCTCCCAATCACCCAGGTACCAGTGATGCAGGCCGTCATGAACACATATGCTCCAGAAATCCTGATCCCACAAATGAATGGTGAGGACTAGGCTTCTGAATCCTATTTTGACTCCTGCCCAGGAGATCTCCCGTTGAGGCCATTTAGAGCACAGCACCCCAGTGAGGCCTTTGATGGAAGGACATCAGTGACTACATTAATACCTCCCTCCTGAACTGACTGAAGGCTGAAGCTCAGGATGCAGACCTGGGGCTAATCTGTGCAAGCGATCTAGTGTGGAGGGAGAGCAGTTTGAGGTCATTTGAGACACGTGACGCTGCCACCCATCTGCAGCCAACCAGCAGCTGCCCTCTTGAAAAGCCACATTTTGGGAAAGTCCTTCTAGTCCGTATTCTTTACTTGAAGCGGCTGCCAGGCGGTTCCGCCACAGCGTGCCCCATCCCCCCACATTAAATCCTGGGTGTGCCTCTGTGACATGGCTGTGACCTGGCTGTGAGGTGCTCAAGGGGTGGGGGCGCCTCATCCCCTCAATTCCCTCTTTCTCCCCATTCGCAGCAGGGCGCTTTGGACACAGGCTTCTTCCCATTTCGCACTGCTTCCCCTTCACAGTAGCGCAGTTGCTGCTTTCCCCGTTCACAGCAAGTAGCCTGTTTTTCCCACTGAGAAAAACACAGCAGTGCTGTTTCAAGACACGAGCTCAACATGCCTACTCTGGAGGAACACATTGGGTTTTACCCTGCAATTGAGACGGCTCCTTCATGGAAGTTTGCCGGCTTTTTACGTGACGCAGTGATTATTCCAGGCGTCTCCTGCACAAAATGCCCTTTGTTCCATTTTTAAATAGATCGCAGATAATGAGCTACCAAGTTACCCCATTGTGTTCCACTTCAGTTTCCTCCGTGAAAAAAGGAAAAGCGGCAAGAAGAGGAGCGAGATCAATGGAAGATAATGGAAGACTCAGATACGGGGAGAAGGGGGGGGAAGCGCGTGTAAAGAGAGTCAGTTGTGATCCTGCATTTAAAACAGAAAGCCCTGTTTTAAATAGAGGATTTTAGGCTGGTGTAGAAATGCCCATTGTCTTCGATTGCCCTGTAGAGTGCCAGAACGAAGAGCGGGGGGGGAGTCTTTACTTTTGAATGTCTGCTCATACCTTCCTGCGAAACGGCACATTTTAATTTTAACCGGTGTAAAGGATGATTGTCCCCAACTCTACCTCCCTCCCTCCAAGAAAGGGGAGACATGAGCTCAGCATGCCTACTCTGAAGTAACGCATTGGAGAAAGGGAGCAAAGACTGAGGGCAGGGAGAACGCCTGTAGGTTTCAATCTGCGCACATAGGGAGGTCCCCTTAAAAAACTGACCACCCCCAAATTATCCTTCCTTCCTTCCTTCCCCAGAGGAAGGGTAGGCTCAAGGAGAGGGGCCTTTCAGTGAGCATGGCAAGGAGAAAAGGGGCGAGGAGGCAGCCTGCTGTTCTCAAGATGTGTTTATACAGAAGAGCAGAACTTGGCTGATTTTTAAAGCTGATATCCGCATTTAACCCTTACTGCTGAGAGGGGGGGGCAAAGAGAGGCGCTGGGTAAACAGGCCTACTCAGAAGTAACTCGGGAAGAATGAATGGGGGGGACAACAGGAGAGCTGGGATGGCTCATTCGAGGGCTATGAGAAAGGCGGGGGCTACTCTTGAACCCAAATCATCCAGAATGAACTCTAACCCAAGGTCAGTTTGCATGATCACAGAGGGAAAATAGGCCACATAAATGGTGGCTTATTTTCCCTGCCCACACGTGCCAGTTGTGAGCTGCCTAAATAGCATGATGGGTTTCAGGGTGCTTTGTGAACCACGCCGGCCAGCCACCCTTGCCAACTTAGCATAAGCAGGCAGCGCACGCGGGGAGGGAAAGCCAGCCACTGTGGCTGGTTTTCCTTCCGTGATGACTTCACTTAGGTGCTGGGGGTTGGGAGGAGAGGGTACGATGCCCCCTTGGTGGAAAGAGTGAGGGGCGTGCCATTTGCATCTCAAAGGAGGAGAAGGAGTTGGCAGGAGAGGGGGAGGGAACACAGGGGACCCCCCCCCCGCCACATGGGCGTCCAGAGTGCGTTGCTGCCAACCCGAAATATGGGGAAATCATTTTGTGTGTGTGTTTCTGGGGGTGGAGGAGGCTGGTTTGCTAGGAACTCTGAGCTGCCTGGAAGGGAAATACTAAGGGGGAAAAGGAATGCAGCACATGCTCAACCATGCAAGCGTGTTCCAAGCCCCACTGGTCTGCTGCTCACCTGCAGACCCAGGGAGGGAGGGATGAATTCTGTAAGTGGGCATGTAGGAGCTGGGGTCCTGGGGGAGGTGGTGTGTCTGGTTGTGCAAAACGTTTGCAGTTGGAGTCATCACACACACACACACACACGTGCAGATATGAACCTGGGCACAGGTGGCCAATTCTCCCTGGGTTCTCCTTTGTTGTTGTTTATTCGGTCAGTCGCTTCCGACTCTTTGTGACTTCATGGACCAGCCCACGCCAGAGCTTCCTGTCAGCCGTCGCCACCCCCAGCTCCCCCAAGGTCGAGTCCGTCACCTCCAGAATATCCTCCATCCACCTTGCCCTTGGTCGGCCCCTCTTCCTTTTGCCTTCCACTTTCCCTAGCATCAGCATCTTCTCCAGGGTATCCTGTCTTCTCGTGATGTGGCGAAAGTACTGCGGTTTTGCCTTTCATATCATTCCCTCAAGTGAGCAGTCTGGCTTTATTTCCTGGAGGATGGACTGGTTTGATCTTCTGGCAGTCCAAGGCACTCTCAGAATTTTCCTTCAGCACCACAGTTCAAAAGCATCTCTCTTCCTTCGCTCAGCCTTCCTTAAGGGCCAGCTCTCGCTAGGGATGTCAGAGAATTCCGTGACGGATCTCGGTGAGGCCGAATGCCAGTGCATTCGGCCCCCCGAAATCCATCGAGGAACAGCCTGCCACCCCCCACGGATCCCCCCCGGGACGAGACTTACCTGGGGCGGATGTTTCAGACGGCGGTGGCTCCAGCGGCAGCTTCGGCGGTGGCGGCTGGTCTTCCGTCCGGCTGCCACCACCGCCATTTGCAGTCTGTGTCCCCCCCCCCTCCCCGACGTGATAGGCTACGTAAAGGCTTGCGTAGCCTATCACGTCTGGGTAAAAAAAAAAAAAGTGTATGCAAATGGCCACGGCTACGGCCGCCGCCATTTGTGTTCCTTATTTTTCGCCGTCTTAGTCTACGTAAATATTTACGTAGACTAAGACAAAGACAAGAAAGGGGAATGCAAATAGCGCCCAGTACGCTATTTGTGTTCCCCTTTCTTTTCTTCTTCTTAGTCTACGTAAATATTTATGTAGACTAAGATGAAGAAAAATAAGGAATGCAAATGGCGGCGGCTGTAGCCGCCACCATTTGCGTACGTGTTTTTTTTTTTTACCCAGAGCCCTCTGTGGCCGGAAATCCGGCTGTGGACGGCTCTGGCCTGGGCCTGGCCGGCTGCTCCGCGGAGCTGCCGTGGAGCACAGTTGGCTGTCGAGGATTCTGGGGGGGAGGACTGGATCGCCTCCCCCCCCCCTTGAGGATTCTGGGGGGAGGGACGGAACGCCTCCCCCCCCCATGAACAGAATCCGCGAAAAGGTAAGTGACTTTCGTACATCCCTGGCTCTCGCAGCCATAGGTTACTACGGGGAATACCATTGCTTGAACTATGCGGACCTTTGTTGTCAGTGTGATGTCTCTGCTCTTAACTATTTTATCAAGATTTGTCATTGCTGTCCTCCCAAGAAGTAAACGGCTTCTGATTTCCTGGCTGCAGTCAGCGTCTGCAGGGTTCTCCTGCCTGGAGTCAAAGTTCCCGCCTGGTTGGGAATGATGAAAGTTGCAGGAGGGCACCCGGTTGGGGAAGGCCGACCTACTAGAAGGGTGTCAGAACATAGCAGAGGAGACTCCCAATCACAGAGGGCTTCTTCAATGATGGAGCTTTTATCCGGCTATTGAGAGTGGTCACTCACGGAGGTTTGCGGGTCCTTTAGAGGATGTTGTCCACCTCCAGGGCGTCTCCTGCATTAAATGACCTTTATTCCACTGTTAAAAAGATTGGAGATAATGAGCTATCAAATTACCCCGCTGGAGTTCTGCTGGAGTTCCCCTGTGAAAAGAGGAAAACTCGCCAGAAGAGCTACACCACAGCGCCATCTAGCAGCTGTATAATGAAGCATATGGAAGCCTCAGATAAGGGGGAGAGGTGGGGGGAGGAAGTGTGTGCAAAAGGAATCTGTCGTGATCTTGCATTTAGAACGGAAGCAGAAAGCCCCATTTTAAATGTGGGATTTTAGGCTGGTGCAGAGATGCTCAGTGTGAGGGTCTGAAAAGCCAGCAGATTTATATTCTGCTCAGATTCTGTGCTGGCACTGCCCGGCCGCACCTCCAGGGACCACCCTTAACCTACCAGGGTTCTGCTTTGGTTCTTGGCTTGTTGTGGCTTTCTTTTGATCCCTTAGGGGGTTGGCAGTATTTTCAAAATAAATACAAAATGGGTGCCCCCAGCCGCCTTGATCTCTCAACCCTTCTGCTTCCTGTCCCATTTCTGTGAGTTTTCCAGCACGACTGGCAGATGGGTTCCCTCTCCCCACTCCGGACAGCCTGCAGCTGTACAACTTCGTCCTCCGGCCTCACCAGGTGGGTAATGTGTTGCAGGACAGCAGGGTGCGTCTGTGGGGAGCTTTCTGCATTTTAACAACATCGATTGCATGCGAAGTTCCCTGAAAACCCCACCTGCAGCACACAGGATGCCACATGCGACATGCCCCAAGAGGCTGCGTTGCCCAATGGGAGACGTGCATCCCAGACTCCCCTGCAATGTTGCAGAGGATGCTGGGAGAAAAAGTCCAAATCATATGGGAGGGAACACTCTCCCTTCTCCCCACAAACCACCACTGAGGCGTCCGAACAGAAAACAAACTAACAAGGCGTCCTTCTCAGGTCAATTCCTCATGGGCCGAGAGGAGCAGGGCTGCCATTTCAGGAGTGGGGAAGTTTTGAATGACTATAGCCAGCCTCCCCTGCTCAGGAGGCACCTGACGCACCCTCAAAACCCAGCACCCTGACACCGACAGCAGCGAAAATCCAAGGTGGCTATATAGGAAGCTTGGTTCTGATCCTGCAAACCTCCAGGGTTTCATAGGCACCTTGGATTTTCGTTGCTGTCAGTGTCAGGGTGCTGGGTTTTGAGGCTGCGTGTGGCGTTTGGTCTCAATCCTGCAAATCCCCATGGTATTATAGGCATCTCCCCTTTTTTGCTGCACTTGGGATTTTCACTCCCCTGGGGGATTTGTGCTGGATTTTGATGGTGGATTGGGTGCCTCCTGACTGGAGGAGGCTGTGTATGAAGCTTCATCCAGATCCTGCAAACATCCGGGGCTTTAGAGGTGAAACAGCACTACAGCTGGGGGTGGGCGGGCGAAGACTGCGCAGGACAGGGGTGCGGGGGGGGGGGAGAGTCAAATTACACCCAGTAGTTTAATAAGCTTCTCACAGCAGCTTTTAGCCCCGTCGTGTGGCAGGCGTCGTGGATTACTGAAAAAATAAGCTACTGTGAGTAGCTTATTAAGCCACCACGGGTTATGACGTCTGAATGCAGCCTTCGAAACAACTACAGGGGCCTGGGAACGAACGCCCCGAAGGTGGCCTGCTGTCTGACATGTGTCGCGTGCCGAGATTTGCTCTCATCTTTACGAGGTACCAAGAAGTAACCACAAGAAATGCTCTTGAAATAGGAAGTGACTCCTTTCCAGTTTAATACTGACTATATCGTTCAAACTTGCTCTGGATCTTTTTGTGATCCCACTGTGATGGCCGTAGTCAGGGCTGGCCCAAGACATTTTGCTGCCTGAGGTAAAGAACAAGACGGCGTGTCCCCCCCCCCCCCCCGTGTATGAAAGCCAACTGGGCTGGCAAATGAATCTTATCTCTGTGCTGGGGATCAGGCAGCACCCTCCACTGCACTGGAAGGCAGCTGCCTAATGCAGGAGGGGATGTGGGACACACCGCTCCCTCCTCCAACCCCTTGCTGCCGGCTCCCAGCATCTGTTGTCTGAGCCACTGCCTAATGGCAGGGCCGGCTCTGACTGTGGTCTTGAGCATATGGTGCAATGCTGCCTGAATGCTGCTGCCGCTGGGCCCACACACCCTGGTCCTTCCCCCTCTTACTTTGCTTCCTCTCAGCCAAAGAGGGGGCTGCAGTCTCATAGAATCACAGAACAGTAGGGTTGGAAGGGGCCTACACAAGTAGGGATGGCGGAGAATTCCGCCACGGATTTCAGTGAGGCTGAATGCACTGGCATTCGGCCCCCCCGAAACCTGTGGCGGAATGGCATCCTACCCCCCGCCCCCCTGCGGAATCCCCCTTGGGACGAAGCTTACCTGGGGCAGATGTTCCAGCGGCGGCAGCTCCGGCGGCAGCTGATCTCTTGGCTTGCTGCTGCAGACTCAAATGGTGGCTGCCATTTGCGTCCGGCCAGGCTGCCGTGATAGGCTACGTAAGTATTTGCATAGCCTATCACGGCAAAGGCAGCCACGCAAATGGCGGCCACCACGCCATTTGCGTAGCTGCCTTTGCCGTGATAGGCTACATAATTACTTACATAGCCTATCATGGCAAGCTAAAAAAAAAAGAAAACCGCGTACGCAAATGGCGGCGGCTACGACGGCCGCCATTTGCGTTCCCTTTTTTTCACTGTTTAAGCCTACGTAAATATTTAAGTAAGCTATTATGGCAAAAAAAGGGGGAACGCAAATGGCGGCCGTTGTAGCTGCCGCCATTTGCATACGCGTTTTTTTTCCCCCCGGAAGGCTGCCTAGCGGCCGGATGTCTGGCTGTGGGTGGCCCCGGCCGGCGGCTCTGTGGAATCTCCGCAGAGCGGAGCTGGCCAGATTAGGATTTCAGGGGGAGGTGTGGAGCGCCTCGCCCCCACCGCGAATCACCCCATCGAAAATGTAAGTGACTTTCGTACATCCCTACCTACAAGACCATCGAGTCCGACCCCCTGCTCAGTGCAGGAATGTAAGTCATAGTATCCCCGACAGGTGGCTGTCGAGCCTCATCTTGAATGCCTCCAGTGTGGGAGAGCCCGCCACCTCCCTAGGTCATGGGTTCCATTGTCGTATTGCTCTGACACTCAGGAGGTTTTTCCTGATGTTCAGCTGGAATCTGGCTTCCTGTTACTTGAGCCCATGATTCTGTGTCCTGCACTCTGGGGTGATAGAGAAGAGATCCTGGCCTTCCTCTCTGCGACAACCTTTCAAGTACTTGAAGAGCGCTATCCTATCTCCCCTCAGTCTTCTCTTCTCAAGGCTAAACATGCCCAGTTCTTTCAGTCTCTCTTCATAGGGCTTTGTTTCCAGTCCCCTGATCATCTTTGTTGCCCTCCTCTGAACCCTCTCCAGTTTGTCTGCATCCTTCTTAAAGTGTGGTGCCCAGAACTGGACACAGTACTCCAGATGAGGCCTAACCAGTGCTGAGTAGAGGGGAACTAGTACTTCCCGGGATTTGGAAGCGATGCTTCTATGAATGCAGCCCAAAAGAGCATTTGCCTTTTTTGCAGCCACATCACATTGTTGGCTCATATTCAGCTTGTGATCCACAACAATTCCAAGATCCTTCTTGCTTGTAGTATTGTTGAGCCACGTATCCCCCATCTTGTAACTGTGCATTTGGTTTCTTTTCCCTAGGTGCAGAACTTGGCATTTTGCCCTATTAAATGTCATTCTGTTTTCTGCCCAGCGCTCCAGTCTATCCAGATCACTTTGAATTTTGTTTCTGTCTTCCAAAGTATTAGCTATCCCGCCCAATTTGGTGTCATCTGCAAATCTGATCAGCATTCCCTGCACCTCCTCCTCCAAGTCATTAATAAGAATGTTGAAGAGCACTGGGCCCAGGACTGAGCCCTGCGGTACCCCGCTCGTTACCTCTCCCCAGTTGGAGAAGATCCCATTGATAAGCACCCTTTGAGTCCGACTCTGTAGCCAACTGTGGGTCCACCTGATCATTGTTTCATCTAGCCCACTTTGAGCTCGTTTGCTCATCAGGGTATCATGAGGCATATGCGCACGTGTTGATTCTCCCAGCCAGTAGTGGTTGCAGCCCATGGAAGCCCAGCATTTCAAAGCCGACAATGAGCAGTTAAATATTCATTCACGATTGAAATCCTTGGCTCAACTCTGGGAAAATTTTGAGAAGCTCTTCCAGAGCTAAGAGCAGCTCTGAGCTATATGACACTCCCTGGGTATGGGACTTTCCAACCTCCCCTCCCCTCCCCTCTCCACACTACTTACAGAAATAAAAAGGGGGTTATTTGGATTCATACGGAGAGGCTTGGATGCAATAATAACGGGCGGCAGGCACGCATGTCCCTCTGATGCACAGCCAGCCTCTACTCAGGGTGCCTTGTACTGTACTCACAATGCACATGCTTGGAGGAGAATCAGCGGGCAGGAGGCACTGTCCAAAACCTCAACTACTTATTATTACAATACACTGGGAAAACCCAGGGCAGGAAAACCAGACTGGAGGAAAAGAAACAAGTGACAACTGAAAATACCCCCTGGCTACTGGTCCCTTTAGACCCAGGTTTGTTCCAGCCCCTGCAGAGTGTGCGCCCAACCATTCGAAGAGGCTTCTGCTGCAAAAGTGAAACGGTGCCTTCGAGCCCAGTCACCTTGCCTGCTCACGCAGGGCCTCCTGGTTTGTCTCTTCAAGAGGCGTAGGGCAGCAGAGAGGACCAGAGTCCACGTTCCCAGATCGAAAGGTTGCTTTCCTGACACGGCAGGACAAGAGGTGTTTGTTTTTCTGTCATCAGGCAAAGGGAGTCTAGGATTTGCCTTCTGATCTCTCCCCAGGACATCCTGATCTCTGGAGCAGATATTCTCTGCAGTCCATGGAGAGGCAGAGCAAGAGTGAAGAACGTACAGAGCCAAAGCCAAACGTGTTCTTCCTGTTCGGCTTTTGCGTTTTGGGTTTGGGGGCTGGAAGGTAGTCTCCCTAGGAGGAGTCTCCTTCCTTAATATTAGCGAGATGCCCTTTTATGAAAATATATGTACTATGCATAAAGCAGTAACAAAAATATGCTGTTTTGGTACCCACACTTTCAAAGCAGTATTCCAGTAATGGGCAAAGCAATCCTATATTCCTGTGATGGCGGGAGGGAGATGCACCATATCCGATGAGAGAAAAACACACAACCCCGAACTACAAAAAAGGCAGGAAAAACACTAGATGGGCCACAGTGTCTGTGGGACTGGCCCCAAGGCCCACAAGGTAGGGACTGTGCCGGTGGCGCTGCCGCCCATACCCAGGCGCAGCCCGCATGCATCTTCCTCTGCTGCATCAGCCCCTGAGCACAGCCGGCAAGGGCCCTGCCGCTGCCGCCATGTCCCAGGCACCCCTGCAGGAGCGGCGTGAGTCCCCTTATTGGGGTGGAGAACCTCAGGGCTGGGGGCCAATCCCAGCCCCGCTGCAATCCCAGTCTGGCCCTCGGGGGTTCCCCAGGCAGCCAGGCCCTGCCCCTTTCCCCTGGGCTGGTTTCCTGGCTTTTGTGCGCCCCCCACCCCCTTGAAAAGGTTGAAACGCCTCTTCCAAGGCTTCGCTACAGGCAGAAAGAGCGCTAAGCTGAAACAGGTGGGCGTGTGGGCATGTTCTGGCCCCACCCCGTCTGCCTTTGGCTCCACCGGTCTGGCCCACTGCTGGAACGCGGTGCCCGGGAGCACGCAGGAATCCGCCCCCCGCCTCTGTGCCCCTCATGACCGGCCGCTGTTACGTGAGCGCTGCACGGCAGCCACAGGTCTCCCTGGGCAGGGGCCCTGCAGAGCGCATATGCGGCCCTCCTGGTTCAAGTTTTCAAGGCCCCCCGGGAGGGAAAAGCCGCTCTTGCCCCGCAGCCTGGGCAGGGCAGGACACGCCAGGAGGACAGGCCCAGCTGACAGGCCCCAGCAGGGTGCACGGTGGGGATGTGAGGCAGCTGCACTAGCATGCCTGGCGAGGAAACCAAGACACCCACGCCAGGAGGCAGCAGGGAGGAAGCTCCTGGTGCCCCGACCCACCCTGCACGCTCCAGAGCAGCTCCCTGTCCTCCCAGCCCCTGCAGCACATGGGCATCAGGAGTGTTCGTCTTCCCCTTGGCCGCCCATCACGGCCAGCGGGAGCACAGGGGGTGTGGGCTGCCGGGGGAAACAGCTCATATTGTACACGCTGGAGGTCCTTGGTTTGATTCCAGGGGGTAACCCAATATCAGGAAAGAAAGAATACCCCCCCACACACACAGAAGCACGCGGGAGCCAACCGGCAAGAGCGCTGCGTGGGCCAGTTATCCCCTTTGGGCCGCTGCCTGCTCTGGCAGCCCGTGGGACAGTCCCCTCCCCTCCATGCTCCCTGCCAGGACACGGCTCCCTCCTCCCGCACCAACGGACTGCCTCAGCAGCAGCAGCCCCCCTCCTGCACCCCGAGGCGTCTGCCCCCCATGGTCCAGAGAAGCTGAGTGCACAGAGGGGGGAGGGCCCGCTGCCCCCTGAGCCCATCAAGTTCTGTGCCCCAGCCCTATCCCCAAGCCAGCTGTGGACAGCCTGTCTCCAGAACACACAGGGGAACAGGAGCGCATGCTTCCCCCTTTGAAGCCTCAGGGGACCTTAGGCCCTTGGGACCCCAGACTCAAACACCCACCCCATCCAGTCCAACTAGGGGTGCCAGGACAGAGCACCCCCCACGGGAAAATGGGAAGAAGGCGTTCATGCTGCAATGCAGGGCTGGGGGACCTTTAAAAAAAAGTCACCCTCCACTTTCCCTCAGGGGGAGCGGTCGGGAGGCAGAGATATCCCTTTTTCTGCCACCCCATTTTCTCCCCCCTCCCCCCCACACACACTCCCATCCATCCTGCCTCTGCTGCTTTTTCGCAAAGCCTTGTTTCCCTATCCACACCACATTCTCCCCCTCGGGTCTTTGCTTGCTCTTCGTACGTATTCTCTTAGTACACATTATCATTTCATCTGTGTACAATTTCAGTCCATTTTCCCGTCCTGACTGTATCACGAATTTTCCTGCACCCCTCCGAGATGGGAGGTCTATCGCCTCTTTTCCAATAGATTGCCCACTTATTGGGCTGTTAGTAATGGATTTGCTAAAAGCATTTCTCGGCTGCTGCAAACAAATCATCCGTTACATTAGCCAGACCACTGAACGGTCAAAAGAGTCAAGAGTTATTTATTACATAGTCAAAAATCAGATTAAGCATTCCCAGGACAGCTTGTTGTGTTTTTACAGTTTTATCACGGAAGGAAAAAACCACACCGGCTCAATCAACTTGACATGTCTAACATCTGGACATATTTGTGTGATTTGGCCTATTAAGTTCTGATGGATTCAAACACCTCGTGTGCAGCCCTTTATATTGGGCTTCTCTCAAAGTCAAGCAAAGTGACCTATGATAATATAAACTATTGATCCATTCCCCTACACTCCGAGAACCACGCTGACGCTGGCAGCCATGTTTAGTCGCTCGTGTCTGCCCTGTTCACGCAGAAATAAAAAGTGGGCTGAGGGGAGGGTCTGATTTTCTGACATTCAGTGGGCGCCTGGTGGGAGCATCTGAACACTCCCCCCTCCCCCGCCTTGCTTCCTCAAAGTCATCCACACACTGTCCCCCAGGCAAGGCTGGCGTCGAGGGTGGGCATGGTTGGGCCCCTGCCGAGGGCCCACACCCCAGCAGGGCCTGCTGACAAGAGCCCCCTGGACTCGTTCCTCCTCTTCCCCAGGGCACCCTGCTCATTCCTCTGCCTCCCTCTGGCCCAGACAACAGTGGCGGTGAGGAGGAGGGGGAGCAGGCACCGCACCTCCTTGCCCATCAGCTCCCTGCCTGTCAAGCAAGCAAGCGGGAGCCCTGATGAGAAACAGGACGAGGAGCGAGGGCAGCTGGCGACAAGGGCGGTGAGACGGCGGAGTCACTGAGGGAGAGGGGCCGCTGAGGGTGCCTTGCCCAAGGGCCCCCCAAACCTGGATCCAGCACTGCCCCCCCAGCCTGGCTCCACTGCTACAAATGAGTTCGGGTGGGTGAGAAGTGCTGGGGCAACAGTGGCGCCACCCAACTCGTTTTCTTGCCTGAAGGAGATCCAGATGGCAGCCCCCCACCGCCATTTTCTAGGGCTAACACTTCAACAAGACTCGCTGCGCCAGACCCCAATTTTTGCCTTTATCTCAGACGACGCTGCCTGAAGCAGGTCACTTCACCCTGTGGCACGGCAGGGCCGGCCCTGGACAATGGACTGCACCGGTCAGGAACGGTTCGGCTTCTCTCAGTTCTGCACCCTGTTAAAGTGAGACCCCCCCTCACTTTTTACATGACTCTGGATTAAACCATTTTGGCTGCTGCCCCCATATCTAATTAGGCCCTTGGGAAATCTCGATTCCTAAATCCTTGCTACAGTGGAACAGGAACACAGGAAGCTGCCTTATCCCAAGTCAGACCCTTGATCCATCTAGCCCAGTACTGTCAGCACTGACTGGCAGCAGCGGCTCTCCAGGGCTTCAGTCGGGGTTCTTTCCTCACCCTGCCTGGAGAGACACTGAATCTCAACAACTCTCTGAGCATGATGGCACATCCAGTCCATCAACAACCATAGATCTTTGAGAGCCGGCCTTTGATTCCCATTCACTGTTGGTGAGAGGGCAGTGGTTTTGATTGGAACATAAATATCATTTTCTGTGATCACAACTGAAACGTTTTTTCCCTTATTTGATCCGAAGTAACCAAACACCTGTCAAAAAGAACAGAAGTTTATATCCACACAAAGAAATACCCAAGAATATTTTCAGACAAAGGGTGCAATCCTGTACATGTTTAGACACAAAAGGTCTTCCATTTCCCAGCCTGTATGGCTGGCTGGAGGGTTGCTGGGAGTTGTATCTTGGTTTGAAAGGCGGGGTATAAATGAATAAAATAAACAAATAAGATACTTGTTAAAATTTTGCTTTTCATGCAGTTGTTTTAACGCAGAGCAACCCTACGCGGAAAACAGTTGGCAACTGTGTGTAACTCATAAGGTACAGTCATCTGATTTTGAATCAGTCCGTTAAATTTAGCCTTCCTTGCTTCTCTTCAGCCCTTCCTATCAGCCACGCACAACTCCTCCAGATGAAGGGCTTGGTGGGAGCTCGTTTTCCCCTTCCATCCTCCAGCTGCCTTGTTCCGTTCCTGTTCCTCCCCGGCTCCCAGCCTCCTGCCCCCACCTGCACAATCTTCCTGTTTTCTCCCACAAAACACACAGACCCTCCCGCCTTGCCCACGTATTCCGTGTGAAGCAGTTCTCCTTCCCTTGCTCCCTGCTATTTCCATGGCTGCCTCAGCTCTCTGGCACATTGCAGGTGGCGCTCATCCCATGCTTGCAAAGACTGGTAAATGGGATTCCTTTGACAGATCCTTTACGCCTAACAAGAATTTGCTTCCAATCGATCATCAGCTTCTGTTCTGATTTGAAGCATCATCAATCAGAGTGCAGCTGTTATCTATATTTATTCTGCTCCAGGAATATCCTTTCCAGAAAGGTAGCCATAAACGGCTGACACGTTCTCAAGAATAATTGGGCCATCTGCAGTGATGGAGTGCAACATATTTCCAGCATGCATGATACAATGCGAGCATTCTCTTGAAAGCTGCCAAGCTGAGTCCACAGGGGATACAGAGGGCCTAAGCACAAACCGCGCGTGCTCTTTGTCCAGGCGCCTCCAGTCCAAAACTTTTCACAATGCATCACTGTGATGTGATCAGCAGCCTTGAGCTCCCCGACAGGAAGTGCTGATGTCTGACTAGTTTATGAGCACCTAGACCAAAGCAGCAAAAGAGGAGGGTTGGCTGGCAGAGCAGTACAGCATGTTGGGGAATGCTGGGAGTTGTGGGACTTTTTTTCTGTCTAAACCTGCATAGGATTGCACCCTTAGTTGTCTAAACTTCCTAGGCCAAGCCTCCGTTTGAATTGCTGTTTTTTGGCCTTCTTTTGAATTGCTGTTTTTTAATTAATGAAGTCTGCTGAAACCATGACTAGTATTCTGAAACACAAAAGATCCATCCATCAGTGCCTGCCAAGTTTGTCTTTCTATTAAGGCTGAAACGTTGACCGATTGGCGCAATTACAAAGTGGGACCTGATGATCCAGATCTGGTAGCCAGCAATCTGGCCTTAGAGCTAGGAGAATGGCTTCAAGACCCAGCTCAGCTCTGAGCCCATTTTGTGGCCTTGGCTAAGGACTCAGAGTTCTATCTGTAAAATGGGAATTGGAGTGGCTAAACTCAAGTGATTGTTCTAAGGGTCAACATAGCAAGGTTTGTAAAGCACACCAGAAGTTGAAATAAAAAGCTGTATAAGTAATGATCAGTAGAAATAATTTAAAATTTGCAAATGAAAAATGCAGGTGCCTTACTCTGCATCAGACTGATGGTCTATCCAGCCGAGCCTTGTCAACTCCAACTGGCAGTGTCTTTCCAGGATTTTTCCTAGGATTGTTGAGATCCTTTAAAGTTCCAGGCTTCTCCAATTGGGCATCCTTCAGATGTGTTGGACTACAACTCCCATAATTTCTAGCCAGCATGACCTTCGCATCTGGAGGGTGCCCGGTTGGGAATGGCTGTGAAGTTTTCACTGAAGATACCACACACTGAACCTGGCACCTATGAAAGGATGTTTTGCACGACTGACAGCATTGTTTTAACAACCAAATTGCATATTTTGGTTCAGGAAGCTCATTTATGACTGTTCCCAAAAGCAGACTTGAATTTGTGCTAAGCAAGTGAGATAACCTTATGCTCATTAAAAGGTTTCAATATGTTCTACCTGCAGAGACTTTAAGTTGTTTAATGTTACAGAGAAAGTGATGGGCATGTTTCATCTTCCATGAACAATACGATAATGGGATCGCTATATTGCTGGGAATGGTTTCTTTTCTCTTATCATTTGACTGGGGATCACTGCAACAATGTGGTCAATGTATTACACGTTTCTGGAGAGAAAAAGTTGTGTGTGTGCGTGTTTTTTTAAGTAGGCAAGTACAGTCAGGGCCAGAAATATTGGAACAAGGATAACTGTTTTGGCAGTTGGCCTCTGTACACCACCACATCGAAGTTGAAAGGAAACACACCCAGGTGGGAGCAAAGTCAAGACTTTCAGCTGTAATTCAAGGGGTTTGACAAAAGTGGGGCACTAACCATTCAGGAAGTACAGCCAGTGGCATACACCCCCCCCCCCCGTCGTCAGTGGCTCATAAGTAATGGAACAAACCAACATCATTTCAAACTTAAGGATCGCCTTTAATACCAGGATGAAAATCCTTTGCAGTCAATGACTGCCTGAAGTCTGGAACCCATGGACATGACCAAATGCTGAGTTTCCTCCCTCAAGATGCTTTGCCAGGCCTTTACTGCAGCTGCCTTCAGCTGCTGCTTGTTTGTGGGTCTTTCTGCCTTCAGTCTTGTCTTCAGTAAGTGAAAAGCATGCTCTATTGGGTGGAGATCAGGTGATTGACTTGGCCATTGAAGAACAGCCCACTTCTTTGCCTTGAGAAACTCTTGGGTCACTTTTGCTGTATGTTTCGGGTCATTATCCATCTGCAATATGAAGCAGCGTCCTATCAGTTTGGCAGCATTCGGCTGAATCTGAGCAGAAAGTATAGCCCTATACACTGCAGAATTCATCCTGCTGCTTTGATCAGCAGTCAGGTCATCAATAAACACCAGTGACCTGGTTCCATTGGCAGCCATACATGCCCATGCCATAACACTGCCTCCACCGTGTTTGACAGATGATGTGGTATGCTTTGGATCATGAGCTGTTCCTTTCCTTCTCCATACTTTTCTCTCCCCATCATTCTGGTACAAGTTAATCTTGGTTTCATCAGTCCAAAGAATCTTATTCCAGAACTGGGCAGGCTTTTTTAGGTGTTTGCTGGCAAGGGCTAATCGGGCCTGTCTGTTCTTGAGCGTTACCAGTGGTTTGCACCTTGTTGTGAAGCCTCTGTATTTACATTCATAAAGCCGTCTCTTGACTGTAGATGTTGACAATGACATGCCTACCTCCACAAGAGCGTTCTTCACCTGGCTAGATTTTGTGAAAGGGTTCCTCTTCACCATGAGCAGCATTCTGCAGTCATCCACTTTAGTTGTCTTCCGTGGTCTTCCAGGCCTTTTGCTGTTGCTGAGCTTGTCAGTTAATTCCGTCTTTTTCAGGATTATCCAAACTGTACTGGCCACTCCCACTGTTTTTGCGATCTCTCTTATTTTGTTTCCTCAGCCTAATGACGGCCTCCTTCACTCGCATGGACACCTCTTTGGACCTCATGTTGGGAGTTCCAGTGAACAGCTACCACATGCAAATGTAACACTCAGAACCACCTCCAGGCCTTTTATCCGCTTGATGGTCATGGGGTGCCCAGGAAACAGGCCACACCTGGCCATGCAGCTGCTTGTCAGCCATTCCTTCCATTACTTATGAGCCACCAACGATGGCGTGTGTGCATGCCACTGGCTGTCCTTCCTGAATGGTTAGTGCCCCACTTTTGTCAAACCCCTTGAATTACAGCTGAAAGTCCTGACTTTGCTCCCACCTGGGTGTGTTTCCTTTCAACTTCAATGTGGTGGTGTACGGAGGCCAACTTCCAAAACAGTTATCCTTGTTCCAATATTTCTGGCTCTGACTGTATCTGTTCGAAACAACTGCATTTATGATCCACCTTTTTTCATGGGGGGTGGGGACCCTTTCTGTTTTGCATACTGAAGAATTCTGTGTAATCTGAAAGGTTGCACAATTATACATGATGACACTAACAGCACGATACTATTCACAGCTCTAATAGCACCAACAATAGTCTTCACAAACATGTAGGAAGAAAGCCAGACCATGAAGCACATGGTCTTCGATGTCTATATAATAATGCCCAGAGTATGGGAAACAAACAGAACGAACTTGAACTCTTGATACAGGAGGGAAATTATGACTTGATAGGTGTAACTGAGACTTGGTGGGATGACTCTCATGACTGGAATACAGCAATTGAAGGATATAACTTGTTCAAAAAGAACAGGAGGAACAAAAAGGGAGGTGGGATTGCACTATATGCCAAAAAATACTTATCTCTGCACAGAAATACAGGAGGATGAGCTTGGCGACCCCATCGAGAGCATCTGGGTTAAAATAAATGGAGCAAAGAATAAAGGGAACCTGGTGGTCGGAGTCTACTACCAGCCACCCAACCAAGGACAAGACGAGGATGAAACTTTTGAAAAGCAAATAGCCAATGTTTCAAGGAAGCATGTCGTAGTAGTAGTAGGGGATGTCAATTTCCCCAATATTGGTTGGGAGACAAATTCTGCAAAACATGGCCCCTCCAAGAGAATCCTGACTTGTGTGGCAGATAACTTACTCCTACAGAAAGTAGAGGAAGGAACTAGATGATCGGCTATCCTGGACTTGATCATAACCAACAGAGATGACTTAGTGGATCACGTAGCAGTTACAGGAACTCTGGGGGAAAGTGACCATGTTATACTTGAGTTCATGGTTCGAAAGGAAGCAAAAGCCCAGTGTAGCTAAACCTGTACCCTGGATTTTAGGAAAGCCGATTTTAATAAACCCAGAACAATGATAAGTAAGGTCCCATGGCAAGTGAGTACATCATGAGAAATGCCGGGTTGGATGAATCACACGTCAGAATTAAGATTGCCGGGAGAATGATCAACAACCTCAGATACGCAGACGATACCACCCTAATGGCTGAAAGTGAAGAGGATCTAAAGAGCCTCTTGTTGAGGGTGAAAGTGGAGAGCGCAAAAGCTGGTTTGAAACTCAACATTAAAAAAACTAAAATCATGGCACGTGGCCCCATCACTTCCTGGCATATAGAAGGGGAAGAAATGGAAGCAGTGACAGATTTTATTTTCTTGGGCTCCAAGATCACCGCAGACGGTGACTGTAGCCTTGAAATTAAAAGACGCTTGCTCCTTGGGAGGAAAGCTATGGGAAACCTAGACAGCATAGTAAGAAGCAGAGACATCACCTTGCCGACAAAGGTTCGTATAATCAAAGCTATGGTTTTCCCAGTAGTAACGTATGGCTGTGAGAGCTGGACTATAAGGAAGGCTGAGCACCGAAGAATCGATGCTTTCGAACTGTGGTGCTGGAGAAGACCCAGGGAGAAGACTCCCTGGAAAAGACCCTGATGCTGGGAAAGATTGAAGGCAAAAGAAGAAGGGGACAGCAGAGGATAAGATGGCTAGATAGCATCACCGATGCAATGAATATGGACTTGAGCACACTCTGGGAGAGAGCTCAGGACAGGAAGGCCTGGCGTGCTATGGTCCATGGGGTCACGAAGAGTCTGACCCGACTGAACGACTGAACAACAAATGGCAAGCGACTCTAATGAGAAAAGGAGTCCAAAATGGGTGGGAGTTTTTAAAAAAGGAAATTCTCAAGGCACAATTACAAACAATTCCAACAAGAAGAAAAGGTGGAAGACAACAGAAGAAGCCAAGGTGGCGTCACAAAACGCTTAGAGATGACCTGGGGGAAAAAAAAAGTACACATATACGAAGTGGAAAGAAGGCCAAGCTACAAAGGAAGAGTACAGGCAGGTAGCACAGAATTGCAGGGATGGCGTCTGGAAGTCTAAAGCTGAGAATGAGCTGAGGTTAGTGAGGGATGCTAAAAGCAACAAAAAAGCTTTCTTAAGCTACATGCAGAGTAAAAGACAGAGGAAAGAAATGGTGGTTCAGCTATTAAATAAGGATGGCAAAATGATAACATGACAAAGAAAAGGCAGAAATGCTCAATTCCTACTTTGGCTCAGTCTTCTCATGAAAGAGGGTCTATGACCTCTGGAGCAGATTATTCTGGAGCAGATTATAAAGCAATCAGTCCGCAAGCACCTTGAAAACAAGGCAGTGATTACTTGAAACCAAGATGGATTTGTCAAGAACAAATCCAGCCAGACAAATATGATCTCATTTTTTCATCAGGTAACCTCCCTTGTGGACTGTGGGAATGCTGTGGACATCATATACCTCGACTTCAGCAAAGCTTTCGACAAACTGCCCCATTATATCCCGATGAGCAAACTAGCTCAAAGTGGGCTAGATGAAGCAACTATCAGGTGGACCCACAGTTGGCTACAGAATCGGACTCAAAGAGTGCTTATCAGTGGGATCTTCTCAAACTGAGGAGAGGTAATGAGCGGGGTACCGCAGGGCTCAGTCCTGGGCCCAGTGCTCTTCAACATGTGTATTAATGACTTGGAGGAGGAGGTGCAGGGAATGCTGATCACATTTGCAGATGACACAAAATTCGGCAGGATAGCTAATACTTTGGAAGACAGAAACAAAATTCAAAGTGATCCGGATAGACTGGAACGCTGGGCAGAAAACAACAGAATGACATTTAATAGGGCAAAATGCCAAGTTCTGCACCTAGGGAAAAGAAACCAAATGCACAGTTACAAGATGGGGGATATGTGGCTCAACAACACTACAAGCAAGAAGGATCTTGGAATTGTTGTGGATCACAAGCTGAATATGAGCCAACAGTGTGATGTGGCTGCAAAAAAGGCCAATGCTCTTTTGGGCTGCATTCATAGGAGCATAGCTTCCAAATCCCGGGAAGTACTAGTTCCCCTCTACTCAGCACTGGTTAGGCCTCATCTGGAATCCTGTGTCCAGTTCTGGGCGCCACACTTTAAGAAGGATGCAGACAAGCTGGAGAGGGTTGAGAGGAGGGCAACAAAGATGATCAGGGGACTGGAAACAAAGCCCTGTGATGAGAGACTGAAAGAACTGGGCCTGTTTAGTCTTCAGAAGAGGAGGGGAGATAGGATAGCGCTCTTCAAGTGCTTGAAAGGTTATCAGAGAGGAAGGCCAGAACATCCCAGAATGCAGGACACGGAATCATGGGCTCAAGTGACAGGAAGCCAGATTCCGGCTGAACATCAGGAAAAACTGCCTGTTAGAGCAGTACAACAATGGAACCCATGACCTAGGGAGGTGGCGGGCTCTCCCACGCTGGAGGCATTCAAGTTGAGGCTGGACAGCCACCTGTTGGGGATGCTCTGACTTGGATTGCTGCATTGATCAGGGGGTTGGACTCGATGGTCTTGTAGGCCCCTTCCAGCCCTACTATTTTATTATTCTATGATATCTACTCAGAAGCATGCCTTACTGTGTTCAATGGGACCTATTTCCAGGTATGTATATGATTGCAGCGTAAGACATCTCTGTACCTTTTCAGGGCACCCTAAATACACAATTATGCTGTTATATTAAGTAACAGTTTTCTTAATTTTTTGGCTGCATTTGTCCCAATGAATTCTCCATCATATAAAAAGGCTCCCTTTGTCTTTTCTACCATGTGAAAAGCAGGCAATATTTTTCACAGCCTAAAATGTTCCCTTTTCCAGGTAAATGAAAGCTCCGAGAGTATCTTCACTTTTGAAAAATTATTGTTGAAACTTAGATCATGCGTTCCCTGGGGTAGAGACCTGCCCCTCTTCTCACGTTATTCTGTAAAATGCTGGCTATGTCAATGGTGCAAATTCATTCACTCATTCATTTTAAAAGTTGCCATTCTTTCTCTCAAACTGGCTTTTCTTGTAGCAGTTGCATCTGCCAGAAAAGCCTCAGAGTCTGGAGCTTTGTGGCTGAGGAGTGAGTTCTGTATATTTCAGGATGGTAGCTGGATTATTGGACTGGACTCGATACTGATACTGTTGTTGGCAAGTGGTAAAATGTGGGCTAGAAGCTGGTACTGTTACGTGGCTTTGTAGCTGGTTGATGGATCATACCTATGACGTGGTCACTGATGCCTCCCCGTCATCCTGGAGAGAACTGATAAGTGGGGTGCGGCAGGGTTCTGTCCTGAGCCTAGCGTTGGTATCTTTTAATGTGTTTAGAGTGGGAAAGGAGGCTGAGGGGAGACAGGATGGCGCCCTCCGAGTACTTGGGAGGCTGTCACAGAGGGGAAGGCCGGGATCTCCTCTCCATCATCCCAGAGCGCAGGACACGGAATCATGGGCTCAGGTGGCAGGACGCCAGAATCCGGCGGAACATCAGGAGAAACGTCCTCACTGTGAGCGCAACACGACCGTGGAAGCAACTGCCTGGGGAGGCGGCGGGCTGTCCCACCCTGGAGGCGTTCGGGACGGGGCTGGCAGCCAGCTGCCGGGGACGCTCCGACGGGGCTCCCGCGCCGAGCGAGGCGCTGCGCCCGACGGCCGCAGAGGCCCCTCCCAACCCGGCTGTCCCGCGAGCCCGCTTCCCCCACGAGCGTTCCGAGGCCGCAGCCGGCCGGCCGAAGCGCTGCTCGCCCGCATCTCCGCCGCCAGGGAGGGCCGGCCGCGCGCCTCCGCCCGCCGTGACGCAGCCGCCTCGCCGGCGCGCCCCCGCCGTCTGCGCTGCCTGCGGCCGCTGCCCCCGAGCCGCTGCCGCTCGCGGCCCGCTTCGCGCGCGCGCGGCAGCGCCTGCCGGGGCGGGGCGGGGCGGGGCGGGCGGCCGCGAGACCCGCCGCGAGACCCGCCGCGCTCCCGCTGCAGCGAGACGCGGCGGCCCCGGAGCGGCGGGTAGGCCCGGCGCTGCCGTCGTGCGCGGCCGGGACGCTTTGGGCGGCGCTGCGGCTGTGGGCCGCCCCAAGACGGCGGCCTGCCGCCGGGGAGGCGGCCTGGGCGGGCGGGCGCGGGCGGCCGGCGAGGGGCCGCTCCGCCGGCGGCGCCCGCGCGCGCCTTCCCGGGAGAAGGCCTCGCCGCGCCCGCGTGTCCCCGGGAGCGGGGCTTCTCCCGCCCCGCAGCTCCGGCCTGCGAAGGCCCGGCCCGGCCCGGCCCGGCCGGCGCCCGCCCCCTTCCCCGGGAACGCTCCGAAGCTCGGCCGCGAAGGCGCCGCAGCCTGCCCGGGGACGGCGCCTTCCTCCCGCGCCCGACAGAGCTCCTCGGCAGTGGCGTGGGAGGCGGCGGGCGCGCCCCCCCTCAGGGCGCCGGCGCGGGGCGGGGCGGGGCCGCCTGAGCGTGATGCCGGACCTGCGCGAGCCCCGCGTGGCCGGGCTAGATGACCCGGAGTTCCCCTCCAGCTCTAGAATTCTGTGATCGCATGTCTGCAAGGAATGCCAGCTGCAGAAGGCACTGGTCGGACCAGTTGCCCCCAGCCCCAAACACTGGTGCTCTGTGAGGAATCCTGCCCCCCTCCCCGCTTTATTCTTTGGAGTCGGGGAGTTCTGCTGCAAGCTCCTCAACCCCCTGCTTGGCATTCAGGCGGTGCGCTGTCCTCCGCGTGTGTGTTTTTAACCTTTGCATTTGCTATTGGCAAGCACTCTGTACAATTTCTCTTTCTCTCTCTGTGTGTATTTAATTTTATTGTGCATTGTATTGGATGTGGGCCTTCTTCTTCTTCTATAAACATGGCTGATAAATTGTATAGATAATTACCTGTCTGAAGTAGGATCCTCCCAAGTGCAAAATGCTCACTTCCCCCCCTCCTGCTTTCTTATCTCTCCACCCCATGCCTAAGAACCCCTTAGGGCTCTCTGGGCTGCCCTTTTCTGCCCTAGGAGATGCCCAGGAGGATGCAAAGCAAGATTGATCACAGGATCATCCAGTTAAGGGCTGCCAGCAGCAGAGCTGTAGAATGGGCCTTCCAGAGTGACCAGCGGGCTGGCTAGAGACTGTCAGTCAGAGACGCTGTGCTGGGCTAAAGTTAGAGCTGTGCACTTTGGGATAAGCAGAGTACCTGTGGGTTGCTTTTCCAGACAGCTGCTTCAAAGGTGACATATGTCTTACCTGGGAAGAAAATTGTATGGTATGAAATGCGATGTGTTTGATGGGTTCAACTCTAGGTAGCCTTCCCCTTCCTCTCACTGTGCTGTTTGGAATCCCAATTGTAAGCTCCTTGGGGCAAGGACCTGCCTCGTTTTACTGACTTTGTTCTGTAAGGCACCATGGGTGATGATGGTGCAGCATATATATATATATATATATATATAAAATCCTAATGTGTGATGATCACAAATATATCTATTTCTGTGCATGCAGCTAGTGTCGACACCAGCTGTGAAACTGTCCAAACACAACTTCCCAGTACCTGTGCATGGTGCGTGTTTGTTTTTTGTGTTGCTGCCCTGGGAACATCGGAGCTGAAAATTGTGAACCTGTTGTTTGTTCCAGGGAGTGAGAGTTGCTTGTGCCAAAGATGCAGCCCTTGCTCGGCATTCTGGGAGGAACCAGGTTGCTCCGTCGGAGGCCTCCGGGTTGGACTTTGCAGTCGGCATTCCGAGCTTGGGTTTCCACTTGTGGTCTGGATTCTGGGACACGCACAAAGGAAGCAAAATGCAAGGGAGGCCTGGATGATTTTCAGGCTAAGTTAGCAGCAGGGCCGTCGTTGCAGCATTTTCTACAAGGAGCTGCTCCTGTGCAGGAAAGACACCATTTGCCGGAGGACGCAGCGGAGGATGCAGCACCCTATCTTGGCCCCAGCACCCTGGAAGGCCGAGGAAGAAAAGGTCTGTGTTGCTGCCTCCTGTTGTCCTGCCATGTAACACCACACCCTTTCTGGAGCTGGGAACAGAAACTGTGCATCCTCAGTTCTGGCTTTGCAACCTGTGCAGATAGCAGCAAAATGGTGTGTGTGGGGGTTGTCATCCTGGTTGGGGAGCCCTGCTAAATGCAAGCTCCGACTGGTTCCCAGAGTCAGCAGAGAGGGGGACCCTGACGGACCTGGCTCCAGTATGTGTTTTCCATGCCAAAGTTCAGCTGTGGAACGTGTGCATTAATAAGAGTACCTCTGAGCATCTGCAGACTTCCTTTGTCTCATGATTTTACACCCAGAGCCAGTTGTTCACATTGGGGAAAAGGCAAATGCTTCTGGGTCAGGGGCTCCTTCTTCCTTGGAAAATGGGCATCTATCAGGAGTGCTTTAGGGGCAGGACATCGTCTTGTCCTGGCTTGTGGGGGGACTTCATTCCAATTATGTGGTAAGAGGGGCACCCTCTGCATGGGAGACGGATCTGTTCAGGCCCTTCCCCAAGGAATCCACCCATCTCTTCTTCTTCCCCCCACTGTTCCAGTGTACCTGGAGACCTACGGCTGCCAAATGAATGTCAGCGACGCAGAGGTTGCCTGGTCCATCCTCCGGAAGAGTGGCTACTTGAGGACCAGCAGACTGGAGGAGGTATGGAGGGGCCCCAGCGGTTGCTTGTGGCAGCAGCATTCTTGCGCTTGCCAGCAGGACTGTGCACGCGGAGTGGTGTGCACAGGATTCCTTGCTGTGCCGGAGAGGCTGCTGGGGGCAAAGCTCTTGTGTCGCAAGCAGCCGTGGCGCCCAGCCGTGCTCCGCAACTGCGTCAAGGCCCCCGAGATGCGACTCCTGGATCATAAATCCTGCAGGCGGCTTTGCTGATCCGTTAGGAAAAACAATAAAAAAGCTGCAGCAGAGCAATATCTTTGCAAGGTGTTAAGAAGGTTAGGGGGAGCCCTGTTTACCCCCTGCTTTCACCTCTCTTTCCTCCCTCTGTTTCCCCTGCGTTGAATTTTAGAGTCTTAAGTGCCTCAGGCCAGGGATATTTCCTTTTCTACTCCGTCAAGCACCATGCACGTGCCAGTGCTATCATAATGTCTAATAAGGGCTTCAGTGTCACAGAGTACTGAGCAAGCTTTCAGTTTCTCCTGGAGTCTTCAGGCTGCATGGTCTGCACAACAACCCCCCTTTCTCTTTGGCTGAACATCAGCCTGAAGAAGAATTCTGGAGAACTCGAAAGCTTGCTCTCTTTGAGACATTGAAGCCCTTCTGGATCAGACTGAAGACCTGTCTAATCCAGCATTCTGTCCCCATGGTGGCCAGCCAGCTGCCCCCAGAGCAAGCAGGACATGAGTGTAATAGTGCCCTCCCACCTCTGTTCCCCAGCAACTGGTACTGAGAGGCATACCGCCTCTGATCCTGTACATAATACGTAGTCATCATTGCTAATAGCTGAGTTTAGTGGCCATCGCTACAGGTTTTCCCTAAGCCACATAGCCCCAATGATGTAACTTTTGCATGTAGGGATGTTAGTCCAACTCCGTAATCATTTTAGTTGCTCTTTTCGCAGCTTGGCAATATCCTTTTTTTGGTGCGGTGAAGAGAACTGGACATAGTATTCCAAGCGTGGTCACATCATAGATATGTATAAAGGCATTATGATATTGGCAGTTTTATTTTCCATCCCTTTCCTAAGGGCCCTAAGATGGAATTTGCCTTATTTGCAACTTTTGTAGTTAGTTCTAATACAGGCATGACCCTCCTGTGGCTGTTGGATCACACAGTTCAGCAGCTTGACAAGGCAGAATGGCTGAACGTTAGGATGGGCTTTGTCTCCCCTTAGAAATGAATTGGATATGAACTGCCAGTTGTCGGAATGTGCACCGTGCCTCTGCCTCTTCCTTGCATTAACGTTGGCCTTCTCCTTTCTGTGGCAGATATTGCCATCACAAATGTCTCTCTTCAGCCTTAAGGGCTAGAAAACTTATTTTTCTTTTGAAATGGAATTCTCAGGCTTAGAGGAATTCTAACATGCCTATTTGTGCCAGAGTCCTGCTCCACACCGATGTCATATTGGAGCATTCACCTTCTGAGTGGAAGAATAGAGCTTCTTTCAAAACCTGCCTGGACTTTGACATCAGATGTTCCTTTCAATTCGCTTGTCTTCCCCCCCATCCCATTTCTCTCTCCTCCATTAGGCTGATGTGATTCTGC
This sequence comes from Heloderma suspectum, assembly GCF_057233095.1. Classification (NCBI taxonomy): domain Eukaryota; kingdom Metazoa; phylum Chordata; class Lepidosauria; order Squamata; family Helodermatidae; genus Heloderma; species Heloderma suspectum. The sequence continues at coordinate 313,362,548 of NC_139461.1, read as the reverse complement.
TTGTCACGTGTTCAGTCAGGTAAGAAAAAGTGTGCTAGTTTCTTTGGTTTTAAAAATGGGTCCAATGAGTGCTCCCCTAGTGGATGATGGTCAGTGGGATGATTGTGATGCACCCTGGGCTCCTTCAGAGAGCTCTTTGTGCTCTCGTTTTATGCCGCCACCCTGGGGGTCAGCATGTGAGCCAACCTAAGTAGATTTTGGGTTGCCCCAGCTTTGCCACGGGGATTAACTCCACCCTACCCTATCCCAGGAGATCAGTGGCAGCCACCAACTGCTGAAATAAGGGCGCAGAAGGGCTCTGTAGTACCTTGGTTGGAGAGACCTTAACACCGGCCCGTTCAGTAGCCTGGCTGAGACGCCCAAGGCAAAAATGTGGGGGTGAGGTTCCTTTAATAAAAGAGTATGTTTATTAATCAAAACATGGAAAATGTAGGATTGCGTTAAGTTAAATAAAGAAATGAAATATTATTCCTACATTCTAACCTTTAAACTAATAATGCCTTACCTGGAAGAATCAGCATGCTTGCTCTTTTGTGCCGCTGAAGATCCATTCTAGGAAGCAATAATCCCACTCCCCAGTCCTTGTCTTCCGACAGCGGAACAGCATAGACTTAACGGAGCATGGCTAGCTAGTTCCAGCCGAAGACTGGGCAGCTGAAGGCTGGAGACCTTGAGATGCTTCTCCTTAGCCAGAAGCCTTGGTTCTCTGCTAATAGGACCTGGCCTGTTAAATGGACACAATGGCACAAGCCCTACTTAGGCTGTTAGGCAGAGTGAAACAGAGCTCAGCATGTACTCTTGCCCCTCTTGGAAGGAATGTTGGGGTCACGGTGTAACAAAAGGTCAAACTTATGCATTCGTATGCATTGTCTACGATTTCATAGAATCATAGAACCATAGAATAGTAGGGTTGGAAGGGGCCTGCAAGACCATCGAGTCCAACCCCCTGCTCAGTGCAGGAATCCAAGTCAGCGCAACCCTGACAGGTGGCTGTCCAGCCTCGTCTTGAAGGCCTCTGGTGTGGGAGAGCCCTCCGCCTCCCCAGGGAATTGGTTCCATTGTTGTATTGCTTTATCAATCGGGAGGTTTTTCCTGATGTTCAGCCGGAATCTGGCTGCCTGTCACTCGAGCCCATGATTCTGTGTCCTGCACTCTGGGATGATGGAGAAGAGATCCTGGCCTTCCTCTCTGTGACAAACTTTCAAGTACTTGAAGAGCACTACCCTATCTCCCCTCAGTCTTCTCTTCTCAAGGCTAAACAGGCCCAGTTCTTTCAGTCTCTCCTCATAGGGCTTTGTTTCCTGTCCCCTGATCATCTTTGTTGCCCTCCTCTGAACCCTCTCCAGCTTGTCTGCATCCTTCTTAAAGTGTGTGTTGCCCTTGGCCATGGGCGTTGAACTCTTAGGTTAGAAGTGCCAAGACAGTGATAAATCAGACTCAAAGTTTTACTTACAAGGAGTACTTTATTGAGTAACTTACAGCACACAGGCATACCCAGTGGTTGGATCAGACAGCTTCTCTGAACCACGAGCCACTGGGTACAATGGGTCTTATACACTACAGGTTAGCAACAGGCAGCGTTTCAGCAGCACGCGCCCCTCATGTCCATTCTCAGCATCAACCAACAGCACTTGGTTCTCAAGTGTAGCCACCTGCAGCTTTAAGGTAAACAAACGCTGTTTCTCAGGCTCATGAGTGATAAGACATTCTCCTCATTAGTGAGGAATGTTCTTCGAGCTGCTTCTCACCCATTTCACTCATCTGGCTACATCAGGAGGCCAGTTAAGTGAAAACAGCAGCCCTCTGACCAAAGCCAGAGAGCATTATGGATCTAAGCCATAAGAGCCACTACTAATAGCTTGGTTCAGGCCTGGGGCCTTACAAAGTGTGGTGCCCCCAGTACTGGCCACAGTACTCCAGATGAAGCCTAACCAGTGCTGAGTAGCGGGGACGAGTACTTCCCGGGATTTGGAAGCTATGCTTCTATGAATGCAGCCCAAAAGAGCATTTGCCTTTTTTGCAGCCACATCACATTGTTGGCTCATATTCAGCTTGTGATGGACAACAATTCCAAGATCCTTCTCGCTTGTAGTGTTGTTGAGCCACGTATCCCCCATCTTGTAACTGTGCATTTGGTTTCTTTTTCCTAGGTGCAGAACTAGGCATCTATCCCTGTTAAATTTCATTCTGTTGTTTTCTGCCCAACGCTCCAGCCTGTCAAGATCACTCATAGAATAGTAGGGTTGGAAGGGGCCTACAAGGCCATCGAGTCCAGCCCCCAGGCCATTGAGTCCAACTGAGTCCAACACTTTGAATTTTGTTTATGTCTTCTAAAGTATTAGCTATCCCACCCAATTTTGTGTCATCTGCAAATTTGATCAGCATTCCCTGCACCTCCTCCTCCAAGTCATTAATAAAAATGTTGAAGAGCACTGGGCCCAGGACTGAGCCCTGCGGTACCCCACTCGTTACCTCTCCCCAGTTGGAGAAGTTCCCATTGATAAACACTCTTTGAGTCCAATTCTGTAGCCAACTGTGGATCCACTGTATTGTTGTTTCATCTAGCCCACTTTGAGCTAGTTTGCTCATCAGGATATCATGGGACACTTTGCCGAAAGCTTTGCTGAAGTCAAGGTATATGATGTCCACAGCATTCCCACAGTCCACAAGGGTGGTTACCTGATCCAAAAATGAGAGCAGATTAGTCTGGCTGGATTTGTTCTTGACGTATCCGTGTTGGCTTCGAGTAATCACTGCATTGCTTTCAAGGTGCTTACAGATGGATCGCTTTCTAATCTGCTCCAGAATTTTCCCAGGGATTGATGTCAGACTGGTCTGTAGTTCCCAGGTTTCTCCTTTTTACCCTTTTTGAAGATAGGGACAACGTTAGCCTTCCTCCAATCATCTGGCACGTCACCCGTCCTCCATGATTTCTCAAAGAGAATAGACAGTGGTTCTGAGAGTTCTTCTGCCAGTTCCTCTATTACTCTAGGAGGCAGTTCATCTGGCCCTGGAGATTTGAACTCATGGATCTTAAGCTGCAATCCTGCCCCTTCAGCCTGTACTTCGCCTTTGCCAGGAGGGTCATAGACCCTCTTTTGGGAGAAGACTGAGCCAAAGTAGGAATTGAGCACCTCTGCCTTTTCTTTGTCATCTGTTATTTTGCTATCCTTTTATTTAATAGTTGAACCATCATTTCTTTCCTCTGTCTTTTACTATGCATGTTTCTCAAGAAAGCCTTTTTGTTGCTTTTAGCATCTCTTGCTAACCTCAGCTCATCCTCAGCTTTAGCCTTCCTGACGCCATCCCTGCAATTCTGTGTTACTTGCCTGTACTCTTCCTTTGTTGCTTGGCCTTTCTTCCACTTCCTATATGTGTCCTTTTTTTGTTTTCAGGTCATCTCTTAGCTTTTTGTGAAGCCACCTTGGCTTCTTCTGTTGTCTTCCACCTTTTTTTCTTGTTGGAATGGTTTGTAATTGTGCCTTGAGAATTTCCTTTTTAAAAAACTCCCACCCATCTTGGACTCCTTTTCTTGTTAGAGTCGCTTGCCATGGGACCTTAGTTATCATTCTTCTGAGTTTATTAAAATCGGCTTTCCTAAAATCCAGGGTACACGTTTGGCTACACTGGGCTTTTGCTTCTTTTAGAACCATGAACTCAAGTATAACATGGTCACTTTCCCCCAGAGTCTGTGTAACTGCTACTTTATCCACTAAGTCATCTCTGTTGGTTACGATCCAGTCAAGGATAGCCGATCCTCTAGTTCCTTCCTCCACTTTCTGTAGGAGTAAGTTATCCAACTTAAGTAAGTTAGGAGTAAGGAGTAAGTTATCCTGTTGTTCCAACAGCACAAGAGGCGACTCTACACATGGACGTCACCAGATGGTCAATATCGAAATCAGATTGATTATGTCCTTTGCAGCCAAAGATGGAGAAGCTCCATACAGTCAGTAAAAACAAGACCTGGAGCTGACTGTGGCTCAGATCATGAGCTGCTTCTTGCAAAATTTCGGCTTAAATTGAAGAACGTCGGGAAAACCACTAAACCTTTCAGGTATGACCTAAATCATATCCCTGATGAATATACAGTGGAGGTGAGGAATAGATTTCAGGGATTAGACCTGATAGACAGAGTGCCTGAGGAACTATGGACGGAGGTCCGTAACACTGTTCAGGAGGCAGCAACGAAATCCATCCCAAAGAAAAAGAAATGCAAGAAAGCCAAGTGGCTGTCTGATGAGGCTTTACAAGTAGCTGAGGAAAGAAGGGAAGCGAAAAGCAAGGGAGAAAGGGGAAGATATACCCAACTGAATGCAGAGTTCCAGAGAATAGCAAGGAGAGACAAGAAGGCCTTCTTAAGTGAACAATGCAAAGAAATCGAGGAAAACAACAGAATGGGAAAGACTAGAGATCTCTTCAAGAAAATTGGAGATCTCAAGGGAACGTTTTGTGCAAAGACGGGCATGATAAAGGACAAAGAAGGCAGGGACCTAACAGAAGCAGATGAGATTAAGAAGAGGTGGCAAGAATACACAGAAGAACTATACAGGAAAGATCTGAATGTCCCTGATAGCCATGATAGTGCGGTCACTGAACTTGAGCCGGACATCCTCGAGAGTGAAGTCAAGTGGGCCTTAGGAAGCATTAGTAACAACAAAGCTAGCGGAGATGACAGTATTCCAGCCGAGCTATTTAAAATCCTAAAAGATGATGCTGTTAAAGTGCTGCATTCAATATGCCAACAAATCTGGAACACTCAACAATGGCCACAAGACTGGAAAAGGTCAGTTTACATTCCAATTCCAAAGAAGGGCAACGCCAAAGAGTGTTCAAACTACCGCACCATTGCGCTCATTTCACATGCCAGCAAGGTGATGCTCAAAATCCTACAAGCTAGGCTTCAGCAGTATGCGAACCGAGAACTACCGGAAGTACAAGCTGGGTTTCGAAGAGGCAGAGGAACTAGAGATCAAATCGCCAACATTCGCTGCATCATGGAGAAAGCAAGAGAATTCCAGAAAAACGTCTCTTTCTGCTTCATTGACTATGCTAAAGCCTTTGATTGTGTGGATCACAACAAACTGTGGCAAATTCTGAAAGTGATGGGAGTACCAGACCACCTTACCTGTCTCCTGAGAAACCTGTACGAGGGTCAAGAAGCAACAGTAAGAACCAGACATGGAACAACCGATTGGTTCAAAATTGGGAAAGGAGTACGACAAGGCTGCATATTGTCACCCTGCTTATTTAACTTATATGCAGAGTACATCATGAGAAATGCTGGGTTGGATGAATCAGAGGTCGGAATTAAGATTGCCGGGAGAATTATCAACAACCTCCGATATGCAGACGATACCACCCTAATGGCAGAAAGCGAAGAGGATCTCAAGAGCCTCTTGTTGAGGGTGAAAGAGGAGAGTGCAAAAGCTGGTTTGAAACTCAACATTAAAAAAACTAAGATCATGGCATCTGGCCCCATCACTTCCTGGCATATAGAAGGGGAAGAAATGGAAGCAGTGACAGATTTTACTTTCTTGGGCTCCAAGATCACTGCAGACGGTGACTGTAGCCATGAAATTAAAAGACGCTTGCTCCTTGGGAGGAAAGCTATGGCCAACCTAGACAGCATAGTCAGAAGCAGAGACATCACCTTGCCGACAAAGGTCCATCTAATCAAAGCTATGGTTTTCCCAGTAGTAATGTATGGCTGTGAGAGCTGGACTATAAGGAAGGCTGAGCGCCGAAGAATTGATGCTTTCGAACTGTGGTGCTGGAGAAGACTCTTACGAGTCCCCTGGACTGCAAGGAGGTCAAATCAGTCCATCCTAAAGGAAATCAACCCTGAGTGCTCATTGGAAGGACAGATAATGAAGCTGAAGCTCAAATATTTTGGCCACCTAATGCGAAGAGAAAACTCCCTGGAAAAGACCCTGATGCTGGGAAAGACTGAAGGCAAAAGGAGAAGGGGACGGCAGAGGATGAGATGGCTAGATAGCATCACGGATGCAATGAATATGAACTTGAGCACACTCCGGGAGAGAGCGCAGGAAGGCCTGGCGTGCTATGGTCCATGGGGTCACGAAGAGTCGGACACGACTGAACAACAACAACAACAACAAGTTATCTACCACACAAGTCAGGATTCTCTTGGAGGGGCCATGTTTTGCAGAATTTGTCTCCCAACAAATATCGGGGAAATTGAAGTCCCCCACTACTACTACATCATGCTTCCTTAAAACGTTGGCTATTTGCTTTTCAAAAGTTACATCCTCGTCTTCTCCTTGACTGGGTGGCCGGTAGTAGACTTGGACCACCAGGTTCCTTTTATTCTTTGCTCCATTTATTTTATCCCAGGTGCTCTCATTGGGGCTACCAAGCTCTTCCTCCTGTATTTCTGTGCAGAGATAAGTATTTTTAACAGATAGTGCAACCCCACCTCCCTTTCTGTTCCTCCTGTTCTTTTTGAACAAGTTACATCCTTCAATTGCTGTATTCCCGTCATGAGAGTCATCCCACCAAGTCTCAATTACACCTGTCAAGTCATAATTTCCCTCCTGTTCAAGTTTGTTCTGTTTGTTTCTCATACCCTGGGCATTAGTATATAGACATCAAAGACCATGTGCTTTATAGTCTGGCTTTCTTCCTACATGTTTGTGAAGACTATTATTGGGTGCTATTAGAGCTGTTCTCTCTGTTGCAGTGCACGAGCCTTCGTCCATTGTTACCCCCAACTTTGTCTCCCTTCCCTGTAGGATTCAGTTTAAAGCCCTTCTGATAAAGTTCTTCATGCTGTTGCCAAACACATTCTTCCCAGCCCTTGTGAGGTGCAACCCATCCCTTGCCAATGGTCCATCTTCCAGGAAGTATAGCCTGTGGTTCCAGAATCCAAATCTCTCACGTCGGCACCACCTTCATAGCCAGTCGTTCACCCGGAGTATTTCTTGTTCCCTTTCTATCCCTCTTCTGACTACTGGAAGGATGGATGAGAAACCTTTCTGCCCTGAAAGTTCTTGAGTTTCCTTCCCAAAGCTTCAAAGTCTGACATGATTTCTTTGTAGCTCTGCTTGGTCGTATCATTTGTTCCCACATGGATGAGAAGAAAGGGATACCTGTCAGTGGGCTTTATGAGTGCAGGCAACCTTTCAGTCACGTCTCTAATCCGTCTTCCTGGGAGACAGCATACCTGGTGAGTCCATGGGTCTTCGCAACATACTTGGGTTTCGATCCCACGCAGCAAGGAGTCTGCCACTGCTACTACTCTTCTTGTTGTTGTAGGAATGGGGTTCATCGCCTCTGCAGGCTGCCCTCCAGTCTCATCCGCAAGTACCTGGAATCGGTTCCACAGCTCCACTGCTTTCACTGGTGCAGAGTGGCGTCTAGTTATTCTCCTAATTGTCACCCTTTTCCAAGGAGCATCCTCTACTCCATTTTCCTTCACCTCAGCATTTCCCTCTTCTGCCTCAGCTTGCTGTTGCTTGTCTATCTTCTGTTCTTCACTTTGCTGCCGTAGTTCCATCGTTCTGTCCAAGAACTCTTCGTATTCTCTTATTCCCTGGAGGCGCGACATTTGCCGTTCCAGTTGTCTTACTTTCTCTTCCAAAAGTGTGATGAACTTGCACTTGTTGCAGGTGTAGGCCATGTTGATCTCAGGCAGGAAAACAAACATTGCACAGACCTTGCAGGTCACCACCACTGGAGAGTCTTGTCTTTCCATGGTCTCTGTTCCCTTTATGTTTCTCGCTTTCTGATTGTACTGGAATAGCCTGTGCCAGGTTGGATGAATCACAGGTCAGAATTAAGATTGCCGGGAGAATTATCAACAACCTCAGATACGCAGACGATACCACCCTAATGGCAGAAAGCGAAGAGGATCTAAAGAGCCTCTTGTTGAGGGTGAAAGTGGAGAGTGCAAAAGCTGGTTTGAAAATCAACATTAAAAAAACAAAGATCATGGCATCAGGCCCCATCACTTCCTGGCATATAGAAGGGGAAGAAATGGAAGCAGTGACAGATTTTATTTTCTTGGGCATCCGAGATCACTGCAGACGGTGACTGTAGCCATGAAATTAAAAGACGCTTGCTCCTTGGGAGGAAAGCTATGGCAAACTTAGACAGCATAGTAAGAAGCAGAGACATCACCTTCCTGACAAAGGTCCGTAAAATCAAAGCTATGGTTTTCCCAGTAGTAATGTATGGCTGTGAGAGCTGGACTGTAAGGAAGGCTGAGCGCCGAAGAATCCATGCTTTCGAACTGTGGTGCTGGAGAAGACTCTTACGAGTCCCCTGGACTGCAAGGAGGTCAAATCAGTCCATCCTAAAGGAAATCAACCCTGAGTGCTCATTGGAAGGACAGATACTGAAGCTGAAGCTCAAATATTTTGGCCATCTAATGCAAAGAGAAAACTCACTGGAAAAGACCCTGAGGCTGGGAAAGATTGAAGGCAAAAGGAGAAGGGGACGGCAGAGGATGAGATGGCTAGATAGCATCACCGATGCAATGAATATGGACTTGAGCACGCTCCGGGAGAGAGTGGAGGACAGGAAGGCCTGGAGTGCTATGGTCCATGGGGTCACGAAGAGTCGGACATGACTTAACGACTGAACAACAACAAAAACAGAGTCCCATTGCAGTTTGCCTTTGTCTCCTCTTCCTTCAACTCCCCTGGCCAACTCCTGTTTGCTGTCCCTCTGGCTCGCTCTGATCACTCTCTCTCTGGGAGCTTGCTTGCTTCTATAGTCCCTAGACCAGCTGGAGCAGCTTCCTCTGCTCTGCTCTGCTAGGAGGCAGGAAACAGACTTTATCCACTAAGTCATCTCTGTTGGTTAGGATCAAGTCAAGGATAGCCGATCCTCTAGTTTCTTCCTCCACTTTTTCTGGGGGAAGTTATCTGTGACACAAGTCAGGAATCTCTTGGAGGGGCCATGGTTTGCAGAATTTGTCTTTCAAAAAACATTGGGGAAGTTGAAGTCCCCCATTACTACTACATCATGCTTCCTTGAAACCTTGGCAATTTGCTTTTCAAAAGTTTCATCCTCGTCTTCTCCTTGATTGGGTGGCTGGTAGTAGACTCCGACCACCATGTTCCTTTTATTCTTTGCTCCATTTATTTTAACCCAGATGCTCTCGGTGGGGCCGCCAAGCTCATCCTCCTGTATTTCTGTGCAGAGATAAGTATTTTTAACATATAGTGCAACCCCGCCTCCCTTTCTGTTCCTCCTGTTCTTTTTGAACAAGTTATAAGCTTCAATTGCTGTATTCCAGTCATGGAAGTCATCCCACCAACTTTGGGGATTTAACCCTGAAGTTCCCAACTCTCCTTGACAATTTAAGATGCTTTAAAAATGGGCTTTGTTGTTGTTGTTCAGTCGTTCAGTTGTGTCCGACTCTTCGTGACCCCATGGACCATAGCACGCCAGGCCTTCCTGTCCTGCGCTCTCTCCCGGAGCGTGCTCAAGTTCATATTCATTGCATCAGTGATGCTATCTAGCCATCTCATCCTCTGCCGTCCCCTTCTCCTTTTGCCTTCAGTCTTTCCCAGCATCAGGGTCTTTTCCAGGGAGTTTTCTCTTCGCATTAGGTGGCCAAAATATTTGAGCTTCAGCTTCATTATCTGTCCTTCCAATGAGCACTCAGGGTTGATTTCCTTTAGGATGGACTGATTTGACCTCCTTGCAGTCCAGGGGACTCGTAAGAGTCTTCTCCAGCACCACAGTTCGAAAGCATCGATTCTTCGGCGCTCAGCCTTCCTTATAGTCCAGCTCTCACAGCCATACATTACTACTGGGAAAACCATAGCTTTGATTAGACGGACCTTTGTCAGGAAGGTGATGTCTCTGCTTCTGACTATGCTGTCTAGGTTGGCCATAGCTTTCCTCCCAAGGAGCAAGCGTCTTTTAATTTCATGGCTACAGTCACCGTCTGCGGTGATCTTGGAGCCCAAGAAAGTAAAATCTGTCACTGCTTCCATTTCTTCCCCTTCTATATGCCAGGAAGTGATGGGGCCAGATGCCATGATCTTCGTGTTTTTAATGTTGAGTTTCAAACCAGCTTTTGCACTCTCCTCTTTCACCCTCAACAAGAGGCTGTTTAGATCCTCTTCGCTTTCTGCCATTAGGGTGGTATCGTCTGCATATCGGAGGTTGTTGATAATTCTCCCAGCAATCTTAATTCCGACCTCTGATTCATCCAACCCGGCATTTCTCATGATGTACTCCGCATATAAGTTAAATAAGCAGGGTGACAATATGCAGCCTTGTCGTACTCCTTTCCCAATTTTGAACCACTCGGTTGTTCCATGTCTGGTTCTTACTGTTGCTTCTTGACCCTCGTACAGGTTTCTCAGGAGACAGGTAAGGTGGTCTGGTACTCCCATCACTTTCAGAATTTGCCACAGTTTGTTGTGATCCACACAATCAAAGGCTTTAGCGTAGTCAATGAAGCAGAAAGAGACGTTTTTCTGGAATTCTCTTGCTTTCTCCATGATGCAGCGAATGTTGGCGATTTGATCTCTAGTTCCTCTGCCTCTTCGAAACCCAGCTTGTACTTCCGGTAGTTCTCGGTTCGCATACTGCTGAAGCCTAGCTTGTAGGATTTTGAGCATCACCTTGCTGGCATGTGAAATGAGCGCAATGGTGCGGTAGTTTGCACACTCTTTGGCGTTGCCCTTCTTTGGAATTGGAATGTAAACTGACCTTTTCCAGTCTTGTGGCCACTGTTGAGTGTTCCAGATTTGTTGGCATATTGAATGCAGCCCTTTAACAGCATCATCTTTTAGGATTTTAAATAGCTCGGCTGGAATACTGTCATCTCTGCTAGCTTTGTTGTTACTAATGCTTCCTAAGGCCCACTTGACTTCACTCTCGAGGATGTCCGGCTCAACCATGGGGCTGTCCCAACATGTCATCGGCCCAACGCATATAAAAGGACACACGCTGGATCTGGTTTTCTCGACTGGGTAGGAGGATGGTGATCTGAAAGTAGAGGAATTAACATCTGTCCCTTTGTCATGGTCAGATCACTTCCTGCTGAGGTTTAGACTTCTGGCGGCCTTTCCCCTCTGCAAGGGTGGGGGACCTATTAAAATGGTCCACCCCCGGAGATTAATGGATTCCGATGGATTCCAGAGGGCTCTGGGGGGTTTTCCTGCTGGTATGGCTGGTGCTCCTGTCGAAGCCCAGGTCGCTCTGTGGAATGCAGAGATGACTCGGGCGGTTGACACGATCGCGCCCAAGCGCCCTCTCCCTCTGAGCAGAGCCCGGCCAGCTCCTTGGTATACACCTGAGCTGAGGGCAATGAAGCAAGAGGGGAGACGGCTAGAACGCAGGTGGAGGAAAACTCGTGCTGAGTCTGACCGAACACAGGTAAGAGCCCACTATCGAGCCTACTCTGTGGCGGTGAGGGTGGCAAAGAGGCAGTTCTTTTCCACCAGCATTGCATCTTCTCAGTGTCGCCCGGCGGAGCTTTTCCGAGTGGTTCGCGGCCTGTTACATTCTGGGCCAGGGAGAGAGACGGTGGAACCCTCGGTAGCACGCTGTGACGAGTTTGCGCAGCACTTTGAGGATAAAGTCGCTCAGATTCGTCATGAATTGGACACCACGATTAATGCAGTTCCATTGGTAGAGGCGTTCAAAGCACCGTCTGGTCCAGTTTTATTGGATGAGTTTCAGTTACTGAGGCCTGAGGATGCGGACAAGGTGCTTGGCCAAGTCCGATCGACCACTTGTGTGCTTGACCCTTGCCCTTCATGGCTTATTAAATCAAACAAGGAGGGGTTGTCCGGCTGGGTCCAGGAGGTTGTAAATTCCTCCTTGAGAGAGGGAGTGGTGCCTGCCGCTTTAAAAGAGGCAGTAATTAGACCACTCCTGAAAAAGCCTAACCTGGACCCAGAGGATGTTAACAATTATAGGCCAGTGGCCAACATCCCCTTCCTGGGCAGGGTGCTTGAGCGGGTGGTTGTAGGACAGCTCCAGGCACTCTTGAATGAAACGGATTATCTAGATCCATTTCAATCGGGCTTCAGGCCTGGTTTTGGAACGGAAACTGCCTTGGTCGCCCTGTGGGATGACCTCTGCCGGGAGAGGGACAGGGGGAGTGCGACCCTTTTGATTCTCCTGGACCTCTCAGCGGCTTTCAATACCATCGACCATGGTATCCTTCTGGATAGGTTGTCTGGGTTGGGAGTTGGAGGCACTGCACTGCAGTGGTTCCGCTCCTACTTGGATGGCCGATTCCAGAAGGTGGTGCTGGGGGATTATTGCTCTGTGCCATGGCAATTGTGCCATGGGGTTCCACAGGGCTCTATTCTATCCCCCATGCTGTTTAACATCTACATGAAACCGCTGGGGGAGGTTATCTGGAGGTGTGGGCTGAGGTGCCATCAATATGCAGATGACACCAGCTCTACTTCTCTTTCTCATCAAAACCAGGTGAGGCAGTGGCTGTTCTGAACCAGTGCCTGGGCACGGTAATGGACTGGATGAGGGCCAATAAACTGAAACTCAATCCAGACAAGACGGAGGTACTGTTAGTGGGTGGTTTGTCTGCCCGGCTAGGTGATAATCAACCTGTTCTGGAGGGTGTTGCACTCCCCCTAAAGGATCAGGTTCGTAGTTTGGGGGTGCTCTTGGATCCAGAACTGTCACTTGAGGCACAGGTGAACTCAGTGGCACGGAGCACTTTTTATCAGCTTAGGCTGGTATACCAACTACGCCCTTATCTGGACAGAGATAGCCTAGCTACAGTTATCCATGCTCTGATAACTTCTCGTCTGGATTACTGCAATGCGTTTTATGTGGGGCTGCCTTTGAAAACGGTCCGGAAACTTCAGCTGGTCCAAAATAGGGCAGCAAGATTGTTAACAGGGACTGGCCTGCGAGCAGATATTACGCCAGTACTTTTCCAGCTGCACTGGCTGCCGGTCCATTTCCGGGCCCGATTCAAAGTGCTGGTGTTAACATTCAAAGCCCTTAACGGCTTGGGGCCAGGTTACCTGAAGGATCGCCTCCTCCCGTATGTGCCTGCCCGGACCTTAAGATCATCATCAGCGGCCCTTCTCCGTGAGCCCCTGCCAAAGCAAGTGAGGCGGGTGGCTACTAGGAGGAGGGCTTTTTCTGTTGTGGCACCCCGGCTCTGGAATGAGCTCCCTAGTGAGGTTCGCCTGGCGCCTACATTGTACTCCTTTCGGCGCCAGGTGAAGACCTTTTTATTTTCCCAGGCATTTTAGCTTTCTAAATTTTTATCTTTGCTGTTTTAAATCTGTATTTTAAACTCCTGTACTGCTGCTAGGTTTTATTGTGGTTGTATTGTTATATTGTGGTTTTAATGTTCTATATATTTTAAATTGCTTTATTGTGTGTTGTTTGGTTTTAGTTTTTGTGAACCGCCCAGAGAGCTTCGGCTATTGGGCGGTATAGAAATGAAATAAATAAATAAATAAGTTCAGTGACCGCACTATCATGGCTATCAGGGACATTCAGATCTTTCCTGTATAGTTCTTCTGTGTATTCTTGCCACCTCTTCTTAATCTCATCTGCTTCTGTTAGGTCCCTGCCTTCTTTGTCCTTTATCATGCCCGTCTTTGCACAAAACGTTCCCTTGAGATCTCCAATTTTCTTGAAGAGATCTCTAGTCTTTCCCATTCTGTTGTTTTCCTTGATTTCTTTGCATTGTTCATTTAAGAAGGCCTTCTTGTCTCTCCTTGCTATTCTCTGGAACTCTGCATTCAGTTGGGTATATCTTCCCCTTTCTCCCTTGCTTTTCTCTTCCCTTCTTTCGTGAGCTACTTGTAAAGCCTCATCAGACAGCCACTTTGCTTTCTTGCATTTCTTTTTCTTTGGGATGGATTTCGTTGCTGCCTCCTGAACGATGTTACGGACCTCCGTCCATAGTTCCTCAGCCACTCTGTCTATCAGGTCTAATCCCTGAAATCTATTCCTCACCTTCACTGTATATTCATCAGGGATATGATTTAGGTCATACCTGAATGGTTTAGTGGTTTTCCCGACGTTCTTCAATTTAAGCCGAAATTTTGCAAGAAGCAGCTCATGATCTGAGCCACAGTCAGCTCCAGGTCTTGTTTTTACTGACTGTATGGAGCTTCTCCATCTTTGGCTGCAAAGGACATAATCAATCTGATTTCGATATTGACCATCTGGTGACGTCCATGTGTAGAGTCGCCTCTTGTGCTGTTGAAAAAGAGTGTTTGCTATGATCAGCATGTTCTCTTGGCAAAACTCTATTAGCTTTTGTCCTGCTTCATTTGGTACACCAAGGCCATGCCTGCCTGTTATCCCGGTGATTTCTTGACTTCCTACTTTAGCATTCCAATCCCCTAGGATGAAGAGGACATCTTTTTTTGGTGTTAGTTCTAGAAGGTGTTGTAGGTCTTCATAGAACCGATCAACCTCAGCTTCTTCGGCCTCAGTGGTTGGGGCATAGACTTGAATTACTGTGATGTTGAATGGTTTGCCTTGGATTCGTACTGAGATCATTCTATCATTTTTAAGATTGTACCCCAGTACTGCTTTTCCCACCCTTTTGTTGACTATGAGTGCTACTCCATTTCTTCTAAGGGATTCTTGCCCACAATAGTAGATATGATGGTCACCTGAATTAAATTCGCCCATGCCTGTCCATTTTAGTTCGCTGATTCCCAAGATGTCGATGTTCAATCTTGCCATCCCATGTTTGACCACCTCCAGCTTACCTTGATTCATTGATCTGACATTCCAGGTTCCTAAACAATATTGTTCTTTACAGCATCGGATTTTCTTTTCACCACCAGACACATCCACAGCTGAGTGTCCTTTCGGGTTTGGCCCAGCCGCTTCACTCTTTCTGGCGCTACTTGGAACTTCCCTCTGCTCTTCCCCAGTAGTATATTGGACATCTTCCGACCTGAGGGGCTCATCTTCCGGCGTCATCTCTTTTAGCCTTGTGAAACGTTCCATGGGGTTTTCTTGGCAAGAATATTGGAGTGGGTTGCCATTTCCTTCTCCAGTGGACCACATTTTGTCAGAACTCTCTGCCATGACCTGTCCGTCTTGGGTGGCCCTGCACGGCATAGCTTATGGCTTCACTGAGTTACGCAAGCCCCTTCGCCACAACAAGGCAGTGATCCATGAAGGGGAAAAATGGGCTTACTGGAGCTTTTTTCTCCAGCCTAAAGGGCAGGGCCTTGTCTCGCCTGTCTGATACTGATGAAATAGTTGTGCTAGCTTAGCCTTGTGACTGAGGGTGGGAGCTGGGGGTCCAGTCTGACTTCTGCCATCGACTGAGGAGGTAGCTTTAGCCAAGCCACGAGAATCAGCCTTCCACTATCGCTGTAGAGATAACAGTGCTGGCCTCACATAGAGGGCCGTTGTGAAATAATGTGCATCAAGCATTTTGAGCAATGAGGAAACGGACTACATAAATACAAAGAATTAGTGTGAGGTATTTCAGTCAGGAGGGGAAAACTGCAGGGTTTGGCTGCCAGGGCAGTTCCCAAACATGCTGTGTTCTGGGGCTGCCCTGAGGCTCCGGAATGGTTTTCTAGCCCTGTTTGAAGGCCCATCGGGGAGTGAAGGCAGTAATTAAAGCTCTGGACTTACTGCTCTCCAGGGAGAAGGCTGAGCAGACCGTCTGGAACCGGTTGCGTCACCTCACGTCTCTGAAGTCCAAACGGCCTTGGTCGCAGGTGCCTCTACGGATTGGGATTTTAGGTAAAGAAAAAGCTCTGAGCAAACACAGTTGCAAGGTGAAGGAGCACAAATTGGCATCCTGGAGCAGGTCTCAAAGAGCTCTTGGAATACATGTTAGATATCATGCTCCAGCCCTAACTTGCACTCACATCAGGGAATGGGTGGGTGGATTTCCCCAGCCTCTGTGCAGAACGAGCTCTAAACGATGGCTGTGACTCTGAGCATGGGACCAGGGAATGGCTCCTATACCAGATTGTTCTGGGTCTTGGAGCCAGCCGTTGCCAAAAGTGATCCTGGTTTTCCGTTCCCCATACCTGACTTGTGCCTAGTTTGTTGGCGTCTGGGGGCTGGTTCACGCGCACACGCTGGTCCTTTGATAACTGCAGCATCCAGAGATGCTTTGCATGTGTAAATGGGCCATCATAGACCAAATGCCATAAACAGAGTGTCCGTTTTACTTCGGGTGCTATGCCTTTTACTGGAGTCAGTTCACGCATTCAGGCCTGCCCTGAACCAGTAGCACAGCGAGGCCCTTGGCGTTGCCCTTTCAAACAGCTGAAACCTTGGAGAGCAGCTGCCAGTTAGCGTTGGCAGTACTGAGCTGGATTGCCCAGTGGTCTGACTCGGTGTGAAGCGGCTTCCTGTGTTGCTGAGTGTCTGCTTGACCTTCCCTTCCCATGACCTCTGCGCCTCGGCCGGTCCCATGCAGATCTCCCCACCAGTGCGTTTGACATGCTCCCCAACTTGCTGTTCTTCTCCCCCGCAGGCTGCATGGCCGAGAGGCTGAAGGAGAGGATCTTGGACCAGGAGAAGTTAGTTGATGTTGTGGCCGGGCCAGACGCTTACCGGGACCTTCCCCGGCTCCTAGCAGTGGCCGGGTCTGGCCAGCAAGCCGCCAACGTCCTCCTCTCCCTGGATGAAACGTATGCCGACATCCTGCCTGTCCACACCAACGCCAGAGCGACATCGGCATTTGTGTAAGAGCTGGGCAGACCCGTTGCGTCTTCATTTGGGCTCAGCACCTGAGCGATGGCGAGTTCCCCGGGGATTGCAAATACCTGAGACCTTCTTCATAGTAGTCTGAGCTCTCTTGGAGATCCTCAGCATCTCAGCAACTTCACACGTGGCCCTGATTGCCTCTGGCTTGCACAGGCTGGTTCGTCAAGAACCAGGCCCCAAGGGATGAAGATGTGTGGTTCCAAAATGATGCCCCTGTGCTTTTTTTTTTTAAAAAAAAACCTCTGTGGATCTCAGATTTTGTTTCTTAAAAAGTGAGATGCTAGGCCTCTTGTTTTCAGGAACGAACGATTTGAAGAAAATGTAGCTGGCATCTCTCAAAGGCCTGGAAACGAAAGGCAGGGCTTTTTGGATGAGCTGCATCGTACGTGTGCATTGGCCTTCAACCCATGCTCCTTTTCCTCCTTGCCTTTTACCACCCACAGGAGGTGGGTTTCCCAAAGTACTCTGAATTCTGGAGCAAAAAATCCTGGGGGTCCCAGGGCATGGTCTGAAGGCACATGAGGCAGCCACCTTGCTGAAGCTAAGCAGGCTTGGGTCTGGTCAGTGCTTGGAGGGGAGGCCCCCAGAGAACCACATGCAGCCACCTTGAGTTCCGTGATGGAAGAAAGGTGGGATGCAAATAAATAGACACTCCCAGCCTAAACGTAAATGTTGCAGTTGGAATAGAAATGGCATCTGCAAAATTACATACTTGGCATCCTTTATTCCAGCCTTCTCCAGTGTGGCACCCTCCGGATGTTTTGGGCTACAACTGTACCAGCCGCAGCCAACACGGCCAGTGGTCAGGGATGATGGGGATTGTAGCCCCAAAACTTCAAAGCGTGCCACATTGCGGGAAGGCTGCTTGATACTGATGGCAGAAAGTTGACAGTATGGGTCGGGTTCGGAATGTTCATCTGTGCCATTGGGAACTGGGGCTTGGGGGTGGGGCGGCCGGCTGAGTTGCTCTGTGTCCCGGTCAAGATGGAAAGGGCCTAAAGCTGGCCAGAGTGTTTGCCTCTTTCCCCCTGAATTGCGTCCTCCCACAGGTCCATCATGCGTGGCTGTGACAACATGTGCGCGTACTGCATTGTGCCCTTCACCCGTGGCCGTGAACGCAGCCGGCCCGTGGCCTCCATCCTCCAGGAAGTGCAGATGCTCTCGGATCAGGTGATGTTCCTTACTTTGTTATTAAGAACATCTATATTTTATTTATTCATTTATTTACATAATTTATATACTGCTCTGCGTCCACAAAATATCCGAGCAGCAAACAATAAAAGCGAAATAATAATACAAATAATATTAAAATAGCAATAAAAATAAAGATAATAAAAATACAGAATTAAAGCCTTCCAAATCAGATTGTGCCGAAAATGAAACCATGTTGGTGCCTGCCTGATACCAACCGGCAGGGAGTTCCACAGAGAGGGAGCCGATTCACCAAAGGCTCCACTCGGAGTAGATTCCAAATGGCCCGCAGGTCCATCCCGAACCACCAGGAGTGGCTCATCTTATATGTAGCCCCATAACAAAGTTCTCTGTGCTGCTTATAATAGCAATAAAACCAGAAACTGCAACTCGAAACAATAACTGATAAAGCAGAGAATAGAAGAGTTTAAAAGGGTGGTGGTGGGCTTTTCTCCAGTAGCCACCTGTGAGACCTCACTGGGTGGGGGCACCTCACCAGGTGTGACGGGCGCTGGGCTGCCTTTTCCCGCGATGAAGACTGAGGAAACATGTAAGCGGAAGTCGCGGGGGGAGGTCACAGTCATAGAATCATAGAATAGTAGGGTTGGAAGGGGGGGCCTACAAGACCATCGAGTCCACCCCCCTGCTCAATGCAGGAATCCCAGTCAGAGCATCCCTGACAGATGGCTGTCCAGCCTCGTCTTGAATGCCTCCAGCATGGGAGAGCCCGCCACCTCCCTCGGGAATGGGTTCCATTGTTGTATTGCTCTAAAAGTCAGGATGTTTCTCCTGATGTTCAGCCGGAATCTGGCTTCCTGTCACTTGAGCCCATGATTCCGTGTCCTGCACTCTGGGATGATCGAGAAGAGATGCTGGCCTTCCTCTCTCTGACAACCTTTCAAGTACTTGAAGAGCGCTATAGTCCCCTTCCCCGCTCTTCAAAATGCATGTGAGAAACATGGCTGCAAGCAGTTCAGAACTGGTTCGGCTGTCTTCTCTCCCCCCACCCTCCAGAATGTCTGTCTGTGGAGTGTGGAGCAGGATCAATGTCATTATTGTGCCGAATGAATGAAATGCCAAGGGTGGAATTGCTGCCGTGGCCGGGCAGCTCTGCTGGCGGCCCAGGGCTGCTGCTGCTGCTGCTGCTGTTGCTGCTGTCAGTGCTGCTGAAGCCTGCTGGATCTCTCTGTGAAAGAGCGCCCCCCGGTGGTGCTTGCAGGCAGGATGGGGCTCTGGAGTTTCTAAGAGCATCAAAAGTAGGGATGTATGAGAAATTGGTTTCAGTTTGTTTTTGATGAGGGGTTACCCAGTTTACACCTTCTGGACCAAACACGGACTAGGATGCAAAATGTGGTTGAAGTCCGGACATTTCTGAGCTTGCGGTGTGATTCATGGAGCAAAAAAAATGCATTCGGCAGCATGCATATATTCGAAAAATGTGCACGAGAAAATGAGTACTTTTAAAAATGTGCACAACTGCGCTTTAATCAGTGGAGAAGAATGCGTACATTTCAAAGATCTACACAATTGATGCATCCATTTGGAAGATACCCATGAAAATACACACAAGAAACAAAGCTCGCCATCTGATATGGACTCAAATGAGATTTGAGATGGAATGTAGAGAACTCCGGCAGCTCGGAGAGCGGGAGGAGAAGTTGAACGTGGTTTGGAACAGGCTTCTCTTCTCATGGTATCCAGACCTGTTTTCTAGTCCCCTTTGTACAGGTTTCTGAAACTATATAGAATGCTGCAAAACATTTAGATCACTGCAGTGCACTTGAGGTGAGGCCAGCCTTGCGCTTTGTCCGGGTGTCTCGGCTCGTGCAGGATGTGAGGCCAGGATGCCGAGTGGGTGTGCACGTGCTACACTGGGGCTGAAGCATCTGCTCCAGCCGCCTCTTACCCGCCCAGCCAGGTTCATGGTCTTGCTCTTGGTCCATGGAGCCCTTCTGAACAGCTTGGGAGCAGGTTACCTGGCAGATCGCCTGCCCTGTTGCGACCTGTGCGTTCTCTGAGGTCCTCGGAGGAGGCCTCGCTGGTTCTGCCACGACCGGCAGGTTAGGAGCGCAGTTCCCCTTTCAAACGGCCTTCCGCTCTGGGTTCTCTCGGTCCCCTGTCCCCATTCCATAACACTTCCCTTTTGACCAGACTTTTCCAACCTGGTGTCCACCAGATGTGTTGGACTGCAGTGCCCAGCATCTCCCAGCCAGCCGCTGGGGCGGCCGCTTTAGATGATGCTTGTCTTTCCTGATACTGACAGCCTGGCCGGCCGATCCCTTGCAGGGCGTCAAGGAGGTGACCCTCTTGGGCCAGAATGTCAATAGCTACCGGGACACCTCAGAGGCCCAGTTCCTCTCGGCGCCGGCGGCTCCCACTCGTCTGAGCCGCGGCTTCAGCACCATCTACAAAACCAAGCAGGGTGGCTTGCGCTTTGCGGAGCTCCTGGACCGCGTGTCTGCAATTGACCCGGAGATGAGGATCCGTTTCACTTCCCCACACCCCAAGGACTTCCCGGATGAGGTGGGTTTGACCCTGGCGTGGGCACTCTGGCCGGGAGCAACTGGTCGCCAACAGGCCGGCGCTCCACTGATGGCTGCTCTGTCCTTGGCAGGTCTTCCAGCTCATGCGGGAGAGGCACAACGTCTGCAAGCAGCTGCACCTCCCTGTCCAGAGTGGCAGCAGCCGTGTCCTGGAGGCCATGAGGAGAGGGTGGGTAAGAGGCAATGGCTGTACGGGGGTGGGGGGGATGTTTTGCCTTGCTCTTTAAAACGGCTGGCTCCTGGCCCCTGAGGCAGTGTTACCTGGCCCGTGGCATCCTTACTACGTTATTGCCAAGCGGTCAAAAGGTTTGCTCCCAGTTCCACTAATAAGGGCAGACAATGTCCGTGGGTTGTAAAAAAGCAGTTCTTCCACAGGTTCAGCGTTGCTTTGCTGTTTGGTGTAGGCAAGAAGGATGTGATATTTAAATGCATGTATCTGTGTGTCATACGATGCCTGAGGTGGCATCTCTGCTCCCTGACTTTGCCCCTTCCTCCCAGGTACACACGGGAAGCTTACTTGGAGCTTGTGCACCACATCTGGGATTCTTTACCAGGTAGGTGCTGCCCGTTGCTGCTGCTCTGCTCCCTGTTGGACGTCTTTACAGATGTAAACATAACTTAGGGGGTGGGGGGTGTATGTAGAGGAAGCCGTGGGCCAGGGCTGGGGCTGCATTGCATGAGGTGTTTGTTTTTTAAAAGTTGGAATGTGTTTCTGCTGCTGCAGCCTTCCTCAACCTGCTGCTGTCCAGATGTGCTGAACCACAACTGCCAGCATGCCCCAGCACATGTGGAGGGCACCAGGTTAGGGAAGGCTGTGCTGCTGAACTCTCTTAGTATCGATCACTTGTGCCTACTGGACAAGAGAGCCTGGGGGAGGTTGGCGGGGGCACTGGAGGATTCAAGGCAAAGGTGAGGTAGCTGTGTTTTCTGTTGCACTTTTTCTTGTGGCAAGGTCCATCACAATTCTTTGCTCACAACACCATGGTGAGGTAGGACAGGCGGAGAGAGAGAGAGAGAGAGAGAGAGAGAGCAAGCAAGCAACATGCCTGATGCCCTCTGGTGTGGTTCATGGCTGACCTGGACAGGGACATGGGGGTGGTGTGTGAGTGGGGGTCCCTTATCCCAGCCTGCAGCTGGGAATCCTTCTTAGCCCTGTTCTGTCTTCTGAGGTTTTACCCAATGTGCCCTTTATGTCCTCAAGCTTTTCTTTGCAGCAATATGGACTAGAAAGTTGAGTTTTGATTCTCAACTTGTCTTTCAGAAGAGCTGAGTTGGCTGGGATCCACTCCCTGCTCTAATGGCGTGTTCACGCTTTCCCTTGGAAATGAGGGGTTGAGGAGGATTGTAGCATCTTCCCCTCAGTTGTTTCTAAAACAATTTTGGACACCGTTATTCCAGTGCTGAGCTGCTAGGATGTTCTTCGTGAGGTTTAGTTCTGTGTGTGTGTGCGTGTGCGCGCGTGCGACAGACCGAGACACAGCCGCCCTGTTTGCTCCCATCCATCATTTACCAACTGTGCCACCCGCTTGCTGCTGCTGAGTGCCGCGTTTTGGCCCTTTGCGTGGCAGGTGTCACCCTCAGCAGCGATTTCATTGCCGGCTTCTGCGGGGAGACGGAGGCTGACCACCAGGAGACGCTGTCGCTCCTTCGCCAGGTGCGCTACAACATGGCTTTCATCTTTGCGTACAGCGAGCGCCAGGTAAGAGCTGGATCCAGTGCAGAGTCAGTGGAACACGCCCCAGGTTCACACAACCCGGAGGCTGCAAGTCAGGTCCAAGTCTCAGATCCTTAACCCAGCCTTCCCCAACCTGGTGCCCTCCAGCTGTGTTGGACTGCAACATCCCCTGTAGCTGGCTGGAGGATGCTGGGATTTGTAGTTCCAACACATCTGGAGGGCACCAGGGTGGGGAAGGCTGGGTTAACCTCCCCGTGAGCTCCTGGACTTACCCTGACCCTACAGCGGAGAGAGCGTGTTGACGCTATCTTAAAGTAGGTTCCAACCCGTTGCGTGTTGGCACAGGTGCCACAATCCCGTGTTCCTTGTTGCAGGATTTTTTACTTACTGAAAAGCCAGAGTGCAGGGAGCCTTGGGCGAGAGCGTGGGATTCTGGCGGTGGAGGAGAGGAGGGCTCGCTCGTGTGGCCCGGGCCTCTGGGGGCAGGGCGGTGTATATGCTGGTGGCTAAGACTGCCGCCCTATGCGCACTTGTTGGGAGTAAGCCACAGCAAAGTCAGGAGGATCTGCTGCTGAGTCAGCGTGGATCGGGTAAAGCAACAAAAAGACTTGCTGCAGACGCGCATCATCTGCCGTGGAGGCTGGCTGCGGGAGAGCCCCAACTTTGCCTTAAAAAACATCCCCAGTTTTCCTGGGCGGCACCTGCTGAGGGAAATGCAGCGGTTCCTCCCATCTTCTCCCACTGCCTTCACCCCTCCCTGCTGCTCCTTTTCTTGCCAAAAAATTGCAAATGCTCTGAATGTTGAAAGTGGCATGTGTGAGGGGGAACAGCGTAAACGTACAGGCGGTGTTCGCGTGTGCCTCGTGTATATCCCCATCACCGCTTTGCAGGGCCACAGAACTCTGTTGCTGCCATGATGTGAGTGCAGCTGTAAAATCCAGCTGACCCTCTTGCCAGGATCCAGGGCTCCTGCCTGGGGTAGCGCTCGTCTCTGGGTCACTGGTGCTCTGTTCCCCCAGAAAACCCGGGCATTTCACCGGCTGCAGGACGACGTGCTGCCAGAAGTGAAGCAGCGCCGGGTCCAGGAGCTCGTGGCCGCCTTCCGGGAAGAGGCTTCCCGGGCCAATGCAGCCTCTATGGGCCA
This sequence comes from Heloderma suspectum, assembly GCF_057233095.1. NCBI lineage: Eukaryota > Metazoa > Chordata > Lepidosauria > Squamata > Helodermatidae > Heloderma > Heloderma suspectum. The sequence continues at coordinate 313,339,315 of NC_139461.1, read as the reverse complement.
AGCGCAGGTCGTCTTAGTGGAGGGGGTGAGTGCCACTTCAATCAGTGCCCCAAGAGCTGAGTGGGCCAGCGTCGAGAGCTTTCTCTCCCTCGCGCTCCGCGTCCCGTGCCTGCTCCATTTGTGGGCAGAGGTCAGCAGCTGTCTGTTTCAGAACAGGAGCTGTGCGGGGTCGGCCCTGATCCCGATGTTCAGCCCTGGGAAGAGAAGAACGAGTGGTGGGAGGTGGGAGGGGATAGCAGTTTTCAGGCACCTAAGGGGCTGGCACAGAGAAGAGGGCCACAACCTGTCCTCTGTCACCCAAGATCGTAGGACCAGAAATCATGGGCTTACGTTTCAGGAACACATATCTTGGTTGAACACCAGGAAAACCTTCCTAACAGTCGGGGCAGTCAGACCACGGAGCTAGCTGCCAAAGGAGGGGGTGGGCTCTTTGCTGGGGGTCTTCAAGCAGAGACTGGATGGGCACCTGTCAGAGGTGATTTAAACTGGATTCCCGCCCTGAGCAGGGGGCTGGATTTCATGGTCTCAGTGGCCCCTTCCAGCTCTGTGATGTCCAGACCAGCTTAATGTTTAGATGCGAGGCCCTAAACAAAGATCCCTGGTGCCAGCGTCTTCTTTTGAGATGCTGGGTGGCTAGATGCGCCTGCCGGTTCTTTCGCTCTGCTCCCGCTACACGGAGCGAGACCATCCTCTCGAAGATGGAAAACCACCACGGCAGTCTCTCCATTGGCCGCAGGTTTCCATTTCAGAGGTGGGACCAAGTTGCCCCTGGTGAGGAAGCATCTCTTTAGTTTCTACCGAGTCTGCATCTGGATCATGCACCTGGGGTGGGCAGCGTGTGGCCCTCCGGATATTTTGGCCCACAGTTCCCATAATTCCTCACCTTTGGCTATGCTGGCTAGGGCTGATGGGAGTTGTGGGCCAAAACATCTGGAGGGCCACACGCTGCCCACCCCATCTTAGAATTAGGAGTTTTGAAACCCCCGGATATATATCTGCAAATAAGCATGTGGATCTCCTCCAGACTCGTTATTAAGCCACCTGCTTATTGCAGGACCACATTAGCAGTTTGCAGCATTTTCACGACCCAGCCAGCAATGTCATTTAACCCTTTCAGTATCAGATTATTGCTCCATAGGTATGTTTTGATTCCAATTGCACCATTAGACAGGGATTGCTGAATTTTGGGGCCCGGTTTTTATTATTTATTGCGTTTTTATCCCACCCTTTTTCCTCTTGCAAGGAACCCAAGGTGGCTTACATAGTCCTCTTCCTCCTCCCCCCTCTCCATTTTATCCTCACAACAACCCTGTGAGGTAGGTTGGGCTGAGAGTCAGTGACTGGCCCAAAGTCACCCAGGGAGCTTCCATGGAGGAGGACTCCATGGGACTGGGGGCCGGGAGATCTGGGCTCAACGCTCTAGCCACTGCACCACGCTGGCATAGAAAGGCAAATAGATCAGAGGGGTTCAGCATGCGAGTTGCTCTACTGATCCACTTCCTTCTCGTATGAGTGTCCACCAGCCCCCTAGGACCTGTGTGAAGAAGTCTTTCCTCCCCCCAGCAGCTCCTTCATTCACTGGAGCGGTGTGGGAAGCATCCTGCGGAGGGGACTCCCCCTCTGCCCTGGCGACAGCGGGATTGACTCCGGGTGGGACACTGACTTTCTGGGGAGGGAATTGACGCTCCCCCCCACCTCTCGCTTTTCCAGCCCAGTAAGCGCTCCCCCTTGGAGATGTGTGGCAGGAATGACGGCAACATCAAAGTGGTCTTCCCTGACGTGGAGATGGAGGACGGCACTGGCGTAGGATCCGCAGTCCGAGCCCAGCCGGGCGATTACGTCCTGGTGGAGGTGATTTGCCACTCTTCTGCTTCTCTGGGGAGTAGCTGGCAGCTGGCTGCGGTTCTCTAGGGAGCCGCTTTGCTTTGCTTCAGTTGCATCTTATTTTTAAGAGAGTCATCGCCTGGCTGGATCTATCCACTGGACCCTCTAGTTGGGCATCTGGTCTGCCAGCCGTGGGCAACCACACGTCCCTGGGACGCTCACAAGCAGGGCAGAGGGGTGATGTCCCCGTCGTGTGTGGCGTGCCTCGCGCATCTGGTGGCCGTTGGTGCTGTGGTGGGGAGGGTGCCGCTGATCCAGGATGTTGCCCTGCTCTTTGTAGTCCTGAATGGACAGCCTTCTGTCTACACCTATTCGTGCTGTTGCTACTCCTGTCGTCACAACATGTACTTTTGATGGTCCAGTGCTTGGGGAGGGCTGTGGCTCCGGGGCAGAGCCCAGGCTGTACCTGCAGAGTGCCCCAGGTGGTCTCTGGCATCTCCATTTAAAAATAATCCCTTAGGCAGTGGGAAAGATCCCCCTTCCAAATGGCTCTGGAGAGCTGCTGCCCCCAGTCAAAGGAGACCCGGCGTGCAAACCTCAGGGCCTGGGGCCCCAATCCAGCCCTCCTAGATGGCCATGCCCCTTTTCCTGGCTCTGCCCCCTTTCCCCAGCCACGGATTATGCTGGTATTCTTAGCCCCGCCCCGCCCCTCCCAGCCCACTTTTAGAGTGTGGCCCCCAAGAGCTTCTCCACCATGGCACGTGGCCCCGGGCGGAATCGGGGTCCCTGAAGCTGGCAGTCCTGGCCTTGATGGGCCAGCGCCTGACGCAGCAGAAAACAGGCAGCTCTTCATGGTTTGGAACGGCCTCAAATGCGCTCCGTATCTTTAGACGTTACTCACTGCACTGACCGTATATGCTCACCCAGTTACACGTCACTTCCACTCACTCAGGGCTACGTAGAGCTGGTGTTTCCCTGTGTCCTGCCTGCCAGTTCCAGCAGCTGATGGCCAAGGGCCTCTTTCTGGAAAGAGCAGGTCATCGCTGCCACCTGTGGCTCCGGGGGGGATGAGGCTGTGGGCCTGGGGAGGCGCTCGGCCGCACTGGCTCCTGCCTGGCCATGGCCTGGGGACAAGGAAGATCAGCCTGGCTGTAGCTGGCCTCACCTCAGCGCATACGCGGAGGGCCTCTGGTGCTTCTGGTGCGAGTCTCAGAGGTGGCTCGCAAGGCAAATTGGAGGCTTTTCTTCTGCATGGGATCTCTGGGGCCTCTCCCTGTCCCTGGGCAACCCGTGAGTGCCATGCTGATACAAACAGGTCGGCCAGCTTGAGCTCCTGCCTTGGCGAGACGCGTTTGCAAGGCACAGCAGGCGCTTTCTCCTTGCGATGCAACAGGCGGCTCCTTTTGCACAGCAGAGGCCGGTGGCTCCGGGGTCGGCGGGGCGGGGCATCCTGGATAGCTGCGTTAGAGTTGGGCACCTCAGAGAGCTCCCTGAGAGTTCTGACTGTTCTGTCTGAAACCTGGAGCGGTTCACCACCCCACTGGCATCGGAGCCCCCAGCCGCCTCTGGTTTGGGGTCTGCCAGGGCTGTGCGCATGCGCCCCACCCCGCCTGACTCTCTGTGTGTCTGCAATTTCCCTCCTTCCAGATCTCCTCTGCCAACTCCCAGACGCTCAAGGGCGTCCCGCTCCGCCGAACCTCGCTCAAAGGATCTACGGCACTTTCCTGACACAGCTCTCGGAGCGGACAAGGGGGTTGCTTGTGGAAAGAAGGACCTCTGGGCTGGGGAATAAAGGCTGGACAAACCTTCCTGCATCCCCGGAAGAGATCATGGCAGGGCTCCTCCTTGGTCCCAGCGTTGCGCAATTCAGTGATGCGGTGGCTCATGCCCCTGCCCCCCTTTCGGCAGGGCCGTGAACTTCCCTGGGCTCCTGCTCCTGCCGAGGTCCAGCCAGCTCTCTTCCTTGTGCTCTCGTGCAGCAGGAAGCTTGGGTGTGATGGCGGAAGAGAGCTGGCCGAGGAGGCACTGATACCTACCGGGAGAAGCAACGGGAGGTGCCGGAAGGACGGGGGATGGCTGGCAGGCTGGCTGCAGTTGCCAGCTGCCTATAAGAGAATGGACTTACACTTTGCATTTTTACTGCCCTTGTTACTTACATAATGTGTGCGCTTCATTTACAGCCCATTCTCTCTAGCCTTCTGGTTGCAACTGCTTGCACACCTGAAGTTCTTGCACCCCCTCCCACTCCACCCGATGTCTGCCTTGGCTTTCTGTCAGGCTCCATCTGTTGACTTTGGGACCAGTGGATCCCTCCTCTAAAGGAAGCATGGCTGACGATGCGCTGCTTGTCTTACAGCCAGCCACCTCCTCCTCCTGTCTGGAGCATTTTTGCACAGCAGCATTGAGGTGGCCGTGAGGCACTTCTCTGTCTGACTGAGGCAGTGTGTGTGGGTGGAAAGAAGTGGAGCAAATAAATGAATGTTTTGAAAGTATGTTGGAATGGCTTGTTCGACACATTTTACTGCAGTACATAAGCTACAGGAGGGAGCTCTGTGCTACCTCCTTACATTCTTAACAGGACTGTATGTACCCATTGCTGGGGGGCGGGCAGGGGGAGTAATCAAAATTCTTTGCCAGGTCAGCATAAACTCCATCCCAAGACAAATTCTACAGCCAGTGTAAATGAAGATGGTGTGCAGGCTTTGGGCTAATTTTGCATGATTTATTTTACCAGATCCATGTGATCCAAGAGACAGAGCAACATACTTTAAGGTGTGTGTGGGGGGCTGTCTCTCATACCCCATAATTTGCAAAATTCTTCCACAGCGGCTCAGGCCATTAAAGTTCAATAACAGCGGTACTAAAAAATGAGCGGACAGCAGCAGTGCAAAAGCAACGTAAAAGCCTCTGAACAAAAGAAGCCCTTGATTCCGGTGGGGGTGGGGGTGGGCTGGCCTTCCCTTGGCCCCAAGAAGCGATTGCTTTTGGCCCCATGGGCAGACTGGGTTCTACAGTTGAGGAGCCACTACCAGGAGGCCCCTCTTTGGGGAAGCTGGGCGCCCAGGGTCAGCCGTCCCTCTGTCAAGTGGAAGCGCCTTGGCACAGCTGCCGGTTCATTGCTGAGGAGGCCATGGGCCTGGGCCGGATGCGGCGGGCTGGGCGAAGAAGCCGGGCTCTGAGTGCCGCTGGCCTGGTTGCTGTTCTGCTCCTGGTCTCGCCCTCTCTCGGATGTGCAGCATTGCCTGGTTCAGAGCAGAGCGCAGGTTACTCCCGTCCTCCCTGCTGTAGCTTTGCTTTAGTAAAGGGGATCATGACTAAGCTCAGACGGCTCTTCTCGCTGCTCTGGGAAGGGTGGGGGTGGGATTGTGCCCCTTGCCCCAATCCGTGACCGCCGCCCGTTGATCTGAAGGTATTGGCCCCTTCCCACAGTTCTTTAAGCATTGGAAGGGGCCTTTGGGATCCCAAAACTAACACTTCTGAGATCCTGGCAGGCCCAAGAGAACACTGGTAGCATATCCAGCCTCGAGTCAAGCCACTCACTCTTCTAAGAAGTGGAAATAGGCTGTACATGGTGCCAAGAGGTGGCCCATGAGGAAGCCAGGCGGGGTGGCTGTCTCGGGAAGTGCGGACGGCAGCAGAGGGGAGATGGGCATTTTGGCCCAATGGGGTCCTAGGCAGCAGGACGATCTGCGCCAGTCCTGTCGAAATGAGTCGGCGCAGCGGAAGAGCAGAGGTGAGCGATATTGCTTGAACTCTTTTAACGTCCAAGACTTGGTTTCCCCCTTTCTACGAGGGACTGGCTGTTGCAAGCAAACATGTTTTCGTTGCATTGGGCATCTCTTACCTCTGAGATGGCCACCCCTGGGTGCGACATGCCCCGCAATGTTGAGAGGGTTGGAGCTTGCTCTCGGTACAGACCTACGAGACACAACATGAGAGTTGTGCGATGGCCCCAAATGTCAGTGCGCTTAAGGCAATAGTGCACTACTAGGTCATTCTCCCAGTATGCATTGAGACACCCCCAGTTTCCCCTGCCCTCTGTCTCCCACAGGGCACAGGGTTTAATTTGGGGCAGGGCATTTCAAATGACAGCAGGATGTGATCCTTTGCGATGACAGAAACGGTCTCTCATCACTGAGGTGAGAACAGCCCTTCCTCATCTGGGGCTGCAGGGACAGGCTCACCGGGAAATGAGTGAGGGGCTTTGCCAGTGGCCAAGCTCACTTACAGTTCAGCACACTGAGGGTTTTTCTCATGACAGCTTCACTCCATGGTTTGTACTGGTCTGTCTGCAAAGGAAGAGAAGCAAGTTTAGAGCTGCTACATGATGGACTCAGGGACACAGCAGCTGTTAGGTGGTGGGCAGCCATACTCTGCTGAAGCCATGATGGAGCGTAGAGGAGGAATTTAAATGAGCAGCAAACAAAGGTCTGGGTCTCTTGACGGCCTGGCATCATGCTTCTTGCCACGAGCAAGGGCCAGTGCTGCATGCCCCTGTTCCAACTTTCCCCAACCTGTTGATCCAGATGTGCTGGATCGCAACACATGATTCCTAGGGAATTATGCGAGTTGTGGTCCAAGACATCTGGAGGGTACTAGGGTGGGGAAGGCTGTCCTATTCCCTTGAAGATGGAGGCCTGAGCACAGGGAGTGCATGGTAACTCACTAGGCTTTGTCTTATCCCATGAGGTTTCTGGATAGAGTTCCTGACACCCACGGCCTGCCTTCTGCAAATGAAAGGGTGTGTGCAAGCACCAGGTTTTTTTCACAGTGTATGAGATCTTAAGGTGGCCATGACTTGGATTCCTGCATTGAGCAGGGGGTTGGACTCTATGGTCTTGGAGGCCCCTTCTAACCCTACTATGATTCTATGAGGTCATGATCCACATAGCCACCTGGATGCTTCTGCTTTCTACTGCCATGTCTATGTTTCCCTCCCTTTTTAATGTCAGTGGGCCAGATCCTTGACCGAGGAGTTCACCATCATACTCTCCAGTGGGGATTCTGAACATATGCAGTGGTTTTTCTAGGAAGCTAAGCGATCGACGGAACCTCCCAGGCCTAAAGAGACTTTGCGAGAGACAGAATTGTGCACCCACCTTTCCCCAAACATGACTTGTTAAATCTAAGAAAAGAAGCGCCAAAGATCAGAAGTGCACTTACAGTGGTACTCGCTACTGCTGTGGAAATTAATACGTTGTCAACCCTGTGAGAGAAACAAACAAGCAGGTGAAGCAAATCAAGTTGAACCTGCAAGGTCAGGCAAGGAATGTGGGTAACCTGCTAACAGAAACAAGCTGCAGGTGACTAAGGGCCATGAAGAGATTAGGTTCCAGCTGTAACATCGAGGGCATGGATGGGAAACCTGCTTCAAAGGAGACAGCACAGGCCCATGGACTCGACAGATTAAAAAGAATCCCAGTGCAAATGATATGATGTGCTGTGCACTTATCCAGCAAATGCCATCTTGGAATCCAGATTAGCTAATTTGGTCTATTATTGCAGCCTCTCCCAATCTGGTGCTCTCCAGATGTGTTGGGCCACAATTCCCATCACCCCTAGGCAAGTAGGCTAGGGGTAATGGGACTTGTACTGTATTATTAGATACCCAGTATGGTTGTGATTCCTTGTTGCTAGGTATATGCTCCTTGACTGTAATAATGTAAGCAGTAGTTAATGTGACAATGTCCTCTGGAACACCAGCCCTTTCATGGCTTCATATTGAGGATGCGTTCAGCTGGCATGCGCCAGCACCCAATGGTTAGCAAACATACAGGACAGTCCAGTAGCCACAAGCAAGCTACCGACGCATGGCATGCCCTGGGCACAGGGATTTAACTCGCAACTAAATTCCAGGCAGGTTCACCTGGCAACAACTGTTTGCAAGATCTAAGAACTAGCATGGTGGGACATGGGACAGCAGCTGCAGTGTTGAATTTGGCGGCAGAGAACTCAGGTTCATCTCTTTGCTCAGCCGTGCAGCTTTGTGGGTGCCCTGAGCAAGTCTCCCACGGTCTGTCCAATCTACCTCACAGGGATGTGGGGCGGTGGTGGTGGTGGTGAGGATAAAAATGCCACTAAGAGTGCCTTGGAAGAGGGGAAGGCCAGAAAGGTAACAAATGGATCAAACAATGATTTCATATCTGGGCAAGAAGACCTGTGAAATTACTAATAATTACATTGGTTAGATTTGGTATTTGTAGGCTGGTAATAATAATCTTGCGAAGAGAAAACTCCCTGGAAAAGACCCTGATGCTGGGAAAGACTGAAGGCAAAAGGAGAAGGGGACGGCAGAGGATGAGATGGCTAGATAGCATCACCGATGCAATGAATATGAACTTGAGCACGCTCCGGGAGAGAGCGCAGGACAGGAAGGCCTGGCGTGCTATGGTCCATGGGGTCATGAAGAGTCGGACACGACTGAACGACTGAACAACAACAATAATAATCCTGGCTGGCCTGTCTTACATGGCTGTTGCGGAGCGTGCTGAGATGTATGCTAAAATAATGCACGCGAAGCTCTCGGAGCACTTGAAATTAGGGGAAGCCTCCTGGCTCCGTGGCTGCAGTCGCTCCGTGGCTCAGCCATGTGTGCTCCCTGCAGAAGCTCCCCAGCTCAGGCCCTGGCAGCATCTCCAGGCAGGGCTGGGGAAAGCTCATCTCTCTGGAACCCTGGAGGCAGCCACTGCCAGCCAACGCACCCCATGCTGAGTCTGCTTGGAATAAGGCAGCTTTCTATGCCCCATGAAATGGGCTATGTAAGTGCTTATTAAATATTATAAGTGCTTTGATAAGAATTTATTACCTGTCTAAAGAAAGCCTGGCTATCAGCTTGCTTCCAGAAACTTCAAAAGTCGCTTTCAGATGAGCTGTCTGCAATATACAATGGGAATCCGTCACTGGTTACCTGAAACTCAATAGTCTTTCCCCCCCTTGCTTTTAAGTATCTTGCACTCAGTGTGGATGGTTCAGGCGCACCAGTGTGCTGCCCTAGTGGAAGGAGAGGCACACAGGCCGTTCATTTCAAGCTGCAGTCTTGCAGAAAGCTTCCATTCAGCTTCCTCAGACTGAAAACACTTACTAGTTTTAGGGTAGACAAGTTGGTGGTGGACTGCCCCCCAGTGTTCGCACATGCCTTAACGCAAAATGACAATGTGGCATTGGCTGGGTTGGCAGTGTACGAAATCCATGGCCCTCTGACACGGAGGATCTTTGCCTTTACAACTCTTCCTTCTGGAACCTGTGAAGAAGAGACACACCAGGCATGAGGGCTAGAGAGAAGTGGGAAGCAAGCCAGCTGCTCTCCAGGAGCTGCAGATGTGCCCCTGGTGAGGTTTTCTTTACAGTCATGCTGAATTTGGAAGGCAGCAGTCAGAATATGCTTGCAAAGCTTCAAATGAGATTTTGCCACCACTCCAGGTGCTGTAAATATTGATTGCTGTTGTCTGTCTCCTAGCTGAGCAGAGCAGAGGAAGCTGCTCCAGCTGGTCTAGGGGCTATACAAGCAAGCAAGCTCCCAGAGAGCGAGCAACCAGGGAGAGCAAACGAGTTCAGCAGGGGAGGTCAAGGGGGAGGCCCCTAATAAATTTTGTTTTCAATTTCTTTTCTTGTAACACACACGTCCATAGTAGTGAGACTCTGTTGTTAACCTCCAGTGAATAGAAGACAAAGCACAGGCTATCCCAGTACCATCAGAAAGCTAGAAACATAAAAGGAATAGAGATTATGGAAGGAAAAGACTCTCCACCTGCAAGATCTGTGCAATGTTCGTTTTCTTGCCTGAGATCAACATGACCTACACGTGCAACAAGTGCAAGTTGATTACATTGTTGTAAGATAAAGTAAGAGGACTGGAGCGCCAAATGCCGAGTGGGGCCAAATGTGTACCCTGGATTTTAGGAAAGCAGATTTTAATACACTCAGAACAATGATCAGTAAGGTCCCATGGCAAGCGACTCTAACGGGAAAAGGAGTCCAAGATGGGTGGGAGCTTTGAAAAAAGGAAATTCTCAAGGCACAATTACAAACAATTCTAACAAGAAAAAAAGGTGGAAGACAACAGAAGAAGCCAATGTGGCTTCACAAAAAGCTTCGAGATGACCTGAAAACAAAAAAGGACACATAAAGGAAGTGGAAGGAAGGCCAAGCAACAAAGGAAGAGTACAGGCAGGTAGCACAGAATTGCAGGGATGGCGTCAGGAAGGCTAAAGGCGGAATGAGCTGAGGCTAGCGAGGGATGCTAAGAGCAACAAAAAGGCTTTCTTCAGATACATGCATAGTAAAAGTCAGAGGAAAGAAATGGTGGTTCAACTACTAAATAAGGATGGCAAAATTTTAACAGATGACAAAGAAAAGGCAGAAGTGCTCAATTCCTACTTTGGCTCAGTCTTCTCCCAAAAGAGGGTCTATGGCCCTCCTGGCAAAGGTGAAGTAGAGGCTGAAGGGGCAGGATTGCAGCTGGAGATCGATAGGCATAAGGGCAAGGAACACCTAATTACTTTGAATGAGTTCACATCTCCAGGGCCAGATGAACTGCACCCTAGAGTAATCAAGGAAGTGGCGGAAGAACTCTCAGAACCACTGTCTATTCTCTTTGAGAAATCATGGAGGACGGGTGAAGTGCCAGATGACTGGAGGAGGGCTCATGTTGTCCTTATCTTCAAAAAGGGCGAAAGGGAGGAACCTAGGAACTACAGACCAGTCAGTCTGACATCAATCCTAGGGGTGGACGAAAGGCACTTACCTTTCGTCGAAGCTTGTTCGCGGTGGGGGGGAGGCGCTTCGCGGCTCCCCCCACGAAGTTCAGGCCGGGGGGGGAGGCTTCCCGCCTCGCCCCGGCCGAAATTCAGACCGGGGGGGAGGCTTCCCGCCTTGCCCAGCCGCGAACTCCATTGTTGTTTTTTTTAAAAAAAAACGCCCCCGTGATAGGCTATGTGACGATTAACGTAGCCTATCATGGCTAGATCTGCAAAGTCAGCCGTGATAGGCTACGTTAATCGTCACGTAGCCTATCATGGGTGACTTAAAAAAAAAAAGCGTACGCTAATGGCGGCCCCCATAGGGAGCCGCCATTCGCGTTCCTTATTTAGTCGCCGTAGTCTACGTAAATCTTTACGCAGACTACAGCGACCAAATAAGGAACGGGAATGGCGGCTCCCTATGGGGGCCGCCATTATCCGTACGCGCTTTTTTTTTTTTAAGTCACCCGTGATAGGCTACGTGACGATTAACTACGTGATAGGCTACGTGACGATTAACGATTAACCGTGATAGGCTACGTGATGAGAGCCAGTGTAGTGTAGTGGTGAGAGTGACGGACTGGGAGCCGGGAGATCCGGGTTCTAGTCCCCACTTGGCCATGGAAGCTCACTGGGTGACTTTGGGCCAGTCACAGACTCTCAGCCCAACCTACCTCACAGGGTTGTTGTTGTGAGGATACAACGGTGAGGAGGAGGATAATGTAAGCCGCCTTGAGTTCCTTGCGAGAGGGAGAAAGGCGGGGTATAAATGCAATAAATAAATAAATAAATATCACGGCTGACTTTGCAAAACTAGCCGTGATAGGCTACGTTAATCGTCACGTAGCCTATCACGGGGGCGTTTTTTTTTTTTCTTTGATTGGAATGGCGGCGGCAGCCGGTCAAAAGACCGGCTGCCGCTCCCGCCCCGGACGAACACCCGCCAAACCGCCGGCTGGACCCGCCGCCGGCTGGACCCGCCGCCGGGAGGGACATTCGGCAAAGGTAAGTCCCGTCCCGGGGGGGGGGGTGCGGAGGATTTCTCCCCGAAACTTGTTCGGGGGGCCGAACACGTTGGCGCTCGCCCCCCCGAAGTTTCTGGGAGAAATTCTCTGCCATCCCTAATCAATCCCTGGGAAAATTCTGGAGCAGATTAGAAAGCGATCCATCTGTAAGCACCTTGAAAACAATGCAGTGATTACTGGAAGCCAACATGGATTTGCCAAGAACAAATCCTGCCAGACTAATCTGATCTCTTTTTTGGATCAGGTAACCTCCCTTGTGGACTGTGGGAATGCTGTGGACATCATATATCTCGACTTCAGCAAAGCTTTCAACAAAGTGCCCCATGATATCCTGATGAGCAAACTAGCTCAAAGTGGGCTAGATGAAACAACTATCTGGTGGATAGTTGACTACAGAACCAGACTCCAAGAGTGCTTATCAATGGGATCTTCTCAAACTGGGGAGAAGTAACAAGCGGGGTACTGCTAGGCCCAGTCCTGGGCCCAGTGCTCTTCAACATTTTTATTAATGACTTGGGTGAGGCGATGCAGGGAATGCTTGTCACATTTGCAGATGATACAAGATTGGGTGGGATAGCTAATACCCTAGAAGACAGAAACAAAATTCAAAGTGATCTTGATAGGCAGAAAACAACAGAATGAAATTTAATAGGGACAAAGGCCAAGTTCTGCACCTAGGAAAAGAAACCAAATGCACAGTTACAAGATGGGGGATACTTGGCTCAACCACACTACAAGCGAGAAGGATCTTGGAATTGTTGTCGATCACAAGCTGAATATGAGCCAACAATGTGATGTGGCTGCAAAAAAGGCAAATGCTCTTTTGGGCTGCATTAATAGAAGTATAGCTTCCAAATCCCGTGAAGTACTAGTTCCCCTCTACTCAGCACTGGTTAGGCCTCACCATGACTACTGTGTCCAGTTCTGGGCACCACACTTTAAGAAGGATGCAGACAAACTGGAGAGGGTTCAGTGGAGGGCAGGATGAAGCTGGACAGCCATCTGTCAGGGATGCTCTGACTTGGATTCCTGCATTGAGCAGGATGTTGGACTAGATGGTCTTGTAGGTCCCTTCCAACCCTACTGTTCTATGATTCTATGATTCTGTGGAATAAAATTCGTATTGACCCATTCTCCCTACACATTGGAGAAAATGGAAGGTAAAGCACATGGAGAACACACAGCTGGGATTCAGAGACACAGGAAAGGACCAGTAATGATGCGGCAACTACTTCAGTGTGTCGTCAATGAGGTTCTAGTCTCCGTGTTTGATCTGGTCGCCCTTCTTATGCTTGCACTTTAAAGCACAACACCACAGCTGCTAACCTGTGGGAGCAGGCTCCGTTCCTCGGCTGACAAGACACCACCATCACCAAAAACCTGCCAGAAAAAAAGAAAGAGCGTGATTGTTGTGCATGTGCAAAGTGGCATGTTTACTTTCATGCAAGCTACTTTGAAGGATGGAACTAGGCATTGTCTTGCCGAACCTTGCTAAGAAGACGGACCTCTTCAGAGGTCTCCAAGCACTGGGCATCTGTCAGGGATGCTCCAGCTGTGGATTTCTGGAGCCAGTGTGGTGTAGTGGCAAGAGTGTTGGACTGGGAGCCGGGAGATCCGGGTTCTAGTCCCCACTCGGCCACGGAAGCTCACTGGGTGACTTTGGGCCAGTCACAGACTCTCAGCCCAACCCACCTCACAGGGTTGTTGTTGTGAGGATAAAATGGAGAGGAGGAGGATAATGTAAGCCACCTTGGGTTCCTTGCAAGAGGAAAAAAGGTGGGATATAAATGCAATAATAAAAAATAAATAAATTTCCTACACCGAGCAGGGGGTTGGACTCTATCGGCTCCAAGGCCCCCTTCTCCAGCTCTACAATTGTACGTCTCCCATGTGCAGTAAAAGGGATGGTGGCTTTGTAACCCTGATCTCATTAACATTTCCCCAAAGGAAGAAACTGCCTTTCTCCTCAACCCTCCTTCAGCTGTGTTGCATTAAGTGTTGCTCAGCTATTATGGGAGAGAAAACCGCTGTCTCCATTATTTCCCTCACACTTGGCTTCCTATCTTGATCATGCTGCCATCTCCCTCTCCTTCAGTCTCTGCCATTGGCTCCATCCAGAAGGTTCTCCAATCCATGCCAAAGTACAGCTCATCTTTTCTCCTCTCCCCCCGACCTGTCCCCCCTTGCAGGGCCAGCCCAACTTCACAAGGCAACCACGAGAACGGCTTCAACTTCTGTGAGCTGCCCAGAGAGCTTCAGCTATGGGGCGGTATAGAAATACAGTCAGCCATAATCATAAGAACAACAACATTGGAGAAGACATATTTGTAAGGGCACCAATGAAATGGAGTGTGACCAACCCAAAGTGAAGCTCTTTGAGGTCCCATGGATTTCATTTCAGAGCCTTCGTAAGACGTGCATGTGCGCGCTCGCGCACACACACATGCACACCCCTCCATTCCGTGAATAATCATCACAAGTCCGCAGTGTCCTTTGCTTTGGCTGCATTGTGCCAGACACCATTGCTCAGTGCATTTCCATGAGAATTCAGGCCAACATTTTGGGAGGGGAGAGAAGGATGCTGCCATTATTATCCGTAACAATGTGCAACCATCTCAGCAAATAAAGGAGGTTGATGTGCCATATATATTATGATGCCCTGCCCACTTCCTCAAGCACTGAGAAGTTCTAGGGCTCCTGCATGTAGGTTTAGTTTCCTTGGGATGAGAGAGTGGTGGAGGGACTTCTACTCCCTTTCCCATACTTGTTGCATTTACAAATGTACAAGCAGCTCTTAAGCGGGGCAAATACAGCTCTCTAAGCAGGCAGCACGCCTGCTAATCCCTGCGTCAGCTTCCCGGAGAGAAGATAACGGAGAGAGTTATCTTCAGTGCAGATAACTCCAGCAAAAGCTCTCCTCTCTTCACTCTGAGCCCCAGTTGCAAGCTGGCTCCTGCCCATGTTTAGGAACATAGGAGTCACAGCACGGGCCCACCTAGCCCAGGATTGTCAGCACTAACCGGCAGCGGCTCACCAGGGTTTCAGGCAGGAATTCTTCCAGCCCTACCTGGAGAGGCTGGGGATTGAACTTGGACCTTTTGTGCAGGGCCCGGCCATAGCATTTTGCTGCCTGAGGCAAAGAACAAGAGGGCACTCCCTCTCACGCCATGTACAGAAGCTAGCTGGAGCAGCAAATGACTCTTTCTTCGGCACTGGCTGTGGTGAAGAACGTTAGCCTGAAGGCATCAGGCTAATGTGGGGGGCACAGGGCAGGCCGTGTGGCATACAGCTCTCTCCTCCAACATCTTGCTGCCATCTCCTGGCAGTTGCCGCCTGAGGCAACTGCTTCCCTTTGCCCAATGGTGGGGCCAGCCCTGCATCTACATGCAAAGTATGTGCTCTGCCACTGAGCTACGGCCCCTCCCTGCTGCCCCTCCCATTGGGTGAAGAGTTCCACCTCCCCAAGCTCTGACGGGTGTTGCAATCTAACAGCTGTAGAGAGATCCCCAGCGATCAGAAGAAGATTTCCTTTGGTTAGCTCCCATTGATGAAATGAGTTGGCTATACCTGACCACTAGCACATGGCCAGCGTGATAAAGAATGGTCAGCCTCCACCCAGAATATCATGTCCAAAGAGGTGGACGTTTAACCCCCATTTCTGAAAGGTCTGAGGGGTGGCCATGCAGCACTCCCCTCCCTGCGTACCATTCCCGAGAGGTTCCTGGGAGGGATGCCTGACAAGACGGCGTAGGGGATGCTGGCACTGACAGCCAGGTCGACTCGGAGGCCTTGCTCCGGAGGCAGGAAAGGGGGTGCGCTGTGGAGCACCACACGGCTCCCATCTCCTCTGGTCACCATGGTCTGGAAGGAGTTTCAAGGAAAAGGAAACATTCATGAAACCAGAGAGAGGAAACACTTGCCCTATTCCAGAACATTTGCAATCGTTTGTCGTGGGGTGACTTACTGGTTTATCGGGGTCAGTCAAA
The DNA here is from genome assembly GCF_057233095.1 of Heloderma suspectum. Classification (NCBI taxonomy): domain Eukaryota; kingdom Metazoa; phylum Chordata; class Lepidosauria; order Squamata; family Helodermatidae; genus Heloderma; species Heloderma suspectum. The sequence continues at coordinate 313,323,742 of NC_139461.1, read as the reverse complement.
GTTGATTCAGGGTGCAATGCTATGCATGTTTAGACAGAAGGAAAGGCCTACAACTCCCAGCATGCCCCAGCCAGCCAGGCATTGCAGAAATAATACACACTCTTGGTTGGGGCTAGAAAAACAGCATTTGTCAGTCAGTGCACGTGCCGCGAGCTGAGAGGAGATGATGTGCTGCAAGGGATGCTGCTGGACCGATTGCTCCAGATGACTCGAGAAAGCAAGCCAAGCCACATGCTAATAATAAGGAGCTCCCACCCAATCTGAAATGTGGCAGCCTATCCCACGGTGGGCTGATTTGGCTGTGGCTGCCAGATGGATGGTAGGGATTGAAAAAAGAACCTGTGGGCTGGTTGGACTGTGGAGAGGCTGGGGGGGACTGATGCGACTGCACCCTTGTAACATTTACATTTATTTAATTAAAATTATGTTTAGGCTGCCTTTAAGGGCGAAACCCTCTCAAGGTGGCGTACAAGAAAAACTATGCAGAACAGATACAATAAAAATTCAACACATGCATATCTGATAAAAGTTCCATGAAAATTGTGATTACCAGTTTTAAAAATCAATAATAAAAAATAAAAATAAAAACCAGCAGCCAAAGACACTAGTGGGAAGGCCAGTCAAAAAACAGAAGATTCTTCAGAGCTCTAAAGACGTGCAAAGAAGGGGCCTGGCAAACCCCCGATGGCAGCTGATTCCAGAGGTGTGGGGTCACCACTGGGAGGGCCCTCCTCCTCATACTCACCCGCCTAACTGCCCTCGGTGGCAGGCAAATGGAAATGCCTCTGCTGACGCAGGCCGGCTGGTACAGGGGAAGGCGGGCCTTCCAATATATGATTGATTGTCCGTCCATCCATCCATCCATCCATCCATCCATCTCAAATGCACCCAAGTCTCTAGATGTCCCTGCCATGACCCTGGAAACAAAGCTGTGAACGTCCTGCCATTCCAGGAAGGGAGACCGAATCAAGGCCAAGAGCGGCACTCACCGCGTAGCAGAATTTGAAAGCCTTGTCCGTGATTCTTGCAGGTCCCAAGGGGAGGAACCGGATCCGGTCGTCTTCTGACTTGAGTGGCAGCAAAGCTGCAAGGAAACATACACTGAGTCCCGTGGCCTCCAAGGCTCCAGGTCAGACGATGGGTTCGTCGCACCCGGTATGGCCTGCTCTGACTGGCTGCAGCACTCCAGGTCTCAGGCAGAGAAAGCTCCCCTGGCCTTCGTACCCAAGATGCCTCTGAGCTGGAGAGGGGCTTGACCCTCTGGCCTTCTCTGGGAAAAGCATCTCCTTGGCTGCGGAGCCTTGATCCTTCCCCTGCCCTCTAGTCTTGTGGCTGCTGGCCCAAATCCTTCCGGGGCATCCCCTGCCCCGGGGCCATTGCTGTGGGGCCAGGGGGGAACAGGGCGGCCGCCTTGGGCCAGATCCTGGGAGCGCCAAAACAGCCTCCCAAAGGTGGCCGTGATCTGGCTGCCCACCCACTTGTGCCTCCCGGAGAGCCCCCCGGCCTGCCCACCTCTCACTCCTTGGCCCAAACGCTGTGCTTCGAGGGGCCCTTCCGTAAAGTGAGGCATTCTGGTTGAGGTGGCTATGAAGGCCGTCTGTGCTGCCCTGGTGCAGGTGAACTCCAGCGCCGCCCCACCCAGAATGCCCCACTTTAAGGAAGGGCCCCTCAAGCCCTGGCCTAGAGGGGAAGGCAGGTGGCATGGGCTGGTAAGGAGACCACAAAGCAAAGGGCTGGATGTGCCTGATCTCGGCTGCTAAGCAGGGTCAGCCCTGGTTAGTCCATGGATGGGCGACCGCCTGGGAACCAGGCTTCCTGCCTTGAGCAGGGGGTTGGACTCGGTGGTCTTGCAGGCCCCTTCCCGCCCGACTATCCTATGATTCTAAGAAGAGACAAAGGAGGACAGTGGCAGCTGGAGAAAAACTGGTCAGAGCGGGGGGGGGGCAGTGGCTGGGGGGTGAGGTGGAGAGAGCAGAGGAGAGAGGGGCACAGCCAAAGTATGGGGGGTGGAGGTGGCATCATGTCCACCAGACTGCCGAGCACCACCATGCCTGGGGTGCCCAAATACCTGGAGACAGGCCTGCTCTGCTCAGGGTCGAGGGAGGCTGTAGCCTTGGGAGAGGAGCAGAGAACCTGTAGCCCTCCAGATGTTGTTGAACTCTGACTTCCATCAGCCCCAGCCAGCATGTCCAACAATCAGCGATGATGCGAGTTGGACTATGGATGCCCCCGGCTGGGGGAGGCTGGGTCTTTGGTTTTAAGTTGCTTCGGTTACATTTACGGATGTGAGGTCATGGCGATGGGAGGTGATTCTGAGCAAGGGAGCGAGTGAACAAGCCAGGGGTGGGCCGCTCACCTTTCAGACCAGCCAGGCCTTCTGCGTTGATGGTGCTGATGACGGCGGGATAGACGCGAGCCATCTGTAACGCACACAAAGGGAAGCAGGGCAGTTGCATCTCGCTCCCTGCTGCATTGGCCTCCCGTGCTTGAGAAAGAGGGGGGAGCTCCCAGGGGCAGCAAGGATTTGGGGATGAGGTGGACCAAAGAGCACATTCACCTCTGTTGATTCTGCCAGTATAACCTGTACACCGTCAGCCTCTAAACCCCAATTGAACAGGCTGATTGGAGCAGGTACCAGAGTTACCTGGCAGCAGGGTGGCAATTTTCTACCGCCCCAAGGGGGTGTGGTGGAGTGAGGTGGGGCACACCTGCCTCTAATTATGCTGAAGGGCAGGGTGTGTGTGTGTGTGTGTGTAAGAGAGAGAGAGAGAGAGAGAGAGAGATCTGTGATGTTGCTACTGTGAGCTACTCACAATGCAGACACCAGCTGGGCCTGCCTTTTGCAGGGTGGAGCTCCAAGCCTTACCATGTCTGTCAACAGGACTTCAGAGAGCAGATTTAGAGCCTCTGTCATGTGTGGTGGGTCGTTCCTGCAGAGAGCAAAAGAGGAAAGGAGCTTTGACAGTGGTCTTGTAATCTTCCAGGATGGGGCAAGAGGGACCACCCAGGGTGCAGGCAGGGCGGGGCTTGGGGGCCAAGGTCCAGGACTATGCAGCCCAGGGGACCCCAACGGACCACCCCGAGAGCGGCAGGTGATGAGGCCAGCAGGGCAGCAGAAGCACTTCCACTTCATTCCTGTAATCATGATGGTGCTATGATTTAAGTGAGTTTAAAAGGCAACTTTTTTGTTTGTTTTTTAAATCAGGGTTGGCAGGCAGTTTTGTTGTTCTAACATATTAGGAATATAGAAGCAGCTGTAAAGCATGCAATGGCAGTGGGGCAGGGAAAGAAGAGAAATGTTAGTTGTGTGATACATGTGGCGGTCTAAAAGGGGCCCCTATAAGTTCACCAAGTCAGGGTCTAAAATCACCTAGCTGCACCCAGACTGGTACCACCTAGAGCTGTGCTGCAATCCATCCCCCAGTTTCCTGGAAGTTTTCTTCCCCTGCAAAAGAGGCATCTGTTTTTCACCTCATTCTCAGGGCACTTGAGAATTTATTTTGGTGATCTTTTTGAATGTTCCTTATTGTTGTGAGGTGTCTGAGGGTGCTGGGTGTGTATTTTTTCCCCCTTCCATTAGGCTGGGTTTTTTTTTTTGCTGGGGTGGGGGGAGGTGCCCCTCTTTGGTGCATACTTCTTCTTTTTTAAAAAATGTACTTCTGCAAATCTGTGCATTTCCCCGAGCACACGGATATCTCCCACTTGTTTCTCACAAGTCCCAGTTTGGTTCCATTTCACTAGGCACTGAATTTGCTGGGGGGGGGGGGAGACTGCCCCATAACAACTCTGTAAGGCAACATTCCCCAACTTGGTGCCCTCCAGATGTTTTGGACTTCAACTCCCATCAGTCCTAGCCAGCATGGCCAATGGACAGGAATGCTGGGCGTTGTGGTCCCAAACATTTGGAAGGCACCAGGTTGGGGAACGCTGCTGTGAGGTGAGGTGGGGCACTATTATTATGCCCATTTTACAAGGGAAAACAGGGTGAGCCAAAGTGACCTGCCTAAGGCCACCCACTGAGCTCAGTGGGGATTTGAACCTGGTTCTGCCACATCTGCACCTGGACCTGCTACAGTTGAACAGTCGCCGCTGAGCCTCAGTGACGACGGGGCAGAAAAATTGCTGTCTGCACAAAGTGACCAAATCAGTACAATAGTGGGCAGATCAAAACTGGAGGAGGCTGGCAAAGCGTAAAATGACGGCTGCCTCTCACCCATGGTCAAACCTGCTTTCCACATTCCTGATGTTGGTTTTGTAGTCCACAGCTTCAAATGTGATATCGGATTCGTTGTGATTCAGCATCGTTTTCAGGGCCATCTCCACATCAGCAGTGCTGGTGAAACCACCAGACTGGGTGCTGCTGAAGAAATAAAATGTGTTTAATAAATAACAGGCCCACAATTTTTTCCCTGCAACCCCTCAGTTCTAGGATAAGGTGCCGCTCTTCACTGAAGGGCTGCTGCCAGCTGGCTGGTGATGTGGTGGTAGCCTTGGAGGGGTGGTTGTGATCCAGCCCCTGGAGCAGCCTTCGGATGTGTTGGACCACAACGCCAAGCATCCCCCAGCCAGCAAGGTTGGGGAAGGCTGCCTTAGACTCTTCTAGCAATGACCTGGGATCAGGATCCTCTCTGCCGTGTCCCCAGATCTAACCTGAAGCCCCCAGAGGCTGCTCAGGGGAGGAGGAGGAGGAATCTTGAGTCAACCTGCTCACCACGCAAGACCATTTGCTCTCATTAATGCCCCTGTTGATGGAGGCAGGGGCACAGTCTGAGAAGGTAGCGGGCACGGTGCCCCAGTGTACAGTTCCCAGCCAGTGCAGCACCCCTTCAAATCCCTGGCAGAATCATCTGAAGGGCAGGGCTCTGGCAGCCAGTCTTCCCTGCTTGACAGTATACAAGGTCAGCCAGACATTGGGCCTTGGTAAATCAATTCCCTGCTCTCTGAGGTTCTGCAGCCTGGGATGTGGTTGTTCCTCTTCCTTGGTGTCTTGAGGCCTTGCTCACTGCCCAGACTGTTCTCGGCACAACTGAAATAGGATGGGGGGAGGCAGAAGCAAGCCTGCCTAAGAGCTGGGATGGGCAGCTGCCAGAGTGTGGTCCAGCCCTAACTCTACAGCAGGGGTGGGTGACCTGTGGCTCTCCAGGTGTTGTTGGACCACAGCTCCCATTGTCCCTGACCATTAGGCATGTTGGCTGGGGCTGATGACAGATGTAGTCCAACACCTCCGGCGGGCCACAGGCTTCCCAGCTAAGATGGGAAGAACGGTTGGAAAGTCTGGTGTGACTTACAGCAGAGGTGCCTTATCTAAAGAAAGCATGGGAACACACCATTTAGTATTGCAGGCAATAAACACAGGCTAGGGCCATTTTAGAAAAAGTTCAGATCAGCCCACTTTATCAGTGCCTTTATACACTCGTCGAAGAAGGCTATCTAACGCTGTTTAACTACAAGGACCCCTGAAAGATGGGTGTGTGAGTGAGTGAAGGTGTGAGACATGGTTACTGCTTCCCTCAGGGAGGGGCACGTGTTGCCTGTTGCAGAGGCAAAGAGGAAGGGGAGAGGTAGGCGAAAGGAGCCAATCAAGTTGCAGGACAGCAAGGGGGATGAACAAGACAAGCGGCTGTCGATACAACACGTCCTCTATCGCCTCCTAGTGTCTGGAAGCATGCGGAGTCGTTCCTATTATCCAACAAGTAGAGCCCTTGCATGAGAGCAGATTGGTTGCCTTTGAGACACCCCGTGGCCTGTACCTTTCACATTTGGCAATTTATTTATTTATTCATTCATTCATTTCATTTCATTATTTCATTTCATTTCTATACCACCCAATAGCCGAAGCTCTTTGGGCGGTTCACAAAAATTAAAACCAAACAACACACAATAAAACAATTTAAAATATATAGAACATTAAAACCACAATATAACAATACAACCACAATAAAACCTAGCAGCAGTGCAGGAGTTTAAAATACAAATTTTTAAAACAGCAAAGCTAAAAGTTTAGAAAGCTAAAATGCTAAAATGTCTGGGAAAATAAAAAAGTCTTCACTTGGCGCCGAAAGGAATACAATGTAGGTGCCAGGCGAAACTCACTAGGGAGCTCATTCCAGAGCCGGGGTGCCACAGCAGAAAAAGCCCTCCTAATAGCCACCCGCCTAGGGGTGGACGAAAGTCACTTACCTGTCCTCGAAGCTTGTTCACGGTGGGGGGAGGCGCTTTGCTGCTCCCCCCGTGAAGTTCAGGCCGGGGGGGGCGGCTTCCCGCCTCGCCCGGCCGAAATTCAGGCCGGGGGGGAGGCTTCCCGCCTCGCCCGGCCGAAATTCAGGCTGGGGAGGAGGCGCCTCGCCTCGCCCGGCCGCGAACTCAAAAGTTTTTTTTTTTTTTTTTAAACGCCCCTGTGATAGGCTACGTGACGATTAACGTAGCCTATCACGGCTAGATCTACAAAGTCAGCCGTGATAGGCTACGTTAATCGTCACGTAGCCTATCACGGGTGACTTAAAAAAAAAAGAAAAAAGCGCGTACGCAAATGGCAGCCCTCATAGGGAGCCACCATTCGCGTTCCTTATTTGGTCGCTGTAGTCTACGTAAATCTTTACGTAGACTACGGCGAAAATAAGGGCAACGCAAATAGGCTACGATTTACGTAGCCTATCACGGCTGACTTTGCAGATCTAGCCGTGATAGGCTATGTTAATCATCACGTAGCCTATCACGGGGGCGTTTTTTTTTTTTTCTTTGATTGGAATGGCAGCGGCGGCAGCCAGTCGAAAGACCGGCTGCCACTCCCACCCCGGACGAACACCCGCCGAACCGCCGGCCGGACCCGCCGCCGGGAGGGACATTCGGCAAAGGTAAGTCCCGTCCCGGGGGGGGGGGGTGCAGGGTGCAGGGGGGGGGTGCGGAGAATTTCTCCCTGAAACTTGTTCGGGGGGCCGAACACGTTGGCGCTCGGCCCCCCGAAGTTTCGGGGAGAAATTCTCCGCCATCTCTACACCTGCCTCACTTCCTTTGGCAAAGGCTTATGGAGGAGGGCCGCTGAGGATGATCTTAAGGTCCAGGCAGGCACATATGGGAGGAGGCGATCCTTCAGGTAACCTGGCCCCAAGCCGTTAAGGGCTTTCAATGTTAATACCAGCACTTTGAATCGGGCCCGGAAATGGACTGGCAGCCAGTGCAGCTGAAAAAGTACTGGCGTAATATGAGCTCTCAGGCCAATCCCTGTTAACTATCTTGCTGCCCTATTTTGGACCAGCTGAAGTTTCTGGTTTGTTTTCAAAGGCAGCCCCACGTATAACGCAGTAATCCAGACGAGAAGTTATCAGAGCATGGATCACTGTAGCTAGGCTATCTCTGTCCAGATAAGGGCGTAGTCGGTATACCAGCCTAAGCTGATAGGCTCAGTGATAAGCTCCGTGCCACTGAGTTCACCTGTGCCTCAAGTGACAGTTCTGGATCCATGAGCACCCCCAAACTACGAACCTGATCCTTTAGGGGGAGCGCAACCCCCTCCAGAACAGGTTGAATATCACCTAGCCAGGCAGACGAACCACCCACTAACAGTACCTCCGTCTTGTCTGGATTGAGTTTCAGTTTATTGGCCCTCATCCAGTCCATTACTGTGCCCAGGCCCTGATTCAGAACAGCCACTGCCTCACCTGGTTTTGATGAGAAAGAGAGGTAGAGCTGGGTGTCATCCGCATATTGATGGCACCTCAGCCCACACCTCCAGATAACCTCCCCCAGCGGTTTCATGTAGATGTTAAACAGCATGGGGGATAACATAGAGCCCTGTGGAACCCCATGGCACAGTTGCCATGGCACAGCGCAGTAATCCCCCAACACCACCTTCTGGAATCGGCCATCCAAGTAGGAGCGGAACCACTGTAGTGCAGTGCCTCCAACTCCTAACCCAGACAACCTATCCAGAAGGATACCATGGTCGATGGTATCGAAAGCCGCTGAGAGGTCCAGGAGAATCAACAGGGTCGCACTCCCCCTGTCCCTCTCCCGGCAGAGGTCATCCCACAGGGCGACCAAGGCAGTTTCCGTTCCAAAACCAGGCCTGAAGCCCGATTGAAATGGATCTAGATAATCCATTTCATTCAACAGTGCCTGGAGCTGTCCTCCAACCACCTGCTCAAGCACCTTGCCCAGGAAGGGGATGTTGGCCACTGGCCTATAGTTGTTAACATCCACTGGGTCCAGGTTAGGCTATTTCAGGAGTGGTCTAATTACCGCCTCTTTTAAAGCGGCAGGCACCACTCCCTCTCTCAAGGAGGAATTTACAACCTCCTGGACCCAGCCAGACATCCCCTCCTTGTTTGATTTAATAAGCCATGAAGGGCAAGGGTCAAGCACACAAGTGGTCGATCGGACTTGGCCAAGCACCTTGTCTGCATCCTCAGGCCTCAGTAACTGAAACTCATCCAGTAAAGCTGGACCAGACGGTGCTCTGAATACCTCTCCCAATGGCTGCCTTAGACTCAACTGCCAATGGAACTGCGTTAATCATGGTGTCCAATTCATGACGAATCTGAGTGACTTTATCCTCAAAGTGACGTGCAAACTCGTCACAGCGTGCCACTGAGGGTTCCACCGTCTCTCTCCCTGGCCCAGAATGTAACAGGTCGCGAACCACTCGGAAAATCTCCACTGGACGACACTGAGAAGATGCAGTGCTAGTGGAAAAGAACTGTCTCTTTTCTACCCTCACCGCCACAGAGTAGGCTTGATAGTGGGCTCTTACCTGTGTTCGGTCAGACTCAGCACGAGTTTTCCTCCACCTGCGTTCTACCTGTCTCCCCTCTTGCTTCATTGCCCTCAACTCAGGTGTATACCAAGGAGCTGGCCGGGCTCTGCTCAGAGGGAGAGGGCGCTTGGGCGCGATCGTGTCAACCGCCCGAGTCATCTCTGCATTCCACAGAGCGACCTGGGCTTCGACAGGATCACCAGCCATACCAGCAGGAATCCCCCAGAGCCCTCTGGAATCCATCGGAATCCATTAATCTCCGGGGGCGGACCATTTTAATAGATCCCCCACCCTTGCAGAGGGGGACGGCTGCCAGGAGTCTAAACCTCAGCAAGAAGTGATCTGACCATGACAAAGGGACAGATGTTAATTCCTCCACTTTCAGATCACCATCCTCCTGCCCAGTCGAGAAAACCAGATCAAGCATGTGTCCTTTTATATGCGTTGGGCCGATGACATGTTGGGACAGCCCCATGGTTGTCATGGCGGCCATGAAGTCCTGAGCCGCCCCGGATACAGCGGCCTCGGCATGGAAGTTGAGATCCCCCAGGACCATCATCCTGGGGGTCCTCAACACCAAGTCCGAGACCACCTCCGTCAGCTCAGGCAGGGAGTCTGATGGGCAGCGGGGTGGGCGGTACACCAACAGAATCCCTAATCTGTCCCGGGTACCCAACACAAGGTACAGACACTCAAGATCTGCACTCAAATGAGCAGGAAGCCTGGAGAGGGAGATTGAATTCCTATAGACCACGGCAACCCCCCTCCCCGAACCTCAAGTCGGTGTTGGTGCTGCACTGAGTACCCAGGAGGGCACAGCTGGGAGAGAGTGACCCCTCCCAGTTCCCCCTCCCAGGTCTCAGTAATACATGCCAGGTCAGCCCCCTCATCCACAATCAAATCATGGATGAGGGAGGTCTTATTTTGGGTCGACCTGGCATTCAGCAGCAGCACCACCAGACCTGAGGGCAGACTGGTAAGGCTGCCAGGAACCATCAGGTTGGGGGAAGAACCAGAAGAGGGGACAGCTGTAAGGTGTCTAGCCCCTCTTCTCCTCAGCTGGCCTGTTAATCCCAATGCCATACCTCCCCCTGCCCATGACCACAGTTACAGTGGCACCTCCCCGACCCCCTGAGTTGCCCAATAGCAATAACCAATGAAGCCTGAAATACACAACCAACTCTTTCTATCACTTTATATGAACAAGCTGCAGAGGGCACATAGGACAGAGTCCTTGAAATCATGGATGTCGTGGACAAACAGAGGTGGGTACACGAGTGGAAGGCAGAAACTACATCTGCAACTGGTGGAGAAGGGTGTCCCGCTATCCTGGAAAAATTACCTTTGTCCTTTGGTTGTTACTTGAAAGCTAGCTTGCAAGACACCTTGATTCCCCTTCTCCAGGATCCTTGGCTCTGTGACTCCTACAACCTTTAAACTGCAGAAAAATGGGGGAGGGAGATGGTAAGAAATACCCCACTCGAGCAAATAGCATTGTAGAATGGGAAGGAATCAAAAGGCTGCAATCTAAACCACTTCTGCAAGGAAGGCTGAGATGCTGTACTTCTTTATTTTGTACGTTTGTATACCACGCTTCACCCAGACGGCTCCCAGGGTGGTTCACAAGAAAATGTGAACAACCGTAAAACCATAAAACCAGCAACAAAGGCATCCAGCAGCTCCACAGTTAACTCTGTGCAGTCCAGGTCATTGAGGACATGACACGGATTTATAAAACTGTAAATGTTCCAGAGGGAGCGGCTAGAGGAACATTATTTTCTCTCTATACCTCCTGCCCCTCTCAAAACGCTAAAACTCATCATCTCCCCCCGAAAGCAGCCAAAATAAGAAGCATGTGTTGCAATGGACCCTATAGAACCTATTGCTAAAGGATGTTATGACTGCCATTATGTTAAGGGGCGGTGCGGGGGGGAAAATCATGTCCATGAAAGAGGGGTCCAGCACTGGCCATGATAAGGAAATGGAAAAGCTGCATTCATCCAGCCGGAGGGGAGGACAACTCTGCATCCCATTACGAATTTCCCAGGGCCATCTGGTTCACTATTCTTGGCACAACAGTGCTGGTCTGAATGGGCCTTTGCTGTAGTCCAGCCTGGCGGTTTTAAACTTCTGTGCCTTCCAAGTTCATGCATCCCACCATGAGACGTGCAACCATGTTTTGCTTACCTTGTGATACTTCTGGGTAGGCTTTGAACCAAATCTTCATGCTGGCCTGCCATTTTAAGAAGGCTTCGAAGGTTTCCAGGCAGGCTGCCAACTGTACTGTCAACCTGTGGTGTATTGTCTGTGCTCCCAGGCGTGCCTCCTGCTACATTCCCCCCTCGGACCTGACTGAGCATCTTGTTCAGTGACATGCCTTCATCCAGGCCTTGGCTCTGATATATGTTTCTGAACAGTCCATTCTTGTCATGGAAAGTATGGAGCAGAAGCTTTCTTCCTCCTTGGACTGCCTCAGAAAGACTCTCCGTGAGATTCTGAAACAAGGTCTGGGTGTCTTGCTTCTCTAAGAGAGCTGGAATGCTTTGTTTGAGTTGGTCTTCCAAATCTGAAAGCAATAAAATTACCATGAGAGCAGTTAGGTGGGTGACCACACGTGAGAGGGCCTTCTCTGCAGTAGCCCCACACCTTTGGAACAAGTTGCTATCAGAGATCCACCATGCTCCGTCATTGCAGGCTTTTAAGAGGCCTTGAAAATGTATTACTTTACCGTGACCTTCTCTTGACATGATTGCTGTTGTTGCTGCTATTGCTGCTATTGCTATTGCTGTTATTGTTGTTGTTGCTGGTTTTACAGTATTGTTGGCTTTTATTGTTGTTTGTATTGCTATTTTATTGTGTTTATGTTTTTGTTGCTTTTAATATTTTAACTGTTTTTATGTATTTTGATGTAAGCTGCCATGAGAGGGCCTCTGCACTGAAAGGCAGCCAAGAAGTATTTTAAATAAATAAATAAATAATAAAATGAGGTTGCCTCAGCGATGGCTGCAATGTTATTGTCTTTATTCCAGATGGGTGGAATTGTACGCTGTTTCACATATTATTGCCTGGCCTGTCTAATGGCAGATAATTGTGATGGCCAGGTTTGATCAGCTGTGGATAATACAGGGGCACCATCTCTTAGATTCCTGGAAATTCAGAGTGAGACCCGCTGATTAGTTGGAGCAAATCAAGTTGATTCAGGCTGTGTGCAGGCGATCATTTCTGTATGGTAAGGGGAGCATCTTCCCTCTTAGTGCTGCCATGGTACTAGCCATTAGTGAGAGAATAAGTAGAGCTTGATAACCATACAAAGAAAACAGGGATGGGGAGAGCGTAATTGCAAGAGAAAAATCCAGTTTCTTCCATTGTTTTTTCTTTTTCGCAATTGCAACCACTTTTCCTGGTTCCAATCCGAGCACATTGACACAGTGTTGTAATTGACTAGACCAGACCGAATGCAGCCTCTGGTGTAGTCAATTTCATGCTTAAAGGGTCACTCATCTCCAAAATAAGAAAGTGTTCTCGGATGGTCTAGAGATGGGGAGGCTCCTGCCAATTAAAGGAAGGGGGAAAGTGTTTTAAAGATGAGAAAATATTCTTCACAAGGGAGCCTGCAGCAGTATGAAAACAGGATTAATTTCCTAAACATTCTCTTGGATTAGGCCTGAAGTGGGCCTGTAGTCACTGATGCAAAGTGGAGATATCATTACCATCTACCAGGGCCTAGAAGCCTCTAAGTGCTGCTAATGCTGCCCAGAGAACTGGTCTGGATTAATTTTGGACCAGACATGGACTGCAGGGCTCTGAAATCCAGGATCCTGCTCAGTTTTGATGGGGTTTCCCAGCATCGCTAAAATTGTTACAGGTTGTTCTCAGGCCCTCTTCATACCTTTTATTTACTTATTTATTTGATTTGCATCCCACACTTCTACCCCCAAATGGCACTCAAGGTGGCTTACAAGCACAATTAAAACAATAAAACAATACATTAAAAGACAATACAAATATAACAATTACAGAATAAAACTTAAAACCCAGCACCCAACGCAGCAGTCCCACTTACAAGCCAAAGGCCTTCTTGAATAAAGCAGCGCCTGCCTTGCCTGCTGGCAGAAGGACAGTAGAGGGGGTGCGAACCTAGCCTTCCTTGGGAGGGAGTTCCACAGCAGCGAGGGAGCGGCCACCGAAAAGGCCCTCTCAGGTTGCCACCAAACGTGCCTCTGAAGGCAGCAGTCTCGAAAAAAGGGCCTCTCCAGAAGATATTAAGAACTGGGCTGGCTTGTGTGGGAGAAGGTGGTCTTTCAGGTAGCCTGGTCCCAAGCCGTATAAGGCTCTGTAGATCATAATCAGCACTTTGAATTCTACCCGGAAACAGACTGGCTGCCAGAGAAGCTATTGTGTGAAGGGAGTCATGTGCTCTCTGTAACTGACCCTGGTCAACAGTCTGGCCACAGCATTCTGGACCAGCTGAGGTTTCTGAACACTTTTTGGAGGCAGCGCCATGTAGAGCATGTTACAGTACTCCAAATGGGATGTAACTAAGGCATGCATGACCATGGCCAAGTCAGACATCTCTAGGAATAGGCACAGCTGGTGCACTAGCCTCAGATGTGCAAACTGCTGAGACCTGGGCATCCAGGTTCAAGGCCAAGTCCAAGAGTACACCCAAACTGTGAGCCTGAATCTTCGGGGGAGTGAAACTCCATCCAGCACCTTACATTTTTATTTATTAATCTCAAACATTTATATTCCAGTTTTCAGTTTGAACCCAGATTTCTAAAGTGGCTAACAGTGAAACCAAATGATTATGACACTGAAATGTCATAATCAGTAAAAGCCAAATCATAAGGCAGCAGAGGACTAAAACCGAAAGCATAAAAGTAGTGCCAATCTGAACAAAACACCAGATAAACCAGCACTGAAACTCATCACTGCAAAAGTTCTCATCAAATTGAGCTGTTCACTAAAACGTTTGCCCAAACAAAAAACTCTTTAACTTGGAGCCAAAATCTTTAAAAGGAAGATGCCAGGTGACTCATTTTACGGGCACCATTCCATAAACTGGGTGCCAACACAAAACAAGGCCTTTGTACAGCTAAAATTCTTTTTAAACTGTACCCATGAAATGTAAAGAGTGAATCTGACAGGTGTTGGAAAACATGAACGATACAGATGCACTTAGAAGAGAGATGGAATTAGCTGTGACTCCCTACTGAGTGAGTTTGTTATAAAAACCCAATAGAAAATGTGGGTTTATTGCTATGTAATGTTCAAATGGCCTTCAGTTGATTGCAATGAGCGTGCAAGGACATAGGAAAAAATATTGTTCTCAGCAAAACAAAAACATCCCCCATTAGGCCTCATCTGGAGTACTGTGTCCAGTTCTGGGCACTGCACTTTAAGAAGGATGCAGACAAGCTGGAGAGGGTTCAGAGGAGGGCAACAAAGATGATCAGGGGACTGGAAACAAAGCCCTATGAGGAGAGACTGCAAGAACTGGGCATGTTTAGCCTTGAGAAGACTGAGGGGAGATAGGCTAGCACTCTTCAAGTACTTGAAAGGTTGTGACAGAGAGGAAGGCCAGGATCTTTTCTCAATCATCACAGAGTGCAGGACACGGAATCATGGGCTCAGGTGACAGGAGGCCAGATTCCAGCTGCACATCAGGAAAAGCTTCCTGACTGTTAGAGCAATACGACAATGGAACGCATTCTCTAGGGAGGTGGTGGGCTCTCCCACGCTGGAGGCATTCAAGAGGAGCCTGGACAGCCATTTGTCAGGGATGCCCTGACTTCGATTCTTGAATTGAGCAGGGGGTTGGACTTGATGGTCTTGTAGGCCCCTTCCAACCCATCTCTTCTATGATTCTATGATCTTATTGTTTAGGTAGTTTTGTATATAATTTTCTAAAATAAGTGAGTTGGTACAGCAAAAATATAACATAATTACTGATCACTTACCCTGATTAATTCTTTTGGCATTGACCCGGATCATGACTGAAGGAGGAAGAGACCAAAACCTTCTTTTCCCAGACGAAACTCCATAAAGGTGGTTGTTGGGGATTCCTGGTCTGTGGTGGTTTATGGCACTCTTGCTTAGAGATGGAAAATATCCAAGTGGCGAGCCAGGGTGAAGCCAAGGTGAATTCAGGGATGGCAAACCCCAAGGATGAGGGACCCTGGGATCTACTCCACTCACATGATTTCCAAAGCCGGGCACATGGCTTCCCACATCTGCAGCGGGTGGAATGCCACCTGTACTCAGTGGACTTCCAAAACTGGGATCACCAGTATCCATACCAGTTACACTACCACCAGCACTTGGCAGAACTCCACCCACTCCATTCAGACGATTTCCAAAGCCAGGGACAGAATTATCCCATTTCCCAAAGTTCTGAGGTAGGACATGACCCTTTCCTGGCCTATGCAGAAAATAGTTCCCTTTTGGAAATTGCATCCAAATTCCCTTTCTGTCTGGAAAATGTTCAGAGAGTAGGGAGACATCTGCCACTTTCCCTGAAACAGGGCTGAATCCTGAGGATGACACTTTGTAAACTCCATCCGAACTGGGAACACTCTGAGGAATTAAGGAATTAGGCACTCCATACCACTTTCTGGGAGAGAGGGGTGAAAGTAGGGGTCCATCTGAACCAGATGCAGGATGGGACTGTACAAACATGCTTTTCCCACCTGAACTAGAGTCCATGACAGGAAAATATCTTCCATGTTGAGGGAAATGGGGAAACAGACTTTCTCCATTTTCTCCTGAGGTGGGAAAAGCATCTGAAGTTGAAAAGACACCTTTGTCTTTTCCATTCAGAAAAGGGTAACTTTTGTCTGGGGTTTCACCCATTTCACCTGAGCTGGGAAAAGTAGCAGGTGCTGAGAAATGCCATTTGTCCTTTCCTTTTGGGTAACTGAAAACTTTGGCAGGGTTTTCAAAATTTTCTCCTGAGCTGGGAAAAGCATCTGGGGCATAGACGTGATCCTTGTCATTTCCATGTGGGAAAGAGGCAACTTTGGCTGGGTCTTTGCCATTTTCTCCTGAGCTGGGAAAATCATCTGGGACTGAGAAGTGCCCCTTGTCTTTTCCATTTGGGAAAGGGATACCTTTGTCTGGGGTGTCACCATTTTCTCCTGAGCTGGGAAAAGCCTTTTGGGGTGAGAATTCCTCCATGTCTTTTCCACTTGGGGAAGGGATACCTTTGGCTGGGCTTTCACCATTTTCACCAGGCCCAGGAAAAGTGTCAGGGGCTGAGAAATCCCCCTTGTATTTTCCATTTGGGAAAGTGACAGCTCCACCTGTGTTTTCACCACTTTCTCCCTTGCTGGGGAAAGCATCTGGGACTGAGAAGTCCCACTTGTCTTTTTCATTCAGGGAAGGGATACTTTTGTCTGGGGTTTCACCATTTTCTCCTGAGCTGGGAAAAGAGTCTGAGGCTAAGTCCCCCTTGTCTTTTCCATTTGGGAAAGGGAAACCTTTACCTGGGGTGTCACCATTTTCTCCTGAGCTGGGAAAAGCCTCTTGGGGTGAGAATTCCTCCATGTCTTTTCCAATTGGTTTGGCTGGGCTTTCACCATTTTCACCAGCCGCAGTAAAAGTGTCTGGGACTGAGAAATCCCCCTTGTCTTTTCCATTTGGGAAAGTGACAGTTTCAGCTGTGTTTTCGCCACTTTCTCCTTTGCCGGGGAAAGCGTCTGGGACTGAGAAGTCCCACTTGTCTTTTTCATTCAGGAAAGGGATAACTTTGTATAGGGTTTCACCATTTTCTCCTGAGCTGGGAAAAGCATCTTTGGCTGAGAAGTCCCCCAAGTCTTTTCCACTTGGGGAAGGGATACCTTTGACTGGGGTTTCACCATTTTCTCCTGAGCTGGGAAAAGTGTTTTGGGGTGAGAAGTCCCCCATGTCTTTTCCATTTGGGGAAGGGATTCCTTTGTCTGGGGTTTCACCATTTTCTCCTGAGCTGGGAAAAGCCTCCTGGGGTGAGAAATCCCCCATGTCTTTTCCATCAAGGAAAGGGAAACCTTTAGCTGGGGTGTCACCATTTTCTCCTGAGCTGGGAAAAGCATCTTTGGCTGAGAAGTCCCCCATGTCTTTTCCAATCGGTTTGGCTGGGCTTTCACCATTTTCATCAGGCCCAGGAAAAGTGTCAGGGGCTGAGAAATCCCCCTTGTCCTTTCCATTTGGGGAAGGGAGAGCTTTGTCTGGGTTTTCAACATTTTCTCCTGAGCTGGGAAAAGCCTCTTGGGGTGAGAATTCCCCCATGTCTTTTTCATTCAGGGAAGGGATACTTTTGTCTGGGGTTTCACCATTTTCTCCTGAGCTGGGAAAAGTGTCTTTGGCTGTGAGGTCCCCCTTGTGTTTTCCATTAAGAAAAGGTACACCTTTACCTGGGTATTCACCATTTTCTCCTGAGCTGGGAAAAGCCTCTTGGGGTGAGAATTCCCCCATGTCTTTTCCACTTAGGGAAGGGATACCTTTGCCTGGGGTTTTACCATTTTCTCCTGAGCTGGGAAAAGGGTCTTTGGCTGAGAAGTCCCCCATGTCTTTTCCCTTAAGAAAAGGTACACCTTTACTTGGGTAGTCACCATTTTCTCCTGAGCTGGGAAAAGCCTTTTGGGGTGAGAATTCCCCCATGTCCTTTCCACTTGGGGAAGGGATACCTTTGGCTGGGCTTTCACCATTTTCACCAGGCCCAGGAAAAGTGTCAGGGGCTGAGAAATCCCCCTTGTATTTTCCATTTGGGAAAGTGACAGCTCCACCTGTGTTTTCACCACTTTCTCCCTTGCTGGGGAAAGCATCTGGGACTGAGAAGTCCCACTTGTCTTTTTCATTCAGGGAAGGGATACGTTTGTCTGGGGTTTCACCATTTTCTCCTGAGCTGGGAAAAGTGTCTTTGGCTGAGAAGTCCCCCATGTCTTTTCCCTTAAGAAAAGGTACACCTTTACTTGGGTAGTCACCATTTTCTCCTGAGCTGGGAAAAGCGTTTTGGGGTGAGAATTCCCCCATGTCTTTTCCACTTGGGGAAGGGATACCTTTGGCTGGGTATTCACCATTTTCACCTGTGGTGGGAAAAGAGTTTGGGGCTAAGTCCCCCTTGTCTTTTCCATTTGGGAAAGTGACAGCTCCACCTGTGTTTTCACCACTTTCTCCCTTGCTGGGGAAAGCATCTGGGACTGAGAAGTCCCACTTGTCTTTTTCATTCAGGGAAGGGATACTTTTGTCTGGGGTTTCACCATTTTCTCCTGAGCTGGGAAAAGTGTCTTTGGCTGAGAAGTCCCCCATGTCTTTTCCCTTAAGAAAAGGTACACCTTTACTTGGGTAGTCACCATTTTCTCCTGAGCTGGGAAAAGCCTTTTGGGGTGAGAATTCCCCCATGTCTTTTCTACTTGGGGAAGGGATACCTTTGGCTGGGTATTCACCATTTTCTCCTGAGGTGGGAAAAGAGTTTGGGGCTAGGTCCCCCTTGTCTTTTCCATTCGGGAAGGGGAAACCTTTCTCTGGGGTGTCACCATTGTCTCCTGAGCTGGGAAAAGGCTCTTGGGGTGAGAATTCCCCCATGTCTTTTCCATTCGGGAAGGGGAAACCTTTGGCTGGGGTGACACCATTGTCTCCTGAGCTGGGAAAAGCCTTTTGGGGTGAGAATTCCCCCATGTCTTTTCCAATCAGTTTGGCTGGGCTTTCACCATTTTCATCAGGCCCAGGAAAAGTGTCAGGGGCTGAGAAATCTCCCTTGTATTTTCCATTTGGGGAAGGGATAGCTTTGTCTGGGGTTTCACCATTTTCTCCTGAGCTGGGAAAAGCCTCTTGGGGTGAGAATTCCCCCATGTCTTTTTCATTCAGGGAAGGGATACTTTTGTCTGGGGTTTCACCATTTTCTCCTGAGCTGGGAAAAGTGTCTTTGACTGAGAAGTCCCCCTTGTCTTTTCCATTAAGAAAAGGTACACCTTTACCTGGGTATTCACCATTTTCTCCTGAGCTGGGAAAAGCCTTTTGGGGTGAGAATTCCCCCATGTCCTTTCCACTTGGGGAAGGGATACCTTTGGCTGGGCTTTCACCATTTTCACCAGGCCCAGGAAAAGTGTCAGGGGCTGAGAAATCCCCCTTGTATTTTCCATTTGGGAAAGTGACAGCTCCACCTGTGTTTTCACCACTTTCTCCCTTGCTGGGGAAAGCATCTGGGACTGAGAAGTCCCACTTGTCTTTTTCATTCAGGGAAGGGATACTTTTGTCTGGGGTTTCACCATTTTCTCCTGAGCTGGGAAAAGTGTCTTTGACTGAGAAGTCCCCCTTGTCTTTTCCCTTAAGAAAAGGTACACCTTTACCTGGGTATTCACCATTTTCTCCTGAGCTGGGAAAAGCCTTTTGGGGTGAGAATTCCCCCATGTCCTTTCCACTTGGGGAAGGGATACCTTTGGCTGGGCTTTCACCATTTTCACCAGGCCCAGGAAAAGTGTCAGGGGCTGAGAAATCCTCCTTGTCTTTTCCATTTGGGAAAGTGACAGCTCCACCTGTGTTTTCACCACTTTCTCCCTTGCTGGGGAAAGCATCTGGGACTGAGAAGTCCCACTTGTCTTTTTCATTCAGGGAAGGGATACTTTTGTCTGGGGTTTCACCATTTTCTCCTGAGCTGGGAAAAGTGTCTTTGGCTGAGAAGTCCCCCATGTCTTTTCCCTTAAGAAAAGGTACACCTTTACTTGGGTAGTCACCATTTTCTCCTGAGCTGGGAAAAGCGTTTTGGGGTGAGAATTCCCCCATGTCTTTTCTACTTGGGGAAGGGATACCTTTGGCTGGGTATTCACCATTTTCTCCTGAGGTGGGAAAAGAGTTTGGGGCTAGGTCCCCCTTGTCTTTTCCATTCGGGAAGGGGAAACCTTTGTCTGGGGTGTCACCATTGTCTCCTGAGCTGGGAAAAGGCTCTTGGGGTGAGAATTCCCCCATGTCTTTTCCATTCGGGAAGGGGAAACCTTTGGCTGGGGTGACACCATTGTCTCCTGAGCTGGGAAAAGCCTTTTGGGGTGAGAATTCCCCCATGTCTTTTCCAATCGGTTTGGCTGGGCTTTCACCATTTTCATCAGGCCCAGGAAAAGTGTCAGGGGCTGAGAAATCTCCCTTGTATTTTCCATTTGGGGAAGGGATAGCTTTGTCTGGGGTTTCACCATTTTCTCCTGAGCTGGGAAAAGCCTCTTGGGGTGAGAATTCCCCCATGTCTTTTTCATTCAGGGAAGGGATACTTTTGTCTGGGGTTTCACCATTTTCTCCTGAGCTGGGAAAAGTGTCTTTGACTGAGAAGTCCCCCTTGTCTTTTCCATTAAGAAAAGGTACACCTTTACCTGGGTATTCACCATTTTCTCCTGAGCTGGGAAAAGCCTTTTGGGGTGAGAATTCCCCCATGTCCTTTCCACTTGGGGAAGGGATACCTTTGGCTGGGCTTTCACCATTTTCACCAGGCCCAGGAAAAGTGTCAGGGGCTGAGAAATCCCCCTTGTATTTTCCATTTGGGAAAGTGACAGCTCCACCTGTGTTTTCACCACTTTCTCCCTTGCTGGGGAAAGCATCTGGGACTGAGAAGTCCCACTTGTCTTTTTCATTCAGGGAAGGGATACTTTTGTCTGGGGTTTCACCATTTTCTCCTGAGCTGGGAAAAGTGTCTTTGACTGAGAAGTCCCCCTTGTCTTTTCCCTTAAGAAAAGGTACACCTTTACCTGGGTATTCACCATTTTCTCCTGAGCTGGGAAAAGCCTTTTGGGGTGAGAATTCCCCCATGTCCTTTCCACTTGGGGAAGGGATACCTTTGGCTGGGCTTTCACCATTTTCACCAGGCCCAGGAAAAGTGTCAGGGGCTGAGAAATCCTCCTTGTCTTTTCCATTTGGGAAAGTGACAGCTCCACCTGTGTTTTCACCACTTTCTCCCTTGCTGGGGAAAGCATCTGGGACTGAGAAGTCCCACTTGTCTTTTTCATTCAGGGAAGGGATACTTTTGTCTGGGGTTTCACCATTTTCTCCTGAGCTGGGAAAAGTGTCTTTGGCTGAGAAGTCCCCCATGTCTTTTCCCTTAAGAAAAGGTACACCTTTACTTGGGTAGTCACCATTTTCTCCTGAGCTGGGAAAAGCGTTTTGGGGTGAGAATTCCCCCATGTCTTTTCTACTTGGGGAAGGGATACCTTTGGCTGGGTATTCACCATTTTCTCCTGAGGTGGGAAAAGAGTTTGGGGCTAGGTCCCCCTTGTCTTTTCCATTCGGGAAGGGGAAACCTTTGTCTGGGGTGTCACCATTGTCTCCTGAGCTGGGAAAAGGCTCTTGGGGTGAGAATTCCCCCATGTCTTTTCCATTCGGGAAGGGGAAACCTTTGGCTGGGGTGACACCATTGTCTCCTGAGCTGGGAAAAGCCTTTTGGGGTGAGAATTCCCCCATGTCTTTTCCAATCGGTTTGGCTGGGCTTTCACCATTTTCATCAGGCCCAGGAAAAGTGTCAGGGGCTGAGAAATCTCCCTTGTATTTTCCATTTGGGGAAGGGATAGCTTTGTCTGGGGTTTCACCATTTTCTCCTGAGCTGGGAAAAGCCTCTTGGGGTGAGAATTCCCCCATGTCTTTTTCATTCAGGGAAGGGATACTTTTGTCTGGGGTTTCACCATTTTCTCCTGAGCTGGGAAAAGTGTCTTTGACTGAGAAGTCCCCCTTGTCTTTTCCATTAAGAAAAGGTACACCTTTACCTGGGTATTCACCATTTTCTCCTGAGCTGGGAAAAGCCTTTTGGGGTGAGAATTCCCCCATGTCCTTTCCACTTGGGGAAGGGATACCTTTGGCTGGGCTTTCACCATTTTCACCAGGCCCAGGAAAAGTGTCAGGGGCTGAGAAATCCCCCTTGTATTTTCCATTTGGGAAAGTGACAGCTCCACCTGTGTTTTCACCACTTTCTCCCTTGCTGGGGAAAGCATCTGGGACTGAGAAGTCCCACTTGTCTTTTTCATTCAGGGAAGGGATACTTTTGTCTGGGGTTTCACCATTTTCTCCTGAGCTGGGAAAAGTGTCTTTGGCTGAGAAGTCCCCCATGACTTTTCCCTTGAGAAAAGGTACACCTTTACTTGGGTAGTCACCATTTTCTCCTGAGCTGGGAAAAGCCTCTTGGGGTGAGAATTCCTCCATGTCTTTTCCAATTGGTTTGGCTGGGCTTTCACCATTTTCATCAGGCCCAGGAAAAGTGTCAGGGGCTGAGAAATCTCCCTTGTCCTTTCCATTTGGGGAAGGGATACCTTTGTTTGGGTTTTCACCATTTTCTCCTGATCTGGGAAAAGCGTCTTTGGCTGTGAGGTCCCCCATGTATTTTCCATTAACAAAAGGTACACCTTTACCTGGGTATTCACCATTTTCTCCTGAGCTGGGAAAAGCCTCTTGGGGTGAGAATTCCTCCATGTCTTTTTCATTCAGGGAAGAGATACTTTTGTCTGGGGTTTCACCATTTTCTCCTGAGCTGGGAAAAGAGTCTGAGGCTAAGTCCCCCTTGTCTTTTCCATTTGGGAAAGGGAAACCTTTACCTGGGGTGTCACCATTTTCTCCTGAGCTGGGAAAAGCCTCTTGGGGTGAGAATTCCTCCATGTCTTTTCCAATTGGTTTGGCTGGGCTTTCACCATTTTCACCAGCCGCAGTAAAAGTGTCTGGGACTGAGAAATCCCCCTTGTCTTTTCCATTTGGGAAAGTGACAGTTTCAGCTGTGTTTTCGCCACTTTCTCCTTTGCCGGGGAAAGCGTCTGGGACTGAGAAGTCCCACTTGTCTTTTTCATTCAGGAAAGGGATAACTTTGTATAGGGTTTCACCATTTTCTCCTGAGCTGGGAAAAGCGTCTTTGGCTGAGAAGTCCCCCATGTCTTTTCCACTTGGGGAAGGGATACCTTTGACTGGGATTTCACCATTTTCTCCTGAGCTGGGAAAAGTGTTTTGGGGTGAGAAGTCCCCCATGTCTTTTCCATTTGGGGAAGGGATTCCTTTGTCTGGGGTTTCACCATTTTCTCCTGAGCTGGGAAAAGCCTCCTGGGGTGAGAAATCCCCCATTTCTTTTCCATCAAGGAAAGGGAAACCTTTAGCTGGGGTGTCACCATTTTCTCCTGAGCTGGGAAAAGCATCTTTGGCTGAGAAGTCCCCCATGTCTTTTCCAATCGGTTTGGATGGGCTTTCACCATTTTCATCAGGCCCAGGAAAAATGTCAGGGGCTGAGAAATCCCCCTTGTCCTTTCCATTTGGGGAAGGGAGAGCTTTGTCTGGGTTTTCAACATTTTCTCCTGAGCTGGGAAAAGCCTCTTGGGGTGAGAATTCCCCCATGTCTTTTTCATTCAGGGAAGGGATACTTTTGTCTGGGGTTTCACCATTTTCTCCTGAGCTGGGAAAAGTGTCTTTGGCTGTGAGGTCCCCCTTGTGTTTTCCATTAAGAAAAGGTACACCTTTACCTGGGTATTCACCATTTTCTCCTGAGCTGGGAAAAGCCTCTTGGGGTGAGAATTCCCCCATGTCTTTTCCACTTAGGGAAGGGATACCTTTGCCTGGGGTTTTACCATTTTCTCCTGAGCTGGGAAAAGAGTCTGAGGCTAAGTCCCCCTTGTCTTTTCCATTCGGGAAAGGGAAACCTTTACCTGGGGTGTCACCATTTTCTCCTGAACTGGGAAAAGCCTTTTGGGGTGAGAATTCCCCCATGTCCTTTCCACTTGGGGAAGGGATACCTTTGGCTGGGCTTTCACCATTTTCACCAGGCCCAGGAAAAGTGTCAGGGGCTGAGAAATCCCCCTTGTATTTTCCATTTGGGAAAGTGACAGCTCCACCTGTGTTTTCACCACTTTCTCCCTTGCTGGGGAAAGCATCTGGGACTGAGAAGTCCCACTTGTCTTTTTCATTCAGGGAAGGGAAACCTTTGTCTGGGGTGCCACCATTTTCTCCTGAGCTGGGAAAAGGCTCTTGGGGTGAGAATTCCCCCATGTCTTTTCCATCCGGGAAAGGGAAACCTTTAGCTGGGCTGTCACCATTTTCTCCTGAGCTGGGAAAAGCGTCTTTGGCTGAGAAGTCCCCCATGTCTTTTTCATTCAGGGAAGGGATACTTTTGGCTGGGCTTTCACCATTTTCATCAGGCCCAGGAAAAGTGTCAGGGGCTGAGAAATCCCCCTTGTGTTTTCCATTAAGAAAAGGTACACCTTTACTTGGGTAGTCACCATTTTCTCCTGAGCTGGGAAAAGCCTCTTGGGGTGAGAATTCCCCCATGTCTTTTTCATTCAGGGAAGGGATACTTTTGTCTGGGGTTTCACCATTTTCTCCTGAGCTGGGAAAAGTGTCTTTGGCTGAGAAGTCCCCCATGTCTTTTCCCTTAAGAAAAGGTACACCTTTACTTGGGTAGTCACCATTTTCTCCTGAGCTGGGAAAAGCCTTTTGGGGTGAGAATTCCCCCATGTCTTTTCCACTTGGGGAAGGGATACCTTTGGCTGGGTATTCACCATTTTCTCCTGTGGTGGGAAAAGAGTTTGGGGCTAAGTCCCCCTTGTCTTTTCCATTCAGGAAGGGGAAAACTTTGTCTGGGGTGCCACCATTTTCTCCTGAGCTGGGAAAAGGCTCTTGGGGTGAGAATTCCCCCATGTCTTTTCCATCCGGGAAAGGGAAACCTTTAGCTGGGCTGTCACCATTTTCTCCTGAGCTGGGAAAAGCGTCTTTGGCTGAGAAGTCCCCCATGTCTTTTTCATTCAGGGAAGGGATACTTTTGGCTGGGCTTTCACCATTTTCATCAGGCCCAGGAAAAGTGTCAGGGGCTGAGAAATCCCCCTTGTCCTTTCCATTTGGGGAAGGGATACCTTTGTCTGGGGTTTCACCATTTTCTCCTGAGCTGGGAAAAGCCTCTTGGGGTGAGAATTCCCCCATGTCTTTTTCATTCAGGGAAGGGATACTTTTGTCTGGGGTTTCACCATTTTCTCCTGAGCTGGGAAAAGTGTCTTTGGCTGAGAAGTCCCCCTTGTCTTTTCCATTAAGAAAAGGTACACCTTTACCTGGGTATTCACCATTTTCTCCTGAGCTGGGAAAAGCCTTTTGGGGTGAGAATCCCCCCATGTCTTTTCCACTTGGGGAAGGGATACCTTTGCCTGGGGTTTTACCATTTTCTCCTGAGCTGGGAAAAGAGTCTGAGGCTAAGTCCCCCTTGTCTTTTCCATTCGGGAAAGGGAAACCTTTACCTGGGGTGTCACCATTTTCTCCTGAGCTGGGAAAAGCATCTTTGGCTGAGAAGTCCCCCATGTCTTTTCCATTAAGAAAAGGTACACCTTTACCTGGGTATTCACCATTTTCTCCTGAGCTGGGAAAAGAGTCTGGGGCTAAGTCCCCCTTGTCTTTTCCATTCGGGAAGGGGAAACCTTTGGCTGGGGTGTCACCATTTTCTCCTGAGCTGGGAAAAGCCTCTTGGGGTGAGAATTCCCCCATGTTTTTTCCACTTGGGGAAAGGATACCTTTGTCTGGGTTTTCACCATTTTCACTGAAGGTGGGGAAAATGTCTGGGGCTGAGAAGTGCCCCTTGTCTTTTTCATTTGGGAATAGGATATGTTTGGCTTTCTTTTCACCATTTTCTCCTGAGCTGGGAAAATCCTCTGGGACTGAGAAGTCCCCCATGTCTTTTCCATTAAGAAAAGGGATACTTTTGGCTGGGTATTCACCACTTTCTCCTGAGCTGGGGAAAGCATCTGGAGCAGAGAATTCATTCTTGTCATTTCGATTTGGAAAAGATGCACCTTTGGCTGGGTTTTTGCCATTTTCTCCAGAGCTGGGGAAATTGTCTGGGACTGAGAAGTCCCACTTGTCTTTTTCATTCAGAAAAGGGATACCATTGGCTGGGTTTTCACCATTTTCTCCTGACCTGGGAAAAGCATCCTGTGCAAAGTAGTCATCCTTGCTTTTTCCATTTGGGAAAGGTGCACCTTTGGGTGGGGTTTCACCATTTTCCCTTGAACTGGGAAAAGTGTCTGGGGCTGAGAACTCCCCCCTGTCTTTTTCATTTGTGGAAGAGATACCTTTGGCTGGGCTTTCACCATTTTCTCCTGAGCTGGGAAAAGCCTCTTGTGGTGAGAATTCCCCCATGTCTTTTCCATTTGGGAAAGGGATAACTTTGTCTGGGTTTTCACCATTTTCTCCTGAGCTGGGAAAAGTGACTTTGGCTGAGAAGTCCCCCTTGTCTTTTCCATTCGGGAAGGGGAAACCTTTGTCTGGGGTGTCACCATTTTCTCCTGAGCTAGGAAAAGCCTCTTGGGGTGAAAATTTCCCCCAGTCTTTTGCATTAAGAGAAGGGATACTTTTGGCTGGGCTTTCACCATTTTCACCCAAGCTGGGAAAAGTGTTTGAGGTTGACACGTCCCCCTTGTCTTTCTCATTCGGGAAAAGGATGTGTTTGGCTGGGTTCTCACCATTTCCTCGTGAGCTGGGAAAACCATCTTTGGCTGAGAATTCCCCATTGTCTTTTCCATTCAGAAAAGGGATACTTTTGGCAGGGTTTTCTCCATTCTCCCCCGTGCTGGGGAAAACATCTGGGGTAGAGAAATCATCATTGTCTTTCCCAATAAGAAAAAAGGCACCTTTGTCAGGGGTTTCACCATGTTCTCCTGAGCTGGGAAAAGCATCTGGGGCCGAGATGTCTCCCTTGTGTTTTTCATTTGGGTATGGTACACCTTTGGCTGGGGTTTCACCATTTTCTCCTGAGCTGGGAGAAGCCTCTTGGGGTGAGAATTCCCCCATGTCTTTTCCAATGACTTTGGCTGGGCTTTCACCATTTTCACCAGGCCCAGGAAAAGTGTCAGGGACTGAGAAATTCCCCTTGTCTTTTCCATTTGGGAAAGGGACAGCTTCAGCTGTGTTCTCACCACTTTCTCCGGAGCTGGAAAAAGCGTCTTTGGCTGAGAAGTCCCCCATGACTTTTCCACTTGGGGAAGGGATACCTTTGACTGGGCTTTCACCTTTTTCTCCTGAGCTGGGAAATGCATCTGGGACTGATACTTCCCCCATATCTTTTCCATTCAGGGAAGGGACACCTTTGGCTGGGGATTCACCTTTTTCCCCTGAGTTGAGAAAAGAGTCAGGGTCTGAGAAGTCCCCCTTGTCTTTTCCCTTTAAAGAAGTGACGCTTTTGCCTGGGCTTTCACCATTCTCTCCTGAGCTGGGAAAAGTATCTGGGACTAAGTCCCCCATTTCTTTTCCATTCAGGGAAGTATCACCATTGGCTGTCATTTCACCCATTTCACCCCTTCCCAGTGTCTTCAAATCCATTTTGTCTCCAGATCCACCTTTGGTCTGGCTGTTGCTGCCTAAGGTGCCATCACCTCCTGGCGTTGCTCCACTCTTGTCTTTCTCTTCATTCCTGTTTGGCAGATTGAACTTATTACCTCCTCGCTCAGACCCACTTTTGAGCATATCATTCCCATCCAAGTGGTGGATGACATCACTTCCTGCCCTACCTGCGCTTGTGAGCTCCCTATTCCCATCCATAAGACTATGTCCGTCACTTTGTGCTGTAGATGCACTTTTGGGTTTGCATTTTCTCTTCAATAATTTGGAAGTATCATTTCCTTGGCCTGGTCTGCTGGTAGATTGACCAGCTCTTATGTCATCATCTTTCTGAGACATATTTGAAGCTGTAGCATTCTTATTTCCCCCTTTCTTTCTGCAACATTTTTTCCTATGCAATCTTATGGGTTTGCCATCTGTGAACACAAGACCTTGCATCTCCTTCTTTGGAGGAAGATCCACCAATCTTTGGGGCTTCAGTGCATTACCAGACCCAGTTCGCACACATTTCCTATGCTTGATACTGACCGTTTGTTCCTCTGATGGTTTTTCTTGTGTATTCACCACACTTCCTTGCTCTGGTGTGGTGTCCTTGGGAGCATCATTTGGTGCTACACGTACACCGCTATCTTGTGCAAAATCACTTTCAGAGTCACTTGGTCCCAGACTGCTGACTGGTTTACCAGACACATGGACATTGCTCACTGCTGTTGTAAAGATGATTAAGCAACAGATTGGGAACATTTTCAGTTTGGACACCTGGGGGGGAAAGCATTTCTTTTCTCAGTTAAAACCTACAGGTAGAGTAGAGTTCTGTAAGAATTTTGACTGTTACCCTTGGGATCCCCCAACTTTCCCCACAAAGCCCCTATTTCTTGAGAGATGCTGAAACATTGTGCCTCGGAGTGGGTGCTGTGCACCAGGAACTGCCCAGTTCAAATCTCACCGGAACCCTGAACTCATGAGGGGTCTTTTGCTCTTAGCCTCAGCCCCTGCCAAATCTACACTGTTGTGATCATAATACTGGTCTGCTTTGCACAAGTCTTGAGATTATATACGGGACATGGTTTGAAGACACAAAGAACCATTACAGATTATTGCTCTGTCACTTCCTGTTATGTCCTTTCCTTCAATGGTTATTCCTCATCTCTTACTCATTTCAGAGGGAGCCCCCACAACTCTCTCTCTCTCTCATAATACCAGAACCCAATGGGGTCATTAAGCTGACTGGCAGGAGATTCAGGACAGATCAAAGGACGTTCTTCACACAGCGCAGAATTAAACTATGGAATAATCTACCACAAGATGTAGCAATGGCCACCAATTCGGCTGGTGTTAAAAGGTGATCAGACAATTTCATATAGGAGAAGGCTATCAATGGATACTAGTCCCGATGGCTGTATGCTACCACCAATATCAGAGGCAGTGAGCCTATGTACACCAGTTGCTGGGGAACATGAGTGGGAGGGTGCTGTTGCACTCATGTCCTCCTTGTGGGTTCCCCACTGTCAGCTGGTTGCCCACTACATGGGCAGAATACTGGTCTAGAAGGGCTTTTGGTCCAAAAGCTCTTTGCAGTCTATAAGGCTACTTACACCCCTTTCTTCTTTCCATCCCCTATGCCTAGAATTCTCTTTCAGAACTCATCCCTATAATCCTTTTGTTGTTGTTTCCAAGCTAGGGATAAGTGGTCCCTACGCTGCAGTTAAGAACATAAGAAGAGCCATGCTGAATGAGACCAAGGGTCCATCTTGTCCTAAATCTCCCACCAATCAGCTTCATGGGATGACCTCTTTGGGTTCTAGTATTGTGAGAGAGGGAGAAAAATGTCTCCCTATCCACATTCTCCACACCACACATAATGTTGTACACCTCTGCCATGTCTTCCCTTACCCTCCTTTTTTCCAAGCTAAACAATCCCAGCTGTTGTAACCTCCTCTCATAGAGGAGATGCTCCAGCCCCTTGATCATTTTAGTTGCCCTTTTCTGCACTTTTTCCAGCTCTACAACATCCTTTTTTAGGTGTGGTGACCTGACCCATACACAGCATTCTAAGTATAGCAGCTCCATAAATTTGTACAAAGGCAATATGATATTGGCAGTTTTATTCTCAATTCCTTTTCTAATTATGCCTAACATGGAGTTTGCCATTTTTTTTTTTTTTACAGCAGTTGCACACTGGGTTGACATTTTCATCGAGCTGCCCACCATAACCCCAAGATCTCTTTCTTGGTCGGTCACTGCTAGCTCAGATCCCATCACGTTATACTTGAAGTCTTTTTGCCCCAGTGTGCATCACTTTACATTAAACCACATTTGCCATTTGGATGCCCATTCTCCCAGTTTGGAGAGATCCTTTTGGAGCTCTTCACAATCCCCTTTTGTTTAACCACCCTAAATAATTTTGTATCATTGGCAAACTTGGCCACTTCACTGCTCACTCCTAATTCCAGGCTTGTCCTTCTGTATGCTTACTAATTTTATCTTTAATAATGCTTTCAACCAATTTACCCAGAACAGACATCAAGCTAACCGGCCTGTAATTTCCTGGATCCCCCTGGATCCCCTTTTGAAAATTGATGTTACATTGGGTATCGTCCAGTCCTCTGCTACAGAGGCTGATCTTAGGGACATGTTGCATATTTTAGTTACAAGATCAGCATTTTCATATTTGAGTTCTTTGAGAAGTCTAGGATGGGTACTATCTGGGCCCGGTGATTTATTTGCTTTCAATTTATCAATAAGGTTGAGAACTTCATCTTCTGTCACCACTATTTGCCTCAGTTCCTCAGACTCCCTTCCTGAAAACATCCGCTCAGGCACAGTCTATCTGCCCTATATCTTCTGCAGTGAAAACAGATGAAAAGAATTCATTCAGCTTCTCTGCGATCTCCTTATCCTTCTTTAGTACTCCTTTAATTCCATTGTCATCCAACAGTCCAACTGCCTCCCTAGCTGGTTTCCTGATTCTGACATATTTAAAGAATTCTTTATTGTTGCCATTGATGTTGTTAGCAATATGCTCTTCAAAATGCTTTTTTGCATCTCTGCTTGTATCTCATTTGTGCAAGCTTGTGCTCCCTTCTGTTTTCCTCACTTGGGCAAGACTTCCGTTTTCTGGAGGAAGCCCTCTTTTCTCTGATAGCTTCCTTGACGCTGCTCGTTAACCATGGCAGTGACCTCTTGGACTTGGGGCTACCTTTCCTAACCTGTGGTATACATTCTAGCTGGGTTTCTATTATTGTGGTTTTGAGTAACCTCCAAGCATTTTGAAGGGATTTAACTTTCTTGACTCCTCCTTTTAACTTCCTTTTCACCAGTTCCCTCAGTCATTTTAGAGAAGTCTCCTCTTTTGAAGTAAAATGTGACTGTGTTGGACTTCCTGGGCAATTTCCCACGTAAATATATATTAAATCTGATAGCACCATGGTTACTGTTTCCAATTGATTCAACAACATTTACATCTTCTACCAGGTCCTGGGTAACACCACTTACGATTAAATCCAAGGTTGCTTCCCCTCTGGTTGGTCCCTTTTCTAGGGCACAGTCATTTAGGGCACTGAGAAATTTAACGTCTTTGTCATGACTGGAACATGCATTTGTCCAGTCAATCTGGAGGTAATTGAAGTCACCCATTATTACAACACTTCCTTGTTTGGATTTTGCTTTCCATTTCAAGGTCACCCTGAGCATTCTGGTCTGTGGGACAATAGCACATTCCTAGCCCTACATTAGGTTTGAACCTTGGCATTGTCGCCCATGGTGCTTCTGTGGAAGAGGCTTCCCCTTTTGGGTGTTTGACTCTGCTCAGCACTATGCCCTCTTTGACATACAGAGCAACACCTCCCCAGTACGCCCTCCTCTGTCCTTCCTGCACAGTTTACATCCACAGATGACCGTATCCCCCTGGTTCATGTTTGTAGGGGCTAATACTCCTTAGCTCAGGAAATTTGTTTTCCCCCACCTTTTCGTAAAAAAATCAGATCCAGTTATTCGACACCCCTGAATCCAGGGATAATTTCAGATGTGGAGAATGTCATAATATCCTGACTGCATGCTGGGCTAGAACACCACAGTTGCCACCAAGAGCAGACTTTGAGCATAGCCGTTCATAAGGAAGAAAGTATGTTATTCGATCTTCCATTGCTGAGGAATTGGGTTGGGCCAATCCCCCTTAATCCATATGGATTTTGCTCCACTGTAAAGTCTTTTTGCTCTGTTGAAAATGCAAACATGAAAGACACTTCTGCTCTGCAAATACTTTACTCCAATAACCTTGCCAGCTAGCAAACATCAAAATTCAGGGCATCCAAGTTCTTGACATACCTAGCAAGATGGACAAGAGAGATCAAAGCTTATGGCCAGCTCATGATTCATCTCAGTCTGAGACAACTGCAGGGAAAAGCCAACATAAATTGGCTTCTGGCCAGATGAGCCTGGTGACTTAAAGAAGCCCATGGTCACTTATAGGACTCGACAGTGACATTGCTGATCTTCTAAGAAAAATATGCCACATTTCCTGAAGATCAGCTTTTGTACCAGAGGACTGGAAAGGAGCCCTTGTAACAACGAATTATTTAAAAAGGGATCTGGGTTTGATCCAGAAAGTTACAGGCCACTTACTTAACATATGTTCTGGGTAAATTGGTGAAAAGCATTATTAAAGATAAAATTATCAAGTATAGAAAAGGGCAGGTCTTGCTGAACAGCAATCAACATAGCTTCTGGAAAAGTAAGTCCTATCTCACTAAATGTTTAGAGTTCTTTCAGAGTCAACAAGCATGTGGATAGGAGTTATCTGGTAGATATTGTATAACTGGACTTTCAAAAAGCCAGTGATGAGTCTCTGCCCATAGGTTCTTGTGTAAACTTAGCAGTAATGGGCTAATAGGACTTCTCATGGATTGGTAATTGGTTAAAAAGCAAGAAGCAGAGAGCAGAAATAAATAGACAGTGCTCATAATAGAGGGATGAAGACTATGTGTTGGGATTGGTGTATTTAAACATGTTCATTCATGATCTGGAGTGAGCAGTGAGGTGCATGACAATTCATATATAAATACATAGTTAAATACATATTTTTGAATGTATTTTCTCACAAAATAGACCTTTGTAAACATATTCTATCTGAATTAGGGATGTAGGAGAAATCCTCAATGGAACCAAATCAGTTCGGTTTTTTATGAATCTGACCTGAGGATTGCACAGCAGGCTGGCTTTTCCCCATGGGGCAGATTCCCCAGACTTGCAGACTGTTTTTTTTTTTTTTTTTAACTTTCTGGAATTTAATGCAAATTTTGCCATAGAAAATATGGCAAAAATAAAAAACCCTGGCCAAAAATGTGCATTTCCCTCATAGGCTAAAGCACAAATGTGCATGGGGGGGATTTGTGCATTTTGGGGAAATTTGCACATTTTTGTATATGCGAATTTGCACAAATTCAGAAATGAAAAAAAATCTGATAATGTTGATGGGCGGATGATGGAATGAAAGGCACTGACAACCTGTGAAACACAGATGGAATGGATTTTACACAATCTGTACATTCCTAATCTGAATGTATGCATTTATAAACATATTTATCTTCAAATACACATTTCACAAATTATTATGGTCTGTTTTTTGAGCTGAGAATGCATCACAAAATTTGGAGAAGGGTGAAATCCAAAGCATCGGGTCAGTTCATGTCAAAATTGGCAACAAATGAATTCCTCAGGTGTTCCTACCTATTAGTCATGATGGCAGTGAGGTCCTTCAGAATCAGAGGCAGCATCTCCTGGGTGAGATAGGCCTTTGGTCTGATCCAGCTGGGCTTTTTTCATGAATGCTGTTTCCTTTATGCTCTGCTGGGCTTCCCAGAAGCATTTGTTTGACCACTGCTGGAACAGGTGGACTTTGGGTCTATCCCAGCAGGGCTCATGTTCTTAAGGACCAAATCTCACCACACCTGTCCTGTCCCCTGCTGTTTGTCCTTAGCGTCTGGTGCTCCTACAGGGCTGTCTGGCCATACCATTGCAGAACAGAGCAAGTAAAATGATCAAGGGGCTAGAGCAGCTCACTTATGAGGAAAGGTTACAATATCTGGGTCTGTTTAGTCTGGAGAAAAGGGGAGGGGAGACATGATAGAGGTGTACAAAATTATGTGTGGTGTGGAGAAAGTGGATAATAATGCTAGGGCCCAGTGGAGTCATCCCATGAAGCTGATTGGTGGGAGATTCAGGACAGATAAAAGGAAGGGCTTCTTCACACAGTGCGAAGTCCAACTATGGAATTTGCTACCACAAAATGTAGTGATGGCCACCAATTTGGCTGGCTTTAAAGGGGGGTTAGAGGAGGAGGCTATCACTCGCCACTAGCCCTAATGGCACTACCTCCAGTATCAGAGGCAGTATGCCTACGTATACCAGTTGCTGGAGAACCTGGGCAGGAGGATGCTGTTGCACTCATGTCCTGCTTGTGGGTTTCCCACGGGCATCGGGTTGGCCACTGTGTGAACAGAATGCTGGACTAGATGGACCCTTGGTCTGATCTAGCATGCCTCTGACGTTCTAATGTTCATTAAGCAGTCAATTGGCTCAAACAGCTGATCTTGGGTGTCATGAAAAGGGCAGTACATTGTTAGTTGCCTAATGTAGTATTATTATTGCATTTTTACGTTCAGAGCAGGGCAGAATTGCTTCTGGGATTTCCTGCCTCAGGTGCCAAAATAACTCAGCCAGCTGTAGGTATATGGGCGCTATTCACTGCTCTGCCTTAGGCAGCAGAATGTCTTGGATAAACCCTGGGATCAGTGATGTCGCAGTGCAGGTGTTCATCATGACAGCCACATCTGAAGGAGAGTCCAACATGGCAGGCAGCTGTGTTGATCCGTGTGTGTGTGTGTGTGTGTGTGTGTGTATGATGTCTTCTGTTGGTCTTTCATAAAGCTAATGGGTCTTAATTACCCATTCAAGGCCAAGTTACCCCAAAATACATTTCATTACAGCAGGGATAGATTACAGCAATATATTGCCACTGGGAAAATCCATTGTTTCCCAGCTACTGTGAAGATTGCTGCTAAGCTCAGAAGGAACAGCGAAGCTCGAGGGGGTTGGCAGATGACAACATCATCCCTGCTAATCAAAAAGTCCTGGCACTTCAACCCTGTGAGCCCTGGTTCCAGTACAACACTGCCCGGGATATATTGAACATCAAGATTCCATGCATTCATCATGGCTCGTAGCCATGGCTAGACTTACATACATGCATTAGCCTACTCTATCCCACCTTTCAAGCCAACATATTGGTGGCTATCACCCCATCATGTGACTGGGAATTCCATACATGAATTCTGTGATGTGAGAAGAAGGATTTCATTTTCCCCCTCTCCTGAATCTACTGCTAATCAATGTCATTAAGAAGAACCCTTCTTTCTCTCCACATCATGCATCATTTTATAAGCCTCCGTCACGCCTCCCCCCTCTGTAAACTGAAATGAGGGGTGGGGGGTCCAGTGCAATCTATTCGTGGTTCAGTCTGCAGGCTGTGTCTGAGTACTTCTATCTCTACAGTATAACTTGTCCATAACACAGAACTTTGGGAGTAGGGACAGAGAGCATTTACTGGTAATATAATTAATCTTACCCCCATGGCTTCTGCTCTTCATCAAGAGTTTCAGAACCACATTCTCTTCCTCCTGCTCATCAGCCCAGTGGAATAAGTAGCCCTTCTTCTCTCTATATATGTTCACTTGCCCTCTTATGTAATGGTGAAGGAGATTAGCATGAGCCAAATCCACTTTCTGGGCGGTACCACATGTCACATTCTTCTTGAAGTCATTGACCATGCCTTAAGAATGAATCTGTTCAATGTATGGTTGGGGCCATTGGCGTTTGCCCATTTCTCATTGCAAAAGTATGGTGATGGGAATCTATGTATTTATGTATTTATTTATTTACTTATTCGTTCATTCATTCTTTATACTGCCCAACAGCCAAAGCTCTCTGGATGGTTCACAAGAATTCACAAGGTAAAATACAGCAGAAGAATTTAAATGTACAACATTTAAAAACAATTTAAACCACTAAAAAAAATTCAATAGAATACTAAGCTGGCAGCTGTGCAAGTCTGTATGCCATTAAATGCCTGGGAGTGGAGGACGGTCTTAGCCTGGCACAAAAAGATGACAGTGTTGGTGCCAGGTGGGCCTCAGACCATCCCATAATTGGGGGGGGCACCACTGAAAAGGTCTTCTCCCTTGTTGTGACCTTCTGAAATTCTCATGGAGGTGGCACTTGGAGGAAGGCTTCAGATGTTACCACAGAGATGCCTCTGGCACCAGACAAATTTGAACCAGGAGCAGGCACCAGGGAAAAGTTGTCCATTTGAGGTTCCTACACAGGTCCTCATGTGTAGAAAACAGCCAGAGAGATTTGTTTCAAACTAAAAATGTAGTCAGGGGGTCACATCTGAAAATGTCCCAGTGGCAAGTTCTCTTGGGGATCATAGAATAGTAGAATAGTAGGGTTGGAAGGGGCCTACAAGGCCATCGAGTCCAACCCCCTGCTCAACGCAGGAATCCAAGTCAGAGCATCCCTGACAAATGGCTGTCCAGCCTCGTCTTGAAGGCCTCCAGTCACTGAGCCCACCACCTCCCCAGGTAATCGGTTCCATTGTCGTATTGCAAACGTATTTGTTTTCCAAACTCATGTTTAGTGCATTATGAAGGTACAAACTATTCCACAGGGTTTCTTGAGGTGACAATGCTTCATGCATCTGTCATGTGCAGACCAGCAAGGAACTGATGAAGGCTGTTTGGGAAGATATGTCCCTGTCCTCCTAGCTCTTAACCATGAAGGATCTTCAGGAATGAGGTGCCTTGAAATGAGAGCCAGGGAGAACAGCCTCTTGGTTATTTGCTCAGTTTTGCTATTGTGAAGTCTCATTGCACTCATAAGCATGCACTGAAAGTGTAGAAACAAGCCACCAATCCTTTGAATGTCCTTCAGACAACCACGACTGAATTCAACAGCATGAACACAGCATGTGATCTTAAGAGTAGTGGGCTGACAAGTCTTGCATGGTCTACAAGAATCCCCATAGCCCACCAATGTGCTTTGCATTTACAACCAACACTACTTACAACTTTTTAATTGTTCTTCCCATTTCTGCCACCTTCCCAAGTCTCTACGTTAAAGTTCTGAAAGGTGTGGGAGTGGAACTCCCATGCAAATGCATGTAAATGCATACACTCAGCAGCCAGTGCACCACTGCCATTCCCCCCCTTCTTCACCCCATAACCATCCAGATTAGGGAGGGATGAGAGATTTGTTTGGTTCATGTTTTAATGTGAGAATATCCAAGTTGCACCTGCCAAGAATAAACATGGAATGGAATGAATCTGGCTGATGAAATCTGTACATTTCCAAGGGTTGCGATGGGGTGGGGTGGGGGTTGGGGGGTGTACCCCCCCAAATCGTACATTTGAAATGTGTACATAAAGAATGTGTACATTTGAAAAATTCACACAAAACTCATTTTAACAATGTGCACTTTTCAGAAATGTGTACAAAATAATGTGCACATTTTGAAAAGGGTGTATGGAAATATGTACAAGTTTCTGTGTAGGGAATAAAAGGCTCGCTATCCAATGTGAACCTTAGCTGGATCAAGCTTGGTGGTGGAGAAATGAGCACCTCAACACGATCGAACTTGAAATATTTGCCCATCCCACATCCAGATACATTGGTGAATATGTTTGAGTTGCAGCTATTACATCAGTAGTGATGGATGAGCTCCCCATGTCTCAGAGTCAGCTCAAAATAAGCTGAGCTACAGTATTTCCCCCCAAAGTAACCCTCAGAAAATGTGTATCTGAGTCCATGAGTTCTGGTCACCCCTGACATCTATCATGTGTTCCCCTTCAAGCAATATTTTGTTTATTGGATCTGTTTTCTGAGCTAAGGCAGGAACAGAAACATTGGCTTGACAAAAGCCTAGTTGAATGTATTTGTTCCTCTAATCCAGATGCAGTTCATAGGTCCTGGTAAGAGCTTTAGAGATTGACCATAGGAGGGGTTGCCCATTGTTTAGCGTAACCATTAGTCCTGCAAAGCGTGAATAAGTCTATATGCCATGCGCTTGACAAATAACACAGCAACCTCATTGGGTTGCTTAGCTTAACCTAACCACACCGAGTCTTAAATTGGTGAGGGTATATTTGGCATTGCAACTGCAGATTTTCAGAATGGTCCATGTCTTGGGGTATAGACACTGGTGGTGGACCAAGAATTTGGATACACGAGCAATACAGTCACAGACCACAGCAGCCAAGGGATAGCACTCTAATAGCAGCAACCAGTTAGTGGGGTTGAGGGGACAGCTGGACTGAGCTCAGGGGTCACTTCCTAACATTGCCAAGAGATGGTCAATTAGTATCATGGTCATACTGCCTGAGCCTCCAGAATCTGATTTAGATTATGTTTATATCCTGCCATTTCTCCAAGGAGCTCAGAATGACATGATCTAGCTTCAGGGAATAAAGAAGCACATTTATTAAGTCATCACATCGCAGAATCAGACCTTTAAGGGACCAGAAGGACATTCACTCCATTCTTTTGCTCTAAGGCAGTGGTGCACAACCCTTTGGTTCTGAGGGCCACATCAGATGTCTGCTGGGGTGGCAGGGGTCTCACACACACACACACACACACGCACACACACACAGAAAAGGGCAACTAAAAGGGGCTGAAGCAGTTCCCCTATGAGGAAAGGCTACAATGTCTGGGACTGTTTAGTTTAGAAAAAAAAAGGCGAGTGACAGGAGACATGATAGAGGTGTACACCATTATGAACAGTCTGGAGAAGGTGGATAGGGAGACATTTGTCTCCCGCTCTCATAATACTAGAACCCAGTATTATCATTACCAGAACAGAATTACAGCCCATCAGCTGTAGCTTATCGGTGGGAATTTCAGGACAGATAAAAGGAAGTGCTTCTTCATGAATATAGAGCCTGTTCCTAGAGAGTTTTATTCCTTAGAATTATAGAATAGGAGGGTTGGAAGGGGCCTATAAGAACATCAAGCCCAACCTCCTGCTCAATGCTACTTGTACTTCGCCTTTGCCAGGGGGGTCATAGACCCTCTTTTGGGAGAAGACTGAGCCAAAGTAGGAATTGAGCACTTCTGCCTTTTTTTTGTCATCTGTTATCATTTTGCCATCCTTATTTAATCGCTGAACCACCATTTCTTTCCTCTGCCTTTTACTATGCACGTAGCTGAAGAAAGCCTTTTTGTTGCTATTAGCATCCCTCGCTAGCCTCAGCTTGTTCTCAGCTTTAGCCTTCCTGATGCCATCCCTGCAATTCTGTGCGACCTGCCTGTACTCTTCCTTTGTTGCTTGGCCTTCCTTCCACTTCCTATATGTGTCCTTTTTTTGTTTTCAGGTCATCTCTTAGCTTTTTGTGAAGCCACATTGGCTTCTTCTGTTGCCTTCCGCCTTTTTTCTTGGAATCTTTTGTAATTGTGCCTTGAGAATTTCCTTTTTTCAAAGCTCCCACCCATCTTGGACTCCTTTTCCCGTTAGAGTCGCTTGCCATGGGACCTTCCTTATCATTGTTCTGGGTTTATTAAAATTGGCTTTCCTAAAATCCAGGGTACGTGTTTGGCTACAGTCGGCTTTTGCTTCCCTTAGAACCAAGAACTCAAGTACAACATGGTCACTTTCCCCCAGAGTTCCTGTAACTGCTACTTCATCCACTAAGTCATCTCTGTTGGTTAAGATCAAGTCAAGGATAGCCGATCCTCTAGTTCCTTCCTCTACTTTCTGTAGGAGGAAATTATCAGCAACACAAGTCTGGAATCTCTTGGAGGGGCCATGTTTGCAGACTTTGTCTCCCAACAAATATTGGGGAAATGAATTCCCCCATTACTACTATATCATGCTTCCTTGAAACCTTGGCAATTTTCTTTTCAAAAGTTTTGTTCTTGTTCTTCTCCTTGATTGGATGGCCGGTAGTAGACTGTGTCCACCAGGTTCCTTTTATTGTTTGCTCCATTTATTTTACCCAGATGCTCTCGATGGGGCTACCAAGCTCATCCTCCTGTATTTCTGTGCAGAGATATGTATTTTTAACATATAGTGCAACGACCCCACCTCCCTCTCTGTCCCTGCTGTTCTTTTTGAACAAGTCATATCTTTCAATGTGCTTGCCCCCAGTTCTGCCTGGGAGATGGTGCCAGTAAGCCAAAACCAGGCCAGATGGGCCACTGGACTGATTCTGTAAGTGGTGGCTTGCTGTTTACATGGCTGTCCCACTCATCAGCCCCTCAAGAGAGCAATGGATACAATTCAACTCTATGTGGAAACATGGAAGATTCTTTCACAGCAATGACAATGGTGATGACTAGAAAAGGGAGGACCAAATCTTTCTGGGTCATTGACTTATGTGGCTCAGGGGAAAATTCCTTCCTGATGCCAATGCCAATATGGTAATCCACCTCATCCATAGAGCAAAACCCACCCACTGAATAATTCCAAAACAAATTGTATTGGGTGTGACTCCACTCTGGCCAATATGGAGCCACCTGGACATGCCCAGAGACAGGATCTTCAGGCTGCAACTCTTATGTACATTTACTTGGGCTTAAGCCCCATTGACTTCAGTGGGGTTTACTTTTGACTAAACACTGGTTAGGGTTTGGCTGTATGGCTTACTTTGAAGGAACCACCAAGATTTCCAGTATCTTCCAGTAATTTGTATAAATGACTTGTCTAATGTCCTGCAATGGGCAAATATCCAGCTCTTGGGGGTCATGTTAGAATAACAGTGATAAATAAAACATCAGTGACAGGGCCCGTCCCACCCTTGGCACCTTTTGCTCCTTTTTGTAAGCAAAGCATCGATAGGGACCTTCAGGATGCCTCAACCAAAAACTGGATTTGGGATGGGTTTTTCTTTACAAAGGGTACATTTTTATTGAGTACATGAGATTGAACAAATTGGCGCAAAACAAACATAGTAAGAAGCCAAAATATTCAGATAATCAACTGTTCAGCCCAACAGGAATATTAGTTATTTCAGGTTGCTCTTGAGGTGGCAATATACATGCAGTAGAACTTGGAATGGATTTTGGTAGGTAAGCACCAGCACCTTAAGTTGAGCCTGTATCAGGGCAGTGTAATATTTTGCACAAAGTGTGCAAAGAAAGCAGTCTGGCTGCTGGATTTTGCACTAGCTGCAGTTTGGCACACCAGCTGAGTCTGGGCAAAAACACTCTTGGCCACAGCATCTGTTGATTGGTTGTTGGAGTACAGGAGCAATTGTAGTCAAACATCCTTCAGAAGAGTTCTGTGCTCAGTTCATCCAACAGAACACAATAGAAGAAGATGTGACTTTAAGCCTAATAAGGACAACCTACTTGGAACCTCTCTCAGCCATCTCCACTGAAATGAATGGCAGCTGAGCAAAGAATCCGTTCATGTGTGTCTCCCTTATAGTTGAATGGGGCTTGTAGAAAAGAAGTCCTGACTCGATCTTTGTAAGCTGTTCTGGAAGCCTTTTTTGGCTGAAGAGTGGGGTTGTTGTT
Organism: Heloderma suspectum; assembly: GCF_057233095.1. Lineage (NCBI taxonomy): Eukaryota > Metazoa > Chordata > Lepidosauria > Squamata > Helodermatidae > Heloderma > Heloderma suspectum. The sequence goes on along the minus strand of NC_139461.1, from coordinate 313,283,130 downwards.
GTTCAGTCGTTCAGTCGTGTCCGACTCTTCGTGACCCCATGGACCATAGCACGCCAGGCCTTCCTGTCCTGCGCTCTCTCCCGGAGCGTGCTCAAGTTCATATTCATTGCATCCGTGATGCTATCTAGCCATCTCATCCTCTGCCGTCCCCTTCTCCTTTTGCCTTCAGTCTTTCCCAGCATCAGGGTCTTTTCCAGGGAGTTTTCTCTTCGTATTAGGTGGCCAAAATATTGGAGCTTCAGCTTCATTATCTGTCCTTCCAATGAGCACTCAGGGTTGATTTCCTTTAGGATGGACTGATTTGACCTCCTTGCAGTCCAGGGGACTCGTAAGAGTCTTCTCCAGCACCACAGTTTGAAGGCATCAATTCTTCGGCGCTCAGCCTTCCTTATAGTCCAGCTCTCACAGCCATACATTACTACTGGGAAAACCATAGCTTTGATTAGACGGACCTTTGTCGGCAAGGTGATGTCTCTGCTTCTTACTATGCTGTCTAGGTTTGCCATAGCTTTCCTCCCAAGGAGCAAGCGTCTTTTAATTTCAGGGCTACAGTCACCGTCTGCGGTGATCTTGGAGCCCAAGAAAGTAAAATCTGTCACTGCTTCCATTTCTTCCCCTTCTATATGCCAGGAAGTGATGGGGCCAGATGCCATGATCTTAGTTTTTTTAATGTTGAGTTTCAAACCAGCTTTTGCACTCTCCTCTTTCACCCTCAACAAGAGGCTCTTGAGATCCTCTTCGCTTTCTGCCATTAGGGTGGTATCGTCTGCATATCGGAGGTTGTTGATAATTCTCCCAGCAATCTTAATTCCGACCTCTGATTCATCCAACCCGGCATTTCTCATGATGTACTCTGCATATAAGTTAAATAAGCAGGGTGACAATATGCAGCCTTGTCGTACTCCTTTCCCAATTTTGAACCAATCGGTTGTTCTATGTCTGGTTCTTACTGTTGCTTCTTGACCCTCGTACAGGTTTCTCAGGAGACAGGTAAGGTGGTCTGGTACTCCCATCTCTTGAAGAATTTGCCACAGTTTGTTGTGATCCACACAATCAAAGGCTTTAGCGTAGTCAATGAAGCAGAAATAGACGTTTTTCTGGAATTCTCTTGCTTTCTCCATGATGCAGCGAATGTTGGCGATTTGATCTCTAGTTCCTCTGCCTCTTCTAAACCCAGCTTGTACTTCCGGTAGTTCTCGGTTCGCATACTGCTGAAGCCTAGCTTGTAGGATTTTGAGCATCACCTTGCTGGCATGTGAAATGAGCGCAATGGTGCGGTAGTTTGAACACTCTTTGGCGTTGCCCTTCTTTGGAATTGGAATGTAAACTGACCTTTTCCAGTCTTGTGGCCACTGTTGAGTGTTCCAGATTTGTTGGCATATTGAATGCAGCACTTTAACAGCATCATCTTTTAGGATTTTAAATAGCTCGGCTGGAATACTGTCATCTCCGCTAGCTTTGTTGTTACTAATGCTTCCTAAGGCCCACTTGACTTCACTCTCTAGGATGTCTGGCTCAAGTTCAGTGACAGCACTATCATGGCTATCAGGGACATTCAGATCTTTCCTGTATAGTTCTTCTGTGTATTCTTGCCACCTCTTCTTAATCTCATCTGCTTCTGTTAGGTCCCTGCCTTCTTTGTCCTTTATCATGCCCGTCTTTGCACAAAACGTTCCCTTGAGATCTCCAATTTTCTTGAAGAGATCTCTAGTCTTTCCCATTCTGTTGTTTTCCTCGATTTCTTTGCATTGTTCATTTAAGAAGGCCTTCTTGTCTCTCCTTGCTATTCTCTGGAACTCTGCATTCAGTTGGGTATATCTTCCCCTTTCTCCCTTGCTTTTCGCTTCCCTTCTTTCGTGAGCTACTTGTAAAGCCTCATCAGACAGCCACTTTGCTTTTTTGCATTTCTTTTTCTTTGGGATGGATTTCGTTGCTGCCTCCTGAACAATGTTACGGACCTCCGTCCATAGTTCCTCAGGCACTCTGTCTATCAGGTCTAATCCCTGAAATCTATTCCTCACCTCCACTGTATATTCATCAGGGATATGATTTAGGTCATACCTGAACGGTTTAGTGGTTTTCCCGACGTTCTTCAAGAACGTTCTTCTTGAAGAACGTCGGGAAGAGTGGGGTAAAAATCCTTAAAATAATGGTAGGCACTGGGCAAACCTCTTTGGGGAGGGCACTCCTCAATCAAGGGGCCACTGGCCAAAAGATCCTGTCTCTTGTTGTAAGGATTTTCTTGGGCCTTGCGATTTACATTTGAGCACAATATGGGGAGGGGGTTAAAGCTAATGGGCAACAGGACAAGTAGGGGAGTGAGATCCACTGTATTAAAAGCATGCTAGATGCCGATAAGAGATTTTTGATAACCTTCCAACATTATGAACTGTGTCTTCCTTATAAGGAAACTGGGTAAAAAGTAAGGGGTTGTAGATAAGAACATGTTGTAGTTTAGGATTCCGCTGTCTGGAAATAAAGGGAAGAAAAAAAGGAGCTGTTGACCACATAAAGGGAGAACGTAGACCTGTTTTACAGTAAACAAGCGGTAAGAGGGAATATTTGGGAAATGTGTCATGAGATGGGACGTATAGGATGGCATGGACCAATAGTTGTAAAGGTTTTGGAATATCTATTAGAGGGGAGGACACCAACTTTGAGAGGGTACATAATGGGATACACGGAAGAGGTCTGGGTCTTCTTTCTTTACACTGGGCCGAGCCTGCCACACTGTGGTCTATGTTATAGGCCATGGTTGAAGCTGGGGTTCGGAGTGGGAGAGAGTGCCTTTCCCGTTTTGAGTAAATTAGCACTTTGTGAGTATGGCTTTGCTTGGTTGAAGGTTTGTGTACTTGTCAAACTTTTCTTTATCTTTCTTTTATAAATGCATTTGGCTTATGTCATTGTTTTAATCCTTATTTATAGAATTTAAGTAAATCTGGGTGAATGTGAACACGCTGGTCTCAGTCCCCAAAGGAACCTCACCTACCACATCAGGGCCAAACTGGGGCTGTTTAAAGTAGGTGTGCCTAGGTACCCAATACCAGGGACCCTGAAATTTAGCCTCCAGTTTTCCCCTTACATTGTGGTCACATGCCATAACTCATTTGGTGGTGGCACTCAGATAACAGCCTCAGCTGATAGTCTCAAAGCGTATATGGGTGCCATACATGTAGCAAGGGGTGATCCTTTAGATACTGAGTGGGCCCAAACGATGAAGGGCTTTAAAGCTAAGAGCAGTACTTTTAATTGGTCCCAGAAATGGACTGAGAGTCAGTGAAGTTGACAATGCTCTGGGATAAGTTGTTCATGATGACTGCCATGTTCTGTACCAACTGAAGTTTCCAAAGCTTTTCCAAAGGCTGCCCAATCTACAGTGCATTGCAGTGATCCAAACCAGGGCTGGGAAAGGGAGGGACAAGAGCATAGGTCTGGCAAGCAACCTCCTGGAAGCATCTTGCTGCCCACAGCTGGAAACAGAATGCCTGACTAGACTGGCGCGTGCAGGTCTGTTCCAGCTTCGAGGCTCTTCTGATGTTCCTAAATTTGGCAGAAAGAGGCCGCTCTTGGCGTTTCTTTGGAGGCTTGCAAGAAGAAGAAACAACACACCCTGTCCATAGGCAGATACCAGTGAAGCCAAGTTTGTGCTAAGAACTGGAAGCATTTCTGCGATGGCTGTACGAGCTACTGAGATTCTCTTTTGTGTATTGTTTCATAGATAAGAAGCTGATTAAGAGTGATAGGGGAAACCCAAAGCAGAACAAGGAGACAAAGGGAGAAGTGTGCTTGTCCTCACCTGCCCAGTTTCTTCGCTTGACTATCAGAGGACATCTGTGTTTGCCTAAATTCTCAAGTGCTTCAGGGCACTGAAGAAGAATATCAATCTCTCTACACAGGAAGAGCCCACAATGCTTAAAAAGTCCCCCCCCCAATCTTAGTGCGGGCTCCAGGTTTTGGGGAGCCCTGGGCAAGACACCCTCAATGGGTCCCCTCCCTCAGTGAGTCCTCCTTCTCACCACCATCATCACCTGCTGCTCTTGCTCTCATTGTCTTTCTCGTGATGGCTTGGCAGGCAGAGAGCCAGGGAGCAAGCGGGCTGTCGCATCTCCAGCTCCTCCTCCTCACCACCGCTGTTGTCTGGGCCAAAGCGAGAGGCAGGGGAACAAGCAGGTTGCGATGGTGAAGAGGCCATAGAATCACAGAATAGTGGGGTTGGAAGGGGCCTACAAGACCATGGAGTCCAACCCCCTGCTCAGTGTAGGAATCCAAGTCAGGAATCCAAGGTGGCTGTCCAGCCGCATCCTGAATGCCTCCAGTGTGGGAGAGCCCACCACCTCCCTAGGTAGTTGGTTCCATTGTCGTATTGCTCTAGCAGTCAGGACATTTTTCCTGCTGTTCAGCTGGAATCTGGCTTCCTGTCACTTGAGCCCATGATTCCGTGTCCTGCACTCTGGCATGATCGAGAAGAGATCCTGGCCTTCCTCTCTGTGACAACCTTTCAAGGACTTGAAGAGTGCTATCATATCTCCCCTCAGTCTTCTCTTCTCAAGGCTAAACATGCCCAGTTCTTCAGTCTCTCCTCATAGGGCTTTGTTTCCAGTCCCCTGACCATCCTTGTTGCCCTCCTCTGAACCCTCCCCAGTTTGTCTGCATCCTTCTTCAAGTGTGGTGCCCAGAACTGTACTCCAGATGAGGCCTAACCAGTGCTGAGTAGAGGGGAACTAGTACTTCACGTGATTTGCAAACTATACTTCTATTAATGAGGCCCAAAATAGCATTTGCCTTTTTTGCAGCAGCATCACATTGTTGGCTCATTCAGCTTGTGATCTACCACAATTCCAAGATTCTTCTTGCTTGTAGTATAGATTGGGCAGTATAGCTAATACCCTGGAAGACAGAAACAGAATTCAAAGTGATCTGGATAGGCTGGAGTGGTGGGCAGAAAACAAGAGAATGACAGGTAAAGTGGGAGAAATGCCAAGTTCTGCACCTAGGAAAAAAAAACCAAAGGCACATACTTGGGCGATACTTGGCTCAACAATACTACAAGCGAAAAGGATCTCAGAATTGTTGTAAATCACAAGCTGAATATGAGCCAACAATGTGATGTGGCTGCAAAAGAGGCAAATGCTATTTTGGGCTGCATTAATAGAAGCATAGCTTCCAAATCCCAGGAAGTACTAGTTCCCCTCTACTCAGCACTGATAGAGGGTTCAGAGGAGGGCAATGAAGATAATCAGGGGACTGGAAACAAAGCCCTCTGAGGAGAGACTGAAAGAACTGGGCCTGTTTAGCCTTGAGAAGAGAAGACTGAGGGGAGACAGGATAGCACTCTTCAAGTACTTGAAAGGTTGTCACAGAGAGGAAGGCCAGGATCTCATCCCCATCATCCCAAAGTGCAGGACTTGGAATAATGGGCTCAGGTTACAGGAAGCCAGATTCCGGCTGAACATCAGGTAAAATGTCCTGACTGTTAGAGCACTACGACAATGGAACCAATTCTGGGGGGGAGGGGGGCTCTCCCACGCTGGAGGCGTTCAAGACGAGGCTGGACAGCCATCTGTCAGGGATGCTTTGACTTGGATTCCCACATTGAGCAGGAGGTTGGACCTGATGGTCTTATAGGACCCTTCCAACCCCACTATTCTGTGATTTCAAGCATTTTAAGCTTTTTAACTGATGCCTTTTTGTATTTGTAATTATGTATTTTAATCTGTTTCTGTTAACTGCTAAGAGATATCTTTTGAAATGGTAAGCTGTACATAAATTGGCTAAATCATAATCTCCTCCTCCTCCGAATGCTCTGGCTCACACTCCTAGCATGATACCGTTCCAGCTCTGTCTCGAACATGTGAGCCACCTTCGACTCCTGCTTCCTGCCATGGTTTCCTGATGAAGGTTCTACTTCATTGCAAGAGCCATTTGACCCACAGGCCAGGCACCGGCAGGGGATGGCGGGGCCTCAACAGCAAGGTCCCAGCGCCTTGCCCCCTGTGCTTGTCTCCCCCTTCAAGCCTGGTGGACGTAGCTCTGTGTTTCACGGCTGCCATGGCTGCAGGGTCAGCCTGCCTGAACAGGGCCGTGGGTGTCCACCTTGCTGATGCTAAGCACTGCTGGAGCTGGTTCACCTCCAGTGATCCTGGCTGCATTGGGTTCCATTCTGCTGGGGAAGAGGGCATGTGCGGAAGACTCTCCCTACCTGCCTCCTCCCCCAGCTAAATCTTTTAACAGGACAGGACTGAGGGGTGGGCTTGGGCACCTGTGTCAGGCCACTTAGGCCCTGTAGGCTGCAAGTGGCCTACTCCTCATCTAAGCCCAGACCCTCTGCTCTTCTGGTAGCAGGCAGCTCTCCAAGGCCTCCTGCCGGAGGACTTCCCTAGCCCTTTGACTTGAGACCCTTTTCACTGGAGATGCCTGGGACCCCCGGCACGTAAGCAGCTGCTGCCCTCCCCCTGGGCTCTGGACACCTAGGGACGAAGCAAAGGCACAGCTATCCACGGCCCCCCTTCTCCATTCCCTTTATTTCTTGACGTATCTTGGAGGAGCCTGACATGGAAAATGGGTTCGAGGGCTAAGCCATCCTTGAGCCCACCTTCGCTGAGGCCCATGATTTTGAAATCATAAGAACATAAAAGAGCCTTCCTGGACCAAGGTCCATCTTGAGCAGCATTCTGTTTGCCCAGTGACCAACCAGGTGCCCACGGGAAGCCCACCAGCAGGACATGAGCGCAACAGCACCCTCCTGCCCATGTTCCCCAGCAACTGGTACACTGCCTCTGATACTGGAGGTAGAACATAGCCATCAGGACTAGTAGCCATGGATCGCCTTCTCCTCCAGGAATGTGTCTAACCCCCCTTTGAAGCCATCCCAATCACATGCTGTGGTAGTGAATTCCATAGTTTAACTATGTGTGGTGTGAAGAAGGACTTCCTTCTCTCTGTCCTGAATCTCCAAGAGGGAGGTCTTGCCTTTGATACCGGAGCAGGGAAATTCTTGCCCTAGCTGTGTTAAAATAGTCGACACTGGAACCATGACGAAGTTGTGAAGAGGGATGTTTTATTACCAATGTAAGAGAAGCAAACAGAGCATCCTAGAAAGGAACAGAGGTCATGCCATAGCCAAGGTCAGTGCTTAGGCTCCCAACACGTCGCCGCTTTCAAACTGTAGAAATTCAGGGAAAGGTTTTGCAAAAGCCTGATGGGAAGGTCAAACGTTTGCTGTGAGCTTTGCCCTTTTGCTGGCTGGAAATGGTAGGAGACAAGTCCAGCTCTGGAAATCAAGGCTATTTGATGGCGAACCATCTTTTGAGCTGCAGAGGATCACAGGCCATGGATGGGTCATGGTTCAAAGGATCAAAGCAGAGGGGATGAAACAACAGAGGCAGCAGGGTGGGGTGGAGAAGCAGCTGCAATGCGCATCTTGTTGCATGCTCATTTCCCCATCTCAGGTCAGGGTGCTGAATCCCATGCAGGCGGCTGGTCAGACTCCAAGTCAGGTGGAACATACAGCAAGAGAGCATCCTGGGGAATGCCCGACATCACAGTCGTGTTAGTTCTGTCCATACCAGCCATACTAAAAAGGCTAAACCAACTTCAGGCATGTTTTACTATCACAACAGATGCCTACACACACAAACTGTCTGTCAGAAATGAATGCTGATTTCCCCCTGTTCGCTCCCATCTGCATTTTCCTTCCCTTCCTCAGTTGTCTTCCTTGTGTTTAACTTTAGATTGGAAGTTCCTTGGGGCATGGACATACCTGCTTGTACTTTGTAAAACACCATGCACATAGATGGTATCACCGCCACCGCCACCCAAGGTCTAGAATTCTTTACGGAAGACTTGACTGCAGGCTCCCAAAACCACCACTCCCAGAGTTCTCTTGAAGGAGCTATGACTGCAACCCTCTTTTCAAAGAGGTTTACACTCTGAGTAGGCATTCTCTCCACCCACAGCTGAATGGACTTTGGGGAAATCCACAACTGATTCAAATGAGTTCAGATTTCTAGGAATCCAGCCTGTGGATTCTACAGGGGACCGGCTTTTTCTGAGTTATGTGGATTTGCGGACTGGTTTTTAACTTTTGAGGGGAATTTGTGCATCTGTGCTCATGCACATTAGCACAAATGTGCATTTGCAAGCTGGAACAAATTTCTTCATCCCTAATAAAAAATCTGATTCCATCAATGAGCAGATGATGGAATGAAAGACACCTGGCCATCAAGGAAACACAGACAGAATGGATTTAACAAAGTCCATACATGCCTATAGTTGAGCATTTGCTCCTAAGGAAGGGCAGGGAGGGATCATGTGCAGCCTGAGAAATTCCAGTGCAGCCAGAGCAGAGGGAGCTGATGCTTCTCCCACCCTCTTTTTCTCCCAGTACTGTTGAACTCACAAAGCTGCCTTATAACAGCCCATCTGGCCCATCTAGCCCAGTATATCTAGTCTGATCAGCTCTTTGGGGTCTTAGGCACAGAGAGGGTCTTTCCGATCTGATGCTACTTGATCCTTTTAGTACTTTCTCCCATATAAACCTGCTCACTTGCTAAGGCCTTCACCACAGGCCCAGCTCCATCAGAGGCAACCAAGGACTCCTCAGTGGTGGCACTGAGACTTTGGAACAGCCTCCCTAGAGATGTTGGCTTGGTACATTCTCCAATCCTTACCTGGCCAGAGGCAACACTTAGATTGGCCAAGCCAAGGTTTTGCACCAGTGGTAATGGGAACCCGTCAGCCAGCAAATCTGAAAGGGAAAGATGCACACATTTGTGTGAACATGAAAGGGGGGAGGCACAATTTGCCTTTTCACGCATTATATTGAACACAGGATGTATGTATGTGAGAGGATCACATGCAATGTACCTGCTCCTAACTTCTAATCCAGGTGTGGGGGAACATTTTTGCTGTTGGGCCAGAATGCTACAAGGGGGAACTCCTGAGGCCACATGCCAGCAGTGGGATGGCTGGAGCCCACAGTGGCCATGGCCACCCCACTCTTTCACACAGCATTCACACAGACACCATCCATACAATTCATACACACACACTCTAGGTACACATTTCTTACACACACACACTCAGGTGTGATCACTCCTACCTGCATCCGTGTTTGGGATTGCGAACAGGACATGTTGGAATGATTTGCAAACAGATACAAAATCCTTGTATATCCCTATCTATTATTGATCCATGTCACTTTTGCATGAGCTCTGTTCATTCTGCATTTATCTGTGAACATTTTAATCCACATGAACATACATATGTCTCAACAAACCTTCTCTCAACGTATGTATTTTTGAACACATTTTGAAATGTATTTTGAGCTCAGAATTATTCATAACGTTTGGGGGAAGTGTAAAAGGCAGTACATAACTAGGTTCCAGTCTGCACATTATTCCACAGGGTGCAAGTCTTTATCAGAATTCATGATGTCCAAATTCCTCAAGCATCTCTGTGGAAGAGGTATGTGTCTCAAGTGCTTTTGCAAATTTACTGAAAACAAACCATATTCCCAAGCCTTTGTCCCTTAGCTGTGTTTTTGAAAGCACAGAAGTTGAAGTGACTTCACTTTTTCAGTAGCTTTGCACATTTCACACTCATCCTGTGAACAATCCGCTGAGCAGGTGATCCTCAGCCCCCTGGGAAGCCAGGGAAGCCTGCCCCAGCCCCGTGACCCAGAAGGACGCTGTCTTTCACATGGTCACATATGCAGTAAATATTGTCATTCTCTGCCATCACCATCCAGTGCTTACTGTTTTCATGCAATAAAAGGTAGGTGGACACCAGGCGTGAAACTGTGCCAGCCAAGTGCCGAGCCTGGAACACAAATGAAGGACGGAAAGCTGTTAGGTTATATAACAACATTAACAAACTGGATCGCATATATTTAATTTTTTTTAAATGCAACGACTTATCAAAGGGCAAACACCGTCCAAAAAGAGGTATGCCCACTTTCTGACACAGAGGAGGGCATATCTCTTCTAAGACAATAGCTGCCATGGCACATGTGAGCATGATCTTAAAAGAAGGGAAGTATGCGTCTTCCCCCAGAACTATTGTTTTTGCTCAAATGCAAATGTATGCAAATTTAATCAAGTCACGTAACTAAGGCTCATATGATGGGTCAGCTGGGGAATTCTGGGAGCTGTACAATGTTTTTCTGTCTAAAGATGCATAGGATTGTGCCCTGAATTATTTTCCTCCCATTGCATGCAATGGGAGGAGAATAGTAAAACAAAACACACGAAACCTGCAGGGACAGCACCGAGAGCAGGTCCTCCCTCGCTTTCGCCTTGCCAGCATGAGCCTGGCAGAGGCTTGGATATGTCATAGAATCATAGAATCATAGAATCATAGAATAGTAGGGTTGGAAGGGGCCTACAAGGCCATCGAGTCCAACCCCCTGCTCAATGCAGGAATCCAAGTCAGAGTATCCCTGACAAATGGCTGTCCAGCCTCGTCTTGAAGGCCTCCAGTGTGGGAGAGCCCACCACCTCCCCAGGTAATTGGTTCCATTGCCGTATTGCTCTGACACTCAGGAAGTTTTTCCTGATGTTCAGCCGGAATCTGGCTTCCTGTAACTTGAGCCCATTATTCCGTGTCCTGCACTCTGGGATGATCAAGAAGAGATCCTGGCCTTCTTCTCTGTGACAACCTTTCAAGTACTTGAAGAGTGCTATCATATCTCCCCTCAGTCTTCTCTTCTCAAGGCTAAACATGCCCAGTTCTTTCAGTCTCTCTTCATAGGGCTTTGTTTCCAGTCCCCTGATCATCTTTGTTGCCCTCCTTTGAACCCTCTCCAGCTTGTCTGCATCCTTCTTAAAGTGTGGTGCCCAGAACTGGACACAGTACTCCAGATGAGGCCTAACCAGTGCTGAGTAGAGGGGAACTAGTACTTCCCAGGATTTGGAAGCGATGCTTCTATGAATGCAGCCCAAAATAGCATTTGCCTTTTTTGCAGCCACATCACATTGTTGGCTCATATTCAGCTTGTGATCGACAACAATTCCAAGATCCTTCTCGCTCGTAGTGTGGTTGAGCCACGTATCCCCCATCTTGTAACTGTGCATTTGGTTTCTTTTTCCTAGGTGCAGAACTTGGCATTTGTCCCTATTAAATGTCATTCTGTTGTTTTCTGCCCAGCACTCCAGTCTATCCAGATCACTTTGAATTTTGTTTCTGTCTTCCAAAGTATTAGCTATCCCTCCCAATTTTGTGTCATCTGCAAATTTGATCAGCATTCCCTGCACCTCCTCCTCCAAGTCATTAATAAAAATGTTGAAGAGCACTGGGCCCAGGACTGAGCCCTGCGGTACCCCACTCGTTACCTCTCCCCAGCTTGAGAAGGTCCCATTGATAAGCACTCTTTGAGTCCGATTCTGTAGCCAACTGTGGATCCACCGGATCGTTGTTTCATCTAGCCCACTTCGAGCAAGTTTGCTCATCAGGATATCATGGGGCACTTTGTCAAAAGCTTTGCTGAAGTCGAGGTATATGATGTCTACAGCATTCCCACGGTCTACAAGGGAGGTGACTTGATCAAAAAATGAGATCAGATTTGTCTGGCAGGACTTGTTTTTGACAAATCCATGTTGGCTTCGAGTAATCACGGCATTGTTGTCAAGGTGCTTCCAGATGGATTGCTTTATGATCTGCTCCAGAATTTTCCCAGGGATTGATGTCAGACTGACTGGTCTGTAGTTCCCAGGTTCCTCCTTTTTACCCTTTTTGAAGATAGGGACAACGTTAGCCCTCCTCCAGTCATCTGGCACTTCCCCGGTCCTCCATGATTTCTCAAAGAGAATAGACAGCGGTTCTGAGAGTTCTTCTGCCAGTTCCTTTATGACTCTAGGATGCAGTTCATCTGGCCCTGGAGATTTGAACTCATTCAAAGTAATGAGGTGTTCCTTGACCATATGCCTGTCGATCTCAAGCTGCAATCCTGCCCCTTCAGCCTGTACTTCACCTTTGCCAGGGGGGTCATAGACCCTCTTTTGGGAGAAGACTGAGCCAAAGTAGGAATTGAGCACCTCTGCCTTTTCTTTGTCCTCTGTTATCATTTTGCCATCCTTATTTAATAGCTGAACAACCATTTCTTTCCTCTGCCTTTTACTATGCACGTAGCTGAAGAAAGCCTTTTTGTTGTTTTTAGCATCCCTCGCTAACCTCACCTCGTTCTCCGCTTTAGCCTTCCTGACGCCATCCCTGCAATTCTGTGCTACCTGCCTGTACTCTTCCTTTGTTACTTGGCCTTCTTTCCACTTCCTATATGTGTCCTTTTTTGTTTTCAGGTCATCCCTAAGCTTTTTGTGAAGCCACATTGGCTTCTTCTGTTGTCTTCCACCTTTTCTTCTTGTTGGAATTGTTTGTGATTGTGCCTTGAGAATTTCCTTTTTTAAAAGTTCCCACCCATCTTGGACTCCTTTTCTCGCTAGCATTGCTTGCCATGGGACCTTACTGATCATTGTTCTGAGTTTATTAAAATCAGCTTTCCTAAAATCCAGGGTACGCGTTTGAGTACACTCGGCTTTTGCTTCCCTTAGAACCAAGAACTCAAGTACAACATGGTCGCTTTCCCCCAGAGTTCCTGTAACTGCTACTTTATCCACTAAGTCATCTCTGTTGGTTAGGATCAAGTCAAGGATAGCCGATCCTCTAGTTCCTTCCTCTACTTTCTGTAGGAGGAAGTTATCCGCCACACAAGTCAGGAATTTCCTGGAGGGGCCATGTTTTGCAGAATTTGTCTCCCAACAAATATCGGGGAAATTGAAGTCCCCCATTACTACTACATCATGCTTCCTTAAAACATTGGCTATTTGCTTTTCAAAAGTTTCATCCTTGTCTTCTCCTTGATTGGGTGGCCGGTAGTAGACTCCGACCACCAGGTTCCTTTTATTCTTTGCTCCATTTATTTCAACCCAGATGCTCTCGATGGGGCTACCAATCTCCTCCTCCTGTATTTCTGTGCAGAGATATGTATTTTTCACATACAGTGCAACCCCGCCTCCCTTTCTGTTCCTCCTGTTCTTTTTGAACAAGTTACATCCTTCCATTGCTGTATTCCAGTCATGAGAGTCATCCCACCAAGTCTCAGTTATACCTATCAAGTCATAATTTCCCTCCTGTATTAAGAGTTCAAGTTCGTTCTGTTTGTTTCCCATACTCTGGGCATTAGTATATAGACATCGAAGACCATGTGCTTCATAGTCTGGCTTTCTTCCTACCTGTGTCTGAAGACTATTATTGGACGCTATCAGAGCTGTTCTCTCCATTGCAGTGCATGCGCCTACGTCCATTGTTACCCCCAACATTACATCTCCCTTCCCCGTAGGATTCAGTTTAAAGCCCTCCTGATGAAGTTCTTCATGCTGTGGCCAAACACATTCTTCCCAGCCTTTGTGAGGTGCAACCCATCCCTAGCCAACAGCCCATCTTCCAGGAAGTATAGCCCGTGGTCCCAGAATCCAAATCTCTCTCGTCGGCACCACCTTCGTAGCCAGTCATTCACCTGGAGTATTTTTCGTTCCCTTTCTATCCCTCTTCTAACTACTGGAAGGATGGATGAGAAAACTATCTGGGCCCCAAAGTTCTTGAGTTTCCTTCCCAAAGCTTCAAAGTCTGACGTGATCTCTTCGTAGCTCCGCTTGGCGGTATCATTTGTTCTGATCATGTCTCCAAGATCAAGTCTAGAATTACCCTGCCGGCCGCTCTGTGGCTGAGGTGGGATTTGATTTGAACAGTGGGCTTCTGGCTGACAATCTTAGCCGCAGCTTTCTTGTGACTTGGTACTTACATCAAAGTTTCTCAGTGAAGAGCGAATCAGGGAGAGACTGTCAATTCTAAAAAGAAAGAAGAGAGAATGAAGCAGATTATTCTCCTCCTCCTCCTCCTCCTCCTCCTCCTCCTCTCTTGGCTAAAAGTTTTCATTTGCTGAAGAATATCTATTCTGAATCTAAGAAACAGATTCAGAAATCTTGAAAAGTCATATAGAAAACTTCCAAGAATGAAAAGCTCTGGGGCGAAAAATAAATTGAAAATGTTCAAAATAAAACCAAACTGCAACTATTTTAGTCAGCTTTAACAAGTGCAATGGAAAATAAATGGTTCAAAGGTTTGCAACAGAATGCATTTGGAAGAAACAGTCAATTGCTGATGAATTGGATCCAGTGATCTTGTGATCCAGTGCAGCAGTTTCTGTGTTTGCAAGTGGAGAATAACCCTGCTAGATCAGCATGATATAAAGCATGATTACTGGAGGAGGAGGCGATCAATGGCGACTAGACCTGATGGCTATGTGCTACCTCCAGTACCAGAGGCAGGGAGCCTATGTGCACCAGTTGCTGGGGAACATGGGTGGGGGGGTGCTGTTGAACGTGTGTCCTGCTGGTCAACAGCTGGTGGGCCACTGTGTGAACAGAATGCTGGACTAGGTGGGCCCTTGGTCTGATCCAGCAGGGCTCTTCTGATGGTCTCATGTTCTTATGAAGGTCTAGAGCAGCCTTCCCCAAGCTGGCACCCTCCAGTTGTGTTGGAGTAGAACTCCCATCATCCCCAGCCAGCATGGCCATGAGTTGTAGACCAAGGCTGGTCTAGCAAGTCCAGCAGGATCCTGTTTCTAACAGTCCCAGCCAGATACTGCAGGAAGTCAACAACCAGGACATGCGATATAAACAAGCTGGATGTTCTAATACGATGCAATAAATCACCATGTCGACACCCTGAACTGGGAACTAATGTTTGTTTTTCCTTTTGATTAAAATAAAAGATGCCTACAGCTACTGTCTTATTAAGTTATTTTCCCTAACCAGTTGTGGAAATATTAAATCTAAAGATTTTCACCACTAAAAAGAAACAACCCCCAAAACAAAGACTGATCTGATTTTGGGAAGCTGCTGATGGTATCTTGGGCAATGAAACTCAGGGGCTGGGGGAAGAAGACCAACATCAAAATGCTGACAGTATGCTCCCGGGGCCATGGATTGTTCAGGAAATCCCCTCCACGTCTTATATCGGGTTCTGACCTTGGCGGGGCTTTTATGACATCAGAGCCCCCCCTGGCTCCTCCCAGCCACCACAGAAGTTTCCATGGTGGTTCCCTCCATTAGGTCAGGGCTCCAACCTTGGAGGGGGGTGGGGAACGGGCATGTTCGGATCATACCAGTTGGCAGGGGGATCCTATGCCCTCCCAGCCCCCAACTATGCTCCCAGCACAGAAGGGAACATAGACAAACTCTGAGGCTATTTGGATTTTCTTTTTTTTAGAAGACTTAAGAGTATTTCTACACCAGGCTAAAATCCTGCACCCTTACCGAGGCTTCTGCTTCCGGATTCCTTGCGGGATTAAGGTCCATTTTTCTTTCTTGCTGGCCAAGTTCTATATGTTTCACTATACAGCCATTAGGTGGCAGTGCATTGTCGCACAGCTCCAGAATTTCACCAGAAAGTTATTGCGCTTTGAAGTCCCTTATTGTGTTTTCCCTGGAGAGTGTTAATTTGCTATAATCGCCTGGAGGCTGATGAGGACGTGTAAAGGTCCCACAAAAAAAAGTGAGTTTTTTTCCACAAGTGATAAAAGCCTCATCAGTTCCTCCGAATGCACACAGACTTCAGAGCTCTTTCTTTTGCCAACAAGAGGCCTATTCTGTTCTCACTGTTGTGGACTGCAGTAAAAAGAGTACAAAGTGTCCAACAGAAAGCAGAAAGGGGTTGTAGAGGGGGTAGGTAGGTATCTAGGATCAGGCCAGAATAAAAATCTGATCTTAAAAGGCCCAGAGAAGAAAGCTTTAACTGCAGAATGATGCAAATGGTGTGCGCGCGCGTGGCTGCGTGCGTTTTACCTTTCAAGGCTCAGCGTGCATCTCAGTTCCCCATCAGCAACAGAAACACCAACATGCCAAGTCACTCTCTGAAATTAAAAAGGAGTTGTCTGTTAGCACTCAGTGCTGCTGCTTTCTGGCCTGGAACCTCAGAAGGAGGAGGGGGTGACTCCCAGCATGTCCT
Organism: Heloderma suspectum; assembly: GCF_057233095.1. Classification (NCBI taxonomy): domain Eukaryota; kingdom Metazoa; phylum Chordata; class Lepidosauria; order Squamata; family Helodermatidae; genus Heloderma; species Heloderma suspectum. The sequence goes on along the minus strand of NC_139461.1, from coordinate 313,267,128 downwards.
GCTTGTGGACTTCCCAGCAGTGTCCGGTTAACCACTGTGGGTAACAGGGTGCTGAACCAGATGGACCTCTGTTGTGATCCAGAAGATATGCTGCATTCTTAAGAAAGAAATGCAGGGATAGAGAGACAGAAGTGGAAAGCCAAAGCTATATATGTAAGTATTATTTAATAAATGAGGTTCCCCACTATGGGTGACCTGACTGCACAAACAACCCCAAAGGCAGTGAAATGTTTGCGGAGTGCGGTTGGGCTGTTTAAGGCCAAGTCATGTGACTGATTGCCACTGCAGAATGCATTGACCAAGGCTGGCCTTACTCACCCAATTGCCACCCAGGTATAGATTTAGTTGGTACCTAGGGCTGGTCTGCTTGAGCACTGGTTTGCTCCAGTTAATTTCCTCCCATCATACTTTTATTTTCCCTCACGGTCTGTCTTGTCCCTTATTTGTTCCTGTGTTGCTCTTTGCAAGCTATTTACACCTATTTACCTGTAAATTTACCTGTAGAAAGGGAATCCCAGCATGAGCAGGGAACAATGTTCCATAAATCTCCCAGTGAGGTCATTCTGAGAAACCATGACTGGCTGGGTGATGCTGGCTGTTATAGGACTTATTTCTGCCTAAACATGCATAGGATTGTACCCTTAGTTGCTCTTTAATGAACTACTAACTTTCCCATGCCAAAACCAAGAACTACAGACCCAATCATGACTATGCGAATTCTGCACATTTGCAAGCATTTGCTTAGTACAGAATATGGCTTTTCTTGGCACCTTAGGTTCTTATTTTTATTTTTTGGGAGGCACAGAATCCACAGCCCTGAGTCCACATACCTGACATGTCAGGACCAAATTGATAGCACAGTTAAGCCAAGGGAAATTAAGAGCACAAGAAGAACCAGACCAAGGCCCATCTAGTCCAGAGTTTTGTTCACACGGTGGCCAACCAACTACCTGTGGGAAACCCACAAGTAGGACCTGAGTGCAACAGCGCCCCCCTTTGTGGTGACAGTTTTGGAGTGGGGGCGAGGGCCCCATGGCATGGCATGGCTTGGTACCCAGTCCGAAAGGCATACGCCTGTTCCTCTGCAATGTTGTAGAGGAGGCTGGGGTGCATCTCTCAGACTGGGCCACCACCAAGGCTGTCTTGGGCTGACCTCATGGCATATTCAGACCACAGAACCAGCACACATTCCTAGGCAAAAGCATTGCTGAACCCTCTCTAAGTCAAAGCCATAGCTGACCTTTCTGGTCCAATACTCACAGCTCTAATGGCAAGGAGTTGATAGGAACCCTGTGGATGATCACTGTAGACTCTGATTTCTATGTCCTGCTGTAGCCGGATTCTTCCTGTGGTCAAAGATAATGCTGGAGCCCCATAAGCGATCTGCAGCATCCGTATCATGGTTCCCTACAAGGATCAAGGACATGAGGGGGGCCTGTGCTCATCTCAGCCTCAGAAGCCCTTTCTGAGATTGCATTACAGTTAGTGAGGCTCAAGCATCCTTAGAAATGTGATGCCCATTAATGCCCTTAAAATAATTTCCCTGCACCTGGCTGCCCTTTCACTGTGTCTTAATGTGAGGTTCGGGGCTTCTGGGGAGCAATGAATCTGTGCTGAAGTGTCAGATTGTTCTGCCACATGCCCAGTTCTCAACTCACAAAGGTGCTACTCAGCCCACAGACTGTTGAGGCTGGCAGCCCACAGTGGCAAAGACTGGATACTTCCTGTGTGCCTTCAGATCTTAGCGTGTTCGTGCGTGAGCCCGACTGAATGTCTCAGTTAAGAGCCAAAGCAGATGAGCAAGTCCATATGAGTTGCTCATGTGTCTGCCCCATTCATGTCCCAAATGGGTGGAGGTCTACTATTTACAACAACAGGCATGAAGGGGAGGGTTCTGGACCCTTATTTCCCTACAACAGCCCTTAAAGGCAATCTCAAGGATTTTTCTCCTCCTTCTGCTAAGTGTTGGTGATATTTATTTGTTTTTTAAAATACATATATACCACTTTTCATCAAGATTCCAGGGAAGTTTGCAATAACACAGAAATTAAAACACACGCACACAACACCAATAAAATACAGACATAAAAACAGCAGGCAGAGGCCCATAGATCATACTTTAAAAACCTGGATGAATGTGGAAAGGCTGCAAGAATGAATCAGTCTGGGAAGAAAGGGTCAGGGGAGACTCAGAAGGTGGCAACCAGGGAGAAGACCTTCTCAGTGGTGCCCCCCCCCCCCCGAATATGGCATACTCTCCCGATTATGGAATACTACCCCCACTGAGATCCACCTAGCACCAATGTTGCCATCTTTCTGGCACCAGGCCAAGACTAGGGTTCCTGGAGAAATTTCTGATGGACTAAAATGAGACCCCCTCAGACCGCACGGAGTCCGTGGACTTTCGGATGTTTCTTTTTACTTTCCTGAAATTTATGCCTATTTATTTGTAGGAAAATATACAAGTTTCTGCTGAGGAAAAGTTGAATGGAATGGGGGGCAATATGCTAAATGTTATGTACTAAGGTAAATAATGTTGCCATCTTTCTGGCACCAGGCCAAGACTAGGGTTCCTGGAGAAATTTGTGATGTACTAAAATGAGCTCCCCCTTCATGGATCACTGCCTTGTTGTGGTGAAGGGGCTTGCGTAACTCAGTGAAGCCATAAGCTGTGCCGTGCAGGGCCACCCAAGACGGACAGGTCATGGCAGAGAGTTCTGACAAAACGTGGTCCACTGGAGAAGGAAATGGCAACCCACTCCAGTATTCTTGCCAAGAAAACCCCATGGAACGTATCACAAGGCTAAAAGAGATGACACCGGAAGATGAGCCCCTCAGGTCGGAAGGTGTCCAATATACTACTGGGAAGAGCAGAGGGAAGTTCCAAGTAGCACCAGAAAGAGTGAAGCGGCTGGGCCAAAGCCGAAAGGACACTCAGCTGTGGATGTGTCTGGCGGTGAAAAGAAAATCCAATGCTGTAAAGAACAATATTGTTTAGGAACCTGGAATGTAAAAACAATGAATCAAGGCAAGCTGGAGGTGGTCAAACATGAGATGATAAGACTGAACATCGACATCTTGGGAATCAGCGAACTAAAATGGACAGGCATGGGCGAATTGAATTCAGGTGACCATCATATCTACTACTGTGGGCAAGAATCCCTTAGAAGAAATGGAGTAGCACTCATAGTCAACAAAAGGGTGGGAAAAGCAGTACTGGGGTACAATCTCAAAAATGATAGAATGATCTCAGTACGAATCCAAGGCAAATCATTCAACATCACAGTAATTCAAGTCTGTGCCCCAACCACTGAGGCCGAAGAAGCTGAGGCTGATCGGTTCTATGAAGACCTACAACACCTTCTAGAACGAACACCAAAAAAGATGTCCTCTTCATCATAGGGGATTGGAATGCTAAAGTAGGAAGTCAAGAAATCACCGGGATAACAGGCAAGCATGGCCTTGGTGTACAAAATGAAGCAGGACAAAGGCTAATAGAGTTTTGCCAAGAGAACAAACTGATCATAGCAAACACTCTTTTCCAACAGCACAAGAGGCGACTCTACACATGGACATCACCAGATGGTCAATATCGAAATCAGATTGATTATGTCCTTTGCAGCCAAAGATGGAGAAGCTCCATACAGTCAGTAAAAACAAGACCTGGAGGTGACTGTGGCTCAGATCATGAGCTGCTTCTTGCAACATTTCGGCTGAAATTGAAGAACGTAGGGAAAACCACTAAACCATTCAGGTATGACCTAAATCATATCCCTTATGAATATACAGCGGAGGTGATGAATAGATTTAAGGGATTAGACCTGATAGACAGTGTGCCTGAGGAACTATGGATAGAGGTCCGTAACATTGTTCAGGAGGCAGCAACTCAATCCATCCCAAAGAAAAAGAAATGCAAGAAAGCCAAGTGGCTGTCTGATGAGGCTTTACAAGTAGCTGAGGAAAGAAGGGAAGCGAAAAGCAAGGGAGAAAGGGGAAGATATACCCAACTGAATGCAGAGTTCCAGAGAATAGCAAGGAGAGACAAGAAGGCCTTCTTAAATGAACAATGCAAAGAAATCAAGGAAAACAACAGAATGGGAAAGACTAGAGATCTTTTCAAGAAAATCGGAAATCTCAAGGGAACGTTTTGTGCAAAGATGGGCATGATAAAGGACAAAGAAGGCAGGGACCTAACAGAAGCAGATGAGATTAAGAAGAGGTGGAAAGGATACACAGAAGAACTATACAGGAAAGATCTGAATGTCCCTGATAGCCATGATAATGCGGTCACTGAACCTGAGCCGGACATCCTAGAGAGTGAAGTCAAGTGGGCCTTAGGAAGCATTACTGACAACAAAGCTAACGGAGATGACAGTCTTCCAGCTGAGCTATTTAAAATCCTAAAAGATTATGCTGTTAAAGTGCTGCACTCAGTATGCCAACAAATTTGGAACACTCAACAGTGGCCACAAGACTGGAAAAGGTCAGTTTACATTCTAATCCCAAAGAAGGGCAATGCCAAAGAGTGTTCAAACTACTGTACAATTGCGCTCATTTCACATGCCAGCAAGGTTATGCTCAAAATCCTACAAGCTAGGCTTCAGCAGCATGTGAACCGAGAACTACCGGAAGTACAAGATGGGTTTCGAAGAGGCAGAGGAACTAGTGATTAAATCGCCAACATTTGCTGGATCATGGAGAAAGCAAGAGAATTCCAGAAAAATGTCTATTTCTGCTTCATTAACTACGCTAAAGCCTTTGATTGTGTGGATCACAACAAACTGTGGCAAATTCTGAAAGACATGGGAGTACCAGACCACCTTACCTGTCTCCTGAGAAACCTGTACGAGGGTCAAGAAGCAACAGTAAGAACTGGACATGGAACAACCGATTGGTTCAAAATTGGGAAAGGAGTACGACAAGGCTGTATATTGTCACCCTGCTTATTTAATTTATATGCAGAGTGACTGTAGCCATGAAATTAAAAGACGCTTGCTCCTTGGGAGGAAAGCTATGGCCAACCTAGACAGCATAGTAAGAAGCAGAGACATCACCTTGCCGACAAAGGTCCGTCTAATCGAAGCTATGGTTTTCCCAGTAGTAACGTATGGCTGTGAGAGCTCGACTATAAGGAAGGCTGAGCGCCGAAGAATCGATGCTTTCCAACTGTGGTGCTGGAGAAGACTCTTACGAGTCCCCTGGACTGCAAGGAGGTCAAATCAGTCCATCCCAAAGGAAATCAACCCTGACTGCTCATTGGAAGGACAGATACTGAAGGTGAAGCTCAAATATTTTGGCCACCTAATGCGAAGAGAAAACTCCCTGGAAAAGACCCTGATGCTGGGAAGGATCGAAGGCAAAAGGAGAAGGGGACGGCAGAGGATGAGATGGCTAGATAGCATCACCGATGCAATGAATATGAACTTGAGCACACTCCGGGAGAGAGCGGAGGACAGGAAGGCCTGGCGTGCTATGGTCCATGGGTCATAGAGACCACGGAGTGAAGGAAAAAGAGATTCTTTATTTAACGCGCGGGCTTAAGGCTGGAATCGTTTCCAAAGAGCCAGAAGCCCCGATTTACATTATCACATTGGTTTTATAGACATTGTGACACATATGAAACGGCTCCTCCTCTCCCTCCCGCATGGGGTTGCAATCCTCAACATTTCTTCTCTTAGCACTATTGTTTATAATACAAGAACTGGGTTATAGGGTAGCCATGATAAGGAGAGAACAGAAGAGAACAGCAGAGAACAAGATATACAATTGTATGACCTTTGACAAGATAAGGAATTCCTGTGTCTCGTCAGCTTACAACAATATATTCAAGGGAGAAAGAGCTCAGCAAGAACATGAAGCATGAGACTGCATGAGGCTACTTAGTCTGACCCCCGATATGGCTGCTACATTCCCCCCTTAAATGCATAATTTCATTACAATTATAGCATTTTTGATAACCATACAAAGCTTTTTGTGACATACATATTACTTAGCCTCTTGTTGGGCTATTAGAGCATAGAGGGCAGCAGTTTTACTAGCTGAGACATAAAACAGATTGGTTAAACAGCGCATAAGACAAGGAACGCAGAGACATAACAGAACTTTTATGAACAATACTGGTAGAATTAGGATGAACAATGCTTTTAAGCTAGCTAAGATCTGGAAGCCAAGGGGTTAACTAATTGAGCTAATTGTTTTGTTTTATTGTTTTGTAAGCTACTATATTGTGCAGCTTGTTGATCTGTTCATCTACAGCATTGCCATTATCAGTTAAGTTAAAACAACAGAGCTTTTGGTGTGTCTCACAACTTAAATGATGAAGAAGGAAGAGGTAATCTATACCAGCTCTGTTTTCTAGAACTGCACCTCTTAGATCACGCAACTCTTTATTTAACAATGACAATGCCTGTGAGGTGGCATTTATGCATTTGGCTAAGCTGCAAGCTAACCGGTTGATTTCCAGACCATCAGCCAAGGCTAAACCTGGAACCCCAACTAGTGACATTGCTAAGGCCAATTTTTTTTGAGTCAAAATATAACTGCACATGACTATTACAATTTTTAGTTAGTTGGAGTGCTCGAGGCTGCCATTGACGGATTTTTTCAGGCTACAGGGGAAGAATTGGCACCAGTTCAATTGGCGGCTGAGGCAACATGGGTGGTTATCAGACAAGTTGGCAGGAATAAATGACCAAGTGCAGGAATTACATGTCTAAAACCATCCATGAGGCAAAAGTATGTGGGCATCATTAAAAGATATGTTTTGAATTTTATTACAGTGGAAGGGGGCCAGGGATAGCTTTGTATTTTCTGGAAAATTTTTTGACAATTAAGCATTTGTGCACACGTAGCATTTGTTTCAGCAATGATGGGGGTGCGTAGAGTGAACTCTGTAGGGGGTAGGATCTTTGCAACCACGCCCCAATTAGCATTTTGGGAATAAGTTAAACTTACACCATAAACTCTTAACATGGTATCTTTTTGAATTTTCCCAGGATGTCTACAGACAGGTATTAGGCAAGAGCCAATAAGCCTGTTTGCAGGTATACCTCTTGGCAAACAAAAATGTTTTACTCTCGTGATGTTAGCCAGGTGAAGCCAGTAATTATCAGCAAATCACTGGGACAAACTTCTTTTTCCAGGGGCAGACCCCCCTTTTTGCACCTTATTAAGGAAACACAATGCAACACTACTAACACTACAACACGCATGTTTGATCTTCTTTGGGATCTGACCGTACGCTGGGCAGCTATTCACCTGGCAAGCTGCAGTAGGGTCTAGTCCCCTTCTTCAATTCTTCAGTTGCAGGTCTGACCGTACGCAGGGGGACAGTTTCCCGGTGTGTCCACAGTAAGGTCTAGCCTGAGTCTTCTTACTGCTTTTTCAGAATGATTTTTAAAGGATTTTCAGGATTTCTGTTTATGGTCTACTTTTCCCCCTCTCGCTCTCTTGACTCGTGTCCAGTGTATCCAGGGTTTAACTCCAGCTGCTTTCATAGCTGTGGGGGTGGAAAGTATGACAGTTTTCAGTCTTCTCTATCTGGGAGTCAAAGGGTTATTTTTCCCTCTTTAACTCATACTTTAACTCTTGGTTGGAAAGGATGAACTTCTGTGATGGGAATGGCTTATTTTCTAAGACAAAGTGACGCTGGGCTTGAAGAACTTTGTTTAGTGTTTGGACTTCTTGTTGCTTGCTTTTGATGCTGCTCCAGTGTCAATTATGAAGTCAATGTCACGGCCCCTCACAGTCAATGTCACGGCCCTTCTCAAGCTGTCTCCCTCTTCGCCCATTCTGGCCCCTTTGGTTTTCTCTTTTGTGTATTTGATTTATTTTATTTGAGCATTCATGCCACTAATGTCCATCTTGTCCACACTGGGCACACTGGTTCTTTTTTAAGAATCTTCTGCCTCTGCTGGGTCTTCTTCTTTTTTCTTTCGTCCACGTCTTCTTGGGCCTCTGGGTTGAGGGGGGGTATACTGGCGATAGGCATTTGAAAGACGCTCCAAGTACGCTCTGGGGCCTCGGTGGCACCTTGCAGCACTTTAGACACTTTGGTCATATTAACTGACTTCTTCATACCTGCTTTCATGGCTTTTAACAGCAGGGTTTGATACTGGGTGAGGCGCTCTAGCCGCACTTGTGTTTTGGGATTCCAGCAGGGGGGGGTTACTTACAAGGAGACTTTATTGGGTAACTTACAGCACACAGGCGTACTTAATGGTTGGATCAGACAGCTTCTCTGAACCACGAGCTATTGCGCTAAATGGGTTTTATACCATGCATGTTACCCATGAGGCAGCACAACACTAGCAAGCATTTTCAGCATAGGCTAGAAGTGCTTGGTTCTCAGGCACAGCTTCCTGTAAACAACTTCGCTTCCCAAAGTGCTTGATAACACTTTTTATTTATTAGTATGGGAAGACAAATTTTTTCTCTTTCTTTTGCTTTCTTTTTCTTTGCTGATCTGCCTGTATTGCAGATCATGTTTCAAACTTTTTATATAAAACTTTCTGCTCCATGCACCAGCCTTGTCTCTTTATTTGTCTTTTTCAAGTTAAACTTACTTAAACTTTTCTGCCTTACACTAGTCCCACTGACACACATTTGGGATAGGCTCTTCTTCTCCTTCTAGTTAGATTTTCTTTATCTTAAAGAACTATTACATTATTGTGGCTACTTTACCCCAGGTAATAAGCTCCAGGCACAATCAGCTGCTTTTAATTTACCCTGGGGGCAACTATGGCCACGCTTCTTTTTTACAAATGTTTTTTCTTTGCCTTTTGCCTTTTCTTTTTCTCTCTTCTCTATCTGTCTTCTACTTTCTCTATTCTTTCTTTTCTACTTGCTTTTGTCTTTTCTCTTCGTTATCCATTGGGAACCACACTTAGTATCATTTGGAGTTGCAACTAACACTAATCTGCAAATATCACATATACTTTATGATATTTAAGAAATCATAAAATATACACAACAAACTTTTTCTGCAATTTAACACAATGAATGGAAAACACTTCTTGCATGGTAAGGCATGATGGAGCAGATCCAGCAATTATACTGGTCTTCTGGCTGAAAGCTCAGGGCTCATCAAAATCAAGGGACGGGCATACCCACACACGCAGAGTTCTAGGTCACCATTTTTGCATCGGCAACTCTATGCTGCATGAGTTTTGGCAGAAGGAAATCTAAAAGTCACAGATCAAACTTAGCCTGCTGTACACTGAGCTGACTACAAACACAGACACACGGTCCACAGCGATGAGAGTTCAAGTTTATTAAAAGCTTCATAGCACTGTCCATGGCAAGTTTGTGACAATTTAAAATTTTAGTTCATGTGCAGAGTGTCTCTAAAAAGCCCAGACATTGATGGAAGCAAACAGAGACGGCTCTGGGCAATGAAGATGTGATGTTTCCAGCAAAGGCTCTCTACTTTTGCATGAGTTTAAAAAGGGAAAGTGTGGCCCTACACCCCTTTTGACAGACAAGGGCCTTTAACTTTTTAGCAAGGCCTCTGTCTAAACAGAGCGGCACAGCTCAGCTCTCTAGCTGTGACGCTTTAACCTGGGCAACTCCTCTGTAAATTTTATTCTACTTCTGTCAGGTTCTCACAGACATTTTAAAAACTTACTCTTTTTTTTTTTTTCTCTTCTAACCTGGTACACGAAAGCACTGAAACACTGAGTGCCGAAACTCAGGACGCTGGGGGGTGATGGGCATCGCCTTATACTTGCATTTTTCAGGCAGCCATTAATCTTCGGGGAGGCGGTGGGGTGATTTGCAGGACTTCAGAGGCAAGCTTCTCAGTTTGTTTGTATTTGTAAATCCCAAGCTCAAAACAGGACACGATGAGGTACAGGGCCACCAAATTCTTGCTTTGGCACGGGCAACAAATAACTCGGGTCAGCTTTCTTCGCTGGGGTCTCAAACAGGAAAACAGTCTTAATTTAAAGTTGTAACATCACTGACAGCGTCAGCCAGCCAGCTACACAGATCTCATTGTTTTTTAAGACAGTTGCTCCAATATTTTCTTTTCTTCTCAATCAGGTTGGGTCTCCCAGCTTACACAGTTTATTGCAGCTTTCAGGAGCATGGTAGTAGCGCGATTTTGGCTTGGCCAGGAACATGCTGTCTGGTTTCTCGGTCTCTTTAGCACACACACTTAGGCAGTGTAACACTGGACACTCGAATCAGTGAGATTTCTTCATTGCAGGGAATCCCACGGCAAAAGCTTAATGGTTACGCTCTTCAGAAATCATATAGCTGATGGTCAGTAGCTACAGGCTCTATGCAATTTTAACACAGTTCAAAGCTAAACACGGTTACCTTGACAGAGATCTTCAACGTGGTCTTTCCGCTTCATTCTGCTTTGGGACAGTCTTATGGCACACTTTTCACTCGAAGAGGGGTCTAGCCTGTGCTCTGGGGGCTGATTCTTCACCTTTATTTTCTATTTTGCCTTCATCTTCTGGGTCTTCATTTTCAGTTTCCATTTCTTAGGGATTTTATCTCAATTAGGCGAGGTGATGATGTTGCACAACTCAGAACGTTGTGGGCAATTTTCCTGCCCCCCCCCTCTCGGCACGCTAGGCTAACAGCTACTTCTTTGGCCTTACACTCTCACGCTCCCACGCTTTGTTAAAAGCCAGACTGTCCTGCAACATTTTTTTAACAAACAGCCTCAGATCTTGTTTTTTTTCCTCTCAGCTCGACCTTGAGCTTTTTGCTGTTTTCTCTCTCTATTCTGAATCTTTTTTTTAAAAAAAACCTTTTTCCTTCTTTGTTTGACATACATCTCAAGGGGGTGCAAGGTTTGCTTCCCCCACCACCCATAGCCTCCCTCTTAAATTGAAGACAGACACAATTAGGGAATGGGAATTGGTCAGTGAGTAAGGGGTCTCGCTGGCCGACACAAGAGGATTTTTCACACCACGCACTTTGCTACTGGCCTGGGCACCCGGACGGTCAACGGTATGCGTCAGAAACCGCAGTAGCCACTCACACAATCATCAATCTCTCCACTACATCCATATGTCCCTGCCACCCACTTTTCCCACTTTTTACCAGAGCGGAAAACGGCTTCCCCAGCTTCCTCAGCTTCCTACTGAGTACTGGCGTGCTAGGTACTGGCGCCCACTCGGGGGTGTGATCAGGCCCCCCTTCTACCCGCAAGGAGTAGGTTCTTTTGTATACGTATACCACCAACACTGACCTTCTTCATAAGGCGGGGCCCTCTTTTTTTCTGCCCAGTGGCCTTTCTCCCTAAAGGCGGGGCCCTCTTTTTCCCATATACTTGCCTTTCTCCTGAAGGCTTCCAATGTGGGTTTTAACTCAATTGCAGCTGCGATATAGGCAGGGCTCAAGTTCCTTCCTCCGCTTCCCAAGGTTCTCTTGCTGCTCACTACCGTTTGGGCGATCCCGGTGCAGGCTTTCTCCCATTCACTCAACAAAAAGGTCGGTGGCGCCAAGAAAGGGAGGCATGCGCCGAGCTCGTCTTCCCGGTGCGGCGATCAAGAGCAGGCAACTGCCACCTGTCTGGCTCAGAGCCTGCCACATCCGAGTCACGGCACCATTTATGTTGCAGAACCCAGAGTCAGAGAGACCACGGAGTGAAGGAAAAAGAGATTCTTTATTTAACGCGCGGGCTTAAGGCTGGAATCGTTTCCAAAGAGCCAGAAGCCCTGATTTACATTATCACATTGGTTTTATAGACATTGTGACACATATGAAACGGCTCCTCCTCTCCCTCCCGCATGGGGTTGCAATCCTCAACATTTCTTCTCTTAGCACTATTGTTTATAATACAAGAACTGGGTTATAGGGTAGCCATGATAAGGAGAGAACAGAAGAGAACAGCAGAGAACAAGATATACAATTGTATGACCTTTGACAAGATAAGGAATTCCTGTGTCTCGTCAGCTTACAACAATATATTCAAGGGAGAAAGAGCTCAGCAAGAACATGAAGCATGAGACTGCATGAGGCTACTTAGTCTGACCCCCGATATGGCTGCTACAATGAAGAGTCAGACATGACTGAACGACTGAACAACAACAACAACAACAAAATGAGCTCAGATTTCTAAGAATCCGACCTGTGGAATCTCCTGCGGGGAGACCCCCTCAGACTTTCGGATGTTTCTTTTTACTTTCCTGAAATTTATGCCTATTTATTTGTAGGAAAATATGCAAGTTTCTGCTGAGGAAAAGTTGAATGGAATGGGGGGCAATATGCTAAATGTTATGTACTCAGGTAAATTATGTAAATTGTTACAAAACCTCTTACATAATTATTTGTGTATTTTTCCACATGATAAAAAAAAAATTGTATCTGTCTGTGAGCGGACGATGGAACAAAGGGCACCTGAGAATCTGCGAAACACAGACGGAGTGGATTTTGCACAATCTGTCCCTCGTGAAGACTTCATCCCTAGTGAAGACTTCCTTCTACTCCCAGGCATTTGACAGCATATAACAATAGTGTTTACCGGGTCCTGAGATTTTCATTGCTGATTGTGTGAAATTGTTTTATATGTTTGTATGTGAATGGTTTTATATTATGTTACTATATTGTATTTTATGGTTTTAATCTTCATGAACTGCCCAGAGAGCTTTGGCGACTGGTTGGAAAAGAGATTCAATAAATGACTTAAAAAAAAATATGAAATGAAATGGAGAAAAGAGTGTGGGGAAGTAAGGCAGTGGTTGGAGCCTTTCAGCACCCCTCCCATGCACACCTTCTCATGTGACCGTTATATGCTCCCTGCTCCACCCCCCCTTTGCATGGAAGGGCAGAGGCTGATGAATCAGCTAAGGTGGCTGGCCCCGCCATGACTCTGCTAGCCTTCCAAAGGGTGGCTGAAGCAATCTCCAAACAGAGAAGTGGCCTTTCTTGGAGGGACACCATTAAATCAGAAAATAGGTACTATCCTGGGAAAACCTTGAGGGACTGGGGGAACCTGGAAAAGGTCGGTGTGTAATGGATCGAACATACTGACCGCAGGTAATGCAGCACCAGGGACAGTTGCCATCTGCTGACTGAATGCAACGATCTAAGATGAGATCAAAAAGAAACAACTCAGAAGAATTCCACGTCTCCCTTTTAAGAAGTGCAAATGCTGCCCAGGTGCATCCCTCCAAAGGCCCCCTGTGGCGCCTTCTCTTGCACATGTTTCCTTTGTTTAAGCCCCAAGGGTGACCCCGGCTGTTTCTGAATGGACGACAGGGTGAAGCCGTAGCTCAGTGGCAGAGCCCCTGCTTTGCATGCAGAAGGCCTGAGGTTCCATTCCCAGCATCTCCAGTTCTGGCTGGAAAAACACCTGCTTGAAACCTGGGAGAGCCGCTGCCAGTCAGGGCTGACAATACTGGGCCAAGGCTCCGACTTAGTATAAGGCAGCTTCCTACGTGGAGAGAAGCTGCTTAACCTTTTACTTCTGGTCCTTTCTCAGCTCAAAATTATTCTCGCTGAGCTGCTTTTTCTCCTGTGGTGGGAAAGACATGGGATTCACAGCTTGTCCTTATCTAATGGCTTGGGGAAGGTGATTTTGAGCTAGGGAAGGATTAGGGAGCCTCTCCTTCCCTGCTCCTTTTTGACTCATATGCAGCCTAATCTGGGCTGCTTTGGGATCAAAGAAAACAGAGGAAAGAATCACAGAACTCTGTGTGATGAGTAGATTGAGTTTGGTTTACAAGTGTACAACACTGAAGAAACCTGAATTCAATAGAATTAGGCAATGGATTCATTGGGAGTGGGGGCTAAAAATCTGATTTGAATTCATGTATGTATGTATGTATGTATGTATGTGTATATATATGGATATCTTTATATATATATATATATATATATATATATATATATATATATATAAAGATATCACCCTCCTACCTGCTCATGTTCACCAGCAAAGGCATACATACTGGAGGTAGCATATAGCCCTCATGACTAATAGCGATTGATAGCCTTATCTTCCTCTGTGAATTTGTTTAACCCCCTTTTAAAGTAATCCAAGTTGGTGGCTGTTACTATGTCTTATGGTAGCAAATTCCGTAGATTGATTATGTGCAGTGTGAAGAAGCCCTTCCTTTTCTCTGTGCTGAATCTCCCAACAATCAGCTTTATGGGATGACCCCCTTGGGTTCTAGTATTATGAAAGATGAAGAAAAATGTATTATGGAAATGCTTGAAATCAGTACTGAACTTGGCAAAGTTACACCCAAATTATTGCCTTGAAAGATGTCAACAGCATGTCAACAGCACGTAAGAGTTCCATGTGTTTAGAGGTATCTGACATCCATTTCCAAAATCATACATTTAAGACGTCCGAATGCAAAATGATTACCTAAACACATTCCAGGTGTCTGATTTGAGGCTGGAAAAAATAGCAAATGCTCCCAGCTCACCTCTTGTTGTCTGTCAATATTTACGGCCTGGGGAGGCAGCAAGGAGAGCAGTGCTGCACTGAGTAAGTGGTTGCTCAGGAGCATGTTCATGGAAGAGCCGTCCAGGGGAACATTAGGAAGTGGGGTGGAACTGGGGGGGATCATATACGTCTGTCCTCCGGGCATGTGGATGTTACCCTGGAAAGAAAGGACAAGCAAGAATAACTAGCATGATGGAAACTGAGCATGATATAGGCCTAAACCCTATACGCTAATAGCAGACTCATTCTCCAAGTGTGGATCCCTATGTAGTCAAAACACACAAGAGGGAGGTCTCCATTTTGCAGAAGGACAAAAAGGATCTTAAGACAAAAAAGGTGAGCTAGACCCACAGTAGCCCAGTGGTAAGTGGCCACAGAATGCTGGCTGGCAGGTGGAGGAGGGGAAAATGGAAAGCAGGAAGGAGGGGAAATGGGATGGAAGATCCTCAGAAGGGGCATGGCTGGAACCCTGAACATTTTGTTGTAAGTCCCAGTTATGTTCTTGAAATACTGCTATAATGTCAAGAAAGCAGAACCAACCACTTCATCCATCCATCCTTCCACCAACCCATTCCCCTGCCCATTGTGCTTTATCACACCCTAGTACAACCTTTCAGTGTGGGGCTCTGAAAGGGCTCAGTGTGGATCAACAGAACTTGAAAATGACAAGCTACATATCTGTTTTCAAAGTCATAGCCAAGTTTGGATAACTGGTTAGAACGTTATCATAGAGAGATAAAGGAGATATCAAACGCAAGTTTGACATCTACGTTGTGCTCTTCCCGGCGCCACGTGAAGACCTTTTAATTTTCCCAGGCATTTTAGGGCGCAATCCTATGCCTGTTAGACAGAAAAAAGTCCTACAACTCCCAGTGCTTCCCAGCCAGGGAGTCAACTGCATTAGCTTAGGCCCCTGGAGCTATTCCTGCAAGATGTTTTCACCTTGCAACAGCCCACACTTACTTGGTAACCAAGTTGCATGGCACCGTTGTGAAGAGAGAAGGAATTGGAAGAAAGCTGGATTGTCTGTCCATGTATTTCTGGCGAGATTGAGCCTGAGGGAGAATGGAAAAGGAAGAGATCAGCAGCCAAGAAGACAGACATAAGGGGCACAATCCTTCAGGAAGTTCTCCTGTGCAGGCCTTCTGGGAATCAGTGGAGTCAAGGGAAGCTCATGTTCCTTTCAATGGAGTTTGTGCCAGAGACCTTCCTGAAGTATTGCACCCATGGGGTTGTATCCAGTGTTAGCCCTACTTAGAGTAGGTCTAAATGGGACCTAAGTTAGAGCCAAAAGATGCAGGGAAAGAACATCCGACAAGGAATAAGAAAATACTACTGTTCCTACTTGAGTACAGATTTCCCATCATTACTTTCTTCGTTTAATAAACCTTTACCCTGCATCTCTATAAAACATCTGAGCTCTTGGGTCTGAGGTCATAATCTCCTCTCAATAGAGAGGCAGAGGCTAATCAAAACCTGATTTTTTATTTTTACTAATTTCAAATGTGAGTGAACCCATTTCAAGGGCTCAGTGTGGATCACAATGTAAAACTAGCATATCAAAAAGAGAACCAGTTGGGTGAACAGGATATTGGACTGAGGAGACCCAGGTTCAAATCCTTGCTAATCCATGAAACTCCTTGGGTGACCTTGTGCCAATCACTCCCTTTTGGCCAATCCAACCTCCTAGGCTTGATGTGAGGATAAAATGGGAAAGCTGCCTTGGGCTGGCTGGGTACTACAATTCCCATTGCCCCCAAAGCATGGCTGGGGGTGATGGGAGTTGTTGTCCAACACATTTGGAGAGCACCAGGTTAGGGAAGGCTGCCTGAGAGGAAGAACAAGAGAGAGACATAGTTAAAGAAATACTTAATGAAATCAGACTGGAAAAACTCAGTATAAATTACAGCCTGTTATAAAGTATGACAAAACACCAGCTCACTTCTCCCCGCCCCTCCACAAAGGTCTTACAATCCTTCTGAGAGATGCTGAACCTTCAGGATTTGGCCAGTTTACAGGGAAAGGGTGCCCTATTGTCAGGGAGCAACTTCCAAACATATATATTTACATTCCCCTGCCATACAGGCTAGCTGCGTAATAAGAGTAATCAAGAGGAAGAGCTTTGTTGATGAAAATGCCCCTCCTTGGGTGCTCCCTCCCCAATTGGCTTTTAGGCAGATTTCCATCATCTGGAGAGATCAGGACAGTGGGGAGGAGCAGAGCCTTATCTGCAGCAGCCCCAAGGTTCTGGAATAAGCTCACAGATTAGGTATTGCTTGTCAGGAGCGCCCTAGCGGCCTCTTTCAGTACACTCCAATAGCCAACTCAAGACACAGACGAAAGGATTCTTTTCAAGGCTTTAATCCTTTTACAACTTAATGACTCTTTCAGATGCTAATCACCAGCGACTAAGCAATGAACAGCAGAGTAGCCTATGCTCCGGGTAGGCAGTTGGTCCCCATTTGAAGGAGAATCACTTGAAGACCCTGAACTTATGGTCTAGGGAGAGATCCTCCCTCTTTCCCTTGGGTCCACAGGACCCGGCCGTTGCTTGTGTACCAAACGGGCGCTATGCCTCCTTTCTGCGCCCTCCATCGCTCGTCGCTCCCGGCGTCGGTGTCGAGCGTCTAGCAAGCCCCCCTCCTGCACTCTCTCACTGCCAGGGTCACTATCTCTCCCAGGAATGCCGGCAGGAGGACTTTCTGCCAGCTGCTGTGCCTATGAGGGATGAGCTGGCTCCTCTCCCACGGATTGCTGATCCTCCTCAGAATCAGAACTGCTCTGGGGTTCTATCGGCTCAGTTTCCACCCTGACAGTCCTTTGCACACATTTATTTACCTTCAGCTGGGATGCAAGGCTCACTCATGCAAGCTTTTGAGAGCCAAAGCTGTGCTCTGCATTCATGCCCTATTCAGAGACCCACAGTTCACGGTGTTGCTTGTTTTTGTATTTACGGGTTTTTTTTAATACTTTCAATCAGGTCATGTAAAGTGCCTCGAATGGGCAACAAAGTGGTGTTGAAATGTTTTAAATATACAAAATGAGGGTGCAAGGGAGAGGTGGCATCCTTGATTTGCTTGCCGCATGGTGAAGAACAATTTCTATGTGGATAGTGTCATTATATAGGTTAGTCACTAGGTGGCACTGGAGGAGGGGTCAGGAGTTTCCTGGGTCTGTACTGCTTCAGAGAGGGTTTTGTTGTTTGTTGTTCAGTCGTTCAGTTGTGTCCGACTCTTCATTACATGAAAGTTCTTGTCTAGCTCCCTGTTTTGTCCTCTAAGTCTTCCATGATACTTTCCATGCGTAAAACTTGGGAATAAGGAAAAGGGAGACAAGTGAGAGGAAATACAGAGGACTGGGAAGCACAGCTCACCTTGAAGCAAGTTCAGCACGCTTTGCACTACCCCGTTTGCAATTGGGCACAGCTGCAAAATAATAATAATTAAAAAATTACCAAAGTGATCCAGAGGGAACAAGGACTGCAATCCACCTGAATGGGACATTAGAACCATTCTAAGCCTGAACAGTATCACAACATCTTTGTTGGGGTTAATTAAAAAGTCACAAAACAGTGAACAAGCTTTTAAGTTCATCACAATGCTTCAGCAAGCTGGATGTTAAGAAATAAGTCAGAGTGTGGTGCAGGGAGAGAAAAGTCCTGCGGGGCATGATGGGAACTGCAGATGGCAAGTCTAAGGTAGAACGGGGTGGTGTTATGCAGACTTACAACACAATTCTATGCGTGTTTACACAGAAGTAAGTTTCACTGAGTTTAATGGGACTTACTTCCAAGTGAATGGCTATCAGGTTGCGGCTGGATTGGATCATGACTGGATTCATTTCGTGCAACCTGAAAAAGATTTCAGGTTGCACAAAACCATATTGGGGCAAAGAAGGAATGAATGTTCTCCCTTTGAAAATATAAAAGCCAGTTTGAGATGGTTGATTCTCTTTTTTCTGCTGTTAAAATTAGGAGAAAGGAGATAATGTCTGTGAACTCAATGTATGATATACAACTAAGACAAGAACTAGATGATGATGATAATAAGCATTTGTTGTGTAAGGGGAGCCAAAGGAAGATATCTTACAATCTTAAGAGATAGTTTAGTGTATGTGTATTGTTGTTGCGTTTCTGTTGTTGTTGTGTGCGTGTTTTTTTTTTAAATATATAGATAGATAGATAGACAGACAGACAGAAAGAAAGAAAGATAAAATATAAAAGCCAGCAGCACTCCATGGCTGCTTCCAGTAGTCATCAGAAGACTGGAAGCAGGTGTTCTGCTTAAGGAAAGCCTCAGGTGAAGCAGGCAGCAAAAATAAAGGAAAACAGAGCGATCTTTCCGTTTAGAAAACTGGAGATTAGTTTTCGTTGATGTACCTGGTGTAGTGTCTACAGACATTAAACTAGGTGGTATTACAGAGAAAAGCAAGGGAGAAAGGGGAAGATATACCCAACTGAATGCAGAGTTCCAGAGAATAGCAAGGAGAGACAAGAAGGCCTTCTTAAATGAACAATGCAAAGAAATCGAGGAAAACAACAGAATGGGAAAGAGTAGAGATCTCTTCAAGAAAATCGGAGATCTCAAGGGAACGTTTTGTGCACAGACGGGCATGATAAAGGACAAAGAAGGCAGGGACCTAACAGAAGCAGATGAGATTAAGAAGAGGTGGAAAGGATACACAGAAGAACTATACAGGAAAGATCTGAATGTCCCTGATAGCCATGATAGTGCGCTCACTGAACTTGAGCCGGACATCCTCGAGAGTGAAGTCAAGTGGGCCTTAGGAAGCATTAGTAACAACAAAGCTAGCGGAGATGACAGTATTCCAGCCGAGCTATTTAAAATCCTAAAAGATGATGCTGTTAAAGTGCTGCATTCAATATGCCAACAAATCTGGAACACTCAACAGTGGCCACAAGACTGGAAAAGGTCAGGTTACATTCCAGTTCCAAAGAAGGGCAACGCCAAAGAGTGTTCAAACTACCGCACCATTGCGCTCATTTCACATGCCAGCAAGGTGATGCTCAAAATCCTACAAGCTAGGCTTCAGCAGTATGCGAACCGAGAACTACCGGAAGTACAAGCTGGGTTTCGAAGAGGCAGAGGAACTAGAGATCAAATCGCCAACATTCGCTGCATCATGGAGAAAGCAAGAGAATTCCAGAAAAACGTCTATTTCTGCTTCATTGACTATGCTAAAGCCTTTGATTGTGTGGATCACAACAAACTGTGGCAAATTCTTAAAGTGATGGGAGTACCAGACCACCTTACCTGTCTCCTGAGAAACCTGTACGAGGGTCAAGAAGCAACAGTAAGAACCAGACATGGAACAACCGATTGGTTCAAAATTGGGAAAGGAGTACGACAAGGCTGCATATTGTCACCCTGCTTATTTAACTTATATGCAGAGTTGTTGTTGTTGTTGTTGTTCAGTCGTTCAGTCGTGTCCGACTCTTCGTGACCCCATGGACCATAGCACGCCAGGCCTTCCTGTCCTGCACTCTCTCCCGGAGCGTGCTCAAGTTCATATTCATTGCATCCGTGATGCTATCTAGCCATCTCATCCTCTGCCGTCCCCTTCTCCTTTTGCCTTCAGTCTTTCCCAGCATCAGGGTCTTTTCCAGGGAGTTTTCTCTTCGCATTAGGTGGCCAAAATATTGGAGCTTCAGCTTCATTATCTGTCCTTCCAAAGAGCAGTCAGGGTTGATTTCCTTTAGGATGGACTGATTTGACCTCCTTGCAGTCCAGGGCACTCGTAAGAGTCTTCTCCAGCACCACAGTTCGAAAGCATCAATTCTTCGGCGCTCAGCCTTCCTTATAGTCCAGCTCTCACAGCCATACATTACTACTGGGAAAACCATAGCTTTGATATATGCAGAGTACATCATGAGAAATGCCGGGTTGGATGAATCAGAGGTCGGAATTAAGATTGCTGGGAGAATTTTCAACAACCTCCGATATGCAGACGATACCACCCTAATGGCAGAAAGCGAAGAGGATCTCAAGAGCCTCTTGTTGAGGGTGAAAGAGGAGAGTGCAAAAGCTGGTTTGAAACTCAACATTAAAAAAACGAAGATCATGGCATCTGGCCCCATCACTTCCTGGCATATAGAAGGGGAAGAAATGGAAGCAGTGACAGATTTTACTTTCTTGGGCTCCAAGATCACCGCAGACGGTGACTGTAGCCCTGAAATTAAAAGACGCTTGCTCCTGGGGAGGAAAGCTATGGCCAACCTAGACAGCATAGTAAGAAGCAGAGACATCACCTTCCTGACAAAGGTCCGTAAAATCAAAGCTATGGTTTTCCCAGTAGTAATGTATGGCTGTGAGAGCTGGACTGCAAGGAAGGCTGAGCGCCGAAGAATTGATGCTTTCGAACTGTGGTGCTGGAGAAGACTCTTACGAGTCCCCTGGACTGCAAGGAGGTCCAATCAGTCCATCCTAAAGGAAATCAACCCTGAGTGCTCATTGGAAGGACAGATAATGAAGCTGAAGCTCCAATATTTTGGCCACCTAATGCGAAGAGAAAACTCCCTGGAAAAGACCCTGATGCTGGGAAAGACTGAAGGCAAAAGGAGAAGGGGACGGCAGAGGATGAGATGGCAAGATAGCATCATGGATGCAATGAATATGAACTTGAGCACGCTCCGGGAGAGAGCGCAGGACAGGAAGGCCTGGCGTGCTATGGTCCATGGGGTCACGAAGAGTCGGACACGACTGAACGACTGAACAACAACAACAAAAAATTACAGAGTGGCTGGAAAGAGCAAGTTATTTATTTATTTATTTATTTTCTGCCACCTTTCCTCATACAGGGTTGTATTCAATGTTCGTCTAACTGACGCCCCATTCATTTCAATGAGTCTACTCTAACTAGGACTAACACTGTATGGAGTGCATAGTTCAAGGCAGCTTACAACAGTAGTAAATTACAACACAATCCAAATAGCGATATATAAAAAGGAACAGACATCAATAAAACGGTTTGAAATCCACTGGACTAAGAAGCATTATGACACATAATCAAAAGCCAGAATGAAGAGCCAGAGTCAAAAACTCCTCGGGAGACCAGGGTTCGACATCACGCAGAGTGCCTCTATGGATACAGAAGACACTCCATTGTGGACATTTGCCCCGAACATGTGGAGGGCATCCAGAGTGGTGACATGGGGGAGGGGGCAGAGCTAGCGTGTTCTTTCTTGCCAAGTAAGATTTAGAGTGCCTGAAGAGGGCTCTGGCTTTTCCGTTTTGAAATGAGCAAAGCGTGACAGCAGTTCGCACCCCAGTTGTCAGTCTGGCCATGGCTGCCCTAGCCATGGCCAGACTGACAACCGGGGTGCGAACTGCTGTCACGCTCTGCTCATGAGCGCCTGACCTAAAGGGATCGGTGGAGCTACTGCCAGGGGTTGGAATCCTGACCCAGCAAGGCGGCCCTCACGTGCTGCAAGAGAACCAGGAGAAGGGAGGCGTGCACAGAATCACCTCTTTCTGCAGGAGATGGGGGACCGTCTTCTCAACAACATTCGTCACAGTTCGGAGAAGGTTATTTATAGTTTGGACAAGAGGTCGAGAGCTGAAACAAATGGGGAAGGTTAGGTGACAGTCACATTCCATGAGGCCCAGAGACAAAGTCCCATGGGCCAGGCTGTGGCTTCCAGATGGAGTGCTCAGATTCTCCAGTTTTTGAAAACTTCCATAGCCAGATCCTTATGGTAACTATAACATCATGAATGTTTATATAAGGCTTTTAAAAGAAACAGTAATTTAACAACAGTAATATAACAATAATTTAGGAACTTATATTATTTTGTTCTTCGTAATGACAATGTACTGTACCTTTGTTTAAAACTACATGAGCCTCTGGTTTGGTTTGTCCCAACGCACCTATGCCCAGCTGCCTAAGGATTAAAAGGGGTTTAATAAATAATAGGTTTTCAGTTTTATGGTGGCAGTGGAGTTGGTTAAGGAGTAGGAATATGGGTATATTTAACATTGCAGCTGCTGACGAAGGTGGAAGCCGAAATGTTTGGCATGAAATACATTTTAAAATTCCTCTGTTGTTAGTCTATCCCTGTTTTAATTGTTAAAACAGCACTTCAGCTACAAGTTTGCAACCCATAATCACACCAGTGTAAATCAGTGTGTTGCATTACCTGCAGTTATCTCCAAGAAACCATTTCTTTCAGGAGCACCGTTACTGACAAAACCTATTGCATTAGACAATCACCAATAAGTCCTTCCACTAATGTGATTTATTTAACTGAATGTAAAAACGGATGTCATATGCCATATGTAGGGAAAACTGCAGTGGACCTAAGAACAAGATACTGTAACCACTAATCTGTGAT
Source organism: Heloderma suspectum (assembly GCF_057233095.1). Lineage (NCBI taxonomy): Eukaryota > Metazoa > Chordata > Lepidosauria > Squamata > Helodermatidae > Heloderma > Heloderma suspectum. The sequence goes on along the minus strand of NC_139461.1, from coordinate 313,244,365 downwards.
TCTTACCAAAAAAAAAAAACCCCTAGTGCAGCCTGTTGCAAGACATTTTAACTCACCTGCACATATTCTCTCAGATTTACAACTGCTTCCAAATGAACAAACAAAGGGCACTGGCATGCTGGAGAGAAAGGAAAACTTCTGGATCTATAGGCTCAGAACTCTTAGTCCGTATGGCCCTAATCAGGAGGACAATTCATAAGCTTCATACCACTCATACCTCTGCTTTGTTCTCCTTAGGAATTTTCATTTCTCACCATTCCAGACTGCCACTCTTGGTATCCATTTCACATCACAGCTACTGATGAGGGCGGAAGCTGAAACATTTAGCTCTAAATATATTTTGAAATTACTCTGTTGTTTTCTTTCTTTCTTTCTTTCTTTCTTTCTTTCTTTCTTTCTTTCTTTCTTTCTTTCTTTCTTTCCTATATTCCTGTTTCCAGATATATTTTGGTGGTAGCATGGGATATATCCATACTCATATATATGTATACATACTACCTCATTGTCGCCACACTGATTTTCAGTTTTACATTTACTCTTAGTCCTGGTGGGCCTTGCGGTCAAAAGGGTTACATTTGACCTTTGGCTATGTAAAGAGGCCGAGGTGCGGAGGGGCCGTCCCTAAGTGCTTGACTGTAGCTCTTCTCAACTCCAACCGAAATGCTGGATGAACATGCTGGCTGGACCTCTGTGTCCAGAGGCCCCACGCTGGGGAAGTCTGCCTTACTCACTTGTCGAGGAGTGTGACTCTAAGATGACCGGGGTTATTTTGGCAATTTCCAATGACCAGTTTAATTAAACCATCTCTCGGGTCTCTGAATAGCCGGACCCCGACCTGGATGTCGAGGAACAATTTCACATGAAGAAGCCGGCCCAAACGGAGTGGCCTAAAAATGGGGAAGAAAAAGTACATTATATATTTTAAGTAAGCCACCCACTTCCTCAATTCCAGATTTTTATGGCAAAGTGTGCCATTCCCCTGGGAGCATCACACTCTTGCTGGAGACCATCGCACTGCATGCATCGTTTCCTCCAGGCCCCTCTGTCATGGCAGATGTGGTTGCTCCTCACGTTTTTGCCATTTGGATGCTACCAAGAAGTGTTAGCAAGCCTTGCCTCCAAGATCCCACCCTGCCTGCCCTACGCCTAACTGAGCTGTGCTGTATTTGTCTAGGACAAGTCCGTCTGCATCAGTGCCACGTATCTTCACCCACCAGTCTTCACTCATACATCTCCATTGATCTGTGGATTTTTGTTTTTAAAAATCTGCATTTAACTAAATATTTAAAAACATTTTAAAAATGTCTCTCAAAACATGTATTTCTATACATATTTTCTCTCAAAACACACATTCTAAAATGTATATCTTGGCACATTCAGGAAGGGTGAAAGCTGCTGGATTTACACTTTATTCCAGGGTGTGTAAATCAGGTCAGTTCATATTGGGATTAGGAATGGGACAGATATTTGCTCAGTTCACATTTTAATGCAAATTTAGCTAATTTTGCCCTTTTGAACCAATATGGGAACTGAAATGTTGTTACCATTTGAAATTCGCACTTCTCCTAATTTTACTATGGAGTTCCCCAACCACAAACTGCATCCCAAATTGTGTATAATAGGGAAAAGTGGGCACAAAAATGTATTAGGCAAAATTGTGTACAAAATTGTGTATCAGCAGAAATGTGTTCAAAAATTAGTACAAATTTTTATGAGAATTTTAAAAGAAATTCTCAAATTCAGGATGAACTGAATTTAAGATTGGAAAAATGAGAAACTGAGAGAAACCAAAATTGATTTGTCCACCCTAACTGGGATATGCAAGGACTGAATGTGCCAAGCACCCCTAAACAAGGGTGAGTAGAAATGCTGAGAGTAGCTTGAAGTTGGCAGGCCCCAAAGGATGCCGTGGAAGTGTTCGGGGTTTGCTTCCTTTGTCACCGTAACAAGGCACAAGCCCCAGCTGGCAGAAAGGTCATGGGGTTCATGGCACAGCTAAGGTACAGTCTGACCCCAATTTAGTGCATCTTTGTGGCTTTTCTTTCTCTTTTTTGCATTTTTGAAGACACTGGAGTGAATTGGTCAGAATAAGTAATTACCTGATATTCAATGATGAATTAAATGTTTAGAATATAGGAGTGTTGAGCAAATCTTTTGGGGGTTACATATTTTGCAAAGGGAAGGGATCCCCTCCCTCTCTTCCTCCCTGTTGGTCCTTTGTATCCCTTCATCATGCCGGCCAGCCTGGACTGCTGCAAAATGCTCTTTTCGCCATTTATCCTTTGTCCTCCTAAAACTAGGCATGTGGGGGTGCTTTCTCGAGATTTCTTTAGATTTGGTGCCGTTGGTACTGTGTGTGCTTCATTTAACTGAGTAACCTAAGCTTCGTATCTTGTTCAGAAGAATATCTGATGATTTTCTATCAATTGTAGTGTTACTTTATAGGTTGTTTTTACATGGAGCTAATACAATATAAGTTCTACTGATTCCGTCTGCACTGGTGTCCAGCGTAATAACCTATGGCCACAGCACAGGAAGGCATAATGTTTCGCATTAACAAATCCATGGCTTACAACCTGGAGGTCATTGGCTACTGGTTGAAGGGTTGCCAACCTTTTCTTTTTCTTTTCCTGTTGTGTGGGTGTTAAAAGCGGAAAAGCCCTGACCAAGAAAACAACTCTTGGCAACCCTAATCAATCAGCATAGAATACTGGACCTGAACAACTTTGCTGATAAGATGGACTCACAGGCATCGTGCTCCTCAAATGCAGTCAGGGCACACGTTTAGCTGTGCAGCATCAAACGCCAGGTCATCAGATCGTGAGGAATTGACCGAGCGATGTACATGACATGCACCAGCTGGCCTTTATACTGGGCTGGACCTGTAATCTCTATCATCATTGGCATTACCGAGTGTATGTCTCCAGGATCTCTCAGGCAGCTCAGCTCACACCCTATGTGAAATCTCACTGAACTACAGCATCTTCATACACACGCCCACGCACCCCCCCCATTTCATTTGGATCCTCTAGTTCTACCATTCTTGGAAACCCAGTGACTTATATGCCACCCCTTGTTCAGTCATTAAGTTGTGTCCGACTCTTCGTGACCCCATGGACCATAGCACGCCAGGCCTTCCCGTCCTCTGCTCTCTCCCGGAGTGTGCTCAGATATGCCACCCAGTCAGCCTTAAAAAGAAAAATGCAAAACGACTCACAGACGTATTTCAACTTCCAGATCTGCTGGGATCGTCACAAAAATATGGTTTTCAGTTTCATCAAAACGGATGTCAAGTTGAAGGAGCTTGACATTCTTGATTGTCACTCTGCTCATAAAGAAGAAGCAGCAAAAGTCAAGAGCAATAAATCCTCCTCCCCAAACTGTGCATTATTTGGCCTCAAACTCAAAGGCTTCTCATAAAGATATTCACTGTAATCAGTGTTTAGTTTTAAAGAGATGAGATGGCTAAAATTGCACCCACTGTCCTGGGAGCCAAAAGCCACTAATACCACATGACTGGAGGGTTGGTTTTGATTGCTTAGTTTGTAACAGAAAACCACTTTGCATATGTTCAGTGGTACTCTTGTCTTGGGGCTTCTCTACATTATGGAAAAATCCTGCAGACTTGCTGGAGCTTTCTGCTTCCGTTTCCCTGGCACAATTAGGATGGGCTCCTTTAGGCGATGAACATGTGGCGTGGAATTGAGCAGCCTGACCTGGGGGGGGGGGGGCTTTCTATATTTTCAATGAAACAGAGCCATCTAGTGGCTGAAGTATAGTGCTACGCCAGCATCACACTCTGGAGATACCCCCCTTAAAAAAAAAAAAATCTTGCTTATCTCTGATCTTTTTGAGAGCGGGACAAATGGGGGGGAAGCACGGGAGATGTCTTGGAGGCTGACGATGTCATGTAAAGGACCCACAAAGTTCTGTGACTGGCCAATCACAAGCAATAAATTGCTTGTGTAGAGATGCCCTTGGTCCTCCTTTCTTCAGTCCATTGCTTGCCAAGTCCCCATTTGCAGCCCCTGTGCACTTGGCATTCTCCTGGCAAGCCTTCTGCTGAGCATTCAGGCCTTCTGCTGAGCATTCATCTGGTCCAGCTCAGATGTGAGCCCTGCAATGTGGCTGCTCAGCTTCGCAGCCCCACTACAGCTTCTCAAGCCAGCTTTTGTTGGGCCATCGACTATGTGCAGCTTAACTCACTGTGGCAGGGGTCCAGACTCTCAGGCCTGGGGGCCAAATCCGGTCCTCTGGGCTTCCGCCGAGGGCCAAACACTCCTCCCCTTTCCCCCCGACCACCAAAAGTTTGGAGGTTTCCCAGCTTCTGTGCAGCAGCGTTTTCCCGTTCTAAAAGGCTGAAATGCCTCTCCGAAGGCTGAGTTTCTGGCAGAAAGAGTGTGAAGCTACAACACGCTGGCATGTTGGGTATTCTGGCCCTGCACTCTTATCTTTGGCCCTGCCCAAAGGCAAAATGACAGGGCCAAAGTATGCATTCCCCCCCCCCCCAAAAGCTTCTCCAAGATGGAATTTGGTCCTTGGGATGAAAGAGGGTTGACACCCCTGCATTAAGGCCATGTTAATTATCATTATTCACCACATTCAGCCCATTGCCAAGTCGTGCCACTTCTCCCTTCACAACATCGCAAAAATACGGCCCTTTCCCCGCCCCCGGCAAAACTCTGCTTCATCCCCTAGCTCTCTTGCATCTTGACTGCAGCTGTCTTCCCCAGCCTTTCTGGCCTCCCATTGCCTCAACTGGATCCCCTCAACTCCAGAAGTCTGCCATCAAAACCATTCACCTCCCTCATTCCTCCAAAGACTCGTCTCCTTTAATCCCCAGCCATATGGGCTTTCTGCCCTCTTCTGGACCGAGACCCCCCCCGACCTGCAAGGTTCCCCGTGCTTCCTCGTCCTTCTTTCCTTCTATCTAGACCCTCTTCTGTCCCAGCCCGTGGACATGGATCCTCTAGCGCCTCCATCTCCCTCCCTCCCTCCACTGACTCCCCCCTCCCCTCTTTACTGCTCCTTCTGCCTCGAACGGCCTCCCAGAATGCCTCTGTGATGCCCCTGTGATGCCTCTCTCCCACCAAATCAGCTCCTGTTCCAGCCTAGATTCAGGTCCAGCCACCCGCAGCCTGGCCCTGGCCCTGATCATACACATGCCGTTATGGCAAGGATGGGGGATGTTTAGCCCTGCAGATGTTCTTGGACCACAAGTCCTAGCATACCTCACCATTCGCTATGCCGGCTAAAGCTGATGGGAGCTGCAGTGCAATGACATCACACATTCCCCACCACTGCTTTACAGGGAATATAATAGGTCTGTTCCTTAGCAGTTAACGGGAAGGGAATGAGAGTGCAGAATCACTCAATCATAGAATCATAGAATAGTAGGGCTGGAAGGGGCCTATAAGGCCATCGAGTCCAACCCCCTGCTCAGTGCAGGAATCCAAGACAGAGCATCCCTGACAGGTGGCTGTCCAGCCTTGTCTTGAATGCCTCCAGTGTGGGAGAGCCCACTGCCTCCCTATGTTATTGGTTCCATTATCATACTGCTCTAAGAGTCAGGAAGTTTTTCCTGATGTTCAGCCGGAATCTGGTTTCCTGTCACTTGAGCCCATTCTTCCGTGTCCTGCACTCTGGGATGATGGAGAAGAGATCCTGGCCTTCTTCTCTGTGACAACCTTTCAAGTACTTGAAGAGCGCTATCCTATCTCCCCTCAGTCTTCTCTTCTCAAGGCTAAACACGCCCAGTTCTTTCAGTCTCTCCTCATAGGGCTTGGTTTCCAGTCCCCTGATCATCTTTGTTGCCCTCCTCTGAACCCTCTCCAGTTTGTCTGCATCCTTCTTGAAGTGTGGCGCCCAGAACTGGACACAGTACTCCAGATGAGGCCTAACCAGTGCTGAGTAGAGGGGAACGAGTACTTCCATGCTAGAGGGTAACATGTGCTCAGTGAGGCTCTGAGGCTTTGGCAGAAGGTGCATGTCCCCCCCCCCCCCGATAATTTGCCCTTCTCGGGAGCTCACTCTGGATAAAGACCATTACACCACACAGCTGCGCGCACCCTAAGATGTTGCCCAGCAGGCTGTTCACCAGGCCTCCAACGATCGGGATCCCCTCCAGAAAGCCCCCATTGCCACCTTGCTTGATGCCACTCTTCAATGTTTGCTGGAGGGGCAGGTTTTGGAGACGATGCTTCCAATTCTGGATGTCCATCCGTTCTGAAATTACTGGAAACGAGGGTCAAAAGCCGGGTTAGAGACTGCCAATAGGGTTGTTCATGGTGTGTGTGTGTGTGTGTGTGGGGGGGGTCTAAAGTCACCTGAGGTGAGATTTGAACCAAGGATACCCTAGTTCATAGCTCTCTTAGCCTATAGGTGTTAACTAGCATGTTTGTTTGTTTGCTTGTTTGTTTGTTTAAACAATGTTAACTCCCTTCAGTGTCAGCTCCAGATTTTGGTAGGGATGTCAGAGGAATCCATGTTGGAGGTGGAACTCGATGTGTTACCCTTGGTTCAACCCCCCCTGACTTCAGTCCATTTTTTGTGGAGCGGCCAGACTTGATCTGCATAAAGTCGGGCCAGTTTGTGGACTTTCCATATTTTTTTTTTATGGGCCCAAATAGAGATTTGCGCAAATTGCACCTGAGATCTGTGCAAATTATGCAAATTGCAGTTGCAATTTGTGCAAATCTCTATTTGCACAAATTTACAAAAAAAGCAAAAATTTCCTGGAGTTCAGGAAAACCTCATGGCTCATCATGCAAATGCAAGTTGAGCTGGGCACGCCGGGGAACTCTGTCAAGCCAAAAAAAAGAAAAGGATTTCCTGGCGATGGACGTCCCCAGGGTTTAGAGGGTCCTTGGGCAAGGCACCCTCAATGAGCCCCCTCCCTTAGTGAGTCTTGCTTGCTGGACAGGCAAGGAGCCACGGAGCAAGCAGGCAGGGGCGTCTCCTGCTCCTCCTTCTCACCCCCACCATTGTCTGGGCCAGAGCGAGAGGCCGGGGAACCAGCAGGCTGCAGTGGCCAAAAGGAGGAACAACTGCAGGGGGCCCTTGTCAGTGGGCCCCTGCTTGGTGCAGGCCCTCAACAGGTGCCTGAGCACGCCTGCCCTTGATGCCAGCCCCACCCACCGTTCATCTTGAGGACAGAGCAGCGCCAAGAGAGAATCACACAGAGGAACGTTTCATCCAACCTTGGTTATGTGCAAATTGTGTCTCTGTCAGGCAGCAGGGACATGAAGTAAGAAAGCAAGTATGCTACGTAAGAAATCCGTGTAACTGGTGACTATGCCAGAGGCAGGTAAGGAACAGAGGCTGTGGCCCAGGCCAGGCTGGGACATGGTAGGTCTCATCTTCCTCATGAGGCCAAAAGCTATTAGGAAGCCATGGCTGCCGCTGGTAACGTCAGGCGAGAAAGCTGGTTCTGGATTGTGATGTGCAAAGCATGCACATTCCATCTGGGGCAATGCAAAGTGGGCACGCCGTGGGTAGGAGGAGGTCTCCAAGCAAAGGTGCCTGTTGCAGTCCCTTAAAGACCCCTGTGCAAAGGGTGCCAACTCGTGACTTACAGCGCTGAAGCAATTCTGGGCGGAGATTCACAATGGCTTGAGGGCTGGCAGTTCCTTGGGCATTCTGGGCCACGGAGGCACCACAGAGGATGGTAAGGACCAGAAGTGGAAGCATCTTCTGCTGCCCCTGGACCTGTTGAGAAATGATCTGGCAGTGTTGGTTGGATCACAAGAGAGGAGAACAGGAGGAGGACCGTGGACTTTGAAGAGGGAGAAATGGACAAGGCAACAAGGGAGGGCGAAACATTTTCAAAGAGATTTGCAGTTCCTCCAGGTAGCATCAAACCTTTGGTCCCCTTGAGTACTGTCATGTGCTTCAGCTGTGCATATGGATGGACGAAAGTCACTGACTTACCTGATCCCGAAGCTTGCTTCGCGGTGGGGGGGAGGCACTCCGTTTCTCCCCCCGAAATTCTGGGCGGGGGGGAGGTGCCCCGTCCCTCTCCACCAAAATTCTGGCTGGGGGGGAGTGCCCCGCCTCTCCGGCCACGAAAGTTCTGCTCCTGCCGGGATGCAAATGGCGGCGGCCATAGCCGCCGCCGTTTGCATCCCTGGCCTGCAGTCAGCTGTGATAGGCTACGTAAATGTTTACGTAGCCTATCACGGCTGACTTTGGGAAGGAAAAAAAAAAAAAGCGTGTACGCAAATGGCGGCGCCCATTTGCATTCCTTATTTTGGCATGGGTAGTCTACGTAAATATTTACGTAGACTACGGCGAAAATAAGGGTAACGCAAATAGGTGCCGCCATTTGCGTACGCGCTTCCCCCCCCCCAAAGTCAGCTGTGATAGGCTACGTAAACATTCACGGTGTTTTTTGAACATCTAGCCGTGATAGGCTACGTAAATCTTTACGTAGCCTATCATGTTTGTTGTTGTTGTTGTTTTTACTTGGAAATGGCGGCGGCGGCAGCCGGTTGGAAGACCGGCCGCTGCCGCCACCGAACTGCCGCTGGGAGCCGCCGCCGCCAGGGACATTTGCCAAAGGTAAGTCCCATCCCGGGGGGTGGCGGGGGGGTGGCGGACCGTTTCTCCACCAATTTTGGGGGGCTGAATGCATTGGCATTCGGCCTCCTGGAGATTCGTGGAGAAATTCTCTGACATCCCTAGCTGTGCATGGCTGATTTTTAAAGAGCAAATAACCAGCACGGGAAGGGGTGAGGTGGCCTGCTCCCTTTGCTCTTGCCATGATTCCAGTTAAACTCACTCCTTCCACGCCTGCTATTCACAATAGGAGGGAAGTTCACTCATTTATTTTATTACTGCATTTATATCCTGCCTTTTTCCCTCTTGCAAGGAACCCAAGGTGGCTTACATGATCCTCCTCCTGTAAGGTAGGTTAGGCTAAGAGTCAGTGACTGGCCCAAAGTCATCAAGTGAGCATCATGGCGGAGTGGGGACTACAGCCTGGATCTCCCAAGTCCCAGTCCAACACTCTAACCACTACACCACACCGGCTCCCATTCACACCAGTTGGTGCTTTCTTTCTTCCCACTCTGAATAGCAGGGGCAAGGGACAATTTGAACAGGGCCTCGGCACAGGCAAATAGTTAAAGCCTCTCTCCTTTCACGCCATGATCCCAATTTGGCTCTGCCATCCACACAGGCTATTCACTAAAAAAATTCAACCATGCAAAGCCAATCCTAATGTGGCTCTAAGAGAAAGGGCCTGAGTTTTTGTGATACCCACAGAGCTTCTGAGCATGTAAAGAAAGAAAGCACACTGATAAATTTTGCCTAGAGAAAATAGCAGAGAGCATCAGCATGCCCACAGCTCCTCCTTGGGCAAAGAGGAATCTAATTATATAGGCTTCGGAGGAAAGGCCTGGCACTCTTGTAAATGTGCAGAATGTCTACACAACAATTATGTTTCTGGTTTGGCAGTGATGGAAGCAGAGGACCTGACAATGTGTGGGAAGAAGTACACCTGAGCTGTGGAGGTGGAGTGGGTGAGGGGAGATTGCCAGGCAAAATCTCCTAGCACATTTCTTACAAGCAAGTTCTCCTTCTCCCTCAAGATTGCTTTCTGAAAAGTCTAGTCTCTGTCCTTCTAATCTGATGCCCCCCAGACACACATTGCAAATTATGGCTACTGATGCATCTATGGGTTGTAGAAAAAAGCTCAATAGCCCCTTACAAGCAGTGTTGGTGTCTGCATTGCAGCAGCAGGTGCGGCCTGCTGGTCTCTGTACATTAATCATAGAATCATAGACCAGTAGGGCTGGAAGGGGCCTACAAGGCCATCGAGTCCAACCCCCTGCTCAATGCAGGAATCCAAGTCACAGCATCCCTGACAGATGGCTGTCCAGCCTCATCTTGAGTGCCTCCAGCATGGGAGAGCCCACCACCTCCCTAGGTAGTTGGTTCCATTGCTGTATTGCTCTAACAGTCAGGAAGTTTCTCCTGATGTTCAGCCAGAATCTGTCTTCCTGTCACTTGAGCCCATGATTCCATGTCCTGCACTCTGGGATGACCGAGAAGAGATCCCAGCCTTCTCTCTGTGAGAACCTTTCAAGTACTTGAAGAGCTTTATCCTATCTCCCCGCGGTCTTCTCTTCTCAAGGCTAAACATGCCCAGTTCTTTCAGTCTTTCCTCAGAGGGCTTTGTTTAGAGCCAAGATGGGGAACCTGACGCCCGTAGGTTGCAGGCAGCTGTCAGCCTAATGCCACGAAGGATGTGGTGGCACAGGGAAGGAGGGAGGGAGCTAGGCAATCCTGCAGTGCTGCACACTTTGGTTCTGGCCTTCATCGGCCGCAGCCCCCGATTAACCTTTCCTGTGGGTCAACAGCTCTTCACAGGAAAAAAGAGGAGGCTTCTCCATTCCTGCTATAGGGAGTATTGGCACACATGTGTTCCGGGGACTCTCTCCGTACGTTCTCCTTTGGTCGGGATGGAGACTGTGGCCACAATGCTGTAAACACCCCCCCACCCCCACCCCACACCATATGCAATAATTTTATCCCCCCATGGACATCTGCAAGCAGCTAAGGGGCAAAAGTATTTAGTTTAGCATGTTACTTGCTACCTTAAAATTAATTGGCAAGAATGAAGATTTCAAAGACATGGGCCAACCCAAAATTAGCTTAGGAAACCCATGGATTTCAGTGAGTTTAAGCATATCTAGCTCTGGGCTATATTGTACCCTATAATATTTTTTAAAAAATATTTCTCAAAGTTAACTTTCCAAAGAATTTTTTTGCTATACTTTGAAATTTGTGCATTTAAAAAAAAGTCTGTTAAGTTAGAAAGAGTTTGCTGGTACAGAGAAATTCCACTGAAGCCACATGGGAGAAAATGTGTGTGTGTGTGTGTGTGTGTGTGTGAGAGAGAGAGAGAGGAATCATTGTTCATATGAAAAATGAACCTCATATAGAAACCTCTCCTTAACGAATTCCTGATCATTAAGCTACGCAGAATCCCTGAAGTTTTATCTAGGGTAGGGATGGATGAATGTGTCAAGTTTGATTCTGCTCAGTTTCTTATTTTTCATACATTAAGTTCATTCTGTCCTGTTTTTGCATCAGTCTGCGAATTTTTTAAAGTCCACCCTAATTTGTTTTTGTGTGTGCATTTATCTAAATGTACATATTTTTTTATACACTTTTCTGCTTTTTTGTCTTCCAAGGGATGTTTCCTAATATAATGTGGTTTTGTGTGCACCTTCCAATAATATATTCATTCTTTGTGGCACTTTCCTGATCATATGCTTTTGTGTATGTGTTTTCCCCATCACATCTTTTTTGTGTGTACAGTTTTGATTTGCGAACTGCATCCCAAAATTTGGGAAGGTGCAAATTTCAGTGTATCACTGAATTCTGCAGGTTTGGGACCTGCAGATCTGAGAAGTTCACATTAAAGTGTGAACCCAAGAAACTGTAGCCAACTTTCAAATGTATGAGAAATGTCATGTTAGTTCTTACTATTGCTCAACATATAAGCCACAAATGTTCATTGCCTTATATCTACAAAACACATTTTACATGTCGATACTACAACCTCATCCATTGACCAATTTGCATCATGCAGATTTCGATTGCAATGCCCTCTTTTTCAGAATTCCAAAGACTTATTTATTTATTTATTTATATGCTAGGGTTTTGTGTTTTGCTCCAATTATATAAGGAAACTTCTGAGGAAACTTACAGGCAGTGTACAATCTGGTATGAGTAAAATAAAATAACTTAGGCCCTCAAAAAACAAAAAAATTAATTGCTAAAAATGGAAAGACAACAACCATATTCAAAGCAGTAAGGCAAATATCGATGGCCAGGGGGCGAACTCACCTTTTTCCAAAGGTGATACGGATTTTTTTTACTAGCAAAAGGAAGTGGCATTCTTCTACGATCACCACTATTAGGAATATTTGGAGGTTGCGCTCCAATATTGGGAGATAAACTGACCCAATCTCTGTATACCTGGAACTTTCTTACCTATATTCCGTAGAAAGCCAAGATGTGTCACCTTTTCCTCTGTATGTCTCATGAAAAGTGGATAATTGCTCTTATATACCCCACCAAGGAGGAAAAAGGAAGGCCTATGTATGTAGCTGCTTCCTCTGTTGAATGATAACCAAATATTTGTATATAGAATCTTCCTGAATAAATAAATACTGATCAGCCTGACAAGCAGGTTTCAAATTCAAATGCATGTACAGAACCAGGACTGGAATTAGGGTTTTCTGGCCGTGGGAAGCTGTGGGAAAGGCTTCACTGACATCTGCCATGCATCAAAGGCTAGGTATCCGCTGGCCTAAGTCCATGTGAGGTTGGGAAACATGGCAGTTTGACCCAACATGATCTGGAGTTCTAATTGGTTCCAGAGCTGGAAAGTTATAGGACCCAGAACCCATTATGGTTTTCAGCTGATTCTTTCTCCCCCTAAGCTGGGTCTTTTCCCCTGTTCTGGTGTCATGGACCATGCTGGGACTGAAAGGCTTTCCCAAGGAAGAGAAGGCTGGCATCTAGGGTAGGCATGGCCAGGCACCTGCCATGGGCCCACACTCCAGCAGGGGCCCACTGACAAGTGGCCCCTGAATCTGCTTCTTCTCTTCACCATTGCAACCTGATTGTTCACCTGCCTCTTGCTCTGGGCCAGACAACTGATGTAGTGTGAAGGAAGAGCAGGAGATGCCAACTTGCTCTCTGGCTCTCTGCCTGCCAAGCAAGCAAGCAAGCAAGCAGTAGCCACGATGAGAAAGAGGACGAGGCACAATAGCAGCTGGTGAAAATGATGGTGAGAAGGTAGACCCACGAGGGAGCAGGCTTATTGAGGGTGTCTTGTTCAAGGTCACTCCAAAAGCTGGAACCAGCATTGTTTCATGAATTCATGTGGCAGAAAACTGTCATTTGAAGGGCTGTTTGCATTTGCAAACTGAACTTTAGAACAATGACCCATGTTACGACTTGTGTGTAATTCACACCACCATTTTGGGATCTGTTTTTGAAGTCTAGGCAGACTTATTTTGTCAGGACGTGTTCATGGAGAGCACGGTCAAGTGACTTTATCTTCAGCCATTCATATATGCATATGATTGAAATGTAGCTAACACAAACTTTTCTTTTCTTTTAAATTTCATTATTGGGTTTTTAACATAAAGAACAACAACAACAAAATAACAACTATCAGGTCAAGTACACAGGAGATAAAAATACAACAACTGTTGGCAAACATGTCATAGTGAGTAACTATTTTGCTTGTATGTTGTTTCCCCATCCCTGCTTCTTTTTGTAGAATCATAGATCATAGAATTATAGACTAGTAGGGTTGGAAGGGGCCTGCAAGGCCATCAAGTCCAACCCCCTGCTCAATGCGGGAATCCAAGACCAAGTCAGAGCATCCCTGACAGATGGCTGTCCAGCGGCTCCAGCCTCATCTTGAATGCCTCCAGCATGGGAGAGCCCACCACCTCTCCAGGTAATTGGTTCCATTGCCGTATTGCTCTAACAGTCAGGAAGTTTCTCCTGACTGGCCCTTCCAGTGGGCAGTAAACCACTTTAAATATCTAGGCATTCTAATCCCAAGAAATGGCAGGGATATCACAACTCTCAACCTCACCTCACTACTAAAAAATATTGCAGAAGACTTAGAATGATGGAAGCCACTAATGCTTTGTCTATGAGGGAAAATAAATGTCCTTAAAATGAACGTGGTTCCTCGTATCATATACATCCTCTGAGGTCTACCTATACACACTCCCAGGAAATTATTTGCCCAACTAGGTACATTGTTCCAATCATTTATATCAGGAACTGGTCAAAGGCCTCACATTGCATATAATAAATTAGTTACCAGTTAATAAGAGTGGATTTGGTCTTCCTAACGTCACAATCTACCATAACACCTTTATGGTTGCCCAGGCACAATACTGGATTGGGGAGAAGTTGCGGGTAGAATGCCCTGAATGGGCAGATTTAGAAAGGCAGAAAATAGCACCATTAGTGGGGTGGATTGCCCTAAATTCTAACCACCTACATAAGTCTGACATGTATAGCCCTACCATGATGGCTGCAAGGAGGGCATGGAGGGACTTGGGAGCATCTCTGGGCTTGGACCCTCATTCACATGGAGATCTCACACCATGGGGCAATCCCAGTATAAAAATTGGAGGTAAACCAGTACTATGGCGCACATCAGTAGATCTAGGAGCCAGCACACTGTCACATAAGAGATTGCTTCAAAACTTTTGAAGACTTTAAGTTGGAATTCAAGTACCCTGAAACTGCCTTCTGGCAATATTTACAACTTCAGCATTGTCTCGGGTCTATGTTTCGTCCAGATGCCCTTGCGGCGTCAGAGATTCCCAGGGTGGTTAGATTCCTGCGCATGAAAGGGTCATTGTCACAGGTGCACAGATTTCTGTACTCCTGTGTTAGAACCAAACTGCGTCCTATATTAGCTGAGTTGCGGATCAGGTGGGCTGCTGAACTGGAGAGGCCACTAGATACTTCTCAGTGGAACTATATCCTGGCAAACTTCAAAAACTCTTCTCTAGATTTGTGGCTGCAGTTAATCCAGCAGAAGATCATCTTGAGTGCATGTTGGAACCTGACAGATTTTTTCCAGCTGAATGTCCTGGAGCATTAGAGGTGCTGAAGATGCTCTAAGAATGGACAATGGAGGGACTCTAACCCTCATGTTATGGTCCACTTATTGCCCCCTTCTGGCAATGAAACATATACATTTTGTACTAGTTGCAACATTGGATTTCTCTGCTTATAATCTGCTGTTGGGATACCTACCATTGCAGGGGGCATTGAAAAGAGATGCAGACTCTGGATTCTATGGGCAGCCTTAGTGGCTAAGCGTATTGTACTGAAGAACTGGACGTCCCAAACTACACCACATATAGAACAATGGATAGAGGACCTCTTGGACTTGGCCATAAAAGAGAAAGTAGCATTTAGCAGGTGAGAGGCAAGCAACAAATATGTAAGCATTTTGTCCATGTTTGTGGAACTTCTTGATGGTTAGCTGAGATCTCTGAGGGAATATGAAAGCTATTATTTGGAAGTCACCTTCCCTTTCCCTTCACCTCTGTCCCCCCGCCTTCCCCATTGTCCCTTGTCTCTTCTTGTGTATTTGATTTGTTTGTTTGTTTTCGTAAGTCTGTATGTGTGGCTGAACTGTATGTCATAGAGTGAATGCTAATTGCTGTTAAAGTGTTCATTTGCTGTTAAAACTAATAAAAGCTTTAAATAATACTAATTTTTAAAATTAGCCATGGTGTTTGACTCTTATTCATTGGCTTGCCTGTCTGCTGCAAGGGTGTCGAACCTCTTTCAGCCTAATAACTGAATTCAATTTCGGAGAACTTCTCTGGGGCCACATCCCGGTGGTGGGCAGGGCCAAAGGCAAAAGGGGCAGGGCCAAAGGCAAATGGGGTGGGGCCAGCCTATTTTGCTTAAAGCTCTTACTGTCACTAACTAAACCTTAAGAGAGGCGGTGGGGGTGGGGGACTGGGTAAAAGCTAGAAAACCACCAGATGATTGGAGGTCAGGAGAAAGGGGGGTGGCCATGTGGGAAACCCTAGAAGGCCCGATTGAGGCCCCAGGAGGGCTGGATTTGGCCCTCAGGCCTGAGGTTCCCTACCCCTTGTCTACTGGATTTTAGTTACTCAGTGCCGAGAACACCACAGAGAAACCTCTAAGATGTTACTCACTAGACACTCCCACAGATTTGGCAATGAATGGCCATGAGCTTAAGTGGAGAATATGTCTGCCAATGCCCGTTACCCGTGATAGCCAAATGGGACCTCCATGTTCAAAGGCAATGTGATTATGAATGCCCAGCGCTTGACCAGTGGGAAGAGGGCAGCACTATCGTCTTCATTCTGGCTTGCAACTTTCCTAGGAACATCTGGAAATAAAGGGCTAGACTAGATGAACCTTGGTGTGATCCGGTTCTTGTCCTTAACTATGTAATTGGCTTTCACTTCAGTAGCTGATTCTTATGTAAGCATGAGAGTAACATTCAATGGCCTTCTTGGCATCCCAGTGGACATTACCTTGTGCTGTCAGACCCAGCACTGCACTTCCCAGAGTGGAGGCTATTGGCACGGCTTCTCTTGGCCACGCAGCTCATAAGGTTCCTTTGTTCAAACATTCTGCCCCCCCCCCCGCTCCCTTTTGTCAATATCTGGCAACGGTGTTTACATTATCTAAGTGGCATGACAGTTGCACACCGGTGCGGCCTCCCTTGGAACATTCTGGTCATTGTATAGTCTTTTGTCCAGATTCATTCACTGAAACTAATCACAGAGGCCCGGAGATATTAAGAAAAAATGCCAGCAGGGCAAGGACTGTTCCAAGACATTTTGCTGGCCCAAGGCAGCTGCGCTGCAAACCTGAGGGTGTGACCCCAGGGCCTTTGAACTACCCCAGAGGGTTCTGGGGCATGACTCTTGGGTCATGCATGGCTGTGAACCGCATGTGCACACTGGCTTTATCGAAAAGTATGGCTCGGTGATATGATGGTGAGACAAAAGCTCTGTCTGGGATGCAAAGTCTGCGATAGGGAAAGTCTGCGGCTCAGTGGTGGAGCCCATGTTTTGCATGCTGAACATCCCAGGTTCAGTCCCTGGCATCTTCAGGTAGGGCTGGGAGAGACCTTTGCCTGGAACTTGGAAAGCTGTTGCCAGTCAGTGTAGGCAATACTGCAGTAGATAGACCAATGGCTTGGCTCAGCGTAAGGCAGCTTCCTATGCTGCATGCAAGAGCACAGCTGGGTGAACCAGTGCCAACAGCTGGCTGCTTGTGCAGCTGGGCCGAATCTGTGGGAGGGATTGATTAGCACTGGAGATGACAGTGAAGCTGAGATAGGGCGAGCTCTGCAGGGCTCTCATGGGACACCTGAGGCCTTGTCAATGCATCCCAGTCACCTTGGCAACCAGGTTGCTGCCTGTTTCGGCTAATGCCCTGAGTGAAGGGCTGCCTGAGCCTACATGGGGTGTGGTGTGTTCCATTCCCCAGATGCTAGGGTCTGCTCGGACGCCTCAGTCCACTGTATTGCCAGGCTGGGGTGCATCGTCTGGACCCTGCCCTGAGCCTCAAGATTGGGATCCCCCAGACAGTTGTGTTATTTTACGACAGCAGTCAGTGTAGGAACTTTAACAGTTTCTATTGTCTTGAAAGAAAACAAATGGAAACTGCAGAGTTGAAGCCATCTTGCCTGGGTCAAAGGAAGGGTGAGTTGTCATACTGTCAATCAGTCTTGCAAATGGCCTTGTGCTGAGTTGCGACTCCCAGAAAAACTCTTGAAACTTAACATAGCTTAGTCGAAACCCCTTCGCCTAAGCATTCAAGATCTCACCAGGGACATGCAGCCTGTGAAGAATTCAGGCTCTCCCACTGTTCTGGGGGTGATGTGGCCCATGCCGTTTTGCCAGGCCTGTTGTTGGCCTTGGAGAGAAATCCTGGGCTTTGTGCATTCAGAGCCAGCAGGCCACCGTGGCAGCAGGGAATGGGAGAATGAGAGAGAGAGATGCTGTACAAAGGGGCCTGCACTTGTCTTGGAGGGATGTGTGGAAGAGTTTTATTGATTTATTTAAAAGTCTTTTACGTTGCCTTTCTTTAAAATAAAATCAAGGTCTAAACTTTAAAAAGAAATCACTGAGAGCACACTTCTCTAGGACAGGGAACCTAGAGGGCCCTTCAGATGTTTTGGACTACACCCCCCATTAGCCCCAGCCCCAAGGAATGATGGGAGTTATAGTCCTAAACTTGTGGATGGCACTGGATTGCCTACTCCTGCTCTAGGAAGTCCCTATGCTCAAGCCCCAATGCAATGAGAGAGAGCGAGAGAGAGCGCGTGCCAAGGCAGCTATGGCCACTGAGTTGTGGTAGTCAGCCAGTGCTGTGGAGCAGCGGAAGAGAGCCACAGCATGACTCACAAAAGGGGGGCGGCTGTGGAGGTCTGGGGGGGCATAATCATCATTATGCTGGCTGATATGGGGCAAATAGGAATGCAGAGGCTGCCTTCCACCCAGTGAGGTCACTGGGCCATCCAGCTTGATTGACCGATTATAAGTATTTTTATGCCGCCCTTCAATCACATGTTTGTTTATTACATCTTTATACCGCCTAATAGCCAAAGCGCTTTCCCAACATGGCTTACAAAACAATTAAAGTGCAACAGGGGAAAATAAGCTCTAGAAGCCACAAAATTATAAAAGCAGCATTGAGCAGTCGGTAGGATGGAAATTGCTCCTAAAAGGCGGCGGGAGAAAAAAGGCTCTTTGTCGGGCCTTGCAAGGAGAATAAAGTAGGGGAGAGCCTAGTGCTGTGTGCACCACGGGTGAGCAAGGTGTTCCCACTCTCCCCGCAGGCTTCTGTGCAGCCCCACTAGCACGGAATTTGCTGCGGCAGTGGCAAAAATGTGTCAGTTTGCCACCAAATTTCAGCAGCAGCATCAGGGGCCGAAAAGGGCCGATTTAGCTTCAGATCAAGGCGCCTGCCCCCTGGGTGGCTGGTTCTAAAGCCAATCGATCCTTTTTAGATGCCGAAATTTGGTGGCAAACTGACATATCTTTTGCTGCTGCCACTGTGCCACCACATTGTGGTGGTGTGGTGGCAGCAGCAGGGGCGTGGCATCTGCTCTGCCATTGACCCATGGCTCTCCTCTTAATGTTGATTAACCATGTTGAAGCTGAGCAGGGCTGGATGTGGTCAAAAACTAGTTCAGCCTTCCCCAGCCTGGTGTCTTCCTGATGTGTTGGACAACAACTCCCATCCTTCCCAGCCAGGATGCCTGAGGGATGATGGAAGTTGTTGTCCAACTCATCAGGAGGACACCAGGCTGGGGAAAGGTGAATGACTTGGAGGCCCCCCCCCCCCACACACACATTGCCTTGAAATCCCAGGAGAAAAATGGGACGTACATGCAAGAAAAGAAATACATAAGGGAGTAATGGACTGCAACGGACACCCTTTAAAACGTGTTTTCCCCCAGCTATTAAGAATGACTAATTATAGTGGCACACCCATTATGAGACCAGAAGAAACTCTTTCCTTAGTTGCAATTTAGGGAGAAATCTGGAAACCTTCATAAGGACAAGCATTCCTTTGCTGGGCAGATGGATGTAACCCCATATCAAGGGTATGAGCAACTGTGCCACAAAAAACTTTTATTTAGCCTTTGAATCAGGTCCTCATTATCCCCAGTGATCGTGGCAGGCAGCAACATTGACTGATTGCACCCATCCTGACACCCACTCTGTAGGCCACTGTTATCCCCATTTTATAGACTAGAGAACCAAGGATGAGAGCATGGAGTTGTCCAAGGCTAGGCAGGGGTCCCTGGAATACTGGGAACTGTACCCAAATCTCCCAGGTTCAAGTCAACGTTCTGGGTCTCCAGAGGCAACATGGAGGGAAACCTGAAGTAGAACTTTTCACTACAGTCATGGGGGCCTTTATATTATGTGAGCGCTGAGGTTTTCAGGATCCAACCCAAGCCATCCTGGTCGAGAGAGCTGCTAGACTGCATAGTACGCTCCTCACAGTACAGGTTCTGAGGCCTATGCTTAGCCTAGGATCAATAAGATTAAGGAAGACTTGATCTCCTGACATTTGGAGGGCTGCCATGAAGAAGCTGAGAAAATATCCATTCACACCACAGAGGGGATGAGAAGGGATGATCTAAGTAGCCATAGAAGGGATGTGTGTTGTTCCATCATTTCACTCCCATGTCACTTCAAGAAGGATGTTGACGAACTGGATATTGTCCAGCGGTGCATTTCAAAGGCAATCACTGCTCTGGAAGGAAGTTCATTGTGCGCAGAAAGGCAGAAGGAGCGGCTGGTAATGGTTATCCTACAGAAAATAAGATTACGGCTGGGGGAGGGCATCTTAGCAGTTTCTATATGTTCGGAAAAGTAAGAAGAAGAAGAAGAAGAAGAAGAAGAAGAAGAAGAAGAAGAAGAAGAAGAGAATGTTGGTTCATCATATAAACTGACGAGAAGAGCTGAAGTGATGGGTTTAGATTGCGGGGTGTTGGGGGAGAATGAAACATGAGCTACATTATGATCAGTTCAACGTGATTGCTCCCAGCTTTAGGAACAGTTTAAAAAACTAGTTCAGCCTTCCCCAGCCTGGTGTCCTCCTGAAGTGTTGGACAACAACTCCCATCCTTCCCAGCCAGGCTGCCTGAGGGATGATGGAAGTTGTTGTCCAACACATCATAGAATAGTAGGGTTGGAAGGGGCCTACAAGGCCATCGAGTCCAACATCAGGAGGACACCAGGCTGGGGAAAGCTGAACTGATGGGTTACTCCTCCATGGAGATCGTATACACTGAGTTTCCACAGACGACAGCTGGACAAGAACTGACAGCAAACGTTTTCAGCATGGGGCATCCTGCTGCAGGGCAGGGGGCTTAATGAGCTCAGTGCTAGTTACGTTATGGAAGAGCCCAACACACCCCCAACCTGACCTGCTGCACCAGCTGTTCCCAGCAGCTGCTGGCTCCCAGTGGCATCTTTTGGGTGCTGGCAGCCACTGCAGCAGAGAAACTGAGGCCCTGCTTTGGGTTGGTGGGCCGGCAGGTGTACGCGTGGTGCAGAGCGGCTGGGGTCCCTTGTAAAACCATAGTCCTGCATAGGCTACAGAGAGAAGCAGGGATCTTGTGGGTTTCAGGAGATGCCGTGGGAGAGCAGAAGGCTTCAGTGATCCATACCTACTCACTGCTTGCTGGAGCATCTCAGGAAGGCTTCTGGCTGCCAAGCGCACCTACAACTGGAGAGAAGCAAGTTGGTAAAAAAAAAATTCCCCAATTTTGCAGCCCCAACATCACCACCACCACCACCACCACGACCACCTTCCACCCTTGTCTCTGGGATTTTGTGCGGATGAAGCCTGCCTGATTCCTGGAATGCCGGTAGGGCACACGTGTCTCGCTCTTCATCCCAGCCTGCTCTGAAGTCTCTAGTGATATTGTTGTGTGTCAGCCCTTTATAAAGAGAACAAGCACACACTTCATGCTCACCCTTCACTCAATCAGTGGGTGGGTAAGCATCCGTGGAAAACGAGTTCTGCGTGGCACAACTCCAGAGGACTTTGGTTATTAGGATTAGAAATGCAATAAACAAACAACAAACGTGGGGAGGCCATGATGTTTGTAAGCCTCACATGACATGGAGAGAGACTATGCCCAAGGAAATGGAGTTCTGGGCCTGGCCTGCATGCATGTGTATGCAGCACAGCAAGGTAAAGCAGCTTGCGGAGGGTTCAGCACACCTCAACTGTGCACACCTTTGGAAAGATCCAATGGTGTCTGGGCCCTAGTGTGATACTGACATTGTGTGAGCAGAAACCAATGCATGTGCAATGTCAATAGCGCTACTGACCTTGTGCACGCATTAGATTCCACTAGGATCCTTCCCTTTTTGTTGTAACGATCAGCTCCTCCCCCTCCCCCCTTTATATATGGGTGAATAGACCTGACTGCCCTCAACATGCCTAGGTTGGCCCTCAGCACTGGGTAGCCGTGCCTGAATCCACTCCAAGGAAAGCTCCTGATGCTTCAGACCAGCTGTCCCCAACCTGGCACCCTCCAGGTTTGTTGGATCACAACTCCCATTGTTCCCAGCCAGCATGGCCATCATATCTGGAGGGCGCCAGGTTGGGGAAGGCTGGTTTAGACTGCAGGGATGAAAGGAAGGAGAAGGAACTTACAGTTCAGAAGCCACTTGATGAAGGCTCCAGGGAAAGGCTTATCCTAGAGAAAAAGGACAAAGGGGAGTCATAAACTAGGCTAATCCTCCTGGGACTGTCACAGCAAGTAGGCCAAATTCTTGTTGTATTTGAATCACTGGATTTGTCTGTGATCCTCCCTTTTTTCCATGTGCAATTTTTGATGTGCGTTACCTCATGGTCCCCTTCATGATCCCCTTCATGGATCACTGCCTTGTTGTGGCGAAGGGGCTTGCGTAACTCAGTGAAGCCATAAGCTATGCCGTGCAGGGCCACCCAAGACGGACAGGTCATGGCAGAGAGTTCTGACCAAATGTGGTCCACTGGAGAAGGAAATGGCAACCCACTCCAGTATTCCTGCCAAGAAAACCCCATGGAACGTATCACAAGGCTAAAAGATATGATGCTGGGAGATGAGCCCCTCAGGTTGGAAGGTGTCCAATATACTACTGGGGAAGAGCAGAGGGTATTTCCAAGTAGTGCTAGAAAGAGTGAGCGGCTGGGCCAAACCCGAAAGGACACTCAGCTGTGGATGTGTCTGGTGGTGAAAATAAAATCCGATGCTGTAAAGAACAGTAGTGTTTAGGAACCTGGAATATAAGACCAATGAATCAAGGTAAGCTGGAGGTGGTCAAACATGAGATGGCAAGATTGAACATCGATGTCATGAGAATCAGCGAACTAAAATGGACAAGGTTGGGTGAATTTAATTCAGGTGACCATTATATCTACTACTGTGGGCAAGAATCCCTTAGAAGAAATGGAGTAGCACTCCTAGTCAACAAAAGGGTGGGAAAAGCAGTACTGGGGTACTATCTCAAAAATGATAGAATAATCTCAGTACGAATCCAAGGCAAACCATTCAACATCACAGTAATTCAATTCTCTACCCCAACCACTGAAGCCGAAGAAGCTGAGGTTGGTCGGTTCTATGAAGACCTACAACACCTTCTAGAACTAACACCACAAAAAAGATGTCCTCTTCATCATAGGGGATTGGAATGCTGAAGTAGGAAGTCAAGAAATCACCGGGATAACAGGCAAGCATGGCCTTGGTGTACAAAATGAAGCAGGACAAAGGCTAATAGAGTTTTGCCAAGAGAACACACTGATCATAGCAAACACTCTTTTCCAACAGCACAAGAGGCGACTCCAAACATGGACATCACCAGATGGTCAGTATTGAAATCAGGTTGATTATGTACTTTGCAGCCAAAGATGAAAAGCTCCATACAGTCAGTAAAAACAAGACCTGGAGCTGGCTGTGGCTCAGATCATCATGAGCTGCTTCTTGCAACATTTCGGCTTAAATTGAAGAATGTAGGGAAAACCACTAAACCATTCAGGTATGACCTAAATCATATCCCTTATGAATATACAGTGGAGATAAGGAATAGATTAAGGGATTAGACCTGATAGACAGAGTGCCTGAGGAACTATGGACGGAGATCCGTAACATTGTTCAGGAGGCAGCAACTCAATCCATCCCAAAGAAAAAGAAATGCAAGAAAGCAAAGTGGCTGTTTGATGAGGCTTTACAAGTAGCTCACTGTAGCAGCCATATCGGGGGTCAGACTAAGTAGCCTCTTGCAGTCTCATGCTTCATGTTCTTGCTGAGCTCTTTCTCCCTTGAATATATTGTTGTAAGCTGACAAGACACAGGAATTCCTTATCTTGTCAAAGGTCATACAATTGTATATCTTGTTCTCTGCTGTTCTCTTCTGTTCTCTGCTTATCACGGCTACCCTATAACCCAGTTCTTGTATTATAAACAATGGTGCTGGGAGGAGAAATGTTGAGGACTGCAACCCCACGCGGGAGGGGGAGGAGGAGCCGTTTCCTATGTGTCACAATGTCTATAAAACCAATGTGCTGATGTATTTCGGGGCTTCTGGCTCTTTGGAAACGATTCCAGCCTTAAGCCCGCGCGTTAAATAAAGAATCTCTTTTTCCTTCACTCCGTGGTCTCTCTGACTCTGGGTTCTGCAACATAAATGGTGCCGTGACTCGGATGTGGCAGGCTCTGAGCCAGACAGGTGGCAGTGGCCTGCTCTTGATCGCCGCACCGGGAAGACGAGCTCGGCGCATGCCTCCCTTTCTTGGCGCCACCGACCTTTTTGTCGAGTGAATGGGAGAAAGCCTGCGCCGGGATCGCCCAAATGGTAACGAGCGGCAAGAGAACCTTGGGAAGCGGAGGAAGGAGCTTGAGCCCTGCCTGTATCGCAGCTGCAATTGAGTTGAAACCCGCATTGGAAGCCTTCAGGAGAAAGGCAAGTATATGGGAAAAAGAGGGCCCCGCCTTTAGGGAGAAAGGCCACTGGGCAGAAAAAAAGAGGGCCCCGCCTCATGAAGAAGGTCAGTGTTGGTGGTATACGTATGCAAAAGAACCTACTCCTTGCGGGTAGAAGGGGGGCCTGATCACCCCCCCGAGTGGGCGCCAGTACCCAGCACGCCAGTACTCAGGAGGAAGCTGGGGAAGCTGGGGAAGCCGCTTTCCGCTCTGGTGAAAAGTGGGAAAAGTGGGTGGCAGGGACATATGGATGCAGTGGAGAGATTGATGATTGTGTGAGTGGCTACTGCGGTTTCTGACGCATACCGTTGACCGTCCGGGTGCCCAGGCCAGTAGCAAAGTGTGTGGTGTGTAAAATCCTCTTGTGTCGGCCAGTGAGACCCCTTACTCACTGACCAATTCCCATTCCCTAATTGTGTCTGTCTTCAATTTAGGAGGGAGGCTATGGGTGGTGGGGGAAGCAAACCTTGCACCCCCTTGGGATGTATGTCAAACAAAGAAGGAAAAGGGTTTTTTTTAAAAAAAAAAAGATTCAGAATAGAAAGAGAAAACAGCAAAAAGCTCAAGGTCGAGCTGAGAGGGAAAAAAAAAAAACAAGATCTGAGGCTGTTTATTAGAAAAATGTTGCAGGACAGCCTGGCTTTTAACAAAGCGTGGGAGCGTGAGAGTGTGAGGCCGAAGAAGTAGCTGTTAGCCTAGCGCGCCGAGGGGGGGGGGGGCAGGAAAATTGCCCACAACGTTCTGAGTTGTGCAACATCATCACCTCGCCTAATTGAGATGAAATCCCTAAGAAATGGAAACTGAAACTGAAGACCCAGAAGATGAAGGCAAAATAGAAAATAAAGGTGAAGAATCAGCCCCCAGGGCACAGGCTAGACCCCTCTCCGAGTGAAAAGTGTGCCATAAGACTGGCCCAAAGCAGAATGAAGCGGAGAGACCATGTTGAAGATCTCTGTCAAGGTAGCCGTGTTTAGCTTTGAACTGTGTTAGAATTGCATAGAGCCTGTAGCTACTGACCATCGGCTATATGATTTCTGAAGAGCGTAACCATTAAGCTTTTGCCGTGGGATTCCCTGCAATGAAGAAATCTCACTGATTCGAGTGTCCAGTGTTACACTGCCTGAGTGTGTGTGCTGAAGAGACCGAGAAACCAGACAGCATGTTCCTGGCCAAGCCAAAATCACGCTACTACCATGCTCCTGGAAGCTGCAATAAACTGTGTAAGCTGGGAGACCCAACCTGATTGAGAAGAAAAGAAGATACTGGAGCAACTGTCTTAAAAAACAATGAGATCTGTGTAGCTGGCTGGCTGACGCTGTCAGTGATGTTACAACTTTAAATTAAGACTGTTTTCCTGTTTGAGACCCCAGCGAAGAAAGCTGAACCGAGTTATTTGTTGCCCCTGCCAAAGCAAAGATTTAGCTCCCCTGCACCTCATCGTGTCCTGTTTTGAGCTTGGGATTTACAAATACAAACACACTGAGAAGCTTGCCTCTGAAGTCCTGCAAATCACCCCACCGCCTCCCCGAAGATTAATGGCTGCCTGAAAAATGCAAGTATAAGGCGATGCCCATCACCCCCCAGCGTCCTGAGTTTCAGCACTCAGTGTTTCAGTGCTTTCGTGTACCAGGTTAGAAGAGGAAAAAAAAAGAGTAAGTTTTTAAAATGTCTGTGAGAGAACCTGACAGAAGTAAAATAAAATTTACAAAGGAGTTGCCCAGGTTAAAGCGTCACGGCTAGAGAGCTGAGCTGTGCCGCTCTGTTTAGACAGAGGCCTTGCTAAAATGTTAAAGGCCCTTGTCTGTCAGAAGGGGTGTAGGGCCACACTTCCCCTTTTTAAACTGATGCAAAAGCAGAGAGCCTTTGCTGGAAACATCGCATCTTCATTGCCCAGAGCCGTCTCTGTTTGCTTCCATCAATGTCTGGGCTTTTTAGAGACACTCTGCACATGGACTAAAATTTTAAATTGTCAAAGACTTGCCGTGGACAGTGCTGTGAAGCTTTTGATAAACTTGAACTCTCATCGCTGTGGACCGTGTGTCTGTGTTTGTAGTCAGCTCAGTGTACAGCAGGCTGAGTTTGATCTATGACTTTTAGATTTCCTTCTGCCAGAACTCATGCAGCATAGAGTTGCCGATGCAAAAATGGTGGCCTAGAACTCTTTACGTGTGTGGGTATGCCCGTCCCTTGATTTTAATGGGCCCTTAGCTTTCAGCCAGAAGAACAGTATGATTGCTGGATCTGCTCCATCATGCCTTACCATGCAAGAAGTGTTTTCCATTCATTGTGTTAAATTGCAGAAAAAGTTTGTTGTGTATATTTTATGATTTCTTAAATATCATAAAATATATGTGATATTTGCAGATTAGTGTTAGTTGCAACTCCAAATGATACTAAGTGTGGTTCCCAATGGATGACAAGGAAAGAAAGACAAAGGCAAGTAGAAAAGAAAAAAATAGAAAAAGTAGAAGACAGATAGAGAAGAGAGGGAAAAAAAAGAAAAAAAAGGCAAGAGGCAAAAAAAAAAAAATTGTAGAAAAGAAGCGTGGCCATAATTGCCCCCAGGGTAAATTAAAAGCAGCTGATTGTGCCTAGAGCTTATTACCTGGGGTAAAGTAGCCACAATAATGTAATAGTTCTTTAAAATGAAGAAAATGTAACTAGAAGGAGAAAAAGACCCTATCCCAAATGTGTGTCATTGGGACTAGTGTAAGGCAAAAAGGTTTAAGTAAGCGAGTTTAACTTGAAAAAGACAAATAAAGAGACAAGGCTGGTGCATGGAGCAGAAAGTTTTATGTAAAAAGTTTGAAACATGATCTGCAATACAGACAGATCAGCAAAGAAAAAGAAAGCAAAAGAAAGAGAAAAAATTTGTCTTCCCATACTAATGAATAAAAGTGTTATCAAGAACCTTGGGAAGCGAAGTTGTTTACAGGAAGCTGTGCCTGAGAACCAAACACTTCTAGCCTATGCTGAAAATGCTTGCTAGTGTTGTGCTGCCTCATGGGTAACATGTATGGTATAAAACCCATTTAGCCCAATAGCTCGTAGTTCAAAGAAGCTGTCTGATCCAACCATTAAGTACGCCTGTGTGCTAGAGCGCCTCACCCAGTATCAAACCCTGCTGTTAGAAGCCATAAAAGCAGGTATGAAGGAGTCAGTTAATATGACCAAAGTGTCTAAAGTGCTGCAAGGTGCCACCGAGGCCCCAGAGCGTACTTGGAGCGTCTTTCAAATGCCTATCGCCAGTACACCCCCCTCGACCCAGAGGCCCAAGAAGACGTGGACGAAAGAAGAAAAGAAGAAGACCCGGCAGAGGCAGAAGATTCTTAAAAAGAACCAGTGTGCCCAGTGTGGACAAGATGGACATTAGTGGCATGAATGCCCAAATAAAATAAATCAAATACACAAAAGAGAAAACCAAAGGGGCCAGAATGGGCGAAAAAAGAGACAGCTTGAGAGGGGCCGTAACATTGACTGTAAGGGGCCGTGACATTGACTTCATAATTGACACTGGAGCAGCATCAAGAGCAAGCAAACGTTAGCCTTAAACAAGAAGTTCAAACACTGAGCAAAGTTCTTCAAGCCCAGCGTCGCTTTGTCTTAAAAAATAAGCCATTCCCATCACAGAAGTTCATCCTTTCCAACCAAGAGTTAAAGTATGAGTTAAAGAGGGAAAAATAACCCTTTGACTCCCAGATAGAGAAGACTGAAAACTGTCATACTTTCCACCCCCGCAGCTATGAAAGCAGCTGGAGTTAAACCCTGGATACATTGGACACGAGTCAAGAAAGCGAGAGGGGAAGAGTAGACTGTAAACAGAAATCCTGAAAATCCTTTAAAAATCATTCTGAAAAAGCAGTAAGAAGACTCAGGCTAGACCTTACTGGGGACATACCAGGAAATTGTTCCCCCTGCGTACAGTCAGACCTGCAACTGGAGAATTGAAGAAGGGGACTAGACCCTACTGCAGCTTGCCAGGTGAATAGCTGCCCAGCATACGGTCAGATCCCAAAGAAGATCAAACATGCATGTTGTAGTGTTAGTAGTGTTGCATTGTGTTTCCTTAATAAGGTGCAAAAAGGGGGGTCTGCCCCTGGAAAGAAAAGTTTGTCCCAGTGATTTGCTGATAATTACTGGCTTCACCTGGCTAACATCACGAGAGTAAAACATTTTTGTTTGCCAAGAGGTATACCTGCAAACAGGCTTATTAGCTCTTGCCTGATGCCTGTCTGTAGACATCCTGAAAAAATTCAAAAAGATACCATGTTAAGAGTTTATGGTGTAAGTTTAACTTATTCCCAAAATGCTAATTGGGGCGTGGTTGCAAAGATTCTACCCCCTACAGAGTTCACTCTACGCACCCCCATCGTTGCTGAAACAAATGCTACGTGTGCACGAATGCTTAATTGTCAAATTTTTTTCCAGAAAATATAAAGCTATCCCTGGCCCCCTTCCACTGTAATAAAATTCAAAACATATCTTTTAATAATGTCCACATACTTTTGCCTCATGGATGGTTTTAGACATGTGGTTCCCTCACTTGGTCATTCATTCCTGCCAACTTGTCTAATAACCACCCATGTTGCCTCAGCCGCCAATTGAACTGGTGCCAATTCTTCCCCTGTAGCCTGAGAAAATCCGTCGACGGCAGCCTCGAGCACTCCAACTAACTAAAAATTGTAATAGTCATGTGCAGTTATATTCTGACTCAGAAAAATTGGCCTTAGCAATGTCACTAGTTGGGGTTCCAGGTTTAGCCTTGGCTAATAGTCTGGAGATCAACCAGTTAGCTTGCAGCTTAGCCAAAAGCATAAATGCCACCTCACAAGCATTGTTATTGTTAAATAAAGAGTTGCATGATCTAAGAGGTGCAGTTCTAGAAAACAGAGCTGGTATAGATTACCTCTTCCTCCTTCATCATTTAAGTTGTGAGACACACCAAAAGCTCTGTTGTTTTAACTTAACTGATAATGGCAATGCTGTAGATGAACAGATCAACAAGCTGCACAATATAGTAGCTAACAAAACAATAAGACAAAACAATTATCTCAATTAGTTAACCCCTTGGCTTCCAGATCTTAGCTGGCTTGAAGCATTGTTCATCCTAATTCTACCAGTGTTGTTCATAAAAGTTCTGTTATGTCTCTGCGTTCCTTGTCTTATGCGCTGTTTAACCAATCTGTTTTATGTCTCAGCTAGTAAAACTGCTGCCCTCTATGCTCTAATAGCCCAACAAGAGGCTAAGTAATATGTATGTCACAAAAAGCTTTGTATGGTTATCAGAAATGCTATAATTGTAATGAAATTATGCATTTAAGGGGGGAATGTAGCAGCCATATCGGGGGTCAGACTAAGTAGCCTCTTGCAGTCTCATGCTTCATGTTCTTGCTGAGCTCTTTCTCCCTTGAATATATTGTTGTAAGCTGACGAGACACAGGAATTCCTTATCTTGTCAAAGGTCATACAATTGTATATCTTGTTCTCTGCTGTTCTCTTCTGTTCTCTCCTTATCATGGCTACCCTATAACCCAGTTCTTGTATTATAAACAATAGTGCTAAGAGAAGAAATGTTGAGGATTGCAACCCCATGCGGGAGCGGGAGGAGGAGCCGTTTCATATGTGTCACAATGTCTATAAAACTAATGTGCTAATGTAAATCGGGGCTTCTGGCTCTTTGGAAATGATTCCAGCCTTAAGCCCGCGCGTTAAATAAAGAATCTCTTTTTCCTTCACTCCGTGTTCTCTCTGACACTGGGTTCTGCAACATCACGAAAGAAGGGAAGCGAAAAGCAAGGGAGAAAGAGGAAGATATATCCAACTGAATGCAGATTTCCAGAGAATAGCAAGGAGAGACAAGAAGGCCTTCTTAAATGAACAATGCAAAGAAATCGAGGAAAACAATAGAATGGGAAAGACTAGAGATCTTTTCAAGAAAATCGGGGATATCAAGGGAACGTTTTGTGCAAAGACGGGCATGATAAAGGACAAAGAAGGCAGGGACCTAACAAAAGCAGATGAGATTAAGAAGAGGTGGAAAGAATACACAGAAGAACTATACAGGAAAGATCTTAATGTCCCTGATAGCCATGATAGTGCGGTCACTGAACTTGAGCCGGGCATCCTAGAGAGTGAAGTCAAGTGGGCCTTAGGAAGCATTATTAATAACAAAGCTAGCAGGGATGACAGCATTCCAGCTGAGCTATTTACGATCCTAAAAGATGATGCTGTTAAAGTGCTGCATTCAATATGCCAACAAATTTGGAACACTCAGCAGTGGCCACAAGACTGGAAAAGGTCAGTTCACCTTCCAAATCCAAAGAAGGGCAATGCCAAAGAGTGTTCAAACTACCGTATAATTGCGCTCATTTCACATGCCAGCAAGGTTATGTTCAAAATCCTACAAGCTAGGCTTCAGCAGCATGTGAACCGAGAACTACCGGAAGTACAAGCGGGGTTTAGAAGAGGCAGAGGAACTAGAGATCAAATTGCCAACATTTGCTGGATCATGGAGAAAGCAAGAGAATTCCAGAAAAACTTCTATTTCTGCTTCATTGACTACGCTAAAGCCTTTGATTGTGTGGATCACAACAAACTGTGGCAAATTCTTAAAGAGATGGGAGTACCAGACCACCTTACCTGTCTCCTGAGAAACCTGTACGCGGGTCAAGAAGCAACAGTAAGAACCAGACATGGAACAACCGATTGGTTCAAAATTGGGAAAGGAGTACGACAAGGTTGTATATTGTCGCCCTGCTTATTTAACTTATATGCAGAGTATATCACGACAAATGCCGGGTTGGATGAATCTCAGGTCGGAATTAAGACTGCCGGGAGAATTATCAACAACCTCAGATACGCAGATGATACCACCCTAATGGCAGAAATCGAAGAGGATCTAAAGAGCCTCTTGTTGAGGGTGAAAGTGGAGAGTGCAAAAGCTGGTTTGAAACTCAACATAAAAAACCTGAATATCATGGCATCTGGCCCCATCACTTCCTGGCATATAGAAGGGGAAGAAATGGAAGCAGTGACAGATTTTATTTTCTTGGGCTCCAAGATCACCGCAGACGGTGACTGTAGCCATGAAATTAAAAGACGCTTGCTCATTGGGAGGAAAGCTATGGCCAACCTAGACAGCATAGTAAGAAGCAGAGACATCACCTTGCCGACAAAGGTCCGTCTAATCAAAGCTATGGTTTTCCCAGTAGTAATGTATGGCTGTGAGAGCTGGACTATAAGGAAGGCTGAGCGCCGAAGAATTGATGCTTTCGAACTGTGGTGCTGGAGAAGACTCTTACGAGTCCCCTGGACTGCAAGGAGGTCCAATCAGTCCATCCTAAAGGAAATCAACCCTGAGTGCTCATTGGAAGGACAGATACTGAAGCTGAAGCTCAAATATTTTGGCCACCTAATGCGAAGAGAAAACTCTCTGGAAAAGACCCTGATGCTGGGAAAGACTGAAGGCAAAAGGAGAAGGGGACGGCAGAGGGTGAGATGGCTAGATAGCATCACCAATGCAATGAATATGGACTTGAGCACGCTCCGGGAGAGAGCGGAGGACAGGAAGGCCTGGCGTGCTGTGGTCCATGGGGTCACAAAGAGTCGGACACGACTGAACGACTGAACAACAACAACCTCATGGGACTGTCCCACTTCAGGATACCTGCAGAGGACATTACAAGTGAATGCTCTCCGGTGCCAAAACCTCACCACTTTAGAAGACTAGGCTAAAATCCTTATCTCTGTCAGGCTAACTTTCCATGGAAAGAGATTCTGTTGAGGTAAGCATTATATCACATTGTCCCTTGTCTGCTTCCTGAAGTGATACAGTCTCAGGCAAGCTGTGCCATCTGCTTTTCCTGAACAGGTGGATCAGCACTCAGGTGGATTCACATGAGCACTTCTGAGGCAGTGCAGTTTCACACAGGGGATGGGCCACCTTAGCTTCAGTTCTAGAAGGGGGGTGGTAAATCTGATCAGGGAAGTCTGAAATGGTTCCATACAAAATTTTATTTATTTATTTATTAAATTTATTAATCGCCCATCTGACTGGTCACCCAGCCACTCTGGGCGATGTACAACCCACCATAAAACAATTTAAAACAATAAAATTTTACCATTAAAAAAAAAAAAAAAAATACCCTAACCCACCCCAAATGCCTGCCTGAACAACCACGTTTTTAATGCACGACGGAAGCTCATTAAAGAGGGGGCATGACGGAGTTCCCTAGGGAGGGAGTTCCACAGAGTGGGGGCCACCACAGAGAAGGCCCTCTCCCTCGTCCCCACCAGTCTAGCTGTCCTGGCTGATGGGACAGAGAGAAGGCCATCCGAGGCTGATCTTATTAAGCGGCCTGTCTGGTGTTGCTGGAGGCGCTCCTTAAGATAGGCTGGGCCGGAACCATATAGGGTTTTAAAGGTCAAAACCAACACCTTGAATTTGGCCCGGAAAAGAACTGGTAACCAGTGCAACTCCTTCAGCACTGGAGTGATGTGATCTCGCCGGTGGCTGCCTTTAATCAGGCGAGCCGCCGCGTTCTGTACCAGCTGCAGTTTCCAAACTGTCTTCAAGGGTAACCCCACGTAGAGCGCATTACAGTACTCTAAACGAGAGGAGACCAGGGCATGTACTACCGATGGGAGCAGATGGTCGGGAAGGAAGGGGCGCAGCCGCCGTATCAGATGGAGTTGATACAGCGCTGTCCGGCTCACAGCTGACACCTGAGCCTCCATGGACAGCTGGGAGTCCAAAATGACCCCCAGGCTGCGGACCTGGTCTTTCAAGGGTAGCTGTACCCCATTCAACACCAGGTCAACATCCCCCAGCCTCCTCTTGTCTCCCACCAAAAGTACCTCGGTCTTGTCAGGGTTGAGCTTCAGCTTATTCCTCCCCATCCAGCCACTCACTGTCTCCAGACATTTGGACAGGGATTCTACGGCCAACCTTGGTGAAGATTTAAACGAGAGGTAGAGCTGCATGTCATCCGCATATTGATGACACTGCACCCCAAACCTCCTGATGATAGCCCCCAGTGGCTTCACATAGATGTTAAATAGCATCGGGGAGAGGATGGAACCCTGTGGCACCCCACAAGTAAGTGGCCATGGGTCCGAAACCTCCTCTCCCAGTGCTACCCTCTGGTACCTGCCGGAGAGGAAGGACCGGAACCACCGCAATACAGTGTCTCCAATGCCCAACCCCTCCAGGCGGTCCAGGAGGATACCGTGGTCAACGGTATCAAAAGCCGCTGAGAGGTCGAGGAGAACAAGGAAGGAGCATTCACCCCTATCCAGAGCCCTCCTCATATCATCCACCAAGGCGACCAAGGCCGTTTCTGTCCCATGCCCAGGCCTGAAGCCTGACTGAAATGGGTCTAGATAATCAGTTTCTTCCAAGTGTGCCTTCAACTGCACCGCCACCACCCGCTCAATCACCTTGCCCAAAAATGGCAGATTTGAGACTGGGCGAAAGTTGTTCAGAACTTGAGGATCCAAGGAGGGCTTCTTTAAGAGCGGTCTTATCACTGCCTCCTTGAGGGCTGATGGCATCACTCCTTCCTCAAGGGAGGCGTTCACCACCGCCTTGATCCCCTCACCCAGTCTCTCTCTGCAGCTCATAATGAGCCAAGATGGGCAAGGATCAAGTAAGCAGGTGGTCGGCCTTACAGATGAAAGCACCTTGTCCACTTCATCAGGAGGAAGAAGCTGGAACCGATCCCACAAAACCCGTTTGCCACAGGCCGCCTCTTGCTCACTAACTGTATCCACAGTGTGCAGAGTAACACACCTAATCTGATCAATTTTATCTGCAAAGTGCCTTGCCAAAGCCTCACAGGAGGCCTTAGAATGCTCCAGTGGTTCCGGAGCCACAGGACCGACCAGGCTCCGGACCACTTGGAACAGCCTCCTGGGGCAGCACTCTGCAGACGCGATGGAGGCAGCATAATATTCCTTTTTTGCTGCCTTCACCGCCACGTGATAGGCTGAAGATACAGCTCTAGCCCGTGTCTGATCGTCTTTGGAGCAAGACTTCCGCCACCGGCGCTCTAGCCGTCTCACCTCCTGTTTCAGAGCTCGTAACCGCGGATTGAACCATGGTGCAGTCCGAGCCCTGTTCAGGGGGAGAGGGCGTTTCGGAGCCACCCGATCTAATGCCCCAGTGATTGCGGCATTCCAGCCACCCACCAGGGTCTCGACCGAGTGGCCGTTGGCATGCCCCAGAGAATCCCCAAGCGCGTTCAGGAATCCATTTGGATCCATAAGACGCCTGGGGCGGACCATTTTAATGGGTCCTCCACCCCTGCGGAGGGGTTGTGGAACCGAGAAGTCCAACATCACCAGATAGTGATCTGACCATGACAAGGGGGTGGTGGATATACCCCCGACTTCCAGATCACTCCCCACTTCTCCAGAAACAAACACAAGGTCTAGTGCATGACCGGCTACATGGGTGGGCCCAGTTAGAATATGGTGCAGCTCCCAGGAGGCCATGGTCTCCATGAAGTCCCGAGGTGCTCCTGTGAGGATGGCCTCCGAATGTACGTTGAAGTCCCCCAACACCAGTAAGTTAGGGGACTGTACATGCACATCAGAGACCACCTCAAGCACCTCGGCCAGGGAGTCAGTCGTGCAGCGGGGTGGACGGTACACGAGCAGAATCCCCAGACTGCCCTTCGGGCCCAACTTCCAGTACATGCACTCAGCAACCTTGGTCTCCCGGAGAGGGGGTCTGGTGAAGACCAAGGACTCTCGGTAGATAACAGCCACTCCCCCTCCCCGATCCCCAGCCCTCGGCTGCTGTGCATACGAAAATCCAGCTGGACACATGGCTGCAAGGGTTGGAGCAGCAGCCTCGGCCAGCCAGGTCTCCGTAATACATGCCAGGTCTGCACCCTCATCCAGGATCATGTCATGGATGAGGGAGGTTTTCTGGGTAACAGACCTGGCATTGCAGAGCAGCAAACGAAGGCCAGAAGATGGGGTCACGCCTCCCCCAGCCATCCTTTGGCTCTGGACAGGCCCGGAGCAGGGGACAGATACTACACATCTCTCCCTTGTTCCCCTTACCTGGCATGGCCTGCCCCTAGCGCTCCGCCAGCGCCTGCCGCCCAGCCTTGCTATCTTCTGGCCCCCAACACTCTCCCCACTGCCTCCATCAGGTGGACACATGCCCCCTCGCTCCCGCCTATCAGGCAGGCTACCCACCCCTAAAAACACAACAAAATCCCCCCCAACAAAATAAAACAAACAAACCAAACAATTAAAATCCCCTTAAAAATGCCAGGCAGGAGTCCACAGGGAAGGCCTGGTGGCGGTGGCAGCGGCGGCAGCAGCAGGCCCAGCGGCGGCAGCAGTAGGCCCAGCGGCGGCAGCAGCAGGCCCAGCGGCGGCAGCAGCAGGCCCAGCGGCGGCAGCAGCAGGCCCAGCGGCGGCAAGCACGCCTCTTCCCCGGTGGTGGTGGTGGTGGCTTCTCCTGCAGGCCCTGGCTGCGAACTCACTGCACCAGAAAGTTTTTCCTCCTGTTTCTGCTCTTGAACCCTGAACCTTCTTCTCCTCCCCCCGCACTCCCGGGGCTGGAGGAGACTTTGTAAACCTCAGCAGCAGTAAACAGCAACAGCTAGGGAAATTGGAGAAATCTGCAATGGATTCAAGTGAGTCTGGATTTCTGGAGTCTGGATTTCTATGAATTTGAATTTGAAATTTGAAATTGAAATATGAATATGAATTTGAATACGAATATGAAT
Organism: Heloderma suspectum; assembly: GCF_057233095.1. Classification (NCBI taxonomy): domain Eukaryota; kingdom Metazoa; phylum Chordata; class Lepidosauria; order Squamata; family Helodermatidae; genus Heloderma; species Heloderma suspectum. The sequence goes on along the minus strand of NC_139461.1, from coordinate 313,208,569 downwards.
ATTTGAATTTGAACTGAATATGAATTCATGAATTCATATTCGGTGTTGAATCTGAATTTAAATATTCAAATTTGAATATGAATATTTGAATTTGAATATGAATATGAATATTTGAATTTGAATTTGACATTTCTATGAATTTGAATTTCTGGATTTCTATGAATCTGACCTGCAGATCCCACAGCAGACTGGCTTTTTCCAAATCATACAGATTCCACAGACTTGTAGGGATGTCAGAGAATTCTTCCATGGACTCCAGTGAGGCGGGGTTCTTTAGAATCTGGCCCCCTGGAATCCATGGAGGACGGCCTCCCCCCCCCCACGGAATCCCCCCAGGACGGAGCATACCTGGCGGTGGATGTGGCGGCTCCAGCAGCTCCAGCGGCGGCAGCTTTGGCGGCGGTGGCGGCTGATCTCCCGGCCACTGCTGGGCTGGTGCGGCCGCAAATGGCAGCCGTCGTAGCGGCCGCCATTTGCATGGCTGCCTTTCTTCATGATAGGCTGTGTAAATACTTACGTAGCCTATCACGGCAAAGAGTAGGGGCGCAAATGGCGGCCGCTATGCCATTTGCCCCCCTGCTCTTTGCCGTGATAGGCTATGTAATTATTTATGTAGCCTATCACGAAGAAAGGCAGCCACGCAAATGGCAGACAGCATAGCAGCCTGGTAGCGGCCGGAATTCTGGCTGTGGCCGGCCCTGGTCAGCGACTCTGCGGAGTTGCCGTGGAGCGGAGCTGGCTGGGAAGGATTCCAGGGAGAGGGACGGAGCACCTCCCTCCCACCACGGATGCCTCGGAACAGAGCAAGTTAAGTGTTTCGTACATCCCTACAGACTTGTGGATTGGTTTTTCATGGGGGCGGAGGGTTGTGCCAATTCACATTAGCACTAATGTACAGTTGGGCTAATGCAAATTAGTGCAGGTAGAATGAAATCCTGGTTAAAAACAAACAAACAAACAAACAAACAAATAAACCACTGATTCCCTCAATGAGTGTATGGTGGAACCAGACAGTCCACGAAACACAGATAAAGATGCCAGACAATCCACAAAACACAGGCGGAACAGAGTTAACGAAGACCAGACATCCCCAGTAGGGATGGGTGGATTCCCTTACCTGTCGTTCCGGCTGGGAATCTGCCCTTGGGGGGAGGCGATCCATTCCTCCCCCCGGAATCCTCTTCAGCCGGCTCCACTCTGTGGCGATACTGCGGAGCCGCTGGCTGGTTCCAAAGCGCCAGCGATACAGCCGCCATTGCCGTATCACTGGCTGAGGGGGATTGACTGCGGATGCAGATGGCATCCAGTACGCCATTTGCAGCCATAAAGGTCTTAGTTTAAGGTAAATGCAGCTGTAAATGGCTTTACGGCCGCAAATGGTGTACTGGACACCATTTGCATCCCTGCTTTTTTTTCATGCAAATATCGCCGCAAGCAGGATCCATCTGAAGAGGATTCCGGAGGGAGGCGGAGGTAAGTGCTCCGTTTCGTCATGGATTCTGGGGGCCTGTGGCGGAATTCTCCACCATCCCTAATCCCCAGCTGCAGCACAGACACATCCACAGCCCACAAGACATCACTGTTATAAAAGGAGAGAGGAGCGGTTGGGTGTTGTGGGAGGCAGAGAGGAGGGGAAAGGCAAAGAGCATGAGGCTGTGGGGAAATTCATCTCTGGGTCTCTGTTTCCATATCCCTCATTATTTGAAGTTAGTGTTGTCCAGACAGAGGGCTCCTAGCATTAGCAACCTCAAGGTCTTGTGCAGCAATCCCATCTTTTTCCCTTAATGGATTTCCTGCAGTAAGGAAAAAAGATGGAAGAAGCAGTGGGAAAACATGGGAGGGCTATGAGTGCAAGAGGATGTCATCTGGACCCCTGCAAACTTCTGTGAATGATGCAGGGCCACAGCGTTGCAAACGCCCCACCTGGAAGCGCCCTTGGTCACGAAAACCTCTGCGCCTGAGACCTCATGGAGTTCACTGTTGTATGCAGCCAGGTTTTTCTTTTTTGGGTGGGGGGAAGGAGGTTTTTCTGAAGGAGGCGGAAGCAGAAGGGGCTCTCTAGTGCACGAGCAGCACGCCAAACAGAGGAGGAGCAGGAAGGGCCAAATGGGCCACCTGAGAGGCGACAACACACCTTCAGATCTAGCTCGGAAAACTGTCCTGTCGAAACCGGCACGCTGGAGAGGACAGTGTGGATTTTCCCAAGAAGTCCAAAGAAGACATAATCTGAACGGGGGGGGGGGGGGAGAGCAAAAAGAGACATCAGACTCTGCCACCCTCTTTTCTTTCTCTTCTTCTGCCCTCCCTCAGACAGGCCAACATTCTCCTGCCTGAGGCAAAGCACAAGATGTCCCTCAGACCACATCGCAAGCTTGGAAATGCGTGGACTTCAACCAGAGGTTACTTACAGGTCTGCATTTGGGCCTGAGAGGTGTGAAGTGGGAAAATTCTGGCCCAAACCAAACTGAAACGAATTTCTCAGGCATCCCGACCCAGCACGCATGTAGACAGAGGAAGCGCCTCCAGAACATGGCGCCCGGTGCGTCCGCTCGCTCGGACGTTTTGAGGGAAAGGCCGGGTGGCGGCACCTGGCGCGCCTGCTCCACCCAGACTTGCTCGGCGGGGGGAGGGGCAGGAGCACGCGCTGGCTGCGCGAAAGGGAAGGGGCGCCCACTTTAGACCCTGGAGTGCTGCAGCCGCTGTGTACACCCAGGGAATGCAACCCGGTGCCCTCCGAACGTTTTGGACGACAACTCCCATAATTCCCAGGCATTGGCTGTGCTGGCTTGGGCTGATGGAGATTGCAGTTCAGACCCTCTGAAGGGTCCCAGGTTACCCACCCCTGGTGTGGGCAATCCTGGGCTAGATGGACTGATGTTCTTCTGACTCAATTATATAAGGCAGCCTCCTGTCCAGATGCTCCTGTTATTTGGACAGAAGTTCTGTGCTGCTAGCAACAAACTGTACAATGGGCAGAGGTCACCAGGTGACACTTTCCCCATCCTTGCTTCTCCATAAACAGCCAAAGGGCATGCTGTACACTCAGGAAGCATCCTGTGACCCAGATTATATCTTGCGAGTGAACCGCCCAGATAGCTTCGGCTATTGGGCAATACAGAAATGAAAAATAAACAAACAAATAAGCAATGAAGTAATTATTTCTATCCATCTATTTTGCAACCATCTCTGTTCCTGTGCATTTGGTTACCCTTCCTGAGCTCTTGTTGACAGCATGGGTTACAATTCTATAGAAAGTGCTAAAATGCCTCCTCTGACCCTCTGTGACGGTGGACCGTGGTGCTGCAGCACTAGCCTAGGGGGACTCGCCCAAGAAGCAAGAGGAACGTTAAACACACACAAAAGTGAAGCTTACCGTTGAGAGCGTGCAGATGCATGTTGATGAGGCTGAACCAGATTTGGAACAGGGGGCACATCTGCAATGAACAATAAGTTCAGCGCCCGAGAGATATTAGGGAATGTTGCCACTAAGATTCACCACTGCTGGTCCCAACTCTAGAGGCTGTGGGAGAGCAAGGGAGAGAATTCTGGAGGAAGGCCAGCTTGGTCCCTGGCTAGGAAGTGGCTCTGGGGGATAAAACCCAGCTGGCACTCTGATGACTGGGGGCCTGGAAGGAAGATGGAGAAACTGGAAGTTCCAGCAGTTGCAGGGGAGGGATTTAGCACTATTTAGCACTATTTAAAGCATTTGTGCCCATCTGTTCTGCCAAAAAGGCTTCCAGAGCGGCTTCTAGCTCTATAAAAACAAGCTAATCCCTGCCTTCAGGCTTACAGTCTAAAAGGCATAACACAAAAGGAAAAAGGGATGGGGAGGGAAGACAAAAAGAAAAAAGAAAAAAAGGAGCAAACTCAGGTGCCAGCTCTCAAAGCCACAATGTGTTCCTGTGAAGCAAGGATCACACACAAGCCAGGAAAGATGCCATGAAAAATGGTAAAATTAATAGCATGTACAATACAGGGACAAGGAGGTACTTTGTGGTCCATAAATCTTCTAAGCTGGCCTGCTAACAGGTGGGTATGAAACAAAGACACAGTTCCATTGTTTCAGTGGTCCCCCGTGTGAAAACAGCCCTTTCACTGTGCCGCCCCCCCATTCCCACAGATGCGCATGGGCTCCTTTCAGCCTTCTCCTCCAGCACCGACAGTGCTAGGGAGGTGCCACACAAAGACGGCACCAGTGCACCCTGTGCGCAGTCTCAAGGGATGATGCTTCCGTCTGGGACAACAGACAGGACAAACAGGGAATCTCAAGGAGGACACCATCGAAAAGTGACTGCTCTTGGAAGTCTATGCACAATGCCCCTTTCTGGTGCCATCTTGGAGCAGGGGAGGGAGAGATTTTGGCCTCTTTACGATCATGTCTGTCAATACCGGTTGCTGGGGAACATGACTGGGAGGGCACTCTTGCCCTCATGCCTTTCTTGTGGGCTTTCCATTGGGGCATCGGGTTGGCTGCTGCGGGAACAGAATGCGGGAACTGGGTAGGCCTTTGTTCTGATCCATCTCCAGTCTCTTCTGATGCAGATTTTGGAATCTTTGGGGGAAACTATCAGCCAAGCTTCTTTTCCATCCTTCCAGTCCACTTGCCAGCCTTTTACACAGACGTAGACAATTGGCCACTCACCATAGTAGGTAGGATGGTACGAAGACCAGTATTGATAAAACCATTTATCAGGCTTGCAATCAGGCTAAGGAGAAAAAGGTACAAAACAATCCCAGTTCAGATTTGGATTTCAGAATTCCAACATGTGTCTTCTGATCTTATCACCAAGCCATCTGACCTTGGGGGATTTGCATCTTCCTCCATCCTGATTATGATGATTGCTTAGGGCTACTTTGGACTTGATCTGGGGGTCCAAGTGCACTGGGGATTATAAAGCTGCATGCGTGTCTGGTGGCCATTTCTGCTCCCCCGCCTCTTCTTCTAAAGAGGAGACAAGCAACCCTAAAATCCTGAATAAAGTACAGAGGGAAGAATGAAGGGGATCCAAAGTGGACGTTTGGTGGAACTGGACCCAATCTATCCTAAGTGCGGAAGATAAGACAGCGGTGGTTCTAGTCTCACATTTAAACAGTGACTGTGGTTCTTGAAGAGGCAATGGGCCCTGTGAAGCAGGAATAGTCCCCAGTGCAGGGTGGTTGGGGGGTGGTTTCACAGCAAGCTGCCTGATCCCACGGCCTCAGAAAAGTTGAGGATGGGGGACGGGGCAGGTCTTTCCCTTTGTGTGCCAGCAATCTGCACAGGTAAAAAAAGTTTGAGGTGAAGGGATGTGGACCTGATAAGAAAGAAAATGACCTGCGTATCGTTGCCCAATGGAAGAAACTGAAAAGGAACATTATACACCCTCTTTCAGGACTAGACTGAAAAGGTTCATTGTGATAAGGCCTTGTCGGCAAGCGTCTGTCCTAGAGAAGGCTCCTTCTCGCTAGGTCTCCGTGGATCTTGAGGTCTGCTCCCCAGGCCTCAACTGACAAGATCAGCCCGAATGCACTGTTCACTCACCTGCTGGGCAGCTTGATGGTGAAGCCCGCGACAAGGTCTGGGCAATTTTTGAGCACCAGCTTGAGATCTCCAGGTTTGTCTTGGGTGACTGCCAGGTCGGAGGTGATGTTCATCTCCACAGAAGTCCCACTCAGGAAATGGAGCATACTGAGGCAGACAAGGGTGGTGCACTTTCAGCATTCGGAAGAGAAGCCACGGGCCCCACCACAGGACTAAGGGCACACCCAGCTTGGCCCCTGCGCACAGGAAGGCAGCTGGAGCACTGTCAGAAGGGCCGCTGTTGGTAGCTGAGATAGCAGGAGACGTTCTGGGTGGGCACTGAACTGGCCATTAACCCTTCAGTGCTGCGCCAAGGAAGAGACACTGCAGGTGCCGTGCTAGCTCTGGGTGTGGGCAATCCAGCTCCAAAACCTGACCTCTTGCAGCTCCTCCTCTTGCACACTTCTGATATGGCATCCCAAAGGTTGCCTGGAGAAATTAGAGGGCCGCTCTGAAAGCTGGCTTGACCACCCTGGGCAGATCACTGTTGCTAAGGGCAAAAGTACAGTGGGAGATCTATGATGGATATCTCAACCTCCCCACCCCCCATCCCAGAAATGGGGTTGCCCTTTTGGAGAGGGGATTTGTGCACACAACTGGCAGGGAAATTCCCCCATGTCATTTCCCCAGTCACCCCCCCCACACACACACATACATACACACAGCTGCTGCTTGCTCCACAAAGGAAATAAACATATAGGTGCCTGCAAACAGTAGCTGGCATGTGTGTGTGATTTTGATATGGAAAATGGTGCTGGAGGAAATCGCAAACACTTGCATAGCCACACATCCACACACAGACTGTCACTGCTGAATTTCTGTAAATAATATTTTTTTCAATGCCAAGGGATCAGGCATGGATCTCCTGGCACGATATAAGGATGTCGGAGGAATCTGTCTGGGGGGTGGAGCTTGGTGAGCTTCCTTCAGCTCAGCCCCCTGGACTTCGGCTTGCGTCCCCGAGGAGTGCACGCCCAACTCAATCTGCACTCAGTTGGGCCAGCTCGTGTATTTTCCTGGGTTGCTTTTTTCATAAATAGATATTTCTGCAAATTGCAGCCGCAGTTTGAGTAGTCTGCAGAAATTTGGGCTGTAATTTGCTTAATTTATGCAAATTACAGCCCTAATTTGTGAAATTTGCACAAATCGTACCACAATTTGCACAAACTACACAAATTGTGACAGCAATTTACATCAGTTTCTATTTAGGAGAAACTCTCCCCCGCCCCGCTAGTTCGCAGATTTCAGAACAAACCTGTGGCTCAGCTCGTGAATGCAAGCTGAGCTGGGTGAGTAGCAGGAATCCATTGGGCCCCCAAAGGGCTGGATTTTCGGATGACAGACATCCCTGGTATTACATGCAGCTTTGCCCTTATACTATGGTTTTAAGGCTTTCTTTACTGAGGGAACTCTTTCCATATCAACTTGTTTGCAGAAGAACGCTTGTACACGGAAGTATTTAGGGGGCAGGGAATATTCTGGGGTGTGCCATCAGCTCACGTGGAGCAATAGCTGCAGGCGTGTTAGGCCTTGTACTGTTGCCCTGCATGAACTGAGTGTGTAACCTAGAACACACTTCACTAGGGATGTACAGATCTTGTTCAGTCCATTCTATCCATGTTTCTTGGGTTGCCAGGCATCTTTCATTTCATCGTACCCTCATTGATAGAATCAGGGTTTTTTTAGTGACGTATGAGAATTTACTTCCACTTGCACTACTGCACATTAGCGCCAACGTGCATCAGTGCTAATGTACATCAGCACAAGTGCACATTAGTACTAATGCACATTGGTGCAAGTGTGCATTAGCTTAAGAGCAAATGTGTGCAAATCCCCCGCAAGAGTAAAAAACTAGCCCCAAAGTGTGAGGAATCTGTGCAACTTGAAAAAACCAGAAATCTGCAGGTCAGACTCACAGTAGTCCAAATTCATTTGAATCCTTTGTGGATTTCTTTGACATCCCTATGCTCAACACTCCCCTGCAGCTGTGCATCATTGGGGCAGACTAGCAGTGGTAGGCAAGTTTGCCTTTCAGGGAAACTGGCCACCATTACTGGTTTTATCAAACAGCTACAGAGAATTGTCTGGTTCATAGTTTGAAAACCGCTAGAGGTCTATATGTAGAAAGCACTAAGAAGAATAATGCTTCGCAACTAGACTGAGGCCATGCTCCATGTACGCAGTGGAGCTGATGTACATTAGCACCGATGTATGTTGGCACTAATGCGCAGTAGCGCAAGTGGAAGTAAATCCCATGTACCCACACCATGCATTTTAGACCCTTCTCTGCACCCCAGAGTGTAACCATCCTGCAGTGATGTACGTTCCAGGTATATTCACAGTGCGCAGGCGGCGGGGGCTCTCCAGGAGCAAGGCGAAGTCACCGCAGGGCATAACAGCTGGCGTATCGTTGCCCTTCAGGCTGACCTTGGCTTAGCTGCAGAGATGCCCAGAGCTAGCTGAAACAGCCGGGGAGAAGTTTGGGAGAATTCCTGAAGGAATTTGGAAAGAAAGGCACTGGCCACAGACAATGCTTCCTCGTTATGGTTTGTGATGATGATGATAAAGGGCTACCTTAGAACCCGTTAGATAATTGGCCCATTAAGGAGCCGGGTATTGCCCACCTTGTGCAGCCTGATGGTGCCTTTCCAAGACCTCAGCAGAGGTCTTCCTCAGCCAGGCTACTTCGGATCCTCTCAGCTGGAGATGCTGAAGACTGAACTGAGGACTGTACACTGGGGAGGTCAGAGAATTTTGTTTGGGCTGCTTCCTAAGCAAACTGACCTAATATGCACTCCCTGGAGCAACATGTGGGTCAGAAGATGGTCACCCTTTGGATTCCACATCTCTCCGCATTTTGTGATGCAGTTCTCCACTCCAGAATTACATGCAAAAATGTGTATATTAGGGGAAAAGTATGTAGACAAAATGCATGTATTAGGGAAAGATGAGTACAAAGATGCATATATTAGGGAAATATATATTATTATTTGTTACATTTACATCCTGCCTTTTCCTCCAAGAAGCCCAAGGCGGCTTATATAGTCCTCCTCCTTCTCTCTATTTTATCCTCACAACAACCCTGTGCTTCTAGTACATCCAGTACAAGAGGCAGTGAGCATATGTACACCAGTTGCTGGGGAACATGGGCAGGAGGGTACTGTTGCGCTCATGCCCTGCTTGTGGGTTCCCGGTCGACAACTGGTTGGCCACTGTGTGAACAGAATGCTGGACTAGATGGACCCTGGGTCTGACCCAGCAGGGCCGTTCCTATGTTCTTAGGTAGGTTAGGCTAAGAGTCAATGACTGGCCCAAAGTCATCCAATGAGCTTCATGGCCCGAGTGGGGACTTGAACCCAGGTCTTCCCAGTCTCAGTGCAACACTCTAACCACTATACCACACTGGCATACAAAATGTGTATGTGGGAGAATGTTGTGTATGGAATTAAATGTGAATGTGTCTGTTTTTAAAGAAAAAAATGGCACAATGATGCGGAAGTTGGATGGAACATACTTATGACTGAATACATGTGAAACTGAAATGGACTGTATATAGACTGATTCTATTGTACACATGTCAAAGATGTGCTCGACCACACGCTGTGGCCTCTCACCCCTGTTCAGAACAAGTCAAATGTGGAAGAAGCTATCCTGCTCACTTGTTGTGACTCACCCTGGTAAATTAACAGTGATTCTCGCCTGCAAGTTGAGAACTAACTCAGATGCACGTAAGATCTTCCATGATCCTCGGACAATCTCAAGATTCAAAGCATTAAACCTGTGGGGTGAATAACATAAAGGGGGATGAAGAAGTAGAGTGTAGGAATATGGGGAGATAGTAAGCTTCCCTACACTGTAAAACCATGGGTCCATCTAGCCCTGTATTGTCAGCACTGACTGGCAGCCATGGCGGTCCAGGGTTTCAGGCAGGATTCCTTCCTAGCCCTACCTGGGGAGGCCAGGGATTGAACCTGGAACCTTCTGCACACCAAGCACCTGCTCTGCCACTGCGTTGTGGCCCTGCCTCATTCTGGTGACTCCAGAAAGGCCAGTGCTTTTGAAAAAATGCATTTGCTTTACAGGTTGATTCCTGTCTCCTTCCCCGTCTCCTTTATCTGGTGCTGCTGTAGTGAAGCCCCTGCAAGTTCACTTATTTTGCCTGGTAAGAACTGATCTTTGGACAAGTATCCACCCTGCTTTCCACGTTGCATCCTATCCATGTTGCACAATAATCAACATCTGGATTGAGCCAGGACATGAAAAACACAATCCCAACACATGCCGGGCATCATAAGGTTGATCCCACCCACCACGTGCCCCCAAGCCCATGGTGAGTTTACCACATCACCACCGCACTTAGATGGTTTGTGTTGTTTAGGGATGAGCAGAGCTACATGGTTCTGCTCTGAAAATGTCTGGCAGAAAGCAGGAGGAGTTCATAGATTCTGCTCTGTCTGTTCTCCAGAGTAGACTGCCACATCCAGAATGGAATCTACAATCCTTTCTTGGCTAGAGCCTGTTTCCTCGACATCTAGTTTTCTATCGGGAAGGGGGGGTTCAATGGAGGAGCAGTCTCTGAAGTTATTCTCCCCCCTCCCCCCTGCTGCAGTCTAAACTGGAACAGCCCAGATGCAGGGATACCCTATCACTGCAAAAATTTGGTCTCCCTCAGTCCCATGCATGAAAACTATTTTCCTGTCCTTCTCCTGCCCTTCTCCTGTATCACCTCTGCCAATATGCTAATTACTGAAGGTCCATTTAGATTCCTTAGAAACCTCACCTCCAGCAAACATGGTTTATATGGGTAGGCACAAGGCAGGGGTGACAAAATAAGGTGGTTGATTTATCATCATCATCACTTAGACATTGCCCTGTAATGACTTACAACAGGGTAAGGGTTAAGCAAATTAAAATGCATACAATATAACAGGTCAAGGATCACTCCTTCTAAAAGCAAACTCAGGTGGCGAGTGTCACCATGACTGTAACCAAAGGGGACACCTGAAAGACAAGAGGAAAGTATATCGATGTACTTCAGGGAACCCCAAGGTTTGAAGAATGGAAGCTGGAAAAGAAAAGAAAAAATAGAATGGGTGGAGCGGGGCAGTGGACAGAAAAGCTGGCTGAATAGTGGGGAGGGAGGATACACTGCACCCTTTTGTAGCAGCTCCCACTTGTAAAACCTATAAAGGCAGCATAAAAACGAGTGGCAAAGATAAAACTGATGAGACCTGGAGCAGATTCAAAGGCCTGGAAAAATAAAAACGTCTTTGGTGCCAAAATGACATCAAGGTAGGCACCAGGTGAGCCTCTCTGGGGAAGGCATTCCACCCCCTGGGCGCCACCACTGAGAAGGCCCTTGCTCCAATAGCCACCTGCTGCACCCCAGAAGATCTGGTAGATACATATGGAGGGATGGGGATTAGATCGAGGTAGGTACGTGTGGAGACAGGCGATCTTCAGGTGAGCGGGAGGGCAGAATTGGTCTGTAATGCAAGTACAGTCAGTACACACTAGGGGTACTGATGGAGCGGCACCCTTCTTTGCCAGTTGGGGGCTTGGCCTATGCGCTACTATCCTGTTCATATAAACTCACAGTTTGAATGGCTCCTTGGATTGTCCACCGCCGAGGAGACCTCCCAGACCAAGTAAGTTCCCACTGAGGAGACCGTTCTCACCACCGAGAAGGCCACCTTTGCCAAGGAGTTCACCACCAAGCAGCCCGTCTCCACCGAGGGCTCCGCCAAGGGCTCCACCAAGCAGACCACCACTCCCAGCTTCACCGCCATCACCGCTGAGTAGAGCTCCAGTTGTGTTGCCAAGAACACCACCGAGCAGACCACTTCCTCCACCACTGGCAGTACCGAGTAGGCCGCTTTCACCATCACCACCTCCTCCGAGCAAGCCTCCAAGAAGGCCGCCTTTGCCGGAATCGCTGCCTACACCAGGTAGACTCCCATTATGATGAGGACCATCTTTGGCAAGAAGACCTGTGCTCAGGAGGCCTTTTTCTCCAGCAATGCCTGTGCCAAGTAGACCTCCTGTGCCAAGTACATCTTCATTACTGATTCTATTCTCCTTTGCCAGGAAAAATGCTAGTTCCTCTTTCCACCGCTAGCCCAATCCCCAGAATTTTGAACTCAGTTTCCAAGCTGGAGAAAGTGATGCTTAATTTTTTTATTGTTGGGACTTCAGTGGGCAAAAGTCAGCAAAGGTTTGGTGGACCCTCTGTTCCCACTGGAGCTGAGCTGAAATGCAGCGGGGAGGGGAGGGATGGGTAGGCTGACTATTTCCAGCATGTTCATGCCATCTGGAAAAGTAATCTCTTTGTTGTTTATTGATAATCTCCTTCATCTACTATTGTCGCAGAATCCCCTACTTTTTCTCTATTATTTCCGCCTTCCAGAAACCCACAAGCCCCACTAAAAGGGTAACCCAGAGCCCACTTGGTCTCCCCACATTTTCAAGAATCTTCATCTCCTTTCCTGTCATTGGACCCCATCGGTGTCCCTCTATCTCTCTGGCCTTACCCCCCTCCTCCCATGACCAGCCTCCTTCCTTCCAAAGCCATTCTCCATGCCTAGGAAATCCACTGCACTTATCCAAAACATCCTTCTCGCTCTCACCGCAGTCCCTGATGGCTGGGTATCCCAAATCCTGTTTAAACAACTCCCAGACTCCTGTTCAGCTTCCTATATTTGCAAATGTCCCTCCTTCTCTTGTCCAACATTAGACTCCATTTGTGCCCATCTCAGTCCCTGGCCCTGTTCACACAATCACCACAGCCCACTGTGACTTATTTAAGTCACGGTGGGTTGCCGCATGTGCCAGTGGCCATTTTGAATATTCAACCCTCGGCGGGGGTTACCATGGTTTGCTGTGTCATCCAAACCCTGGTGGCATGGCTTGTTGGAGGGGGAAACAACCCTCCAACAACAACCCATGAGCTGTTGTGGGGTTTAATATTCAAAACGACCACCAGCACACACCGCAACCCACCATGGCTTAAATAACCCACAGTGGGCTGTGGTGATTTGTGCAAACCTGGCCCCTGTCTCCCTCCCCCTTCTCTCCACTGCCAGAATCTTCCCCCCCCCCCACAAACATACACACAGACACATCAGTCACACAACCCTCCCTTGCTTATATATATATATATATTTACCATAGTAGTTAAAACTATTTGTCAATATGAATGAATTTTACCTTTATAAATGTGACGTCTGCTGTTAGTTAACACTTTTTATTATAAGCTTTAATTCAATCCTTTGAATGCACATTTTAATTCTTCTCAGTAATTTAATTCTTGGTTAAGTCATCTTTAATCTACGGCTCCCGTTAACCTTAGGTTTTTGGGAGTGCTAATTACTTAAAAGAATGCTTCACATGTCAGGGTCACATGCCAGAAACATGTGTGCAGCCACACTCTGCGTGCTTGGCAACAGTGGGGAGTGAATTGCCATTGGTAAAGTGTTTTTTTTTTTAAGGTTGCAGTTGCAGGGAAGGGTAGCCCTGCAAATGAATTTGGGGCAGAAGGCCCTTCTGTTCAACGCTCTTTGAAACAAAGAGGAGCTGTGCATTTCAATGTGGGTTGAACAGAAGACCTCCTGGGTGAAGAGTGCCTGTGATGGGTCAGATCTACCTGAGACACCCCAAAGAGCATACAAAATCCCTGGCTTAATGTGCCTGCCTTGCCTGACCTTATGGTAAGGCTGCCTTTGTGTGTGAGATCGTACTCACACACCCACCGTGTGGTAGCTGCTGCAGGAAAGCACATGCCAGAAGATGTGCTCATGCGTGGCCAGAAGAGGTGCTCATGAGCAGTCTGCCTGTTTAGCCCTTCCTAAAGTGCATAGTCATGCGCCAAGCAGCCAGCTCCATTTCGCAGTGGGAGGGGATGCAGCTTACTAGTCATGCATAATGCCGCTGCACACGATCCATTAAAAGTTGGGAGGCAGCACTGATGCTTGAGCAGGCCCTGGTGTCATCCGTCTGAGGTTCAACTCACCACCTCCAGGCCTTGCTGGGGCTGAACCGAGCAGACCACCCAATGGAAGCACACTTTGCGATGGAACCAACAAGCCCCAGAAGATGGCGATACGCCATGCCTCCGCCATGGTCAAGGTCTTCACCGTCCTGGTATCTGCTGAACGAGAGTGAGCAAAAGCAGCACGAGTGACCTAGGAGCCACTCCTCTAAAAAGGAAGGGAACGAGCCTGGTGTGGCCTGAACTGCCATTGGTGGCAGGACAGCACGCGAAACCCTTGCCTCCAAACGACTGTCCCTGTGGAATTCACACACAGCATGCTCCCTTTTGAAAGGCAGAGCAAAATACTCATAAGAGATACATGACATAAAAGAAACTGTGGGGTTTGATATGGACAGCAGATATGAACTGATTGATTTGAGATGCAGGTTGGGGGAAAAACTGTTGCTCATGCAGGATGCTTATTTATTGACTCACTTACAGTGCAATCCTACTACTATTAATGTTAAAGAGTAACATTAGAGCAAAGAATGTTAAAGAGAAGGGGTGCCTTTGAGCATGTGCAGAATGCATTTGCCCCACCACCATAGAATCGCCGCAACCTTCACTGCCACTGAATCATTAAAAAAGAGAAAGAAAAAAGCAGACTCTCCATGTTCCTTCCCTTGTACCCAGATTCCCTTCTGAATTCATCTCTCAAACAACATCTCTCAAAGAAAAGAATGTGTCAACAGCAAGAACAAAGAGAATGTTTGGATCAGCTCTGAATTTATATTCACAGTGATTTACTGATTAGCAAAATGCTGATAAAAACACAGGACATCAACCAATTAGAAACATTCAAAACAGAATAAAATATTAAAGTGGGTTGTAAATGCTAACCTAAAAGTGGGAAGAGAAGGTGTCTAAGAGGTCTCCCTAGGGACAGCATGCCTGGCCCTGCCAGCTGGTCCCTCACCCTAGATGTGTGCTTCCTTCTCATCCTGGCTGGCTCCCACGCAGGAATCCTTTATAACCCCATCTAGAACCACCTAGCTCTCACCTGGAGGATTTACGAGTATGTCTGGACCCAGTGGGAGAGAAAGAGAACGAAAAAATGTGTTTGTTGGTGATGGGGCTCCAGCCCCATCCATCACCAGCATGCGGCCCCTAAGAAATTCCCTGCATCTCCCAGTAGGGCTGGGAAAGTGCGCAGTCTGAAACCCTGGTGTATACAATGCCATAGCGAATGGACCAGTATTCTGACTGGATAGAACACAGCTTCCTTCCAGACTAAAAAAATCTGTTTGGATGAGAAATTGGGATATGTATATGGGAACATTTTCAATAGTCTCTGCAAAGTTATCTTTTCATTCTCTTGATTATGAACCAAAGAATGAGATGAAGCATGTCTCAAACTTTCAACCCTGCAGAACAAATGATTCAGGTCATACGACGACGATCCCCCTTTATGACAGTTTGTAGCACAATTAAATGAGATTTTAATTTGCTAGAAGGTCTTTTTCCTTCTCCCTTTGATCAACACGTAGCAGGGCTCAGTGCCAGGCTTCAGTCCTCAGGATTATTGAAAAGGAGAGAAAGCTCAGGATGTGAGCAGCCTTCGATTGGGAATTATGGCAAATAAAATCAAAGGGATTTGCTGGCATCTCTTTCAGAGACACACACAGCATGAGAATTCGCTACAGCCTTTAAAATCTTTTAAGCCTGCCTGCATTTGTGGAGAAGACGTGAAGGTATTTGGTGTAGAAATCAGCACTGACAAACAGAAGGCTTTAAACCGTAAAACAAGAAAACAAAAACCCAACAACAACCTCCATCACAGCTATGGACTGGGTGAGCAGACCCAGGCTTCCGAGATGGTGCAGAAAAGGCAGGTGTGCTGATTTAAGTGGACTGAGAATCAAGTCAACTTTCTGCTAAATTTCCATCAGCAGGATGGATCTTTTCAGCGAACTAGCACACCTATCAGGCTGTCTAGTACTGAACCCAAGTGGTTGGGTGCCAAAATGATTGGGGCCAAAATGGGGCCCCTGAGAAAGAAACCTCTGAAAGGCAGCCAGATGCCAAAATGGAGCAAATTAGTTTTCGATTGCTCCTGAGGGTGGAACCCAAACCCACAGGTTAAAATGGGGCAAAAATCTCTCAGAACCGAGCATGCCCAGCGGCCTCCAGGAGCCAGGTAATATTGTGCGAGTCAGAAAAGAAAAACAGAAAATGGTGGCAGCACAGTGGGGAAGTGAACTGGCCTGCATAAGCTCATGAGTTTCCTGGAGGAGAGCATGGCTACCTACCTACCTACCCAGCTGGCTGGCTGGGACCTTGAATAGAAGCACCGAAGAATATGCTACAAGTTTTTGTTTCAGTTCCCCTTTTTATGTCTTACTACCAGACAAGACAGTAATGTGTGTGAGGGCATGCACACACGTAAATCAAGTTTCTAAAAGTATTTGAAACTCCAAAATGGTAATGTTTGAAAGAAAGGGCATCTACTTGTTATGCCCTAAGAGGAAAAGCAGCCTTGATCAGGGGACCAAAGCTGGGGATGCCACAGTGTGGAACAATGGGCAAAACTTTAAAAACAGGGCCATAAGTCATATGAGTTCTATGGGGTGTGGATTGTAAAGTCTGAGCAGCCCCCCCCCCCATTTCTTTTTTCTGTACAGTGCCTAATACCTATTGGCGTGATGTACATTTTTAGTAGCTCTTGTGTCTGAAATTTCAGTTGGGTTTAATCACAGGGATTCGTACCAAAACCAGCCTCCTATTCAAGCGTGTATCTTTGCTCCAATGCTTCCTTCAGAATATTGTGTGCCTTTAGCTACAATACCCAGAAAGCTGCATCCCCTCATACCCTGATCACCACCTGTCTGAAAGGCTCTGAGTCTGAGATTCTGGACATAATGCTTAAAAAGCCAGATGATGGCACAAAAGGTGTTGAAAGAGATGGGTGATGGGGGGGGGGGCTTTTTAATCACCCCAGACCAGATAGATGATCTAAAATCTTCCCTCATTTTCACCAGCATATCTAACAGGCAGTTAGTTTATTTTTTAAAAAAATTAAGTAGGCAAAAGAAAACAACTCATGCTTGGCATTTAAAAGCTTCATCACATATGTGCCCCCACTTTAAAAATACCATTAAAAATACCAGCACATTCATCTGTGTGTAGCAGGGAAGCTTGTGAATCAGCACAGTAGCTCCATATTAACACGCACATTTGTAAAATCGTATTTTATGAAAATGTGACTTAAAGAGCTGAAAATTCAAATGCTGTCATGATCAAAGCTAACAAACTCCTGATCAAAGCTGAAACAGCCTTTTTCATCTGCTCTCTCTTTGGAATGCTCCAAAAACTGTTTTTTAGTACTCTGACTTTTTGACTGTTTATTTTATTTTAGCTTTTGTTTTTGCAGCACACAGGTTTAAACCATCGCAGCCTCCACGACTCTGAAAGGCAAAGCAAACGACCAAGGGCACTGCCGCGTTGCCCCATTAGACCTTCAGAGCTGGCTTGAATATAAATTTCCCCCACGGATTCAATTTAGATATTCCAGAGCAAACTGCCATTTGCTCCCTTACGTGCCCGTTCAGAGCAAAATGCTGCTTAGCAGAGGGGGAAGAAGAGTTTTACGGCTCTTACCTGGGATGCTTTGAAGTTTGCAAACAGATCTCCAGGGCTCTCTTATCTCTTGCTGCTGTGGCACACGAGACCTTATATATCCAAGCCCAAGGGCAGGTGGAAGGCAAATAAGAGGGTTCAAAAGGATGACACTTGGAAGGATCGCCCCTGGTCCCTCAGGAGGAGCAAAATGCAGCTTCTACACCTCCACATTCCATGGCCAGCTAGCCCTAAATTAGCAACAGCAGAGTAACATGGACTCGTGAGTATGGGTGTGAGTATGGGTGTGCGTGGCGGGGAATTTTTCATCAGCCCGCTGCCATTAGCGGAAGCCTGGCCTGCAGAAGGGTAGCGGGTGAAGCTGCTGTATCTCCACCTTCAGAAACCCATTGGCCCACATCTCCCAAACAGACACACATTCGATCCAATGCAGGTATTCGCAGGACCAGAGCTCTGCAGCCCCTCCAAGCCCCACTGTGTTGGGAGAATGTGATCGGAGTGTGGATTCAGACTCCCAGGGGCCGAGTGGCAGCGATGGCTGGGAGTCCATGGTCTCAAAGACCACTCATCATTGGACCACCTGCCAAAGCAAACGGAAGGCCCCTGTGGCTGTGGGTCCT
Source organism: Heloderma suspectum (assembly GCF_057233095.1). NCBI lineage: Eukaryota > Metazoa > Chordata > Lepidosauria > Squamata > Helodermatidae > Heloderma > Heloderma suspectum. The sequence goes on along the minus strand of NC_139461.1, from coordinate 313,190,784 downwards.
GCACTATCTAGAGGCACTCTGGGACGCCTCTGTCACCCTGGCCTTTACTTCCTGGAGGTATGGAGTAGCCACTCTGGGGAGGGGAGGCCCCGTGGATCTTGTTGACCCGGTGAATCTGGCAACAGCACTCAGCCGAGGCACCTGAATGCTCAGCACCACCACTGCAGCTCAGGAGGGAGGGAGCTGAGTCCTGCCCTCTGGTGCCCACCAGCACCACCACTGTGGATGGCCAGAGGGCAGTAGGGTGCTGCCCGGCTCAGCAGGGGTCGGGTGACACAGTGAAGCCAATAGGGTTCCACCTGGTCCTATATAGTTCCTGCCTCTGGCCTGGCTTCTCCTGCTGGGCGACTTGTTTCTGAGGGCCAAAGGAGGCGTGATGCTGAATGCGCCTTTACATTTATGGTGCACCGTGTACATGCACACGCACACACAGCAGCTGTGGGGGAGGAGTTGATAACTGCAGAGATTGCGGCAGGCAGGGAGGGAGAGTTTAACCCTTTCTTCCATTGCTGCGGTTCTGCCAAAAACTACTTTTCTGAAGCTGCTATGGGCGTTTGGAGGAAAGCTCTTGCTTTCCTCCCCCTCTGCTGTGATCCCGGTCATTACCAGCCCCCAACAGCAGATGCCGCTTGCATGTCAAGACACGTGCGCACAGCCACGTCTATTTTGGCCCTCCAAGGGGCCCTCCCCAGTCACTTCTTACCCCCTTAGCGCCTTGAGCACCACTTGGTGGGAAAGTGAGATGCAGAATTCACACATAAACAAGCAAGCTGCTTACCAACCCCCTGCTTTTGAGCTCAACTATCAGCTCCTCTTGAGACTACCAGCTCGTACACTCTGAACCCAGATTTGGGATGCGTAAGGAGAATCAGAAGATCTGTTGCCTCGGAGGAATCAAAATCCCCAACCAGTCCCACCTCATCACTTGCAGGAGAAATCTGGCTCTGTGCTCCTTTCATCAACATCAACTCAGACTTATTCCCTCTGCGAACAAGCAGCAGAATGGCAGATCGCACTGCGGGTACGTGCAAAGAGATGTATGTGGGAGATTTAAAAACAAAACAGAACACCCGCACACTCGTATTCATGAATTTCATTTGGTCTGCAGTTTTAAGCAAACTGGCCTAATTTACACTTCCTGGGCTTGACTGCACATCAGCAGTTGGTATCCTTTGGACTTCTACACTTCTCTGAATTTTGCAGTTCAGTTCTCAGCTCAAAAACCTTGTGTAAAAATGCATATATTAGAGAACATTGTGTACAAAAATGCATATATTAGGGAACGTTGTGTGCAATTATGCATGGTGTTGGATAACTAGAGCCCAACAGGGTCACCCCATGAAGCGGATTGGTGGGGGATTCAGGACCGACAAAAGGAAGGCCTTCCTCACACAGCGCACGGTTAAGCTATGGAATTCGCTACCACCACAAGACGTAGTGATGGCCACCAGCATGAACGGCTTTAGAAGGGGGTTAATCAAATTCATGGAGGATGAAGCTATCCATGGCTATCAAGAGACCACCTTCTCTTGTATAGGCCACCCTGGTCTCTACTTCCTGAGGGAGAGGGCTTGCCGACTAATGGAGCTCATTTGGGTTATTTTAATGTGACATGTTATCATTTTATTACTGTCTAACTGTTTTATTGATTGGATTGTTTGTATTTTATTATGATTCTACTTTGTGAACAGCTTTGTGTTTGTTCGTTTTTTAAAATGAAAAGCGGCTCAGAAATGTTCTGAAATAAATAGTCATGATGGCTATATTGCTGTTGTTGTTGTTATTATTGTTTCCTGCCCTTTTCCCAATAGTGGGACTCAAGGCGGCTTTACAACATTAAAAACTTGTACAGTTAAAACCTATAAATAGAAATATACAAAAGTTAAAAATATAAATCATCAATAATATTAAAATTATATAAAATATCAAAATTTTAAAAGACAACAAGAAATATAAACCATGGTATCCATCCATCATATTCTCACAGGTCCAGACTAGCTATTCCCAAAGGCCTGTCAGAACAAAAAAGTTTTTAAAGCATACCAAGAAGGGCGCCACTCTTGCCTCCCTGAGAAGGGAGTTCCAGAGCCTTGGGGCAGCCACCAAGAAGGCTCTCTCCCGCGTTCCCACCAGGCGAGACTGTGATGGTGGCGGGACCGCGAGACGGGCCTCCCCTGAAGATCTTAGGGCACGAGAAGGCTCATAGGGGAGAATATGGTCTTTCAGATAACCTGGACCCGAGCCGTAAAGGGCTTTGTAGGTCATGACCAGCACTTTGAATTGTGCCCGGAAACAGACTGGGAGCCAGTGAAGCTGTTTTAGCAGGGGAGTTGTATGCTCCCTGTAGCCAGCCCCAGTCAACACTCTGGCAGCAGCTCTTTGAACCAGCTGAAGTTTCCGAACACTCTTTGGAGGCAGCCTCAGGTAGCGCGTGTTAATCCAAACGGGATGTAACTAAGGCACACTACCTCTCGTATCAGCAGCAGTATGCCTCTGCATGGCAGTTACCGGAGGACATGAGCAAGAAGGTGCTGTTGCATTCAGGTCCTGCTTACAAGCTCCCCATTGGGGCATGTGGTTGGCCCTGTCAGAGACGGGATGCTGGGCTGGATGGGCTCTTGGCCTTCCATTCTTATGGTGAGGCCCAACAGTGCCACAGGAGCACTGAGTGTGCTTTGCCACGTGCAGGGATTCAGCGGAGCAGAGATGGGGCTCTTTGACGGGCCAGTCAGCATGGGAAGCCTTGCCTCAAACCTCTCAGCTATCTCAGTGCATAGCAGTACTAACACTAAATACCATACTGAAATAAAACATCACAGGGTGGCAAACGCTGCTGCAAAAAATTCTGTGAATATTTAGCCAACATTCAGAGAATATCTTCAGAAGATCATTCAGCATCCAAATTTGCAATGGAGAAATTCTAGGCATACATGAGGGAGCAAAGTCATTTCAGTTCTCTAGTTCAGCCTTCCTCAACCTGGTGCCCTACGGATGTGTTGGACTACAGACTCAGTCATCCCCAGCCAACGTGGCCAAAGGTTAGGATGGCACTGTAATCCAATCTGGGGACTCAAAAGCTGGGAAAGTCTGATCTGAACTGACTGGCAGCCATTCTCCAGGGGTTCAGTCTTTGCCAACCCTACCTGGAGTCGAGCTGGGTCAGTTTCTTAGGATCTTGTTTTCAGTTCCTGAGACTAACGCTGAGCTGAACCCCACTTACCATTTCTGCAAAGCTCTCCCTTCCCCCACAAAAGAGGCATGTGTTTTTCTGCCTCTCTGGGGGCACAGCAGAATTTTGGGAAAATTTGTAACTTTTAAAAAAGAAATCTTTGTGCAGTGCCCTGCAGCCACCCACCCCAAATAGCACACTTCCTGGAATGCCCCAAGGGGTGTGTGGTTTTTTTTTTTTTCCTTTTCAAAGTTAAAAGGAGTTCCTTTTATTCCAGGATGTTCAGTACCAGGGAAGCTGGCTGTGTAGTATTGCACGAGGATTTAAAAAAAATCAAGGAAGGTCACCCCGAAATGTCCCTGAAATTCTCCCCTCTCCCAAATTGTTCAGGGATGGCTTGTTTTTTTGTCCCCCGCAGCCTGCAAATGGCCAAAGAAGCATTGACCTAGCTTTTTGGAACAGGACTATTCTGAACTGTTGGAGAATATTTGGCAAAATATCCCCCCCACATGCACACAGCCACACACACATTTTGCCACCTGCGATTAGGGCAGGGGATTTTGGGTGTAGCTACAGACCCAGCTTTAAGATTTTAAATATTATTTTAATACTGTTGATGGAAGAAACAAGCTTGGAGCCTCCTCCTTCTAATCCTCCTCTCCTAGCCCAGTGTTTCCTTCATCCATCACTAAGAACTATCAATGGAATTTCATTTAGTATTAATGAAGCTACATTCCTCAGAAGATGTTTTTTTCTTCAAGGCGCCACCAAATTGTGGGAGAACTCCATCACCATCTCTGGAGAAAATTTGGCACCCCCCCCCACACTGCCATTTCACTGCCTGCAAAGGGGGGGGGGGTTAGGAGGTGATTTTTGTTCAGCCTTTGGCTTCAAGGGGCTAAACCTGGGACCTTTTGCATGAAAAACATGCGCTCCACGGCTCTTTCCTCAGTGCAGATCTGCCTTTCTTTGGACAAAAACTAGACGTGGAGCCTGAATTAGGGCATACTATGAGACCAAGCAGGGCTGCACCCCCCACTCATTTTATTTTTACTGGCAAATGGTCCAAAAATGTGCTAGTCCACCCACCCTCTTAGCAAAAGGACTTGACACCACTTCATAGGCTGGTTGCAGCAGTGTAGTGGTGGCGAGTTGCACCGGGGCGTCACTCTGGCACTTTTTTTGAAGCCAGCCCCCAGCCGGGTCGCAGTCTGCTAGAGAAGGAGGAGGGAGCAGAGGGAGTGCGGGCGGCTGCCTCTTGGCTGCTGGCCAGACAATGGGAGCGAGTGAGCAAGAGAGGGAGCCCGTGGGAGCTCTGCAGCCGCCTCTCGCCCCCCTTCTCCCCCCCAGCTCTTGGCTTCTCCACCTGTCCCTGCTCCATTCTTGCGTGCCCAGTGCTGCCCTCGTCTCCTGCAACACCGGCCACCCGTTCAGGGCTGCTGCTGGCCACGGCAGCAGCAGGAGGGGGGGGGGGTGCTGACACCATTATTTACTTATGGGGCAGGGCAGGTGGCTGGTTTGTGCCAGTTTTTGGGATTTATCACACAACCCTATGCATGTTTACTCAGAAGCCAGTCCCACTATGTTCAGTTGCCAATTGGGCATTCTCCCAGGTAAGTGTGCCTAGGACTGCAGCCTTAGCTGCCTTCCGAAGATCTCCGTACATTTAATTCGAAATAAACACCCATTGGAGCGCACTGTTAATTCTTGAACATTAATTTCTGCAGCCAGCAGAAATGCCAAATGCAACCTGCTCTGACTGTCAGCTACACTTTTTGGTACAAGGTTGGCATGTACCTGGGCAAACAAGCCCTGGCGGAGGGGAGGGAAACAGAAAAAAATCAGTTGCGGGGAGGGGAGAAAGAAGGTGTGTGTGTGTGTTCCAATCCAGCTGGGTGTGTGGTCGTTTCTGTTGCGGGAGGGGGGAGATATAATGAAGGAGCTTAGGGAAGGCTGATGGGTAACATTGGGTCACTAAGGGAGTGTGCAAGGGGCTGTTTCAATGAGAAGGGGTCTGCCCGTGAGGGCTGAGTTGAGAGGGTGAAGCTTCCATACAGTATCATATTTCGAAAACCTAAAATGTTTGTGTGTGAGTGAGTGAGTCTGGATCCCAGTTGAAGGCCGTATATCGTACGAGGTTGTACAATCCTAGGCTGTGACTGTCACCACGGGACCCTGCACCTCTGGATTTGCCACTGCACTAGTGGCTGGTTGTAGTAAGATCTTTCAGGTCGGCAAGAGGAGCTTCTCTTTGTTTGCTTCTTACTTGCTTCCCCTCCATGCCACAGCCCTGTCTTTTCCAAAATGCAAACTTTTGCCTGAATTAATTTCGTCTTAAACCAACGACCTGGTTTTAAAAGAGTCATAACCCAACTTTGTTCCAACAGACAATTAATTCAATCAAACAAATTAAATGAGGTGCAAAGTCTTATCACAAGTTCCAGAGGACATGAACATCGATTCAAAATATTTGTTTTTTTAAAAGTACTAATTTAATACATTTTTTAGACAAACCAGCAAACCAGCCCTTCCCGTTCGGCACATGCACACCAAAGAGAGCGTCAGAGAGCAGGAGTGCCCTCGTGTGGCTTGCCGGGGGAAGGCCAGTGCGGTGTGCTATGTCTCAGGCTTCCTCAACCTTCTGGATGTGTTGGACTGCAACTCCCATCGTCCTCAGTTCCCTGTGTCCAGCGACCATGCTAGCTGGGGATGATGGGTGCTGTAGTCTAACACATCTGCAGAACTTTTTCCCCCCTATTGGACAAAGAGGCCGGTGAGTGGGTGGGGGGAACTCTCATGGCTCCCCCCTGGCGACCACATGAGCAATCACAAGGCGGTCAAGACAATCCTGATGGAAACATTCCAGCGTTACCTAAAGGTTGTCGTGTCCATCTTTCAAAGATCGCCATCTCTGCCCTCTCCAAGACGAAAACCTAAGCCAGACTCAGTTTTGAGGCTTAATTCTTGGGGGGAAGTGTGTTTCTGTTGCTTCTCTTCCAGCTCCACCCAGGTTCCGTCATGTCACGGAATGGCCACAGGTTGCTGAGAGGGAAGGATCAGACCTGGAATGCTGCAGAGTGGTGTGGCTGCTCTGAGGAAAAGGGGCCTTACTTGGACAGGTGGGGACATGTCACGCAGGGAGGGACTTGGAGCAGGCAACACCGCATGCGGCAGTGAGGCTTAGGGGGACTGGGGCTGCACTAAGGCTGGGTGAGGGAGAGAAGGGCCTGGTAAGCCTCAGAAGAAGACAGGTCAGGGAGACCCTCACCCAGGACCTAAGCTGCGTGTGCTGTTAGAGGGAAGCGGTGTGCAGAGGGAAGGGGGGCTCAATTTCACATATTCATTCCAGTTAACCGAGTGGTTTTTGGCTGAGCATCTCCGCTTAACGTTTATATCTTTACAAAGTACTGATCAGCCAACAAAATATTGCTGCAGCCGTCTTCGAGACAGGCTTAGGGGCACGTGGAAAGTGCAGAACTGGGCTCTTGGGTTCATGATGCAGCGTTAGTGTGCAAGATACCATAATGGTCGATCCTGGTCTGCTGAGCTTGTGCCTCGTTGTCATGACAAACAAGGACGATAGTCTATGACAGCAAGCCGAAGGTGATCTAGGGGGTGTGCTATTCATTTCACCCCCTCCACACACTAGTGCATGTGCAGAAATGTCAGTGCAGTTCCTTAGGTGGCTCAAAATGGCTACGTGTGATCTCAGAACTGAAAATTGCAGGGAGCTGGACCCATTTTTCACTTTTCGCGAGGCAGCCATTGGCCTCCACCTGACCTGCAGTGGCGTGTGTATTTTATGAGTGCCACAACAACCCACAGCTGCTATAAAGAAGATCCTGGAAAAAAGAATTTAAATGATTGAGGGGCTCAGCTCATTAAGGGCCAGATCTGAGGTGAGACGCATGAAGGGAGAGAAGCTGCACGTTTAGTGCATCACGAGTGTATGAAATCAGATGGAGAGACTGGACTTGTAAGCACAGACTGTGCTAGTCCCTGTGCACTGTGTAGAATGGCAGGAACCACGGTAGGCGGAACCTCGGGTCGGGTCAGTCTGTGCTCATGGCTTAGTCAAGCAGTCACCTGCGGGAGGGTTCTGAGACCCCCCTCTCGTTTCTCAGTGGCCATGTGGCCATGGGCACCTGGCGCCTGAGTTTGCTATTAGAAGGGGTGATAATAAGAACAGAAGATGCTGCCTTATGCCAGCTCAGGCTATTAGTCCATCTGCTCTGACTGGCAGTGGCTCTCCAGGGTCTCGCACAGAGGGCAAGGGACTTCCCATCACCTGCTACTCGATCCTTTTATCTGGAGAGGCCAAAGAGGGATTGCTGGGCCTTCTGCATGCAAAGCAGGCGTGCTCCCTCTGCACTGTGGTCTTCTGCCAGGGAATTTACTTGCAGGCCATCTTGAACAGCTTCAGCTACTAGTTGCTCTAGATCAAGGTGGTTTGGGGGCAGATGCCTAAGCGCCACTTCGAAACAACTTCGAGAGCTGCACCCGAAGAATCCTGGTGTGGAAAGGAGGCGATGCTGCCCAAAAGCAACACTCAGAACGCACTTGGCTGGATGTGAGGAGTTCCTCTTTGGAATCTTCTGCCCCATGCAAGGCTTGATCCTTGCTCCGGTCAGCATATCAAGATTGTCAGGCAGTGCTGAACCAGAGAGAACTTCGTTCCCAGACTTAGAGTGCCTGCATGTTTTGCATGGGAATGATAGCAGTGTCAGGCATCCATGTGGATTTGCCCCAAGGTGGCTTTCAGCCTCTCCTCCCATTGCCTAATTCTGTGTGGGACCAGGCAGGGCATGGGCTGGGCCTCCCCTTTGGCACATCCATTCTTCAAGCATGTGGATTTGCACTTGCCCAGATGATGTGGAGTGGGCCAGGGAAGCTCAGTGCATTTTATTTATTTATTTATTTATTTATTCTTTCATTTCATTTCATTTCATTTCTATACCACCCAATAGCCGAAGCTCTCTGGGCAGTTCACAAAACTTAAAGCCAAACAACACACAATAAAACAATTTAAAATATATAGAACATTAAAACCACAATATAACAATACAAGCACAATAAAACCTAGCAGCAGTGCAGGAGATTAAAATACAGATTTAAAACAGCAAAGCTAAAATTTAGAAAGCTAAAATGCTAAAATGCCTGGGAAAATAAAAAGGTCTTCACCTGGCACCGAAAGGAATACAATGTATGTGCCAGGCGAACCTCACTAGGGAGCTCATTCCAGAGCCGGGGTGCCACAGCAGAAAAAGCCCTCCTCCTAGTAGGCATCCGCCTCACTTCCTTTGGCAGGGGCTCATGGAGAAGGGCCACTGAGGATGATCTCAAGGTCCGGGCAGGCACATATGGGAGGAGGCGATCCTTCAGGTAACCTGGCCCCAAGCCGTTAAGGGCTTTGAATGTTAACACCAGCACTTTGAATCGGGCCCGGACATGGACTGGCAGCCAGTGCAGCTGGAAAAGTACTGGCGTAATATGAGCTCGCAGGCCAGTCCCTGTTAACAATCCTGCTGCCCTATTTTGGACCAGCTGAAGCTTCCGGACCGTTTTCAAAGGCAGCCCCACGTATAACGCATTGCAGTAATCCAGACGAGAAGTTATCAGAGCATGGATAACTGTAGCAAGGCTATCGCTGTCCAGATAAGGGCGTAGTTGGTATATCAGCCTAAGCTGATAAAAAGTGCTCCGTGCCACTGAGTTCACCTGTGCCTCAAGTGACAGTTCTGGATCCAAGAGCACCCCCAAACTACGAACCTGATCCTTTAGGGGGAGTGCAACCCCCTCCAGAACAGGCTGAATATCACCTAGCCTGATGGGAGGAACATCGCTATAGGAGGAACCCATGATGTGTTACTTGAGTGGGTGGAAGGAGGGAAAGTTCTAGGGGAACACCAGCAGAGTGAACTAAAATGTGAGACAGCAGCCGTTTTTCATTGCAGAGTGGTTGCTTTCTTTCACACCCTGCCCCGGTGGCATAGAGTGGCCAGGCCTCCTCTTCTACGGAGGACAGCCCTCTGCCTCTGCCAGGGGACTGTCTCCTGTGCTGAAGCTGTCCTACCTCTGGAGGGCTGCCCAGTCCACGTCTGGCTTAAAGATCAAGAACCATCATAAGGGAGAGTTAAGGGGCCTTGAAGCTGCCCATCAGCAGCAGACTGAGCAAGGCACACAGGTCACCGGGTCACAGTCTTCCACGCTGTGGTGAGATGCACTGCATTTATATTTAAATTATTAAAATTACTTCCAAATTTGTATTTATACAAATATATGAACTTTATGCAAATTGGTATCCTCTATTGTCCTCTTCCCCTCCATGGATCACTGCCTTGTTGTGGCGAAGGGGCTTGCGTAACTCAGTGAAGCCATAAGCTGTGCCGTGCAGGGCCACCCAAGACGGACAGGTCATGGCGGGGAGTTCTGACAAAATGTGGTCCACTGGAGAAGGAAATGGCAACCCACTCCAGTATTCTTGCCAAGAAAACCCCATGGAACGCATCACAAGGCTAAAAGAGATGACGCCGGAAGATGAGCCCCTCAGGTCGGAAGGTGTCCAATATGCTACTGGGGAAGAGCAGAGGGTATTTCCAAGTAGCGCCAGAAAGAGTGAAGCGGCTGGGCCAAAGCTGAAACACCACTCAGCTGTGGATGTGTCTGGTGGTGAAAAGAAAATCCGATGCTGTAAAGAACAATATTGTTTAGGAACCTGGAATGTCAGATCAATGAATCAAGGTAAGCTGGAGGTGGTCAAACATGAGATGGCAAGATTGAACATCGATATCTTGGGAATCAGCAAACTAAAATGGACAAGCATGGGCGAATTTAATTCAGGTGACCATCATATCTACTACTGTGGGCAAGAATCCCTTAGAAGAAATGGAGTAGCACTCATAGTCAACAAAAGGGTGGGAAAAGCAGTACTGGGGTACAATCTCAAAAACGATAGAATGATCTCAGTATGAATCCGAGGCAAACCATTCAACATCACAGTAATTCAAGTCTCTGCCCCAACCACTGATGCCGAAGAAGCTGAGGTTGATCGGTTCTGTGAAGACCTACAACACCTTCTAGAACTAACACCCAAAAAAGACGTCTTCTTCATCACAGGGGATTGGAATGCTAAAGTAGGAAGTCAAGAAATCACCGGGATAACAGGCAAGCATGGCCTTGGTGTACAAAATGAAGCAGGACAAAGGCTAATAGAGTTTTGCCAAGAGAACACGCTGATCATAGCAAACACGCTTTTCCAACAGCACAAGAGGCGACTCCACACATGGACATCACCAGATGGTCAATATTGAAATCAGATTGATTATGTCCTTTGCAGCCAAAGATGGAGAAGCTCCATAGTCAGTAAAAACAAGACCTGGATCTGACTGTGACTCAGGTCATGAGCTTGTTGTTGCAAAATTTCGGCTTAAATTGAAGAACGTAGGGAAAACCACTAAACCATTCAGGTATGACCTAAATCATATCCCTTATGAATATACAGTGGAGGTGAGGAATAGATTTTAAGGGATTAGACCTGATAGACAGAGTGCCTGAGGAACTATGGACAGAGGTCCGTAACATTGTTCAGGAGGCAGCAACTCAATCCATCCCAAAGAAAAAGAAATGCAAGAAAGCCAAGTGGCTGTCTGATGAGGCTTTACAAGTAGCTGAGGAAAGAAGGGAAGCAAAAAGCAAGGGAGAAAGGGGAAGATATACCCAATTGAATGCAGAGTTCCACAGAATAGCAAGGAGAGACAAGAAGGCCTTCTTAAATGAACAATGCAAAGAAATCAAGGAAAACAACAGAATGGGAAAGACTAGAGATCTCTTCAAGAAAATCGGAGATCTCAAGGGAATGTTTTGTGCAAAGATGGGCATGATAAAGGACAAAGAAGGCAGGGACCTAACAGAAGCAGATGAGATTAAGAAGAGGTGGAAAGGATACACAGAAGAACTATACAGGAAAGATCTGAATGTCCCTGATAGCCATGTTAGTGCGGTCACTGAACTTGAGCTGGACATCCTCGAGAGTGAAGTCAAGTGGGCCTTAGGAAGCATTACTAACAACAAAGCTAGCGGAGATGACAGTATTCCAGCGGAGCTATTTAAAATCCTAAAAGATGATGCTGTTAAAGTGCTGCATTCAATATGCCAACAAATCTGAAACACTCAACAGTGGCCACAAGACTGGAAAAGGTCAGTTTACATTCCAATTCCAAAGAAGGGCAACGCCAAAGAGTGTTCAAACTACCGTACAATTGCGCTCATTTCACATGCCAGCAAGGTGATGCTCAAAATCCTACAAGCTAGGCTTCAGCAGTATGCGAACCGAGAACTACCGGAAGTACAAGCTGGGTTTCGAAGAGGCAGAGGAACTAGAGATCAAATCGCCAACATTCGCTGCATCATGGAGAAAGCAAGAGAATTCCAGAGAAATGTCTATTTCTGCTTCATTGACTACGCTAAAGCCTTTGATTGTGTGGATCACAACAAACTGCGGCAAATTCTTAAAGTGATGAGAGTACCAGACCACCTTACCTGTCTCCTGAGAAACCTGTACGAGGGTCAAGAAGCAACAGTAAGAACCAGAGATGGAACAACCGATTGGTTCAAAACTGGGAAAGGAGTACGACAAGGCTGCATATTGTCACCCTGCTTATTTAACTTATATGCAGAGTACATCATGAGAAACGCAGGGTTGGATGAATCACAGGTCGGAATTAAGATTGCCGGGAGAATTATCAACAACCTCATGGCAGAAAGCGAAGAGGATCTAAAGAGCCTCTTGTTGAGGGTGAAAGAGGAGAGTGCAAAACTGGTCTGAAACTCAACATTACAAAAACGAAGATTATGGCATCTGGCCCCATCACTTCCTGGCATATAGAAGGGGAAGAAATGGAAGCAGTGACAGATTTTATTTTCTTGGGCTCCAAGATCACGGCAGATGGTGACTGTAGCCATGAAATTAAAAGACACTTGCTCCTTGGGAGGAAAGCTATGGCCAACCTAGACAGCATAGTAAGAAGCAGAGACATCACCTTGCCGATAAAGGTCCGTCTAATCAAATCTATGGTTTTCCCCGTAGTAATGTATGGCTGTGAGAGCTGGACTATAAGGAAGGCTGAGCCGAAGAATTGATGCTTTCGAACTGTGGTGCTGGAGAAGACTCTTACGAGTCCCCTGGACTGCAAGGAGGTCAAATCAGTCCATCCTAAAGGAAATCGACCCTGACTGCGCATTGGAAGGACAGATACGCTCCGGGAGAGAGCGCAGGACAGGAAGGCCTGGCGTGCTATGGTCCGTGGGGTCACGAAGAGCCGGACATGACTTAACGACTGAACAACAACAAGCCTGTGTAGAGAATCCACTAATGCCAAGGGGCATGTGGAATATGGTTTTCCAGTGCCACTTGACTCAATGGATTCAGCTGGGAGAGCTTGCAAACTGCATTCCCCATGGCCTCCAGAGGCCCATAAGTGTCCTTTGCCTTAAACTTGGTAATACTGGAGCATCCAGGCTGTAAAGATAAAGTCTCTGCTACTGCTGCCTGCCCTGCTAATCTCAGCCCTTTCTACCTGTCCTTGTGGCCACCAATTCCCCTCCTTTCATAAGGCTATATTTGGGGGAAGTGGAGGAACCAGCAGTGAGATCTCCCGGGCTTGTCTGCTTCAAGAGAACCCCCTCCCTCTCCCCTCCCCAAAGGAAAAGAAAGCCAGATTTTTCCAAGCATTTCTGAAGAATCCCAAGAAATGCCAAGCCAGCAATGTATTGGGCTGGTGGGAGCTCACCTCTCACGACTCAAAGCCTGATCCCAAAATGTCAGTTCTGTGAGATAGCTGAATTCGCCTAAAATCTCCCAAACCTTAGACATTTTCCTGCGTCACTACAAGCAATTTTTGCACAACAAAGGGACAGCAGCCCTGCAATTGAGCATTCTCCTTGGGTCCAGTACCAAGGCATTACACAGTCCCAAGGACAGGCAAAAGCGCAAGGTGTGGCTTTGATTTGTGTCTCTACACCTGAGCTCCATCAGGAGCTCTGATCGGCCCGTTGATCGTCTTCTCAACAGACATAATACACATTCATTCATTCATTCATTCATTCCTCCTCCTCCGCCTTCTCCTCTCTTAACTACCAGATGTTTTTTGCAGCCAAATCTAACGAGACTCAAGTCACTCCAAATGCAGTGGAAGCAGAAATGTTTATTAAAAAGGATAAGACAAGAAATGCGATGTGTGTGTGCGTGTGCGCGTGCATGTGCACATGTGCAGGAATCTGCAGGCCCACCCTCTGGAAAGTCACAAAGCGACAGTGAAGCTTACTGCACACAGAAAATGCCACAGCTGAATCAATTATGGGAAACAAACTCCTGTCTGAATCAACCTGCAGCTGAAATCAGGTTTGTGTTTGCCTGGAAGGAGCAAGGCTCACTTCCAATATATTCAGTCTGGAGGGCGATGTGGTGGAGGATGGTGCTCCAGACGCTTTCTCCTTGTGCTCCACTTTGCACCTCTTCAATGACTCATGCAGACAACACAAGCAGATCCTGACAAAAAAAAGGAGAAAGAACCAGGAGGGCTTCATTCAGGAGCTTTAGTCTCTATTTCTTTGACAATCCAGTTTTGCCTGGCACCCATGTCAGTGTAGTCCCACAACACGGCCCACTCGTCTCATGATGTTCCAGCATGTTCAAAAGGCATGTCACTGAGAAAGCGGCTCTGGGACTGAGATCTTGGGATACTCGTGCCTTAGATTAAACCCTCACTGCTTTGAAGAGCCCTACCTAGTAATGTCCATATAACTTTTAATGGTGCAAGCGCAACAAATGTCAAAAAAATTGTGCCTAACTACAGAGGAGTGGATTTTATTTATTTTATGAAAATATGTGTTTAGAGCATTGAAGTTACTGCGTTGGATCCAAACTTACTCATGCTTAGAGCAGACCTGCTGAAATCAATGGGAATTAAGTTAGGCATGACTAACTTGTCCCATTGATTTCAATGGGTCTTCTTTGAGTAAAGCTAAGTCTGGATCTGGCTTACTGCTTTTGATCACACAATTGTGCTAATGCACCAATGCCGAACAGCCCCATTCCAGTCAGATCTTCCAGGCATGAGGACTCCGGACATGTGCATACACTGTCCCTTAATTCCTCTCTCAGTTCCTAAAGTCTCTGTGCCCAACGTGCTTTTTTAATTCCATTTTCCAAACTCAGCTCTGGCAACAGAAGAGAAAAGACTGGTTCACACATGTATATGCAACCCTCCACACGCGATTACTGCACGCTTGATGACTGAAAATGGAAGCCCCTTTTGGACCAACAGTGAATGTGAGGAAGGAAGGAAGGAAGGAAGGAAGGAAATGGGACCACACATGTGATCTTGCTCCCTCCTGGGCATTCACTGAATGTTTGAAATGAGCTTGAACTTGTGAACTGATACCACTGAATTGCATTCCATTTGACGTGATATGACAGCCCTGTCAGCAGTGTAAGCCTGCAATTGCCCCTTGACACATGTGTGTCGTCATCACTTGATTACCTCTAAAACCATTGATTGCTTTTCTGCCAAAAAGCACTCGTGGGAATGCACAGCTATAAAGCAACGGTGGAGTCATTAAATGGCAAATGTTTCTGTGTGAGCCAGCTTGAAGCTGCAGTGACATAGGTTGTGCGAGTGAATACCGTACGTTCAGACTTGGGGCACTTACTTCAATGACATCAATATCAGCGTTGTTGAAGTCTATGTTCAGCAGCTTGGGGAGGGGGACGCCCCCGCCTAACACAGCTGTGGTCAGAAAGAAAATAGGATTAATCTTCTGGCTTCAAGAGGAAACTGTTTCCAGAAGGGTAGCTGTGTTAGTCTGTTGCAGTAAAAACAACAGTGAGCCTTGCCGTACCTTAAAGACTAACAGGTTTATCCCGGCACGGTCCACTTCATCAGATGCATGAAGTGTTAATCTTAAACTGGCATATACACATGCTAGGCAGTGGATTTGGGGTTGGGGTTGGGAGATGTAACTGGATAATTTCCCCCCTTATTTATTTTATTTATTTCATTTCTATACCGCCCAATAGCCGAAGCTCTCCAGGCGGCTCACAAAAATTAAAGCCAAACAGCACACAATAAAACAATATAAAACATATAGAACATTAAAACCACAGTAAACAGTACAAACAGAATAAAACCAGAATAAAACCTAGCAGCAGTGCAGGAGATTAAAATACAGATTTAAATCAGCAAAGCTAAAAGTCTAGAAAGCTAAAATGCTAAAATGCCTGGGAAAATAAAAAGGTCTTCACCTGGCGCCGGAAAGAATACAGTGTAGGCGCCAGGCGAACCTCACTAGGGAGCTCATTCCACAGCCGGGGTGCCACAGCAGAAAACGTCCTCCTTCCAGTAGCCACCCACCTCCCTTCTTTTGGCAGGGGCTCACGGAGAAGGGCCGCTGAGGATGATCTTAAGGTCTGGGCAGGCACATATGGGAGGAGGCGATCCTTCAGATAACTTGGCCCCAAGCCGTTAAGGGCTTTGAATGTTAATACCAGCACTTTGAGTCGGGCCCGGAAATGGACTGGCAGCCAGTGCAGCTGAAAAGGTACTGGTGCAATATGAGCTCGCAGGCCAGTCCCTGTTAACAATCTTGCTACCCTATTTTGGACCAGCTGAAGTTTCCAGACCCATGTATCTCTTGTTTTCAAAGTTTTCAAAGGCAGCCCCACGTATCTCTTGTTCTGGTCTCTGCCACCCAATTTTGCCCAAAGCAAAACCAATCTTGTTTTTTGCATTTCTAAACATCTTGCGCAACAATCCACTTCTTATTTTATTTTTCCACTTCTCTCATTGGTGGTGCGGTTCCATCACTTCAAATAAGCCATTAGTCTTCTGGAATTGACTATCAAGGTTATCTATAACATCCCCACCATTCTGCCTCATTTCCATCCGATTTCAAATATTTGGGCAGTGGCAGTTGATCTAATGTTTTTAAAATGCAAAATTTAATTAAATAGTTAAAAACAATTCAGTTTAAAATTTCAGTAACAGACGTGTTCAGACAGCCAACAGAAGCACCCCATCATATGTCATTAAGTGCCATTCAATGCCTGGGTGCAGAGGGCGGTCTTAACCTGGCGCCAAAAAAGATGGCAGCGTTGGTGCCAGGCAGGCCTCAGTGGGGAGCTCAATCCACAGTCAGGGGGCCACCACTCAGAGGAGGCACGTGAAGGAAGGCCCCAGATGTTGATCTTAGTGTCTGGGTAGCTTCATGTCAGGAGAGGTGTTCCATCAGGAATTGAGGCTAGGGATAGGAGAGCTAGGGATTTTTGCCTCCAAAATTCACTTTGAACCTTGTTTCGGCTCGCATCCCTTGTTTTTGGCCCATTTTTCAGCTTGTTCAGATGGGGAAACTCTGCATTTCTTGCATATTATTTTAGAAGTGTGCACTTTTCCCCATTGACAAAAGTGTGAAAATGCTTATTTGGGGGCAGGAGGAATGCATTTCAAAGAGCACATTTTTTTTTTAATACACATTTTTCTAATGCAATCACAAATTGAGGAATTTGCAAGCATTTCTCAATAAAAAGTGCTCCTGCTCATGTTCGTATCTGGAATTGCACACGGGACATGTTAGCATGATTTGTGGAAAGGAATGAATTCTTGTACATCCCTAATTGGGGTTGCCCTGAACTTTCATGTAGGGATGTTGGAGGAATCCATCCTCCGACATCCATTTAGGCCTCATCTGGAGTACTGTGTCCAGTTCTGGGCACCACACTTCAAGAAGGATGCAGACAACCTGGAGAGGGTTCAGAGGAGGGCAACAAAGATGATCAGGGGACTGGAAACAAAGCCCTGTGAGGAGAGACTGAAAGAGTTGGGCCTGTTTACCCTTGAGAAGACGGAGGGGAGATATGATAACACTCTTCAAGTACTTGAAAGGTTGTCACAAAGAAGGCCAGGATCTCTTCTTGATCATCCCAGAGTGCAGGACACGGAATAATGGGCTCAAGTTACAGGAAGCCAGATTCCGGCTGAACATCAGGAAAAACTTCCTGACTGTAAGAGCAATACGACGATGGAACCAATTACCTGGGGAGGTGGTGGGCTCTCCCACACTGGAGGCATTCAAGACGAGGCTGGACAGCCATCTGTCAGGGATGCTCTGACTTGGATTCCTGCATTGAGCAGGGGGTTGGACTCGATGGCCTTGTAGGCCCCTTCCAACCCTACTATTCTATGATTCTATGATTCTATCCAGGGGGTAGATTTTGCTGAGCTTTTAGCAGCTCAGCCCCCTGGACTTTGACTTGCTTACCTGTGAGCTGGCCCAACTTGATGCAGATTGAGTTGGGCCAGCTCGTGAATTTTCAAGAGTTTCCCCCCTTAACCAAGATTTACGAAAATGGCATAAGTTTTTGAATTATGAAATGGCAAATTTCAGCTGCAATTTGTGTGATTTGTGCAAATTGCGGCCATAATATGCTTAATTTGTGCAAATTGCACCTGCATTTTTATGCAAATAAGCATATTAAGGCTGCAGTTTGTACAAATTATGCAAATTGTGGCTGAAATTTGTGCACGTTATTCAAATTGAATCCACAAGGGAAAAGAAATCCAAGGAAAGTTCCCAGATTCCAGGAAAAAGCCCACTGCTGGGCTTGCAAATGGCCATCCCTACTTTCATGCAGTTTCATTTGGGGCATGAAAGAAAGTGGCCGGAGTGTTAAATAGTAATTTTTGAATGTCCTTACCATTCATTGCTGGAAGGAATGCAACATCAAAAATCTTGCTAACTAATCCCTCCATGAGCAAGACCTGCATCAACAAGAAAAGGGGTTTAACAGCCCTGGCTTCTTCAAGGTTGAAAAACAGGCAAGGGCCCCATCATGGGGTTTCTCTGGATTTAATTATGTCTTTACTCTAAACCTGACAGACTCTAAATCACTCTGCTTGGCATTCCCTCTTGGCTACAAATGTCTGCACTTGAAGTGAACCCCAAGAATTACAGTTGGTCGCAAATCTTCCCTACTATCCAGATGTGCTTTATCTTCCTTGGCCACAGAGAAAAGAATTCTAAGACTGATGCTAAATATCCCTCTGAACTTGCAGTATGGTGTCAGGTGTTTTAGACATGATGAAAGGCAAGCCACTGCATGTGACATGTGCACTGTTAACTGAACGACGTGCTTGTAAAACCTCACGTGGTTTCACACATTACATTTGGCAGACATGTACACCTAACAATGTAATGTGGTAATGAGGCAAACACATGTTTGGAAATGCATCCATCACAGCATCAAACAGATGCACTAGAGAGCCAAGATAGGCTGCAATTCCATGTCAAATGTACAGTTGGTGGAAAACCTGGACTCATGTCTGCTTAACATGTGCTTACGCCTTTAGCGACTTGCCTCGTACTGCTGGCTTCTGCGCCTCTTGCCTGCACCTTCTGCTTCCACTGCATTAGCATGGGAGGAAGCAGGAAGAGATGTTCTTTGGGCACATGGTATGACTTGGTTGTCAGCGACCCATCTCACCCTGAAGGCAGACCTCCCCTTTCCCTCACCCGACTGCTCAACCAAGCCATATTCTTACATCAAATTTCCCAACGTTCGTAGAAGCCAGTGAGAGGTGGGTCCTGCAGAAATAAAGAAAATAATCAAAGGGGAATCAGAGTAAACCTACAGGTTTCTTTCTATCAGTGACCTCATCTGGCTCCAATGAGGGATGATCCACACACAGAAATATTCAGAACTGGGGGCCTTGAACAGGGTCACATGCAAAAGGCCTCTCCCAGCTTTCTCTCTCCTGGAGAGGGAACACAGTCCAGGAATTCCTCCCCTGCTGTTGAGCATCTTTTCAGAGGAGTGTCGGAAGAAGGGGAGAGCTTTCCCAGCACACCTATGCATGGGGGCAATCAGTGCCTTTGGTCTGGCTGATGTCCAGTTTCATTTTCCCTCACTGACTTGGGTTTGTGACTAATTTGGGGGCGGGATTGGGGGTTTGAGATTTTTGTTTTGGTTTGGTGCTTTAGATTGATAGTTTAAACTTTGATGCAAGTAGCCTTGGCTATTTCTGTTGCAATGGAAAGGCAGGAGATAATAAACGTTCACCTAAAGAAATGATCCTTCTTCATTGCCTCCCCCCACCAATCTCCGTTAGGCAAATGTATGAGCCAAAGAATGAAACTTTTAAGTTAAGAGAAGCTTTACTTACTTCTCAAGTTCGACACTAATTTTCAGCTTGTTGTCTTCAACAGAAAACTTGGCAAACAAAGTACTCTCCTATAATGAAAAAGGGCTCATCCAGTCATTCCTTTAATCACACCACTGCTGGATTTCTCCCCCCCACCTAGGGATGTCAGAGAATTTCGCCACGAATCTTGGGGAGGCCGAATGCCAGCGCATTCGCCCCCCCGAAATCAGTGGCGAAACGGTCTGGCCCCCGCCCCCCCCCCAGGACGGGACTAACCTTGGGCGAATCTCCCTGGCGGCGGCTCCGGCGGCAGTTCGGCGGCAGTTCAGCAGCCGCCGCCGCCGCCATTTCCGAGTTTAAAAAAAACACAAAAAACAACGTGATAGGCTACGTAAAGATTTACGTAGCCTATCATGGCTAGATTTTAAAAAAATACCGTGATAGGCTACGTAAATGTTTATGTAGCCTATCACAGCTGAGTAAAAAAACAAAACAAAACACTGCACGTACGCAAATGGCGGCACCCATGGGCGCCGCCATTTGCGTTCCTTATTTTGGCACGTCTAGTCGACGTAAACATTTACGTAGACTACGGCAAAAATAAGGGGAACACAAATAGCGTAGACGTATTTTAGACTTTCGTACATCCCTACCCCCACCCCAAGCCTCAAGAGAGTCCAGGCCAGGGATGGGCAAATCCCCCATGTCTAGTCCGGGGTGGGGGGTCTGTTGTTGTTGTTGTTGTTCAGTCGTTCAGTAGTGTCCGACTCTTTGTGACCCCATGGACCATAGGACGCCAGGCCTTCCTGTCCTGCGCTCTCTCCCGGAGCGTGCTCAAGTTCATATTCATTGCATCCATGATGCTATCTAGCCATCTCATCCTCTGCCGTCCCCTTCTCCTTTTGCCTTCAGTCTTTCCCAGCATCAGGGTCTTTTCCAGGGAGTTTTCTCTTCGCATTAGGTGGCCAAAATATTGGAGCTTCAGCTTCATTATCTGTCCTTCCAATGAGCACTCAGGGTTGATTTCCTTTAGGATGGACTGATTTGACCTCCTTGCAGTCCAGGGGACTCGTAAGAGACTTCTCCAGCACCACAGTTCGAAAGCATCAATTCTTCGGCGCTCAGCCTTCCTTATAGTCCAGCTCTCACAGCCATACATTACTACTGGGAAAACCATAGCTTTGATTAGACGGACCTTTGTCGGCAAGGTGATGTCTCTGCTTCTTACTATGCTGTCTAGGTTGGCCATAGCTTTCCTCCCAAGGAGCAAGCGTCTTTTAATTTCATGGCTACAGTCACCGTCTGCGGTGATCTTGGAGCCCAAGAAAGTAAAATCTGTCACTGCTTCCATTTCTTCCCCTTCTATATGCCAGGAAGTGATGGGGCCAGATGCCATGATCTTAGTTTTTTTAATGTTGAGTTTCAAACCAGCTTTTGCACTCTTTTCTTTCACCCTCAACAAGAGGCTCTTTAGATCCTCTTCGCTTTCTGCCATTAGGGTGGTATCGTCTGCATATCGGAGGTTGTTGATAATTCTCCGAGCAATCTTAATTCCGACCTGTGATTCATCCAACCCGGCATTTCTCATGATGTACTCTGCATATAAGTTAAATAAGCAGGGTGACAATATGCAGCCTTGTCGTACTCCTTTCCCAATTTTGAACCAATCGGTTGTTCCATGTCTGGTTCTTACTGTTGCTTCTTGACCCTCGTACAGGTTTCTCAGGAGACAGGTAAGGTGGTCTGGTACTCCCATCACTTTAAGAATTTGCCACAGTTTGTTGTGATCCACACAATCAAAGGCTTTAGCGTAGTCAGTGAAGCAGAAATAGACGTTTTTCTGGAATTCTCTTGCTTTCTCCATGATGCAGCGAATGTTGGCGATTTGATCTCTAGTTCCTCTGCCTCTTCTAAACCCAGCTTGTACTTCCGGTAGTTCTCGGTTCGCATACTGCTGAAGCCTAGCTTGTAGGATTTTGAGCATCACCTTGCTGGCATGTGAAATGAGCGCAATGGTGCGGTAGTTTGAACACTCTTTGGCGTTGCCCTTCTTTGGAATTGGAATGTAAACTGACCTTTTCCAGTCTTGTGGCCACTGTTGAGTGTTCCAGATTTGTTGGCATATTGAATGCAGCACTTTAACAGCATCATCTTTTAGGATTTTGGGCTGGTTGGGGCCCTGCAGAGTTCTCCGGAGCCCTGCCGCATCCACTGGAGTGGGTGGAGTGGCTCTCCAGCTTTCTAAAAGATGCAATAGGCTAATGGCAGCTGCCATTCGCCTATCGCGGGAAAATTACAGTCGTGAATGGCCATTTGTAGCTGTAAAGCACTTACATAAATTGCAGCTGTTTACAGCTGTATTTCGGTAAAAGTAAGTGCTTTTCGGCTGCAAATGGCATGATACAATACGCTATTTATGGCTATAATTTTCCTGCAGTAAGCTAATGGCAGCTGCCAGTAGCCCATCATGATTTTTAGAAAGCTGGAGAACCACCCCATGGGAATTCTTGTGGACATGGAGGTGAGTCCGGCTGGTCCGCTGTGCCCTGGAGGTCGGATTCTTTGGAATCCAGCCTCATTTGAGTCCACTGCAGATTTCTCCAGCATCCCTAGTCTGGGCCCACTAACTCAGACTCATGGACTCAGGAGTCACTCCTTGACCAGACTTGCACTGCCCATCTAACGTGAAATGCATGGCCTCCCTGGCAGTGACCAGTTCACTTTGCTTCCCATCCAATGGTCTAATTAAATAAATAGCCAATAGCCACGATTACAATGGCACCACAGCTACGTTTCTCAGCTGGAGTCCGAAGCACAGAGCTTGTATCCCAGACGATACGTGTCCCAAACATATAGGTTTGGATGTTGCTTCAGAGGTCTGGGCCCATCTGTGGAGCCGATGTGCCAGCTCCGCCTCCACCCACCATGTGAGGATGGCATATCAGCCAATGTGCATCAGGTCCTACATGTAGAGGCTTCCCTGGACTTCATCTTGGGAACTGGCCACGTATGTACAGACCCTGCACAGAGGGAGGAGGCAAGACCAGCACAACAACTCCACAAAAAGGGCCAGACTGGAGCTCTGAAACGTCATCTGACCCAGCCGGTGTTCCCTTTGCTCAGCGAATCGGATGATAAAGGACTGCGAGAGATTTTTACAATCAGGAAACACACCCCTCCGGCAACACACTCAGATCAAGAGGGCCACATGAAAGGGAGAGATTCTGTAATTCCATGGCTGTTTCTCAATACTCACAATGTTTAGGACACAGAGGGATTGGTAGGCATTGTTTGGCTGGGATGCCAGCACTTCAGAAGTAGCCATAAGGTGGATCAGGCCCTTGTCTTTCTGCAGTTTCACAGATGGAACCTCAGGGACAGACACCTTCAGAAGGAGGGACCGTGGCTCCGGAAACATCTGGAACACCTGTGGATCGTCCAGAGGAAAGATGTGGAGAATGCAGTGTTGGCCCGCATCAGGGACCTGCTAGTCTGAATCCTATGGGCCACATTGGCATGTCTCTCCAGCCCATTGTGAACCCCAGGCACTCCCTTTCGGGGGCAAATGCATCTGGGTCCCAAATTCATGGGCAAGGAGAGGGAGATACATTGCTATCAGCCATGATGGTGAAATGGGACCTTCAGATTCAGAGGCAGCATTTGCTGCAATCTGGAGACCAGGTGCTGAGGGACTGACTGCATGAGAGGCCTGTTGAGTTCACGCCCTCCTTGCTGACTTCCTGCAAGCATCTGGTTGGACACTATGGGAGAGAAGAGGCTGGACTAGACCCATCTCATATGGACACAACAGGGATGCAAGCTTGTGAGTGCAGCGAAGGGCATGTGGGGCAATTGCTTGATGGAGAGCACACGCCTTGCAGGCTGAAGGTCAGCTCCTAGCAATGCCCCAGGTTCACTTCTCAGATGCATCAGAGCAACGGCAGTGTCCCAGCCACCTTGAGAACCACACGGTTGAAAGGTGCCGTTGAAATGCTGTAAATAACTAACTGAGCCAGAAATCTAAAGCACACTTACTAGGGAGTAAGTGTCAAGGAGCTCAGTTGGACCTACTCCTGAGCTCATGTGCTTAGGAGCACATTGCACATCCCTTCCCAAGGTCTTGATCTTCTGCTGCCAATCAGAGTAGGCAATACTGGGCTACATGGACCAATGGCAGCTTCAGATATTCATCCATGCCATAATCCTATGGATGTTTTCTTTCACATTGTCATGGCTTCACCCAGGCAATCCTGGGAATTGTAGTTTGGTGACAGGGCTGAGAATTCTCTTACAGGCCCCTAATTCTTCCTCCTGGGAACTATAATTCCAGGTATTTCTAGGAAGGGGAAATGACTGCTAAACTAGTGCGAGTGTAGATATCTCTTAAGTGGATACGAGCATGATGCTGAATTGAAAGTATTCATGTTGGGCTGGGTTGCTGGTGAGTGGGCTTGCTTATTGCTTTTTGCAAGCCCACCCCACTAGCAACCTGGTGCCCTCCAGATGTGTTGGACCATTTGCCATGGTGGCTGGGGAATGATGGGAGGTGTAGTCCAACACATCTAGAGAGCACCAGGTTGGGAAAGGCTGGCGTATTCTTTGCTTGACATTCGTTATATCATGGGATATTTGGTGGGGTTCCCTTATTGGTCTGTATAGTCATTTTTTGACATGGACCCTTGGGGCAAAGCAGGTTTTGGTTTTTTTTTTTCATTTCATTGTCTATGCTTGCTGTTGCAATTGTTATTTATATTCATGCAGGAGCAAGGAGAAATCCTGCATTCGTTTTTAAAACCGCCTTATTGCTCAGTGCTCATGGAATTCGTACACCATTCATTTCCCGACTTTTCCGCACCTTTGCCTGCCTCGATTTGCAAGCTCAGCTGCAGAGGCAAAACTATAATGCAGCACACCGAACTGCCTGTGCAGCAGCTGTTTGCAGCCGTGCCCAACGGAGTTGTGCAAAGTACTGGCTCAGACCCAGACTCAGTGGAGCGGACTCACCGCAGGAATCAAAGCCCCGAGAGTTGAGGTCGTCAGAGGAGGGAGTTCAGGGAACTGGTAAAGAAAGAAAAAAAGAAAACGCACAAAACATAAGCATGGACATTCCAGCTGGTCATTCTTTATTCCTTGGCTACATCAGACTTCATCTGAACAAGGGCTCTCCAGGGTTTAGCCTCAGGGCCTGTTTTCAGTGCCAGGACTCAGCCTGGCAACTGCGAATAAGAGAGTGCCTATAGAGAGTGCCCTTAATTCTGAAACCACAGTCAGACATGATACATTTGGAGTTCGGCACAGTCATTTCCAGGTCAGAGGGTAGCTCTGGTGTGAGCATCTCTATTTGGAAATGAAGGATGCGGTTGTCCGACATGCTGAAGGCTCTCATTTGCCCCTGTGCCTTCAGCTTCCCATCTTGGCTTGGAGGCTACAAAGGTATCCGGGATCCTCCACTGAGCATCAACCTCCCAACTCACCATTCCATCTGAGATGTCAATGTTCAGAGCCTCTTGTTTTTGCAGGACAGCAATGACAGAGCTGAGGAAGTTCACGGAGAGCCCCAGCTGGGAGTTGGTTGTATCGGCCATTGGAGGCATTGGAGGCATGGGCACCCGTGGTGGCAAGGGGACAGCTTCTGGCTTGCCCAGTGGGTAGTCAAGGAGGGGTCCAGCCACCTGCCCAACTACAGTCTAGAAGAAAGGGACAAGACAGTTGCTGCTTCCAGCAAATACCAGCAAATTCCAGCAGTTTCATTTTGTTGTCTCCTTGAACTCCACTAGTTTAGTGATGGAATCATTGTTCTGAGGATGGGTTCGAAGGCAATCTTATAAAGATGGCAGGAAGCACTCATCTCATAATACTGAGAATGGAATTTCCCGGGCTGGCCCAGCTGCACAGTCAACCCAAGCTTTTGGCTGGAGCTGCCAAAATTTAAGGGCACAAATGAGGTCATGGATTATCTGAGAGGTGCATCCCATCACCCTCTGCAGAAATGCGGAGGCTCCCATGCAGCTGAATGCAGCCAGGCACTTCCTGTCAGCATCCTCGGGCGTGACAGGCCCTGTGATCAGGCCACACAACCTCTTGGGGCGTCAAAGATGCTCCCAGCCAGCCCTGGGGTTGCCCCAGTGGCCAGAGTGCGATGAGCTCCACTGACAGCTCCCAGCTGAGATGCAGAACTCTCTCTTGCACCCCTTTCGTAGAAAAATGAGCCCTTGCCCCAATCCATGACGGCCCCCAAATCCCATTTTCTCCCTCGTATCAACCGTGTGCAAGCAATGCTTCTCCTGCTCCCTAAGCGGGCCGGAATGGCCATTTTTCTTGCCCATTAGCCCAGTTTGGAGAGATGTTTTTGGAGCTCTTCACAGCCTGTTTGGGTTTTTCAACATGTGGAATAATTTGGCATCATCTGACCTCTCTGTGGCTCTGGCCTATGACTGCCCTCTTCCAGCAGTGCTCCATGCTTCCCCTTTCGCCAGAAGGAAGCCCCTGTTGCTCCTGGGGGAAGGGCAGTGTGGAAAACCCCAAGCCAAAGTATGCCATGGAGTGCATCTAGGCTGGGATGCATGGTACCTGGGATGAGGTCAGAGTCAGACCTGCCATTCTTCATTTAGGAAAGTTTAGAGACTGGGAATCTCTACCCTAAATTGTTCCTGCTCATCACACCCAATTAGGGCCTGCATCAGGGGTACACCTGGTTGATAGGGCCGGCCCTACCAGTAGGCTTAGTGAGGCAGCTGCCACAGGCAGCAGATGGTAACAGGTAATGAGTGGCAAGGTGCTGGAGGACAGAGCTTGTTCACCTCCCTCTCGCTCTGGGCCAGAGGATGTGGTGGTGCGTGGAAGGAGCAGGGGTTGCCCCTGCCTGCTTGCTGATGGACTCTCTGCCTGCCAGGCAAGCAAGTGGGAGCAGTGATGAAAAAGAGGATGCAGAGCGGCAGCAGCTGGTGAGAATGGCAGTGAGAAGGGAGGCTCCCTGAGGGTAGGGATGTCTGTCACGGGGAAATCCAGTTCTTTTTTGGCTTGGCCGAGTTCCGTGGCACGCACGACTCGCTCTGCGTCTGTGAGATGAGCTGTGGGCTGTTCCCCGAACTCCAGTAACTTTTTTGTGCATTTTTGGGAAGTTCTCAAATTTTCACACATTATGTCCAGTTTCGTGCAAATCACAGCCAGATTTGTGAAAATCACACCCAAATCTATGCAGATTACATTGATTTGGCTGTAATTTGCATAATTTGTGCAAATTCAGCCGTAATTTAAAAAATTGCTCAGAAATGTGCGCAAATGGCAGAACCCTCCCCCCAAGTACAAAATTCCTGGAAAATACACGAACTGGCCCGACTCACTGCAGATGGAGTCAAGCACTGGAATGGAACCCAAAGTCCGGGATGTTAGCCTAGGAAAATGAATTGAACCCCACGGCCCAAACAGATTTCTCCTACATCCCTCCAACTGAGGGAGGGGGCCCCTGGAGGGTGGCTTGCCCAGGGGCCCTCAAAGACCTGGACCCGGTGTGTGCACATTTCCTGCAGCCTGTTTCCATTCTCTCATATTTTGCTCCCACCCCCACCCCCCACGCTAGGAAACCAGAATAAGAAAGAGCCCAGTCCTCTCCACTCAACACCCTCCCCAGTGAGTTCAGGCAGAATAGACCTAGAAAAGCTAGATTCAAAGCCCACTCCCACAGTCAAGGTAGGATCCACAGACAGCAAAAACTGACTTTCCTCTCTCCCGGAAGTGAGAAAGGAGCAGGAGCAAATCCATGCAAGGCCCGCTGCACTCTCAAGGTCCCTTCAGCAAACTTGGACTTACATTTAAGTCAACTTCCAGGAAGTGTCCGGTGACTAGTGGAAGGCTGGAGACCGTGTACTGGACACTCCCCAATATGCCCAGAGGGACCAGAGCTGTAGGAAGGGAGAAGGGCAACAAGAGAGAACTTAGGGGTTCCCGTGCTTCTGTTCACTGCTAGCTCTTCACACCCTGATAGCCAGATCCTGGGTGCCATGAAGAGCAGCAGTGGGCTGGGTGCAGACAGAGCAGGCCCTTGCAGGATACAGCCCACCAGGACATTTGTCTGCATAAGTACCAGCCCTGGAACTGGAGCCTCTTCAGAATGCCACCTCGTGCTTCCCAAAACCACACAGCAAACCTCCAGAAGATCAAAATTCAGACCAAGTAAATTCTGTGTCTACAAAAAATTCTATGAGTTTTGAAACTACCTCACTCAAAATGGATCGATAGGTGGCAATTCAGTCCCCCGTATTCTCCTCATCCGTATGTGATGAGAGTAATAAATATGAAATGTTATGATAGGTGGTGGTGGACGTGCGGGGATGCGGGGGGTCAACCAGCTCCTTTGCAGTATGGAATTATGTCCCAGAGGCTGGATGGGGATGGAAGATGCAGTCACGTCATCATTAATCATTGACAGAGCACCTTCAAAGTGCAAAGACGTTACAAGTCTTTCCCTCATCTCTTCCCTCAGCTGAACTACCACTTGGCTATTCTTACTTGCAGCCAGTGCCCTGCAACGTTGACTCAAATCTATCGCTGCGAAGACCAAGACGGCGCACACCCAGGCATGTGTGCTGCAGGGCCAGAAAGAGGGACAGCGACCTTCCACTGGTAGGGGTGTACGGATTACTAGCCCCATTCCGGTCCAGGGCTTTTGTGGTGGGGGGAGGCGATCCCTTCCTCCCCCCGGAATCCTCCCTGGCTGTCTCCACTCCGTGGCAAGTCTGCAGAGCCGCCAGCTGGGACCACCTGCAGCCGGACCTCCATCCGCTGCCTGGCTGTGGCCGCAAATGTGATAAACATATAGGTAGCCTATCACGGCTAATGCAGGGACGCAAATGGCGTAGCAGCCATTTTACTTACTTATGTAGCCTATCACAGCTAAAGTAGAGAGGGAAATGGCGGCCGCAGACCGGGGCAGCCATTCGCGGCCGCAGACAAGGGCAGCGGATGGCCGACAAAAAGTAGGGTCCGTCCTGGGGAAATTTCGCAGGGTGGCGGGGGGGGGGGATTGCTCCGTTCCACCACGGACTCCAGGGGGCTGGATTCTAAAGAATCTGGCCTCACTGGAGTCCGTGGTGGAATTCTCCAACATCCCTATCCACTGGTCTCTGTTTCTGCTAGGGAGGCATCCTTAGGCCAGTTATAGTGCTTCAAGTGAGGAGAGATTTTGAAGAGTGGGCAGACAGAAGCAGCAACAGAAACTTACAGTTCACAAGTCCCAGCTGTTCATTGACAAGACCTAGGACAACATCGAGGACTGGACAAAGCTGGAAAATGCAACATTCCAATGAGACGTTTGTGGCAAAATGTCAAGAAGCTAATTTGCAAAGCAAATAGAGCAATTGTGCGAACACTTATTCCTGTTCCCTCCTTGCCTTTTTAAAAGGTTCATCAAAGGTTATGTCATGGGGGAAGCATCGTGTCCAAGCCAGAACTACAGCCAGTTAAGGGCATAACCCATGTGTGCAAGCCTTGAATGATTTCTATGGGGGCGGTGCAGGAAAACATCCTGGTGGATTGTGCCCTGATACAGCAAAACAGGAGGGCCCAAAGCTTAATTCCAAATGTTTTCAATTGCAGGGGAGGGAGAGAAGGAAGGAGCTATTCCACCAGGCATGAAACTGGCTCGGGGCCCATCAGATTGATAGTTTGGACGAATTCACTCTCTTACTTCCTTTGGTGCCATGTGTTAGCCAGCCAAACTGAGGCCTTGATGAAATCACAGAAGGGTTGTTAACTACCTTTGCAGTTTCAGAAGAAGACAGAAGGGCAGTGTAGAAATATTTAAATGAATGCATGGATTGGCTTGTATTAAGCGGGAAACTCTGGCTTAATGTCAGTTAACAAACTAAGGGCAGAATCCTATGCATGTTTAGGCAGAAAAAGGTCCTAAAACTCTTGTGCTGGCTGGGGAATGCTGGGAGCTGTAGGACTTTTTTCTGTCTAAACATGCATGGGATTGCTCCCTAAGATAGTAAACAGGATCTAACATGATAAGAAGTCAGGATGTAAAGGGGAACTCCAGCTTAATACAAGCCAGGAAATTATTGAGGTGAGTGTACAAGGAGAGGGCAGGAGGAATATGGTTTAGGATGCTGAGAAAAATCATCCAAAGTTGGCCAAGATAAAAAAAGTAACACTTTTAAATGGGAAAATAAATGGCTAAATAGGTACCCAAACTGAGATAGCTACAAAATGGGGAAACGTTCAGGGCCTTTTTTATATATATATCTGAGTTGTTAACTAGAGTTTAGAATGCTACACACATGCTCGCTCACGTGCGCACACATCTATCTATCTATCTATCTATCTATCTATAGTAAAACACAGACAGATGGTACATTTTCCTGAGGATGAGAAGGGCTAAAGAGTAAAGAACTGATAGATAAATGTGAATTTGTTTATTAAGTTTTGAAATTGATGTGTTTAATGAGAATATACCTTTGGTAATATTGGCTTTTTAGGTGGAAATTATGAATGGTGAAGATTGCACAGTGTTCAATAGAATCTACAGAACCTCCTTTGTATTTGATGCAGGTTACTGGATCATGATGTATATTATACTAATTATTAAAATGAAAAGGTGTTAAGAAGGTTTAAGAAGCTTTGAATTATTTAAAGAGAGAGAGAGAAAGGCAGCAGGATATGCCGTAGTTCTGTGAGGGTTTTGGCAAGAGGGAGTTACCTGTGTGTCTTCCAGATATGGCCTTTGCTGTCATGAGTAGAGCCTGTTGCATTTATGGCTAGACATATCTTGGCTGATCACAACACTTACCAGGTCAGGGAGGAGCTTGTTAAGGACACGTGCCAATAAATTATCCACAATTGGAAGCAGGCTGGGGAGAGAAGGGAAAGACAACAATGACAAAGGATTGAGGAGGGGAGTGAGTGGCCAGAAACTCCACTTACATCTCCAACTGAGTTGTGCTTCCCACTCCCCTGAGCAGGGAGAAGGCCAGGGCAGCATTTCCTTCTGACCAGATTGTTCTGAAGACATATGGATGGTATCTGTGGATTTCCAAGAATGCAAGGCAAGCAGAGCACTTTGGGAGCAATCTATCAGCACAGCAGATGACACTCCTTCATATTCCCCCCGATTCAGCTTGCAGCCTCCCAGGGCTGAACCCCAGATTTAACCAACTCTACCTAAAAACAGTGAACTTTCTGCCTCTGTCAAAATTTACCTGTGTCCAATTTCCAACTGCAAAATGCTTCCAGTTGTCTCTCTGATCCTCCCCTAAATACTGATGGGCAGCACATTCCAAAGTCTGGAGACATTAAGGTCCATCATCCAACAACTCTTGTGTAGGAGGGGGCGTTGCAAGACTTTTTCAGGCACCAATGAAGCAGCCTTGAATAACCCAAGAGTTTCAATCCAGGATCCCTTTCAATGCTGTACAGCAGGAGAAGCAATTTTGTGGCCTGTAGGTGTTTTGGACTACAACTCCCATCATCCCTGACCACTGGCCATGCTGAGTGGGGCTGATGGGAGATGTAGTCCAAAACATCTGGAGGGCACCAGGTTGCCTGCCTCTGCTGTAGAGGATGCTAGGGTGTGAATCAGGAAATATATGCAGGGGCAGGGCATGGACCAAAAGAGAACCCTGTTCTTGAAGGCGATTCAGAAACTGCAACTGGTTCAGAACGTGGCAGATGGATTAATTTCTGGCATGAGCTGCCTAGAACATCTGTGTTGACTGAGCTACAATGCTGGTTGATTTGTTTCAAGGTGCTGGTGCATTGCTTACCTTTATAACCTTTTATGTTCTGGGCCAGGACACTCCTGGCCCAGACTCTTCAAGAGGAGTCATTGAGAATCTTTTGGTGCTTCCTCCATCTATTCGATTGGTGTGGTGAAGGAAGTTTTTTGAAGATCTGCAGATCTGGGACTGGCAGATTCGGGGGTCTGCCCCCTTTAGGTAAGTCTTAACCTCTAGTTAAGACTGTTCTTCGTTGTAGTTTTAATGCAGGCACTATGATTTTAATTTTCCCCTCCTCTTTTTTTTTTTTTACTTTATATTTTTCATTGAGTTTTGTTGAATTTGTATACCTTACTGAGAGAATCCTGATTGAAAATGGATTACAAATGGTCTCATTAAACAATAAATCCAAATGGTGCATGGCCCTGAGAAACAGGTCAAAGTCCAGATGGTACAAGACCACTGAAAAGGGAAACTTCTTTGGAAGACACAAAACTGTTGGTTGCTTGCATCCCTTGGGCCATATCCTATCAGAGGAAGATGGTGAGCCCGCCAGCTACATGTACACCCAAGAAGATATGGAGACCAAGTGCAGAAAGCATTCCCAAGGCCATACAGCAAGCCTTGGGAATTGTGGCCAGTCTGCTTAAGCGGACAATGCTCACCCTCTGAGGAGTCTGATTTTAATGCCTCCGAGAAGGGTATCACAATGATCGATCACCAGCTTGGGGTAGCTTGTGCCATCCATCGTCAGCCGGACAATTGCTGTGATGTTCACCTCCACCGCAACGTCAAGCAAACCAAGGAGGCTGCATTAGAAAGAAAAGGAAAAGTCCAATGGAACGGTTTTCACGATGCTTTTAAGTTGGGTTTTTGCATTTCCCACATTGGTATGTTGAGTGTATTACCTACATTGGCTAAACTAGTGTAGATTCAAGTTGGCCCTCTCCTGCTTTACATTCAGCCCCTCTTATCATACATGTGTGCAAACTGCTCGAGTGATAACAGACGAGCCTAATAAGAGCTCTGCCAGATGAAACCAAGTCCAGCTAGGGATGGATGAAACTGTCAGTTTCGGTTTCTCTCAGTTTCTAATTTTCCAGTCTTAAGTTTGGGTCATGCCAAATTTTAAGAATTTTTTTTTAAAGAAAACCTCTCCTGAAAATTTCCATGAGTTTTTTGTGTGCATTTCTCCTAATACATGCATCTTTGTACATGATTTTCCCTGACATACACATTTTTGCAAGCAAGCTTCCTAATATAATGCATTTTAATGTTATTTTCACTAATATATGAATTTTTCTGTTCACATTTCCCTACAAACTTTTGTATGCTTATTTTGACTGGAGAACTCCATTGCAAAATTTGGAGTACTGTGAATTTTGAAGGAAAACTTTCAGTTCACATATTGGTCTGAAAGTGCAAAAGTAGGCAAAATCACATTATAATGCAAACTGAACTAATTTCTCCCCCTTCCCTATGTCCAGTATCCTGTTTACAATAGTGGCCAGCCAGATGCTTCTGGAAGACAAGCAGGCAGGACATGAAGGTAATGGCCCTCTCCCGCTCCGGCTCCCCAGCAAGGCTTGGCAGCATGCTGCCTTTGAAAATGTCAATGTGTCTATGCAACCACCTTGAGCAATGGCCACTAATGGGTGGTCCATGAATGCATTCATTTTTAAAACCATCTCATTAACTGGCCATCATCACATCTTGTGGCAGCAAGTTCCATAGGTTCATTACGCACTCTGTGAGGAGGACTGTGAGGAGGACTCCGGCTGAACATCAGGAAAAACTGCCTGACTGTTAAGAGCAGTATGACAGTGGAACCCATTCCCGAGGGAGGTGGCGGGCTCTCCCACACTGGAGGCCTTCAAGACGAGGCTGGACAGCCATTTGTCGGGGATGCTCTGACTTGGATTCCTGCCTTGAGCAGGGGGTTGGACTCGATGGCCTTGTAGGCCCCTTCCCACCCTACTATTCTATGATTCTATGACTTTCTGTTGTCTCTTCCAAATCTACTGCCAACCAAGTTCATTAGAAGTTTAGTATTACGAAACAGGGAGGAACTTCTCTTTATCCACTTCCTTACTAATAATTTTATGAGGGAGCAATGCTATGGGTGCTAGTCAGCAGCTAGATGGCCATAGGATATGTGGTTTTCTGGAGAACTGACCTTGGAGCTGAGCACTCCGCAGAACAGCCCCGTGCTCCGTGCTCAGAAGAGAAGCATGGAGCACCCAAAACAGGGCGCTCCGGGAGGTGTTCCGGGGTGGGGAAGGCGGAAATGCCAGTAAGACACATGCTATGTGTCATCCAGCAGCCTCCTCCCCCACTCTGCCTTCGCCTAGCCGCAAATGCAGGGCAGGAGAAGCGGGAGGGAATGATCCCCTCCCTGCTTCTCCTGCCCTGCATTGGATAGGCGGCCGCCTCCGAGTTCGGAGGTGGCCGCCTATCCCCATAGGATTGTGCCCTAAACCTCTATCATACCACCCCACCTGCTTTATTCCTACTTATAAAAGTCCCAGATACTTGCTCCTTGCAGAGTTGTCTCTGGACCTTGAGAGAATAACAAGCACTGCCACTGCCTTGGGTAACCTGTAAAAACATTCAGTGTGCACTAAGGATGTACAGATTGTGCAAAATCTGTTCCATCTGTGTTTTGCAGGTTGTCAGGTGCATTTCATTCCGTCATCTGTCCATCAATGGAATTGGGTTTTTTTTTAATTTCTGAATTTGCACAAATTTGCACAATTTGCACAAATTTGCACAAATACAAATTTGTGTAAATTTCTACAAAATGCACAAATCCCCCCCAAATATGGATTTTCACACTTTAGCCCATAGGAGAAATGTGCATTTTCCGCCAGGTTTTTTTCCCATATTTTTCAATGATGAAATTTGCACAAAATTCCCAAAGATTAGAAAAACGGCCCACAAGTCTGCAGAATCCGCCCAACAGAGGTAAAGCCAGTCTGCTGCAGAATCCACAGGCTGGATTTATATTTGGTTCTGTTGTGGATTTCTCCAACATCCCTACTGTGCCCTCAGTGTGCCGAGTCTCAGATGTCCCTGAAATCCTTTGCCTCTGAACCTCTAAAGCTGCTATTTGCGCTGGGAAGAGATCCCCCATTGGCTTTCCTCTCTATTCAAATCAAATGGCACAGCAGGAGGAGCAATGTTCATCAGGATCACAGCAGAGAAGGAAAGGGTTAAACCCTCCTCCCCCACAGCTTCGGTCCCAATAGTTACCACTCCCCCTCCCCCCCAATCCATGGCTTCTACTTGCAAAAAATAAATAAATCCATGAACATCAAATGTAAAGATGGATTTAACACCATATTGAGTTTGGTCCTCATCAAGAGATAATCTTTTTATATCCTAAAAGCAGTAGCTGTCAGTGCTGGGATGCCTGGGGTACAGAGCATCCACTCTGGAAAAGGTCTCATGGAGCTGGATTTCTTGGTCTAGATTAAACTGAACTTTAATCTGACCCTGGGATCCACTGTGTCCCAGGACAGCCTTCCTCGTTTCTCAGAGTGAGCCCAGAATGAAGAGCAGGGCTGCTCAGAAGGTGCAGGCCACCAAACATAAAACTCTGGCCACCTTCACAAGCAGCTGACAGGGTGTATCTCCTCCTGAGGCTTGGATTGTATGGTAAATAAGCAGCCAGGCTTTGGGCAAATGTAACCCTCGGGAAGCCATTGTCGGAGCAGCACCTCGAGCCGAAGTGAAGAAGCTCCAGCTGCATGAGTTGGAGGAGCCAAGTTGTCCTGCTTACCTCTTCCCTTTGAGCGCAACCCTGGTATATAAATCCAGGTGGATCCCAATTCCAGGTAAGAGTCTCAGGTTGATCCTGGGAAGAGTCAGCTCCACAATCCGTAGCCTGAGGGGAACAAGCAGGAGGTGAGCTCACCCAGAGAAGTCCATATCTTACAACCTACCAGTGGATACAAACTGGACATGAACCCATTTAAGCTGGAGATCAGGAAAAAACCTCACTCTTCTCTGCACAGTCAAATCCTGACTTCTGTTCATTATGACAGAATAATGGCAACCAGCTTTTATACATGTAGATTGAGTCAAACGTCTGGGATTGGGACCTTGTGTAGACAAAACTCTGCTGCCTGGGTTCAAGATAGAATCTCTACTATTTATAATACATGTTGTGTGCTTTCTCCTTTTCTGATGCTGCAGGTATTTGCTGACCATCTGGGTCAAAAAGGATTCCCCCACTCATTTATTATTTAGGATGGAGGGGAACATATGGCCCTCCAGATGTTGTTGGACTGCAACTCCCATCAGCCCTACCTAGCATAGCCAATGATGAGGGGTGATGGGAGCTGCAATCCAACAACATTTGGAGGGCCAAACGTTCCCCATCCCTGATTTATTGAGTGGCACACTTCAGCCAGAATAAGCTATTACAGCACAAGCATCACTGCCACTGAAAACAGCAGCACCAGGCCTTCTTCCCTCCCTCTCTTCTGAAGGAGGAGGAGATGCAGGGCTGCCATTTTCAGCAGCAGCAACGTGTATCTCCTATAATCCTAACTACAACTTCTGATCTTAGAGGCAGGATGTTGGGTGCTGTGAAGTTGCTACAGATAATATTTCATTTTCCGATGATTTTGTGGCTGGAATTTTCTCATACTGGCTCTCTTTGCCTGAGATGCGTTAGTGGATGGGACAGGGACAAATGAAGCCACCGTGTGTGAGTAGTGAAGAAAACTGCTTAGGAGATGCACCCGCAAGTTTTACCTCAAGCTGTGTATACACAAAAGACTCTTTCAGATGTTCTCGACATGTAGAATAGACACCTCGGTGTATGTGGGGCAGGGTACAGCATTGCAGCAGCATCCTCAGCCCCCGACCCACCTGCATTCATAAGAATGCCTGAACAAAGCTCCCCATCCCCCTGCCCACAGGTAGCTGCAGGCACAGAGGGCTCTTGCATGGTTGGATTCCTTGCTTTTTTAGTCTTTTCTAGACATTCAAAGTGCTGACAACAAAGACAAATGGGGGCGGGGAAAAGGCCAGTGGCAGTGGGCTCTGCATCTGACCAACGTGCCTAAATGTGCCTAAAAAGCAGGGGAACCATCATTGCATTGCATTTTATATTTTTAACGGTTCTGTGGCATTTGAGTCTTTTAATTGCTTCTAATCCACCCAAAGAACATTCATTATTGGGCAAATCAGAAATGTAATAAATAAATAAATACATAGGGTCTGCCACTCACTACACACACACACACACACACCCAACGCATATTCATGTAGCAGGAGCTTTTGAAACTTTCCCAGGTAACTTTTGCATTAACAAGTCCTTCTAAACTGGGGCCGCTCACATACAGTCTGCAGATTAATTGCCTCAAGTATTGAGAGAGAAACTCAGAGCTCCCTTACCCTGTGAGTCCTTGGACTGTGCTGAGTAAACCTCCTTCTCCGAGGATGCCAAGGATGCCTCCTCCTCCAAGTAGGCCTCCATTGCCCAGCAGGCCTCCATTACCAAGGAGACCACCACCTTGACCACCACCAAGAACTCCTGCGGTGCCAAGCAGACCTCCATTCCCCAGCAGGCCTCCCTGACCCAGCAGGCCGCCAGCCCCTGGACCACCACCGTTGTCACCAGCACCATAGGCAGCCTGCCCTCCACCATAAGCAACACCTCCTCCTCCTCCAAGCACGCCACCCAGAAGGCCTCCGCCACCGCCACCAAGGAGACCTGCAGTGACCCCCCCCAGAAGGCCTCCCCCCCCACCTCCCAGGAGGCCTCCGCCACCACCAAGGAGGCCTCCTACTAGACCACCATCACCACCACCTCTGTTGCCGAGTGGCAGCTCTTTCATTGCGCCTTGGAGGGCGTTGCTTTGTGCCATCGAGTTGGAGACAGCTGCAAAAGCA
Organism: Heloderma suspectum; assembly: GCF_057233095.1. NCBI lineage: Eukaryota > Metazoa > Chordata > Lepidosauria > Squamata > Helodermatidae > Heloderma > Heloderma suspectum. The sequence continues at coordinate 313,153,804 of NC_139461.1, read as the reverse complement.
AATCACAAGAAGTGAGTGTAGATATATACGGGGACAAGGTATATATCCTTGTATATATATCCTTGTGTGTATATCTATCTATCTATCTATCTATCTATCTATCTATCTATCTATCTATCTCCAGCAGAGCTTTTTCGGGCATGGCAGGCTGAATGCATGCTTCATAGCTGCACACAGGACTGGGTGTTGCAAGAGACACAGAGCTGCGGCGGCCGGGGCTGCGGCTTCAGGTCTGTGTTGTTCTGCCTCGTAACATCTCACTTAACACAGCATAAGAGCACAAGCAGAACCCTGCCGGATCAAATGGAAGGGCCACCCACAGTGGCCAGCCAGAGACCCTGGTCTGAAACCCTGGGGTGTCTCTGCCAGTCCGTGTAGACAGCAACACTCAGCTAAACGGGCCAATGGGGTGTGAAAGGTGAAGGGAGAGAAGTGAATTGGAAGGGATATAACAGCTATGGTACAAAGGTAAAACGCACCTCAGAATTGTAAGGTGTTCTGAACAAAGGGAAGAAAGGATGACGGGATAAGTAGAGAAAAGATCCTGCGCAGACTAATTCTGTGGGGCAGTGGGGATCAATATGAGGCACCTAAGTATATTACACGGAGTCAGACCATTGGGGTGTCTAGCCCAGCACTGCCTACTCAGAGTCTTAGGGCACAATCCTATGCATGTTTAGACAGAGAAAAGGCCGACAACTCCCAGCATGCCCCAGCCCGCTTTGCGGGCTGGGGAATGCTGGGAGTTGTCGGCCTTTTCTCTGTCTAAACATGCATAGGATTGCGCCCTTAGACAGGCAGCTGCATTTCAGGATCTTAGTTTTTTCCCCAGGCTTTCTCCTTGGCAAGCAGAAATTCAGTCTGAAAGCAGCCATTCCCGAACTGGAGATTCAGCAGTGGGAAAAGTTTTCCCTAGTGAATTTCTGCCAGCCATGCAATACAGTATTCATGCAGTAAAAAAATAATAATGTAAGTGGCGATTCTACTTATTCCTTTTAAATCAGAAATGGCATGACATGGGAATACCCAGCATGGATGAACCCCCTGTGAACTTGCATGCTCTGGCACAGTCAGTTGTACCAGCAGGTTCACTGGACTGCGGCAAGCATCTCTTGGCTCGGGGATGCCTCCATGCACAGTCTGAATGCAGCTGATTCTCTGTGTGGCATACAGACGGCTTGTGACTGCTGCTCAGTGAATATTACCTGAACAGGGTCCAGGTTTCTCCCAGATTTCACTTTAGAGAAAATTGTTTTGAGGCAATCTGAAACTGGATGACGCCTCAAGAATTCTCAATAAAGTTCCAGATGCAAAGCCCTAGGTTGGCCTCACTTGTGTGAATCATCTAGAGTTCTTTCTTTTGCAGGCTCCTTGTCACTGTAAATCTATTCCTTTTTTGTGGTAGAATTTGCGATCCAAACCACATGCCAGTTTAGGAGTGGTGGATCGGCTTATGGTCTTCCTTGGAGCTACCACCACGTGAAATCTCATGGCAAACCTGGAAATTGCTATATTATGAACGCTGTGTCACAATGCAATCCTAGACATGTCTACTCAGAGGAAAATCCCATTGAATTCAGTAGATTTACACCCAGTAAGTGTGCAAAGGATTGAAGCCTTGGTCTTCTATAATAAAATGTAAGACATTTGTTCAACAGCACCTTGAGACTAACTTTTTATTATGAAATGGCATAAGCTTTCATGGACAACAACCTACTTCATCAAATGCTGAGTTGGAACTGAGTTCCAGATTAGTATACATACATGCCATGTATAATTAAAATGTTAGTCTCAAGATGCCACTGAACAATTTTCTTTCCTTAGGAAATTCCTGCTTGGGTAAAACATCCAAGGGATTCTGAAGGAAGAAAAGACAGTTTTGATAAGACCAGCACACACTGGTCTGCAGAGTTTTGCACAATGATGGTGCCTTCACTTGGAAATCAGACTAGATGACCTTAGTCTGTAGTCCCTTCCAGTGCTCGTACATTTTGACTTACCATTATGCAATACACCCTGATTGACCCTGATGACGGCATCTGTTGGGAGCAACTGGCTTTGCGATGGGGCCAGCAAACCACAGAAGATGGAGACGCTCAGGACTGCTAACATCTTGACAGGGCCTCCACCTGCTGAGATGGAACATAATTCTTACCACCAATAGACTTTCCTCAGGCAATAGTAAGATTGGGGGAGGTTAGTGTGAATGGTAGGATTTCAAGCACCTCAGAAATGATCAGTAATAAAAGAAAAGAAAACCACCATCCAGAGTGCTCTGCAGAAGGAGTTCACCCCATATATGGAGAGCCTACTCTGTTTTACCTGCGTGTTTCCTCCGGAGGTTGATTGGTAAAAGAGTAGCTTGGCTTTGTTTTAGTTAATTCTCGATCAGTGGGAGTGTTTGGAGTTCTCCATAGCCTCCTTGCTCTTGCCTTCTTCTGGCTCTGCCAATGGGGAGGTGGCAACAGCCATTTATATCAGTGGCGAGTGGTGGGAGGACAAGAACTTGGTGCCAAGAAGATCGAGATAATGGGCTCAGTGTTGTCCTGTTGTTGTTTTCAAAGTATCTTCCATATTGCAGTGTGAATAATTATTTGTAAATCTGGAATTGGTGTTAAGCAAGAGATATCAAATGCACTCCGGGTTTCAGAATGCTGATATGCCTTTCCTTGCACTTGGCAGGAGGGATGGAGTGGGGGAAAGATTTATCATCCAAAAAGAATGCTTCCCTGGGTCTCAGATCGTGCATCCTCTTTCTCTTATGAACACTACATGTGCAAACGCCTATCACCTTTCAGAACTTATCCAGATGGATCTGATTAGGAGATTAGGAGCACTGTTTTGGCAGGGCCGGCCCAAGAAAAAGAAAGAAAAACACTCCGGGTGAATGACTGTCAGCACCACGAAGGTGGTGCTGACACTAGAGATTTGGATTCTGGGACCACGGGCTATACTTCCTGGAAGATGGACTGTTGGTAAGGGACGGGTTGCACCTCACAAGGGCTGGGAAGAATGTGTTTGGCCACAGAAGGAGAGCTTCAAACTGAATACTACGGGGTAGGAAGACGTAAAGTGCGGGGTAACAATGGACGAAGGCTCATGCACTGCAACAGAGAGAACAGCTCTAATAGCACTGAATAATAGTCTTCAAAAACGTGTAGGAAGAAAGCCAGACTACAAAGCACATGGTCCTTGATGTCTACATACTAATGCCCAGAGCATGGGAAACAAACAGAACGAACTTGAACTCTTAATACAGGAGGGACATTATGACTTGATAGGTGTAACTGAAACTTGGTGGGATGACTCCCATGAGTGGAATACAGCAATTGAAGGATATAACTTGTTCAAAAAGAACAGGAGGAACAGAAAGGGAGGCGGGGTTGCACTATATGTTAAAAATACCTATCTCTGCACAGAAATACAGGAGGAGGAGCTTGGTAGATCCATCAAGAACATCTGGGTTAAAATAAATGGAGCAAAGCATAAAAGGAACATGGTGGTCAGAGTCTACTACCGGCCACCTAATCAAGGATAAGATGAGGATGAAACTTTTGAAAAGCAAAAAACCAATGTTTCAAGGAAGCATGATGTAGTAGTAATGGGGGACTTTAATTTCCTCGATATCTGTGGGGAGGCAAATTCTGCAAAACATGGCCCCTCCAAGAGATTCCTGACTTATGTTGCTGATAATTTCCTCCTACAGAAAGTAGAGGAAGGAACTAGAGCAGCGGTCCCCAACTTTTTTGGCACCAGGGACTGGTTTCGTGGAAGACAATTTTTCCATGGACCGGGGGGGGGGGGGATGGTTTTGCTGGTGGACTTCCAACCACTGGGACGTGAATGGCATCCCTGTTCTTTGCAATAATAGGCTACGTAAAGATTTACGTAGCCTATTACTTGAAGAACAGGGATGCAATTGGCGTCCGCATAGCGGACGCCATTTGAGTCCCAGCAGCTGGACGTCCACCAGCAGCCAGAGCTGGCTGGCAGCTCCGCAGACTCGCCACAGAGTGGAGCCGGCCACGCTAGCGAGGATTCCAGGGGGGAGGGACAGATCACCTCCCCCCCGTGGGCCCCTACAGCGCAGTTCCTAACAGGCCACAGACCAGTACTTGTCCACAGCCCGGGGGTTGGGAACCCGTGAACTAGAGGATTGGCTGTCCTTGATTTGATCCTAACCAACAGAGATGACTTAGTGGATCAAGTAGCAGTTACAGGAACTCTGGAGGAAAGTGATCATGTTATACTTGAGTTCTTGGTTCTGAAGGAAACAAAGGCCGAGTGTAGCCAAATGCATACCCTGGATTTTAAGAAAGCTGATTTTAATAAACTCAGAACAATGATAAGTAAGGTCCCATGGTAAGTTACTCTAAAGAGAAAAGGAGTCCAAGACAGGTGGGGGTTTTAAAAAAGGAAATTCTAAAGGCACAGTTACAAACCATTCCAAGAAGAAGAAAAGTGGAAGACAACAGAAGAAGCCAATGTGGCTTCACAAAAAGCTTAGAGATGACCTGAAAACAAAAAAGGATACAGGAAGTGGAAAGAAGGTCAAGCAACAAAGGAAGAGTACAGGCAGGTAGCACAGAATTGCAGGGATGGCATCAGGAAGGCTAAAGCTGAGAACGAGCTGAGGTTAGCGAGGGATGCTAAAAGCATCAAAAAGGCTTTCTTCAGATATGTGCACAGTAAAAGACAGAGGAAAGAAATGGTGGTTCAACTATTAAATAAGGATGGCAAAATGATAGCAGATGACAAGGAAAAGGCAGAAGTGCTCAGTTCCTGCTTTGGCTCAGTCTTCTCCCGAAAGAGGGTCTATGAGAACCCTGGCAAAGGCGAAGTACAGGCTGAAGAGGCAGGATTGCAGCTTGAGATCGATAGGCATACGGTCAAGGAACACCTCATTACTTTGAATGAGTTCACATCCCCAGGGTCAGATGAACTGTCTCCTAGAGTAATAAAGGAACTGGCAGAAGAACTCTCAGAACTACTGTCTATTATCTTTGAGAAATCATGGAGGATGGGAGACGTGCCAGATGACTGGAGGAGGGCTAATGTTGTCCCTATCTGCAAAAAAGGGCAAAAAGGAGGAACCTGGGAACTACAGACCAGTCAATTTTACACCAATCCCTGGGAAAATTCTGAAGCAGATGATAAAGCAATCCATCTGTAAGCACCTTGCAAACAATGCAGGGATTACTCGAAGCCAACATGGATTTGTCAAGAACAAATCCTGCCAGATGAATCTGATCTTATTTTTTGATCAGGTAACCTCCCTTGTGGACTGTGGGAATGCTGTAGACATAATATACCTCGACTTCAGCAAAGCTTTCAACAAAGTGCCTCATGATATCCTGATGAGCAAACTAACTCAAAGTGGGCTAGAGGAAACAACGATCATGTGGATCCACAGTTGGCTACAGAACCGGACTCAAAGAGTGCTTATCAATGGGATCTTCTCAAACTGGGGATAGGTAATAAGTGGGGTACTGCTAGGCCCAGTCCTGGGCCCAGTGCTCTTCAACATTTTTATTAATGACTTGGGTGAGGCGGTGCAGGGAATGCTTGTCAGATTTGCAGATGATAAAAGATTGGGCGGGATAGCTAATACCCTAGAAGACAAAAACAAAATTCAACGTGATCTTGATAGGCTGGAGCACTGGGAAGAAAACAACAGAATGAAAATTAATAGGAATAAATGCCAAGTTCTGCACCGAGGAAAAAGAAATGAAATGCACTGTTACAAGATGGGTGATACTTGCCTCAACAATACTACAAGCGAGAAAAATCTTGGAATTGTTATAGATCGCAAGCTGAATATAAGCCAACCATGTGATGTGGCTGCAAAAAAGGCAAATGCTCTTTTGGGCTGCATTAATAGAAGCATAGGTTCCAAATCCCGGGAAGTACTAGTTCCCCTCTACTCAGCACTGGCTAGGCCTCATCTGGAATACCGTGTCCGGTTCTGGGCACCACACTTCAAGAAAGATGCAGACAAGCTGGAGAGGGTTCAGAGGAGGGCAACGAAGAGGATCAGGGGACGGGAAACAAAGCCCTATGAGAGAGACTGAAAGAACTGGGCATGTTTAGCCTTGAGAAGAGAAGACTGAGGGGAGATAGGCCAGCGCTCTTCAAGTGCTTGAAAGGTTGAAAGATGAGGCTAGACAGCCACTTGTCAGGGATGCTTTGACTTGGATTCCTGCACTGAGCAGGGGGTTGGACTCGATGGCCCCTTCCAACCCTACTTTTCTATGATTCTATGATTCAATGACTAGGGATGTACACACTGTGTACACTGTGCTCTGTCTGTGTTTCGTGGATTGTCAGATGCCTTTTATTCTGCCATCCGCCCACTGACAGAGGCAATTTTTTTTTCATTGTATGGAAATATACGCACGTAATTATGTACCTGTTTACATAAGTATTTACATAATTTACCTTAGTACGTAATATTTAGCGTATTGTCCCCCATTCCATCTAATGTTTCCTCAGCAGAAACTTGTGCTGCTTGAGGGGATCGCTCTGCAGCAGATTTCTCAGGACGGACTCTTAGAAATCCGAGGTCATTTTAGTCCATAGGGATGTACGAAACACCTACCTGGCTCCGCGCCGGGCAATCCGCGGTGTGGAGGAGGCGCTCCATCCCTCCCCCCGGAATCCTCGACAAGGGGGAGGCACTCCATCCCTCCCCCCGGAATCCTGCCTGGCTGGCTCTGCTCCGCGGCCAAGCCGCAGAGCCGCCAGCCAGCTCCGGCCGCCCGCAGCCGGACATCCAGCCACTGGGCTGCCCTGCAGGGACGCAAATGGCGGCTGTCTTAGCCACTGCCATTTGCGTCCCTGTATTGAGCCATGATAGGCTACGTAAATATTAGGGATGTCAGAGAATTCCGCCATGGATCTTGGGGAGGCCGAATGCCAGCGCAATCAGCCCCCTGAAATCGGTGGTGGAACAGTCTGCCCCCCCGTCCCTCCCCGGGACAATACTTACCGGGGGCGGATCTTTCTGGCGGCGGCGGCAGCGGCGGTGGCAGGTCCGGCGGCAGCTCCGGCGGCGGCTCCGGCGGCGGTTCGGCGGTGGCGGCTGTGGCGGCCGGTCTTCCGACTGGCTGCCACCATCACCATTTCCAGTTAAAAAAAAAAACAAAACGTGATAGGCTACGTGAAGATTTACGTAGCCTATCACGGCTAAGTTTTTTAAAAAAAATCTTGCCTGATTAAAGGCAGCCGCCGGCGAGATCACATCACTCCAGTGCTGAAGGAGTTGCACTGGTTACCAGTTGTTTTCCAGGCCACATTCAAGGTGTTGGTTTTGACCTTTAAAACCCTATATGGTTCCGGCCCAGCCTATCTTAAGGAGCGCCTCCAGCAGCACCAGACAGGCCGCGTAACAAGATCAGCCTCGGATGGCCTTCTCTCTGTCCCATCAGCCAGGACAGCTAGACTGGTGGGGACGAGGGAGAGGGCCTTTTCTGTGGTGGCCCCCACTCTGTGGAACTCCCTCCCTAGGGAACTCTGTCATGCCCCCTCTTTAATGAGCTTCCGTCGTGCATTAAAAACGCTGTTGTTCAAGCAGGCATTTGGGGTGGGTTAGGGTATTTTAGAAAATGTTTTTATTGTAGAATTTTATTGTTTTAAACTGTTTTTATTGTATGTTGTACATCGCCCAGAGTGGCTGGGTGACCAGCCAGATGGGCGATTAATAAATTTAATAATAAATAAATAAATAAATAAATAACGTGATTGGCTACGTAAATGTGACTTAAAACAACAACAACAACAACGCGCGTACGCAAATAGCGGTGGCCACGGCCGCCGCCATTTGCGTTCCTTATTTTGGTACGTCTTAGTCTACGTCAAGATTTACATAGACTAAGACGGCGAAAATAAGGGGAACGCAAATAGCGTAGCGTCTACGCCATTTGCGTACACACTTTTTTTTTTTAAAGTCAGACGTGATAGGCTACGTAAGTATTTACATAGCCTATCATGGCTATGAAGAGGAGGAAGAGAATGGCGGCTGCAGGACGGCCGCCATTCGCAAAGCAGTGCGGACGGGAGCAGGTAAGTGCTCCGTTTCGCGTGCCTTTCGTGGGGTGGGGGCGGTGGGGACTTCGTCCAGTGCATCTTTCGTGGGTGGGGGGGTGGGGGCTTCGTTCCGCGACGGATTTCGGGGGAGATCACCGAGATCCGTCGCGGAATTCTCTGACATCCCTAGGAATAACGGGCTCAAGTTCCAGGAAGCCAGATTCCGGCTGAACATCAGGAAACCTTCCTGACTGTGAGAGCAATACGACAACGGAACCAATGACCTAGGGAGGCGGTGGGCTCTCCCACGCTGGAGGCATCCAAGACGAGGCTGGACAGCCATCTGTCAGGGATGCTCTGACTTGGATTCCTGCACTGAGCAGGGGGTTGGACTCGATGGCCTTGTCGGCCCCTTCCAAGCCTACTATTCTATGAGTCTATGGTTCTATGTATATGTAAGAGGTGAAATGGGAAGGGAAGGAATCCAGGAATTGGGAGGGGGGAGCTGAAGAACAAGTCAAGGAATTTTAATTTTGGGGGGTAAATAAAGAATCTAGAAAAGAAAGAAAAGGAAGACTAATGGGAACAGCGGAATTGGGAAGGGCTGGGTGGGAAGGAAGAAGATCGACAGGTGAAGCTGCAGCAGAACACAGACGCCACACAGATCTCGCTGGCCAACTCTCTTCGTAACCAGCTCTCTCTCACAGAGAAATGAAAGCAGACAGATCTCCAGTTATAGTCAGCATTCCCGCCTTTGCCCTCCTCCACCACTGTCACCGATCGGAGACTGCTGGGTTAAGTTCAGCCCTAATCTGGCAACTGGTGTTGCCATTCGCCAAGGCTCGCTCTTTCTCCCCTCCCTTCTCCTCCTTGCCCCCTCCCTGATCTTTCACAGGCTGATACATTTTAGAGTCAGGCTGTCTGGGCTTCAGAATGGCTTCAAAATAGCTCTGAATCTCCGAGTCGCACCGAGGCATTTCACGGGTGACCCACTTCACTTCGGACTGCCTCAGGGCTATTCGGACCCGCTTAGGGGGTAGAGGGCAAGCTGGGTGGCACAGACAGCTCTGTCCCCCAACACATTACCACCATCCCTGCTTCCTGGCAGTGGCAGCTGCTGCCTGAGGCAGCTGCCTCACTCTGCCTAATGGTAGGGCTGGTCCTGTGTTTTGGAGCTCCACATCTCTTTCATCTCAGTGTTCAGGACATTTTCATGTTGCCCTTACCCAACAATTCACAACATTTCACACAATGCTGCAAGGACGCATTCCAAGTGTTACTTTTTAAAATATTCACATGAAAATCAGGATGCATTTTGCTGCGCATTTCTCCTAATAAATGCATTTTTGTTGTTCATAGGGTTGTCAGTTGTTCTTTATTTTTATTTTTTTTCATGAATGTGCTCCTAATACCAGGGCATCCAGGCTCCATGGGAGACACTATTGCCTATTCAACAGTGTTCAGTGTGTCTGGTGAACTGTGTTTATTAGTTAAATGTCTGCAGCATTGCAAGTGCGCCCATGTTTAAGGTTCCTTTTTGCTCACATTTTTTTTCATGTAACAGGCAATGGTATGCAACATGCTGCCCATGTGCATTAATGTGCCCCTGGACACCTTTATTGGTTCTCACCAAGGTGCCCTGCCCTCCCTCTTTTTGTTTTTAAAATTAGCACATTTTCTTACTGGCAGCTAGGATTGCTCTGAAATAGGTTTCTGTTGGTGCTGAAAACTGTGGATTCAAAGGAGTTGTTTAGTATGCTGGGGGTCAGACCCCCACCTCTGCCTTGTAGTCAGTCTTCTGGGCAAGTGACATGTCCTTTGCCATGCCTTCTATGGCAGTCATTTTGTGGTGGTGCCCAGGAAATGGCAGCCATATTGTGGTGGTGCCCAGGAAATGGCAGCCATATTGTGGTGGTGCCCAGGAAATGGCAGCCATATTGTGGTAGTGCCCAGAAATTGCCAAATGTGCCCGTAGCCCAAAAAGGTTGCTGACGCCATACTTGGGTGAGGGTGTGGAGCTGGAGAAGGTATATAAAAGGCTATTTGCTCACCCAAGAAAGAAGGGGTTAGGGAGAAGGATGCTCATAGGTCTGCCTTTACTTCCATTCCTGAGGATTAAAAAAAATGTATGTGGGATTGATTTTTAGTTTGAGTAACAAAAAGAGGATGTTACCTGTGACATTTGGCTTTCAGGCGGCCCAGAGTCAGTCTTGGCTATCTGTGCCGAGTTTTGTGTGAGTCGGATCTTAGTCAAAATGTACCTCAGGATCAGAAAGCACAAGATGCTTTTTACACAGGATAACAAATTGCCTCGTCACACATTATGTGATTCCCTGGCACTGTTCACAGCTTGGAGCTCTGTGTCTCCCTTCCATACACTATATATTTACTGCAGCAAACAGTATTGTTGAAGCCACAGTTGTCATATAAGCATGGAGCAGCCCTGTTGGCTGACTGCCTTTTTGATATGCTGCCTTTAAAAGTGCATTAAATTTTGTTGCAGTTATCCTCTTTGGATATGCAAAATGCCTTTCTTTTAAGACCTCTGTATAGTTTACTGCCTAAAACATCTTGCCTAGTGGCCTTTGATGGCTGGTGGCTACTATTGAACACACCCTGCCGGCTTGGGTAGGGGGCTGAGGAAAAAATATACCCCGTGAAGGAGACAAAACTTTGGGGGTTTGCAGGCAAGAAAGAGTATTGGCTCATTGCAAAGATTGGCTGTTGCTTTGGGGGAAATGATGGTGCTTTAAAACATTAGCATTGTCTGTTTTCCTCCATGATCTGCTCACTGTATATATTTGTAAGTAAACAGATATTACACAAACACTTACCAGTCTCTAGATCACTCTCCTCATAAGGTAACTGAACTGAGCCTTGAAAAAGTTGCCTCTGAAATGTTCTACTACACAGGGATAGTGGGAGGATGAAAAGGTTTGTAGAATCAACTCAGAGCAATTGAAGAGAAAAAATTAGGTAATATGGAAGGATTCCAAAATAATAAGGATATTAACTTGGGGCCAATAAAAGCTCTTTCCAGACTACGCTATCCACACTGGTCCACTGTGAAGTGTCACATTTCTGGGATAGTCTGTCTCTTAGACTGACCAGCTTTTCCTGAGATTATTCTGAAAAGATCCATGATGTCCACCCAACTGAAGTAGAACTGATGGACGTTCCATGTTGACACTTTGGAGCCTTTCTCAGAAAGGTGCTAAGATTAATGTCAGGTACAGATTAAACTTGCCATCCGATCACAATGGCACTTTTATCCTAATAAACTAAACAGTTAATACCCTGGCAAGATAAAATCTGCAATTAAATCCCCACTTGAACAAGTGTTATGCAATAAGGGATGTAACCTTCCCAAACAGAAGCAATTTCAAATGCCATCAGCTCATTTTCCTCAGTTAAAAGGAGAAAAACAACATAATCTCTCCTCTGTAAAACCACACCATAGCCCGCCCTATGAGAAATGCTAGTGGGTGCTGACTTTAGTTACAGCAGTACAACTACTGAAATGGGCCAGCGACCCACAGCACACCAGGAGAAGACAGAGAGCACATAACACTACCCCGTTCAAGCATTTGTTTTCATCTGGTGAAAGGATAATTTTGTGAAGGAGGAGATGCCAGGTAGGGATGTTGCAGGAGTCTGAGACGGGGGAGGGGTCCAGTGGACTCCCCCCCCCCCCGGCCTTTCAAATTCCAGTCTGTGGACAGCACCACTTACCTGCCCCTGCTCAGCTCCCTGGATGAGCTGCTGCATGGTCCGCAGGTGCCCGGTGCATGGCATGTGGCCAGCCACCCCCCCAACAGCAATCCTCCATTTTGTGTAGAACAAGCAGCTTGGTTTTTTCCATAAAAGGCCTTTTACGTAAATGCAGCCATAAAGCAGCCATTTACACAAGATTGCAGGTGTGAATGGTCCATCCACATCTGTAATGTTGCATAAACGGCCCCTTTACAGCTGCCATTTATGTAAAAGGCCTTTTATGAAAAAACCCAAGCTGCCAGTTTTACACTGAGGGGGCAAGAATGTGCATACGTTTCGACGGTTTCACCAGCGGTTCTCAAGGAGCCATCAGCTCATCCGACAATATTATTTTATGGATGTGTTTCAACTCGCTGAGGTTTTCCATGGGCAAAGCATCTACATCCCTTGAGCATATTCAAAATGGATTAAAGTAGAGGGAACAAACACACACACACACACATTATAAATGCTGAAAAGGTGACATCTTTTACTGAACAAGTTAAGTTAGCTGTGTGTGTCAGATGGTACAAAAGAGCTCTACAGTTCTGGAGGTGGGACCTGAAGCAGGTCTGCAACTGAATGAGAAGCTACAGTCGGATCAGACGATGCTTCTTCTGCAGTCCAAGCCTTGAGCCAAGATGTCACTGGGAACAGCAGGAAGTGAGGTGTCTTCTTCTGCCTCAGAGCTCATTCCACAGCTATCTTCTCTAGAGAAGTTTAGGAGTCATATTTACCATGACTGTGTTCTGTCAAGAACAAAAGTGACATGGTCAAGATGCAGTCAGCTCCCCTTTCTGGAATAAAATCGATCCGGCTCTTTTTTCTCTCCTGTTCATTCCATGTCTCACTCGGTTGCCTCTTATAACCTAAAGGTAAAGGATGCTCTTTACTTCATCCTTTCCCAACCTGGTGCTCCCCCAATGTGTTGGACTGCAATTCCCATCATTTGTAGCCAGCATGGGAGTTGCAGTCCAACACATCTAGAGGGTACCAGGTTGGAGGATGGGCTTCATGGAACAAGCCGTCAGTCCTGCTCAAGTCACTGTTGATGTGAGCACGAGAGGCCCCTGCTTTGCGAGAAGCTGCCCATTCCATCCCTGTTCAACTGCCTCCTCATAGAACTTGTGACCAGCGGATGCTGGTGGCTCCAATGCCAGTGGGGCGGTGCATCTGCTCCAAGTTTCTGTGAGAACCAGTCAGAACTCTAAAGGACCTATCCAAGCAACTTGGAGAGCTCCTTTAGCGTTCTGACCGGTTCTGACTGAAACGCAGAGTGGATTCACCACCCCACTGACACTGGAGCCACCAGCCTCCACTCCTGGTGACGTTCCTCTCTCTAGGTCCAACTCCCCTCAGGGACGTTGCCTCCCCTGCTCAGACCATCTTTCTTCCCCTTCCTGCCAGTTCCACGTGTGCACTTCTCGCCTCTTGGCCCTGTGCAATTTTTCCCCCACCAGCCGAACGGGCTTCCACTTCCTTCACAGTAACTGCACTGGTTTCAAGACCTTGGTGATGGATTCCTCCCTCCTCAGCAGTTAGATGTTATGTGACTGCTTTGCAATGTCACATTGGCTCAGGCAGTTGGGATCCCCACACACAGGCGAACAAGAGACACATCTTTTCATTGTGTTCTGTTTTGCGGTTCATCAACTGGGAAGGGTGAAGTTGTAGAGGGAACACATAGGGACCCCTGACACACACCCCATTCAGAAGTCAGGACTGGGCCTCAGATTCTAGAGATGATTACTTTCTTCTTCAGATACTGTTTGGGGAATGAAGGGATTGACTTTTGGATGCAGAAATAGATTCTGGGGTGAAAAATTTAAATTCTGAAACATTTTAAAACTCTGAATGTTCAGGTCATCTGGACGGACCTTTTCAAGTCTCCAAATTTAAATTCTGGGATTTGAAAAATGCAAGTGAATTTATTTTGGGAAGTTGTACAAGGGTAGCATCTACTCTTCCAGTAGTCCTGTGTGGATTTTGAAGCTCATTGCAGATATATTCAGGTGTCCAATTCAAGATAATGGCTGGCAAACTATTTGTTGTTTATTTGTTCAGTCGCTTCCGACTCTTCGTGACTTCATGGACCAGCTCACGCCAGAGCTTCCTGTTGGCTGTCACCACCCCCAGCTCCCCCAAGGTTGAGTCCGTCACCTCCAGGCAAACTATTAAACAATAGTTTTCAAGAAATGAACAACTGGGTTCTTACTTCAGTAGTGTTCACAACACCACTGGCAAAGTTCAAACTGAAGAGGTTAGGGAGCGGGATTCCTATATCCAGGGCACCTGAAATAAAACCAAAGAACCAGTGTTAGACATGTTACATGGTTGTTCTATCCCAAATGTAGAACTTTGACACTGATACTATACACATAACAGTAGAAATATGGTTGCCTACCATTTATCACAGGCAGATATCCAATTTGTAGAATGTTCATGATCCAGTTTTTGAGGGCATCAACCTGCAACAAAGCGAGAAGGTTGTGGTAAATCAGGTGGAGAGAAGAAGCGCTGTCCCATTGGTTTCATCTGAAATATTTTTGCAATGTTGCCCACTGTTATGATGTGACTTCACCATTAGTACCACAAACATTCAAGTGTTCATGTGGCTACGTGATTTCTGTCTTGAACAGGGGCCTGGGTTCTACACCAGGTAGCTTTCCTATTTGGGGAGGGGCTATAGCTCAGAGGAAGGGCAGAAGCTCAGCAACAAGGATCCTGATGTTTTAGGAGTGTTAACTGTTAAAATATGTCTGTCTGTCTGTATTTATAAAATCCAATACCCATTTTTCACTACAAAATGATCCCTAAGTAGGGTACAACACCAATAAAACAATACCATCATACAGTCCTAAACCAATAAAGCAGTAAAACAGGAGAAGACATGCACAGATAAATAATAATCTACAATGCGGGGTGCAGAAGCTCAGGCCCCAGGGCCAAATTTGTCCCTCAGGGATTCCTCACAAAGCCACTCCCTTAGGGTGCCTAGGTTTCATGGTCTTGGTGCTGACAGAGACAGACAGACATCCTGTTTTGTTATCATTAGAGACTGGTAACTGATACATAGAGAAAAAAGTAGCAACGTCTGGGGCATTTTCAATAATTGGAAGATATTTAAAAGAATCTCAGTTGGAAAAGACATCTCCACTCTCTCACTGCTGCATAAAATCAACTTTCAAGCAAACACTGAGACAACTCCTCATTATCCTGTTCTTAAGACTGACAAAAGCAATTACACACCTAAGTACCTGAGGATGAGAGGAGAACGAGTTTACTCTGAGCTTGTTAAGGTTCTCTGTTTTCCACCTCAGTGCTCATCTCATTCTTGGTCCTGAACATAAGAGTCTTCTTTTTTTCCCCAACAGGAAAAGTGCACATTTTCACACATGAAAAATGCACACTTTTCCAAGCATGCACCCCAAATGCACACTTTCCTCCCATAGACTAAAGCATAAAAATGTGTCAGGGAAGAGTGCACATGGCGATTGTGGAGGAGGGACCGGCAAGTGGAGCAGGGGTTGGGTGGGTGGGCATCTGGAGAACACAGACAGGGGCAGGTTCTCACATCCCTAAGTAACACCACCAGAATGATCTCTGTCTCTGAAATGCAGACTTTTTCTCCAGTTATTCAGTCTTCCGCTCCTTCTCCACCACTGTCACTGATTGGAGATTGATGGGTTATGTTCAGCCCTGATTTGGCAGCTGGAGTTTCCATTCGCCAAAGTTCTCTCCCTCCCTCCTCCTTCTCTTCCTCATCCCTTACCCCCTCCCTCCCCTTCAACCCCTCGCTGGACTTTTTCAAGTTGATACTTTTGGTACCAGGCTGTCTGGGCTGCTCAGAACGAATCACCGCATCAGACGAGGTGCTTTGTACACAAGCCGCTTCGCTTTGGGGCACCTCATTACTGTTCTGCTCCACCTCATATCATGCAGAGGCACCTCCAAAGCAGCCCGCTTTGACGTGTTATTTGGGCTTTGGACCAAAGTGGTATGCAAGCGCAGCCCTGCTAGTTCATCTGTGTATCAATGTAAGATGTAAACTCAAAGATGGCCAAAAGCACACAACCGACTTTCAGGTCCATGGATCAATGAAATATGGCTTCTGTCATACATGTATACTGGGTGCTGTGCAGTCTGTATTTTACATTTTGTGGAAGACATTAACTTACATCAAAAGACCCGATTTGTGAAGAAGACACTCTGAGGGAGATGCTGTGAAAAAGAATGAAAATCAAAGTGTCATTGACATCAGAGGAAATATGGACTCATTTTTACTTTCTGTTTTTCTTATATTTATTTTTGTCCCAGAATCTTTGCACTGTAGTTTAAATATTTTTATTCTGGCACTTTGTGTCTTCTTGAACTTCATAAGATTCTTGCATTCTGTGAAACATGTTCACTAATCATCTTTACCTTTTTATTGTTCTCTACATCTTATAAAGGATATTAAAGGAAGTATAAAAATATGATAACCTCATCTATTAAACTGAAAGCATTCTGATTCTAGCAGATGTATTCATTCAGTTTGACTCCCACTGTAACTTTTCACAGCATTTTTCACCTTGGATCTCTTAGCCTCCTAGAGAGCAATCCTAAGCATGTTTAGAAAGAAATAAGTCCTACAACTACCAGCATTCCCCAGCTAGCATAGCTAAACATACATAGGATTGCACCCTTAGTCATTGTTTACCTAAGCACCAAGCAACAGACAAGGCTGATTTTTTTTCCAACTAAACCCAGGAAAAAATAACTCATGGATCAGATAAGGAGTTCAGGACATGGCTAGCTGGTTAGATAATAAAGATAGCATTGTTAATATTTTCTGCTTTTGACGTAAATGAGTGAAGATAAGATGAAACATTTTAAGTAGTGAATAGAATCCAAACCAGTTCATGGTTAAGCTAGCCTAAAGACAATAGTTGGTCAAAAGAAGTAAACTCAGATATGACCCAAAGTCAAGGCCCTTGTTTTCAGAAGTGCGGACCAAAATATGAAATAAAGATATTACTTCCTGCCCATAGGTGGAAATTTTGGTAGAATTAATTAAAAAAATGCTGAGTTTTAAGTTCTTTTCTTTGTTGGCCCATCATGTACAAGTGCATCAGGAATCATATAAAGGGGCAGACCTGTGAGATTTCATGATGAGAACATTGGTCCTCATCTTTACCTCCTTTTGAAAGAGCTCAGGAATACCGTAGTGGGTAAGACATTTTTACACTTTTTTGGATAGAGGCATGCTCCTTAGAAAGCTTTTTGAAATGTGTTTTGATTATTTCATCTACCACTTTGTATTTTTGCATATGTTCTGTGTTCACATATACCATATCTTGTCCCGATATAAGTATTGCTATATAGTTTGAAGTAGTTAGGCTTTTTTTTTAATAAAGACTGTATCTCAAACCTTTGATTTAATACAAATGCTTACTAGACCCACAATAAAGACAAGCTATACTTTCTTCATAGGAGAATGTATATCAATTAGCTGATAACTTCATGTTATCTAAATACTGGGGATAGGAATCACTCTCCTAGAGGTGAACTTGACAAAATCATTCCTTATAGGCGACACATCTGGGCTAGAGAGACTCCATAGCAGGCCAAAGAGATTAAAAAGGGATTAGGACAATGAATACTGCAAGGCATCAGAAGTAGAGGAGCTGGACTCTCTAGTCAACCTTCTTGACAGATTGCAGCAACAATGCTGAATGCAGTTCCTGTTGAGGTGTCTGATGCCACCATCTGCCTGATTCTGTGGGATCAGTTTCAGTTACTGCAGCCTGATGATGTGGACAAGGTGCTTGCAGCAATGTGACCAGCCACATGCCCTCTCGATCCCTGCCCTTCTTGGCTAATAAAAGCTAGCTGAGGGGGTATAACTGGGTGGGTCCAGGGAGTGATAAATGCTTCCCTGCAGGAAGGGGTGGTCCCTGGTGTCCTTAAGGAAGCAGTAGTGCAGCCACTCCGGAAGAAGCCCACTCTGGACCCAACGGTATTAGACAACTACTGCCCAGTTGCAAATGCCCCTTTTCTAGGCAAGGTACTTCAGAGGGCCATGGTGGAGCAACTGCAGGCACCCTTGGAGGATGCTGAGTATCTAGACCTATTTCCATCTGGGTTTCATCCTGGTTATGGGACTGAATCAGCCTTGGTCACCCTTTATTGAAAGAGGGACAGGGGGAGTGCAACCCTGTTAATTATGCTCAACCTCTCATTGGCTTTTGATACTATCGACCATGGTATCATCCTGGATTGACTCTGTGGGATGGGTATCAGAGGCACTGTGTTGCAGTGGTTCTGATTTTACCTGCGGGGCCAATTTCGGAGAGTAACATTGGGTGACTATTCCTCAGCCCCTTGGCAGTTGAGCTATGGGGTGCTGCCGGGTACCATCTTGTCCCCAGTGTTGTTTAACATCTATATGAAGCCGCTGGGAGCAGTCATTAGGGGATTTGGAGCTAAATGCCATCAGTATGCTGATGACACATAGCTCTGTCTCCCTGTGACATCTGAATTGGGAGAGGCTGTGCCAGTCCTGGATCAATGCCTAGACTCAGTAATGGTCAGGATGAGGGCCAATAAACTGAAGCTGAATCCTGGCAAGATGGAAGCCCTCTGGGTAAGTGGTTCCTGGGTTCAGGAGACAGGCTCATTGCCTGTTCTGGATGGGGTCGCACTTCCTCTGAAAGATCAGGTTCGTAGTCTGGGGGTACTCCTAGATCTATCATTGTTGCTGGAGGCCCAAGTGGCTTTTACCAGCATCAGCTCCTTTGCAAGCTACGTCCTCTCCTGAACAGGGATAGCTTTGCCACAGTGGTACAGGCATTAATAACCTCAAGACTGGATTACTGCAATGCGATCTATGTGGGGCTGCCCTTAAGGCTGGTCCGGAAGCTGGAGCTAGTGCAAAATGCAGCAGCTTGGCTGTTGTCAGGAGCTTCCACTTTTCAGCATGCAACTCCTTTGAGGGAACTGCAATGGCTGCCTATTCACTACCGGGCCAGGTTTAAGGTATTAGTACTAGTGTACAAAGCCCTAAACAACTTGGGACCAAGATAACTGAAAGAGCTCCTTCTCCCTTACTAACCTGAGGTCATCTGAAGGCATGTCCCTGGTGGTTCCACATATATCCATGGCCCGGCTGGAGTCCACCAGGAAAAGAGCCTTCAGTGTGGTGGCCCCTTCCTGTGGAACTCCCTGCCTTTGGAGGTCAGGCAGGTGCCAACATTAGGTTGCTTCCGGCACCTCCTGAAGACATTGTTATTTCGAGAGGCCTTCCTTGAGTGACAAGCCAAGGTTTATTAGATTCAGAATTTGTTTCTTTTAAAATTTTTGAATTGTTTTAACATGGTGTTTTCTTCTTTTATCTTTGCTGTTCACTGCTGCAAAATCTTTTGATGTGGAGTGGTATATAGATATTGTAAATAAATAAATAATGAATAAATAACAAAATGTTTTAAAATGTTCAAATTTTTGTTGAGTTAAATAGATGCATACTTTATCTCGATTACTGTTTGGAGTCTGCAACTGCTGTAGGAGAAGATGGTGAGTGATGATGACACATGTGATACTTCACTGGGAGTACATTACACTCATGCTGCAGTATCTACAATTAATTAAGCACTAATCAAATCAGTAATTGATTGTATCTGTATCAATTGGCAAATGACAAAATCTATACATTTTTGTGGGGGACGGGGGAGAAAGCATTTTCCCATGCAGTTAGATCAGGGGTGGGGAATGCATGGCCCTCCAGATTTTGTTGGACTGCAACTCCCATCATCCCCAGCAAGCATGGCCAATAAACATGTTCTAATGTTTAATGTTTAATTTTCTTTTAAAAGCCAAATTAATTGGGATGCCTTTTAAGATGATTAGAAAGATTTTAACTGATTATTTTATCCAGTTAATCACTTCAAGGATGCAGCCTTAGAAATGTTCCAGGAAATGTTGTAGGTTGACTCACTGCCAACATGCAAGGAGCCCAGTTGCAAAACAGGGTTCCTTCCCCGGGGATCTTCAGTGCAAGGCGGCTCCACACCTCTCACCAATCCACTCTAAGAAGCTTCTAGAAGCAATAGGACACACCCAAAGCACATTGGACCTTGGACTCTAGAAACAAGGCATGGTCCAATGGAGGTTCTCCTGTATAAGCCTGATTGGAATGTATGGAATCTCTGCATAAGGTGTGCTGTTGAAAGATACAGCATATCAATAAATACTCATCACCAGAGGACATTGTCTGCCCTTTGTTATTCCGTAGGGCAGGATGAATGATATCTTACGCATTAAGGATCCATTTACCTCTGCAAGGATAAGGAGATGCCCAGCTTTGTTCCTGTAATGGTGAGGGCTCCATTCAGGCTGATATTCTGCAATCACAAGATCATCATGCATGAGACCAATTCCTTCTCTGATGCCTTTGGAAACCCACCTCTACTATTCTAGCATCGTGTGTCTCATCATGGTCAGGATGGGTGATTCTTCACCACACATGTGATCTTGGGGAATCTAGTGGCTTTCAGCAACAGGCAATCCAAATTTCCTTTGGGAAGACTAAGTGGGAGAGTTTTGCTCTCTGTCTGGTCAACATACCTGGGGCCAGGAAGAAATTCTCATCCAGACCTAATTTTCTAGATATTCAGGGTGGGGAGACTGCCGTTGCTCACTCACTTAAACCACTGGGATCTTTTTGTCTGCCATCACCTTCTGCAGTGCGTAAGTTGCAGGCGTGGGGGAGGGTGCATGGATAATCCCATCTCATGGTGGTGGGGAGGAGATTGGATGTCAATGCATTTAACTGTTTCCGACTTTCTGACCTTATGACAACCATCGGTGTCTTCAGCAGATTCCCATATCCTAATTTAAGAGCTATTCACATCTACACTCCCAACAAGTGGTAGTGTACCCATATTTCCTTCACTACTGCCCACGTATTCTCAAACACAAGTGGTGTATTGCAGCAGTAGTAAAGTACTTTGCTTCTCTCCTGTCCATGCTGCCAGCTCAGCAGGAAGTAAACTGGGTTGGCAGTAGGATAATACAGAAGTGAAGGGCTTGACAGCTATGCAATGAACTACTACAGTTCAAGAGTGTAGGCATGAACGCGTCTCTAGATTCTGGCACTGGTTGTAATCACAATTGTTATGGGCCTGCTGTTCTGTCTGACTAAGAGAAGATGTGCTGATAAAGTGCCTAGCTTCTGAACCACTGAAGATCCATTTGCTGTGACAGTGGCTCTGTCCAGATAAAGATGATAACTATGGACAAGGAAGTTGGAGGATTAGAAGAGAGGAGCCAAGTACATGAGTCAACAAAGAGTCGATAGTGGAGAATGTGTAAGCAATGACCCCGATTCTCTCATTTGCTACTTACAGCATCCAGCGCAAAGAGGGGCATGAAAGCAGATTCTGTAGGAGCTAGCACTTCAAGCGTGGCCACAAGGATCACAGTGGCCTTCCCATTGTGCAAAGACACTGCTGGAACATCACTAATTCTAATCCTGACCACCAGGGGCAGATCTGATGGTACTAGCGGAGACATCTGTGGCAAACAGAACAGGGCAAATGTTTTGGACTCAGCATGAGGGGAGAGATCTTCCTGAAAAATGAGATGCCCAGTAGAAATACTGTACCTCAGGCAGCACTGACAGGAGAGCAGATGTTGTCAATGGGACAGACCCACGGAGCTGGGGGAGACAAAAGAGATAAAAAGAAGTTAGACCATGAATGTCTCTTAAAAGCCATATTCATAACTTGCCCAGTTCCTTCAGCTTCACATGGTGATTTCCTTTGCATTCATCCTCTCAACAACCAAGAAAAATGGTGGGGGGACATTGTTCCAAAATACAGCTGCACCACTGAGGCTGACAAATACTAGTGACGTGACCAAGACCAGTTGAATTGCCCCATGGCTAAGCTGGGATTATTTATTCATTTATTACATGTTTATACTGCCCAATAGCTGAGGCTCTCTGGGAAGTTCACCATTAAAAGCATAAAATACAGCTTGATTTGAACCAAGGCATTGCTATACATTGGACCTCCCAGTAGAGGTCCTAGATAACCAGTACTACACACAAACATGAACTCCTAGCTTCAGAGGGAGGATTGGCTGAATAAACGGTGATCATTTCATTGGACAAACCACCTTGAAGCTGAAATAGACATTTGGTAGTAGACCTGGATCTGGAGGGCTTAACCCTTACTCACCTTACATCTAACCTGTATTCCCTTCCTGAGCTGCTCTCTGGGGGGAGGCAGAGTAATGAAACTATTCTCAGAATCTGCCAGGCATTCACAACTGCAGTAAATGGACAATACGGTAGTATCTTGTAGTCCCTTCGACATGGTGCCAAACGGCACATGCTATTCAATTGAGTGTAGTTTTTCTCCGCTGTAGGTTCTTTCTTTCTTACTTAGACTGGGTGTGGGGGAAGGGTCTTTTTAATTAACACTACTGTGTGTTTCTGTAACAACACCCCCCCATGCAATTCTGCCCCCTCCAAGAGAAAAGAAATAGGTGGTTTAAGCGGAAAACCTCTGGAGGAGGAAGTGCCAAAAAAGAAGCCCTTCCCCTTTCCAATTTTCTGCTACCCAGGCCTAAGATGCCTGCCATGTGAGAACTCCACCCCTGACCTCAGGCTCTTCCCTTAAACCTTCTGGAGCTAAGCCTGGGTGAACTTTTGAAGAATGTTCTACCGTTTCAGGGCTGAGCAGCTCACCACGTGTTCAGTGATATCTGCATTGAGTGCTCCTCTTGTCATGAGCATCTGGAGCAAAGAGGAAAGGAGGTTGCCAGAGATAAGCAGCTGTGAGGTGTGGTCCACAGCTGGAGGCAGAGGCAGAGAGGGCAGCTGTGCAGGGGTAAGCTTGATGGTGTTGCCTTCATGATTAACAACCATGAGCTGGAAGAGATGTCAGAAGCACATAGGTTTAGGGACAACGTTCTGGGTTTCACAAAACTGTACCTCAGGCCAATGGAGGCTGGTGGCTCCAATGTCAGCGAAGCACCTTGGAGAGCTCCTTTAGTGTTCTGACTGGTTCTGATTGAAACCCGGAGCAGATTCGCCACCCCACTGACATCGGAGCTGCCCGCCTCCACTGCCCTCAGCTGAAATGTGAATCAGAGCACAGACACACATACACCCCTTGGCTAGCGCCAAAGTTAAGAATACAATTCAGTCGACAAGGGCCAGGGTGCAGTTTGCAAAAGGAGAGGTACTGGGGCTTTGGCCTGTCTGGATCCCTTGCACTCAGGTTCTTAGTGCCAATATGTGCTGGGAATGGAACTCACTGACAACTGGCCCAGTTTTATGTATCTGTTGATTTAAAATATTTCTAGGCCAAAGTCCCCTGCAAGGTGGCTGACACGATAAAATGCCATCCAACGAAATCCCACCCAATGATAACAGCAAAGTCAATAAAATCAGCAAACACCAACAATCTTCATGTGAATGGTTTGTTTTTGTTTTGACCCTGACACGTTCAAGCATTCACCCACCCAATCACTGCACCAAGCATCCAACTTATGCTGACTTCATGAGCTTAATGTACACATCAGAGCTGAGCTATGCAGTTTGGCTCAGGGCCAAAGTACACATAACGTGCCATTGCAGGTAACATCTCTTCAGCTTCAGCCAAATTTGCAGTCTTGCGTCTACATAAAAGTAAAGCACATGAGGGTGCAAATTTGATCAGCGAGCAGAGGAGGAGGGGCTGCTTTTCATCCTTCCACTCTGGCTATTTTTCTACCTAAAACCACCCTCCCCACTCCTCCTGGGCCCAATTTACACGGCCGAGTGGAGTGGAAGCACATCAGGGTTGTTCGTGGCAGATGACGACGTCGCCAATCCGCAGCAACTGCATAGCTTCCCTCTGGAAAAGGCGCATTTGATTTTTGGAACGTTTAGTGCATCTTTTTTCCTGAAACATGGCTCTCATGCGGTCTGCTGCAGAGTGCCCTGCATTAAATCCTGAGTGAGCCTCTGTGACATGGCTGTGACCTGGCACTGATGTGGCCAAGGCATGGAGCTGCCCCTTCCCCCATTCCCTCTTTTTCCCCATTTGCAGCAGGGCACTTTTGGATACAGGCTTTCTTTCCTAATTAGCATTACTTCACACTGTTTCATCCTTTTACCTTATCGCAGTAGTGCTGTTTTCCATTCACAATATGTAGCCTAGTACAGTAGCCCCTATTCACAGCATGCAGCCTATTTCCTCCATTCATAAAAGTACAGTAGCGCTGTTTCAAGCATTCACAACGGCGCACTAGCTACTTCACCCATTCAGATTATGTAGCCTGTTTTTCCCATTCACAATAGTGCAGTATCTTTTAATCTTTCACAATATCCCAGTGGTGAATGAGTATGGAGAAGTGTGAGATAAACTACAGGGGCTTAATTCGGTGCAACTTCCCTGAGCAGGGAAGCATGGACAGGGGTGGGGAACAAGCCTCTCTCATTCACTAAGCAGCACCTATGGGGTTGATGACATTCAGCTCTATTCCGCCCACCCAACCCCGAATTATGGGGGTTTCAAGTGCTGTGTGATCCATGAAAGTGGGCTTTTCAGTAGTGTATACTCTGCATTTCTTGCTTCGTGTGCCCCTGATGGACCAAAGCAATTTCATGAAAATCTAGATATATAACCAGAAGGTGCTTCTCATTCTTTTTCCATGTAGATTGGGCCCTGCTTCCCCACCCACTAGGGAAAAGATACAGGTACTAATAGGTGGGAAGGCAGTTTGGGAGACGATTTTGAGCAGGAAAGGATTAAATAACTCCTCCCCACCTGCCTGCACTCTGCACCAATTGCAGCCTCCTGCTCCTGCTTTTGGTTTTAAAATTATCATGGGAAAGTTTTGTGTGACTGCATGTAGTTTGGCCTTCTCAAGGACTCCAAATGTCTGGTGCATTGTAAGAGGAGTAACCCACATTAGCCAGCAGAGGGAACATGAAGATCAAGCTTATCTGGCCAGAATATGGTTGGCTGAAGGGTTACTAGCAATGAGACTGGCCAACAGTTCACCTAAACTATTTTTTGAGATTTTCTTGTCATCTGTGTTGATGTCTTTGCCAGCCTGGATTGACTGGTACATATGAACTAAGAACATATTAATTCCTTGCTTTATAATGACAACAGAGAGTCTTGTGACACCTTAAAGATTAACAAATTTATTCTGGCATGAGCATTTGGGGACTTACACCAGTCTGGTTTATTCCAGAATAAGTTTGTTAATCTTTGCCACAATACTCTTAGAATCATAGAATAGTAGGGTTGGAAGGGGCCTATAAGACCATCAAGTCCAACCCCCTGCTCAGTGCAGGCATCCAAGTCAGAGCATCCCTGACAGGTGGCTGTCCAGCCTCGTCTTGAATGCCTCCAGTGTGGAAGAACCCACCACCTCCACAGGTAATTGGTTCCATAGTCGTATTGCTCTAACAGTCAGGAAGATTTTCCTGATGTTCAGCCGGAATCTGGCTTCCTGTCACTTGAGCCCATTATTCCGTGTCCTGCACTCTGCGATGATCGAGAAGAGATCCTGGCCTTCCTCTCTGGGACCACCTTTCAAGTACTTGAAGAGCGCTATCATATCTCCCCCTCAGTCTTCTCTTCTCAAGGCTAAACATGCCCAGTTCTTTCAGTCTCTCTTCATAGGGCTTTGTTTCCAGTCCCCTGATCATCTTTGTTGCCCTCCTCTGAACCCTCTCCAGCTTGTCTGCATCCTCCTTAAAGTGTGGTGCCCAGAACTGGACACAGTACTCCAGATGAGGCCTAACCAGAGCTGAATAGAGGGGAACTAGTACTTCCTGGGATTTGGAAGCTAAGCTTCTATTAACGCAGCCCAAAAGAACATTGGCCTTTTTTGCAGCCACATGACATTGCTGGCTCATATTCAGCTTGTGATTGACAACAATTCCAAGATCCTTCTCTCTTGTAGTGTTGTTGAGCCACGTATCCCCCATCTTATAACTGTGTTTTTGGTTTCTTTTTCCTAGGTGCAGAACTTGGCATTTATCCCTATTAAATTTCATTCTGTTGTTTTCTGCCCAGCGCTCCAGTCTATCAAGATCACTTTGAATTTTGTTTCAAAATGTGGCTACTCCCTGGAAATTACTTGACAATGATTCAGACTACCTATATCCATTGAACACAGGAAGCTGCCTTATACTGAGTCAACCCTAGATGGCGTTTACCACCCACTTTGGGCTGCATTCCCAAGGAGGGATGTACGAAAGTCACCTTTAACGAAAGTTGATTCGTGGGGAGGGGGGAGGTGCTCCGTCCCTCCCCCCAAAATTCTGGCCGGCGGGAGAGGCGCTCCGTCCTTCCACCCCCGAATCCTGGCCGGCCAGGCCCGCAAATGGCAGCGGCCATAGCCGCCGCTGTTTGCGTCCCTCCAGTCAGCCGTGATAGGCTACGTAAATGTTTATGTAGCCTATCTCGGCTGAGTAAAAAAAAAAAAGCGCGTACGCAAATGGCGGCACCCATAGGCACCGCCATTTGCGTTCCTTATTTTGGCACGTCTAGTCTACGTAAACATTTACGTAGACTACGGTGAAAATAAGGGGAACCCAAATAGCGTAGCGGCTGAGTAAAAAAAAAAAAACCCGCGCGTACGCAAATTGTAGCGCCTATGGGCGCCGCCATTTGCATTCCTTATTTTGGCATGTCTAGTCTACGTAAACATTTACGTAGACTAGATGTGCCAAAATAAGGAACGCAAATGGCGGCGCCCATGGGCTCTGCCATTTGCATACGCGCGGGTTTTTTTTTTTTTACTCAGCTGTGATAGGCTACGTAAACATTTATGTAGCCTATCACGGTATTTTTTAAAAATCTAGCCGTGATAGGCTACATAAATCTTTATGTAGCCTATCACTTTTGTTTGTTTGTTTGTTTTTTACTGGAAATGGCGGTGGCGGCAGCCAGTTGGATGACCGGCCTCCGCAGCTGCCGCCGCCGCACCGCCACTGGAGCCGCCGCCACCAGGAGGATTCGCCCAAGGTAAGTCCCATCCTGGGGGGGGCGGGGGGGCAGACCGTTTTGCCACCAATTTCGGGGGGCCGAATGCGCTGGCATTCGGCCTCCCTGAGATTCATGGCGAAATACTCTGACATCCCTATTCCAAAGCAAGCCATCTTCAAGAAGACCCTGTCCCTGCACGCTGGGGGCCTCTACTGGCTGTGCCTCAATCAGAAGGACTTCTTGAGCTCTATCTTCATATACTGAGTCAAAACACTGGCCCATCTAGCTCAGTATCGTCAACACTGACTGGCAGCAATGGCTCTCCAGGGTTTCAGGCAGGATTCTTTCCTAGACCCACTTGGACATACTTGGGATCAAACGTAACGCCTTCTCTTTTTTTGATATAATAATTTTATTAAAAACAACAACAACAACATCAACAACATACACTAAAATATCTCTTAAGATTGTAAGATATCTACCTTTGTCTCCCCTTACAGAACAAATGCTTATTAGCACCTTCTGCAAGCAAAGCAGGTACTCTACCACTGAACTACGGCCCAGAACTATCCATACTTAGCCAGCAGCAGCTCTCCAAGGTCTCAGGTGGAGAGGGGCCATACCTAGCTTTGCTACCTGAGATCAGTTTAAATTGGAGGTGCCTGGGATTGGATCTGAGAGTCCTTCTGAACGCAAAGCGTGCATTCTGCCATTGAGCCATGCGCCCTCCCAAGAAGTCATATTACCTCTCTCCTAGAGATACTGATCATGATGAATTGTGCCAGCCCAAAGATACTTTTTGGTGGCATACTGAGGCCAGATCTTGGGTCCTGGTGGTGTGATAAAGTAACCATTTAATCCTAAAATAGTCAGAACAACGACTGGGAACAGCAGCCAACAGCTCTTCTGGCAAAGCCAACAACCCTGGAAGTTAAAAACAACAACAACACGCTTTTCCACCTCCAAACCAGCTTGGAAGCCCCGCACATTCAAGATTGGTGTATCAGCCACAGAATTGCCTTATATTTCCCATATACTCTATTGAGATTAAGGAGGTCTGTTCCCAGGAAACTAGATGTAAGACTGGGCAACATACTGTGGAGGAGGAACCATGGATGGATAAATCTTTCAGTTTCAGATTCTCATTTTTCCAGTCATAAATTCAGTTTGTCCTGAATGTCAAGATATAAACACACACACACGCACGCATGCACACACACACGTTCACATGAAAATGTCTATGCATTCTTGTGTGCATTTCTCCTAATACGTGCATATCGGTATGCATTTTTGGCTAGTATATAGATTTTTGCAAGCAGTTTTCCCTAATATAATGCATTTTCATGTTCCTTTCAGTAATATACACATTTTTGTGTACACTTTCCCCTGATATATGCAATTTTCTATACATTTTTTTAATTGGAGAACTCCGTTGCAAAATTTGGAGAAGTGTGAATTTTGAAGAATAACTTGAGTTTCAGTTTGCATCCTGGTTCAAAGGGGCGAATTTAGGTAAGCTAAGTTAAAGTCAAAACTGAATTTGTCCCCCATCCCTACGAGGAATCTCATGCATTAAAGTACAAAAGGAAAATTGTGCCTTACATGCAGATTCAGTATGATGTGCTGTCCGTTGAACCATGGCAGGCCAGCAAGAGTATAATGCAGGTTTCCTAGCATACCAAATGGGCACACACCTGCAGGAGAATAAAAAGGAACATGAGAGAGGACGAACACATGCCGTCTTTTCCACACCTCCTATCAATGTACTTTCTCTAGCTGTAATATATCTACTGCTGCAGAAAAGAGGTTATGATTATGGGAAATGTACTGCGTAATGTCACAGGACATGGAATTCATTGAAAATTTATTGACAGTTTATTCCTTACATTAACTATGATTATTTAGTACAGGTATGGAATTTAAACTGGGATTTCTAGGCTACCTGTAAAAATTCTCTTAGAATCCTTGTTCAGGCCTGCTCAAGGACAACGGGGATTGCACTGGATCCAAAAAAAGGCAGGGCAACTTTGGAACAAAAGAACTTACTGTTGACTGTGCCAAGAACAGTGTTCAACACATTCAGCACAAGGTCTACAACTGGACACAGCTGCAACAGAGAGGGAAAAGATCAGGACTGAGAAATATAATTAAGCCCCTGAACTTAATGCTTCTTTTACCCAGTGTGGTATGTGGAAGGTATATGCCCCTGTCTGTGGTTGTAGGCAGCACTTTACGGATGAAGAATAAGCCCAAAATATATGCATAAAGCTGCTTTAGGGAAAGGCACTACAATTAAAAAATGGGCATCTTCTTACCCAGGAGACCTCCTAGAGGTGCAACTGTGACCCTAAGGGGTCAACATTCACCATTCATTTGCAGGAAACTATAGGCTATCATGATTGCCAGATGTGAAATAATCCACACATATTCAGACTGGAGCTTCTTCCCTTCTCGATCCCAGCAGAGATGGGTTTCCCATTATGCACTGCTTATGGCCTGCTATGGTCTTGTTTATTAGAACGAGTGCTAAGCTACATGGACCAGTGCTCTGAACTTGCTGTTGAGGATTCTCTGAAAAGTTCCACCTCCTAGACTACCTGCACTGGCTTACTGTTGTCTTGTATCAATCTTTGAAGCTGGCTTATATTTAGTCAGGTCATTGGTCCATCCTGTCTAGTATAGTCTACTTTGACTGGCAGCAGCTCTCTGGGTCTCTCTCTGCTCAGTGAACCCACAAGGCTAAAAGGGATGGAGGATAATCCTGGTGAAGCAAATCCCTGGAAGACTCACCACGCCAGGGATGAGATTGTTCAGAAGAGCAGTTAGGATCCTGTCCATTCTCAGTGGGAGGAACCTAAAGAAGAAAAGAATGTGGGCTTGTTAATCTTCAGGCATTCTTTGTTGTTTTGATTGCAGCTGGTTAACAGGGATATGGAAGTCAATACCAGCCTCTCATTTTACAACATAGTGTTGACTCGCTGCTGACATGACCTTCATTCAGTGTAACCTGGAGCTGACTACAAGTCAGTATGGGAAACCAGCAGCTTGATAGAAATCTAAGAATTCAGAGTTGGAGTCTGAATCCAGAACAGCAAAGGTGCTCTGATTGCTGTACATTTCATAACTTTTGGAGCAAACAGTGCAAACTGGGAAGCTCATTTAGGCGATGTTGTGATACCGCTCAAAATACTTATCTTGTAAGAAATGGCTAATATCTGCTTCATCTTTATCTCATCCTCTGAGATGAAGTCTGCACAATAAAATCACTACCTTTATTTGTAGCATCTGAAAAGTCTTTGTCTCTGTGCCTTCCGATGGGGTGTTTGTTCAAAGATAAGGAGGTGATCGAGTACTTGGTTAGCAGTCCTGGGCCCTAGACCATAAGGCAGGGGTGGGCAACCTTTCTTCTGTCAAGAGCTGCATTCCCTCATGAGTTATCTGTCAGAGGCCACATGTGAGTGGTGGGTGGAGCCTGAACCAGCAGTGGGTGTGGTCAGAGCCAAAAGTGGCTGGATCAGCCCTTTTCTCTTTCTATCACCCCTTTTTCTCTCCCTCCACTGTCTTCCTTCCCACCCAGCGGGCTGCCACGGAAGGAACAGAATGGTCTTGCCAGAGGTCTGAACTGATCACATGCAGAGGGCCCTTGAAATGAGGCTGAGAACCACATGAAATTGGGCCAAGAGCTGGATGTGGCCCTAGAGGCTGCATGTTGCCCACCCCTGCGGCAAGATAATGTCCCTTCTTCCCAGCAGAGGCTGCCAGTTTGAAAGTAACACGAAGCAGTGAATGATCTGTGCTTAAAAATGAATTACCCAAGAACATTAAAGTTGCAATGCTTTGACAGCAGATCATGTCAAAAACTTTGAGTTCTATGGCTGAAATAATGGGTGTCATTCATTCATTAGAAGAGTAACACATATGCAATATGTGCAGCACATTTTGATGGGAGAATGATAAGCAGAAGTGTTGTCTGCCTCTGCATCTCAGGGTAATTCGGATTGTACTTGTTATGAAGCACAGTAAATGCAAGAATCATTAGCAGTGCACACTTCTTCAAAGTCACTAATAGTGTGATACACACACACACACACACCAGCCGTTCATGGATCCCGTTTGCAGTCAGATCAGGGTTTTGCAGAGTTCACTTCAGGACCCAGCTCTGGCTACATGAGCTGTATGTCGGCCATTCAAATGTTCTTCTGGTGTGTCAATGAATCTTGCATTTCTTCTAACTTCACTCAGCTTTCACTGAGAGCGAATTGACATGGCCTTTCCTAAATCTGCTTAGGGTGGATCAGCCACCTCAATCCGATTGTTGGGAAGGTCTGTCTGCAGCAGTGTGTGCAAAAGCACCACAGCATGCTTGCAGTTCACCTTGAGCAACTTCGGAGCCTGGATTTATTTATTCATTTGAAAAAATGAACACAAATTTCAAACAATACAGAAGGTATAGGGGAAAAACAACAACATGGATTAAAATCAATAAAGCAAAAATTAATTAAGGAGAGAAAGTCCTTAAGCTCATTCTTTCAATATAGTTTTTTTTTAATATTCTCACTTAGCTGCTATTGGATTTAGAAGTTGTGAAGAAACAATGCAAAGAAGTATTGATTTTTGAAGTTAATACTTAACATTAAAAGCTCATTGTCAAGACTTCAGATGTAAATTTGTGTATGAAGAGTGCCTCATGGCTGAGGTGGCCATGAGACACAGGGAAGGAGAAAGTGTCTTAGGAAATGACCCCAAAGCTTCACTAGGATCGATCTATCTATCTATCTATCTATCTATCTATCTATCTATCTATCTATCTATCATCTGTCTATCATCTGTCTATCATCTATCATTTCATTTCATTTCATTTCATTTCTATACCACCCAATAGCCGAAGCGATGGGCATTCCACTCACCCAGACAGGACCTGAATGCCACCCAAATTGGGCTTACAGTTCTCAATGACAAGCATGGGAGCTCCTGACTTGTCTTGTGCCAGCCGGGCAGTTGCTGTGATGTTCACTTCCGCCAGAAGATTCAGCAGTCCACTCAGAACCCTGGAAGACCCAGAAGAGGTGGAGACGTGGCAGTTATTGAACTAACTCTAGTTTCAAAAATATTCTGCAGGCTTTCAAATGGTGCTGGCTTCTTTGTTAGGCACAAGTATTCGGAGCACAAATAACAAAAATGCCATATATGCATCATATATTCCTAACCTTGATGTGTGTGTTTTTTCACCTGATGTTTCTGAGACCCCTTATTCTGACAAAGACAGATAATGAAATATTATTTTAGGACAATATCATTTATTATCAGTATACATTCAGAGTCCATTTTTCTTTTCTACAGAACCTACTTCCTGCAGATTTTACCTCTGAGTCAAGCCCATGGCTAAAATGTAGGATAGTCTCTTCCCCACACAAAAAACCATTCACATGTCACTTAAGCAGAATTCCAGTGATGCCTCAATTCAGAGCCCTGTGAGTGCATAGCTGTGCTCAAGAATCTCTTGTGTACATCAGGCTTCACATTCAGTGGTGGAACTCAACCTGTATGCCAAAGGAATGGGGATGTGGATTGGCTCCCTCTGTAGAAGTGAATGGGGAAGCTGTTCTGAGCCATGGAGCACCATATGTACCTGGGAGTTCCTGCCCACCCCAAACTGATCACTTGACCAGGGTGATAATTTTTAACCTGCCTGTGGGCATCTGCCACCTTAGCAATCCAAATCATGAATTGCTGATTCATGGAAAAAGGCAGAAGTGCTCAATTCCTACTTTGGCTCAGTCTTCTCCCAAAAGAGGGTCTATGAGAACCCTGGAAAAGGTGAACTACAGGCTGAAGGGGCAGGATTGCAGCTTGAGATCAATAGGCATATGGTCAAGGAACACCTAATTACTTTGAGTTCAGATCTCCAGGGCCAGATGAACTGCCTCCTAGAGTAATAAAGGAACTGGCAGAAGAACTCTCAGAACCGCTGTCTATTCCCTTTGAGAAATCATGGAGGACGGGTGAAGTGCCAGATGACTGGAGGAGGGCTAATGTTGTCCCTATCTTCAAAAATGGCAAAAAGAAAGAACCAGGGAACTACAGACCAGTCAGTCTGACATCAATCCCTGGGAAAATTCTGGAGCAGATGATGAAGCAATCCATCTGTAAGCATCTTGACAACAATGCAGTGATTACTCGAAGCCAACATGGATTTGTGAAGAAAAAATCCTGCCAGACGAATCTGCTCTCACTTTTTGATCAGGTAACCTCCCTTGTAGACTGTGGGAATGCTGTGGACATAATATGCCTCGACTTCAGCAAAGCTTTCCACAAAGTGCCCCATGATATCCTGATGAGCAAACTAGCTAAGAGTGGTCTAGATGCAACAACTATCAGGTGGAGCCACAGCTGGCCAAATGCTATTTTGGGCTGCAGTAACAGAAGCATCGCTTCCAAATCACGTGAAGTACTAGTTCCCCTCTACTCAGCACTGGTTAGGACTCATCTGGAGTACTGTGTCCAGTTCTGGGCACCACCCTTTAAGAAGGATGCAGACAAACTCGAGAGGGTTCAGAGGAGGGCAACAAAGATGATCAGGGAACTGGAAACAAAGCCCTGTGAGGAGAGACTGAAAGAACTGGGCATGTTTAGCCTTGAGAAGAGAAGACCGAGGGGGATATGATAGCACTCTTCAAGTACTTGAAAGGTTGTCCCAGAGAGGAAGGCCAGGATCTTTTCTCAATCATCCCAGAATGCAGGACTCGGAATAATGGGCTCAAGTGGCAGGAAGCCACATTCTGGCTGAACATCAGGAAAAACTTCCTGACTGTTAGAGCAATACGACAATGGAACCAATTCCCTAGGGAGGTGGTGGGCTCTCCCACACTGGAGGCATTCAAGATGAGGCTGGACAGCCATCTGTCAGGGGTGCCTTGACTTGCATTCCTGCATTGAGCAGAGGGTTGGACTTGATGGTCTTATAGGCCCCTTCCAACCCTACTATTCTATGATTCTATGATTCTATGCATTTGATGAAAGCGGCTCTTAACTATAATAGATTGTGTCCTCAATAAATCTCTAGGATGCCACACTGCTGTTTATAATTTTTTGCCCCAGATCTACTTTTCTATATTTTCTTCTTTTCTGGAACTGACTACATAAAGATAGGAGGAGGACTGGTGGAAATGCCTCACAAGAATCCACTTCTAATAAAGATTCGGAGGGGTAGTAAGGGGGACACGGAGAAGATGCTGCTGTTTTACTTACATAGTTGGAGGTTTTAATTGTTATGCATAATTAGGTATTTTATATTGTGTTGTGTACTACCCTGGACTCCCTTCAGAGAAAGGGTGGTATATAAATAAAATCAATCAGTCCATTTCCCAAGGAAGTCGATTTACGTTTTGCCATTGAGTTCCACTTTGGTATAGATGTTCAGTCCAACCCCAACATCTGGCAGAAATTTCAATGTGACTTTAGGCAGGATGATATCCACCAACTTCAAGCTGAAAGGTGAAGGAGAGATAGTCAGGAGAAGAATCTAAAACAACCCAGGGCACACCATTACATCCTTCCACTCCTGGGAGAAATTCAGAGAAATTGTATCCCCAATGTCTCTGTCCACAAATAGGGGATTTTGAGGGGCCATCTGTGCACAGCTCTAGTTGCATCAGATGGATCAATATACGTTGCCAATCTCAAAGCAGGAGAAGGCTACATCATCCACCATGATGTGTAGACCATAGGGATGTTAGAGAATTCTGCCACGGACTCCAGTGAGGCCGGATTCTTTAGAATTCAGCCCCCCGGAGTCTGTGGTGGAACGGAGCAATCCCCCCCGCCACCAGCGAAATTGTCCCAGGATGGACCCTACCTGGTGTCAGCAGTCTGGTCCATCTGCTGCCCCTGGTCTGCGGCCGTGAATGGCAGCCCCAGTCTGCAGCTGCCATTTGTGTCCCTGCGTTAGCCGTGATAGCCTATGTAAGTATTTACGGCAAAGATCAGGGGCGTAAATGGTGGCCGCTACACCATTTGCATCCCTGCCTTTTGCCGTGATAGGCTATGTAAATATATACACAGCCTATCTCGGCTAAAGCAGGGACGCAAATGGCGGCCACAGACCGGCAGTGGATGGAAGTCTGGCTGTGGATGGGCCCAGCCAGCGGCTCCGTGGACTTGCTGCGGAGCTGAGCTGGCCAGGGAGGATTCCAGGGGGAGGGACAGATTGCCTCCCCCCCTCTGTGGATGCCCCAGACTGGAATGGGGTAGGTAATTCATACACCCCTAGTAGACCATTTTGTTTTTGAGCATTCCACCTTTAGAGAACACTTTCAACATCAGTGCATCTGCTGAAGAAATCTAAGTGAATGTTGTGGAAGTTCTCCATGTTCCAGAAGATTTTGGTGCATGTTAGACAGGCCTCTTGAGCCATACAGCACACCCCAAATCCCTCCTCTGGCTTTCCTTTGCATGGGAAAATCAGTCATGATGAGCAAGCTGTCTTTCAGGGAATTTGTCCACCATTGTTGATCCACTCTTGAGGAGCACCTATTTAGGGATGTACGAATCCCTTACCTGGTTCCAGTCAGGGCATCTGCTGGGGGGTGGGAGGCAATCTGGTCCTCCCGCCGGACTCCTCGATGGGGGGGGAGGCGATCCAGTCCTCCCCCCCGGAATCCTGCCCGGTTGGCTCCGCTCTGCGGCCATGCCGCAGAGCCGCCGGCCGGGCCAATCTGCAGCGGGGATTGTCAGGCTGGTGTGGACACAAATGGCGTCCTGCATAAGGGATGCCATTTGAGTCCCTACGGTAGCCCGTGATAGGCTACATAAATTTGCGTGGCCGCTTTTACCGTGATAGGCTATGAAAATACTTACGTAGCCTATCACGGCAAAGAGCAGGGGCGCAAATGGCGTAGCGGCCACCATTTGCATCCCTGCTCTTTGCCGTGATAGGCTATGTAAATACTCACGTAGCCTACCACGACTGCCTGCAAGCATGCAAATGGCGGCCGCTATGATGGCCGCCATTTGCGGCCACAGCAGCCCAGCAGCAGCTGGCCGGGAGACCAGCCGCCGCTGCCGCCGCCGCATCCACCCCAGGTAAGCTCCATCCCAGGGGGATTCCATGGGGGGGCGGGGGGCGGGAGGCCGTTCCGCCACAGAGTCCGTGGCGGAACTCTCTGACATCCCTACACCTATTAAGCTTACAAAAACCCTCAGTGCTTCCCTTGTGCAGATAGACCTGTAAGGGCAACTTGATGTTTTTCTCAATAACATATAACTCACCTACTGATATGTTCATCTCCAAGAACACCATCAAGCAGACCTCCTTCTTGGCCTCCAAGGACACCACCAAGCAGACCTCCTTCTTGGCCTCCAAGGACACCACCAAGCAGACCTCCTTCTTGGCCTCCAAGGACACCACCAAGCAGACCTCCTTCTTGGCCTCCCAGGACACCTCCAGCCAAGCCTCCAACAAGATCTCCATTGCCTCCTCCACCAAGTCCTCCTCCCTGGAGGAGTCCCTGGACCAGGTTACCTTTGGCTAGTGTATTTGAGATTACTGCAGAGAGTTGACAACATTTAGTTCAGGAGATGGAAAATCAATAAAATAAAATACAGCTTTAGCAATGCCATCATCAAACAGAAGAGAGCCTTCTCAATGGCTGCTCCCAGGCTGTGGAAATCTCTATAATCTGGGTGGACTCTTCCACTGTATGGGCCTAGGGCAGGCACTTTTGAACCTTCCCAGCATTCACTTTTTAAAAGTAAATAAAGGATGCTAGCCCTCATGGTTGTGCAGAGAGACCTGTGAAAGTTCTGGCAAAGGGCCTGTTCCTGGTGGTTCCACATGGACCCATGGCCTGACTGGAGTTCACCAGGAAAAGAGCCTTCAGTTTGGTGTCCCCATTCCTGTGGAATTCCCTGCCTTTGGAGGTCAGGCAGGCTCCAACATTGTGTTGCTTTCGGCATCTCCTGAAAACATTGTTATTTCAGGAAGCCGTCCTCAAGTAACCAGCCACGGTTATCAAAACTGGTTTTATCAGAGCTCTGTTGCTTTTTTTTTTTTTTGCTTTTTTAAAATTGAAAGTATTTTAACATGGTGGTTTTATTCTTTATCTTGTCTGCTGGTCATCACTTCAAGATCTTTGGATGTGGAGCAGTATACAAATACTGCAAAACAAACAAACAAAGCATTTGTAATGCTATGGAATCTCTGAGATAATGTTTTGCCAGGGTAAGGTCCTACTTCCCACAAAGGCCCTTGGGCTGACTCTCTCTGTCTATCTATCTATCTATCTATCTATCTATCTATCTATCTATCTATATCTGTATCTATATCTGTATCTATATATCTGCTAACAGATCCAGCACAACTCCACTAGTGTTAAATCCTGAGCCAGGCCTGACCCCTAGATCTGCCCTGGAACATGTGGCTTTCATTACCAGGGATGACGGACAGTCATCTTTCACACATCAGGGGCCGGGGGACAAAGGAGGAATTCCTTGGTCAGATATAACATAATTAGCTGGCTTGAGACTCAGTGGGTTTGATTTTAGAAGTTAAAGTTGGAGGATCAACATTTATGGTGGGTGGCCCAGGGAGTGGGATGTCAGATCAATTATGTGTACTCTCCTGTAACACCTGTGAAGAACTGAAGATCTCAGGGCTGTGTGGGCACATCAAGGGTAGGCGAGCGCACTTGACATATGCACCACTGTACACACGTTGTCCTATTCTGAAGATCAGGCTGCAAATTCCTGCTTCTCTATCAGTGGTACTTCAAGAGGATGGTTCCGAAAATAGCAATGAACTTTCTTTCTGAAGTTCTCTGGATTTTCATATATAATATAAAAGAAATACAAAACTCACCATTCTCCAGAACTCCCTTATCCACCCGGGCCACAGAAAGGACATTTTCCACAACACCTTGGGAAAAGGGCAGGAGGCCAAGGAGGAGAATGGCCCAGGCCTTAAGCATCTTGATTCTGGAACCTGTGGAAATATTAGTGGCAGTCACCAGGAAGGAGGGGTGTTTCCAGCTGGCGGGGTCCTCGTGCTACCAGTCAGAAGGCATTGTGAAACAATTCTGTGTTTTCTTACTTAATGGCTTTGCCACAGTAAGAAAGAAGATGGAAGAAGTGATGGAATACACGGGAGGCTTATGAGTGGGAGGTGATGTTGTCTGCACACACACGTGCACGTGTGCACACAGACAGACACACCAATAAAATTCTGTGAATGAGGAAGGGCAATAGTGCAACAAAAGTCTCATCTGGAAGCATCCGAAGTCATCAGTGAGGAAGATCAGGAATTGCTCCCTTGAGAAAGAAGAAATTTAAACACGTCCATCTCAAGAGAAATCAGTGGAGAAATAACAAGCAGGATGGTCTGAGGCCCAGCTTTCTTTTCACATGCTGAGCAGCCCTGAGATTAATACCTGTGGCCATCCACTCATTGATTGGATGCGTTTAAAAGGGGTAAAATGTTGAAATCAGTTTCACTCCAAAATTGCAACAGAGGGGGGATGCCCCAGTACTCCTTTGGATCTGTGCTGCATCAAAGATTTGCCCAAATTCTGCATTTGGCATAACTGTACAATTTGAATTCAACATTTCACATTGTCCAACTTCATTTTTTAATTGCAATGCTGACTTATAATTCTAAAAGATGAAATGTGAATTAACTTCCCAAACAGACTGGAGAAAACCTACACCCAGAAGCATTCATAACTGGGAATGCTGCAAAGTAAAATATGGAGTTAGGGGAACAGAAATGAAAGTTGGGGGGAACAGCAGGGACAGATGTGCTTGCTTATGATTTATATTCTTGAAGGATGAGAAGCCACCAGGGAAGAAAGACGCCCCAGGCGTAGCCTCTGAGAGGCCAGGTCCCTCTCGCTGCCTGCCCTTCTTCCCTCCATTCCTGTCTACACCAAGGATGCAGTTAGCTGGTCAACATCAAAGAGGAGAGAGATGGGTTAGCTCCACCAGCTGGACCAAGCACCAACAGAGACAGCAGCCCCTACAGCTGGCTTGAGTGCCTTTTTTAGTAGAAAGATGTGGTATAAATCAATCAATCAAACAAACAAACAAACAAACAAACAAGGCACCAATGGAGCTGGCTTCTCCTCCAACATAGCAGTCAGGATTAGTAGAGGACACAGAACAGTCACCTTGACAACACTGAATATGCACAAATTAAATAAATAAACAATACAAAATTAAATGAATAAATAAGGAATATTTAGTCACGGAGCCATTTTAGAAGTCTTGTTTTTTCTGCTGACTTCAGGGCCATCAGTGAATGTACAATCTTTGTGCATTTCCAAAATGAAATCTGAAAGAAGATGGCCAGCATGTTCCAAAATTATTTAATACCTATCAATATACAGATCTGTATGAAATTTTTAGGGCATCATTCCTATTCTACGTTTTGGATTTCAAAATGTTGATGTTTCATTTTAAAGGGGCATGCTTAAATAAGAAAATTTAAAGACTTGTTGATATATTTTTAAGGCAATCATTTTATGTATTGGCAATCCAAATGCAGTAATTTATTCCTTGGGATTTATTAAAAAAACCCAAATCCAACCATACACACACATACGCATATAATGACTTGAAAGGTCATTCTCAAACTGGATGGTTAATTTGGGAAAGGCAAACCTTTGGGTTTTAACACCAGGAGAGTTGGGCCATGCTCCTCACCTTACTCAATTCTTGCGCTGTCAGGGGGTTCCCCAGCCGCCGTCTTTCACTGAGGAAGATGCCACAGACCCAGAGCAGACGGTCCTTATATACCAAATATCTGTGTCAGGAATGAGGAAAATAGCCTGTTTGTGGAAAACTCATGATATTTGCTTGTGTATAAAATAGCAAGTGCTTTGTGGTTGCTACTTGCAATGCAAATATTTCCTTAGAAATTTGAAAAGCTTGGTAAATTATTGAGCAATGTGTATTGAACACCTAAGTAGGCGTTTTTGATCCAACTTTGATCTGGGTGGGATGCCAATTTCCAGGGCTACAGCCACTTACCCTGCCTGCCCGGGAGAAGTCCAAGATCCCACATCATATGCCAGAGTAACCTTTTGCAACCTGGCACTCTCCACAATATGCTAGACTACAACTCCCATCACCCTCATCCAGCATGTGCCACCTCAGTAATAGGGAACTGTGGCCTTCCAGATCTTGTTGGACTGCAATTCACATTGGTTGAGAGCCAGTGTGGTGTAGTTGTTAGAGTGTTGGACTGGGACACGGGAGATCTGGGTTCAAGTTCCCACTTGGCCATGAAGCTCACTGGGTGACTTTGGGCCAGTTGTTGACCCTCAACCTAATCTACCTCACAGGGTTGTTGTGAGGATAAATGGAGACAAGGAGAAAGAAACATTGGGTTTCTTGAAAGAGGAAAAAAAGCTGCAATATAAATGTGATACTAATGATTAAAAAAAAAATCGTACCTCACCATTTGCTATGCTGGCTAAGGCTGATGGGGCTTGCAGTCCAACAACATCTGGAAGGCTGCATATGCCCCACTCCTGGGTTAGGGGTTGATGAAGGAAGATTTCTGCCTGGAATGCTGAGAGAAGATGGGCTCACTCGCCCCAGTGCTTGTGCATGATGGAGCTGCACATTGATTTCATGCTTACATGCAAAAGTGTTGTGAGAACCCTCATGCTGCAACATGGCTGAGCTAAAGGTTCTCTGCAGCAGCTCCAGTTTGATCCTTAGTGGAGCCATCATATTCCTGGCATCTGCATGAATTTTAAGGGTGATGTCTTCATCACTAAGTCATCTGTCTTACATCATCCCGGCTGATTTTCAAGACACTAAGCTGAAGAACATGGGGACTGCCTTGCTGGATCAGACCAAAGTACATCTAGCACAGCATTCTGTTTCCAACAACAGAAAGCCAGCTTCCCCTGGGAATCTCACAAGGAGCTAGTCCCTATTGTTTGCTCCCCAGAAAATGGTATCATAGAATCATAGAATAGTGGGGTTGGAAGGGGCCTACAAGGCCACTGAGTCCAAGTCCCTGCTCAATGCAGGAATCCAAGTCAGAGCATCCCTGACAGATGGCTGTCCAGCCTCATCTTGAACGCCTCCAGTGTGGGAGAACTCACCACCTCCCTAGGTATATTTGTTTATTATTATTTGTCCATAGCACAAAGGCCTTTACAAATATAAGTTACAATACAGTTATATATAATATAAGCCCAAAGTGAAAGCATCAGATAATGAATACCTAAAAACAGAATCCAGGGGTTTTTACAAAAAATAGAAATAGAAAATAAGAAAGTTTTTTTAAAAAATGCTAAGATCTGGCCACAGTAAAACGAAATAACCATACAAACGTTTTAAAAAGTTCATTAAAAACTGATGCTAAGAATAAAAACAGTTTATATAACAAAAATATACCAAATGAACAAACTGGCCAAGCTCATACTGGTTTATGTTATAATAAATTATCTCCTTGGCAATTCACAGCAGATGTCATTAAAAAGTTACGGCGGATTTTTTGAGCTGCTACTGCAAAAGATGCTACCCTCATTGTAATACATTTGTTATAGTCTGCTAATAGATCACAGATAATTTCCACAGGAGATCTGCCAGCTCTACTTTTCAGGAGATCCCCCAGAAGGCAGGTCCTAGGTTCCTCATACAAGGGCCAATGCAGAAGATAATGTACTATATCCTCAGCTTCCCCAGAACCACAAACACAGGTCTCCTGAGCCAGTGGGATCCCATCCCATTGTACTTCCCATCCAAGTACGCAGTTGGCATGGTTTGAAAACTAAGGGCTGTAAAAGCCTTCCTGGGAGCCACAAAAGTTAAATCCTGGAAATCCTGTTGTAACTATTGTCCTCCTTTGAAAAGACAAAACCATGGTGAGAAGGCCTGGCGTTGGCTAGCCAGAATAGTTTCATGGCAATCTGCTTCGGAGATTCTGTTTCTGATACTCCGCTTATCCAAGATAGTTAGGGAATTCATTGCGGGGATCCTCAAAATAGGCCTGAGACACCACTAGCCAATGCTGGGCCCAACCACCCTTACCAATTTGCTCAAGTAAGCTTTGTTTTGCCAGGTTTCCATCAGTGGAGCTCAGTACAGTAGTCTTTTGGCATAAAGGATGAGAGCTTTGTCTATTCTTGCTTTGACAGACATAGTTCCAGCTTCCAATCTTAGCAGGGAAGAAGGGACCCCCAGTGGATGTGCCAGCAGCTCCCTCAAAAATGTATTTTGAATCGTCTCAGCTGCTGGGGTGTGACTCTGACCCCATATCTCTACACCATACAGAAGTTGGGGAAGCACTTTAGCTAGACATATTTCCAAGGTTGGGCCCACCAGAGAACCACCGTTGTGCCACCCGAAAGATAGGGTTGCTTTAGCAGTCCTCGAGGCAGCAAGCTTTACTGCCTCTATGTGGGGTTTCCAACTGCCATTTAAGGAGAATTATATTTGAAGCTAGGACATTGTTCGATTATGTGCTCATCCAGGCGCCATTTATGTAGTCGTTCCCTTTTAGAAAAAAACATAACCTTGGTTTTGGAATAATTTATAACCAACTTCTCCTGTCTGCAGACCAAACTAAGTTTATTTAAAAGTCTCCTTAGACCGACTACAGTGGTTGAGAGAAGGGCCATATCATCTGCATAAAGTAACATTTGTACCTTTCGGGGTCCCAAAGATGGAGGGAAGTGATCCAGGGAACTTAAATCTGCCACTAAACTGTTCACATAAAAACTGAACAAAAAGGCGGCCAGTATACAGCCCTGTCTGTCACCTCTTCTGGTGTTGACTTTTCTGGAGAGTGCTCCTGACAGACCAGTACGAACTTTCAGATCTGTATGAAAGTGGATTTTCTGCACAAAAAACAGCAACCGCTTATCAGTGTTTGTATATGACAAGTTTTCCCATAAACAGTTTCTATCTATTAGATCAAATGCAGAAGTAAAGTCTGCAAAGGCTACATACAGTCTGCCTCCAGGCCTATTCAGACTTTTACAAATGAG
Organism: Heloderma suspectum; assembly: GCF_057233095.1. Taxonomy (NCBI): domain Eukaryota; kingdom Metazoa; phylum Chordata; class Lepidosauria; order Squamata; family Helodermatidae; genus Heloderma; species Heloderma suspectum. The sequence continues at coordinate 313,111,053 of NC_139461.1, read as the reverse complement.
GCAGCACAAAACATTGGTCAACTGTGCTCCTCCCCTGCCGAAAACTTGCTTGTTCATCTGCAAAAATGTTGTTTTCTTCTGCCCACGCCTCCAATTTAATCAACAGGAATCTTCCGTACACTTTAGAAACTATGTCCACACTATGTCTATGTTTTGGACCTCCCTAGGTAATTGGTTCCTTTGTCGTCTTGCTCTAACAGTCAGGAAGTTTCTCCTGATATTCAGCCGGAATCTGGCTTCCTGTCACTTGAGCCCATGATTCCGTGTCCTGCACTCTGGGATGATCGAGAAGAGATCCTGGCCTTCCTCTCTGGGACAACCTTTCAAGTACTTGAAGAGCGCTATCATATCTCCCCTCCGTCTTCTCTTCTCAAGGCTAAACATGCCCAGTTCTTTCAGTCTCCCCTCATAGGGCTTTGTTTCCAGTCCCCTGATCATCTTTGTTGCCTCCTCTAAACCCTCTCCAGCTTGTCTGCATCCTTCTTAAAGTGTGGTGCCCAGAACTGGACACAGTACTCCAGATTAGGGATGTCAGAGAATTCTGCCACAGACTCCAGTGAGGCTGAATTCTTTAGAATCCTGCCCCGTGGATTCGGTGGCAAAACGGCCTCCCCCATCACCACCCCGCGGAATCCCCCTGGGATGGAGCTTACCTGGCAGCAGCTCCAGCAGCTCCAGCAGCTCTGACGGCGGCGGCGGATGTGGCAGCGGCGGCGGCTCCTCCGGCTGGTCTCCCAGCCGCTGCTGGGCTGCTGCGGCCGGAAATGGCGGCCGTCGTAGCGGCTGCCATTTGCGTGTCTGCCTTAGCGTGATAGGCTACATAAATACTTACATAGCCTATCAAGGCAAAGAGCAGGGGCACAAATGGTGTAGCCGCCACCATTTGTGCCCCTGCTCTTTGCCATGATAGGCTACGTAAGTAGTTATGTAGCCTATCACGAAAAAGGCAGCCATGCAAATGGCGGCCGCTATGACAGCCACCATTTGCAGCCACAGCAGCCTGGCAGCAGCCAGGAGACCAGCCAGAGCTGCCACCTCTGCTGCATCCACCGCCACATCCACCACCGCCACCGGAGCTGCTGCCGCTGCCGCATCCGCTGCCGCATCCGCTGCTGCATCCGCTGCCGGGTAAGCTCTGTCCTGGGGGGATTCCGCAGGGTGGCGTGAGCGGGAAGCCATTCTGCCACGGATTCTGGGGGTTTCTTTAGAATCCAGCCTCACTGGAGTCTGTGGCGGAATTCTCTGACATCCCTAATTTGGAAGCTATGCTTCTATTAATACAGCCCAAAACAACAGTAGCCTTTTTTGCAGCAGCATCACATTGTTGGCTCATATTCAGCTTGTGATCGACAACAATTCCAAGATCTTTCTCGCTTGTAGTGTTGTTGAGCCAAGTATCCCCCATCTTGTAACTTTGCATTTGGCTTCTTTTTCCTAGGTGCAGAACTTGGCATTTATCCCTATTAAATGTCATTCTGTTGTTTTCTGCCCAGCGCTCCCGTCTATCAAGATCACTTTGAATTCTGTTTCTGTCTTCCAGAGTATTAGCTATCCCACCCAATTTTGTGACATCTGCAAATTTGATCAGCATTCTCTGCACCTCCTTCTCCAACAGTCATTAATAAAAATGTTGAAGAGCACTGGGCCCAGGACTGAGCCCTGCGGTACCCCGCTCATTACCTCTCCCCAGTTGTAGAAGATCCCATTGATAAGCACTCTTTGAGTCCGATTCTGTAGCCAACTGTGGATCCAGCGGATCATTGTTTCATCTAGCCCACTTTGAGCTAGTTTGCTCATCAGGATATCATGGGGCACTTTGTCCAGGGACATGCTCCCTCTCAACATGGGGGTACCATTTTAGTTGTTGTGGCTGCTGGCCACTTATCCACCATGATCTTTAAATTTGGATCATGAGAAACTCTGGGAATTGTTTTAAGCTCACATGAAAATGCGTATGCCTTTGTGTGCACAGTTTTCCCAGTACATGAATTTCTGTATGCAATTTTGCATAACATTCACATTTTTGCAAGCATTGTTCCTAATTTAATGCATTTTAATATTGTTTTCACCAGTATATGCATTTTTGTGTGCACTTTCCCCTAATATACACATTTTTGTATGCATTTTTGACTGGAGAATTCCACTGCAAAATTCAGAGAAATATGAACTGAAATGTGAACTCATAACTGAGTTTCGGTTCCGTATTAGCTCAGAAGTGTGAAATTAAGTAAGTTTGCATTAAAATGTGAGCCCAGTGAATGAAGTTGTCTAATCCTTTTACTAGACAGGAAAGAAGGTTAGGACCAGAGCAGCCAACGTTTGTTAGCGTGTCACAGCTCACATGTAGCAGGAGTCCACAACTGACAGGTCCAACAGCGACACTATCATTTAGCATTTAGCCTACTTTATACTAATTTCGTTCATTCATTCAACTAATCAGGTGGACATCTATCAAACCTCCCAACACCAACACCAAAGTTGTTGATATATTCATTTTAATGTCAAACATCTTGAATTCTGCAGTCAAATTTCACCATCAAAATCCAAATGGTAAAATCAGAATTTTTGTTGAAAATGTCCTAAAATTTAATTTCAGGTTTAATAAGAACACAGTGCCATGAAGAGCCTAGGGAGGGATGGACCTGTCAACTTCAGTTTGTCTCCATTTCTCAGTTTTCTAATCTTACACTTGGTTCAACCTGAACGTTGACAATTTTTCCAATCTTAAATTTGGATCATGAGAAACTCTGGGAATTGTTTTAAGCTCACATGAAAATGCATATGCCTTTGTGTGCACAGTTTTCCCAGTACATGAATTTCTGTATGCAATTTTGCATAACATTCACATTTTTGCAAGCAATGTTCCTAATTTAATGCATTTTAATATTGTTTTCACCAGTATATGCATTTTTGTGTGCACTTTCCCCTAATATACACATTTTTGTATGCATTTTTGACTGGAGAATTCCACTGCAAAATTCAGAGAAATATGAACTGAAATGTGAACTCATAACTGAGTTTCGGTTCCGTATTAGCTCAGAAGTGTGAAATTAAGTAAGTTTGCATTAAAATGTGAGCCCAGTGAATTTCTCCCACATCCTTAGAAGGGTGAGATCAGTAGTTCACACAGAAGAGCACATAGGATCATGACAGGAACCAGCCAGATCCCCAGAGAGGTGTGCCTGGCAGTTGTGTTATGTGCAGATTCTGTTAGTCATTTTAAACCTCCGCAATTTTTTAAAAAAATCATTCCTTTATTTATCGTAGAGACGGGTGTGCTCTCCAAAGCTCTCCTTGGATTAACTTGGAAATCACTAAATGATTCAAATTACCAAAACATCCAAAAAGAATCTGAAGAACTCAGGCTCCCCCCCCCCTGCCCCCGAGCCAATTCAAAGGCCTGGGAAAATTTCACCCCACCTGCCACTCCCAAAATCAGAGCTGCTTTCTATCCACGTCTTTAGAAATAAATGAGGTGAAGCTGTAATGGGGGCATGGGGGTAGAAAGAGACTGCAGTGGCAAATCTGTGGGTGGCATAGGCAATCCCACCCTTGTGGCCTTCCATGGGGGTATCAGGGTGGAAACTGAGCCAATAGGACCGCAGAACAGTTCTGATTCTGAGGAGGAACAGCAATCCGTGGGAGAGGAGTCCGCTCATCTCTCACATGCACAGCAGCCGGCAGAGATTCCTCCTGCCAGCATTCCTGGGAGAGAGAGTGACCCTGACAGCGAGAGAGCGCTGGAGGGGGGCTTGCTGGATGCTCGGCGCAGATGCAGGGAGCGGCGACAGATGGAGGGCGCCAAAAGGAGGCGTAGCGCTTGTTTGGCGCGCAAACAATGGTCGCGTCCCGAGGACCCAAGGGAAAGAGGGAGGATCTCTCCCTAGCCCATAAGTTCAGGGTCTTCCCGTGGTTCTCCTTCAAACGGGGACCAACTGCCTTACCTGGAGCTTGGGCTACTCTGCTGTCTTTCCCCAGTGCTGTTCCTTGCTTAGTCGCTGGTGACTAGCATCTGAAAGAGTCATAAAGGAATAAAGGAATAAAGTCTCGGAAAGAATCCTCGTCGTTGTCTGTGTCCTGAGTTGGCTATTGGAGGGGACTGCAAGAGGCAGCTAGGGCACTCCTGATAAGGGGTGGGCTTCCCCCCCACCTCATATTTTACCAAAGCACTCTCTTTCCTCCTGCCCCCGTGCAATGTAGTGGAGCAGCTTCACTCCATTAGCTAGGATAAGGTTGCTGTGGGAGCAATATTCAAGGGGGGAAGAGCCTCATCCCCGTGGAGAAGCAGCAGACATGGGCTCTTCCATCCTTATTTTTTGCCCCTGAAGTCTCAGGCAGGACTGGCTGCGTTGACAACCAGGGATCGTCTCCCGGCACTTCATCTCATCTGATTATACCGATCCCTAGCCATCCTGCCCCATTGCCATGGATATACAGTTATCTTCCTCCATGAGTTTATCTGGTGGCTCCATAACATTTCCTGCTCATGACAACACCAGGGCAGGAGGGATGTATGTGAAGATGCAGCTCAAAGCTGCACAATGGAATTCTGCTGCCCTGTGGAAACGGACTAGCAGCGGTAGGGATGGCAGAGAATTCCACCACGGATCTCGGTGAGGCCGATTGCCAGTGCATTCGGCCCCCCGAAATCTGTGGTGGAACGGCCTGCCCCCCTGCCCCCCTGCGGATCCCCCCCGGGGATCCCCCCCAGGACGAGACTTACCTGGGGCGGATCTTCCGGGCGGTAGCGGCTCCGGTGGCAGCTTCGGCAGCGGAGGCTCCGGCGGCTGGTCTTCCGACCAGCTGCCACCGCCACCATTTGCAGTCTTGTTTTAAAAAAAACAAAACAACGTGATAGGCTACGTAAAGATTTACATAGCCTATCACGTCTGGCGTAAAAAAACCAACAACACACGTGTAGCGGACGCTATTTGCGTTCCCCTTATATTCCCCTTATTGTTAAACAACAACGTAGCGGACGCTATTTGCGTTCCCCTTATTTTCGCCGTCTTAGTCTACATAAATATTTACGTAGACTAAGACGGCCAAAAATAAGGAACGCAAATGGCAGCGGCCGTAGCCGCCACCATTTGTGTATGTGCGTGTTTTTTTTGTTTTTTTTTTAAGCCAGACGTGATAGGCTACATAAGTCTTTACGTAGCCTATCACGGCTGACTACAGGGACGCAAACGGTGGCGGCAGCTGCCACCATTTGCATCCCTGGTAGCCAGCGGCCGGATGTCTGGCTGCTGGCAGAGCCGGCCAGCGGCTCCACGGAATCCCCGCAGAGTGGACCCAGCCGGCCAGGATTCCGGGGGGAGGGACAGAGCGCCTCCCCCCCCAATGGAACCCGGCGGAGCCAGGTAAGGGGACTTTCATACATCCCTAAGCAGCGGTTTGGGTGGCCAAGTCTCCTATATTATTATTATTAAATTTATTAATCGCCCATCTGGCTGGTCACCCAGCCACTCTGGGCGATGTACAATATTAGAAACAGTTTAAAACAATAAAATTCTACAATAAAAACGTTTTCTAAAATACTCTAATCCACCCCAAATGCCTGCCTGAGGGAGGGAGGGAGTTCCACAGAGTGGGGGCCACCACAGAAAAGGCCCTCTTCCTCGTCCCCACCAGTCTAGCTGTCCTGGCTGATGGGACAGAGAGAAGGTCATCCAAGGCTGATCTTGTTAAGCGGCCTGTCTGGTGTTGCTGGAGGCGCTCCTTAAGATAGGTTGGGCCGGAACCGTATAGGATTTTAAAGGTCAAAACCAACACCTTGAATTTGGCCCGGAAAACAACTGGTAACCAGTGCAACTCCTTCAGCACTGGAGTGATGTGATCTCGCCGGCGGCTGCCTTTAATCAGGCGAGCCGCCACATTCTGTACCAGCTGCAGCTTCCGAACCGGCTTCAAGGGTAACCCCACATAGAGCACATTACAGTAGTCTAAACGAGAGGAGACCAGGGCATGTACTACCGATGGGAGCAGATGGTCGGGAAGGAAGAGGCACAGCTGCCGTATCAGATGGAGTTGATACAGCGCTGTCCGGCTCACAGCTGACACCTGAGCCTCCATGGACAGCTGGGAGTCCAAAATGACCCCCAGGCTGCAGACCTGGTCTTTCAAGGGTAGCCGTACCCCATTCAACACCAGGTCAACATCCCCCAGCCTCCTCTTGTCTCCCACCAAAAGTACCTCGGCCTTGTCAGGGTTCAGCTTCAGCTTATTCCTCCCCATCCAGCCACTCACCGTCTCCAGACATTTGGACAGGGATTCTACGGCCAACCTTGGTGAAGATTTAAACGAGAGGTAGAGCTGCGTGTCATCTGCATATTGATGACACCGCACCCCAAACCTCCTGATGATAGCCCCCAGTGGCTTCACATAGATGTTAAATAGCATCGGGGAGAAGATGGAACCCTGTGGCACCCCACAAGTGAGTGGCCATGGGTCCGAAACCTCCTCTCCCAGTGCTACCCTCTGGTGCCTGCTGGAGAGGAAGGACCGGAACCACCGCAATACGATGTCTCCAATGCCCAACCCCTCCAGGCGGTCCGGGAGGATACCATGGTCAACGGTATCAAAGCCGCTGAGAGGTCGAGGAGAACAAGGAAGGAGCATTCACCCCTATCCTAAAGATCAGATTGCAAGACCTATCTGGAGGCCCTGAGAAGGAGGCCAGAACAGGTCAAACCTGGAGATCTGACAACCTTGCTAGCATCGCTTAAGCACCCTCGAGGGCCTCAGCACCTCGTCTATCATCCCATGAGTACAGAGGCCCACTGGCATTACATGTAATAAGGTGAATGTCTCATCAAATCTTCTGTGACTCTTCTGTGATGCTCCTGTCCCACCATGGCCAGATTTGCATATGGGGCCATGCTGCCTTCCATTCTGAAGTGCTGCTGAGTTCCTATGGGGAGCTCTGCAATCCTTCCAAGACACCTTGGATGGCTCTGTGTTTTACAACCTTCAGGGCAGCTGCTCCCACATTAGAAAATAAATTGCCTGAAAAGTAAGAAACTGGTGAATGGAATGTCTCTTCCATATGTCCTTCTGCAGACAATGTTCCCCTACGGGCATACGAACAAACTAGTGACTAGCCAATTTTGCTTACATTCAGCAGTCAGAGGGGGGTAAGCTCCATCCCAGTGATCCCACACATTTTGACTGTTGATGCAAGAAATAACCCAATACTAGATTTTTCTAGTGGCCAGTGTGTCTTGAATAATGTGTGCCACATTTCCAGTTTCTGGGTGGCCTGAGAGTATCGTAAGCATTTAGGGGCATGCTTCTTGCCCCCAGTTTTTAGGGAAAAGTATATAAATGCCCCCCATCACACATGTCTCAGTATGATGGGGACATTCATATACAATCACAGTGTCTTCCTAGTGTCCTGCATTACAGAGGACAGTCCTCTACTGGAGAGTTTGCAGAGGACAGTGGTCTATTTGCAGGTGTCCTCTATTGGAAGGACTGTCCAAGACAAAGAACCATAAGGCAGGGTGGGGTGGGGGGAGCAGCAGGGGCCTTGAAATTGCCCATCACCACCTAGCACCTGGACAGCAGACTGAGCAGGCACACAGGTCCCCTGGTCAGTCTTCTCTGCTGTGGGGAGGAATAATTATTTCTACATTTGTACCTCTCTCTATAAATTTGCATATGCAAATGTTAAGCAAATTGGTGTCTTCTTTCCCCCTCTTTTTTGGTGATGCATGCCATCCTGAGAGAGGGGGGATGATAGGCCAAATGGCCTAGGAAAGGAGGGTGGAGGAATAGGCCTAGGAAACCAAGAGCCAGGGGCATGGGAAAAGGTTACCTGCCACAAGAAGAGGGGAGTGGGAGTGGCTGGAAGGAGAAATCTGGGAAGGTTAGGAGAGAATGAAGCAGAGAAAGAGGTGCCAGTGGCCAGGAGCTGCAGAAGTGAGGGAGTCTGGGATGCAACAGCCACTGATCTGAAGCAACCAGCCAGATATCTCTGCAAGCATCTAAACAGGTCCTGGGGTGCTCCTCCAAGCCTGTACAGTTGCTGTTGCCTACAAAAGCTTGTGCGCTGTAAATGATTTGCCAGTAACAGGTGCTGTTGCTCCAGTGCCCTGCTCGTGGGTTCCCAGTCGACAGCTGGTCAGCCACTGTGTGAACAGAATGCTGGACTTGATGGACCCCTGGCCTGATCCAGCAGGGCTCTTCCTATGTTCTCAGGTGCCATGTGGTCTTTCTACACTTGCTACTTATTAGCTACCGAGCCATGTTCAGGGTCTTGCTGTTGGCGCGTAAAACCCTGAACAGCTTGGGACCAGGTTACCTGGTGGATCATCTTCCCTGATATAAACCTGCGGGATCTCTAAGATCATCAGAGGAGGCCTTGCCGGTTGTTACCATGACCTGCAGATTGCCATCTTGCAGCAACCCAGAAGAGGGTCTTCTCCGCGGTGGTGCCCACCTTATGGAATGCCCTCTCCTATGGGTATTTGGGAGGCACCAACTGTGGCATGCTTTAGGTGCCAGTTGAAGAGCCATCATCTCCCTATCCAGGCCTTCCCTGAGTGACTGTGTTGCCCAGTTTGTCTGTTAATTATGGTACTATGAGTATTTGGCTTTAATGGGGGTACTCCTAGGGGGGTCTTGGGGTACTCCTAGACCCATCATTGTCGATGGAGGCCTAAGTGGCTGCTGTGGGTTGGAGTGCCTTTTACCAGCTTCGGCTGGTTCGCCAGCTACGGCCTCTCCTGGACAGGGATAGCTTGTCTATGGTGGTACATGCATTAGTAAACTCAAGACTGGATTACTGCAATGCGCTCTATGTGGGGCTGCCTTGAGGCTGGTCTGGAAGATGGAGTTAGTGCAGAATGCAGCTGCTCAGCTGTTGTTGGGAGCTGCCCTTTTTCAGCATGCAACTCCTCTGCTGAGGGAGCTGCACTCGCTGCCTATTCGCTACTGGGCCAGATTTAAGGTATTAGTACTAGTGTACAAAGCCCTAAACAACTTGGGACCAGGATACCTGAGAGACCGCCTCGTCCCTTACCAACCTGCCCGGTCACTGAGGTCATCAGAGGGCATGTTTCTGGTTGTTCCACATGGACCCATAGCCCAGTTGGAGTCCACCAGGAAAAGAGCCTTCAGTGTGGTGGCCCCCTTCCTGTGGAATTCCCTGCCTTTAGAGGTCAGGCAGGCACCAACATTGTGTTCCTTCCAGAGCCTCCTGAAGACGTTGTTATTTTGAAAGGCCTTCCTTGCGCGACCAGCCGAGTTTGTTAATAAATTCCACTTAATTGGGGTTTGTCTTTCAAAAAACGTTTTAACTCTTTTAACCTGCTGTTTTATTCCTTTACTATGTTGTTCACCGCTCCGAAATCTTCTGATGTGGAGTGGTATATAAATATTGTAAATAAATAAATAAATAAATAAATAAATAAATGGTGCCCTCTGCAGCTTTGTCTGGAGGTCCCAGAATTAAACCTTACCCAGCTCTGGTTCAAATTGATCCAAATACATGTGATGCAGTGATGCATCTGGCTCCAACATCTGGCTTTTAATTCCCTCGGGTTGGCGGGTGGTGTCTGAGCCAGCCGCCTTTCATCCGAGGGCAGCAGCCTGGCAGGCGGAAATGCAGCAGAAGCTTTTCCTAGCATGGAGATCAATCGGCCAGGGAAGCAGCTTCACCCTCCGCCTTTGCCTTGGCCTGCCAGGCTGTTCCACTGAGCCCCCCAGAGAGCACTGGCTATAAATAAAAGTGTAACAAACCAACCAGCCAACCAGCCAGCCACCCTTTGAGGACACAGGAGGAGCAGGGCCGATCAAAAAAGAACAGGTGGTGACTCTAGAATCGGCTCTAGCTGGCGGGGTGGCAGCAGCTCCTTTTGAGACAGTCCCTAGCTATTTCCCCCTGCTTTAGTCCCCTCCTTGTCACGGCTATGTAGCTGCATGCTGCTGGGCTGGCATTAGCATGCGCTACCCTTGAGCAGGAGCTGGGCCCCACTCCCAGCACCCTGACAGAGCCCACCACTGACACCTGCCCTGGGCTCTCCTTTTCTCCTAGCCTGGCATGTTGTCCAGGACCCCCAGGACCCTGGGGCTGATCCTGTCTTGCAGGACCTTCCTGGAGAGGGGTTCTTTCTCTGCGTTCCTGCTTGGTTCACCTTCCGAGGGGAAGCAGCAGCCAGGTCCCTTAAGGGCGGGCTTGTTGTCCTCAGGCTTGGAAGAAGGGCTTATCTCCCAGGCAAACAATCCTGGCCACAAAGTTCTACTTGGGTGACAAGGACCTTATTAACACGGCCATTGTCCCAGCTGTGTAATGCAACCTGCCACTTCACAAGCTCAGTGGGTTTCCGTGCCAGAGAGGGAGAGAGTGCGCAGGACACACAATGGGGGAGGGAATGAGGCCAGATCGTATTATCAAGGCCTTTGATCCACATCAGGCTTTCAGCCAGATCCACGTCATGAACATGAAGCCAAGGTAAGTAAGCCTCTGATAAAGGTCGCTGGGCTGGTTACAAGCCCTGACAAGCTGGACAATGGGATGCTGTCTCATTGCAAAGAGGCACATCCCATCCCCCACCCCAGTGACCTTTCCAGGATCTTTGGAGACAGCTCCTGTTTGAAAAAGCAAGTCTGCGGAGCCAGAGGCCCAGGCGAAGGTTGTGCAAAGGGAAATGTGCTGTGTCTCCGCAGTCCAGACCCAGGGCTCAGCCTCAGAGCGATCCATGGCAGGAAGGTAAAGGCATTGGTGCAAACGGGGCGGGACGGGGGAGCAGGCAGCAGCTTGAACAGCAGCAACAAATGGGAAGAGGAGTACGTCCGAATACGAGCTGGAGAAGGAAGACGGGAGAAAAGCCGAGGGCAAAGCAGAGCAGCAGCACACCTTCACAAGGGTGGTACAACTTAGGAGTACTTTCCAGAAGGTAGCTGGGTTAGTCTACTGCAGCAAAATCAATGAACATAAGAACATAAGGAGATCCCTGATGCTGGATCAGACCAAGGGTCCATCCAGTCCAGCATTCTGTTTACAGAGTGGCCGACCAGCTGCCCGCGGGAAACCCACAGGCAGGACATGAGCGCAACAGCGCCCTCCCTTTAAGGTGCAGCCTTCTGGCATCATAACGATGAGCACAGTTATTCTGGCATAATCTTTTGTGGACAACAATATCCCACTTCCTTAGATGCATGGAGTTTTATAGGGAGCTTTGGGTTTATCTATTGTACATGAGGGTGGTGGGGTGGGGGAACATTGCAAGCAGTGGTGTCAGAAGGAAATTCAGTGCAAACACATTATTAACAGTGGCCATTCACAAAACAGTTGCTGCTGAGGACTCAAACAATTGATACATGTAGTGTGACCAAAAATAATAATACTAATAGAATCATAGAAACACACACACACCCCAATAAAACTCTGTGAATCAGGAAGGGCAACAGTGCAACAAAAGTCTCATCTGGAAACATCCAAAGTCATCAGTGAGGAAGATCAGGAATTGCTCCCTTGAGAAAGAAGAAATTTAAACACTGAAAGTCATTCTTAAGAGAATCATAGAATCATAGAATAGTAGGGTTGGAAGGGGCCGACAAGGCCATTGAGTCCAACCCCCTGCTCAATGCAGGAATCCAAGTCAGAGCATCCCTGACAGAGGGCTGTCCAGCCTCGTCTTGAAGGCCTCCAGTGTGGGAGAGCCCACCGCCTCCCCAGGTAATTGGTTCCATTGTCGTATTGCTCTAACAGTCAGGAGGTTTCTCCTGATGTTCAGCCAGAATCTGGCTTCCTGTCACTTGAGCCCATTAATCCGTGTCCTGCACTCTGGGATGATCGAGAAGAGATCCTGGCCTTCCTCTCTGTGACAACCTTTCAAGTACTTGAAGAGTGCTATCATGTCTCCGCTCAGTCTTCTCTTCTCAAGGCTAAACATGCCCCGTTCTTTCAGTCTCTCTTCTTCATAGGGCTTTGTTTCCAGTCTCCTGATCATCTTCATTGCCCTCTGAACCCTCTCCAGCTTGTCTGCATCCTTCTTAAATTGCGGTGCCCAGAACTAGACACAATACTCCAGATGAGGCCTATCCAGTGCTGAGTAGAGGGGAACTAGTACTTCATGGAATTTGGGAGCTATACTTCTATTAATGCCCAAAATAGCATTTGTCTTTTTTGCAGCCACATCACATTGTTGGCTCATGTTCAGCTTGTGATCGACAACAATTCCAAGATCCTTCTCGCTTGTAGTATTGTTGAGCCAAATATTGCCCATCTTGTAACTGTGCATTTGGTTTCTTCTTCCTCGGTGAAGAACTTGGCATTTATCCCTATTAAATGTCATTCTGTTGTTTTCTGCCCAGCGCTCCAGCCTATCAAAATCACTTTGAATTCTGTTTCTGTCTTCCAGGGTATTAGCTATCCTGCCCAATTTTCTGTCATCTGCAAATTTGATCAGCATTCCCTGCACCTCCTCCGCCAAGTCATTAATAACAATGTTGAAGAGCACTGGGCCCAGGACTGAGCCCTGCGGTACCCCACTCGTTACCTCTCCCCAGTTTGAGAAGATCCCATTGATAAGCACTCTTGGAGTCCGGTTCTGTAGCCAAATGTGGATCCACCTGATCGTTGTTTCATCTAGCTCACTTTGAGCTAGTTTGCTCATCAGGGTATCATGGGGCACTTTGTCGAAAGCTTTGCTGAAGTCAAGGTATATGGTGTCCACAGCATTCCCACAGTCCACAAGGGAGGTTACCGGATCAAAAAATGAGATCAGATTAGTCTGGCAGGATTTGTTCTTGACAAATCCATGTTGGCTTCTAGTAATCCCTGCATTGTTTTCAAGGTCCTTACAGACTGATTGCTTTATAATCTGCTTCGGAATTTTCCCAGGGATTGATGTCAGACTGACTGGTCTGTAGTTCCCAGGTTCCTCCTTTTTGTCCTTTTTGAAGATAGAGACAACATTAGCCTTCCTCCAGTCATCAGGCTAAATCCTTTAGCCTGATTCAGTAGACACTGAACTACAGGGAAAAGAAGGTTATGGGAGCAAAAAACCAAATGGATCCATTAGGAATTCTAGCTTGCTTGTACAGGTGCCAAGAAAAGCAGCCCTGCTACATAGCAAGTTGAAGGAACTAGGGATGTACGAAAGTCACTTACCTTTTCGCAGGGGTGCTTTGCGGTGAGGGGGAGGCACTTCGCTTCTCCCCCCGAAGTTCAGGCGAGGGGGGGAGGCGTCCTGCCTCGCCCGGCCAAAATTCAGGCCGGGGGGGAGGCTTCCCGCCTCGCCCGGCCGAAATTCAGGCTGGGGAGAAGTGCCCCGTCTCCCCGGCCGCGAAACAAAGTGTAAAAAAAAAACACAAAACCCCGTGATAGGCTACATAACGATTAACATAGCCTATCACGGCTAGATTTCCAAAGTCAGCCGTGATAGGCTACGTAAATCGTTATGTAGCCTATCACGGGTGACTTTGGGAAAAAAAAAAAGCGCGTACGCAAATGGTGGCACTCTATGGGCACCGCCATTTGCATTCCTTATTTGGTCCCGGTAGTCTACATAAATCTTTATAAATTTGGTCCCGGTAGTCTACGTAAATAAGGGACCAAATAAGGAACGCAAATGGCGGCACCCATAGAGTGCCGCCATTTGCGTACATGCTTTTTTTTTCAAAGTCACCCGTGATAGGCTACGTAACGATTTACGTAGCCTATCACGGCTGACTTAGGAAATCTAGCCATTATAGGCTACGTTAATCGTTACATAGCCTATCACGGGGTTTGGGGTTTTTTTTACACTTTGTAATGGCGGCGGCGGCAGCTGGTCGGAAGACTGGCTGCCGCCCCCGCCCCCGATGAAAGGCCGATGAACCGCCGCCAAGACCTGCCACTGGGAGGGACATTCGCCAAAGGTTAGTCCCATCCCGGGGGGGCGGGGGGCGGAGAATTTCACCGCCGATTTCGGGGGGCCGAATGCGTTGGCGCTCGGCCCCCCGAAGATTCGGGGAGAAATTCTCCGCCATCCCTAGAAGGAACTGCTTCAAGCCATAGATTAGATTTGGAGTTCCATTAGCATAAACCTCCACAATTTCACAGGTGAAAACTGGGACATGCTTGTTCCGACATCCGTATTTTAATACCAAGGATTAATTTGGGGATCCCACCCTCCCCAGTGTGAATGATGCATGCTTGAGGGAGGAACTTCTCTGCCAGGCTGCAACATGCTGTTTTCTATGAACTTTGCGGTCATATATCAGGCTTCCCCAACCTGGCACCTTCCAGATGTGTTGGACCACAACTCCCATCATTCCTGGCCAGCATTTGGTCCAGCACATCTGGAGGGCAACAGGTTGGGGGGAAATGCCCTACATACACACCCTGACTTTACTGAGCATCACTGCCCTGAGATCATTTTCTAGCTGAAAATTTCATTGCAATCTGATTTGGGGGCTCTGTATCCTGGAATAAATGAAATAGGAATTCATCTCTGGCTACTTCACAAAAACATTAGAAGCTGCCTTATACGGAGTCAGACCCTTGGTTCATCTAGCCCAGGGCAAACAAATTCGAAGATTTGAAAATTCGAAGATTTGAAGCTTCAAATCTTCAAATTTTCGAATCTTTGAAGATCATGCCTGAATTAGGGGGGGGGGAAATCACAATTCTTTGAAGGTAATGCCTTAATTTAAAAAAAAAAAAAAGCTGAAGCAGGGAAAGAAGGGGGTAAAACGTTGTCTCATTTGAAGGGATAGAACAACCCCCTGCTCAGTGCAGGAAGCCTGATTCCCAGGCAGTCACCCATCCAACTACTGACCAGTCTCAAGCTGCAATCCTGCCTTTTCAGCCTGTACTTTGCCTTCACCATGGGGGTCATAGACCCTCTTTCAGGAGAAGACTGAGCCAAAGCAGGAATTGAGCACTTCTGCCTTTTCTTTGTCATATGTTTTAATTTTGCCATCCTTATTTAATAGCTGAACCACCATTTCTTCTGTCTTTTACTATGCATGTATCTGAAGAATGCCTCTTTGTTGCTTTTAGCATCCCTCGCTAGCCTCTGCTCATTCTCAGCTTTAGCCTTCCTGATGCCATCCCTGCAATTCTGTGCTACCTGCCTGTACTCTTCCTTTGTAGCTTGGCCTTCCTTCGACTTCCTAATGTGTCCTTTTTTTGTTTTCAGGTCATCTCTTAGCTTTTTGTGAAGTCACATTGGCTTCTTCTGTTGTCTTCCACCATTTTTCTTGTTGGAATGGTTTGTAATTGTGCCTTGAGAATTTCCTTTTTAAAAAATTCCCACCCATCTTGGACTCATTTTCTCATTAGAGTCACTTACCATGGAGCCTTAGTTATCATTGTTCTGAGTATTAAAATGGCCTTTCCTAAAATCCAGCGTATGTGTTTGGCTACACTTGGCTTTTGCTTCCTTTAGAACCAAGAACTCAAGTATAATATGGTCACTTTCCCCCAGAGTTCCCTTAACTGCTACTTGATCCACTAAGTCATCTCTGTTGATTAGGATCAGGTCAAGGATAGCCGATCCTCTAGTTCCTTCCTCTACTTTCTGTAGGAGGAAATTATCAGCAACACAAGTCAGGAACCTCATGGAGGGGCCATGTTTTGTAGAATTTGTCTCCCAACAAATACTGGGGAAATTGAAGTCCCCCATTACTACTACATCATGCTTCCTTGAAACCTTGGCAATTTGCTTTTCAAAAGTTTCATCCTCGTCTTGTCCTTGGTTGGGTGGCTGGTAGTAGACTCTGACCACCATGTTCCTTTTGTTCTTTGCTCCATTTATTTTAGCCCAGATGCTCTCGATGGGACTACCAAGTTCATCCTCCTGTATTTCTGTGCAGAGATATGTAATTTTCACATACAGTGCAACCCCACCTTCCTTTCTGTTCCTCTTGTTCTTTTTGAACAAGTTATATCCTTCAATTGCTGTATTCCAGTCATGAGAGTCATCCCACCAAGTTTCAGTTACACATATCAAGTCATAATTTCCCTGCTGTATTAAGAGTTCAAGTTTGTTCTGTTTGTTTCCCATACTCCAGGCATTAGTATATAAATATCGAAGACCATGTGCTTTATAGTCTGGCTTTCTTCCTACATGCTTTTGAAGACTATTACTGGGCACTATCAGAGCTGTGGTTGTGTCCGTTGTGTCCGTTGTGGTGCATGAGCTTTCATCCATTGTTACCCCCAACTTTGTGTCTCCCTCCCCTGTAGCATTCAGTTTAAAGCCCTCCTGATGAAGTTCTTCATGCTGTGGCCAAACACATTCTTCCCAGCCCTTGTGAGGTGCAACCCGCCCCTTGCCAACAGTCTATCTTCCAGGAAGTATAGCCCGTGGTTCCAGAATCCAAATCTCTTGTGCTGGCACCAACTTCATAGCCAGTCATTCACCAGGAGTATTTTGCTTTCCCTTTCTATCCCTCTTCTAACTACTGGAAGGATGGACGAGAAAACTATCTGGGCCCCAAAGGTCTTGAGTTTCCTGCCCAAAACTTCACAGTCTGACATGGTTTCTTCATAGCTCCGTTTGGTGGTATCATTTGTTCCCACATGGATGAGAAGAAAGGGATACCTGTCAGTGGGCTTTATGAGTGCAGGCAACCCTTCAGTCACGTCTCTAATCCATCCTCCCAGGAGAAAGCATACCTGGTGAGTCCATGGGTCTTTGTGACATACTTGGGTCTCGATCCCACACAGCAAGGAGTCTCCCACTACTACTACTCGTCTCTTCTTGGTGTTGTAACTTGTAAGCCTTGGTTTCATCACTTCTGCTTGACTGACCTTCAGCCTCTTGCTCGCTCTCATGCAGGTTCCCCTGTAATTCTTCCTCTGCAGGCTGTCCTCCAGTCTCATCCTCAAGTACCTGGAAATGGTTCTATAGCTCCACTGGTGCAAAGCGGCTTCTACTTCTTCTGCTCCTAACTGTCACCCTTTTCCAAGGAGTATCCTCTACTGCATTTGTCCTCACCTCAGCATTTTCCTCTTCTGCCTCAGCTTGCTGTTGCTCTTCTAGCTTCTGTACTTTGCTGCTGTAGTTCCACCGTTCTGTCCAAGCACTGCTGTCACCAAATCAGGTGCCAGCAGCCGAGGAACTGCCAGAGACAACCATTCATTCACCAGTCCGCACTCCCTGCATCTCCTTCTCCTCTTGCTGCCCCCCTCCGTCACCTTTTGCAAAGGTGCAGACCTGTGGAAGACAGCCTTCTTGGATGGTGCATATGGCATATGCAGACCTACGAATACATGAGCCAAAGATGGCACTTTGTGGGTATGTCCCTGCTTTTACGTGATAGGCTACACAAATATTTGCGTAGCCTATTGCGTTAATGAAAAGCACGGATGCAAATGGCGTCCAGGATGCCATTTGCGGCCGTAAAGGCCTTGTTGTTGTTGTTGTTCAGTCGTTCAGTCGTGTCCGACTCTTCGTGACCCCATGGACCATAGCACGCCAGGCCTTCCTGTCCTGCGCTCTCTCCCGGAGTGTGCTCAAGTTCATATTCATTGCATCCGTGATGCTATCTAGCCATCTCATCCTCTGCCGTCCCCTTCTCCTTTTGCCTTCAGTCTTTCCCAGCATCAGGGTCTTTTCCAGGGAGTTTTCTCTTTGCATTAGGTGGCCAAAATATTGGAGCTTCAGCTTCATTATCTGTCCTTCCAATGAGCACTCAGGGTTGATTTCCTTTAGGATGGACTGATTTGACCTCCTTGCAGTCCAGGGGACTCGTAAGAGTCTTCTCCAGCACCACAGTTCGAAAGCATCAATTCTTCGGCGCTCAGCCTTCCTTATAGTCCAGCTCTCACAGCCATACATTACTACTAGGAAAACCATAGCTTTGATTAGACGGACCTTTGTCGGCAAGGTGATGTCTCTGCTTCTTACTATGCTGTCTAGGTTGGCCATAGCTTTCCTCCCAAGGAGCAAGCGTCTTTTAATTTCAGGGCTACTGTCACCGTCTGCGGTGATCTTGGAGCCCAAGAAAGTAAAATCTGTCACTGCTTCCATTTCTTCCCCTTCTCTATGCCAGGAAGTGATGGGGCCAGATGACATGATCTTAGTTTTTTTAATGTTGAGTTTCAAACCAGCTTTTGCACTCTCCTCTTTCACCCTCAACAAGAGGCTCTTGAGATCCTCTTCGCTTTCTGCCATTAGGGTGGTATCGTCTGCATATCGGAGGTTGTTGATAATTCTCCCGGCAATCTTAATTCCGACCTCTGATTCATCCAACCCAGCATTTCTCATGATGTACTCTGCATATAAGTTAAATAAGCAGGGTGACAATATGCAGCCTTGTCGTACTCCTTTCCCAATTTTGAACCAATCGGTTGTTCCATGTCTGGTTCTTACTGTTGCTTCTTGACCCTCGTACAGGTTTCTCAGGAGACAGGTAAGGTGGTCTGGTACTCCCATCACTTTAAGAATTTGCCACAGTTTGTTGTGATCCACACAATCAAAGGCTTTAGCGTAGTCAATGAAGCAGAAATAGACGTTTTTCTGGAATTCTCTTGCTTTCTCCATGATGCAGCGAATGTTGGCAATTTGATCTCTAGTTCCTCTGCCTCTTTGAAACCCAGCTTGTACTTCCGGTAGTTCTCGGTTCGCATACTGCTGAAGCCTAGCTTGTAGGATTTTGAGCATCACCTTGCTGGCATGTGAAATGAGCGCAATGGTGCGGTAGTTTGAACACTCTTTGGCGTTGCCCTTCTTTGGAATTGGAATGTAAACTGACCTTTTCCAGTCTTGTGGCCATTGTTGAGTGTTCCAGATTTGTTGGCATATTGAATGCAGCACTTTAACAGCATCATCTTTTAGGATTTTAAATAGCTCGGCTGGAATACTGTCATCTCCGCTAGCTTTGTTGTTAGTAATGCTTCCTAAGGCCCACTTGACTTCACTCTCGAGGATGTCCGGCTCAAGTTCAGTGAGCGCACTATCATGGCTATCAGGGACATTCAGATCTTTCCTGTATAGTTCTTCTGTGTATTCTTGCCACCTCTTCTTAATCTCATCTGCTTCTGTTAGGTCCCTGCCTTCTTT
This sequence comes from Heloderma suspectum, assembly GCF_057233095.1. Taxonomy (NCBI): domain Eukaryota; kingdom Metazoa; phylum Chordata; class Lepidosauria; order Squamata; family Helodermatidae; genus Heloderma; species Heloderma suspectum. Next base: position 313,092,049 of record NC_139461.1, on the reverse strand, counting down.
GTCCTTTATCATGCCCATCTTTGCACAAAACGTTCCCTTGAGATCTCCAATTTTCTTGAAGAGATCTCTAGTCTTTCCCATTCTGTTGTTTTCCTCGATTTCTTTGCATTGTTCATTTAAGAAGGCCTTCTTGTCTCTCCTTGCTATTCTCTGGAACTCTGCATTCAGTTGGGTATATCTTCCCCTTTCTCCCTTGCTTTTCGCTTCCCTTCTTTCCTCAGCTACTTGTAAAGCCTCATCAGACAGCCACTTTGCTTTCTTGCATTTCTTTTTCTTTGGGATGGATTTCGTTGCTGCCTCCTGAACAATGTTACGGACCTCCGTCCATAGTTCCTCAGGCACTCTGTCTATCAGGTCTAATCCCTGAAATCTATTCCTCACCTCCACTGTATATTCATCAGGGATATGATTTAGATCATACCTGAAAGGTTTAGTGGTTTTCCCGACGTTCTTCAATTTAAGCCGAAATTTTGCAAGAAGCAGCTCATGATCTGAGCCACAGTCAGCTCCAGGTCTTGTTTTTACTGACTGTATGGAGCTTCTCCATCTTTGGCTGCAAAGGACATAATCAATCTGATTTCGATATTGACCATGGTGACGTCCATGTGTAGAGTCGCCTCTTGTGCTGTTGGAAAAGAGTGTTTGCTATGATCAGCATGTTCTCTTGGCAAAACTCTATTAGCTTTTGTCCTGCTTCATTTTGTACACCAAGGCCATGCCTGCCTGTTATCCCGGTGATTTCTTGACTTCCTACTTTAGCATTCCAATCCCCTATGATGAAGAGGACATGTTTTTTTGGTGTTAGTTCTAGAAGGTGTTGTAGGTCTTCATAGAACCGATCAACCTCAGCTTCTTCGGCCTCAGTGGTTGGGGCATAGACTTGAATTACTGTGATGTTGAATGGTTTGCCTTGGATTCGTACTGAGATCATTCTATCATTTTTAAGATTGAACCCCAGTACTGCTTTTCCCACCCTTTTGTTGACTATGAGTGCTACTCCATTTCTTCTAAGGGATTCTTGCCCATAATAGTAGATATGATGGTCACCTGAATTAAATTCACCCATGCCTGTCCATTTTAGTTCGCTGATTCCCAAGATGTCGATGTTCAATCTTGCCATCTCATGTTTGACCACCTCCAGCTTACCTTGATTCATTGATCTGACATTCCAGGTTCCTAAACAATATTGTTCTTTACAGCATCGGATTTTCTTTTCACCGCCAGACACATCCACAGCTGAGTGTCCTTTCGGGTTTGGCCCAGCCGCTTCACTCTTTCTGGCGCTACTTGGAAATACCCTCTGCTCTTCCCCAGTAGCATATTGGACACCTTCCGACCTGAGGGGCTCATCTTCCGGCGTCATCTCTTTTAGCCTTGTGATACGTTCCATGGGGTTTTCTTGGCAAGAATACTGGAGTGGGTTGCCATTTCCTTCTCCAGTGGACCACATTTTGTCAGAACTCTCTGCCATGACCTGTCCGTCTTGGGTGGCCCTGCACGGCATAGCTTATGGCTTCACTGAGTTACGCAAGCCCCTTCGCCACAACAAGGCAGTGATCCATGAAGGGGCGTAAAGGCCTTAGTTTAAGCTAAATGCAGCCATTCACAGCTGCATTTACCTTAAGCTAAGGCCTTTATGGCCGCAAATGGCATCCCGGATGACATTTGGGGCCTCAGTCAGTCCCCTTCAGCCAGCAATAAGGCATGGCGGCCATATCGCTGGCAATCCGGAACCAGAGGATCCAGCCGAAGAGGATTCCGTGCAGAGGTGGGGGTAAGTCTTCCGTTCTGCCACAGACTCATCATTGGAGTCCGTGGCAGAATTCTCCACCATCCCTAATAGCGAGGCATCTAACATTTGGGAAGGGAAGCAGAATGGTGTCTTGCCCACTGGGGCATCTGTCCCTTGGTATGTGAAGCTGGACGGAACCTTCCATGGAGGGACGATTGATTTGTGAGCACAGACATAGCCTAGCACAGCAGGGCCATTGTATTTTCAATGCGGTCACTGTCTAGCCCCGCAGGCCCATTTTTTCTCGAGCAGGGCAGTGGCTAGTACAGCAGGGCCACTGAGTATTGATAGTGCAGAGTGCCTAGCCCAGAAAAGTGGGAGCCCGTCTTGAGACAGGACAGCGAGTAGCCCAACAGAGCATATTCTTCATTGAAAACCTGCCTGGGGCAGGATGTGGAGTTGTGGACACAACCCAAGACCAAGAGCATCAAGAGGTCACTCACAGAGAGGAACACTCTGAGGGGTGACTGCCACTCTACCGCCCTGGGCCCAACTCCAAGAGCAAATGAAGGAGCAATGCAGAAGTCTCAACATGCCGAAGGGAAGAGGGAGGGGATTAACACTGTATTATTCACGAGGACTTGAAAGTGGAGAAAGGACCATTCTTTTGAAGCCCTAGTTGAATCTACTGTTCTGAAAGAAAGGAAAATCCCACCCATGGAAGCTGAGTTCCAAGCTTATTCTAGGGATCTGAAGGAACAGAGTGGTTCAAGGGAGCATAATGTGTCCTGTGTACGCCATTGTCCTCTCTGCTGACCTCATGCTCTCAGGGATCTTTTGCCCAAGGCAGGACAACACAGGAGCTGTGCCAGACAGTACCAGTGGTGGTTCTACTGCCCCTACATGCCAACGAGCCCTGCTGTAGGGAGGAACTGCCTGGGGCGCAGACATTGACCCAGGGAATGAGTACCATGTTTTCGTAACTGATGGATCGAGCAAGGATAGGAAGAAAAGAAGGAAAGAACAGAAGAGAAGGGCATGATGGGCCATGTTGCCATGCCCTTCCCAATAGGGCATATTGTGTTGAGAAGAGGAGCCTGGGCCCGCTAACAAGACAACACCGATGCATATGCTCTAGTGAGCAGTGGCCTGGTGCCAGCAAGGTGGACGCAAAGCAACTCCCGCCCTCCAAGAGGGCCTCTTCCTTCCTCAAGGATGACACTGTTGGGTGAGTGTGGGTCTTCGCTGCTACAGCTCAAAGCCAGAGGCCAAGCCAGTCCTGCAAAGGGAGGCACGGTTTGGATGGCGGGGGCAGCAATAGGCCATTGTAGGAGGCCAGGCTGGAGGAGCTGTGTGGAGGTGGGCAGGCAGAGGCAGGCGGAGGCTTGCAGAAAGACACCGTGGGTGCAGGATGGTGCCAATAATCAGTAGCCCTGTAGGGTCCCGGCCACCAAGCCCTGCTTCTCCACGCAGGCCACATTCATGGGCCGTGGGGTGGCGGGCGACCTGGTTGATCCTGCCAGGCTTGTCTGAAAGACAAGCCATGCATAAACATGGGCATCACAGTGAAACATGGAAATCAAATCACATAAAACCCATTTAGGTTCCTTTGCCTGGGGAGGAGATGGCAGGCGGATGGGCCAAGGGTTATCTCAGCTACTGGTAATGAAAAGGTGATGCCCTTTGTGACTGGAAGAAGGACAGAAACATTAGAAATAGAAACAGCACTGTGATTGAGTGTGCCGCTCAGTTGCCCGAGAGCTGGAGGGTGAGGTAGCCCGGCCAGTGACTCGGGAAGGTGACAACGAATAACAGTGCAGGACTCTTTCGAGGCTGAGTCATTGGAAGGTATGACTACAGTTCCCTTAAGGGAACATCCCTGGGAGCACAATCCCAGTGCCAAGGAGGTGGTGGGGGAAAACAAAACAAGCACGGACTCATTGACCGGACATGACCACAGGTGAGAGAAGGGAATGGAGAAGGTTAAGAATAAAACACATTCATGAGAGGGCCCTCTCAGGATGAATACACAGTAAATCCTTTACGGTACGTCAATGGGAGGGCCATTCTGGTGCCAGGGAGGCAGTGGGGCTTTGCAATAGTTATGTGTTGTGTCATTCTTCTGTTTTTCCTGCTCCAAAAGCATATAAAAATGGTCCTGCTGTTAAAAATTGTGTACTATGAAAACTGAATGTAGTGCGGAGATGGTGGCGGGTAACTGGGAAATGCTTTGCCCCAAAGAGAAGACTGAGACCTCCCACCCGGGCTCCGGAGAGCGGAGTGCTTTCTCAAGAGTGTCAGGCTCTCTCAAGAAGCTAGGTGAGGAGGTAGGGGTGGGAAAAGGACAACAGTGCCTCAAAACCCAATAATGCCTTCCCCACCGAGGCACCTGAAGGGCCAGCTCGATTCTTCGAAGCAGAGTGCCTGGTCCAGAGGGCCTGCTTTACTCTGAGAAGCAGAGGGTGCCTAGCCCGGAGCGGCAACTCGATTCTGTGAAGTGGACAGTGGCTAGCCCAGAGGGCCAGCTTTACTCTGAGAAGCAGGGAGTGCCTGGCCCAGAGCAGCAACCAACTCTTGGGAGGGGAATGTGCTGGCTGTCAGGTACACATAGTCATAAGGGTTGTCTTCTTGATAAAATCTTGGTGGTGTTCTGCTCCTGTAACGTGTAGCAGAATTGCTGCAGTGAAAAGGCTTGTGGTTGTTTCTTCCAATCCACTGCAGTGCAATGCAACGCCGAGGTAGTGCTGGGTAACTGGGATGACAGTGTCTTGCCCACGAAGGCATCTGATTCTGGAAGGGCCAGCTCAGTTCTTCGAAGCAGAGAGTGGCTAGCCCGGAGGGCCGGCCTTATTCTGTGAAGTGGAGAGTGCCTAGCCCAGAGCAGCAACTCGATGCTGTAAAGGGGGCAGTGCCTAGCCCATTCAAAGGTAGTCTTGAGACGGGACAGCAAGTTGCCCAACAGGGCATTTTCTGCATGGAGGACCCGCCAGGGTCAAGGCGGTTGGACATGGAAACAAACCAAAGCCAAGACCTTCCAGAGGATGCTTCCATAGGGGAGCACCCTGAGGGGTGACTGAAGTCTACCGCCCTGGGCCCAACACCAAGAGCAAATGCAGGAGCAATGCAGGAAGAGAACTCCCTATATGCCAAAGGGAACTGGGAGGGGACTGACAGTGACACTGCATTATTCACCGGGACATAACACTGGAGAATGAACCACTGTTTTCCAGCCCAGGTAATACAGGAAGGTACTGTTTTGAAACAATAAACCCAGCAACGCAACGTGGGGACATTGACATTAGAAAAAATAAAATATCAAAACTGGTTCTCCCGAGAATCTTTCCCTGAGGGCGGAAGACAACACAGCCTGCCATTCAGGAGGGCCCATCCTAGGGATGTACGAAAGTCACTTACCTTTTCGAAGGGTGACATTTGTGGGGGGGGGAGGCGCTCCATCGCTCCCCCCAAAATTCTGGCCGGGGGGGGAGACGCTCCATCCCTCCCCCCCGAAATTCTGGCCGGGGGGGGAGACGCTCCGTCCCTCCCCCCCAAAATTCTGGCCAGCCGGCTCCACTCCACAGGGATTCTGCGGAGCCGCCGGCCGGCACCGCCAGTGGCCGGACATCCGGCCACTGGCTAGCAGGGATGCAAATGGCGGCGGCCATAGCCGCCGCCGTTTGCATCCCTGCAGTCAGCCATGATAGGCCATGTCAATGTTTACGTAGCCTATCATGGCTGATTTAAATGAAAAAGAAACACGCGCATACGCAAATGGCGGAGCCCATGGGCGCTGCCATTTGCGTTCCTTATTTTGGCTAGGGATGGACGAAAGGGACTTACCTTGTCCCGCAGCTTGCTTCGCGGTGGGGGGGAGGCGCTGCAGTTCTCCCCCCGAAGTTCAGGCGAGGGGGGGAGGCGCCCCGCCTCGCCCGGCCGAAATTCAGGCTGGTGGGGGAGGCGCCCCATCCCTTGCCGGCGAAATTCAGGCCGGGGAGGAGCGCCCCGTCTCCCCAGCCGCGAAAAAAAAGTAAAAAACAAAACAAAAATACACACCCGTGATAGGCTACGTAACGATTTGCATAGCCTATCACGGCTAGATTTCCAAAGTCAGCCGTGATAGGCTACGTAAATCGTCACGTAGCCTATCACGGGTGACTTTGGAAAAAAAAAAGCGCGTACGCAAATGCATTCCTTCTTTTGGCACATCTAGTCTACATAAAGATTTACATAGACTATGGCGAAAATAAGGGCAACGCAAATAGCATTCCCTTATTTTCGCCATAGTCTACGTAAATCTTTACGTAGACTACCCCGGTCCAAATAAGGAATGCAAATGGCGGCGCCCATGGGGCGCCGCCATTTGCGTACACGCTTTTCCCCCCCAAAGTCACCCGTGATAGGTTATGTGACGATTTACATAGCCTATCACGGCTGACTTTGGAAATCTAGCCGTGATAGGCTACGTAAATGATCACGTAGCCTATCACGGGTATGAGGTTTTTTTTTTACTGTACTTTTTAATTTTGTAATGGCGGTGGCGGCAGCCGGTCGGGAGACCAGCCGCCGCCCCCACCGAACCGCCACCGAACCGCCGCTGGGACCCGCCGCCGAGAGGGACATTCGCCGAAGGTAAGTCCCATCCCGGGGGGGGGGGCGGCGGAGAATTTCCCCAACACTTTCTGGGAGCCGAATGCGTCGGCACTCGGCCTCCCGAAGATTCGTGGAGAAATTCTCCGCCATCCCTAATTTTGGCACGTCTTAGTCTACATAAACATTTACGTAGACTAAGACGGCGAAAATAAGGGGAACTCAAATAGCGTAGACGCTACGCTATTTGCGTTCCCCTTATTTTCGCCATCTTAGTCTACGTAAATGTTTACGTAGACTAAGACGTGCCAAAATAAGGAACGCAAATGGCAGTGCCATTTGCATATGCACGTTTTTTTTCTTTTTCTTTTAAATCAGCCGTGATAGGCTACATAAACATTTACGTAGCCTATCACGGTGTTTTTTAAAAATCTAGCCGTGATAGGCTACGTGAATCTTTACGTAGCCTATCATGTTTTTTTTGGGTTTTTTTTTTTTTAACTGGAAATGGTGGCGTTGCCCTTATTTTCGCCGTAGTCTATGTAAATCTTTACGTAGACTACCCGGGCTCAAATAAGGAACGCAAATGGCGGCGCCCATGGGCGCCGCCATTTGTGTACACGCTTTTTTTTCCCCAAAGTCACCCGTGATAGGCTATGTAACGATTTACGTAGCCTATCGTGTGTGTGTGTGTGTTTTTACTAGGGTTGGCGGAGAATTTCTCCCTGAAACTTCAGGGGGCCGAGCGCCAATGTGTTCGACCCCCCGAAGAAGTTTCGGGGAGAAATTCTCCGCATCCCCCCACCCCCCGCCCCCCCGGGATGGGACTTACCTTTCCCGAATGTCCCTCCCAGTGGCGGGTCCCGGTGGCGGTTCGTCGGGTCTTCGTCAGGGGCGGGGGCGGCAGCCGATCTTTCGACCAGCTGCCGCCGCCGCCATTCCAATAAAACTAAAAAAAAAAAAATGCCCCCGTGATAGGCTACGTGACGATTAACATAGCCTATCACGGCTAGATCTGCAAAGTCAGCCGTGATAGGCTACGTAAATCGTCACGTAGCCTATCACGGGTGACTTAAAAAAAAAAAAAAGCGCGTACGCAAATGGCGACCCCCATAGGGAGCCGCCATTCGCGTTCCTTATTTGGTCGCTGTAGTCTACGTAATTCTACGCAAATAGCATTCCCCTTATTTTCGCCGTAGTCTACATAATCTTTACGTAGACTACAGTGACCAAATAAGGAACGTGAATGGCGGCTCCCTATGGGGGCCGCCATTAGCCATACGCGCTTTTTTTTTTTTTTTTAAGTCACCCGTGATAGGGTGATAGCACCCTATCACGGTGATAGCACCCTTTGCTAGATCTGCAAAGTCAGCCGTGATAGGCTACGTAAATCGTCACGTAGCCTATCACGGGTGACTTAAAAAAAAAAAAAAAGCACGTATGGCTAATGGCGGCCCCCATAGGGAGCCGCCATTCACGTTCCTTATTTGGTCACTGTAGTCTACGTAAAGATTATGTAGACTACGGCGAAAATAAGGGGAATGCTATTTGCGTAGAATTACGTAGACTACAGCGACCAAATAAGGAACGCGAATGGCGGCTCCCTATGGGGGTCGCCATTTGCGTACGCGCTTTTTTTTTTTTTTTAAGTCACCCGTGATAGGCTACGTGACGATTAACGTAGCCTATCACGGCTGACTTTGCAGATCTAGCCGTGATAGGCTACGTTAATCGTCACGTAGCCTATCACGGGGGCGTTTTTTTTTTAACTTTTTATTTGCGGCCGGGCGAGGCGAGGCGCCCCCTCCCCGGCCTGAATTTCAGCCGGGCGAGGCGGGAAGCCTCCCCCCCGGCCTGAATTTTGGCCGGGCGAGGCGGGAAGCCTCCCCCCCCGGCCTGAACTTTGGGGGCAGAGCAGCGAAGCGCCTCCCCCCCACAGCGAAAAGCTGCGAGACCAGGTAAGTGACTTTCGTGCACCCCTAGTTTTTACTTTTTTCTTTCGCGGTCGGGGAGACGGGGCGCTACTCCCCAGCCTGAATTTCGGCAGCGAGGGATGGGGCGCCTGCGGGACCAGGTAAGGGACTTTCTTCCATCCCTACATCTCAGTGGAATTGGCGGGAGACAGATGCTATGGCATCCCCTTACATTCAGAGCTAGGTTCCATCACTGAGTGCAGAGACTGACATAATTATGTATGGAGGAGGAGGAGGAGGAGGAGATATATGCCCTGAGTGGAGGACCCTTACAGATGCAGACATGGGTTGGTGTACTGGAACTCAGTGAAAGAATAATTGGAAGAAAATAAGTCCTACTTATCACAAATGAATGTCTGGAATGCTGCACCTGACTCAAGGAAAGACAAGACAAAGCAGCCCAAAGAAGGGAAAACTAGGGATGGGTGGATTCCCTGCCTTCCGGTCCATGGGGAATCCTCCCGCAGTGGGGAGGCGATCCGTTCCTCCCCCCGGAATCCTCTTCGGCCAGCTCCACTCCACGGCAATTCCATGGAGCCGCTGGCCAGCTCCAAAGCATATTGCTGGCTGAAGGGGACTTGCCTGCGGACGCAAATGGTGTCCACAATGCCATTTGCCACCATAAAGGTCTTAGTTTAAGCTAAATGCAGCCATTTATGGCTGCATTTACGTTAAACTAAGGCCTTTACAGCTGCTAATGGCATCCTGGACGTCATTTGTGTCTGCAGTCAGTCCCTTCAGCCAGTGACATGGCATGGCAGCCGTATCGCTGGAAATCTAGAGCCGGAGGATCCAGCTGAAGAGGATTCCATGGGGAGGCAGAGGTAAGTGTTCCGTTCCACCACAGACTCTGGGGGCCTGGATTCTTTAGAATCCAGCCTCTTTGGAGTCCATGGCGGAATTCTCCACCATCCCTAGGGAAAACAGCACAGTTAGTGTGACTCTATGTGCAGCTCAGTCGCAAGGGATTGAGGGTGGGGTAGCCCAGCAGAGGTAGGTTGACTCTGAGAAAGACCAGATGCTCCACTAAGTTGGCATCCAAGTAGGAGCACTGAGGTGTCACCACGTCACCTGCCATGGAGAACACCCTCTCACTTGGGACGCTGGTGGGTGGGCAGCTGAGTCTTTCCCTGGCCACACGAGCCAGGTCCAGCCAAACTTGGCTGTGGGATGACCAGTAGGCCATGGGGTCTGCAGTCCAGTCCTCCAGAGGCTCTGCCAGGTAATGCTGCACAGATGTTGCGGCAGCATCCTGTGAGATGGGTTGGGTGCCTCTCCCACCAACCACTGACTGCACTGCCCTGGCCCATAATCCCTGGCATATGGTCCTGCTGGAAGTGATACCACTGGAAGCAATGGGGAACCATCTCCCTGCCTCCTCCTCCTCCTGCACCTGCCCCAGCCTCTTCACCTGTTCCCCCCGCACTTGCCCCACCAGTTTCTCGTAGGGATGTGAAAACACATCCTAGTTCGTCTTCTCCGGGCACCCTCGAGCTTTCCACCTGCTCGCTGGCCCTCTGGGCTGCAGTTAAGCGCCCCCTCCCTGCTCGATGAGCACCCGCAACTTACCCAGGCCTGTTCATCTCTGTGCCAATAGCCATGTTTAAAAAAAAAAAAAAAGGCAATCGGCAGCACTTGCCCATACAGCTATACGCAAAATTGCTCTGTGAACTAGAGTCTATGGGCGATTCACAGCGCTTTTTGCGTATAAATCTATGTGAGCGAGTGGGCAACACATAAACTTGTACACAAAAAGCGCCAGGAATCACCCATAGACTCTAGTTCACAGAGCTATTTTGCATACAGCTCTATGGGCAAGTGCTGCTGATCACCATTTTTTTTTAAAAAAACAACAACATGGTGATCGACTAGAGATGTCAGAGAATTCCGCCACGAAATCTATGACGCAACGGCCTCCCGCCCCCCGCCCCAAGTAATCCCCCTGGGACGGAACTTACCTGGGGTGGATGCGGCAGTGGCGGCGGCTCCGGCGGCAGCTTCGGCTGGTCTCCCGGCAGGCTGCAGCCGGGCTGCTGCGGCCACCATTTGCGTTCTTGCAGCCGTGATAGGCTACGTAAGTATTTACGTAGCCTATCACGGCAAAGAGCAGGGATGCAAATGGCGGCCGCTACGCCATTTGTGTCCCTGCTCTTTGCCGTGATAGGCTACGTAAGCAGCCACCATTTGTGTCCCTGCTCTTTGCTGTGATAGGCTACGTAAATACTTATGTAGCCTATTACGGCTGCTTGCAAGGACGCAAATGGCGGCTGCTATGACGGTTGCCATTTGCGGCCACAGCAGCCCGACCGCAGCCGGAGGTCCAGCTGGGGCTGGCCCCAGCCAGCAGTTCTGTGGAGCCGCGGTGGAGCGAAGCCTCCCGGGAAGGATTCCGGGGGGAGGGACAGAGCGCCTCTCCCCCACCATGGATGCCCCGGTGCGGAGCCAGGTAAGGGATTCGTACATCCCTATGATTGACACAGAGACGAACAGGCCCAGGTAAGGTACAGGCTGCTCATCGAACACAGAGGGGGCGCTCGACTGCAGCCCATAGGGCCAGTGAGCAGGGGGGAATTCGGTGGGCACAGTTTGGCAGGTGCAGGTGCCAGCGGTCTGTCAAATTTGCAGACCAAAATGGGCGCCCATGCCATCCCTAGTTTCTCCATCCCCAGCATCTGTGAGTTTCCCCCACAAAGGCCGTCTTTCAGTCGCGGATTGGACAGGGTGGCCAATAGGGATGTACGAAAGTCACTTACCTTTTCACAGCTTGGATTCGCGGTGGGGGGGAGGCGCTTCGCTTCTCCTCCCGAAGTTCAGGCGAGGGGGGGGAGGCGTCCCTCAATATAGCGTTGCCCTTATTTTCGCCGTAGTCTACGTAAATCTTTACGTAGACTACAGCGACCAAATAAGGAACGCGAATGGCGGCTCCCTATGGGGGCCGCCATTTGCGTACGTGCTTTTTTTTTTTTTTTAAAGTCACCCGTAATAGGCTACGTGACGATTAACGTAGCCTATCACTGCTGACTTTGCAGATCTAGCCGTGATAGGCTACGTTAATCGTTACGTAGCCTATCACAGGGGCGTTTTTTTTTTTCTTTCGAAGTTCGCGGCCGGGGAGACGGGGCGCTTCTCCCCGGCCTGAATTTCGGCTGGGCGAGGCGGGAAGCCTCCCCCCCGGCCTGAATTTCGCCCGGGCGAGGAGGGAAGCCTCCCCCCCCAGCCTGAACTTCGGGGGGAGCAGCGAAGCGCCTCCCCCCCACCACGAAGCAAGCTGCGAGACCAGGTAAGTGACTTTCGTGCACCCCTATTGCGTACGCGCTTTTTTTTTTTTTTTAAGTCACCCGTGATAGGCTACGTGACAATTAACGTAGCCTATCACGGCTGACTTTGCAGATCTAGCCGTGATAGGCTACGTTAATCGTTACGTAGCCTATCACAGGGGCGTTTTTTTTTTCTTTTGAAGTTCGCGGCCGGGGAGACGGGCGCTTCTCCCCGGCCTGAATTTCGGCCGGGTGAGGCAGGGAGCCTCCCCCCCGGCCTGAATTTCGGCCGGGCGAGGAGGGAAGCCTCCCCCCCCGCCCTGAACTTTGGGGGGAGCAGCGAAGCGCCTCCCCCCCACCGCGAAGCAAGCTGTGAGACCAGGTAAGTGACTTTCGTGCATCCCTAGCCATCCCTCAGCCTTGTCACCACTTCCCGCACATTTGGCAGGAAGCGCCTGCCTGTGACGGGATCCCCACTCTCCAGGAGCTTGCCGATCTGCTTCTGGAGATGCCGGGCCACAGGGATCAACTGGCTGAGGAGGGCGGTGCTGGTGCTCAGCATCGGACCACCATGAGCTGGGACATGGCATCCCACTGCTTCCTGCCCAGGGGTGCCTCGATGCCAATGTCCTTGACCCTAGACACCTAGACAGCTTGTAGTAGGGCCATCAGCCTTGTGGACAGCACACTGTTGCTCCAACATACGCTTGAGCATGAGGTAGGAGGAGTTCCAGCACATTGCCATGTCCTGCACCAGCCTGTGATGTGGGAGCCCCAACTCCGCCTGCTTCTCTCACAGCAGCCTACTGCCTTTGATGCTGTGGTGGAAGTGCCCAGCCACCTTCCTGCAGCTCTCCAACAGGTTACGGATGCCAGCCATGGGGGTGGGATACGCCTTGCTGCTGCCTATTCCGAGGGCGTCCCTCACGGTCAGGTTGAAGATATGAGTGATGCAGCGGATGCCCTCGAGTCCGCTGTCCCGCACAGCCTTCACCATGTTGGTGCCCCCCTCTGTGACCATGGATCCTCAGGTGAGCGGGTGAGTGGCCAACTACCCCTCCACCATGTGGTTCATGGCCTCGGTTATCTCTGCTGCCATGTGGGACTGGTCCATGACTTGCGCATGAAGGAGGGCCCAGCAATAACTATCCTTCGTGGCTGTCCTGGAAGTGCTAGCCGCTACCATCCTTGGGGCTGCCCACCAGTGGGCCTTCAGGGACAAGTAAGCGTGCTCTCCACCCTCTCTGGACCAAATCTGCAACTCTACCTGGCACAGATGGTCCATCACTTTCTCCCAACATGCTCGGTACTGGGAGGGCACCACCCACCTGCTAAGAGTGGTGCAACACAGCAGCTTGTAGTAGGGCCATCAACCTCTTGAACCCCACATTTTCTACAGGGCAGAATGGCTGGTCATCCAACGCCATCATCTCACCGATGCAGTTGGTGATCTGGTTGGGAGCTGGAAACCTCCACCTGGTGGACCCATACTTCTCCCTCCCCATCTCCTCCATGGTGGCCTGCCTAAGCCTCTTCGGAGTGAGAGACGGAGAGCTTGAAGGAGTTCCAGAGGCACTACCAGCCTTCTGCTTGCCCCTGCTGACGGCCTGCTGGGACAGCCTCTCCCCCGAGCAAGACCGATTGGTGCTGCCTCCTTAAGTGCAGGAGACGGCTGCTGGCGCTGTGGTGCCCCGGCTGTTTCCCCTGCTCAGAGACGCCTTGCAGTGGTGGCACACGGCAGTGCTGGATCCGCTCCCAACTCAAAGTGGTCCCATGCGATGCTGCCCTGACATTTTGGGGGAGGAGGAGATGCAGACTGAATGCCTTGAGTCTGGAGGGGCACCACACAAGCGGGAGGAACAATGAAAGAGGGGTGGGGTGCTGGAGCCTCTGCCTGCTGCCTCTCCTCCAACACACCCTGGATGATCTCCTCCTCCTTGCCCTCCACCATACTGAGGACGTCAGACACCTCTGACGTAACGTCCCTCAGCAGGCTCCCCTCTTCCACGACAGAGGGAGATGCTGCTCCGCCTTGGGCAAGGATGCGACTACTGCACCTGCCAACACCAGCCTCCTTGAACAGCGACCTCCGAGCACTGCAACTGGCCTCCGCACTCTGTTGCCTTACTCCACCGGGACGCACTATCGGGAGTAGGGTACAGACAGCTTGTCTAATGGTGCTGCTGCTGACAGCAGCACCTTGCACACCTCTGCCCCTTCCAACACCCCAAAGATGCCTCATATTGCACTGGATTGCTTTGCCATACAGTGGAGTGTTATTGGAATAATTAATGTAAATACCATGTGTCTCGTGCTTTTTCCACACGGCCTTGAAATTTGGATGTACAAAGTTGGTGGAATTACAACCTAGCATGCACACACATGGACGCAGACACAGACACCCGAGAGCTAAAGAAAAGCAGAACTCCCTAGCAAATGATGGGTGTCTTTAACTTATTGTTTTATATTTCATGTTCCTTTATTGAAGGCAGGATAACTTCAAGGAATACAGGGCGACAGCACAGGTGATTAGATAACAGCCAAATCAAACCCTTTTTTTTTTAACTTCTTTAATTTCTGTTTTGGGAGGATCAACACAGAGAAGACACAAATGCTTCACTTCAGCACGGGAGGGGGGACAAACACTGCCCGCATAGCCTGCTTTAATATGCCTTTCTTTAAGAATTTAGAAAGAAAGAAAAACTAAATGCTTGAATATGACTTAAAAGGGGAGGGGAACATGCCCAGAAGTCAATGTTTGTTTTTAAAAATCGAAGTAAGACTGGGTTTGTAAAAATCTAAAAGAGACAGAGTTGACTGACAAAAATGACAAGGAAATAGAATGGAGAAAGCAGAAGGGTCAACGTTACACAACAAACGCAGCCTTTTCCAGAGTCCAAAATTGAGATAAACACCGGAATGGTGGGGGAGGGGGAGTGTAGCACCTACTTGCAAGGAAAAGCTACGTTGATTTGAACAAATATGGAAAGGGGAGATGTATCTAATCAAATACAAATAACAAACGAGCCAGAGGTAGAAAGAAATAGGAGAAAGCAGCTGGTAGAGGTGCTGCAAAAGACAACATCCCAATGGGGAAGGATGAGCAAGGAGCAAGGGAAGGGAACACACCCAGTACAACCAAGCTGTTTCCTTTTAATTTAAATTTTGAGGAAAGCCTGATGGTGATCAAAATTGAATAAATTGAAGGAACAACTCCTAGGAATACACACGCACAGTCACACACATGCACAAACGATCATCTACCCACACCAACCCTCTCTCTCAAAGACACAGCTAGTGCAATGACAGAACGCAGCCTTTCACTGAAGTATATACAGCCTTCCTCCACCGCTCTCTGTCATTGGAGACTGCTAGCGTCGGTTCTGGCTGAGGGTTCCTATTCACCAAAGCACACTCCCTCGTTCTCCTGCGCTCGCCTCCCTGCCTCCCCCCACTTCCTGCATCCACTCGCCTTCCCCCTCCCTCCTCCTCCTCCTCTTCCTCATGCCCCTCCACATGAGCGTTGAGAAGTGGATACATTTTGGATGCAGCTTGTCAGGACTGCTGAGGCATTCAGTACAGCTCTAAATATGCAAGACAGAGGAGGCGCTTCGCCCCAGGGTGCTTCGGTACTGCTCTGACCTGCCTCGCATCATGAGGCTTTTGCTCCAAAATAGCCCGCTTCGCCTCCTCATTCAGTCCTAATTTCTACATAGCTGCTGTGGTGTGCGGGCCACTGAGCTGCCTCTCATACTTCTGAATATCAACAGACCTCAGCTTGGAGTAAAAGGAAAACCACAAAATTACAGAATATGAAATCAGAATCTTTTATTGGAGAAACATGCAAAATCTCACTCTAGGTTTTTTGATGGATTGTTAGAACTGGCAGAACTGGGCTTCTTGGTAAACTTTTATCAGGTAAGCAAGCAAGCAAGCAAGCAGAACGTGGATGATACTCCTACTCCAGACTCCTGTAAGCAGGATAAGGGTTCCCTTTTCTCTATGTGTACATGCAGGTGTGCACATGTGCTGTTTATGTTTTGTTTTTGCAGGGTCCAGATGTTTGGATCAGGTGGTTGGGTGGCTAAGCTGGGGGGCTGGTGCTCAGGGGTGTGCTGGCCATTCTGCTTTCTTGCATTCTTCTCAGGCTTTGAGAGCAGCCAGTTTCCCCAGCTTCCCCACCAGAATTGCATCGTCGGGAGCCTCAGTCTTCACATCCAATACCAGAGCATTCTGCAAAGATTGAAAAACCAAAAAGATGGTGTCATTGGGACCATGCCAGTAGCACCTGCCCTTGAGAGAAGGAGGGGCAAAAGCTTGGAGGAGGAACAGGCAGGGGCAATTTAGTGAACACAAGCGGTAAGGAGGGGCGTGTGCAGGAAGAGCAGCCCCTTGCATTGAAGCTAGTGTGAAAGCCCATGGGTTGCGGGGGCCACCAAATGCCTAAACCCCAACCATGGGTGAGACTGGACAGGCATGAGAGGGCTCCATCCTGAGCTTCAGGAGGGAAAGGAGAAGTCCTCTGTTTCAAGGCTTCCAACCTCCCTCGCGAGGTTTGTGTGGACCACCCTTCCCCAATGTGGTGCCCTCCAGATGTGTTGGACAGCAACCCCCATAAGTGGCCACACTGGCTGGGAAGTATGGGTAGTGGAGGCTGGTGGCTCTGATGTCAGTGGGGCAGTGAATCGCCTCCAGGTTTCAGTCAGAATCAGTCAGAACTCTAAAGGAGTTATCCAAGGTGAGCATGAGAGTTGCCTTCCAACAGTTCTGGAGGGCACCAGGTTGGGGAAGGCTGGTGAACATGGTTACCTTCGCATCCCTTTGGCTGACCCCATCTTCCTCTTGCTTCCCCCATATCACCTGCTAAAAGTTGAAAGATGCCCCCATCTCCACCAAGGCAGTGTTTGACCAGAAATGTATTCAGCCATATCCCATATGTATATTTAGGACTCCTTTCCCTCAGCTCCCACAGCTTAATTGAAGGGGGGGAAAACACAGTGAGGTTTACCTCTGACTGAACCTTTTAACCTTTAAAATACTTTTAATCACAGATCCAGTGAGACACCACGAGTGGAGAAATCCCCATTGACTTTCATTATGAAACTCAGAAGTAGGGATAAAAGGTGGATCTTGAACGCTAGGAATTATAGGAATTCCTAAAATGCTGCAAGAGAAACTTTCTGGTCTGTCTGTCTGTCTGTCTGGGTCTCCCCCCCCCCCATCTCTCTGTCAATTTTCATTCCTGAAGGCCTCCATCACCCCAACTCTTTGGACCTAAGCTGCAGAGACAACAGCAGGACAGATATATTCTTTCTACTAACTCCTCTCACTTCCCCTACTGGCCCATTTGCCAGTTGGAATTCTGTCTCTCTGCTTCTTTACCATGTTTTACCAAGGTTTTCTATCTTTTCACAGAGTTGCTGTGGGTGGCTCCAGGGCGTTAGCAGTAACCCTTGCACCTTCCCCTTCATTGCCTTTGAGGAGACATACTCTCCTGAGGATCAAATAAGTGGGTGCTTTGAAACAGCCCTTCTTCCATTTCTCTGGGAATGTGGTAGCCGTAGGGATGGACAAAAGTCACTTACCTGATCCTGAAGCTTACTTCACGGTGGGGGGGGAGGCGTTCCGTCCCTCCCCCTGAAATTCTGGGTGGGGGGAGGCGCCCCGTCCCTCCCCGCCAAAATTCTGGCTGGAGGGGAGCGCCCCGCCTCTCTGGCCGTGAAAGTTCTTCTCCTGCCTGGACGCAAATGGCGGCGGCCATAGCCGCCGCCGTTTGCGTCCCTAGCCTGCAGTCAGCCGTGATAGGCTACATAAATCTTTACATAGCCTCTCACGGCTGACTTTGGGAAAAAAAAAAAAAGCGTGTACGCAAATGGCGGCGCCCATGGGCGCTGCCATTTGCATTCCTTATTTTGGCACGGGTAGTATACGTAAATATTTACATAGGCTACCCGTGCCAAAATAAGGAACGCAAATGGCGGCGCCCATGGGCGCCGCCATTTGCGTACGCGCTTTTTTTTTTTTTTTCAAAGTCAGCCGTGGTAGGCTACGTAAAGATTTACGTAGCCTATCACGGTGTTTTTTGAAAATCTAGCCGTAATAGCCTACGTAACTCTTTACATAGCCTATCACGTTTGTTGTTTGTTTGTTGTTTTTACTTGGAAATGGCGGTGGCGGCAGCCGGTCAGAAGACCGGCCACCGCCGCTGCCGCCACCACCGCCAAACCGCCGCCGCACCGCCGCCAAACCGCTGCCGGGAGCCACCGCCGCCAGGGACATTCGCCGAAGGTAAGTCCCATCCCGGGGGGGGGTGGCGGGGGGGTGGCGGACCGTTTCTCCACCAATTTCGGGGGGCCGAATGCGTTGGCATTCGGGCTCCCGGAGATTCGTGGAGAAATTCTCTGACATCCCTAGGTAGCCGTGGCTGTGTTCTCCCATTTTCTTCTGGCTCTTCTAGAACTTCATAGCAGATGCCAAACATGCCTTTTCCTTCGTTCTTGGGAAGGAAGGGGCTCAGCAAAGCTGTAAGCACCTAAGTGTTCATTAAATCTGAAACTCCCTGATATCATTGCCAGGATTCTTCCCTTCATGATTCCTTTCCTTACTTCAACATACTTCTTCCCTGCCTTTGAACTCCCCTCCTGTTTGCCCCAATCCTCATCCTTTTTGTACCCTGAAAACTTTTGCACCCTGAAAACTAGGGCTGTGCACCACTTCGGCCCTAGGCCTGAACCCTGAGTCGAAGCGGGCTGCTTCAGGCCATTTTGTGCCCCCTCCGAGGTGAAGCGGTGGGGGCACGAAGCAGCCTGGAGCGGGTTGGCCATCAGTGTGCTTCGGCCCCCAGCCAAGCCCCCCCGCCCGGCACCCCCAGGTCCTTACCTGAGCTGCCTTCTCCTCGCCGCCACCTGTGCCACCATGCTGCCTCTACCGCTGCGCTGACTCCTGAGGCCTGGACGCATGGTGACTCTTCTTCAAGGAAGTCGCCATTTTTGAAATCTAGGCCTCAGGAGATGGCAGCACCAGCGGGGTGAGCAGCAGCAAAAGGGGGAGCAGCCTGCCGCCACAGCCCACTGCCCTCCGCCATCTCCTGTGGCCTGGAGGCGCGGCGACTCCTCTTACAGGGAGTTGCCATTTTAAAAATGGCGACTTCCTGCAAGAAGTCGCCACGTGTCCAGGCCACAGGAGGTGGCGGAGGCGGTGAAGACAGCAGCAGCAGCGTGCAGCGGTGAAGGCGGCGCAACGGAGAAAGTGGCAGCAGTGGCAGAGGAGACGGCAGCCCAGGTAAGGTTTCGTGGGGGCATCGGGGGAAACCACTTTGGGTTCAGGGCCGAGGCGGGTTGGGGGGGGCCCGAATCTGCCCACGCCGGATTGGGCCTGCCTCGGAAGCCATGAAGTGGCTTCCGAGTCAGATCGGGGGGTCCCTGCACAGCCCTACAGAAAACCCAATCTTTACTCTGCTACTCATATGGCCTTAGAACCCGCCCATAGAACCCACCCTAAAACCCACTCATCTACCACCCCGAAGTTCCTTGATTGTATCATAGCCACCTCCTTTGCCCCCCTCTATTATTATGCTGGACACACATGCATGCACGCATGCATGCACGCACACAGAAACTACACAGTGCATGTTTTACGTTTTAGCAAGTATATGTGAAATAATAACAGGGATCGCACATGTCTATGGTATTTGAGGGTCGTGTTAACCCAATAAAGTTCTCATGCAGTGCTTTTAAAATACTGCTTAACATTTCCTTTTGTTCTAATCCTCAATGAAATTCATATATTCTTTTCAAAATCCTTGTAGCTGGCTTCTGGACTCCTCCAATACCAAGGTGTCCATTTCCAATAACACTGATTGGTTCAAAGTTAAAGGAGTCCCTGCCTGTGCTGAGGGTGCATGAAAAAGGGACCACGTGCAGGACAGCCAGAAAATGCTCATCTGGGAGAGTTCGCTCAATCTCTGTGTTGGAGAGGGCACGGTGCATTCTGGATGAGGCGTGATAGCGTTCAGGGCGCTTTATGGGCAGGGCATCAGGGCAGGGCAGCCTTCCCCAAGCTGGTGCCCTCCAGACATGGTGGACTCCAACTCCCACAGCAAGCACAGCTGTGGGGGTTGCGATCCAGCACATCTGGAGGGCACCAGGCTGAAGAAGGCTGGGGTCGGGGACAACCTGGATGGATCCAGCCTGGCAGAAAGTGTTCTGCAGCCATGCCTGAGCCCCAGCGTAAGAAATCCAAGTAAGGAAGCAAGTTTCAGCAAACTGACCGTGTGTTTCCTGATTTTAGTATCACTGTCAGCATACTTGGACCCCATCATGTTTGGAAGATTCATCTGGTTCTCAGTCAGTGCACCTGCAATATGCAAACAGAGCAATAGATCTTTAGACTGGGCAGTCGGTGTGCGCTGTCGTTCATCCCTCCCATCTTGCTGAATGGCTAAAGCCAAATGGCTAATGAAATTACCAAGAACACACCCTCCTGTCCCTGCACCATGTTCAGGCAGCAGTAGCGTAGACTCAATCAGTTAGTTACTTATTATTACATGTATATCCTGGCTCTTGCAAGGAACCCAAAGCAGCTTTAATTGTCCTCCTCCTCTCCATTTTTATCTATGCCCCAACCTGCAATGGAGGGAAATGTTCTTGGTAATTGACCCACACCCCTATGCTAGAACTTTTCTACATGAGGTAGTTAATCACTGTACCTACTTTCCATTTCATGGCAGAATGGAGACCCAAGTTTTACACAAAGAGCTTTTCCTTTTCTGCTTTTCTAGGTGGAGCTGTGCTACAGCAGAATAGCACAGATGCACAAGTAGTTCCTTTGCTTTCAGAAATAATACCCCACTTTCCCTGCTCTAACCCCCCGCCCCCCATGAGTGTGCTCTTAAAAAACAGAAGCAAAACTGGAGGATCACGACATCCTCTAAAGAACCTGGCTGCAAACAACTGTGAATTAGGAATCAGAAGTGCATAATAAATCACTTGTGTGGAAAAGCTCAAATTACCTTTCATGAGAAGCCCACCAAAGCCCAGGCCATGTTCAGACACTTGGCCATTGCACTTGGCCTGGTCCCTGCTGGATCGTCCCAATCCAGCTGCAGGTGTGGGGATCATCTGTTTGAAAGTTCACCATACCCACAAATCTCCCTGCTTATGGAAAGCTAGTAGGTCAAGAGGTAGGAGATGGTTCTATATTATTCTGGTTCTTAGGAAAGGACTACCTTGTGAAAAAGGCAGGAGCAGAAATGTATGGGGGAAACTGGCTCATTTACCTATTTTTAATCTGGGGTTTTTCTAAAAAAAAAAAATCCCAGTATGTTGCAATATGTTGATCTTTCATTTTTATGAGGTTCCTTACCCACCCAGAACCCCTGTGGACAGGAAGTATTATAGAAGGTGTTTATATCTGAAAATGTAATCTAAGTCTAATCCAACTCACACAGCCATCTATAGAACACTGGAGATCAATTAGGGCGCAATGCAATCCTATGCATGTTTAGACAGGAAAAAGTCCTACAACTCCCAGCATTCCCCAGCCAGCCATGCACTCTAAGTGGCCATTTTCAAAGGATGTTCACAGACTGAGCCCATGTCAGTGTAGACGAAGCATGGCCATCCATGTTCCAGCTTAATTCACCCATTCCAAGACCTCTGAAGCCCACCCCACAGCCTAGAGGGGCATGGCAAGAAGCTGCTGGAGAAGCAGAATCGCAACCAGAAAAAAAAAAAACATCAGCAGGATGCCAGTTGCCTTGGCCAACAGGAAGCAACGACTAGGCTGAAGCCACCAGGAGCCGCGAGTCTGTTGCTGTCGTAGCAAAGGGGAGACAAGGTCTGGATGTCATACCCACATTTCGGTGTGTGTCTTTGGGCAGATGGGGGTTCTGAATATGGAGAGTTGCAGTCTGGGCTATTGTGTTCAGTCATATGGGTGAGCAGTTCCATAAGAACATAGGAAGAGCCATGCTTGCTGGATCAGACCTAGGGTCTCTCTAGTCCAGCATTCTCTTCACACAGTGGCCAACCTGCTGCCTGTACAAAGCCCAGTAGTAAAATGCAAGTGCTCAGCACCCTCCGGCTCATGTTTTCCAGTAGCTGGTATATAGAGGCATCCTACCTCAGATACTAGATATCAAGGATGTAACCATGCTGTCTAGTAGCCATTTATAGCCTTACTCTCCATTAATTGGTCTTGTTGTTGTTGTTGTTCAGTCGTGTCCGACTCTTCGTGACCCCATGGACCATAGCACGCCAGGCCTTCCTGTCCTGCGCTCTCTCCCGGAGCGTGCTCAAGTTCATATTCATTGCATCCGTGATGCTATCTAGCCATCTCATCCTCTGCTGTCCCCTTCTCCTTTGGCCTTCAGTCTTTCCCAGCATCAGGGTCTTTTCCAGGGAGTTTTCTCTTCGCATTAGGTGGCCAAAATATTGGAGCTTCAGCTTCATTATCTGTCCTTCCAATGAGCACTCAGGGTTGATTTCCTTTAGGATGGACTGATTTGACCTCCTTGCAGTCCAGGGCACTCGTAAGAGTCTTCTCCAGCACCACAGTTCGAAAGCATCAATTCTTCGGCGCTCAGCCTTCCTTATAGTCCAGCTCTCACAGCCATACGTTACTACTGGGAAAACCATAGCTTTGATTAGACGGACCTTTGTCGGCAAGGTGATGTCTCTGCTTCTTACTATGCTGTCTAGGTTGGCCATAGCTTTCCTCCCAAGGAGCAAGCGTCTTTTAATTTCATGGCTACAGTCACCGTCTGCGGTGATCTTGGAGCCCAAGAAAGTAAAATCTGTCACTGCTTCCATTTCTTCCCCTTCTCTATGCCAGGAAGTGATGGGGCCAGATGCCATGATCTTCATTTTTTTAATGTTGAGTTTCAAACCAGCTTTTGCACTCTCCTCTTTCACCCTCAACAAGAGGCTCTTGAGATCCTCTTCGCTTTCTGCCATTAGGGTGGTATCGTCTGCATATCGGAGGTTGTTGATAATTCTCCCAGCAATCTTAATTCCGACCTCTGATTCATCCAACCCGGCATTTCTCATGATGTACTCTGCATATAAGTTAAATAAGCAGGGTGACAATATGCAGCCTTGTCATACTCCTTTCCCAATTTTGAACCAATCGGTTGTTCCATGTCTGGTTCTTACTGTTGCTTCTTGACCCTCATACAGGTTTCTCAGGAGACAGGTAAGGTGGTCTGGTACTCCCATCACTTTAAGAATTTGCCACAGTTTGTTGTGATCCACACAATCAAAAGCTTTAGCGTAGTCAATGAAGCAGAAATAGACGTTTTTCTGGAATTCTCTTGCTTTCTCCATGATGCAGCGAATGTTGGCGATTTGATCTCTAGTTCCTCTGCCTCTTCGAAACCCAGCTTGTACTTCCGGTAGTTCTCGGTTCGCATACTGCTGAAGCCTAGCTTGTAGGATTTTGAGCATCACCTTGCTGGCATGTGAAATGAGCGCAACCTTTAAAGCTATCCAAATTGACATTTCATTTCATGAAAAATGTTTATCAGACTTCGAAGGCTCCCCTTTATCATTTCTGAGCTCAGTGCAAACGGGCTGAGAAAAAAGGGTGCATAAGCCCTAACTTGAAAGCCCCTTTCAAAGGCTGCAAATATGATGCAACAATTTTTCAGGCAAACAACTACAGGTGGAGGCTATGAACATGGGTGGATGAGAGCTGCCTTGCATTGCCAAGGCAACCCTCTAGCTTCTGGAATTGTGCACTTTCCCCAGCACAGCACTGAAAGGTAAGGGAACAACACTACATTGCTTAGAGAACTGGGCAATGCTCCATTCCCTTTCCACGCTGTGCTGGGACTGGAAACTGTGAGGAAGAGGCAGCTTGCTTCTCCTACCATGCTTCTTTTGTAGGTGAGTAGATGGCCACAGAAGAGCTGAAATTTAGGTACGTTTTGGGAAGATTTGGGGGGCATTTTGTATCAGCAACCTTTACTAACAAGCTGTTCAGTTCTCAGAGTGATCCCTGATTGGCTAGTAATTAGTTGAGGAAGCCTTGTCCTCACTCTGAAGGGCTTCATTTCCCTACAGTGAAATCAGCATATGCTTAAATTGTGTTGGTTACATAACATGGTGATGTCATCACATCCTGTACATGATCCCTAGTTGCCTGGGATCACTTCAGGAGGTGTGTGTGTGTGGGGGGGGATGACTGTGGAAGCAGCAGCAGAGAGAGAAAGTGATGGGGCAGGGAAGTGACTGCAGCAATTTGCAAACAGCCATGAAAAACCATAGGACTATGAGAACATTCAGCTCAGGGGCTCGCCTGGGCACACCTCTTGGTATAACTTCAGCATCTGATTGTAGCCAGTCACAAGCTGAACATAAGTCAGCAGTGTGATAAAGCTGCAAAAAAAGTGGGTTAATGCAATTTTAGGCTGCATTAATAGAACCACAGTTTCCATATCATGGGAAAATGTAACTGTTTCACTTTATTGTGCACTAGTCAGACCCCATCTGGAGTACAGTATCCAGTTCTGAGCACTGCATTTCAGGAAGGATGTAGACAGACAGATTGGAATGGATTCAAAGGAAGGCAGAAAGGTAGTCTGCAATGTGGAAAGCAAATTGTCCAAGGAAAGCTTGAAGGAATGGGGTACGTTTAGCCTGGAGAAGAGAAAACTGAGAGGGGATATGATAGCACACTTCAAACACCTGACGGGTTGTTACAAAGAAGGAGGCAAAAACTTCTGCTGCCCCAGAGGGCAGGACTAGTTCTGATGGGTATATCTTATAGGAAAGTAGATTTCAGTTGAACATTAGGAGAAACTTAATGATAATAGAAGTTTGACAATGAAACCAATTACGTAAAGGGCTCTTGGGGTCTTTCTCACAAGAGGTCTTCAAGCAGGTGGTGGACAGCCATCTATCGGGGATTTCCTGCATTGAGCAGGGAGTTGGACGAGTTGTCCCACAAGCCCCCCTCCAGTTCTAGGACCCCCTGATGCTAAATGGCACCCGTGAGAATGACCCTGCATGAGCTGGGGAACTCTGTGCCATCCCATAGTCAGGAAAAACTACTTTGCCTTGTGAGACCTTTTAATTTTGTTTTGCTAGAGTTAGACAACCAACATCACAGATGTTTACTTACTCTTGACTGCTGGCATGCAAATGGAACCTACAATGTTTTTCATATATTCTTTTAGTGGTGTGTCCTGCAACAACAAGAAACGGAGTCTTCATTGTGTTTGATACCCAAAGTAAATATAAAAGCAACACGGGATCATACTTTTTCAAGGCCATAATTTGGCAAATAACTCTTAAAACCTGAGGCTGTTTCAAAAGCAGTTGAACATATGAAGCTGCCTTATGCTAAGTTGCCCAACTGGTCCATCTAGACCACTCTATTCTGCTGGGTGGCACCTTTCCAGGGATGTCGATGTCTTTCTGAAGAGCACCTGAGCTAGAACCAGGAAACTTTGGCTCCCTGTACAGCTGCCCTGTATGGAGATTTACCAGAACTACAACTTGGATCCTCTTCCTGGCAGTGGACTGTTCTCAAGTTTCAGACTGGCCCTGCTCACCCTGGTTTGCCACTGGGCACTTCTAGACAGGAAGGACTGTAACATGCCTCCTCTTTGGGCTGGGGCCTTGCCTGATCAGCAAGATCACCCTGGCTCTGGTGTGTTCCTGTGCATCCCTTGATTCTAACTCTTGGATTGGTCCCTCGGCTAACACCCCCTGGCATAACTCTTGGCTCCCCTCTGACAGCTATAGCTCATCCCTGATGAATTCCCAGCCCTACTCTCCAAGATCTTTTTTAACTGGAGATACCAGAGACTGAAGCTGGAACCTTCTATATACAAGGCATGTATACAATGCACCATGCCCAATAAAATATGAAGTTGCCATATACTAAGAGAGACCATTATTTGTTCCAGCCCAGTGTCATCTCCTAGGACTGGCAGCAGCTCTCCAGTGTCTCTTTCCCAGCACTTGCTAACTGAGATCCTTTCAACAGTGGAGATGCTTGAGCCTTTTTCATGCAAGGGACATCTTTGATCACTGAGCTATCATTGGTGGTGCAGGATAGGAGTGAAGATTACAAGAAAACAACTCACAATTACTGCAATGCGTGCAGGTGGGCAAATCCTTCAGTCACTCTAAAGGAGCTCTTAAGATCATGGGAACATAGGAAGCTGCCTTATACTGAGCCATTCCATTGGTCCATCTAGGCCAGTATCATCGACACTGACTGGCAGCAACAGCTGTCCAGGGTTTCTCCAGGCAGGATTCTTTCCTACCCCAACCTGGAGTTGCTGCTGGGGATTGAACCTGGGGCCTTCCGCATGCCAAGCAGGGGCTCCACCACTGAGTGTTAGGCCACAATCCACTCTGACCTGCCCTCTTTCATGCTGCTGGTACTTGCACTGGGGCATGTGTCACTCTATTTGCCCTAATACTTCCAGAAGAATTTCCTGTCTCCAGATTATGAATTCTCCACTCAGCTATAGCCAAAGCTAGCACAAAATCATCATTGTAATGTCTTACCAAGAATTTCAGTTTAGAGTGTCCTTTTTCTGTTTTAAATAACATGATAGGAGAAAGTAAAAGAAAAAAGAAAGAAAGAAAGAAAGAAAGAAAGAAAGAAAGAAAGAATCCAGGGTTTTAAAGGACAAGAAGGACAAGAACTGGTAACTGGAAGTCCTCCAACATGATGAGTCTCCTTGAAATGAATAGCAGCTGTGCAAGAACATGGAGGATTGTGTCCACAGTTGTTGCACACATCTGGATGTCTTACCCTTGTGAGAATGAGACCAAAGTTCAGTGTGTGTTCTTGAATATCCTAAGACAAACTTAAACTTACATCGAAGTCGTCAACTGATGGAGAAGTCACATCTATATCTGTTGTCCTGCAAAATAAGGAAGAGGAAAATGAGGATGAGGAGGAAGAGGAAGAAGAGGGTTAATAGCTCACAGGCACATATCAGTCTCTCCACCAACATCACCCTGATCTCCTTGGCCTGCTTTGTCTTACAAACTGTATTTTGTTAGTCTTCCTAGTCAAGTTGATATTCTCCACTAAGGCTTTCTCCTCATGACTCTCCTCCCTTCAAATCCTTCCTCAAAGCCCAACTTGTCCATTAAGTCTGTGGAGGCTGGTGGCTCTGATGTCAGTGGTGCAGTGAATCTGCCCCAGGTTTCAGTCAGAACCAGTCAGAACTCTAAAGTAGCTATCCAAGGTGTGTCACACCTTGGATAGCTCCTTTAGAGTTCTGACTGAAACTTGGAGTGGATTCAGTGCCCCACTGACATCGGAGCCACCAGCCTCTGCTGCATGAAGTCTTAAGCTTAACCTCTTAGTCTTCATCCCCAAGTGAGTGGAATCCTAAGGATGGCCAACTCCACTTTGCCATATTCATCTTCTGGACCTGGGAGGGAAATACTACAAAATGTGACCTCTCTCTGACAAATCAGCATGAACACAGAAGAGTGGAGCAGAGCAAAGAAGGGAAGAGCAGAGCAGGGAAGGGAAGAGCAGAGCAGAGCAGGGAAGCACCACTTGCCCCGTGAATGAGGATTCTGGCCAATGCAGGCTTTAAGTCCACACAAGCAGCTAGAATTCTCAACAAAGGTTAATGTAAAGTGATATGGGGAGAGAACGTGCAATTTAATCTTCAGAGAAAACAGCTGGGAATTTTCAAGGGAAGCCAAAAGTATTGTAGCTGGACTATTTCTCAGACATGTGCCTCACAACCCAACAACAAGGCTTTGAACCCCATATATGAAAACAGCCATAGAAGAAACCCAGGTTTCTGAACAAGATGGCCAGAATTGTCAGTCCAGTACCTGCCCTCTCCCGATTCTGTGGAGACTTGCAGCTTTTCATCTTCCACTGAAAAGTCAACATCCCATTTCTGGACCTGCCATTGGACAACAAAAGGGAGCTCCAGTGAGCAAATTATCCTCCAAAGTGATTCAAGACTCAGTGACATGATAATTTTCCCCCCTGCAGTGGTAACATGCCCCTTCATGGATCACTGCCTTGTTGTGGCGAAGGGGCTTGAGTAACTCAGTGAAGCCATAAGCTATGCCGTGCAGCGCCACCCAAGTCGGACAGGTCATGGCAGAGAGTTCTGACCAAATGTGGTCCACTGGAGAAGGAAATGGCAACCCACTCCAGTATTCTTGCCAAGAAAACCCCATGGAACGTATCACAAGGCTAAAAGAGATGATGCCAGAAGATGAGCCCCTCAGGTCGGAAGGTGTCCAATATACTACTGGGGAAGAGCAGAGGGTATTTCCAAGTATCGCCAGAAAGAGTGAAGCGGCTGGGCCAAACCCGAAAGGACACTCAGCTGTGGATGTGTCTGGTGGTGAAAAGAAAATCCAATGCGGTAAAGAACAATGTTGTTTAGGAACCTGGAATGTAAGATCAATGAATCAAGGCAAGCTGGAGGTGGTCAAACGTGAGATGGCAAGATTGAACATCGACATCTTGGGAATCAGCAAACTAAAATGGACAGGAATGGGCGAATTTAATTCAGGTGACCATCATATCTACCACTGTGGGCAAGAATCCCTTAGAAGAAATGGAGTAGCACTCCTAGTCAACAAAAGGGTGGGAAAAGCAGTACTGGGGTACAATCTCAAAAACGATAGAATGATCTCAGTACAAATCCAAGGCAAACCATTCAACATCACAGTAATTCAAGTCTGTGCCCCAACCGCTGAGGCTGAAGAAGCTGAGGTTGATTGATTCTATGAAGACCTACAACACCTTCTAGAACGAACACCAAAAAAGATGTCCTCTTCATCCTAGGGGATTGGAATGCTAAAGTAGGAAGTCAAGAAATCACCAGGGTAACAGGCAAGCATGGCCTTGGTGTACAAAATGAAGTAGGACAAAGGCTAATAGAGTTTTGCCAAGAGAACACGCTGATCATAGCAAACACTCTTTTCCAACAGCACAAGAGGCGACTCTACAAATGGACATCACCAGATGGTCAGTATCGAAATCAGATTGATTATGTCCTTTGCAGCCAAAGATGGAGAAGCTCTATACAGTCAGTAAAAACAAGACCTGGAGCTGACTGTGGCTCAGATCATGAGCTGCTTCTTGCAAAATTTCGGCTGAAATTGAAGAACGTAGGGAAAACCACTAAACCATTCAGGTATGATCTAAATCATATCCCTTATGAATATACAGTGGAGGTGAGGAATAGATTTCAGGGATTAGACCTGATAGACAGAGTGCCTGAGGAACTATGAATGGAGGTCTGTAACATTGTTCAGGAGGCAGCAACTCAATCCATCCCAAAGAAAAAGAAATGCAAGAAAGCCAAGTGGCTGTCTGATGAGGCTTTACAAGGAGCTGAGGAAAGAAGGGAAGCGAAAAGCAAGGGAGAAAGGGGAAGATATACCCAACTGAATGCAGAGTTCCAGAGGATAGCAAGGAGAGACAAGAACGCCTTTTAAAATGAATAATGCAAAGAAATAGAAGAAAACAACAGAATGGGAAAGACTAGAGATCTTTTCAAGAAAATCGGAGATCTCAAGGGAACATTTTGTGCAAAGACGGGCATGATAAAGGACAAAGAAGGCAGGGACCTAACAGAAGCAGATGAGATTAAGAAGAGGTGGCAAGAATACACAGAAGAACTATACAGGAAAGATCTGAATGTCCCTGATAGCCATGATAGTGCGGTCACTGAACTTGAGCCGGACATCCTCGAGAGTGAAGTCAAGTGGGCCTTAGGAAGCATGAGTAACAACAAAGCTAGCGGAGATGACAGTATTCCAGCTGAGCTATTTAAGATCCTAAAAGACGATGCTGTTAAAGTGCTGCACTCAATATGCCAACAAATTTGGCACACTCAACAGTGGCGTGGCCACAAGACTGGAAAAGATCAGTTTACATTCCAATTCCAAAGAAGGGCAACGCCAAAGAGTGTTCAAACTACCGTACAATTGCGCTCATTTCACATGCGAGCAAGGTGATGCTCAAAATCCTACAAGCTAGGCTTCAGCAGTATGCGAACCGACAACTACCGGAAGTACAAGCTGGGTTTCAAAGAGGCAGAGGAACTAGAGATCAAATCACCAACATTTGCTGGATCATGGAGAAAGCAAGAGAATTCCAGAAAAACGTCTATTTCTGCTTCATTGACTACGCTAAAGCCTTTGATTGTGTGGATTACAACAAACTGTGGCAAATTCTGAAAGAGATGGGGGTACCAGACCACCTTACCTGTCTCCTGAGAAACCTGTACGAGGGCCAAGAAGCAACAGTAAGAACCGGACATGGAACAACCGATTGGTTCAAAATTGGGAAAGCAGTACGACAAGGCTGCATATTGTCGCCCTGCTTATTTAACTTATTTGCAGAGTACATCATGAGAAACGCCGGGTTGGATGAATCAGAGGTCGGAATTAAGATTGCCGGGAGAATTATCAACAGCCTCAGATACACAGATGATACCACCCTAATGGCAGAAAGTGAAGAGGATCTCAAGAGCCTCTTGTTGAGGGTGAAAGAGGAGAGTGCAAAAGCTGGTTTGAAACTCAACATTAAAAAAACAAAGATCATGGCATCTGGCCCCATCACTTCCTGGCATATGGAAGGGGAAGAAATGGAAGCAGTGACAGATTTTATTTTCTTGGGCTCCAAGATCACCGCAGACAGTGACTGTAGCCATGAAATCAGAAGACGCTTGCTCCTTGGGAGGAAAGCTATGGCAAACTTACACAGCATAGTAAGAAGCAGAGACATCACCTTGCCAACAAAGGTTCGTATAATCAAAGCTATGGTTTTCCCAGTAGTAACGTATGGCTGTGAGAGCTGGACTATAAGGAAGGCTGAGCGTTGAAGAATTGATGCTTTCGAATTGTGGTGCTGGAGAAGACTCTTATGAGTCCCCTGGACTGCAAGGAGGTCAAATCAGTCCATCCTAAAGGAAATCAACCCTCATTGGAAGGACAGATACTGAAGCTGAAGCTCAAATATTTTGGCCACCTAATGCGAAGAGAAAACTCTCTGGAAAAGACCCTGATGCTGGGAAAGATTGAAGGCAAACGGAGAAGGAGACGGCAGAGGATGAGATGGCTAGATAGCATCACTGATGCAATCAGTATGAACTTGAGCACGCTCCGGGAGAGAGCACAGGATAGGAAGGCCTGGCGTACTATGGTCCATGGGGTCACGAAGAGTCGGACACGACTGAACGACTGAACAAGTGGTAACATGAGTTGCCATTTTCCTGGGTTTTGTTGTATACCAACTTAAAACTGGAATGCAGTGTAACCTGCATGGATTTGAAACTGTGAATGCCAGATTTCAAAGCTTTTCAAGTTTAGCACACTGTGGGGAATAGAATGAAAAGGGGATGAGGGTGAAGAGCTCTTCCACTCATCCCTGCCATCACTGAAGAAATTGTCATGGGCAGAATAAGGTATGGGATTAGGCCTCCTTTTCATGCCCTGCTGCCTATAGCCCCAAACCACATCCAGGCCCTGAGAAGATGGTACAGAAATGCCCCTCCATCCCCCAGCCAGAGGCTGTATTTGGAACAGGAGAGGGGGAGGCAATGTTCTCCACTGCCTCCTTACTTTCTCCCCTGCCTTCCGAACCCAGCTGTTGTTGGGGTTGGAGGTAGGAACACATGAAATTCCTCCCCAGGCATGTGTTTCCAAACTGAAAGGCTGATATCATTCCAAACCTCACACAGTCAGTCAGTCTCCAAAGTGTGCATTACATCCCTCAAGGTCTTTGCAGCTTTTCTTGTTGCTGTTTCTGAGATTTATCACCTTTGATTCTCTCTAGGACTATCAGGGTGTTGTGGTGTCCCAAAACAAGCGCATGAATAGCTTCAGTATTGGCATTCCAATGTGTCCCTGACAGGGGTTTTGTGCTTCTTTAGTAGTGAATCTCTAAGAATCTTCCCATTACTGGCTGATGTACAGGAACTCATATAATTCTTGGACAAATCCCAAAATGAAGATGTTTCAGTGCAACAATCCATGGCACCTTTACCAACAAGGCTGAGCAAGTATACGCTGTGTACCACATGATATGTTACCAACCAAAGCATAGCACTCTTTTACCTTTGCCTGTATCCCTGAAGACGTACCACTCACATTACTGCCAATGTCATAGCCTTGGCAACAACAAAGACCCATGTCTATCCCCTTTTAGGTGGGAAAATTGACTAGCTACAAATCACCTTTCTTCCCTGTGTGGATAGTGATGCTTATTGAAGTCATGAAATGTTTAACTGCTCTACTGTGTAGCATCAAGCAAGATGGCAGTCAGCTGATCTCAGTGTGAGACATCTGGCACAGAATCAACAGACCCTGAATAATACACCGCATCCTTGATCTCATCAACAAGGGCTGAGCAATGCAAGGAGCCAGCAATGCAATAACATATAGGAAATATTCTTTGATAAGATCTAAGCCTTACTGCCAAAGGGCATTTTCACACATTGCACTTTAAAGGCATGTCTCCCCTAAAAAAAAGAAAGAAAGGCTTTATTCATTACATTCCTCCAAGGAGCTCAAGGTGCCATAGCTACATGGATTTCCCTTCCATGCTATCCTCACTGCACTCACCCTGTGAGGAAGATAAGGCTGAAAGAGAGTGACTGGCCCCAAGTCATCTAGTGAGCTTAGTGGCTCAGCTGGCAAACTGAGGGCCTAAAAATATGAGGGCTTAAGGCCTTATGAGCCAAATGGTTAATCTGGCTCTGAGGTTGAACAAGTACCAGAAGCTCAGCCCCCCTCTCTTGCCTCAAAGGTTGTCACTAGGAACTTCTCCCTCATTGGCAGTGGCCAAAGGGCCACACTGGGAAAGACCAAGGGTGAGCACAGGAGATGCTGCTTTAATAATGCTAGTACCATATGGGCACCATATTGTTATTTCTGTTCCTGTACTACATTTGAGTGAGATTTTATTGTGGGAATCTTCTGTAGGTCGCTTTTATAAAAATGAGAGCTGAGATTCTCAGGAATCTGACTTCTTCGCTCAATCAGAATCACAGAACATCCACAGCCTGCCTGCATGTATTTAAGTCACAGTTCTGCAGGAGGAGGAGTGTTTTTTGCTCAGGTTCCATCCACTGCTGTGGGGCTTGACGAATCATGTCCTAAATCTGGAATTCTGCATTTATGCATGTTTGTAATAGGCAGTGGTTCCAACCCTGCTGTGACCCATTCAAGATCAATGTGCAAGAGGAGCATCTGTAGGGAGTGGACCCCAGAGCAGAACATGTGCAATGTATATTCCCTGACTCAGAAGTGAAAAGGAATTCCGCTTCTATCCAAAATCCATCATGTTTTACAAAATCCTAACACACTTCGGAAATATGCTGTCTGCATTTAAAACAAACAAATCCTTTTGCTTCATGTCCTGAAGTTATTTCTGATGCCAACAGCTGAACAATTCACATGTGTGCGTGCACACACACACACCAGAAAGCTAAATCATGCCATCCATCAAAAACTCACACACAATTCACAAGTCAAATTTTTAAATCCAAAATTTCTGAATGCATATTTGAAATGGATGAAGAAAGCATAGTTGTCTCCCTACATTGTACATGGGTTCCACCCATGTTTAGCTGGGTTAGCTGGGGCAGGGGGGACACAGGAAGACGGTGAGTGAATCATGTCAAGACTTGTTAGCCTCTGGAAAAGAGAAATATATTATATGTACCATGTTCATGGTAAGGAGATGTTCACCATCCGGAACTGATGAGAAGACTACTGTGGAATGGATGACTAAGTAGCTTTCCTCTGGTCCCAAGGAATATGTGGGAGGTTCTGAAGGTCTTATTTCAGCCTTTACTTCTTTTGAGGAGGGCAGCATACCTGCAAGCTGTGGAAGAGCAGAATGCAATTAAAACCAGCAATATAAGGAAGCAGACAAACAAAACTTCTTGCAAGTACTCTTGTTCTTGGTCTCCTAAGCTCCATTTCTCCTCCTCTAAGCACTCATTTATTACTGCTGCCAATCTCATCTTTGCCAAAGCCCATTGCTTAAAAAGAAGATAGATGAGAAACAATGGAAGAATAATGCAAAGTACTTCTGAATATGTACCAAGTGCCATGCTCTCACCACCAACCAACTGTCACCTGCCCCAACACATTTGCATTCCAGGGCTGAAGGGGACCAGAGCAACTCTTAGAGCTTCTCATTTTAAAAAACAAAACACTGCCCCCTTCATCCTGGACTGCATTCTGAGAACATGACCCACATTTCATTTCTGAAATTTTATTAACCTCATATTTCATGGCTGTGCTTTTGTACTGTTCCCTGACAATAGGTATTCTGTACCAGACCCCGGTTTTGTCGCTGGATAAAATTAAGACTGCTGCCTGATTAATAAACACTTGGTCCTTTCTTATATCGGTCCTAATGATATGAATGACAACCGATTAAGCAATACATTAAACTTCTATAAATATACATTTGATTCAGAACAATCATTCTGAAGATAAATGAGAAAATGCTTCCTTTATTTGTGGAACATTGACATTAACAAGCTGTCATTATTCCCTCAAAATAAGAGTTCTGCAATGTTTAGGTGTCATTCTGCAACCAGGATTGGGACAGTTTTGCTGATGCATATGCCCCTCCAGTCCATACAGTTTTTAACACGTATAAGTGATAAGGCTCTCGATGGCTACTCGTCACGAAGGCTATATGCTCCCTCCGGGATCAGAGGCACCATCTGCTGGAGAACCACAGCAAGAGTGGCCAACCAGTTGCTGGGGGATCCTACAGGCATGTTCTCATGCTTGTGGGGTTCCCAGAGGCATCTAATTGGCCACTGTGGGAAACAAGAAGTTGGACTAGATGGCCATGAAGCTTGATCCAGCTTCATGGCTCTTCTTGTGGGCTGCACAGGACACCCTGCAATGTAAGAGCTTCTCCACCATGTCATTTCAGTTCACTGTCCCTAGATGCTGTTCAGTAGCCTTTTTGAGAATTTTTTTTTCAGTAGCCTAGTTGAGAAATTAAGATTCCTCACTGAATCTGCAGCACAATGCAGAGTAAGGAATTGTTGCACCCAACCACATTGCAGCTGCAGATCAACGTCACTTTCACAGGTATTTCTACCCCTGAGAGGTCAACCTGCTTATGCCCGCTTGCCTGCCCGCTTGCCTGCCTGCCTGCCTGCCTGCCTGCCTGCCTGCCTGCCTGAAGAGTGACTGGATGTAGTCTTTGTTCTTCCAAGCCCCTAAACAAGAATGTCACAAGTCAGCCAGCAGCAAGGACTCACCGGTGGCACCATTTCTTTCAGCTTGTCTGTTGTTAGTGGAGGAGCCTGCCAATAAGATGGTGAGGAAAAAAAGCTCACATTAGTAGAGGAAAGCTGAAGGAGGTGAGGTTTTGGAATGAGGAGAAGCCCACAGGCAACACTTCCTCAGGAAGTGGTAGTGGTTTGTTGCCCATGAAAAGAAATTTGAAAGCAACTGAATTGTTGTGAATAGCTGTCGCAGCAGCAGAAATTCAGATTCTGGTGTCTAATATTTGTCAATGAAAATCATTATTAGCAGAGCTAAGTTGAGAGTTTGCCTTTTCAAAATATAGGAAATATAAGAAATATAAGCAAATGGCTGTTACCAAGATAAAATCAAGAGTCTAAAATCAAGCTGTTTGAGTCCACCACCACCCTACAGCAGTACTAGTTCTCCAAATACTTCCAAATTATCCACTCTCATGACTAAGCAAGATCCCAGTCATGTTGCAGGCTCCTGGATCCATGTACATGGGTAGCATGCATGCTTTGGGTGTAAACAACTCCATCTTCAGTTCAGTCCTGAGATTCCCTAGTTAAAAGCATCTCCAGCAAGGCAGGGAAAGATCTCTGTTGGACACCTTTGGGAAATATCTGTGGCCAATCAGGATAGAATAAAAGGCAACTCCTTGGAACCGCTCAGCATAGGGTTGTCAGCTCTTACTGGTCAGTGACCTACATATCACCAGCTGACACCTGAGCGAAGGAAGTGGTAGCTGCTCCTGCCCATTTCCTCTTTGCTCTTGTCACCTGCAGCACACCTGCAGACCTGTTCACCACTGCAGGTGAGAGAGGGGGAGAAGAAAAAAAGAGGAGGGCATTTTCTCTTCTTTCTGCTGGAAATTTAAAAGGCAATGTCCCATGTCTGGGATAAGAGGTGGCATATGCAAAGCAAACTTCAGCTGAAATATTGAGACATTGCTGAAAGAAAGAATGGATGGTTTCTCACCTTTGGAGAAAGTTATCATAGAGACAAAAATTGAGGTGCAGCCATACTCTCAGACTCATCACTCACCATGGCATTGGTGACATCACAGTTGAAGTCTCTCTGGAATAGTATCAGTATACCGTTCAGGACATTCACGGGCACAATGACTTGAGTATAGTTTTCCTTTTTCGGGGGCAGATCCTCAGAGAGTGGTGGATCAGTGGGAATTTCTATCTCTCTTCCATCTTTGTCCTCAATTATAGCCTAGAGCAGGAGGTATGAATGTTTTCAAAAGCAATGCAAGACCTAAGCCAGATCTGTTTTTCATTTGATGGGTTACATTTGACATCTTGTGGTTTTGTCTTCTTCCCAGATCTTTGTGTATTCTGTGTTCCTGCCCCCAATCCAAGTTCTGCGTTGTGGTGGTAAACTAACCTCTGCTCCGAGAAGAAACCAAATTCTCATCCTCCCTGATTCATTCTGCTTCTTCTGCTATCTTTTGGAAGTGGGGGAGAAGCAGGTATGCAGGGCCTAGAACCCCGTCCCCTGGCCACTGGAACCCTTATATATACCCAGCCAACCTTTAAGATTATCAGAGGAGGTCTAAGGTGTGTAAAGGGGTAAGTGAAGGGGGGCATGATGGAGGTATATAAATTATGTACTGACTGAAAAAAGTGGACAGGGAGAAAACTTTTTCTCCCTTTCTCATAATACTAGAACAAGGAGTCATACGATGAAGTTACATGGTAGGGAAGTCAGACAAAAGGAAGGCTTCCTTCACATAGCACATAGTCAAAGGATGTACCTGAAGAAATGTCTCCTCCCATATTTACCTACACAGACATTAAGATCATCATCTGAGACCCTCTTCCAGGTGCCTCTGCCAAATGAGGCAAGGCAGATAGCTAAAAGAGAGAGGGCCTTTTCAGTGGTGGCACCCCATTTGTGGAATGCACTCCCCCAAGGATGCTTGCCTGGCTCCTATACTGCAGTCTTTCTGGTGACAGATGAAGACCTTTTCTATTTTCCGGAGCATTTGAAGAATGGTTTGTAGTGCCTTTATTCTACCACTGGTTTCAATTTGGTCTTATGACATAGTAATGGTTTTATTCTCTGCTGCTGGTTTTATCTTGATTTTATTCTGCATGGTTTATCTTGCTTTAATGTTTGTACCTTGTTTTTAATGTATTGTACACCACCCAGAGAACTTTGGTTAGTGAGCAGTTTAAAAGTACTGTAAATAAATGAATGAATGAATGTATATGATGGCATTGTGTATATTTAAAAAATTAATGAAAATATTTCTAGGCCACCTTTCAGAGCAGAAGGCCTCCCAAAGTGGAAGGAATTCACTTCCACAAGATGTAGTGATGGCCACCAATTTGGATGACTTTAAAAGGAAATTAGGTAAATTTATCGAGGATAAGGCTGTCAGTGGCTACTAGTCCTGATGGCTATATGCTTCCTCCATTATCAGAGACAATGTGCCTATGTACACCAATTGTTCGGGAATTGCAGTAGAAGAGGGCTTTTGCCCTCACCATGTCCTGCTTTGGGGCTTCCCAGATGCATTGGGTTGATCTGCTTCAGCAGCAACTGCTATTTTGATCTTACGGCCATGTGCTCTACCATTCTCCTCCTTTCATTAAAGTCAAAGGATATAGGCTACAGCAACATTCCCCAAACTCATACCATCCAGATGTGTTGGGCTACAACTCCCGTCATGCCCCAGTCCATCACATCTGGATGGCATCAGTTTGCATAAGGCTAGACTACAGAATGGGAGAACATGTTGGCCAGTCCCTAAAAAAGCCTATGCTGAGCCCTTTCTTTTTCTGTTCCCCAAAACTGCAAGGAGGCTCAGAAAGGTCTTATGGATCCTTACTTACTGATCCTCTTATAGATCTCACTGATCCTCTTATCCTCTGATCCAGTAAGAGTTCTCACTGATGCTCTTAGTAACTGATTGAAGAACAGAAAGTAGAGAGCAGGAATAAATGGTAAATTCTCCCAATGGAGGGATGTAAATAGTGGTGTCCCACAGGGATCTGTATTAGGACCAGTGCTTTTCAACCTGTTCATAAATGATCTGGAATTAGGAGTGAGCAGTGAAGTGGCCAAGGTTGCTGATGACACCAAATTATTTAGGGAGGGTGGTTAAAACAAAAAGGGATTGAGAGGAGCTCCAAAAGGATCTCTCCAAAGTGGGAGAATGGGTATCCAAATGGCAAATGCAGTTCCATGTAAGCAAGTGTAAAATGGTGCACACTGGGGCAAAAAATCTCAACTTCAAGTATAAGCTGATGGAATCTGAGCTAGAAGTGAATGAGCAAAAAAGAGATCTTGGAGCTGAGGTGGACAGCTCAGTGAAAATGTCAACCTAGTGTGCAGCTGCTGTGAAAAAGGCAAACTCCATGCTAGGCATAATTAGGAAAGGAACTGAAAATAAAACTGCCAACTTAATACTCCCCTCATAAAAATATATGGTGAGACCCCACTTAAAATACTGTATACAGTTCTGGTCACGGCGCCTAAAAAGGATGTTGTAGAGTTAGAAAAAGGGTAGAAAAGGGCAATGAAAATGAACAAGGGGCTGGAGCAATGATGTGGGAAGTTTATAACATCTGGGATTGTTTAGCTTGGAAAAAGGGTGAGTAAGGGGAGACATGGCAGAGGTGCACAACATTATGCCTAGGGGGCTGGCGGGGCCAAACCGGCAACTTCTCGCCGGGCTTCAAGCTCCAACCAGACACTCATGACATTCCTGCTCTAGCCATCTCCTCCTCATGAGGAGGAGCTGGCTAGAGTGCTTGGGGCACACATGGTACTGAGGACTCTGGTAGTCAAGCCCTGGTGCACATAAAACACAAGGGGTTGGCTGCTGGAGTCCATAGTGCACAGAAGAGGGGAGGCTCGTGGGGAAGGGCAGGGTGAACACGGAGGCTCGTCAAGCAGGCCTGAGCCGTACTTGCGGGGGTGGGGGGGAGCTCATTGAGCTCCTCTGAGCTCCAGACAGAGGTGAGTCTGTCCATCCCCAATTATGGATGGTGTGGAGAAAGTGGACAAGGAGAAATTTTTCTGCCTCTCTCACAATACTAGAACCTGGGGTCATCTTATGGATGGGAGGTTCAGGACAGGTAAAAGGTAGTAGTTCTTCACACAGCACATAGTTAAACTATGGAATTCGCTACTAGAAGATGGACACCAATTTGGATGGCTTTAAAAGGGAGTTAGATAAATACCTGGAGGAGAAGGCTATCAATGGCTACTAGTCCTGATGGCTATATGCAACCTCCAGTATCACAGGCTCTATGCCAATGTACATCAGTTGGTGGGGAACATGGGCAGGTGGATACTGTAGCACTCATGTTCTGCATGTGGGTTTCCCTTGGGCAGCTGGTTGGCCACTGTGTGAGCAGAATGCTGGACTAGATGGACCCTTGGTCTGATCCAGCAGGGCTCTTCTTATGTTTGTATGTTCTTAAGGTCATGCGAAAAATAATTCTGTATCCGCCAAGTTCAAGAAGATCTAAACAGCACATAGCCCCTCTGGCAAGAATATGCTTGCCCTTTCTCTCTCACACACCTATACACATACTAGCAGAGCCACCCGCACTTACCTTGAAAGGCAGGCCGATGAAATCCTTTGCTATTACTGGTGGGCCATTCATGACATACTGGATTTTTCCATATTGGCCAATGTGGTAGAGTTCTGTGAAAGGACACAGATAATTATTTGCAACATTTCACAGTGCAAATGGCCATGGCTGATATAATGATGGCCTTCAAACCTTGTTGTTTGGGATTTAGCTATTATTATGACATTGTGTGCTGGTCAGTTTCGGCCAAGAAGTCAAAAGTTTAATTAGATTATAGGAATCAGGATGTTTGCTCAGGAAGCCAAAGGCTTGTGGGAGGTTTTAATGAGATTACAGGAGTCAGGATGTCTGCTTAGAAGGAGGAAAGAAAAGATGTTTTCAGGAGATTCCACAGAAGGTCAAGAGAAGATGAAATATGAAGCTTGCAGGAGGTTCAACAGAAGGTAAAAGGAAGAGGACATAATAAGGTTTGCCGAAGTTTCAACAGGTCAGAAATAGAAAATTTGGAGATAGAAATTAAGGTTGCAAATGTGAAAAGGACCCCGCCCCCCAATTGGTTGGAGTTGGGAGGGAGGAAATGAATTTTAATCTATAGAAGTATATAGCAGAAAAGCAGAGAAAACAGAAAGAAGAGAAACAGAGGGAAGAAGAGGACAGAAATAATCAGAGCTGCTGGAACTGGAGAACTGGTTGAGATAGTGCTGGACCTATGACAGTAAAATTTTGCTTGGATAAGGGACCTGGATAGAATAGGAACACAGTCTGATTATGTTAGCTGGATGCATATGACCAGGTTAGCTGGTTACTTTTTTACCCTGTTGCTCATATGGTCTTTGTGTGTGTGTGTATGCTTTCAGATTTTAATATTTTCTCCTATCGAGATTTTACTTCAGTAAAATTTTAATCTTTGTTGTTTGAAACTTTGTGGTCTCTTTTCTGATTGATTTGCCTGCCCTACATCTATTAGCCAAACTCCACACTACCTAAAAGGGAATACCTGAGACAAAGATAGTTTTAAGTCTTGTTTGGTGGAGGCAGCCAGTGGGAAAAGATATTTTTATCTGGTGGCAATGGAAAAAGACATGAGAAAGACATAAAGAAATGGAGCACCCTATTTTGTCTTTCCCCTCCACAAATGGAATAGGGTGTCACTGGTCTGAGAGAGAATAAGAATGATGCCAGAGGCAGGACTAAGGTGCCTGAACTTTTAGTGGAAAGCAAGGATATAAATAAATAAAATGAAATGAAATACATAGCCCAGTTTCAGAGCAAGGACTCAGTATATGTTTAGTTTGAGCTAAATGAATGAACATGTTCTCTGTGGATTTCTCAGTTGTTGGTGTCTTCTCCATGATTTACATTCAAGAAATGTTTGCTGAAAGAGAGCTTCCTAGAGCATGTGGTGAATCCTCTGCAATGTGCAGGAGTTCCTTGACAGGTAAGCCAATGGAAAAAAAGGGTTCCCCAAAGGCAGAAAGTTTGAGAACCACGAGCTTGGGTATTTATTTAAAAGCTAATTCACACACACTAGCTGGCCAGAATGAATAGGGCCTTGCCGCCACAGAGCTTGTTATCACAACTGGTCATCTTAG
Source organism: Heloderma suspectum (assembly GCF_057233095.1). NCBI lineage: Eukaryota > Metazoa > Chordata > Lepidosauria > Squamata > Helodermatidae > Heloderma > Heloderma suspectum. The sequence continues at coordinate 313,051,109 of NC_139461.1, read as the reverse complement.
CCCTGGTTTGCCCCCCCCCCCCATACAGGAGGATGCTAACCAACAAAATTCAAGCGCCCCTCCTAAAAATAGGAATGCTGACTATCAGTGACAGACTTTCATCATCAGTGTAGCAACCTGAATTCTAGGGCATCCAAAACAATTGAACAAATCAACTTCTAAATGATTCACCAACAGCTAATGTCAATCTGACTGCAAGTGGCATATGAAGCTTGTGCTGCCGCAGTCGCTTCAGCTACTGGGCAGCACAGAAATGTAACGAATAAATAAAATAGTTTCTCCCTTGAATACATTTGACTAACAGGTTTATTAGACATGGGAAATCTGATGTAAAGGCCCCTGTAGCCCACCCCCGATGAACTATCAAGACTTTAATAGCAACTGTGAGGATTGAGGCCACTGCACTGGAGAGGAGAGGGTCGCTTGGCGTTGTCTTCCAAACTTGATGTTGGAAGACAACGCCAAGCAACCCTCTCCTCCAATGCAGTGGCCTCAGTCCTCACAGTTGCTATTAAAGTCTTGATAGTTCATCGGGGGTGGGCTACAGGGGCCTCCCAGCTGCTACTTGCCACGGGGGCAAAATGCTACCACAGATCTCCTATATCACATATGGTCTGGCCCTGAGTCATACCACCAGCCCACTTCGCCCAGTATTGTTATCTGCTCTGGCTGGCAATGTCCCACTGGCAGAGTGAGATCTCTGGGGCCCTTGGGACTGCCTGGGTTCCTCTGCACGCAGGCCATGTGCTCTGCCCCGAGCTATGACCCTTTCCTAACATCAAGCCAGACTTCACTGTGCCAAAACAGTCATTCCAGTTTGTCCCTTTGGTTTGACAGATATCTCTGAAATACTGTATCCCTATGGAACATCCACCATGCTGTCGACAACTGCCATGTTATTAGCCATCCCTTTCCTCCCGCCTTGGCAGGGCAGTTTCTTCCTGCAGTCATGGCACAAGCACGGGGCCTTCCTTCCCGTGTGATGACCAGTTACCCCTAGGAGCTGAATTCTGAGAAGAGGCAGTTTAGAAGAGTGACACTGCTTGGCATGATGGGAAAAGGCACAGAAGAAGCCAGCTAAGCTCACCAAAGATGAGTTTCAGTTTTTCCTGCAAGTAGCTGACCACTTTCTCTGCTGCTGGGCACATCTGGAAGGGAGAGGAGAGGCAATGCTGGAAACGAATAGCAAACTCCCACAGCCAAAATGCTACTGAAGCAGTTTCTGCTGCTGTAACATGTTTTCATTTAAATTGCACTGCATACAGTTCTCTGGCTGTTTTTCTGTGCTTCTGCACAACTTCAGTAAAGTAAACACACCATCCCAGCAACTTACTGGATGATAAACAGTTGCTGTCTTCACACCATGAGACTTACCATTCCTGGCAGGACTTTCACAAGGGTAGAATTCAGAAACTTATTCACTATCTTTGGAAGCATGCTGTGGGGAGGAAGAGACATGTGAACACCAGGGGTTAGGAAATCTAAGCTCAGAAGAGTTGTTACTTCAAGCTGCCAACCACATTCATCTGTTTTGATGCCAGCAATACCCAGCCAAATGCTTCAACTCATCAATGGATCACAGGGGTCTGAGGCTGTTTCTTGTTATTTTGATTTTCCACAAGCCATCAGTTCAAGGCCAAAACAGATGTGATTCCAGAGACATCTGAGTACTCCCAGCAGCTGTATGGGCAGGGAGCTTCAGTCCATTTCCTACCTCCCAGCTGAGCAGAGCAGAGCAGAGCAGAGCAGAGCAAGCTGCTCCAGCTGGTCCAGGGACTACAGAAGCAAGCAAGCTCCCAGAGAGCGAGCGACCAGAGCGAACGAACAGGGGGAGCGAACAGGGGGAGCAAACAGGAGTTGGACAGGGGAGTTCAGCAGCGGAGGTCATGGGGGAGGCCCCTAACATTTTCTTTAAAAAACTTTTTTTTTCATTTATTTGTCTTGTAACACACACTTCCATTCCAGTGGGACTCTGTTTTTAATCTCCAATGAGTAGAGGACCAGGCACAGGCTACTCTAGAACAATCAGAAAGCTAGACACAAAAAGGAAAACAGACTATGGAAGGACAAGACTCGCCAGTGGTGGTGACCTGCCAGGTGTGTGCCATGTTTGTTTTCTTGCCTGAGAACAACATGGCCTACACCTGCAACAAGTGCAAGTTGATCACGCTGCAGGAAGAAAAAGTAAGTGGACTGGAGTGGCGACTGTCGACCCTCCAGGGAATAAGAGAACGCGAAGAGTTCTTGGACAGAATGGTGGAACTATGGCAGCAAAACGAAGTACAGGAGTTAGAAGAGCAACAGCAAGCTGAGGCAGAAGAGGGAAATGTTGAGGTGAGGAAAAATGAAGTCGAAGATACTCCTTGGAAAAGGGTGACAGGAGCAGAGAACTAAAAGCCACTCTGCATCAGTGGAGGCAGTGGAACTAAGGAACCATTTTCAGGTACTTGAGGATGAGACTGGAGGACAGCCTGCAGAAGAAGAATTACAGGGGAACCTGCATGAGAGTGAGCAAGAGGCTGAAGGTCAGTCAAGCAAAGGCGATGAAACCAAGGCCTACAACAACAAGAAGAGAAGTGCAGTAGTAGTGGGAGACTCCTTGCTGCGTGGGATCAAAACCCAAGTATGTCATGAAGACCTGTGGACTCTCCAGGTATGCTGTCTCCTGGGAGGATGGATTAGAGACGTGACTGAACGGTTGCCTGCACTCATAAAGCCCACTGACAGGTATCCCTTTCTTCTCATCCATGTGGGAACAAATGATACCGCCAAGCGGAGCTACGAAGAAATCATGTCAGACTGTGAAGCTTTGGGAAGGAAACTCAAGAACTTTCGGGGCAGATAGTTTTCTCATCCATCCTTCCAGCAGTCAGAAGATGGATAGAAAGGGAAAGAAAATACACCGGGTGAATGACTGGCTATGAAGGTGATGTGAACGAGAGAGATTTGGATTCTGGGACCACAGGCTATACTTCCTGGAAGATGGACTGTTGGCAAGGGATGGGTTGCACCTCACAAGGGCTGGGAAGAATGTGTTTGGCCACAGCATGAAAAACTTCATCAGGAGGGCTTTAAACTGAATCCTACGGGGAAGGGAGATGTAAAGTTGGGGGGTAACAATGGATAAAGGCTCATGCACCGCAATGGAGAAAACAGCTCTAATAGCGCCCAATAATATTCTTCACAAACATGTAGGAAGAAAGCCAGACCATGAAGCACATGGTCTTCGATGTCTATATACTAATGCCCAGGGTATGGGAAACAAACAGAGCAAACTTGAACTCTTAATACAGCAAGGAAATTATGACTTGATAGGTGTAACTGAGACTTGGTGGGATGACTCTTATGGTTGGAATACAGCAATTGGAGGTTATAACTTGTTCAAAAAGAACAGGAGGAACAGAAAGGGAGGTGGCGTTGCACTATATGTGAAAAATACCTATCTCTGCACAGAAGTACAGGAGGAGGAGCTTGGTAGCCCCATCGAGAGCATCTGGATTAAAATAAATGGAGCAAAGCATAAAAGGAACCTGGTGGTTGGAGTCTACTACTGGCCACCCAATCAAGGAGAAGACGAGAATGAAACTTTTGAAAAGCAAATAGCCAATGTTTCAAGGAAGCATGATGAAGTAGTAATGGGGGACTTCAATTTCCCCAATATTGGTTGGGAGACAAATTCTGCAAAACATGACTTGTGTTGCTAATAATTTCCTCCTACAGAAAGTAGAGGAAGGAACAAGAGGATCAGATATCCTTGACTTGATCCTAGGGATGGCGGAGAATTCCGCCATGGAGTCTAATGAGGCTGGATTCTAAAGAATCCGCCCCCCTGGAGTCTGTGGCGGAACGGAGCACTTACCTCTGCCTCCCTGCAGAATCCTCTTCAGCCGGCTCCTCCGACTCTGGAGCACCAGCGATATGGCCACCATGCGAGGAACCTGGCTGAGGGGTATTGACTGCGGACACAAATGGCATCCAGGATGCCATTTGCAGCCGTAATGGTCTTAGTTTAAGGTAAATGCAGCCGTAAATGGCTGCATTTAGCTTAAACTAAGACCTTTACGGCCGCAAACAGCATTGAGGACACCATTTGCGTCCCTGCTTATTTTTCATGTGATAGGCTACACAAATTAGGATATGTGATAGGCTACGCTAATTACTTTGAATGAGTTCAAATCTCCAGGGCCAGATGAATTGCACCCTAAAGTAATAAAGGAACTAGCAGAAGAACTCTCAGAACCACTGTCTATTCTCTTTGAGCATTCATGGAGGACGGGGGAAACAAATCCTGCCAGACAAATCTGATCTTATTTTTTTGATCAGGTAACCTCCCTTGTGGACTGTGGGAATGCTGTGGACATCATATTCCTCAACTTCAGCAAAGTTTCGACAAAGTGCCCCATGATGTCCTGATGAGCAAACTAGCTCAAAGTGGGCTAGTTGAAACAATGATCCGGTGGATCCACAGTTGGCTACAGAATTGGACTCAAAGAGTGCTTATCAATGGGATCTTCTCAAACTGGGGAGAAGTAATAAGCAGGGCACTGCAGGGCTCAGTCCTGGGCCCAGTGATCTTCAACTTTTTTATTAATGACTTGGAGGAGGAGGTGCCGGGAATGCTGATCAAATTTGCAGATGACACAAATTGGGCAGGATAGCTAATACTTTGGAAGACAGAAACAAAATTCAAGGTGATCTTGACAGACTGGAGTGCTGGGCAGAAAACAACAGAATGAAATTCAAAAGGAGGCTGGATACCTCCTCCTCCAAGTCATTAATACAAATGTTGAAGAGCACTGGGCCCAGGACTGAGCCCTGCAGTACCCCACTTGTTACGTTTCCCCAGTTTGAGAAGGTCCCATCGATAAACACTCTTTGAGTCCGATTCTGTAGTCAACTGTGGATCCACCTGATCATTGTTTCATCTAGCCCACTTTCAGTTAGTTTGCTCATCAGGATATCATGGGGCACTTTGTGGAAAGCTTTGCTGAAGTCGAGGTATATGATGTCTACAACATTCCCACGGTCCACAAGGGAGGTTACTTGATCCAAAAATGAGATCAGATTCGTCTGGCAGGACTTGTTTTTGACAAATCCATGTTGGCTTCGAGTAATCACGGCATTGTTTTCAAGGTGCTTCCAGATAGATTGCTTTATCATCTGCTCCAGAATTTTCCCAGGGATTGATGTCAGACTGACTGGTCTGTAGTTCCCAGGTTCTTCCTTTTTGCCATTTTTGAAGATAGGGACAACATGAGCCCTTCTCCAGTCAGCTGGCACTTCCCCCGTCCTCCATGATTTCTCAAAGAGAATAGACAGTGGTTCTGAGAGTTCTTCTGCCAGTTCCTTTATTACTCTAGGATGCAGTTCATCTGGCCCTGGAGATGTGAACTCCTTCAAAGTAATTAGGTGTTCCTTGACCATCTGCCTATCGATCTCAAGCTGCAATCCTGCCCCTTCAGCCTTTGCCAGGGGGGTCATAGACCCTCTTTTGGGAGAAGACTGAACCAAAGTAGGAATTGAGCACCTCTGCCTTTTCTTTGTCATCTGTTATCGTTTTGCCATCCTTATTTAATAGCTGAACCACCATTTCTTTCCTCTGCCTTTTACTATGCACGTAGCTGAAGAAAGCCTTTTTGTTGTTTTTAGCATCCCTCGCTAACCTCAGCTTGTTCTCCGCTTTAGCCTTCCTCACGCCATCCCTGCAAGTCTGTACTACCTGCCTGTACTATTCCTTTGTTACTTGGCCTTCTTTCCACTTCCTAATGTGTCCTTTTTTGTTTTTAGGTCATCTCTAAGCTTTTTGTGAAGCCACATTGGCTTCATCTGTTGTCTTCCACCTTTTCTTCTTGTTGGAATGGTTTGTAATTGTGCCTTGAGAATTTCCTTTTTTGAAAGCTCCCACCCATCTTGGACTCCTTTTCTCATTAGCGTCACTTGCCATGGGACCTTCCTGATCATTGTTCTGAGTTTATGAAAATCAGCTTTCCTAAAATCTAGGGTACGCGTTTGACTACACTCGGCTTTTGCTTCCCTTAGAACCAAGAACTCAAGTACAACATGGTCGCTTTCCCCCAGAGTTCCTGCAACTGCTACTTTATCCACTAAGTCATCTCTGTTGGTTAGGATCAAGTCGAGGATAGCCGATCCTCTAGTTCCTTCCTCTACTTTCTGTAGGAGGAAGTTATCCGCCACACAAGTCAGGAATTTCCTGGAGGGGCCATGTTTTGCAGAATTTGTCTCCCAACAAATATCAGGGAAATTGAAGTCCCCCATTACTACTACATCATGCTTCCTTAAAACACTGGCTATTTGCTTTTCAAAAGTTTCATCCTCATCTTCTCCTTGATTGGGTGGCCGGTAGTAGACTCCGACGATCAGGTTCCTTTTATTCTTTGCTCCATTTATTTTGATCCAGATGCTCTCGATGGGGCTACCAAGCTCCTCCTCCTGTATTTCTGTGCAGAGATATGTATTTTTCACATATAGTGCAACCCCACCTCCCTTTCTGTTCCTCCTGTTCTTTTTGAACAAGTTATATCCTTCAATTGCTGTATTCCAGTCATGAGAGTCATCCCACCAAGTCTCAGTTATACCTATCTTATGAAGTCATAATTTCCCTCTTGTATTAATCAATGATTAATCAATTAACTGATTGATTAAATGTGCATATGAATTCTAAAGAAGTTCTGATGCAAAAAAATAGAGGTATGCCAATCTCTCTTTTGGGTCTGTGTCATGTCTGCATGTTTTTGCCCATGACACCATTCCTTTCTGTTTCTGCATTAATCTGTGATTTCTTTTAAAAGAAAAACTTCTTAAAATACACCTGTGGTGTGACTCAAGATAAAGGTTTTCTCATCACACTGCATGTGTTAGTTAGAGTTAGTTTACCAATTCCAGAATGTCTGTCTTATCACTAACAACTATTCTGTGAATGGCTCCGGTTAATATCGTAATTCTCAGTCTTGATACTTTCCATATTTCATTTACCTCTGACCTCACTGTTTCCAATTTGTCCCCATTACTACCCCTCCAGAAAATATGTATGAAATATGGCTGAACGGGAAGGACATGCCCATATTCTGGTTCTCACCTGCTGGGAAGGTTGGTTTTACAGCCCATAAGTTCCACAATACAGTTCTTTATTTCAAGTATGATGTACTTAACTGGGTCCGATTTTAAGGAACATATTGTTGTCATGTTGGATTTCACAGTGATCTCCATAGTGCCACCTATAAAACTGCACAAAATCAAATCTGGTTACTTTGGGACAATGGTTCCTGACATGCCTGGCCTTTCCAGTAATACCTGGAATAAAGGCACATTGGAAGCTGCCTTCTATCAAGTCGGACCTGCCTTGATCCATCTAGCCCAGTATTGCTGACATTCACTGGCAGCAGCAGCTCTCTGGGGCTTCATCGGGGGGTCTTTCCAGCCCTACCCGGAGAAGCCAGGGATTGAACCTGGGACCTTCGGTGTGCAAATCAGGGGCTCTACCACTGAGCTACCTGACTTATACAGTACTCTACAGTGAATGAGTGGTTGTATAATTTCAAAATCTATTGAAGTGAACAACATAGACCACCAACACTTTGCTAGGTGCTGTAATATTCTGTAGTGTTACATTTGCATTAAAAATGGGATTTTGAAATGCAAATGTATTTCAGCATGGGCCTTTTAGTTTGATGTAGGACCTGGTGGGACTTGTCTTCTATATGGCTTGGGACTGCAATATCTGGCAGAGCGCCTCTCCCGGCTCAAACATACCCGTGCATTGTGCTCAACATCTAAGGTCCTCCTCTGGCTGCCTATTCCAAGGGAGGCTTGGAAGACAGCAACAAGGGAGAGGCCCTTCTCAGGGGCAGTCCCCCAACTGTGGAATTATCTCCCCGATAAGGCCTGCCTGGCATCAGCATTGTTATCTTTTTGGCACTATGTCAAGACTTTTCTCTTTTCCCAGGCATTTGGCATCATATGATGAGTTATTATTGATCCTGGATTTGTTTTATGGTTTTGCTGATTGCTCAAAGTTGTTTTTAGATATATGTTGTCTTTGTGTATATACTGTCTGTGTGTTTTTTATATTTTAAATTTTTCATATTGTACTTTTAATGTTTTAACCTTTGTAAACTGCCCAGAGAGCTTTGGCTATGGGGCAGTATAGAAATTTTGTTGTTGTTCATGATGATGAAAGGGCTCCATGCCTGAATGTCCCAAGTCAAAGAAAATGCTTTGCTTCCAATCTGTTGTTGACCCCATGAGCAGGGATGCTTTTTAGCATTTAAGGGTGTTTCCAGATGAGGCTTTTATTGTGAAATCATCCTGCCTCATTCAAGGAATTTAATGGGGATTCTAGATGATGACATTTTCAATTTGTATCCCCTCTCATATTTTCCCACTGCTTCTTCCCTCTTTTTCTTACCAGAAAAAAATTCTGTTAAGGAAAACAGGACAGAATGGTTGCACAATGGCTTTTAATGGTTAGTACTAGGAGCCCTCCATCTGGAAGCACCCTAAGTCTTGTCTTGCAGTCTATAATCTCCTGCTTTGCACTATGTCAAGGGGAAACAAGATGGAAAACTGTAAGGAGGTATATCAGAGGCATGTGGTGTTAATCAGAGCTGGGCTACAGCTCCCTGGGAGAACAAAGAACTTTTCTACATGAGGCATTTATTTTGCTTTCATCATTCCCTACTCACAGTTGTTTATGGGTTCTTTAGACAATGCCATGACTCTCCAGTTTTGCTTCTGTTTTTAAACAGAACATTCTGCACGTTTTTTTTAAAGCAGAGGAAATGCAGTATTATTTGTGAAAGACAAAGAAAATACTTTTTCTACTTGTGTAATTGTGCTATTCTGCTATAACATATTGCCACCTAGAGGTTATGAAGTGGAAAAGCATGAAAGGAAATGCTTTTCATAGTGCACAGATCTCAATTCTGTGATGAAACCAAAAGTAGGTATAGCAGATTAACAGCCTCATGTAGAAAAGCTCAAAGACCTGTGGATTTATTTATTATTTTTAAAATTATAAACAGCATTTCATCCACAAGGGATCCCTGGCAGTGTACATACTATTATTAAGAAACATACAATTCGATAATGATAAAATTACAAAAGACAAGGAATAAGAACTATTCAACCAGCTATAAAGGCAGGCTGGGGCATTCTAGGAGCTGTAGTTCCACACATCTGCAGTGTTCTAGGTTGTGGAAGGAAGATAATAAACCAAAGAAAACTTAAGTGAGGGAATCAGTCAGATGTAATGCCCAATCCAGATAATTGCCTAGCAGTGGGTCTTTTTAAAAAGAAAAGTGCTCACTGTTCTCTGGACTGCACAGAAACACCACTTTATTTTAGGAAGCTGTTTTTGAGCCAATATGTGGAGAGGGTGCGCTTGTGCTGTTCAGGACAAAAATGACCTTGATCTGGCAGAGGCCAAGTGTGTCCTCGGAGGACACTTAAACAAGATCTCTGGATTGGGACTCATCTCTTTCTAAGTCACCCTCCAGGATCTTGACCTATAACAAAAGCAGGGTCTCACTCACCTTTTCCCGGCAATTGTTATCTGAGATAATACAGATATTGCCATTCCACTGTTGAGCATAAAGTTCGTTGTAACGTTAGGTGGTCGGATATCTTTAACTTTCAGCCTACGAGACAAAGACACACAATGGTTACGGATGGAGATACGTTCTGCTGATGGAGAGAACTGAAAAGGCAAAGCCCAGGGGGCTGAATAACCTTCAGTGGGAAACTCATCTTAAACAAAGACGAAATTAATTATTATGAAAGGGTAATGACATTCACAAGCCTCACTGCTTCCCCCCCCCCATTTTAGCTAATCATTCCCCCACTAGTATCCTTCTAAAATTAGTAGTTCTGGGGGCTATCACAAAAGGTAAGGGGGCACCCCCCTCTGCCCCTGTAACATTGCAACTGGCTAATACAAGCAGTAAGTGGAGTTGAGGACTCCTCTAACGCATCTGGAATTAAGCTGAACTGTTGCATTTCTCCACAAACTCCACCATGGAAGGTGAGGTGTCTGGGCTGGTGGGAGCAGAGAGCCAAGAATGTGCTCATTCGCTCAACCAACTTGGTGGCAGCTGCATTCATGACTAATTCATGTCTACGTTCCAGCTGATGTACTGGGTTCTTACAGCCTGGACCCAACAGCCAGTTCTGAGGGCCAGTCCTTACAAGATTTTTTGTACACCCAAAGTAAAGCACATGAACAGCATCTCAAATATGAAATGTGCAGCTGTGCCCTTTTAGCCCAGGTTTTCCTTGAAATTCACATGAGGAGTAGCCTAATCCATGGCTGGTGGCTACATGCACGTCATCTAAGGGCACACAGGACTAAAAATATGTGCTTGTGTACTTCATGTTTGATGCCCTGTGTCTGAATTTTCTACCCAAGTATTTGCACTACCAAGAGCATCTTTTCCCATATGAATGTCCTCTGTGCCAAGAAAAAGCCACTGGTTTTATTTTTGTATGAATGCATAATATGCTGTCCTGCAGCACTGGCATGCTCATTCTTTGTTGCTTCCAGCCTGGCAATGATAGGCATTATAGTCCGACTGATTGGGAGGACACCCTTCTGCAGGAAGACTGCTGCAGACTAACACAGCCATCCTTCCCGAGTAGGTTCCTGCAAGTCACCTGAATACGGAGAACCATCTCACCCTTTGATGCCTTTGATAGCTTTGGCGCCACCCTGATTTTTTGTTGCCGCCTCTGCCAGTTCCTCCAGAATGTTGCTCTCTGTCATGGTTTTCTTTGCAGCTGAAAGAGATTCACCAGGCCATAGTTGAGCCCAGCAGGTCTAGAGCGGCCGTGACATGGCATTCCATGAAGCACTACAGAAGGAGTGGAGTGTGAGTCCTTCTCTCTGTCGCTGTGCACCCTCCCGTCTCTAAACCCACCCACCCCAAGCAACGGAGAGCGCAATCCTATGGTCCCCAGAGAGTGTCCAGGGGTCACAGGATATTTCAGATTCCCGATCCAAGGTAGGAGACGGTGCTCTGGCCTCAGAGGGGGGGTCAGACCTCCGCCCCCATCCCACCACCTCTCAGCCGGTGCAGAAGGGGGCATTTCAGTGGGTGGGGTGGGGAATGGAGAGGCCAGGATATGAGTTATCCTGAGGCCTCTCTACCCTCCTTCCCTCCCCCTCTGAAGCACCCCAGCTAGACAGGCAAAAATGCCCATCTAGTGAAAAGCCTATTTAGCCTCCACCGCTCCTCCTGCCCTGCATTGGATGATCATAAGCCTCCAAGTTTGGGGGTGTACGATCATCGAGGGTGCAACCCATAGGACTGTGTCCTAAGTCTAGTCAGATTGCCTCCTTAACCATGATTTAAAACCAGGGTTTGTGAAGGTAGGTCATCTGGGGTTGTGAACCCACTTCATAGTCTGATATTAAATCCTGATGAAGTTGGGAACCTGTGTAAGCTGAACTGTGCACTAATGATACCGTCCGCTCTTCTTCTCACCTTAAAGGTTCTTGCCTGATTCTGATGGCCTCTTTTGTACTATATGGTGCCTTAATGTCCTTGTGTTTGCATTTATATGGGCGCACAGTTACATTATAACTCTGCAGTTATAATGCAGCTTTCTTTCTCACTTGGAGGTTTTAAGCTGAGGGGGAGGAAGCGTGCAAGAAGAGGAATGGGCACTCTTCCAGGACATACGTGTGCACACGCTAGCCAGTGTTCAAGTAGGCATCCCCCCCACAGGCAAAACAAGGACAAAATAGAGGCACAGGGACATGCAGCAGGACAGTATGGAGCATATGGTGGGAGGGGAAATTTACTCCAGGCACTGGGGTGGGGGTGGGGAGGGAGCTGGTGGCTCATGTCGGAGCTCGGAGTTTAACTTCAGTTAAGGGAGACAAGATTATATTTGCCATCTGAAAAAGAAAATGAAAAAAGAACTCTAATCCCCAAAGAGGGTGGTGGTTTTTATCATGGATGAGCTAGAATTAACCCTTGATTTTGGGGTGGAGGACACCATCCCTGTGTTTCAGTGGGATTTCCTGCTCAGTTGGAATGGAGTGGGAGTAACCTGCTCTCAGCCCTTGGGGTGAATGTTAGCTGTACTGAGCCAACAGTTCTCTGTAGAGATTTCTGTGAGTGCCAGAGGGTGAACCCCCCCCCCCCGCCCCCAGCCATGGGGAGTGTGGGTGAAATTGAAGAGGCAAAATCTCTGCCCACAGCTGGAGCTCCTCCCAACAGCGCCAGCAGCTGGCTGGGTGGGTCCATTCCCCCCCCCTCCCAACTGCTCTGTGGAGTGGCAACACTGCATGGATGACCCCTGCAGTGGGGAAGTCACATTCCCCCCCCCCCAGAGGCCCCTGTCAGGATGCTGCTGCAGCGTGCTGGCTCCAGGGTTCAAGATCCTGCAGCAGCCCCCCCCCCCCAGGGAGCCTGCTTCCTTCTCATGGTTCTTTCTGCTGCCCGTGTCCTTGCCCTGTCCGACAAGGTCTGATTGGAATAATCCCCCAGGGACAGAGACAGGGCGGGGGGCGGGGCGGGGGATGTGTCCAGAGGTGGCTGCTCTTTCTCCTGTCGCTGCTCACTCGCCCAGAGAGGGCCGGTCAAAAGGCAGCAGAAGGGGCAAGAGGGGCAACAAAGCCAGGAAGCTCCAGGGATAGCAATGGGCCCTCTAGGGCCTTGGCATGAGCAGGCAGGTGCCAAGCAACGTGTGTCAGCCAAGGGGGCATTGGGGAGAAAAGAGTGGGGGTGGCCAGTCAGCAACTGCTGGAAGGAACTCTAGCAGTGGGAGGGGGGTTGGATTCCCCTCACTCCCAAATCTCACTGCCTCCAAAAAAGAAAAACGGCAGAAATGTCTCCCACCCCCTGCTCTCATTTCACTGCCTAGGAACGAGGGGGTAAAGTGGGGGCCATTTTGTCTTGGCCCTAAATTATTGACAAGAATTAGTAGGGATGAGCTTTTGGTTTTTTGCTTTAGGCATCCTTCCCTAACCTGGTGGTCTCCAGATATGTTGGACAACAACACCCACTGGGAGATTATGGGACTTCTATTTCAATATATGTAGAAGGTTCCAGGGTGGTGAAGGCTGTTTTAGGGATGTCTATATGACTCCTTCAACCATGATTCCTGGGTGGTATGTACATGCCATCAGTCAATACAACTTTAATCAATTAATTGGTACAATGATTCGTTATAATGTGCTTCTGAGGATGTCCTCCATCTTCCCAGGAAAGATCTCAGCCATGAAGGAGAGGAGTGGAAGTATGTCTATGCTTAGGGGCAATTTACATTTCACTTACTGTGTTCTATTGTAATTGGGTCAATTTTCACAAAAGGCCCAGGGGGATTTGTTCCTTTAGAAAGGGCCACCAAGCCACAGAGGAGAAGCAGCACGCATATCCACGGCCTCCTGAAGTCCAGCCCCATGGCGCGTTACCTCCCTGCGAGCGATAGGCTGATGGAAAGTCTGAAATGGAGGCACTTGCTGGAGGAAGCAGAAACACAGCACGTGTATGAGAGATCCCATGATAAATTACTTACAACAGCTGGGATTTAGACCCCAAACTGAGGGGTGGAGGAGGTGGTGCCAGGAGACAGGGCTTCACAGAAGTCATCCATGTAAAAAAAAATTCCTGCAGTGGAGGCTGGTGGCTCTGATGTCAGTGGGGTGTTGAATCTACTCGCAAAGCACCTGGGGAGCACCTTTGCGAAACACCCTGGGGCGCTCCTTTGGAGTTTTGACTGGTTCCGACTGGAACAAGGAGCAGATTCACCACCCCACTGACCTCAGAGCCACCAGCCTCCACTGAAAACACGTGTTACTGGCATTTCCTCATTAAATGCCTAAATCACAGAAACATCGTCAGCACCGCGGTATTCTGGACCTGCCTTCTAGAATGGGCGGCGCTCGTGCTTTGTGCAACTGCCGCAACGTTGAAGAGGATGCGCAGGCACGAAGGCTACCCGCCTTTTCTTTCCCAGGAAAAGCGTTAATAATAAGCCCAATGTTATCTGTACAATATGAGACTGCCATTAGTGCCGCTTGGCAGTAGTAAGGGGGAGGCTCTTCACCGAACAATGACAGGACCCCTGTGTCCTTGTCAGACGGTGTTTATGTAGAATACTGCGAGCCTATCGCAGCGTTCGCCAACCTGGTGCCCTCCAGATGTGTTGGACTACAACTTCCAGCATCCTCCAGCCAGCCATGGGGGTTGTAGTCCTGGCAGTTTTGGTCCAACACATCTGGAGGGCACCAGGTTGGGGAAGGTTGATCTAGATGAACCAGTGGTCCAACTCGAAATATTCTGGCTGTGACTTCCCAAGGCTGGGCCTATGCAATACAGTCACACTAGACTATCCACCTGAAGTCCGTTTTAAAAGGGGGACATTGGAAGGGGAAGGGGAGGGCTACGCTAGAAAACCCAGGAGTAAATCCTCTAAAACAAAATGCATGGGAGTCATAACATGTACTTCTGGGGTCTTCACTATACAGCGAGGTACCGCTGTCAAAATCCACACAAATGTGCAGGACTAGGAACCTAGGAAGCTGCCTTATACCAGGTCACAGTATTTCAGTGGAGGCTGGCGGCTCCAACGTCAGTGGGGCAATAAATCCGCTCTGGGTTTCGGTCAGAACTCTAAAGGAGCTACCCAAGGTGCTGAACCCATTTTGGGGACAGGGTTCAGCACCTTGGAGAGCTCCTTTAGAGTTCTGACTGGTTCTGACTGAAGCCTGGAGTGGATACACTGCCCCACTGACATCGGAGCCACCAGCCGCCACTGCAGGATTTTCTCATCCAGCCCAGTCCGACTGGCAGCACTTTCCAGGGTCTCATGTAAAGAGCGTTCTTTCCCACCACCTGAGGCCTGGGCTTTTTTTAACTTGAGATGCTGCCAGGGATTAAGCCTGGGCCCTTCTCACACAAAGCCTCTGCTCTTCCACTGAGCTATGGATCCACACACACACACACACACACACACCACCACCAGCACCAATGCCTAAAGTAGGAATGGACGAATCTGTCAATTTCGGTTTCTCTCATTTTTCTCATTTTTCCCAGTATTACGTTTGGTTCATCCCGAACTTTGAGAATTCTTTGTTGTTGCACCAAAAGGTATATGAATATTTGTGCACATTTCTCCTAATACCTGCATATTTGCATGCAATTTTACCTAAAATTCAAATAGTTTTCCTAAGACAGTGCATTTTTAACTTTATTTTCATTGATAGATGCATTGTTTGTTTGGGAAGCTCTACTGCAAAATTTGGAGAAGTGCAAACCCCTAAGGGCTTTCAGTTCATGTACTTGTTCAAATATGTGAAATTAGGTACGTTTGCATTAAACTGCAATCCAAACAGAATTCTCCCTGATCCCTAATATAAGCCATAAAAACCATGAAGCCGAGCATTGCTGTATACTGGACCGTTGACTAGAATGGGCCATGAATGTGAAATACCCCTTGTGGGCAGGGATGCTTGCTCTTTGGGCCCAGAATGCTGACTCAGGATGAGCCCAGCTTGGAGAAGGTGCATATATTATGAACACAAAAATGCATTGTCACACAATTATGCTAGAAATGGTTTTAAACAGATAGCCTTCCAGAGCGCCAAGAATAATTGCTCATTTTTACACCGCTAAAACGGAGACCTGGCTTCCAATCCAGCCCCCCCACCACAGGTCCACTATGTACAAATCATGGCCTAACAAGAGCTCCTGGCTGGATCGGACCAAGACTCCATCTAGTCCACACTGTGTTTCCAACAGTAGGGGGGTCAGATGCCTCCAGGAAGCTCACAAACTGGACACGAGCCAGCCTCCTTTTCCCCTCGTTTGCCCTCCAGCAACTGGTATTCTGTGCCGTGCTGCCTTGGAATCTGCAGTCCCACACAGTCCTCAGGGCTAGCAGTAGCTATCGATAGACCTGTCCTTGCACACACCGCTGTCTTTCAGCCCATGTTCCCTTTCTACAGTAGCCGTCTACCTCACACGGCTGTTGTCATGAGTGGCGTCAAGGGTAGGCGTGGCTGGGCACCTGCCAAGGATCCACATAGGACTGCAGTCATGCCCCATAACACTGTCAGTCTTCATCCATGGCGTGTTTGTTTGTTCTGGATATCTGCGATTTATGGTGAATTTTTTAGCGGGAGCATTACCTCCATTGAATATAAATAATAGAAAAGCAGTGTCTGTCTGTCTGTCTGTCTGTCTGTCTTCTGCAGGCACTAGTATGGATTCCCCCAGGGCGTGGCTATGGACAGGGCTGGCGTCAAGGGCAGGCATGGTCAGGCACCTGCCGAGGGCCCACTCGCAGCAAGGGCCCGCCGACAAGCGCCCCCTGGACCTGCCCCTCCTCCTCACCCCTGCTTGCTCAGCTGCCTTTCTGGCCAGGCAATGGCGGTGGCGAGGAGCAGGAGGTGAGGCGGCCAGCTTGCTCCCTGGCGCACTGCCAGTCAGGCACGGAAGTGGTCGCTACAGTGTAGAGGAGGCTGCGGGGCAAGAGCAGCTGGAGACCCTGGCGGTGAGGAGGTGGGCGCACTGCGGGAGGGAGCCCCTGGAGGATGTCTTGCCCAAGGGCCCTCCAAAACCTGAAGCCAGCACTGATCGTGGTGGTGGAGGGTTTCAGTAAAGGCTATACTGTGCATTAGGAAATGTCTATAATAGGCTAGCGAAAACTGTTTCCATTAGCTGGGGGGGGGAACCTGATTTGTTTTGCGATCTGATGGTGAAAACACACTGGAAGGGTAGCAGGGCACAGCCCTGGGCACTTTGCTGTCTCAGCAGCTGTACTATGTGATCCCAGGGGTGTATCCCCTAGAACCCTTGCAATGTGACAGAAGATGCGGAAGCATCTGCGTGCTGAGAGGTGGACCCCCTGGACCCCCTGCCTCCTAGAACACAATTGCTTCATAGGGTCACAGAGGTGGAGGGGGCCATGTTGGCCATCTAGCCCAACCCTTTGGTTGATGCTGCAAATCCAGAGAGAGCATCCCCGAGAGACAGCTGTCCAACCTCTGTTGGGGGTGCAGGCACAGGCCAGCAACCACATCCATGACCTATCCCATCAGGCTGGCCTCAGCACTGAATTCCCAAAGTGCAAAAGGCAAAGTTCACACCACTGGGCTTTTTGTAAACCTAGCAAAAGAAACAGAGCATTTGAAATCCAATTTCTCCTTATAACATCCATTGGAATAAAATTATCAAGCCAGATTCTGATTTAAACAGCTGATTTAAACAGCTAGATTCTGATTTAAACAGCTACTCTTAACTGACAAGAAGTGGGTAAATTGTGAGTGGCAGATAGTCACATACAAGGCTTTTGGACTTACAGTAGCCTTAGGAGTAAATTGGAATTAGCCACACAGAATGTGATCGTGATCGGCTGAAAGACTCCAGTCTTCAGGGTCCCCAGCCAGTAGCTCTCCCTGCATCAGAGGCATCTTTGGACCATTGCATCACTCACTTACGTGTCCAGCTGGACTGAAGAAGGCGAGGTTCCACAGGAGCAGTCACAGCCTTACCTGCTAATCTTCTCTTTGGAGATAGGGAAGAGCCAGCTATTATATACCTACACCACGAATGAAAGAACCAATTCAGGGCTTTGATAACTGTTGGGATGTGAAGCGAACTCACAGGGAGCATCTTCCAAGGTAAATATTTTTGCTGACATATTGGAAAATTTGGGCAGGTCAGTGAGTGCCAGGGATCATGTGACGCTTCCAGAGGCCTGCAGAGGCAATATCTCGGCTCAGTATTCTGCAGAAGGGGCTTCCACAGAAACTCGGTGGGTGATGCTGTGGTTTCTGGAATGAGTTGAAGAAGGGCTTAAGAGGAGAAATGGTGCCTGAGGAAGAGCCTGAGGCTTAGGAGGAAGTACTGCTCTGAGTGACATGTGCTCTGCACTGACTACCCACAAGGTGTTCACCAGCCAATGGCAATGAACTGGCTTCTCTCCACAGCTGTGGCTTACCTTCCCCAGCTCCATTCCCCAGAGGGTGGAAAGTTTCAGGCAGCCTCCACAAGGTGCATCTAATTTGGAGAAGAGAAGCTCACATTTCCCCACTCCAGCCTGGTCATGTAAATGGGTGCACATGAAATAGCTCCCCCATTTAATGTTCAATGATGCTGCTCCTTACGGCCTGAACAAGGTGCTTTCACTCCATCTGCTCTTCCTCGGGGGAGCGCAGTGAACTAAGGTTCCCCAGTAGTATACAGGGCTAGATTGTTTCAGTGTATGCAGCAGAACGTGGGGAGGGTCTGTAGGTCATTGGTAGAGCCCCTGCTTGGCATGCAGAAGGTCCCAGATTCGATCCCTGGCAGCATCTCCAGGTAGGGCTGGAAAAACTCCTGCCTGAAACCCTGGAGATCTGTTGCTGCCAGTCAGTGTTTACAATACTTGGATAGCTGGAGCAAAGGTCTGACTCAGTACAGAGCAGCTTCCTATCTTCCTTGAACTGCAACATGTACCTCCAGATGATATTCTCATTATAGGTGGTTCTGTTGCAAGGGTCCAGATTGCATTTTATCTCTATCCTCCAACAATTAGGATTCATTTTGTATTCCTATTATATTTACTTCCCCCTTTCACTTACTTGGTTTTATCCTCCACTGGACGATAACTCACACCTTTCTCTCTATATACACCTTCCACCTTTAGTCCAGTCTGTTGTGCCTCTGATAAAACAGCGAGTCGCCTACAGACGCTCATGACATAATCACTGTGGTAGTCCAAATGTTGCCACAGCGACTTTTGCATTCTGCTTCCTCTTAGCAACTCACACACTTGGTGTCTGGCTTAAATTCCACTTTGGAAGACTTGTGCTTTTATCTGATAGGACTTTGAGATTTTAGAATTAACAGAGGTTTAAGAACATTCTGAAGAGCACTAAAGATGCTTTTGTGGCAGGTAATACGATCACTCAGTATCCTTTTGTAAAGGCTAAGCATACTCTGTACATCAAAAACATTTCAGTGTGATAAGGAGCCATCTTAGGCTCCCATTTCATCTCTCTCTGTCTCAGTAGATTTAAAACAATGCCACAATCTCACTTAAGCTGCAAGACCCACCCACCCTTTTTTCCTCACATGGACATTACACAAGAACTCCCATTCCAGCAGCTGGGAAAGGGAGCAGACGCAGTAACCCTAAAGTGAACTGCTCACTTTAATGTCGACATATCATCCATAGAACAAATATCTGATGCCGATCATTCAAACAGTAGGAGGGATTCTTTGGTAGTTATATCAGAGGCCTCTCACTTTCTCCTCCATTCAATCTTTTTCTCTCTTTTTTTAAATACAGTTCTTTCCATTCAGTTTATGAAGAAATGCAAATTTGGATAAATAATCTGAAACAAAACGTGATTCTCACCCAGCCACACTGGCCACATTCAATAAGTATAGCTATTATAAAGCAATCAGTCTGTAAGTACCTTGAAAACAATGCAGTGATTACTTAAAGCCTACATGGATTTGTCAAGAACAAATCCTGCCAGACGAATCTGATCTCATTTTTTGATCAGGTAACCAACCTCCCTTGTGGACTGTGGGAATGCTGTGGACATCATATACTTTGACTTCAGCAAAGCTTTCGACAAAGTGCCCCATGATATCCTGATGAGAAAACTAACTCAAAGTGGGCGAGATGAAACAACAATCCAGTGGATCCACAGTTGGCTACAGAATCGGACTCAAAGAGTACTTGTCAATGGGATCTTCTCACACTGGGGAGAGGTAACAAGTGGGGTACCGCAGGGCTCAGTCCTGGGCCCAGTGCTCTTCAACATTTGTATTAATGACTTGGAGGAGGAAGCACAGGGAATGCTGATGAAATTTGCAGATGACACAAAATTGGGCGGGATAGCTAATACTTTGGAAGACAGAAACAAAATTCAAAGTGATCTTGACAGACTGGAGTGCTGGGCAGAAAACAACAGAATGATACATGGGATTCCTGTACTTATACCTGGCAAATATTTTCAAAAACCCAATGCTTTGTTTCATAAATTCTTCTGGGGTTCCTCTCCACCAAAAATATCTTTAAAAAGGATGCAACTTCCAATTACTGAAGGCGGGTTCGGTTTTCCGGATCTAACTATGTACCCTCAGGCCTACTTGCTGACCTCTACTAAATTTTGGTCTTTTCCACTCAGATCAAATTTTCCACCTTGGTCAGTGTTGGAATCTTCTTGTCTGGAGCCTCACTTTAAATTGACAGCATTAGGTTATCAGCATATCAAGGCCCCAACCACTGAGGCCGAAGAAGCTGAGGTTGATCGGTTCTATGAAGACCTACAACACCTTCTAGAACTAACACCACAAAAAGATGTCCTCTTCATCATAGGGGATTGGAATGCTAAAGTAGGAAGTCAAGAAATCACCGGCAAGCATGGCCTTGGTGTACAAAATGAAGCAGGACAAAGGCTAATAGAGTTTTGCCAAGAGAACATGCTGATCATAGCAAACACTCTTTTCCAAGAGCACAAGAGGCGACTCTACACATGGACATCACCAGATGGTCAATATCGAAATCAGATTGATTATGTACTTTGCAGCCAAAGATGGAGAAGCTCTGTACAGTCAGTCAAAACAAGACCTGGAGCTGACTGTGGCTCAGATCATGAGCCTCGTATTGCAAAATTACGGCTTAAATTGAAGAACGTAGGGAAAACCACTAAACCATTCAGGTATGACCTAAAACATATCCCTGATGAATATACAGTGGAGGTGAGGAATAGATTTCAGGGATTAGACCTGATAGACGGAGTGCCTGAGGAACTATGGACGGAGGTCCGTAACATTGTTCAGGAGGCAGCAACTCAATCCATCCCAAAGGAAAAGAAATGCAAGAAAGCCAAGTGGCTGTCTGATGAGGCTTTACAAGTAGCTGAGGAAAGAAGGGGAGCGAAAAGCAAGGGAGAAAGGGGAAGATATACCCAACTGAATGCAGAGTTCCAGAGAATAGCAAGGAGATACAAGAAGGCCTTCTTAAACGAACAATGCAAAGAAATCGAGGAAAACAATAGAATGGGAAAGACTAGAGATCTCTTCAAGAAAATTGGAGATCTCAAGGGAACGTTTTGTGCAAAGACAGGCATGATAAAGGACAAAGAAGGCAGGGACCTAACAGAAGCAGATGAGATTAAGAAGAGGTGGAAAGAATACACAGAAGAACTATACAGGAAAGATCTTAATATCCCTGATGGCCATGATAGTGCGCTCACTGAACTTGAGCCGGACATCCTCGAGAGTGAAGTCAAGTGGGCCTTAGGAAGCATTAGTAACAACTAGGGATGGCGGAGAATTTCTCCCCGAAACTTCGGGGGGCCGAGCGCCAATGTGTTCGGCCCCCCGAACAAGTTTCGGGGAGAAATCCTCCGAACCCCCCCCGCCCCCCGCACCCCCCCCGGGACGGGACTTACCTTCACCGAATGTCCCTCCCGGTGGCGGGTCCGGCCGGTGGTTCGGCGGGTGTTTGAGCGGGGCGGAAGCGGCAGCCGGTCTTTCGACCGGCTGCCGCCACCGCCATTGCAATCAAAGAAAAAAAAAAAACGCCCCCTGATAGCCTATCAGGCTATCAGTAGCCTATCACGGCTAGATTTGCAAAGTCAGCCATGATAGGCTACATCAATCGTCACGTAGCCTATCACGGGTGACTTAAAAAAAAAAAAAAAAGCGCGTACGGATAATGGCGGCCCCCATAGGGAGCCGCCATTCCCGTTCCTTATTTGGTCGCTGTAGTCTACGTAAAGATTTACGTAGACTACGGCGAAAATAAGGGCAACGCTTATCATAGCAGCCGCCATTTGCATCCTTGCAGGCAGCCGTGATAGGCTACGTAAGTATTTACGTAGGGGCGTAGGGCCATTTGCAGCCTAATAACACTAGCAACATTTGAACAACTGGTATATAGGCGTAATTTGCAGATGGACTGATATGTGGATATTTGGTCTGCTTTTACTGACGTATATGTGTAACCTATTTCCCTTCCCCCTCTTTCTTTCTTTCTTTCTTTCTTTCTTATTGTAATATTTGAAACTGGGGATTTTAGAATATGTTGCATTTTTTCTTAATTGTGTTCTTTTTTTGGTTTTGTTGTTTTTGTTTTGTTTTGTTAAAACTCGCAATAAAAAAATGGGGGGGGAGAAAAGAAAAAGAAAACAACAGAATGAAATTTAACAGGGATAAATGCCAAGTTCTGCACCTAGGAAAAAGGAACCAAAGGCACAGTTACAAGATGGGGGCTACTTGGCTCAACAATACAACAAGCAAGAAGGATCTTGGAATTGTTGTCAATCACAAGCTAAATATGAGCCAACAATGTGAGGTGGCTGCAAAAAAAGCAAATGCTATTTTGGGCTGCATT
Organism: Heloderma suspectum; assembly: GCF_057233095.1. Lineage (NCBI taxonomy): Eukaryota > Metazoa > Chordata > Lepidosauria > Squamata > Helodermatidae > Heloderma > Heloderma suspectum. Next base: position 313,028,747 of record NC_139461.1, on the reverse strand, counting down.
AATAGAAGCATAGCTTCCAAATCCCAGGAAGTACTAGTTCCCTTCTATTCAGCACTGGTTAGGCCTCATCTCAAGTCCTGTTTCCAGTTCTGGACACCACATTTTAAGAAGGATACAGACAAACCTCTCCCACACTGGAGGCATTCAAGATGAGGCTGGACAGCCACCTGTCGGGAATGCACTGACATGGATTCCTGCACTGAGCAGGGGGTTGGACTTGATGGTCTTGTAGGCCCCTTCCAACCCTACTATTCTTGGGTTTTTTAATATATTTTTATTTATTTTATCTTTATAACACTACCAAAATTACCAACAACCTACTCAATACTTCAATTCTCATCCATACAATATTTTAGTTAGGACATCATAATAACAGAAAGAGAAGAAAGGAAAAAAGAAAAAAGAAAAATAAACTCCAACATCTCCCAACCTCCAATGATATTCTATTTTAAAAATCTATATCTATTATACAATCTTACAATTTAGTAAAACAATCTTTTATATCAACGCAACAGTTCTACACTTCATTCCCCAAAGCCTGAATATTAGTAATAATAATAATAGTAATAATAATAAAGAGTATAGTATTGTATAATAATAAAACTTAAGATAAATCTTCAACAATCAATAATATTTTTATACTAGATATTTTGTCTATTTTAAAATATAAAATAGAAGAAAATACATAAAAAGAAAGAGAAAAAATACTTTTAAAAGAATACATAAAGGTAAACAAATATAAATCATTTCTTCTGAGTTAGCCTAGATCATGAAAGCTACACAAAAGCAGTTAACAGTACTTGTTTAGAAATTCCATTTCATGGAATTGTGACAGCATTCTCACACATTTTAGCATTCAACCAAGCCTCCACCATTTCATGATTCGTAAACGTCTTCATCTGGTCTTCAGACTTAATACAAAGTGTAGCAGGATATTTTAAGTAATATTGTAAGTTCATTGTTTTGCCAGATTCTTTGCATTGATAAATTGCCTTCTTTTATTCGCTACTTCTTTGATGTAATCTGGGAACAGCATAATTTTATCCTGTTTCCAGGAAAGGCTTCCAGCTTGTTTTGCCAAATTCAGGATATAACACTTTGTGGAGACTTTTGCAAATTGAACTACAATTGTATAATCATTCCCTTTAGGATTTGGCACACGAAATGCCTGCTCAATATCAAGAGAATAATCAGAGGATATAGAAAGTATCTTATGCAAAAGTTTATCCACAAAAGTAGACAATTTCACAACATTAGACAAGCTTTTAATCCCCACTATATGTACTTTGGCTCTCTTCGTATAGGCCTACAATTGAGAGATTCTGTCAGATATATTTTTACAAATCACTTGTATCGTAGTTTCATTTCTTGCCACTCGGTCTTCAAGCGCATTAATTTTGGACCCCATTTTTTTCTGTGACACAATTAAATCCACAGCTCTCTGCATATCAGTGATGGAATTTTGAATTAAGTCCAGCCTTTGAACTAGTCCCGAAAATTGCGAAGATAGGGTTTTCATCATCGTAAATAAGTCTGCTAAATCTTCTGTTTTCGGCACCTTTGACACAGGAGTTGTGGGAGGTGTTGAAGCAAGCCCTTTTCGCCTCCTCGGTTCAGCCATAGTTTTCTCCAATAGATCTTACAGGTCCTCAGATGATCTCAAATATTGTTCAAAGTTCTTAAATCATCTCTCATAGGTTGCTGATTTTTCTTGCAGGATATATTGTTATAGAACACACCTGCCCTGTTTTCTTCTATAAAATAGGAGTCTCATTACAGCTTTTCGCGTTGGTACAGCCCCGGGGGAAACCCCAGCATCCAGCTCCTCCACTATTGCATGGGGGTTATCTTACTCCAGGCAAAAATCCAGAGCTATTTGCCTTGCCCCCCTTTCATTTCTAGGGGGGAGATGAAAAGGTTTTTCAACCTTTCAAAAAGCTGTTTGAGAAAGCTCCACGGAAAGTCTGTGGAAACTGCCAGGACTATATCGGTCGGTCCCAAACCAGAAGTCCAACCCTGCTATTCTATGATTCTGTGATTCCCACCACAGAGAGGAACCAAGTTGTACCCACCTGCAGGAGCCAGTCAGGAAAAAAGGCTGGCAGCCCTAATTTGGCACCACAGACCCAGCTGAACTCAGATGAGTGAGCCAGACTTTTGACAGCTGAGCACCCGAAGCCCTGGACCTGGAGGGAGAAATCTGAGAGTTTTGGTTTCTCCCATATCTGATTTTTTAAAAATCTCAAGTTCTTTTCATCCTGAATATGAAGAAACTTGTGAATTTTGGTAAATTCTCCTCAAAAAGCCAACTCAGTGGAATGCTCAGCCCTCCCAGCTCTGGCATAACTTGCAGTGCCAGCGGCAACACCACCTCCCACTGGTGTGCCCCCCCCCCCGCCAAAAGCCAGCAAGCAGCACTTCTCAAGAATCAGACTTGGGCATCCATGTGGCATCCCACCCTTGCCAGGGCCGATGTGTTAAAACAGCTCAGGGCACCATCCATCCAGTCAGCAATTCCTGCCCATCTATCTCCTCCCACCCCACCGGGCCGGCCCTAAGGACCACCAGCATCAAGCTATGGCCATAATCACTCAGAGGTATTTTTGCACTAGGGCTCCCTTTACACCCCGCCTTGAGGGCCTGATCCAGGCTCCTCCAAGCCATGCCCCCTGGAGGAAATCCCCCCCCCCCGATGAATCCCCACTATTATCTCCGATCGAATAACAGTGGGGGTTCTCCTGCACGGTGCTCTCTCTCCCATTGCCCCATGGAGGGCTTGGGAGGGAGTAATCCAGCCCCCATGCCAACCTCATTCTGCACCTCTGTTTGACATATATGGAAGCCCTGCAGGAGGCAACACAGGCGGCATCCATCATATGCCAGAGTCCCTTTCTCACCCTGCTGGTTGCGCACATAGATTCCACCTCTGCGCATGGAACTGCGTAGCCCTGTGGATCATCACAGCCCATGTCACAGCCCCTCCCATTGTTTCTGTGGTGGTTTTGCAGGATTAACAGTAACGATAACATCACAGACAGTGCTGGATGCAATGGAGGTGATAGTGATCTCAGGAACCCAGAGTACTTTGTGTCATGGAAACCTGGGCTGAAACTGTTGGCTTTGTTACACAGACATTTTAAAATACAAGAAGTCCACAGTTAAAACATTCAAAAACAGAAAATGCAAAATGTCTCAGTTACAGACATTTCAAACCAAGAGATCAAATCCACAATAAAAACATGCCATATTTTGGGTGATATGCTTCAACGCATGCTAGAAACAAAGGGCACAACTCTGTGGCACTGTTGTGTAACTCCCCTTCATTCCCGTCGGGCATGCACAGGAGAACAGCTCAGTGGACTCTGCCCTGAAATATTTCAGGACTTCTTATTTCCATGCTTTATCTCTGAATGATAAAAGGGAAACATGATTTCTCATGTAAATGTTGATCAAGATATCTCCTGGTTAGTTGGCTAAAGAGCTGATGAAAGTGCTAATTAGGACTTAATTAAGAGATATTGCTAAACCTGAGGAGCTATGCAATAATGCCACCAGAGACAATGAGTATAAGAGGGTGAGCATTTCATTGGAACCACAGACATCTGTGGAGACTATCACCAAATTCTCAGCTGTCCACCACAACTGTTGCTTCCCATGATACAAGTGAGGCAGTATACTGATCTAAGCATCCATGAATTAGACTAGCCTTTCCCAACTTGGTGCCTTCCAAATGAGTTGGACTATACCTCCCATTGTCTGTCCAGCACATGGAGGCACCAGGTCAGGGCATTAGGAGAAGTGGCTGAATAAAGCAGACTGAATCGAGAAAGTGAAGGGCCTGGCACACTTTATTTATTTGACTGATTTTATTTGCACCCTGCATTTCTACCAAAAATGGCACTCAAGGCAGCTTACAGGCATAATTAAGAGAGATTCAAACAATAAAATACATTAAATACAATAAAAACATAACAATTACAGAATTAAAACATGAAAACCCAGCGCAACAGACCCACTTACAGGCCAAAAGCCTTCTTGAATAAATCAGTCTTTGCCTGCTGGTGGAAGGACAGCAGAGAGGGAGGGACCCTAGCCTCCCTTGGAAGCACGTTCCACAGCCCGGGAGCAGCCACCGAAAAGGCCCTCTCTTGGGTTGCCACCAAACATGCCTCTGTAGGTGCCAGTCCCAAAAGAAGGGCCTGTCCAGAAGATATTAAGAACCAGGCAGGCTCATATGGGAGTCATCATTTGTCTAGGGGTTAAGTACCCCAGAAAGGCCTGAGCATTTATTGCTGCAAGTGTGTACGGGCTGAGACCTTCCTTGCCTTACAGCCCAATTCTAAGCAGGTTTACTCAGGAGAAGTCCCAATGGGAATGGGCTTCTTTTTCCCTCCAGCCTTCCGCACTTCCTCTTGCAATGCAATCTGTTTTCTCCTGAAAATTTCATTGATGTTTGGAATCCAACCCTGCATTTTTCTTTGGTTAGCTTCAGCCGTAACCTTCAGCCAGATAACTGGATGTGCTTGTGAGGGATGTGGCACATCTGCTCTTTGTGCTTCTAGTGCAACACTGAAACAGGAAGTTGCACATTTTATCCCAACACACCACAGGAACCTGGACTGTAAGATCTATGAGCCAGGGCAAATTGGATGTGGTTATTGGGGAGATGTCAAGATTAAATATAGTCATCTTGGGTGTCAGTGAACTGAAATGGACTGGAATGGGTCACTTCACATCAGATGACCACCAGATCTACTACTGTGGACAAGAGGACTGCAGAAGAAATGGAGTAGCCTTCATAACTAAAAATAAAGTGGATAAAGCAGTGCTTGGATACAATCCAAAAAATGACAGAATGATCTCAATTCAAATTCAGGGTAAGCCATTTAACATCACAGTGATCCAAATATACGCCCCAACCACAGATGCTGAAGAAGCAGAAGTAGTGGCTGGGTGACCAGTCACCCAGAGTGGCTGGGTGACCAGTCAGATGGGCGATTAATAAATTTAATAAATAAATAAATAAATAAAGTAGATCAGCTCTATGAGGATCTGCAGCACCTACTGGAGTGGATAGTACGCCAAAAAAAAAGATGTTACTTTCATTACAGGAGACTGGAATGCTAAGGTGGGTAGTCAAACGACACCTGGAATTACAGGCAAGCATGGTCCGGGAGAACAAAATGAAGTGGGACATAGGCTGATAGAATTTTGCCAAGACAACTCACTGTGCATAACAAACACTCTCTTCCAACAACCTAAGAGACAACTTTATACATGGACTTCACCAGACGTTTGACACCGAAATCAGATTGACTACATCCTTTGTAGCCAAAGGTGGCGGACATCTATGCAGTCAGTAAAAACAAGACCTGGAGCTGATTGTAGTTCAGATCCCAAACTTCTTATTGCACAATTTAGAATCAGACTAAAGAGAATAGGAAAGACCCACAGATCAGTTAGAGATGAGCTCACTAATATTCCTAATGAATATGCACTGGAGGTGAAGAATAGATTTAAGTGACTAGATTGAGTAGATAGGGTCCCAGAAGAACTATGGACAGAAGTTCGCAACATTGTTCAGGAGGCGGCAACAAAAACGTCCCAAAGAAAAAGAAAACCAAGAACGCAAGATGGCTGTCTGCTGAGACACTGGAAGCAGCCCAAGAAAGAAGGAAAGCAAAAGGCAACAGTGATAGGGGTTTTTTGTTCAGTCGTTCAGTCGTGTCTGACTCTTCATGACCCCATGGACCATAGCACGCCAGGCCTTCCTGTCCTGCGCTCTCTCCCGGAGTGTGCTCAAGTTCATATTCATTGCATCGGTGATGCTATCTAGCCATCTCATCCTCCGTCGTCCCCTTCTCCTTTTGCCTTCAGTCTTTCCCAGCATCAGGGTCTTTTCCAGAGAGTTTTCTCTTCGCATTAGGTGGCCAAAATATTTGAGCTTCAGCTTCAGTATCTGTCCTTCCAATGAGCACTCGGGGTTGATTTCCTTTAGGATTGACTGATTTGACCTCCTTGCAGTCCAGGGGACTCGTAAGAGTCTTCTCCAGCCCCACAGTTCGAAAGCATCAATTCTTCGGCGCTCAGCCTTCCTTATAGTCCAGCTCTCACAGCCATACATTACTACTGGGAAAACCATAGCTTTGATTAGACGGACCTTTGTCGGCAAGGTGATGTCTCTGCTTCTTACTATGCTGTCTAGGTTGGCCATAGCTTTCCTCCCAAGGAGCAAGCGTCTTTTAATTTCATGGCTACAGTCACCGTCTGCGGTGATCTTGGAGCCCAAGAAAGTAAAATCTGTCACTGCTTCCATTTCTTCCCCTTCTATATGCCAGGGAGTGATGGGGCCAGATGCCATGATCTTAGTTTTTTTAATGTTGAGTTTCAAATCAGCTTTTGCACTCTCCTCTTTCACCCTCAACAAGAGGCTCTTTAGATCCTCTTCGCTTTCTGCCATTAGGGTGGTAACATCTGCATATCAGAGGTTGTTGATAATTCTCCCGGCAATCTTAATTCCAACCTGTGATTCATCCAACCCGGCGTTTCTCATGATGTACTCTGCATTTAAGTTAAATAAGCAGGGCGACAATATGCAGCCTTGTCGTACTGCTTTCCCAATTTTGAACCAATCGGTTGTTCCATGTCTGGTTCTTACTGTTGCTTCTTGACCCTCGTACAGGTTTCTCAGGAGACAGGTAATGTGGTCTGATACTCCCATCACTTTAAGAATTTGCCACAATTTGTTGTGATCCACACAATCAAAGGCTTTAGCGTAGTCAATGAAGCAGAAATAGACGTTTATCTGGAATTCTCTTGCTTTCTCCATGATCCAGCGAATGCTGGTGATTTGATCTCTAGTTCCTCTGCCTCTTCAAAACCCAGCTTGTACTTCCATCTGTCATCTCCGTCCGTACTGTCATCTCCGCTAGCTTTGTTGTTAGTAATGCTTCCTAAGGCCCACTTGACTTCACTGTCTAGGATGTCCGGCTCAGGTTCAGTGACCACACTATCATGGCCATCAGGGACATTAAGATCTTTCCTGTATAGTTCTTCTGTGTATCCTTTCCACCTCTTCTTAATCTCCTCTGCTTCTGTTAGGTCCCTGCCTTCTTTGTCCTTTATCATGCCCGTCTTTGCACAAAACGTTCCCTTGAGATCTCCGATTTTCTTGAAGAGATCCCTAGTCTTTCCCATTCTGTTGTTTTCCTCGATTTCTTTGCATTCAATTTCTTTGCATTGTTCATTTAAGAAGGCCTTCTTGTCTCTCCTTGCTATTCTCTGGAACTCTGCATTCAGTTGGATATATCTTCCCCTTTCTCCCTTGCTTTTCGCTTCCCTTCTTTCCTCAGCTACTTGTAAAGCCTCATCAGACAGCCACTTGGCTTTCTTGCATTTCTTTTTCTTTGGGATGGATTGAGTTGCTGCCTCCTGAACAATGTTACGGACCTCCATCCATACTTCCTTAGGCACTCTGTCTATCAGGTCTAATCCCTGAAATCTATTCCTCAGCTCCACTGTATATTCATAAGGGATATGATTGAGGTCATACCTGAATGGTTTAGTGGTTTTCCCTACGTTCTTCAATTTCAGCTGAAATTTTGCAAGAAGCAGCTCATGATCTGAGCCACAGTCAGCTCCAGGTCTTGTTTTGACTGACTGTATAGAGCTTCTCCATCTTTGGCTGCAAAGGACATAATCAATCTGATTTCGATACTGACCATCTGGTGATGTCCATGTGTACAGTCACCTCTTGTGCTGTTGGAAAAGAGTGTTTGCTATGATCAGCGTGTTCTCTTGGTAAAACTCTATTAGCCTTTGTCCTGCTTCATTTTGTACACCAAGGCCATGCCTGCCTGTTATCCCGGTGATTTCTTGACTTCCTTCTTTAGCATTCCAATCCCCTATGATGAAGAGGACATCTTTTTTTGGAGTTTTAGAAGGTGTTGTAGGTCGTCATAGAACCGATCAACCTCAGCTTCTTCAGCCTCAGTGGTTGGGGCATAGACTTGAATTACTGTGATGTTGAATGGTTTGCCTTGGATTCGTACTGAGATCATTCTATCGTTTTTGAGATTGTACCCCAGTACTGCTTTTCCCACCCTTTTGTTGACCAGGAGTGCTACTCCATTTCTTCTAAGGGATTCTTGCCCGCAGTAGTAGATATGATGGTCACCTGAATTAAATTCGCCCATGCCTGTCCATTTTAGTTCACTGATTCCCAAGATGTCGATGTTCAATCTTGCCATCTCATGTTTGACCACCTCCAGCTTACCCTGATTCATTGATCTGACATTCCAGGTTCCTAAACAATACTGTTCTTTACAGCATCGGATTTTCTTTTCACCACCAGACACATCCACAGCTGAGTGTCCTTTTGGCTTTGGCCCAGCCGCTTCACTCTTTCTGGCGCTACTTGGAAATACCTTCTGCTCTTCCCTAGTAGTATATTGACACCTTCCGACCTGAGGGGCTCATCTTCCAGCGTCATATCTTTTAGCCTTGTGATACGTTCCATGGGGTTTTCTTGGCAAGAATACTGGAGTGGGTTGCCATTTCCTTCTCCGGTGGACCACATTTGGTCAGAACTCTCTGCCATGACCTGTCTGTCTTGGGTGGCCTGCACGGCATAGCTTAAGGCTTCACTGAGTTACACAAGCCCTTTCGCCACAACAAGGCAGTGATCCATGAAGCGATCTTGCAAGGTAGACTCCAGCAATTCATGGAACGAGAATTGCCAGATGTACAAGCTGGGTTTAGAAAAGGCAGTGGAACTAGAGACCAAATTGCCAATATCCTCTGGATAATGGAGAAAGCCAGGGAGTTTCAGAAAAACATCTATTTCTGTTTTATTGACTATTCTAAAGCCTTTGACTGTGTGGATCATAACAAATTGTGGCAAGTTCTTGGTGGTATGGGGATACCAAGTCATCTTGTCTGCCTCCTGAGGAATCTGTATAACGACCAAGTAGCAACGGTAAGATCAGACCACGGAACAACGGACTGGTTTAAGATTGGGAAAGGAGTACGGCAGGGTTGTATACTCTCACCCTACCTATTCAACCTGTATGCAGAACACATCATGCGACGTGCTGGGCTTGATGAAGCCAAGGCTGGAGTTAAAATCGCTGGAAGAAACATTAACAATCTCCGATATGCAGATGATACCACTTTGATGGCTGAAAGCGAGGAGGAGCTGAGGAACCTCATGACGAAGGTGAAAGAAGAAACTGCAAAAGCTGGGTTGCAGTTCAACCTCAAAAAAACCAAGATGATGGCAACCAGCTTGATTGATAACTGGAAAATAGAGGGAGAAAACGTGGAGGCAGTGACAGACTTTGTCTTTCTAGGCGCAAAGATTACTGCAGATGCTGACTGCAGCCAGGAAATCCGAAGACGTTTACTTCTTGGGAGGACAGCAATGACAAATCTTGATAAAATAGCGAAGAGCAGAGACATCACACTGACAACAAAGGTCCACATAGTTCAAGCAATGGTATTCCCCATAGTAACCTATGGCTGCGAGAGCTGGACCATAAGGAAGGCTGAGCGAAGGAAGATAGATGCTTTTGAACTGTGGTGCTGGAGGAAAATTCTGAGAGTGCCTTGGACTGCAAGAAGATCAAACCAGTCCATCCTCCAGGAAATAAAGCCAGCCTGCTCACTTGAGGGAATGATCTTAAAGGCAAAACTGAAGTCCTTTGGCCACATCATGAGAAGATAGGATACCCTGGAGAAGATGCTGATGCTAGGGAAAGTGGAAGGCCAAAGGAAGAAGGGCCGACCAAGGGCAAGTTGGATGGATGATATTCTGGAGGTGACGGACTCGACCTTGGGAGAGCTGGGGGTGGCGACGGCCGACAGGAAGCTCTGGCGTGGGCTGGTCCATGAAGTCACGAAGAGTCAGAAGCAACTGACCGAATAAACAACAACAACAAGATGCATGACTTGTTCCTGCATCAGCTGCTCTCCACTGGACTTCTCTCTTTGGACATTACACTGGCTATGTATTTAGCAGATGCCTCAGGAGTCGTCAGTCTCTCCTTTCCGAGTGGTGGGAACACTGATCTAGGCCGGGCTGCCCTGTTTTTGGTAGGCCTCCGTCCAGGTGTATTGGCAGGGGGAGGTCATGTTCGGGAGGTGGAGCCAGCTGGTGGTTGGTGGGGTGATAGGAGATGCTTGGCTCTATCATTCTCCTAGGCCCTTTTACCTCCCTTTAAAATGTGTGACGAGGATTGTGCAGCTATGGGCAGCTGACCAAGGCCGCCTTTGCACTATTTTTAACCCAGGAATTCAGTGGGTCTCGTTTTTTAGTAGACATGTATAGGATTCGTTCTGTGAGTCCCTGTACTGAATCAAACAAAACTGTCACAATAAGACTGCTGTTAATAATAGTTTATAGGCAAAGTCCCTTGGCTAAGCACCAGCCCAAATGAAGCCAAGATAAAAGGAAATGTCTTTGGCTCCACCTGACTGCTAGGCAACATTCCCCTCCCCTTTTGATCCTTGTGACCCCAAGGCTCTTTGATGCACCCAGAGCTGTAGGTTAGCTCAGCACCCTGAGTGACACCTGCCATTGTACCTACTAACTGCTTTAAAAGCTCCAATAACAAGTGGACCCTTAGCTTGCTCCCTTTTGCAGCATGATCTCTGCCATTCGCTATACAAACATATAGTCCATCATTCCATTTCCAACAGGAGGTGGGTGAGATTCAGTATGTTATACTTGGTCAGTATGTGTTGCTCTCACCCTTAGAAGTGCAGCTCCTATTTTAAATTACATTTCTAAACTGCCTCAAATGGCTGGAGAAACAAGGTAGAAGTGTGTGTGAGTGTGTGTGTGTGTGTGTGTGTCTCCCTATAAAACCACTCTAGATGAATATCATCATCCGTAGAATTCCAAAATATTCTTTTCGATGTCCATCAGCCAAATGGCTATTATTGAAGCATCAGGAACAAATGCAGTACACCCCATTTCAAGCAACTGTGCTAGCAATTTAAGATGTTTCAGATGAAGGCCATCTGCAATGGCATCGGTGGCTTAATATTTTACTCAAATCTTCAGCTCAATAACTGAGATAATTAGGGGCCTTGGAGAACAATGTAGACCATGCTGTATTACATAGGGCCTGCAACAAGTGACATTTTGATCCACTCCAAAGCCTTTACAATGGTGCCAGGGGCTCTTGACTGATTTTTATCACTGTATCGGTCCTATTGTAGTAGCTATATAAAGCTGTTGAATGAAAATGCTCTCCCTAGCCTGGGAGAGCCAGGAGGTTCAAGACCAACTGGGAAGGAAGAAGGTAAGGAAAGTGGCTGGGACTGAATTGGCCCCTGCGGAAAAAGAGGGGAATGGTTTATGGCTGGAATGCAACCTTAGCAGGTGCACTGCTGGTAAGAGAAGCAGCACGACTGCAAGATGCTTTCATTCTTTCTGTGTAAAGGCTTTGATCTGAAGGGTTCACATAATCCATCTAAAACATTCATTCAATGCCCATGCATTAAACTGAATTATGTTGTTCAGTTAGTTGTTGGCATATTTTACCATCTAAGTAATGGGGCACCAACCCAGGCATGGGCAGCTCCAATAACAGAGCAAAGAGACCAGGGGGGAATCAAGAGAAGTCTTCATGGATGGCTCTGCAATGCAACTAGCCCATTTATGGAAAGAATACATTTTATTTATTTATTTATTGCATTTATATCCCGCCTTTTTTCCTCTTGCAAGGAACCCAAGGCGGCTTACATGATCCGCCTTCTCTCCATTTTATCCTCACAACAACCCTGTGAGGTAGGTGGGGCTGAGAGTCTGTGACTGGCCCAAAGTCACCCAGGGAGCATCCATGGCTGAGTGGGGCCTAGAACCCAGATCTCCCGGCTCCAGGTCCAACACTCTCACCACTACACCACACTGGCTCTCATCAGTGAGATGAGAGCTGTAGAGCACCTGGTATGCTAAAGGTGGTGGCAATGGTGATGATTCTGACCGCTAAGAAGCAGATCCATTTTTCTGTGCAAGTGAAGGTCAGAACGCAGCCGAGATGCCAAAACATTCGCTGATAAAATTGAGCTTTCTTGTTTCCTCCAATGATGCTTCAGCAAGCCTTTTCCTGTGTTAAGCGTCTCATGGAGGAAATCCATTATCAAAGTGTTTCACTTCAGAGTAGCCATCAAATTCCCCCAGAGGCAAAATTCAATGTGAAAAAGGAAGTTTCTGCTTCTGCGAAATATTTGTTAAATTGCGAGGAGAGCTGTAACTGGCAACAAATTCATGGTAGGGTTTTGTGCATCCCTAGTTGTACAGAGGAAAGAAAATAAGGAGGCTCCCTACCCCTTCAGATTTTTTTAAAGGAATGCTGCAAAGGGAAGCACCGGCCTCTAGCACCATCTTTATTTCCAAGAATGCTTCTGGTCCTGACTGAGAGCCCAGAGGGAGTCTTCGAAAATAAAAATGGTGGGTGGCTGCAGCCCAGTCCTTTGTTTTGAAGTAGGGTGGCCAGGTGTCCCCTTTTACAGAGGACCATCTTCTGTTTGAAGGCATTCTCTCTTTGAGGGGCTGACGAGTCCAATCCGAGTTTAAAGGTAAAGAACCATAAGAACTGATATCCGTCACCAAGTGGCACCTGGACAGCAGACTGAACAGACAGGCACACATGTCTTCTGGCCATAGTCTTTTGCACCATGGTGAGATGTACCATATTCCTATTTAAATTATTATAATAATTTCTAAATTTGCATCTATAGATATACATTAGCATGTGTCCATTCATGTGTGTCCTCTTTTGTCCTCTTTTTTCATGATGCATTTCCTCTTTTTTGGCAATTCATTAACGGCCACCCTATTTTGAAGTGTGTCGAGCCACCCAGAGAAAAAAGAACAGCATAAACTGGGGAGTGCTTGGAAGTGTATGTGTATACTAGTGTGTTTGTTTGTTGGTTTGTTTGTTTTGGTGTGGTGTGTGTTTCCCCTGGTTTTATACATGTGGTATGTGTGCTGCCTGTTGTGTGTGTGCATGCTTTATGGTGAGGTGTGGATTTTGCCTGTTTTTTGTGTGTGTTTGCCTGGGAGGGGTTTTTGTTTGGAGCAGTGTGGGTGTGTGATGTGTATGGGTGTTTTGTCTATGTGTGTTTCTCTGAGCATCACCAGTTGGACATCTGTGGAATGGGTATTTTATTGTGCTTTGTGGAGTCAAATATGTGATTTGGCATTTGGGGCTCAGATCCCACCCCTATCCTGTACTCAGCTTCTTAGCCAAAGGACGGTTTTCCTTCTGTGAAATGGCTGTTGGAGCAGAAAACCATTGGTTCAAAACCTGTGCCTTGTACTTAGACTATTTGGCGAGTTACTTGTCTTTTAGCCTCACCTGTTTGTCTTCTGGGAAATAGGCGTTTTGTGACTGGTCACACCCACCATGGCAGCCATTTTATAAGAATGCATGTAACGTGCTCTCAAAATACCAAATGTGCCCACTGGCCCCCCAAATTGGGGATCCCTGTTCAAATGAATGCACATAGGTTGCGGGGCAGAGCCTGTGTCACAAGCTGTTCATCTGAAAAGGGCTATTGACTGAAGAGCTTATTGACAAAAGAGGCATTATTTTGTCTATATCCGACTAATTAACAGTTTGTCAGGACTGTCTCTAAAATGCTTTGGGAAAGGAGGGGTTCTTCTCACACAAAAATAATTAAACTTCTGATCTGACCTATTTTGGCCTCAATTTTTAAATCTGCCTTTGCACAAATCAAATCTTCAATTACTTCAATGCTGCAAAAGGAAAGAGTCTAGGATTTGGCCCAAAATGTCTGCCTCTCTCTCAGCAGGCGGTTTTGCCCTACTGCTTTGCTTGCACGGTGTTGACAACATGATGCAACTTTCCCAGCAGGTCTCCGGGCTGAAATATGTGGACGTTCCTGGGTCTGATGGTGTTCTGCAGCCTGGCTTGCCTGCAAGGAATTGCAAAAGAAACTTCGCCGGGAATCGTGGCTGTCATTAGCCAAGCAGCCGCTAGCAAGTGTAAGAATGTTTCTTGGCTTGGATTTGCACTGCTCCATGACCTGTCGATAAGGACATGAAAGGGGCACTCCCTTTTGCCTCATTGTCCCACTTACTCTGGACCCACATCAAAACATACAAAAGAAACCTTGTGATGTTCAAAGGGATGCGTCAATTGGTGTGGTCAGGAAGGGGGTGTTTCCTGCCTGTGGTTGTCACTGACTTTCTTAGCGCCATCGATATGCATGGCACTTGACAGAAGAACAACGAAAAGGACTATGGGGTTAAGCCAAAGCCTTCATGGAAAAGGTGAGCCATGAGGTGGGATTTGAAGGAAGTCAGAGAGGTGTGTTCTGGGAGGCGGTTCCAGGGAAAAGGTCAACTGGAGGAAAGGGCCAAGTCACTTGAGAGTACAAGAGATCTTCAGATGGCTGAGTTTGGTTGAGCTGAACAAGTAAGCATCACAGGGAGGGAAGGAATGTTTGGGGACCTGAGAGCAGAGGGATATAGGGAGTGAGGAATGCTATGCACCATTTTGCATTTGTGCTGGTGCAGGAATGGACAGGAAAGCCAGTGAGGATTTAAGGAGGGCCATCACATAGCTTGAGCAATGAATGCTTTCCTACGTAATTCTTGCAGCTGCAGCAGCATTTACACCAGGGGCACAGAAGTAATCTTTGGTGGGAGAACCAAATGGCCCCCACCAGGCCCTGTCTGGGCCAGATGGTGTCAGTGGGCTGGGCACACACACTGAGGCCATCACACACCCCTTCCCCCACCTATTTCCACATCTTCTGTGCTGAGGAGCGGCGAGATGTTCCATGCCTCCCTCATGATGGAGAAAGAGCTTGTCTATAGGGAAGTTGGAGGAATCTGGTTGGGGGGTGGAGCTCAATGAGTTTTCATTGGCTCAGCCCCCGAGACTTCTGTTTGTCTTCTGCTAGCTGGCCCAGCTTGATCTGCAATGAGTCAGACCAGCTAGCAGATTTTGGTGGTTTTGAATTTACCCAAATTACAGGAGCAAACTGCACGATTTGCGGCCATAATTTCCACAAATCACGCAACTTACAGCTGTAATTTGTGCAGATTATGCAAAATTGCACAAATGGCAGTCGTAATTTGCACAAATCTCTTATTTGTGCAAATTATGGCTGAGACCAAAAAAAAGATGCATAAAAAGTCCCTGGAATTTGGGGAAAACACGCAGCTCAGCTTGCAAATGCAAGCTGAGTTGGGCACGCCTCAGAAGTCCAGCAAGCCCCCAAAGGGCTGGATTTCCCAGCGATGGACATCCCAACTTGGCTGGCACTTTCAAGAGCAGCTGCTCCACCCAGCGTGGCTCGAGTCCCCAGGTTCCTGTGCCCCTTGCAGTCCTGATGGGGATGGGAGTGGCGTGCGAACTGAGAGGAGTAGCCTTCTTCAGTGTCAGCCAAGTCAGTTATCTCCTCCATGCCCCTCAATGTCCCCATCAGGAGTGGTGAGAGGTGCACAAAGGAAAGCTCATCCACCACTGGGAAGAGTGACTGCTCTTCCCAGGGCCAGCTGTCCCCCGCTGTCCAGGGGCCAGTATGCAGGGGAATCTCTGACCTCAGAGTGGAAATAACATGGGGGATTCTGGGGGGGGGGATCCAGGAGGTGGGGCTTGGAGGCCAAGTTTCACCTCTGGAAGAACCCCAGGAGTCTCCATGGGCCAGATGGGGGAGGTGGGTGTGCCAGATTTGCCCTGCAGGCAGGGGATTCTGCACCACTGCTATACTCCTGGGTAGATGTGGATAGGATCATGCTGGGAGCCAGAAGTGTCTGTTCCCCACCCCCTCCATTTGTCCTCCCGTCCCCTCTGCCCCCAGTGTTCACTGCCAAAATGCCTCTACCACATCATCTGCCAGCTCAGCAACCTATGCCTAAAACAAGGAAGAAGCCAATGAACCTTCATCACTCTCCCAGGTCTCCTGACTACACGTTGGGTCTGAGGTGCTGCCATGAGCATTAACTTATGGGAAAGTGACATCGTGATCAGGGCCAGATCTACACCTTGTGTCATTTTGATACCATCCCATCATGGTGATGGCATCCCTCTAGCACAGTCATACCTCATCGTGCACACAGTGACATCTGTTGCGGTACTTTGCAT
The DNA here is from genome assembly GCF_057233095.1 of Heloderma suspectum. Taxonomy (NCBI): domain Eukaryota; kingdom Metazoa; phylum Chordata; class Lepidosauria; order Squamata; family Helodermatidae; genus Heloderma; species Heloderma suspectum. Next base: position 313,012,620 of record NC_139461.1, on the reverse strand, counting down.
AATATGGAATAAAAAGTGGGAAATAACCCTAGAAAAATGGTAAACAGAATGCATAATGTGCCCTGATAGTTATCAGCACATGTCAATATGGATAAAAAGCACTTGGTGCAGATCTAGCCCAAGATGAATGATCCATTTCACATTTTCTTTGATGAACCTGTAAGGAAAATTCTGATTTAGGTGTTGCTTTGGTGGTAGGAAGTGGTATTAAAAATATCAGTAAGTAAAATTTAAAATGTTAAAGTTCTTGCGGGAGTAGCTACATAGCAAAAACAACCCATGCCAACCCAGCCTTTTCCACTCCACACACAGTCCCTCCAGAGGTCAAGTCTGCGAGTAGAAATGCTGCATCTGAATGGCCCCCTGCCCTGACACTGCCAAGCAAACAGTGCATTTGGAAGTAGGAACAATTCAGCAAATGGCCCTGTAGGCCCCTTCCAACCCTACTGTTCTATGATTCTGTCCATCTGTCAGGGATGCTCTGACTTGGATTCCTGCACTGAGCAGGGGGTTGGACTCGATGGCCTTGTAGGCCCCTTCCAGCCCTACCATTCTATGATTCTAAATAATATGAGTGCTGTGTATATGGGTCGTGTTGTCAGCAACTTTGAACACACCTGTGTAGGGAAGCAGCATACAAATCAAAGTAACATCAACAACAGCATTATTACTCCTCCTCCTCTGAATGTTAAGATATGGCTGCAGAAATGTTCTGCATTTGGCCTTTCCAGCCCCCAAATTGGTATTGGAGTGTTTGTTTCTTGGTATGTAGTGAGTCATATGGATTCAACTGAGCAGGGAAAGGCAACCTGCAGCCCCAGCCTAATTTAAAAAGCCCTCTGCCAAGGGATCAGTTCAGACCCAGCAAGAGTGGGGGGAGCGGGGGGGAGAGAAGTGACTGGCAGAAAGAGAGGAAGAGAAGGGATGGTCCAGCTCACTTTTCTTTCTGGCGCTGCCCACTGCTGGCTTTGGCCCTACTCACCACCAGAATGTGGCTTCCAACCGATTATCCCCAAGGGAATGCAGCCTATGACAGGAAAGAGGATTCACCACCCCTGCAATCGAAGGTAAACAACCATGAAATCAGTCCTGGAGCCTAAGAGCTTTTCTAGAGGAGGCATTTATTGTGCTCTCGTGATTCCTCACTCATGGCAGTTTACGGGTGCTTTAGATGACATCATCCTCCAGGACCTCTCCCGTGCATTCCAAACTTTTTTGCGGGAGTTTTTTGATTGGAGAAAGTCCAGTATTTGGGGGGATGGTGGAATGAAATGCTAGTGTAGTTGCACAATTCTGCTATGCCACAGTGCTACCTAGCAGTTACGTAGCAGAATTTATATATTTTCTTTATTTATAGCAGAACATATAGAAAGGCAGAGAAGGAAAAACGCCACAAAAAAACATGTGTTTTTTAAGATCCAGGATCCAAGATTTAAGATTAAGATCCAATCTTAATCCCACAAAGAATCTAGAAGCAGAAGCCATGGTAAAGTGGCAGGTTAGAAAAGCCCTTAGTATATCAGTAAAGGCAAAACTAGGTAAGATGTGGAAGTCCATGATGACATTTCACATTTCTTTTAAAAAAAATGGGGGTAGGGAGTGCAGTGTTGGAGGAAAGGGGGTTAATCTTTTCCCCTGCACTGTTTTCCCAGTGTAAATCTCCCCACCACCACACTATCAAAAAAAAGCTGCTGTTTGCCCTGTTAAAGGAAATGTCTGGATACTCTGTGGTTGCCTTTAAAAGGAACGTTTTTAGAACTGGTTAGAGAGCCAGTGTGGTGTAGTGGCTGGAGTGCTGGACTGGGAGTCGGGAGGTCCGGGTTCTAGTCCCCACTCAGCCATGGAAGCCCATTGGGTGACTCTGGGCCAGTCACAGACTCTCAGCCCAACCTACCTCACAGGGTTATTGTTGTGAGGATAAAATGGAAGAAGGAGGAGGATTATGTATGCTGCCTTGAGTTCCTTGGAGGAAAAAAGGCAGGATATAAATGAAATAAATAAATAAATAAATAAACTAAACGTAAAGAGATGGAACGAGCCAGTCACAGATCTCCAACAGCTTGCCTTGCTTGGTGCTAAGTTATGGCAGAGGAAGAGAAGGAAACTAGGCCTGTAGCTGAAAGCATGTTCTTGGCCCTAAAGCATTGCTAGGTTGGACCAAACTTTGAGACTGTTGAAAGTTCAGCTGAAATTTTGGGTTGCCTCCCCTCTTTCACATTTTGGGGCTAGGGTACATGATTTTTTGGGAGGGGGGTAGACACCATTTCTCCCCTATAATTCCCCTCAGAATGGGGCACTTGGGGAGGGAACGATGGCAGACACCGGCCAACTGGAGTGAAGAGGCTCCAGGAAGCACCCCATTTTGTGCCAGAACACACCAATGTCATGGACCTGAGGATGGGACCAGTGGAGGCTGGTGGCTCTGATTTTGGTGGGGCTGTCCATCCAGTTTGGGTTTCAGTCAGAATCAGTGAGAACTCTAAAGGAGCTACTCAGGGTGCTGAACCTGTTTGGGGATAGGTTTCAGCATGTTGGATAGCTCCTTTAGAGTTCCTGCTGGTTCTGACTGAAACCCAGAATGGATTCACAGCCCTGCTGAAATCAGAGCCAACAACCTCTATGGAATGGGGCTGAGAATGGGGGGGGGAGGGGGGGCATTTCAGTCCAGCCCTACAAACAGGCTGACCCTACCATTAGACAGAGGGAGGCAACTGCATGAACTGGCAGGTCCCAGGGGAGGGGAGCGGTAGTAAGGTGTTGGAGGACACACATGTGGGCCATGTGGATGGCCGTGCGCTTCCTAAGCTAGCCTGTGGGCGCAGCAGAAGATGCTGTCCCACTGCCGGTGTTGAAGCAGGATTCGATGCCCATCCTGTCACTTTCTGTACATGGAATGGTGCGGAGGCGCCATCTTGTCCCCCTCAGGCAGCAAAGTGCCTTTGGCTGGGCCTGCCTACAAAGGTCATTTGGGGATGGCTCTGATTACTCTTAGAGTGTTCTGCTTCTTGCATCTGGAAGAGACAGACTGAGAAGTGAAGAAGGAATGACAAAAGTTGTGAGGCTTTGTCATGTCAAAAAGAGTTACAAGCAAGTCAAATGCACCTCTGGGAAAACTGTTCCAGTGAGGCTGGGCAATGGGGATGCCATGGCCGACATGGTGTGGCATCTCACATAGCCCTGCAATCCACCATAATGTCAGAGGAGGGTTTTCATTTCACGGTCTCACATCATGATGGGTTGGCCGGATATACAATCAGCTCAGTATTTACCAGCTTTCTTGGCAAGCAGCAACAAAATGCTCAAAGGTTTTCTAGCATTCTCAGTCCCAGCTTGTCATGTCGGCACATACATCATCATGCACATCCGCATTACTGCACTGTTCCCTGGAAACTATAAGAGGTTGGGTGCCACAGGTGTAACTGAAGTTGTGGTGAACAATTTTATCAGTTTGTGTAATTTCTCAGCAACCTACAATAGTTTCATTGAGACTAAGGGATTAAAACTGAAGAACTGCTGTGCATATGCCTACAAAGCAGTAGGTTTTGCATGTGTAGAATATCATTAAATGCTCCATGTTAGAAGAACCTCCAAGAGCAATGGCACTTGATTCACTTTACAGCCAAACACTGCAAGCTGGACAAACGTATATACCAAACCAGGTCTCTGCAGGTGCATAAGAAGTTGCCTTATGCCAGATCAGATGAAATGAATCCTGTCTGCCTTGACTGGTAGTGGCTCTCTTGGGGTCTTAGGCAGAGAGAGAGAGAGAGAGTCTTTCACATCACCTGCTATCTGATCTTTTTGAGATGCCAGGGTTGAACTTGGTACCTTCAATATGCAAAGCATGAGCATTACCACTGAGCTATGGTGAGTGCCATAAGAACATAAGAAGAGCCCTGCTGGATCAGACCAAGGGCCCATCTAGTCCAGCATTCTGTTCACACAGTGGCCAACCAGGGGCCCATGGAAAACCACAAGCAGGACACAAGCGCAACACCACCCTCCCGCCCATGTTCCCCAGCAACCAGTGTACATAGGCTCACTGCCTCTGATACTGGAGGTAGCACAGAACCTAGTAGCCCTTGATAGCCTTCTCCTCCAGGAATTTGTCTAACCCCCTTTTAAAGCCACCCATATTAGTGTCCTTCACTACATCTTATGGTAGCGAATTCCGTAGTTTAACTCTGCAATGTGTGAAGAAGGACTTCCTGTTATCTGTCCTGAATCTCCGACCAGTCAGCTTCATGGGATGACTCTGGGTTCTAGTATTATGAGAGAGGGAGAAACATGTTTTCCTACCCACATTCTCCACGCTGTACATAATTTAATTCCATCATTCATTTCATCATTCATTTCATCATTCATTTCATTTGTCTTTCAGATGTTGCCACCACACTTCTTCGCCATGGCCTTCTCCAAAGTCACATCCTGGCCATTCAGTTCCCAGATTCCCCTCACAAAGGACACCCTGAAAACTGGATCAAGAGGTAAGTAAAAGAAGATGCATTTGCTGCTTTCCCCACTCCCACCCCACCACTGGAGGAGTCAAGGAAAGGAGCTGGATCCAAAGGATGCTTTGTCTTGGTTCCAAGCGGGCTTTTATCTCACCTGGTGTTGCAGCAGGGAACATCCCATCATTTTAAAGATAATCACATTGGGTTCTTGGCTGGCTTCGAACTGCACTTGCCAGAGTTGGGTATGGGTGTTTTTGTTTGACCACCTGCCTCCTTAATCTTGCTTGGCTTTTATTAGCACAGGCTCAACACTAGGCAATGACCAAAAGGGACACTGCAGATATCTAAAATGACCTTTAACGGCCAAAGAAACAGACACACACATCATCCATAAAAAAATACAGGAGACAACCCTCAAGATAAATGTGGTCTGACATCACTGGGCTCACATTATGAATGATGCAATGGTTCATGTTGAATGTGGCCCAGAGAAACCTATGCTTAAGGACCAAACTCCACGTGACTCTAAATGCCACAAACTCCTCGTGACTCTAAAGTGTTTTAAGAAATGCCAGCAGCGGCTGCAGGGAGGGGCTGATCAGGACTGGGACTGCAGGGGGCAGCAAGGAGATTTAACCCTGCCCCTCCCCATGTGATGGTCCTGATGAAAATTGTAGCCCAGCCCAGCCCAGGGCTGATCATGATTTATTTTCTTCTTTGTCATTCATTTGCACTGGTTGGGGATAACGGGAGTTGGTTGAAGTCCAGGACATCTAGAGGGCACCAGGTTGGGGAAAGCTGTCTTAGACAGTATGTATTGCCCCACCCCCAATTCATGAAATTTCTTGGCATGGAAAGGATTCTGTCTTCCACTCTGTCCTTAGGTTTGTTGAATTCCCATCGCTCCACTAAATTGCAGGCGATGTCTGTTCCCCACTCTTTGCCCTCCACACCCCCAGTCTGGTATTCAGTGGCTGACCACTTCTAATACCGGAGGTTCCATCTGCAATGAACGAAAAACAGTTGGCAAGATTTGTCCCCCATGGATGTGTCTGATTCCCCTTTAAGGCCATCTCAGCAGGGGCCTCACGGCGATGTGTGGCAGGCCAGTTCTGTCAGTTACTGGTGCCTTGTATGACGCATATGGTGGATATATTTCTTGCCTGTCATGAATCTGCTGCCAATCAGTTTCATTGGGCCACCCCATGTTCTAGCATTATAGGAGAGTGAGAAAAATGTGTTGCAATCCATTTTCTCCACACTTTGCACAGTTTTAGAAAACTCAGGTCATGTCGCTTCAGCCCAAGCAATCCTTCACCTGTTCCCTTCATTGCACATGTTCAACACAGTTGCATTAAAGTGCAGAAAGGGTGGAGTTCAATCCAGCACATGCTACTATCTGATCTGGAAAAGGCCTTGACTATTTCTCTCTATTTTCATCGTGGCCTCAAAGGCCACCCAAGGACCATCACATATCTCCAGGGGCTCACGGACTGCCACGCCACAAAGATAAGATAAGGAAAGAGCTGCCCAGCCCTGGGCTCCTGAAGGGGTTAATCTGACCTGTGGTACACTCAGAACTTGGCACAGAACTTCCTGCCTGAAATAAAGGATCCCTTTAGGTCTTGTGTACACAATCATTTCTCCCAAGCCCAAACTCTCTTTGATCTCAGATTTCATGACATGCTTTAAGGGCAATTATGAGGTTGACAGCAGTACAAAAAAATAATCTGGAGCTCTTTTTTCAGCTGTGTTTTCCTCCTGAGCATAATTGAGCAAGATCACAATCAGTGTCTTCTTGGAGGGGCTGGTGGTTGGTCAGATTCAGACCTGTGCTTTCCCTCAACTGCCCAGGAAGGGAAGGACAGATCCTAGTGCAAAGACGGCTCTTCTGTGGCTCCCTGCATGGGATTTATTTGCATTTCCCTGAAGCACAAAGGCAATGCTGCCTGTGTAGGGCAGGGAAATAGTGGCCAGAGCCCTGGCTGGAGGACTGCAGCAGCTGTTCAGCTCACCCCAGGCAGTAAAGCAGATTGTCTTATGCACATCCCAAATCTGAGTGAGGAGCATCCGTTCCCCATAGATTTATTTCAGCTCTAGCATATGTAGGCTTGACCATCCAAAGCCCACCTAATGTCTCTCTGCTCCTGCTTTTCAATCTTCAGATTGCACATTGTGAAGGTCTTCGTTCCTACCATCAGTTTGGAGCTGCAAGAGAACGGATTTGCCATACTGTGTATCAAAGCCAGACTACATTTCAGTGCTAAATTGTGAGTCCCTGGGCACTTTTGGCTGTCACAGGAATATCAGATGACTTGGTTTCAGGGACATCCCCCCAAATTAAGGTTGACCTCTGTGGATATTGTAGGGAAGGGCTGGAAGAAACTGTGGGTCCAATGTGTTTATATTAGCTGCAGAATGGAACAAAAGGGTTTGTAGGAATTTGTTCAACATTATTCCCCTGCCAAAAAAAGAAGGGAAGTGCTCTTTCCAAATGGCATTCTCTCCATTCAGACGGGGGCATAATACTCACATGCTCATAGCTGCAAGCAAGCATCTTATCCATGCTGGGGAACGTGCCATAGACACAAGGGACAGACGGCCAAAAAGAGAGCCCTGATTGAGCAGACCAAAGCCCATCTATTTCAGCATTTGGTTTCCCATGGTGGCTAGCTAGCTGTTTTGGAGAAGTTCACATGCAGAACAGGATGTGTCAGTCCTCTCACACTGGCCCTGTTCAGACATAACTTGGGGAAGGATGATTAGGCTAATCACAGTGCATGGTGGTTACCACTAACCACGCCGTGCCACATGTGCACAGATCCACAGCCTGCAGCGTGGTTAGCCTAACCACTCCCCAACCACACCCCGCCCCACAAAACCCCACAGTCCTCTGGCCAGGCCACCACACGTGGCCTCAGTGGAGCAAGCGGCCATCTTGGGGCTGCCCTGGGTGGCCATCTTGGGCTGGCACTGCAGCAGCCATTCCTTCACTGGGTTGCAGTGTGTAGGGCCCGGGCGCATACTGGGGCTTGGCCTTGCTGGCAGTGGGGGGTCTGCAGCTTGGGGGGCTTTGAGGCAAGGATGCTGCTGCTTGGCCATCGGCTGGGTGGGCGGGGATGTTTTTGCCCTCTGCAGTGTGGAGCCCTCGAGGTCACTGTGCTGGGATCGAAAACATCTTTGTTCCCCTGTGCTTCTCCAATTTTGTACTGTGGGCGAGGACAGAGAGCAGGGAGGCTGGCTCTTGGCTGCCCGCCATGTGTTGCTAGGCTGATTTTGACCATGGAAATCTTGTGCACTGGCAGGAGCGGTGGGGCCATTTGGGGCTACTCTTGCCACAGAGCTGTATGGTAGCACTCAGTTAACCATGGGGCTGACAGACAACATGCAAAGCCACAGTAGAGGCTGCTAACCCTACTGCAGCGTGTGGTTAGTGAGCGTGGCTACACCATGGTTATGTAGCCACCATGGTTAGGAAAAATGCCCCACAGACAACATGCTAAGCCATCATAGTTAGCTCAAAATACGTAACCATCATGGCTTAGCGTTATGTCTGAACAGGGCCATTGTCTGTCTCCAGCATCTGGTATTCAGGGATATACTGCCTCTGAGGTCCAAGCTAAATTGGTTGAACACATTTAATTGGGTGACAATTATTTGGGAAGTAGGGGACATAGCTTAGTAGCAGAGCACATACATTTTATGAAGAAAGTTCCGGGTTCAGCCTAAGGCAGTTTTATCTGACTGTTGGAAGGTTTGGACTCAAACTACAGAAAACAAATTATTGAGGCTCTCTGCTGGCTTTAAAAAAAGAAGATTTCTCCTTTCCCCCAGTAAAAATCTGTTTCTCTCCAGAAGTACACTGGTGTGAGTAGTGATAAAAGATAGTATAAATACTTTAGAGCACGGTGGGGAAGTATCAAAGTTGTTCTGATTAACGCATATTTTTCTTTTAGCTATTTTGGCAAACACTTTGAACGGATTGATATCATTGTGGATGTGGACCTAAAAACAGAATTCAGATTTGTAGACTTTTTCGTGGGTATCATTGATATCAAGTTTGAGACATGCAAGAGTGAATTCAAAATTGTGAAGATAGTCTGCCCTTCACAGTAAGTGCGTATTCCTTAAATCCACACGTGTACATAACTGCCAAACATGGCCCCAGACCAGAATACATTCAGGAAATCAAACTCCTTCCCAGCCACATCACAAGTGCCTGAGATAAGATTCACTGCCAAAAGGTGGTATTATAGCACCATCAGGTGGAAACATATTGACATTCCCAGTGGTGCAAAAATGGCACAAGGAGGTCATGAGAAGGGAGCATTAGAGCTATGCATGTGGTGGGGGTTATGAACATCTTCCCACTTGAACTTCCAAACTCTGGTTACTTAGGTTTTCCTTCTATTCAAGACACAAATAATGTTACCACTGAACATGGTAAAGGCGTCTCCACCTGTGCTGGTCCATAGAGGCACAGAACAGGTGGATGAAACAATCTATTTCATTCAACATGCTGTTCTTTTCAAAGTGCTTCAAACCTTTGAGTATAATTTTTGAGGCATGATGAATTCTACATCCTGGGTCTCCCTCAGCTTGGAACTCTCACGCTTTGCTTCAGCTGGGCATGCCTAGAATTCACATCGTCTCATTTCAATAATTGGAAGCCAGAATTCTGGTTTCAGATTTCTATGTCATTTCAGTAGCTCAGTCACAACTTTGGGAGGGTTTCAGAAAGGTGTGTAACAGCAAGTTTGTTTTGCCTCAGCTTTTGTCCTTTTTTTTAAGTGTGTGTGTGTGTGTGTGTGTGTCTACTGCAAAATCATTCTTATTGATAAATCTACATGTCCTGTGCTTTAATTTGACATCATATTCATAACCTATGATTATGGAAAGTACTCTGCAATAGCACTGCACAATCCCTCTGAGTTTGGGATTATTACATAGATACTATTGGTCATGGATCACTATTTTGGCCACAGAAAAATGGCTTTTGGGGTCTCTTTCTTGGGATATTGCTTCTCCCACGTGATAGGTATGTGGTAAGATTGCTATGGGCTGGAAGCAGATTTAGTCATACTTAGAGCAGACCACTGAAATTTTTGGAAGCTTTAGCTGATCCAGAATGCTGCAGCCAGACTGTTGACAGGGAGCACATGACTCCCGTATTACAACAGCTTCACCAGCTACTGATCAAAATGCTGGTTAGGACCTATAAAGCCCTATACAAGTTGGGACCAGGCTATCTGAAAGACCGCCTTCTTTCATACAAGCCTGCCGCGTTGTCATGTCCTTCCGGGAGGCCCTTCTCTCAGTCATGCCATTATCAGAGGCACATTTGGTGGGGACGTGAGACAGGGCCTTCTCAGTGGCTTTGGAACTCCCTGCTGAGGGAAGCCAGGTTGGCGCCCCCTCTCTGTTATCCTTCTTCCAACAGGCAAGGACATTTCTGTTCAGGCAGGGCTTTGGGGGGTAAGGGGGTTCATTTGGGTTGGGTGTTGTTTATTTCTTTATTGCTGAGCTTCTAACTGTGCTTTTGATGTATTTGTTTTATCATTGTTTTAATTGTTTGTTTTAATCTTGGCTTTATTTTTAGCCACATTGAGTGCCATTTTTTGTTGGAAAGGTGGAGTATAAATCAAATCAATAAATAAACTGAAATCAGTGGGACTTAATCATCCTTCCCCTGACAGCAGGGGAGCTGCTGATGCTATGGAGCATTTGCCCTGGTTCAGTGGAAAACTGAATTGAATGGGTCTAATCTAAGTAGGACTAAGCCTGGAAACAACCCAGCAACTTGTGGTACCTTTGTGGTTTCTGCTGCAGCAGACTAAGGGCCAAAGTTGGCCCTAGATCCAAGGGCCAAGCATCAGGAATGCTGGAGGGAGGGACAGTTTAACCCTTTCACACTCATGCCCACTTTCCCAACTGGCCATTGGCACCAGTGGAGACTAATGATGTCCGTCGTTTGGAAATCTGTCCCTTTTTTGGGCTTGACAGATTTCTGCTACCCACCCAACTCAGCTTGCATTTGTGAGCTAAGCCATGGGTTTTCCCTGAACCCCAGGGACTTTTGTGGCTTTTTAAAAAAAAATCAGGGCTGCAATTTGTGCATATAGAGATTTGTGTGAATTGCAGCTGAATGTTGTGCAAATTTGCATATTTTGTGCAAATCGCAGCCAGAATTTTCATAAATTACAGCCAAAATTTGCACAAATTGTAGCAGAATTTGAACAACTTATGCAAATTGCGGCCAAAATTATGCAAATTGTGGCTGACATTTGCACAAATTGGGGCCATAATTTGCACAAGTTCAAAAAGATGGAAAATCCACTAACTGACCTCAGTCTGCAGACTGAGTCAGGCCAGTTAGTAGAAAACAGAACGAAATCTGGTGGCCGAGCTGATGAAAGCTCATCAAACTCCCCCCGCCCCCCAATGGATTCCTCCAACATCTCTAGTGGAGACTTCGCCTCTGATGCAAATAGCACCTTGGGTGTGTGTTCATTATGGACCATTTCACACAGTATCAGATGTCATGGCTCTGTAGGGAAAGCTGCATATCACCTTTGCTGTTCAGGAGGTGTTATAGTGCTTGGTGGGAAATCTCTCTTTGTTGCCTTACCCAGATGGCCATGGGGATGACTCTTTCTTTCTTTCTTTCTTTCTTTCTTTCTTTCTTTCTTTCTTTCTTTCTTTCAATACTTTTCTTCTTCTTTGCCTGTTTCTGCAGCTTGCTGGTGAACAAAGTGAGGCCCATTGTAACAACCGTCCTTGCAGCATCACTGCCCAAGTCGGTGAGTCACTGGCAAAAATTAAGTGCAGTGAAAATGCCAGCTTAAAATGCCAAAGTGTGGCAGCAATGAAAAACCCAGAATCAGCCTTGGGAATTCGTATGAAAGGGTTCAAAAGCAAAACTGCCAGCCAGTATTGTACTTCATATAAATCATCAGTGCAGCCATATTTGGAATACTCGTTTTCGTTCTCGTTGGCCCCTCTAAAAAGGGATATTGTAGAGCTAGAAAAGATGCAGAAAAGGGCAAGCAAAATGACTGGGGAGCTGGGGCAACTCCCTGATGGGGAAAGGTTACAAAGCTTGGAACTGTTTAGCTTAGAAAAATGGTGAGTAAGGGGAGACATGTGGAGAAGAAATGTCATCTGGCTTCTCAGGAATAAACAACTGACATTTGATTTACCAACATCTTTTTTTCTTTGGTTAAAGGTAGCAGGACGGGGCAGGGGGCATGGTGTTGAGGGAGAGGGTTAACCCTTTCCCTGTGCTATTTCCCTGATTTAATCTCCTGCCCAAGCTGCCATTACCTGGGGAGCGGAAAACATCCAGGTGTAGTACAAGCAGCATTGTGTTTTCCTCTCAGCTTCTTTTAAGAGTGATTTCAATCATGAGGTGATTTGGACCACAGTTGTGGGGTGGGAGGGAAGGGTTAGATCCACTTTTAGCAAAAGGAAAAGGTGCTGGAAAATCCATTCACAGATCTCCTGCTTCATGTGCAATTTGGCTCGGAGGGTGAAGTGCAAATGCTGAAGAAAAGGGTTCGCGTGGAGGCACTACCTGTTCCTTTCTCTGGTTGGGTCCTCTATTTCACAAGAGGTGTCTCCGCACACCCTTCTCCAACTTGGTGCCCTCCAGATGTGCTGGACTACAACTCCCACAGTCCTCAGCCAGCACGGCCAAGGCTGAGGATGGGGGGAGTTGCAGTCCAAGGCAATTGGAGGGCAGCAGGCTGGGGAGGGTGGCCCCCGTAGATCAGCTTTACCCACAATTACTGGGCCGCATTTCCACTTTAGCTCCTCTTCTCTTGCATTCCAGCTGTGTGCAGTGGTGCAGCTGGTCGGTAGGCTGGCCAGGGTCGATATTCTATATACGACAAATGGTGAGTTTCTTTGATGAGCTGTTGGTAGCTCTCAAGCCATCCCTCTCCACCTGGGTCCTGGTCCCTTCCCTGGAATCTTGTTCTTGATCATCCTTGTCCCCTTCTTTCCTCTGGAAGAGCAGCCACAAAGAAACCTTGGGCACTCAGTGCTTGTTGCGACAGAAGCTTCCCTTCCCAATAACTTATCTGGTGAGCTGCGTAAATGAAGTTTGCAAGGCAGCAATCAATAGACAGACGGACAGACGGCTCTAGGGCACTTCTGGGCAGCCTGCGGACTCCATGCAGCACTCAGCCGGCTTCCATGAGGCCTGCAGGCCCCTCTGTCCCTCCCATCGCTCAGCTTTTTGACACTGGGGAGGGAGGGAAGGCTGAGTGGGCATGTGTGATGGCGTGTGTGCGTGTGCATATGAGTGTGAGAATGAGTGGGGGGAAGGCTGCCTGTATGTGTCCGTGCGTGCGTGCGTGCGTGTGTGTGTGTGCATGCATTTGTGATGCTACAGTGACACGGCTGTGTGTTTTCCCTTACAGTGCTTGTCTCCATTGGCACAGTAGCAACTATCCAGTATCAGCTGGCCACTCTGCCATTGATTGGTTCAGGCTACGTGGCACTGGAATCCCATGTAAGCAGCATCACTCTTCTCGTATTGCATCAATTGGCACTGGTTTTGTGACATGCTTGGGTTTTTTAATATAAGAATAATATGCACACTGCTCTGGGCTCCCTTGTAGATGGAGGGGGTCAGAGAAACGTCTTCAGTCAATCAATCAATCAATCAATCAAATATTTGACCACAAACCCTATAACCAGCCTGGAGTCTATCAAACAATCCTCAAGGGAATTTGTTCTCCCTGAATGAAGGCTGATCAAAGAGGAGAACTATGCACGGAATAGACCACCCTTCACTCAATGTAGAACTAATCTGTGGAATTCATTGCTCATTACACATTGCAATTAGGACCTTCCAGAGTGAGGACTCTCTTCTCTCAGGCTCAAATACTCCCATGGGCTCAAAACCTGTTGTGCACACCTAGGCTGGGGGTTGGTGGAGCACCTCCAAAATGGGCTTCAGTCAATCAACCTTTCTCTCAGCCTGAACCCTCCCCCTCACCCACTCTACAACATGGGGGCTAGTGTTCCATTTTTAAACCACTCTCCCTCCAAGGAGTTCAAGGTAGGCTAGGCACACATGGTGTGGCCCTGTGAAATAAGCTGAAAGGCAGCAACTGACCCAAATGTCACAAAAAGAGCTTCTTGGATGAGCAGGGATTTGAACCCATCACATCTCCCTGCTCCAAGCCCAACATGCTGTCCACAGAGTGCAAATAATGCTGACACCTGGCCTAGCAGGTTATTGCACAGCTTACTGAAATAACATTATATGTTCCACTTTTAACACCCTATGCACATTTACTCAGGTGTAAGTCCCATAAGTTCAATAGGCCGTAAGTGTGCAGCATAAAGCGCTATAAAGAACCTACTACTACTACTACTATTATTATTATTACTATTAACATTATTATTGTTGTTATTATTAACAAGAAGAACACTGTGTTTTCCACTCTGTATTTCCATTTCTCTTTCAAGATTATTCTCCGAGCCGGAAGCCGATTCATTAGCGTTCCTGTCAGCAATGTCCCAGCCCCTGTGCCTTCACTGCGGGACAACGCTATTAGTCTGGGCATCACTCAGAACAGCCTAAACACCATCTTATCTGTTCTGGTCCAGATTCACGTGCAAGAATTCATTTGCACACCTGCTGTGGTGAGTGGAGGTGATGCATGTCTCATAGAGAAGAACTGCATGCCAGTTTGGCTTATCATAATTTACAGGTAGGGGCCCAAGACAACGTCACCATGTCAAGTTCCTCAGTACTTAGAACCTCAGGATGCTCCTGTGTCTCTGAACCTCACTATAGGCAAGGCCCATGTGGGCTTTCCTGGATGTCAGAATGCCGATAGACTCCACACTTTGTAAGAAGCAAGCAACCAAAGGACAGCTGATTGTGCAGATTTAGATTGGCTTAACGTAACAGAATCCTGTGCATGCTTGATGGGAAGTAAGTCCCCACTGAATTCCATGGAGTTCACTCCCAGCTAAGGAGGGCCAAATCTACACAGAGACGGTTGTTGAAGCGATTCTGTTGAAATACTGATTTTCATGAAATCAGGTTAGCTCCTCCTGGGGCAAACGGTAGTCAGTAGTGCGGTGTACACATTTGTTTTAAAAAAACGTGGTTGCATGGGGCTAACGGCACAGAGCAGTTTTAAAGAAAAGGGCTGCCCCCCGCCCCCGCGTTCCAACAACAGGCAAAGGAATTCTCCCGACTCTCTGCTCCTGTACTCAGCAAAGTGCAATTGAAGGCAATGAGTTACATTTGGGTAGACATGTTTAGTCTTCTGTCACCACACCCCATGCAACTTTCCCTTCCGCCATTTAGCGCCACTTCCAGCAGCCTGCGCCGAAGCCAGCTGAGGTCACACAGACTCCCAAACTGCACTGAAGCCGCTGTGGCAATAAAATCTGTCACAAAATGAATTTAGGAAGGGGAAAAAAAACAGATTTAGGAACACCAAGAAACACCGCATTAGCTACGGGGAGGGGCATGCAGCATCTGACACGATTTTCTTGGGAGCGAAGTAAGACTGGAGTAAAAGCCCCATGTAGATACCCTCTAGGTGTAACACTGCAGCCGTATTCCAGTTTAACTGTCATGGCTTCCCACAAGCAGTCCTGGGAACTATTGCGTTTTGATTTTTCTTGCTGATCACCTTGGAAGGCTTTGAATCCTTAAAAAGCAGGATATAAGTAATTATAGCAATAAACAAACTATTGTTTGGTGTGGGTATCAACAATTATTTAGAGACTGCTATTATTACCACTAATAATAATAATAATATTTGTTGTTGCTGTTGCTGTTGTTGTTATGCACGGCACTCCACAACCAGAGGCCAGGTCCCTGCCCTGAGGAGATTAAACTCTAAACCTTGACATAGGAAGACAACAGAAAAAGTGGAGAAAGCTGGCAGCAGGGTGAAACAGGGGATGAATATCTGGGTTGCATGTACATAGATATGGGGACTATTCCTAGCCCACCTATCCTGCACAGAAAAATGTGTTCTTGGGATCCCCTGGGGTGCTTCCAGCTGGAAGTCTCCTGGTGCCAACACAGAGAAGGCGCTGTTCAGCTTTTCAGTCTTTTTCTGACTTTCTGCGGTTAGTGAAATGACAGAAGAAGTAGTGGGAAAACCTAGGGGGAGTTACAACATTATGTGGAAGACAACATTATGTGGACACACACGCATGCGTGCGCACACAATTCCATGAATGGGACAATGGCAGAGGCACTATAAAGAAACGGCCCGGAAGCCCCTTTGGAAAAGCAGTGCCTGTGGCACCAATTGATATCCCTCAAGGAAATACAGCCTAACTCACAAAATTAGCAACTTGCTCCATCCCAGTTTCGATCAACATCTCATAAAAACCATAAAACGCAGGAGCTGCTATTTGTTTCCTGCTGTAAATGTGTGTGTATGCTTGTGTTTGTGAAAAGCGTAAACTTGGAAATAAGTCAGACAGGTAACAGCCCCGCCCCACCCCAACAGAGCAAATTCCACTTGGGTGGGCTGGGGGGCACATGACGATCTTATAGAGTAACCACGGGTGTGGTGCTGCTGGCCCACTGTTTCGGTGCTCTGCCAAAGTCAGGGGAATGTGCCCAGACTGGAATACGGCCTTGCGACTTGGAAAATTCTCTCCTGGGCCCTTAGCGGCAAGAAAGAGATTGGGTCATATCCGGGCTGTCTGGGGTGGGAATTTCTGGCACACCAAAGCCCACAAGCCACCCCACCCGCTAAAGAGCCAGACTGAGTGGGAGAGGCCAGGGGGTGGGGTGGCGGGGCGACAAGGGCGATGAAATGCATCCTCCAGACTTGCTTTTAAAGAAACCAGACCTGTGATTTCCAACTCAGTAACATTTTGTCCCAACAGTTCTCTGGTGCTGTTGAGCTCACAGACGCCATCGCAGGTCTTCTTTCGCATCAGAAGGTGAGTGTTTTGTCTGTTTTTAAGAAATGTATATCCCCTTTTAGGTTCCAAAAGAAACCAAAGCAGCTAACAAGAAAAACAAAACATGAACATTAAAATACAAATGGCACAATAAAATAACACTGCAACCAAGCGACATCTAGCAGCCATAATACATTCGTTGGTGCTGTGATTAACAGTTTATTAGATTATTTTTCATTTCCCAATACAATACAAACAGTAAACCCTTCCCTCACTCATGCTCCCTTTTAAGTTTCCCCTTCCCTACTTCATATCATCCAGTATTTAAAGAATAAAGGTTTCATGTCTGTAAGTAGAATCATTAAGCAGAAATTGGATAAATTAATAGTTACATAGAAAAAATAAATTACGGGAGCAATCCTATGCATGTTTAGACAGAAAAAAGTCCTACAATCCCAGCATTCCCCAGCCAGCCATTTTTTCTGTCTGAACATGCATAGGGTTGTGCCCTCAGGAACAAAAGGCTTGTGTCAGGCTTGTCTTTTTGCTGGCCTGAACTGCAACTACAGTGGAGCGCATGACTCTGCATACAATTCAAGAGAAAGTCCCCAAATTAATTTGAATGTATTACCTTTAGGCAATTTGGCATGATACACCTTTTCATGGGCTGCCACGGTTAATAGATCTTGAATCCAACTGTGCATATTTGGGGTTTCATTTGTTTCCCAGTGAGGTAGAACAATATGCTTGGCTGTTAGCAGGTGTGACCTATTCTTCAAAGGAAAAGAAAGAAACCGCGCAGGAATCCATGAAGGGCATAGCCACGCCACAGCAGCGGGGGGGGGGGGGGCTCCCTGCAAATCCACCCTCAGCCCACCCCAGAGGCTGAAACACTCAGCCACATCTTTGCCAGGCATTTGAAAAGAAGGCCTGCCTCCAGGTGTGAGGAGGAGGCCCTGGGCAAAGTACCCTTTGTTCCTGCTCTGGGGGGAGTGAGCGGCCCAGCGGCATCAAGCGTCCAGCAGAGCTACCAGGATGAGCCCCTGGGGAAATGGCACAGGGAGGAGGTGCACTTGCACGGACCCGGCGCTCCCGTCTGCACTGCTGGACACCCGCTGCGGCCACTATTGCTACTGCCGGATTGTGCCTGTCAAGCAGGCGGCTCATTGGCGGCGGCAGTGCAGTGGGGCAGAGGGCCCAACAGCAGAGCAGAGCAGACCTGTGTCCCCCTCTGCACACTGCTGCCATTTTAATCCCCCCAGAATGCAATGCATTGCATTCTGGAGAAATTAAAAAGTGGCAGGACAGGTCCAGCTGCGTGCACCTCGTGCTCCTCTCTGCACGGGGAAATGTGGAAGGAGGGGCCTGCACCAGGCCCAGGGTCTGTAACCGTGGGCAATCGTTTTCCCAACTATGACATGTGCTGGCACCAGGCCTGTGAAAGAATGCAACGAGGAGCTGTGTAGGCCTCCCTGTGGAGAGCGTTCCGTAAGGTTGGTGCCATGACGGAGGACTTGTCCCCACGGGGCTTTTATCCTGCAATCGAGATTGGTTACTCACAAAAGTTTGCTGGTCCTTTACATGATGTCATCAAGCTCCAGGGCCTCTCCCATGCTTTCTGACCTTTATCCTGGTTTCATTAAGACCATGGATAATGAGCTGTTTAAATATGCTGAGTTGAATTTATCCGTGAAAAGAGGACGTGGCGGCGGTGGCAGTGCAGTGGGGCAGAGGGCCCAACAGCGGAGCAGACGTGTGAGCCCCCTCTGCACACTGCTGCAATTTTAATTCCCCCAGAATGCAATGCATTCCGCAATACAGCACCATCTACTGCCTGTATGATGAAACATATAGAGCTTGCAGATAAAGGAACGGCCCGGGGGGGAGCCGGGGGAGATGTGCGGGGGGGGGAGGCGGAAGTGCATGAAAAGGGGTGACCTTAATCCCACAAAGAATACAGAAGCAGAAGCCCCAGTAAAGCCACAGAATAAAAAGCCTCTGTGTGGAGAAGCTCTAAGAAGGCGCTGCTGTTTCTGTCTACCCACTCTGTCTAGAAGGAGCGGGGGGAACAGGACTTCAGGTGCTGAACACAGTGCATATGGGGTAGATACAAGAGGAGGCTGCTGTTTGCCAATTTGGGGCCACTAGATGGATGGGGAATCTATTTTCCTTCCTCTGATCCCTCAACATGAAACCGTGACATTCTGTCCCTGGGGCAGACAGAGATACAGGGCGATGTCTGAGCTCCGTCTTTGTGTCCTCAACTCTTACAGTGCCCCAAGTGTCCTGGGAAGTCGCCACTGAAAATCACCATCACTTTGGTTGGAGCAAAGAGGATCACGCTGGAGCCCAAGAGGGCCATCCTTGAGCTTTCCATTGAGATTGCGATATTAGCAAAGGGCCCATCTGGGGCCCTCACGGGCCTCTTCGTCCTGAAAGCTGTAAGTACTGAAACAAGGGGTTTCTGAATGGCTTGTTTTCAAGACTTCTGAATGGCGGCTGCTGGGGGCGTGTGTGTGAAGGGGAACAGCTGGGGCCCTTTTCAATCCAGCCTCCCCTGAGACATCTTCCCCATTGTCTGATTGCAGAACTTAAAACTGAGTATCCAGGCCTCTGTTCACGATTGCAAACTGATCTTCTCCGCAAAACTGACCAGGTATCACACTTTGCTGTTACATGATGTGTCGCTCTGGGGAAGGCTAGATGTTACGGAGGAGAAAGAAATGGCACAAATTTAAATAACCCTTTTTTTGAACCAGGCAATGGATGCTTCTGCCTCAGGAGCTGCTTCCATCTAGAGATGGGCAGCTTCCACCTGGCTTACTTCTGATTGTTTTGGAAAATAAGCAGAGCTATTCCCTCACACACACACCAATTTGACAGACATTGGCATATATTCCGTAGCCAATCTGACTTCAGAAGGTGCCACTGCCGGCCCCCTACCCAGTCCTTAAAGCCCTCTTACCCCATTCTCTTTAGTGCTCCCCTCCCAGGGCAGAAGAGGTACCCCTTCAGCTGAAGGAAGAGGGGAGGCCTGACCTCTCCTTCCCTTCCTCTCCAGCATGTTGTCAGGATTCCAGGAAGAAAGGCCCCAGTGGCCCTCAGGAAATGTATGCAATAAGCATTACAAATCCCCAAAGCTTGTAGCTGGGCCCAGTCCCACTGAGTTTCACCACCATCTCTTCTTCAGGCCATTCAATGAACATGGATGAATGGCCCAGTCGTCTAGGCACCCAGGCATTGGCCTGGGCCTTTCTCCTTCCATGCAAAAGAGAGGTCCTTCTCATGAATGTTTGCCCATGAATCCTCCCATCAGCACGTAGCTTAGGGTGTTCTAATGTCTTGACCCTAATGTCCATTATCTCTTTCCACAGCCTTGAACTGCTCCTGCTTTCTTCAGACGTTGGGCCTATTGAAGTAAGTTCCTTTTGGCTCAGTGGTTGGTTCGTTGATTGTAAGCTTCCCCCATCCATCAGGACAAGAGTAGAGTATAATATTAAAATAACATTTATTTGTATGACAAAACAGGAGACTCCTGAAAGAGAGCTTCATCTCATCCCTTGAAAGCCAGCCAAGATAGAAAGGTGGGGCCATGAGAGTTCCACAGCCATGCCGGGCAACATGAAACAAGTGGTTTCCTAGGAGGGGAATAGTTATAGGGGTGCCAATGCAGAGGCACACCTCAGGATCCTTTGCAGTATTGCAAAGGATGCTGGGACACAGCTCTCCCATTGATATCCTGGGTCGACCTGGGGCATGGGGCTGCCTTTGAGAAAGTCTCTCTTTAACCCCAGGGTTGCTTGAACTTCACAGAAAGAAATTGTAATGGGGCATAGGGTAGGAAGAGGCCAAGGCCTTCGGAGTGTTCTAGCTTAAAAATAACATTGATTTGTGCCTGGAAGACAATGGTGACTCTGTCCCACTGGTGTAAGACATTCACAGCAACCCACCACCAGCCAAAGAACAGCCTTCCAGCGTGGACCCACTAACAGTGCGTTTCAGCAGCCTACCATCAAGGTTACAAAGGCATGGATGGTAAAGCTGCTTTCCCAGAATTACCTCCAGCGGAGACCTTTGTTTGCTACAGTACATATCTACTTGAAAAGTGTTGGCTTCCAGATAGCAAACAATAAAGGACTTGCATCCTCCATGGAGATCAGGTCCTAATTAATCAACCCAACTCAAGAAGCAACCCTCAAGCAGCTCATTTACTTCCTCTTGCATGCATAAGAACATAAGAAGAGCCGTGCTGGATCAGACCAAAGGCCTTTCTAGCCCAGCATCCTGTTCCCACAGTGGCCAGCCAGAGGCTTCTGGAAACCCACAACCAGGAAATGGATGCTTCCTGTTGATGTTCCCCAGCAGCTGGCATGCAGAGGCATGCTGCCTCCGCTACAGGAGGTGATATATAGCCATCCTGACTAGTGGCTGTTGCCATCCTCCATGAATTCTTCCCATCTGCTTTTAAAGCCATCCATGTTGAGAGCCATCACTACATCTTGTCCTTCATAAGAGGCACATCTCAGCTCACCCTTCAGAGGTGGCCCTGCCTCTCCACAGGTATTGGAGCAATGAAAGAGAACCCATTCACTGACATAGAGCATGACCCACAGGAAGCATCTGTGCTGTGCATGGACAGACTTCTGCCTGTTAAAATACCCCTGTGGAGCATGATCCAGATCCAGGCACATACTGTACATCTTCTGCCATTTTCCTTACTGGATCACCCTACTTTATCTTTCAGATCTCTGGTCTTGTGAAGCTGATACAGAGGCTTATAGTGGAAACCTTTGTGCCACATGTCAATGGTAAGGCCAGTGAATTGCCATCTCTGGAGAACCCCATTCTTAGAGCATCTCAGATCTTTTCCTTTCCCCCAGAATCCTCTTTTACCAATCCACCCTCTCCAGGGTATATTTTGTAAAATTTTATTTTTGCAGAGATTTTCAGCTTCTCGGGGAATTCAGCTGTGAGCCACTGAGCAAACCACTATGTGAATCTGCTCTAAAACACATGGGGTATGGAAGGAGAAAATGGTCAAGTGTCTGTCATGCTAATGCTGGAATGGTCAGGCATGAGTTGGACACATGCAACTGGCTGGCCAAATTCAAGGGGCCTTAGTAGCTGGTCCGTGTATATTTTTCCCAACACAGAGACTCTGTCCCTTTATTTTCTTCCCACCTTTCTGGATTTTTCTCCTATTGAGTTGGGACCAGCTCACCTACTATGAGGCCTCAAACATGCATATTTTCATCTACACTTTATATGTTTAGGAGAACACTTGTGTTAATCTTTATGTCCAAAGAGGATCTCAGATAGAAAAAAGTAATAGCAATTGACCCAGAGGCAGTCCTGGTGGGCCTCACGGGATGCTGGGATTTGGTGAGCGAGGTGGCAGGTGAGGCGTCCCCTCAGCTAGTGAGGCATGCAGGGGATCTCGGGTGACACAGTGGAGCCGTTGCTTGGACTTCCCGGCACTGGAAACATCTGAAGCTGCCCTTATTCCAAGTGAGGCCTTTGGCCCATCTAGCCCAGCGTGGTCTGCTGCTCTGACTGCTGCTGCAACCAGAGGTCCCATCGCCTCCTATCTGCTCCTTTAACTGGAGGTGTCAGGGGTTGAACCTGGGATGCTCTACATGCAAAGCAGTGATCGCCCTTTACGCTGGGGCCCCTCCTACGAATGCGGTAGAAACGTGGAGGGGAGTGGGGCTGGGAGCAAGCAGGCATGGCCCCACTACAAGCGTCCCCTGAAGGCTGCTCACCCCATTCTGTAGCTGGCATCCCCATGCCCCTCGCTACTGGATATCCTAAAGGGAATTCAAGGCTCAGAATGGCCTTCCCGAAGCCGCCACCCTCCAGATGCATTGGACTGCAATGCTCATCGTTCCCAGCCGGTGAGGCCCACTGGCTGGGGATGAGGGGCAGTGCACTCCAACGCGTCTGGAGGGCGGCGGCTTGGGGAAGTCTGGTGCAGAAGCCAGAAAGTGACCAGAGAAGAAGAGGAGCTGGGTGTTCTGCTCCCTGGCCTGCTGCTTGCGGAGCAGGGCTGTGTTAAAAGGGCTTGTCTGAGGACAGGGCTGCGCCATAAGGTGTCTTGAGGACTTCCAGCGGTGGTGCAGCCAATGAAGCCTCTGCCACCTAGCTGAAGCACGCTATCCAGAAGCACACAGCCGCCTGGCTCTCCTTGCCTGGCGCTGCAAAGCTCTAGCTCAGAGGAGCACAGCCTGTGGCTCCCCAGGCCAGAACTGCCACCTGCCGCGGACACCAAGCGGGCCGGCTCCCCGGAGGACGCTCCCGGAATTAGCACAGGGCGGCTTCCGGGTTTCAAGGGAAAGTGTGTGGCGGTGGGGAGACATGCGTGTGTAGGGTGGGGGGCGGATGTGAGCATGCTCGTAAGCGCGTCCTTGTGTGCATGTGGGCAACCAATGCCACACGTGGCCCGCACGGCCAAAAATGTTGTGCGCCCCTGCGCTAGAGGGGTCGGGTGTCTGGAGGTCAGGGGACGTGGACTCCCAGGATATTCAGTTCCTTCTCTGATGCTTTGGGCAATATGAGCCAATTCTCCAAAGTAAGTCAGGTCACTGCAAATGAGAGACCTCAGCCTGGGCAGGACTCAGCGGTCGGACAACGCCATCACCAGACACAGTGCTACACTCTTTGCTGCCTGCTCTCTTTCCCTGTTTCAGAATGTCTGAGTGTCGGAATCCCGCTGCCTTCTATCCTGCACATCACCATGGCTTACCCAGTGATTCAGATTATGCAGGTAAGACCTCCGGTGAAACAATGCTGCCTTCCAGCCCTCCACATTTGTCTGCTCCCTCTGCCCGGTTTTTTTGTACCTGCTAGCATGTCCCACACGTAAGACGCTCTTTTAAGGGCGTTCTGCATGCTAGGGCCAGAACAGCTGGACCACGACTGCCCGCCCAGTTTTCTTTCCAAGAGTAATTTTCTTCATGCAAAGCTCCCCTGGAGGGTATCGTTCCGGAAAGCGTAGCTCGAGCTTGAGATTTGGAAAACTAGTTGGGCGTGGTAGCTCTGGCACCTGCCCAGACATATCAAAAGGCACAGCCAGACGTTTCCATGGGTCTTGAGTGAGCATCGCACCGCAGACTGCAATGTGCCCTTGCAGCTGTGCCAAAGAGATGCGTGGCAGGGTGCTTCTCCAGGCAGATCTCCTTCCTAGATAAACCTTCAGTACCAGAAGCACAATTACCTGCCCTGGATATGGGCACCAAATGGGCAGTAAATGCAGTGTATGTGTATTGACAAATAACAACGTTAATCTATGCAATGTTTTCTTTTCACCATGGAATAATTAAGTATGTTTCCAAGACAAGAGCAGCTGTGCTGGGTCAGACCGAGGTGGGTCCATCCAGTCCAGCATCCTGTTTCCCATAGCGGTGAACCAGATGCCCCAATGGGAAGCCCACAGGCAGGATATCAGTGCAACAGCACCCTCCCGCCCATGTTCCACAGCAAATGGTATTGAGAGGCCTACTGTCTCTCACACTGGAGATCGCACAGAGCCATCAGGACTAGTAGCCCTTCATAGCCTTATCCTCCATAAATTTGTCAAGTCCTATTTTAAAGCCGCCCAAGTTGGCAACCATAGATAGAATCATAGGGCTGGAAGGGGCCTACAAGACCATCAAGTCCAACCCCCTGCTCAGTGCAGGAAGCCTGATTCCGAGGTGGTCTCCCATCCAAGTACTAACCAGGGCTGACCCTGCTTAGCTTCCGAGATCAGACGAGATCAGGCGCATCCAGCAAATCCCATAGCTCATTTGTTGTTCAATCATTAAGTCGTGTCCAACTCTTCGTGACCCCATGGACCATAGCACGCCAGGCCTTCCTGTCCTCCGCTCTCTCCCGGAGTGTGCTCAAGTTCATACTCATTGCATCGGTGATGCTGTCTAGCCATCTCATCCTCTGCCGTCCCCTTCTCCTTTTGCCTTCGATCTTTCCCAGCATCAGGGTCTTTTCCAGGGAGTTTTCTCTTCGCATTAGGTGGCCAAAATATTGGAGCTTCAGCTTCAGTATCTGTCCTTCCAATGAGCAGTCAGAGTTGATTTCCTTTAGGATTGACCGATTTGACCTTCTTGCAGTCCAGGGGACTCGTAAGAGTCTTCTCCAGAACCACAGTTCGAAAGCATCAATTCTTCGGCACTCAGCCTTCTGTATAGTCCAGCTCTCACAGCCATACGTTGCTACTGGCAAACCATAGCTTTGATCATACAGACCTTTGTCGGCAAGGTGATGTCTCTGCTTCTTACTGTGCTGTCTAGGTTTGCCATAGCTTTCCTCCCAAGGAGCAAGGGTCTTTTAATTTCATGGCGGCAGTCACCGTCTGCGGTGATCTTGGAACCCAAGAAAATAAAATCTGTCACTGCTTCCATTTCTTCCTCTTCTGTTTGCCAGGAAGTGATGGGGCCAGATGCCATGATCTTAGTTTTTTTAATGTTGAGTTTCAGACCAGCTTTTGCACTCTCCTCTTTCACCCTCAACAAGAGGCTCTTTAGATCCTCTTCGCTTTCTGCCATTAGGGTGGTATCGTCTGCGTATCTGAGGTTGTTGATCATTCTCCCGGCAATCTTAATTCCGACCTGTGATTCATCCAGCCCGGCGTTTCTCATAGCTCATTTATTCAGTGTGAAGAAGTACTTGCTGTTGCCTGTTCTGAATCTCCCTCCATTCAGGTTTATTGGAGGACTCCAGATTCTAGTATGATGAGAGAGAGGGAGAAAAAACACACTCTATCTACTTTGTTCACACCATGTATAAGATGGCAGGTGAAGAGCCAGATATCTGTCTGCTCAGAGGCTTAACTGAGGCGCCGGTCAGGCAGAGCGGCATCACCACAGTTTCTCACTGTCCCTGAGCCTAAAGCTCATCCGGCCGCTGCATTTTAATAATACTGCCAAGTTCAGAACTGAGGTGTTCATAACGCTAAAAGTAAGAGACCCTCCCCCCTGCAAAAATACTCTTTACAAGCTGAGCCCAAAGTACGATAGAATTAGGGATGTCAGAGAATTCCACCATGGATCTCGGTGAGGCCAAATGCCAGTGCATTCGGCCCCCCAAACTCCGTGGCGGAACGGCCTGCCCCCCCCGCCCCCCCGCGGATCCCCCCTGGGATGAGACTTACCTGGGGCGGATCTTCTGGGCGGCAGCGGCTCCGGCGGCGGCTTTGGTGGTGGCGGCGGTGGCAGCGGCTGGTCTTCCGACCAGCTGCCGCCGCCGCCATTTACAGTCTCTTGTAAAAAAAAACAAACGACGTGATAGGCTACGTAAAGATTTAGGTAGCCTATCATGGCTGGGTTAAAAAAAAAAAAAGACGTGATAGGCTACGTAAAGATTTGCGTCCCTTTTTGATTTGCCGTTTTAGCCTACGTAAATATTTACGTAGGCTAAAATGGTGAATCAGAAAGGGATGCAAATAGCTCCCACTACGCTATTTGCGTTCCCCTTTATTTTCGCCATCATAGTCTACGCAAATATTTACGTAGATTAAGACGGCCAAAAATAAGGAACGCAAATGGCGGCGGCCATAGCCGCCGCCATTTGCTTACGCAGTTTTGTTTTTTCCCAGAGCCCTCCGCAGCCGGGAATCCGACTGCGGATGGCTCTGGCCTGGCTGGGCCTTGCCGGCTGCTCCGCAGAGCTGCCGTGGAGCACAGCCGGCCGTGGAGGATTCCGGGGGGGGAGGAATGGAGCGCCTCCCCCCCCCCGTTGATTCCGGGGGGAGGGACAGAACGCCTCCCCCACACCATCAACATAATCTGCAGAAAGGTAAGTGACTTTTGTACATCCCTAGATAGAATTCAGGCCCGTCATTCATTAGCCCCATCATGTTCCTTCATCATAGCCACCCCTCCTCATCCCACTTATCCAATGATGAGTGCAGCAGTAAGGAGGCCTAACGGGAGCTGCCTCTGTGAGGGCTCCCTCCTTCCCTGAGGCCTTGGACCCTGCATGCAGGTGCCAAGGACCCTGGGAAATATAGCTGCCAAGGAAGTACGTAGAACAGACGTAGATGTCAATGGAACCACGTGCCCCAGGCCCCCTTGCTCCTGAAATGCTGCCCTGAGCATGCTGTTTTAAGCAACAAGCATTTTACAAACAGCTGCTAGTAGGAGCAGTCTATCTGCATAGAAAGGCCTTTGGATTTCAGTAGAAGCACCCTTGTAGGTCTACCACCAGACGTAACACAGCTCAGTTCCAGCAGAGAGAGGATTAAAATAAGGGCATGGCCATTACTAGCTGTGGCCATGTCACTCCCTGCTTGGGGATTAAAATAAGGGCATGGCCATTACTAGCTGTGGCCATGTCACTCCCTGCCTGGAACTCCCTCCAGCCCCTCACTTCTTCCTATGAGACGCAGGCCTCACAGTGGCAATGATGCTGACACCTGATGGAAGCCAAGGCACTAGACTTTTCACTTCTTTATTTCTGCAGGGGATGCTCGTGTTATGCGTGTGAGAGATGAAGGGGACCTCACGGCCGAACACGCTCTGGCTGATTGCAGCTGCAGCAGGAGGAAGTCAAGAGGAATGTCTTAGCAAGAAAGAAGAATCAACATCTATATGATCCTTTATTTTCCTAACTTGATTTAACACTTTGTCTCAGGTCTGGGGGCAAGTTAGGCATAATTTGCACAAGTACAAATAGCAGAGAGGGAGATGGGAGTATTTGGATAGTCCGTGACTAGTTGGGCCTTGGGTGTTTCCTTTTTAATGTAATGGGTGTGTGTGCAAATAAATAGGTATGATTATAAGGGGGAGGACTCTGAAGTTTGTCATTATAAGCCCCCACCCGCAATTCTGAACTTCAGTTCTATCATTAGAATTCAGTGGCTGAATGTGCTTTACTGTGTTAGGCTGCAGGGATAGAGACCATGAGAAGCAGCATAAGATTGAACATGAGTCCAAGGACTGGTCTATACAGTTACCAGAATCAAGTGGTAAGACTTTTCCTACACTATACCACTTCAGCCTGTAGGCAGACAATCTCATATTTGAGTGTTCCCCTATGGAAAAAAAAAACCCAGTAACTCTCTAGGCATCGAAATAGAGCATATTTTGGAGAAGAGGTCAGTTTCTCCTTCTTCCTGGCATGCTATATTTCTATGTGCAGGCAGGGAGGTGTGTTGCTGTAGGGGGAAGTATTCAAAAATGCAACCCTCCACCTGCAGCCTGAGATAAAATCCAGCAAAAGCTTTAGCACACATGCCTGCTGATTGTATAAATTGGCCCTGAGAGGAAAAACAATAGTTTAATATGCACCAAATAAATGACCTTATTCAAATGGGTTGTTAAGTAAGCTTCTCTGTCCCATGGTGGGCTGTACAAATGTAGGTGCTTTTTTAGAGTATGGGTGACATTTTATGCTCATGGTAACTCTCTTCACAATAAACATGTTTGCTTTCTCAACAGCCAGAGGGTGTGTCCATTTTGTGGTACTTCCCATGATCCCTTGCAGTTGCTCTGGTCAGGCAGCAACAAGAGCGTGATTCAGTATTCTGGGCTGGTGCTATCAGGTATCGATGAAGCATCTGCTTCAGGCCTCTGTGAAGAGCTACACGCCCAACTAGTGACTCCAGGGGGTATTAAACTACAAACTCCCTTTGCTATACTTAATACAATATTACTAATAATATTTTATCTATTTATCTATTTATCTATCTCTCTATCTATCTAGTCCTTCCATCAACAGTTGGCACACACATTGGTTAAATAAAGGCTAAGGGCTTCTTCACATAGAGATTTTATCCTGCTATTGAGATTGCTCACACATGGAAGTTTGTGGGTCCTTTTCATGACATTGTCAACCTCCAGGGCACATCCAGAGGTATTTCCCAGTTATTCCATGTTAAAAAGATCTGGAGAAAACGAAGTATCAAAATTTCTTGGATTGTTGTGCTATTAAAACAGCCACTAGATGTCAGTGTTCCATTGAGTTCTATGGAACCTGAAAAATTTTAAACTTCCTCTCTCAGCAATCACGTGGTCGCCATCTGGGAGCCCACTGCAAATGAGGAAAGGCTCCACAACGGTAGCTCTGTGGGTTTTTTCTTTAATGTAAAGGGACCCTAGATCTCGGGGTTGGACTTGATGGTCTTATAGGCCCCTTCCAACCCTACTGTTCAATGTTTCTATGATCTACACTACTGCTTTATAGTGGTATGAAGTGCACTGATAACTGCTGGGACACATTACACATTCAATATACCATTTTGTATTTATTTATTTATTTTATTTCTATACCGCCCAATAGCCGAAGCTCTCTGGGCGGTTCACAAAAATTAAAACCAAAGAGCACACGATAAAACAATTTAAAATATGAAAGCATTAAAACCGCAATATAACAGTACAACCAGAATAAAATCTAGCAGCAATGCAGAGGTTTAAAATACAGATTAAAACACCAAAGCTAAAAGACTAGGAAGCTAAAATGCTAAAGTACAGGGAGAGGAAAAAGATCTTGACCTGTAGCGTTCTTTCCTGCTTTTTATTCCATGTTATCCAAAATACCGCGACAAATGTCATTGTGTGTCCTACGAAGTCTAAATGCACAAGAGGGATATAGTGTTAACATGATGGGATGGTAATGAGATGACACCAGGTGTAGATCTGGCCAAAGCCTACAGTAAAAAATGCTAGAAGTTAACGGGGGAAAGGTCTGAACCCCCTTAAACATCTGGGGAATAAAAATGCTGTCTTGTGCTTTTTAAAGGTGACAAGGGGGCAGGGGGATAGATGGATATATGGAGAGAACGAGTTCCACGTGGAACATAAACTGGTGCTGGGATACGACTTGGGGATCACGCGGGGCTATGCTCAACCCAAGAGCCGCCTCTGAGCATCCTCTGCAGAACTGCAAGGGAATGGAGGATCCACCTCTTGGACTGTTCCCTGCTGAGGCCACCAAAGGCCTTGGATCCTGGATGTGGGATTGTGCAGACCTGTGGGGAAACTGCTGGACTGCTCAGGGTGACGCAGTATTCCACTTGGAAAACACCTACAACCCCAGTCATTCACTCCAGGCAATTTAGAACAGAAAGAGCGTTTGAATAAGGCAAAGATGGTGGATGAATGACACATGGTGGGCAGGAAACAGCTCAAGCGAAGCACTTGTAAATTCCACTAATTCCTGCAAGAGAACTGAGCATTCCACTGAAATCAGGGTGCGTTGCTTTGGCTGGCAGAGTGTTTCCATGCTTTCGGCTTCACTTTGTTTGCCGCTTTGTTGGGATGTTTCCCCAATCACTTCTTCTCCTTGTCCTGTTTCCACAGTCCTTAAAGACCTGGCTTATCGCAGTGGCGTGGGGCTCTGTGCTGTTTCCACTGAGCTCTAATCAAATTATGTTGTTGATGGCTGGGTGGCGTCTAGGTGCAGTCTGGGTTGGGTCTGATTACCTCATCCGTGTTCCTGCCTCCTCCTCTTGCCGATTCCCCCTCCCTCGCCCCCTTGTGCTCTGCTCCAGATAGTGGCTGCCTCCCCCCTCTCCTGTTGTTGCTCTCCCCCCTTATTCTGGCTTCCCAACGACCCTGCAAGGTGGGCTAGAAGTAGTAGTGGCTGGCTGACTTCCCAATCAAAGGCAGTTTTAATACCCATTGAAATCCTAACTGTCAAGCCTTTCTCCTGTGTGGCTGAGAAGGGAGACCCCAAGTAAATGTATTGAAGGGGATGCCCTCCTATGCATGCCTACCCAGAAGCAAGCCACACAGATTTCAATGGCACTTACTCCCAGTAAAGGAAAGCCGTACAGCCAATAAGTGTACTCAGAAGTAACACCCCCTAGCACATGCCCACACACAGTGGGACAAAGTGGATGTCATACTAATTGTGCATCTCTTCATCTCTGCCTCCCTCACCCCACCTTCTGCTCCGCTCCAGCCCTTTTGTTTCTTTTTTCCTTTAAAGTGAGTTTTATAGCGCGCTTTCACTTTAACAAAGGAGCGAAAAAGCTGTGTGCAGCATCTCCTCCCCTTTTAAACACTGTCTTCCCCTAAAGCGGGGTTGCAGCTTAACAACTTAATGACTCGCAATGTCTCTCTGCTAAGGGTGTACGAAACACACTCACCTGTCCGGTTGGGGCGTCTCCTGGGGGGGGAGGCAATCTGTCCCTCCCCTCAGAATCCTCCCCGGCCGGCTCTGCTCCACAGCGAGTCCGCGGAGCCGCTGGCCAGACCCATCTGCAGCCGGACTTCCGTCCAATGCCGGTCTGCGGCCACAAATGGCATCCCGCAAATGGCATCCGCTACGCCATTTGCGTCCCTTCTTTAGCTGTGATAGGCTACGTAAATATTTACGTAGCCTGTCATAAAAAGATTAGCGACACAAATGGCGTAGCGGATGCCATTTGCGTCCCTGCTCTTTGCCGAGATAGGCTACGTAAAGATTTACGTAGCCTATCACGGCTAAAGCAGGGACACAAATGGCGGCTGCTATGCTGGATGCTATTTGCGTCTGCAGACCGGGGCAATGGATGGCAGCAGACAGACCCGGACCGGCCAGCGGCAGGTAGGGTCCGACCCGGGAAAATGTCGCGGGGTGGCGGGGGGGTAGTCCGTTCCACCATGGACGGGGGGGGGGTGGATTCTAAAGAATCCGACCTGATTGGAGTCCGTGGCGTATTTCTCCGCCATCCCTACTCTCCACGAAGCCGTTTTCGCAGCTGTCCTGATTCCCCTGCCCCCACCTGTACTGGGAGCTTCATAGGGACGCCCAGGATGGGCCAGGTGGGTGGACACTGCACTTGTATGCCGTGGGGGCTATGAGTCATCTCTTCATCTTCATCTCTGCCTGGCTGCTCCCTCCAGGATCCTCTCCCCCACTCCTTCACACCCAGCTGCCTCTGGTGCGGACAGGGGCAGGTGAGCGACATGCCCACAAGGGCCGGGCGACACGCCCCAGGGGCAGGACTACGATACCAAACCCAGTGCAGTTGTGGAAACAGCTCAGTAATGGAGCCGAAGTATGCAGGAAATATTGGACTATAAGCCGTCTCAGAAGAAGCGGTTTTTCTGCGATAAACTGCGGTGCTGGGGCTGAATAGCCATGATGTCATGGAAACACAGAGACCTCACTGTGCAGCCAGGTTGGAGTAAATCGCTGGTGGAAACACAGCCTAGATTGCTGTGTATTTATTGACGTGACAACATTTACAAGAAAAGAATGAGAAGGCAAAACTCCAAGCTAAGGTGCAAGTGCCTTGAAATCAACGGGCCTTACTTCTGATTAAATGAATTCCAGATCTTACATCCACATTCACAGCCTGCAGCTAAAGCACCCAGCACACCTCTTGTTCCATGCAGCAAAGAAATGGTGGCTCCCCTTCATACTTTGTCACAGAATTTGCAGATGCATAGAGCAGTCACTGTGCCTCTCACAAGAGGGCCGGCTAAACCCACTCTGTGCTCCTCTCTTCAGCTCAAGGCAAGTAGTCAAGGTCACAGCTGACCTCAGCATAACCCTGGAAGTTTAAAAGACAACAGAAGAAAAATGGTCACAATCCATCCATGCTCCTGCCTAGAGGGATCTGGGGTGGAGTGATGGAAGGGTGCTCAAATTATCCTGTGCAGCAGCAGTTTATTTCTGGAGGCCAGGGGGCTGGGTGTGGGTCCCTGAAGGCAGTGCAGGGAATCTATGGCCTCACATTAGACGAGAGCATCAACTTTCAGTCCATGGGCCAATGCACCACCAGAACAACTTCACTGGAAAAACAGGAGAACCCAGAAGATTTGCTCCTGTAATACAGAGAGCGATTGCCCCTGTCAGGGTTCACCTTAGGACATGGACCCCTTGAGCAACTCTGTAAAGATCTCTTGCCTCCTTAAGAGTCCCACCTTTCTTCTTTTAAACTTCCCCTTCCCAGTAACGTGGGGCTTTAGGCTGTAGGCATGGGGTGATTGACACTCTGGACACAGGGTTTAACCACAACAGTTCACTGGTAAATTAAAGCAAGCAAATCACAACTAAAGGTATTTACACATTAAAGTGGAGTGATACAAAAGATATTAAGAGAAAATAAAAGTTGCAAATCGCAGTTCCTTTGCCCTAGTTGCACTTAGGTTTTTCCAGGCTGCTTCTTCCTGCTCCCTCTTCAGGCTCTGGTCTCTCTGACTCTGCTCTTATTGGCTCTCGCATTCTCTTTATATGCCCTCCTCCCTCAAAACTGAAAGTACTGATTCATACCTGAAGAAATGACACTTAACTGGGGAAATGAAAGTGAAACTTAACCAGGGAAATGAAACTACTCCTCTCAGGGATACCCCTTCGCAACAAAAAACCTCAGGCCTCTAAGCCTCACCTTTTTTCCCTTTGCCTCTGTAGGCTCAAATCTTCACAACCCCTTAACATGGTTTTAGCCCCAACTGCCCAAAAGACATGTTGATATACTCATGCTTACAATAAACAGGGAAGAATATAAGAACATAAGAAGAGCCCTGCTCGATCAGACTAAGGGCCCAGCATTCTCTTCACACAGTGGCCAACCAGCTGTCGACCAGGAACCCATAATCAGGGCATGAGCACAACAACACCCTCCCACCCATGTTCCCCAGCAACTGGTGTGCATAGGCTCACTGCCTCTGGTACTAGAGGTGGCACAGAGTCATAAGGAGGACTAGTAGCCATCGATAGCCTCTTCCTCCAGGAATTTGTCCAACCCCTTTTTAAAGCCATCCAAATTGGTGGCCGTTACTACATCCTGTGGTAGCGAATTCCATAGCTTAACTATGTGCTGTATGAAGGAGGACTTCCTTTTATCTGTCTTGGATCTCTCTGTCCTGAATCTCCCACCAATCAGCTTCATAGGATGGCCCCGGGGTTCTAGCATTTTGAGAGAGGGAGAAAAATGTTTCCCTATTCACATTCTCCACATCATATATAATTTTGTAGACCTCTATCATGTCTCCCCTTATCCTCCTTTTTTCCAAGCTAAACAATCCCAGCTGTTGTAACCTTCTCTCATAGGGAGATGCTCCAGCCACTTGATCATTTTAGTTGCCCTTTTCTGCACTTTTTCTAGCTCTACAGTATCTTTTTTTAGATGTGGTGATCAGAACTGTGCACAATATCCCAAGTGTGGTCACACCATAGATTTGTATAGGGACCTTGTGATATTGGCAGTTTTATTCTCAATTCCTTTTCTAATTATACTTGACATGGAGTCTGCTTTTTTTTTACAGCAGCTACCCCCTGGGTTGACATCTTCATTGAGCTGTCCACCACAACCCCAAGATCTCTTTCCTGGTTGGTCACTGCTAGCTCAGATCCTACCAGACGATACTTGAAGATGGGATTTTTTGCTCCAACATGCATCATTTTACACTTGCTTACACTGAACTGCATTTGCCATTTAGACATCCATTCTCCCGGTTTGGAGAGATCCTTTTGGAGCTCTTCACAATCCCCTTTTGTTTTAACCACCCTAAATAATTTGATGTCATCAGCAAACCTAGCTACTTCACTATTCACTCCTAATTCCAGATCATTTATGAACAGGTTGAAAAGCACTGGTCCTAATACAGATCCCTGTGACTCCATTATTTACATCCCTCCATTGGGAGAATTTACCATTTATTCCTGCTGTCTTCTTTCTGTTCTTTAACCAGTTACTGATCCGTAAGAGGACCTGTCCTCTTATTCCATGACTGCTAAATTTGCTCAGGAGACTTTGATGAGGGACTTGTCAAAAGCCTTTTGGAACTCCAAGTAAACAATGATCACCCCTGTCTACATGTTTACTGACAGTCTCAAAGAACTCTAAAAGGTTAGTGAGACGAGACTTACCTTTGTGGAAGCCATGTTGATTCTTTTTCAGCAGGGCTTGTCCTTCTATATGTTTACTAATTTTACCTTTAATAATGCCTTCAACCAATTTAACTGGAACAAGACATTAAACTAACCAGCGTGTAATTTTCCAGATCCCCCCTGGATCCAATTTTGAAAATTAGTGTTACATTGGCCACTGGTACAGAGGCTGATCTTAGGGACATGTTGCATATTTTGATTAGAAGATTAGCAATTTCAGATTTGAGCTCTTTGAGAACTCTGTGATGGATACCATCTGGCCCCGGTGATTTATTTGCTTTCAATTTATCAATCAGGTTGAGAACTCCATCTTTTGACGCCACTTTTTGCCTCAGTTCCTCAGACTCCCTTCCTGAAAACATCAGTTCAGGCACAGGTATCTGTCCTATATCTTCTTCTGTAAAGATGGATGAAACCAATTCATTCAGCTGCTCTGCAATCTCCTTGTCCTCCTTCAGTATTTCTTTAACTCCATTGTCATCCAATGGTTCATCTGCCTGCCTGGATGGTTTTCTGCTTCTAATGTATTTAAAGAATTCTTTATTGTTGGCCTTGAGGTTGTTAGTGATATGATCTTCAATTATTATTATTATTGCATCTCTTATTGTCTGCTTGCATCACCTTTGTGCAAGCTTGTGCTGTGTTTTGTTTTCCTCACTTGGGCAAGACTTCCATTTTCTGATGGAAGCCCTCTTTTCTCTAATAGTTCCCTTAACACTGCTTGTTACCCAAGCCGGTTACCTCTATGACTTGGTGCTACCTTTCCTAATCTGTGGTATACATTCTAGCTGGGCTTCTATTATTGTGGTTTTGAGTAACCTCCAAGCATTTTGAAGGGATTTAATCCTCTTGCCTCCCCCTTTTAACTTCCTTTTCACCAGTTCCCTCATTTTAGAGAAGTCTCCTCTTTTGAAGTCAAATGTGACTGTGTTGGACTTCCTGGGCAATTTTCCACTTAAATATATATTAAATCTGATAGCACTGTGATCACTGTTTCCAACTGGTTCAACAACATTTACATCTTGTACTAGGTCCTGGGCGACACCACTTAGGATTAAATCCAAGGTCGCCTCCTGTCTGGTCGGTTCCATGACCAACTGTTCTAGGGAACAATTGTTTAGGGCATTGAGAAATTTAACCCCTTTGTCGTTGCTGGAACATGAATTCATCTAACCAATGTGGGGATAATTGAAGTCGCCCATTATTACAACACTTCCTCGTTTGGAGGCCTCCCTCATTTTGTTTTCCATCTCAAGGTCGCTCTGAGCATTCTGGTCTGGGGGATGATAGCATGTTCCTAGCACTAAATTAGTTTTGGAGCCTGGTACTGTCACCCACAGTGCTTCTGTGGAACAGCCTACTTCTTTAAGGTGTTCTAGTCTGCTCGACACTATGCCCTCTTTGACGTACAGGGCAACACCTCCCCCAGTACACCCTTCCCCGTCCTTCCTATAGAGTTCACATCCAGAGATGACCGTATCCCCCTGGTTCTCTCCGCTCCACCAGGTTTCTGTAATGCCCACTATATTCAGGTTTTCCTTTAAAAGCAAGCACCCCAACCCTCCCATTTTGGCTCGGGGGCTTCTAGCATTTGCACAGAAGTCCAGGAAGAAGCGAGACTGGCACAGGTGCAGCAAGGCTGGGCTTGGGGAGGGGCACCTGGTGGTGGAGGAGCGAGCGAAGGTGTGGCCTAGAGAGATCGGCAGAGCCATTCCCCAAAGGAGAGATGTGGGCACGGATGGAGCTGGAGGAGGAGAAGGGAGCAGCTCTGTCAAGAGTCTCACCTCATGAATCTCTATCTGGGGATCGACGTACTGCACGTTGCTCAGCTTGGGAAGAGAAATCCCGACACTCAGAACGGCTGGAAAGGGAAACAGCACCGCAGTCAGCATTCCCTCCCCTGCATGGCATGTGTAGACCACGGGGCCTCTTCTGCACACACTAGAACTCTCCCATGGATCCTTGCTGCTGTCACCCAAAGAATCTACCTGCTGTAGAGACACTTGTTGTGACAATGCCGACCCACGTGGGGAGGCGCTTATGCACACTGGCGGCAGCAGCTGCGTCAAGCCCTGCCCTGGGTGGGAATCCTATCCAGGACGGAGAAGCCCTGCATCTGTGAGCCAATCAGTGGTTGAATTGATTCACAGAGAACTGGGACTGTACCGTCAGATGGGGAGTGGACCATGCTACAGGGTCTGATTCGAAGGCACGTTTGCCTTCCTTACCATTCAGGTGAGCCAGGAGCGCCTTCTCCAGCACGGAGGCAACCACCATTCTCAGCTGGGAGACCTGCCAGAGGAGAAGAAGCAAGGCCTTTGTGGTACGTAGAGGATCGTGACATGAGGAAGGGAGGGAGGCTTGAGCTATTCAGCCCACTGATACCAAGCATATGAGTACAGGAAGATGGACACGCCGGAAAGAAACAACCTTCTTCCAAGAGAAGCTCCATTTCATGATGGAGAGTAAAACAGCCAGGGAACCAATTTACAACAGGACAACAGACCAAAGGGGAAAAGAGGAAAGAAACCGAGACCCAAACAACAGCAAAGATGACTTTTTGCCCTAGATAAGAGATGTGAACAATATCAATGATTTCCCCTTCCTGATGCAAAAAACCACTGTTGTGGATCAATACCCCAAACAGACAGCAAATTTAAGAATGTTGTCATCAGATCCACTAAAAAGAGAAAACGGCAACTGGATGTGCAAGATGATAAACAATTCAGCCAATTATGGATATGAAAAATTTAGGGATGGCGGAGAATTTCTCCACGAATCTTTGGGAGGCCGAGTGCCGACGCATTCGGCCCCCCGAAAGTGCTGGGGAAATTCTCCATCGGCCCCCCCACCCCCCCCGGGATGGGACTTAACTTCAGCGAATGTCCCTCCCGGCGGCGGGTCCCGGCGGCGTTTCGGTGGCGTTTCGGCGAGGGCGGGGGCGGCGGCCGGTCTCCCAACCGGCTGCCACCACCGCCATTACAAAATAAAGTTAAAAAAAAAAAAAACCCGTGATAGGCTATGTGACGATTTACGTAGTCTATCACGGCTAGATTTCCAAAGTCAGCCGTGACAGGCTACGTAAATCGTCACGTAGCTTATCACGGGTGACTTTGGAAAAAAAAAAAGCGCGTACGCAAATGGCGGCGCTCCATGGGCGCCGCCATTTGCGTTCCTTATTTTGGCACGTCTAGTCTACGTAAAGATTTACGTAGACTACGGCGAAAATAAGGGAACACTATTTGCGTTGCCCTTATTTTCGCCGTAGTCTACGTAAATCTTTATAGAATCATAGAATAGTATAGTAGGGTTGGAAGGGGCCTACAAGGCCATCGAGTCCAACCCCCTGCTCAATGCAGGAATCCAAGTCAGAGCATCCCTGACAAATGGCTGTCCAGCCTCGTCTTGAAGGCCTCCAGTGTGGGAGAGCCCACCACCTCCCCAGGTAATTGGTTCCATTGCCGTATTGCTCTGACACTCAGGAAGTTTTTCCTGATGTTCAGTCGGAATCTGGCTTCCTGTAACTTGAGCCCATTATTCCGTGTCCTGCACTCTGGGATGATCGAGAAGAGATCCTGGCCTTCTTCTCTGTGACAACCTTTCAAGTACTTGAAGAGCGCTATCATATCTCCCCTCAGTCTTCTCTTCTCAAGGCTAAACATGCCCAGTTCTTTCAGTCTCTCTTCATAGGGCTTTGTTTCCAGTCCCCTGATCATCTTTGTTGCCCTCCTTTGAACCCTCTCCAGCTTGTCTGCATCCTTCTTAAAGTGTGGTGCCCAGAACTGGACACAGTACTCCAGATGAGGCCTAACCAGTGCTGAGTAGAGGGGAACTAGTACTTCCCGGGATTTGGAAGCGATGCTTCTATGAATGCAGCCCAAAATAGCATTTGCCTTTTTTGCAGCCACATCACATTGTTGGCTCATATTCAGCTTGTGATCGACGACAATTCCAAGATCCTTCTCGCTCGTAGTGTGGTTGAGCCACGTATCCCCCATCTTGTAACTGTGCATTTGGTTTCTTTTTCCTAGGTGCAGAACTTGGCATTTGTCCCTATTAAATGCCATTCTGTTGTTTTCTGCCCAGCACTCCAGTCTATCCAGATCACTTTGAATTTTGTTTCTGTCTTCCAAAGTATTAGCTATCCCTCCCAATTTTGTGTCATCTGCAAATTTGATCAGCATTCCCTGCACCTCCTCCTCCAAGTCATTAATAAAAATATTGAAGAGCACTGGGCCCAGGACTGAGCCCTGCGGTACCCCACTCGTTACCTCTCCCCAGCTTGAGAAGGTCCCATTAATAAGCACTCTTTGGGTCCGATTCTGTAGCCAACTGTGGATCCACATGATCGTTGTTTCATCTAGCCCACTTCGAGCTAGTTTGCTCATCAGGATATCATGGGGCACTTTGTCGAAAGCTTTGCTGAAGTCGAGGTATATGATGTCTACAGCATTCCCACGGTCTACAAGGGAGGTGACTTGATCAAAAAATGAGATCAGATTTGTCTGGCAGGACTTGTTTTTGACAAATCCATGTTGGCTTCGAGTAATCACTGCATTGTTGTCAAGGTGCTTCCAGATGGATTGCTTTATGATCTGCTCCAGAATTTTCCCAGGGATTGATGTCAGACTGACTGGTCTGTAGTTCCCAGGTTCCTCCTTTTTACCCTTTTTGAAGATAGGGACAACGTTAGCCCTCCTCCAGTCATCTGGCACTTCCCCGGTCCTCCATGATTTCTCAAAGAGAATAGACAGCGGTTCTGAGAGCTCTTCTGCCAGTTCCTTTATGACTCTAGGATGCAGTTCATCTGGCCCTGGAGATTTGAACTCATTCAAAGTAATGAGGTGTTCCTTGACCATATGCCTGTCGATCTCAAGCTGCAATCCTGCCCCTTCAGCCTGTACTTCGCCTTTGCCAGGGGGGTCATAGACCCTCTTTTGGGAGAAGACTGAGCCAAAGTAGGAATTGAGCACCTCTGCCTTTTCTTTGTCCTCTGTTATCATTTTGCCATCCTTATTTAATAGCTGAACAACCATTTCTTTCCTCTGCCTTTTACTATGCACGTAGCTGAAGAAAGCCTTTTTGTTGTTTTTAGCATCCCTCGCTAACCTCACCTCGTTCTCCGCTTTAGCCTTCCTGACGCCATCCTTGCAATTCTGTGCTACCTGCCTGTACTCTTCCTTTGTTACTTGGCCTTCTTTCCACTTCCTATATGTGTCCTTTTTTGTTTTCAGGTCATCCCTAAGCTTTTTGTGAAGCCACATTGGCTTCTTCTGTTGTCTTCCACCTTTTCTTCTTGTTGGAATTGTTTGTGATTGTGCCTTGAGAATTTCCTTTTTTAAAAGTTCCCACCCATCTTGGACTCCTTTTCTCGCTAGCATTGCTTGCCATGGGACCTTACTGATCATTGTTCTGAGTTTATTAAAATCAGCTTTCCTAAAATCCAGGGTACGCGTTTGAGTACACTCGGCTTTTGCTTCCCTTAGAACCAAGAACTCAAGTACAACATGGTCGCTTTCCCCCAGAGTTCCTGTAACTGCTACTTTATCCACTAAGTCATCTCTGTTGGTTAGGATCAAGTCAAGGATAGCCGATCCTCTAGTTCCTTCCTCTACTTTCTGTAGGAGGAAGTTATCCGCCACACAAGTCAGGAATTTCCTGGAGGGGCCATGTTTTGCAGAATTTGTCTCCCAACAAATATCGGGGAAATTGAAGTCCCCCATTACTACTACATCATGCCTCCTTAAAACATTGGCTATTTGATTTTCAAAAGTTTCATCCTTGTCTTCTCCTTGATTGGGTGGCCGGTAGTAGACTCCAACCACCAGGTTCCTTTTATTCTTTGCTCCATTTATTTCAACCCAGATGCTCTCGATGGGGCTACCAAGCTCCTCCTCCTGTATTTCTGTGCAGAGATATGTATTTTTCACATACAGTGCAACCCCGCCTCCCTTTCTGTTCCTCCTGTTCTTTTTGAACAAGTTATATCCTTCAACTGCTGTATTCCAGTCATGAGAGTCATCCCACCAAGTCTCAGTTATACCTATCAAGTCATAATTTCCCTCCTGTATTAAGAGTTCAAGTTCGTTCTGTTTGTTTCCCATACTCTGGGCATTAGTATATAGACATCGAAGACCATGTGCTTCATAGTCTGGCTTTCTTCCTACATGTGTCTGAAGACTATTATTGGACGCTATCAGCGCTGTTCTCTCCATTGCAGTGCATGCGCCTACGTCCATTGTTACCCCCAACATTACATCTCCCTTCCCCGTAGGATTCAGTTTAAAGCCCTCCTGATGAAGTTCTTCATGCTGTGGCCAAACACATTCTTCCCAGCCTTTGTGAGGTGCAACCCATCCCTAGCCAACAGCCCATCTTCCAGTAAGTATAGCCCGTGGTCCCAGAATCCAAATCTCTCTCGTCGGCACCACCTTCGTAGCCAGTCATTCACCCGGAGTATTTTTCGTTCCCTTTCTATCCCTCTTCTAACTACTGGAAGGATGGATGAGAAAACTATCTGGGCCCCAAAGTTCTTGAGTTTCCTTCCCAAAGCTTCAAAGTCTGACGTGATCTCTTCGTAGCTCTGCTTGGCGGTATCATTTGTTCCCACATGGATGAGAAGAAAGGGATACCTGTCAGTGGGCTTTATGAGTGCAGGCAACCTTTCAGTCACGTCTCTAATCTGTCCTCCCGGGAGACAACATACCTGGCGAGTCCACGGGTCTTCGCGACATACTTGGGTCTCGATCCCACGCAGCAAGGAGTCTCCCACTACTACCACTCTTCTCTTCTTCTTCTTGTAGGCCTGGGTTTCATCGCCTCTGTTTGACTGACCTTTAGCCTCTTGCTCACTCTCATGCAGGTTCCCCTGTGATTCTTCCTCTGCAGGCTGTCCTCCAGTCTCATCTGCAAGTACCTGGAATCGGTTCCACAGCTCCACCGCTTCCACTGGTGCAGAGTGGCGTCTAGTTCTTCTTCTCCTAACTGTCACCGTTTTCCAAGGAGTATCCTCTACTCCATTTTTCTTCTCCTCAGCATTTCCCACTTCTGCCTCATCTTGCTGTTGCTCTTCAAGCTTCTGGTCTGCCCTTTGCTGCTGTAGTTCCCCCATTCTGTCCAAGAACTCTTCGTGTTCTCTTATTCCCCGGAGGGTTGACAGTCGCCGCTCCAGTCCACTTACTTTTTCCTCCAGCAGCGTGATCAACTTGCACTTGTTGCAGGTGTAGGCCATGTTGTTCTCAGGCAAGAAAACAAACATTGCACACACCTTGCAGGTCACCACCACTGGAGAGTCTTGTCCTTCCATAGCCTCTTTTCCCTTTTTGTGTCTAGCTTTGTGATTGTTCTAGACTAGCCTGTGCCTGCTCCTCTACTCAGTAGAGGTTAAAAGCAGAGTCCCACTGGTGTGGAAGTGTGTGTTACAAGACAAATAAATGAAAAAAAGTTAGTAAAAACAAATAAAAAAAAATGTTAGGGGCCTCCCCCTTGACCTCCCCTGCCGAACTCCCCTGGCCAACTCCTGTTTGCTCCCCCTGTTCACTCGCTCTGTTCGCTCGCTCTCTGGGAGCTTGCCTGCTTCTGTAGTCCCTGGACCAGCTGGAGCAGCTTGCTCTGCTCTGCTCTGCTCTGCTCAGCTGGGAGGCGGGAAACAGACTGAAGCTTCCCGCCCAGTCAGCTGCTGGGAGTACTCAGGCCACACCCCTCCAATTCAGTTGGAGCTCTCAGAAGCTCCTGGTGAGCTCACAGCCAGTCAGAAGGATAAAGGGCAGCGCCCTGGGCTTCCTGCAACCCACTTACCTCTTAGCCTCTGTCTCCTTTGTCTCCTTTGTCTCTTCAACCACTGCAACTCCCCTGGCCAACTCCTGTTTGCTCCCCCTGTTCGCTCGCTCTCTGGGAGCTTGCCTGCTTCTGTAGTCCCTGGACCAGCTGGAGCAGCTTGCTCTGCTCTGCTCTGCTCTGCTCAGCTGGGAGGCGGGAAACAGACTTTACGTAGACTAGACGTGCCAAAATAAGGAACGCAAATGGCGGCGCCCATGGAGCACCGTCATTTGCGTACGCGCTTTTTTTCCCCCCCCCCAAAGTCACCCGTGATAAGCTACGTGACGATTTACGTAGCCTGTCACGGCTGACTTTGGAAATCTAGCCGTGATAGGCTACGCAAATCGTTACGTAGCCTATCACGGGTGTGTGTTTTTTGGTTTTTGTTTACTTTTTTTTTCGCGGCCGGGGAGACGGGGTGCTCCTCCCCGGCCTGAATTTCGCCGGCGAGGGATGGGGCGCCTCCCCCCCCCCGGCCTGAATTTTGGCCGGGCGAGGCAGGGCGCCTCCCCCCCTTGCCTGAACTTCGGGGGGAGAACCGAAGCGCCTCCCCCCCACCGTGAAGCAAGCTGCGGGACAAGGTAAGTCCCTTTCGTCCATCCCTAACGAAAATGCATACAAAGAACTATTTGGTTCTCCACTGCAAAAACTGCATATTCACTTTTTCAGATAACTGTGTCAAATCCAAGCATGCCACAGCATCCTGGGAGCTGGGGCATGTGAAGACCTGTGGGACTTTTTCCATCTGAACATGCATAGGCTTGGCCCTTAAGTGTCCCAAACATGCAATGCCAGCATGCAAGAAGGTGGAAATCTCTGCAGGAATAAAGAGTCTGGCTTTACATGACCTTGCCATAGATTTGGCATCTGTTTGTGATGCTGTGGAAACCTGGCCTCCCCATGAGCATAAACATGGTCCAGACAGCTGCGATTTCTGGAAAGAAGGGGGAGCAAGAGACATTTACCTCTGCTATTTCCACACTGGAAGAAACCACCTCCAGG
Organism: Heloderma suspectum; assembly: GCF_057233095.1. NCBI lineage: Eukaryota > Metazoa > Chordata > Lepidosauria > Squamata > Helodermatidae > Heloderma > Heloderma suspectum. The sequence continues at coordinate 312,969,628 of NC_139461.1, read as the reverse complement.
CCAATCTCTCTGCAAGAGAAACCAGGATGACATGAGCACTTGCTATTAAGACCCCAACAGCTTGGAAAAAAATGAGTCAAATAGGTCCTTCAGGAGGCCCACATGTAACCAGAGAGGCAGAGCAGGTTAGAATCTAGAGGTGTACCTTGGGGCGTTCTCTTCAGCCCTGCTCTGATACCTTGACGCAGACATGGCTGCTCCTCAGCTCTCTCTGGCTGGTGCAGAAAACGGCCTGCTAAATTGTGCCCTCAGCCTATGTCAGCTTTCCCTGGCTGGGGAGGATGGGAGCTGCATTCCCACACAGGGCTCCAACTAGGGGAAGGCTGGCCTACATTTCTGTGTCTGCTCCTTGTTTCATGTTGTGCTTCTGCTCTTCATGGTAAGACGATGTTTTCATTTTGCTTTTGCTTATCGTCCCACTTCCGGTTCATCTTGGGGTTGCTGCTGCTCATATTGCTCAGTAAAGCTCCTGATTTTTTTTAAAAAAATCCTGCTCTCTCTATCTGCTCTTGTTCCATTCTGTTCAAAATTAAATAACAGAGACAGCTGGGCCTGGGCCTTCCTCGGTGGGAACAGGAGGCTCCACTGAGGAGCTGGAGCTCCTCACCACCTGCTTCACCACCGCCACCTCCCCTTCTCCTGTCCCAGGTAAGTTTAGCAGTCCGCTGTGGGCAGAAAGGCAGCTGTGAAGGTGGCAGCGGGCACTTGGAGCCCCCACAAGATGCCTGGAGCACACACAATGGATCGAGACAGTTTTGGCAGCAAGGTGAAGCCACCTGCTCCCAGCAGCATCGTGATGAGGCGATGGATGAGGGCGGAATTGGCTTCTCAATAGTGCAGTGAAACCACTTCCACTTCGGGGCCGAACAAGGGGGTGGCATTTGGGCTCTCCTTCGGATAGCAAAATACCTGAGGGCTGGTCCTGACTGAACTCACCCTTGCAAGGCAACCGAGACCTTCAGGCTTGTTGCTTTGACATCCAACTTGAGAGCTAAGCTCAGGTCCTGCAAAAAGAAGTCGGGGAGGTTGTGATGCTGCTAGGAGGAGGTGGCCTCTAGAGGCTCTGGCTTTTTGAGCTGTGCCACAAGGCAGGAGTGGAGACTGCTTTCCTGTTGAGGTCCACATTACATCAGGTGGAACTTGCTGGGGGCTGTATTCCAGCAGTGGGCACAGCCAGAGCCAAAGTGGGCAGGGCTTGAAACTAGTCACCCACCCACCCAAAGGAACTGTTTTACAGAGCAGTTGGGGTGTATGAAGAAAAATGGCCTGATCCTGTATGGGAGACCCATATATAGAAGTATCCTCCGGCATGTGTGGCCAATGGGAATGCAGCTTTGCCCGGAGATGTGCATTTGCACTGCAGCATCCATTCGAGCCCCCCTGAGATGAAACAGAGCATGATGGCAAGTGCAGGATGAGAGCGCCACCATCCAGCTGTCAGCCTGGGGAGTCCCCCCCCTTTTCTCCCAGAGGCAGAGCACTGCAGCAGCAGAACAAGGAGAAAAGGCAAGGGGAGTAAGCAGCACATTTTTACTCACCACACCCAGAGTGCAGAGGGGCTGAGCCTGCGAGGAAGATCCTGAATCAGCCGTGACCACCCGGACAGTTGGGCTGAGGCGCAGGAGCGCACCGCCCTCCTGCAAGCTAACGATGGGGTGTCTACTGAAGGCCACGTTGAGCCCGAAGACAACATCCTGTGGATACTGTTGTGCAATCTGTACGAAGGAATGGAAGAAGTGAGAAAAAGGAGGGTGGTTCGTTGGACCGTTGAGGCCACGGAACATCCGAAGTTGCCTTATACTGAATCATACCTCTGGTCCATTGAGCCAGTTATTGCCCATGGTGACTGGCAGTGGCTCTCCACCTTCCTTTCTTTCTTTCTTTCTTTCTTTCTTTCTTTCTTTCTTTCTTTCTTTCTTTCTTTCTTTCTAGAGCAGCCTTCCCTAACCTGGTGCTCTCCAGATTATGTTGGACTACAACTCTCAGCATCCCCAGCCAGCATGGGAGTTGTAGACCAACACAATCTGGAGAGCACCAGGTTGGGGAAGGCTGCACTAGAAGAAGCAGACATCAATCCTGCAACCTTTCACTTTGCCTCAACAAGAACCCAGATGGGCCAGAAAGAGAACAGGCTGCCTGTTCGCCTAGCAAGATGTTTGTGGAAGACATTTGCATTGTGCTACCTTCATGCAAGACTGGGTTACTTTTGCTGACAAAAACAGACTGGGCAAAATGTCCAAGGGGCTAAATCCTATCAAGCATGTGTGGGCATCACAGCTAAAACCTGCCTGGGATGCAGCTGGCCAAAGATGTGCATGAGACAGAGAACTGCACATAACAGCTGCAGGGGACAAGGTGAAGGGAACCCCAGGCATCGGTCAGTGTGTGTGACACAATGGCTGAGGTTTGCGAAGCTGCTGGACTGCCCGTCAGACCACTGTTCCATCTCGCCCAGGTCTCAGGCAGAGACGGGCCTTTTCCCAGAGCTACTCCTGATCCTGTGAACCGGAGAATTCAGGGTCTGAGCATGGCATGTTCTACATGCAAGGGGCGCACTTTGTCCCCGAGCCATGGCCCTGGGATTAAAATCCAGGCACTGGCATGAGTGAGCGGGAAGGTCTGGATGTGGAAAATCCAGGTTCAAGCCCCCACTCAGCTCTGAAGTTTCCTGGATGGTTTGGGGGAGGGGGTCACAACCTCTCCACTAAACCTACTTCACAGGGACATTGTGAAGCTAATGCTCCACTTTGGATCAAGAACAGGACACACATGTAGTAACTAATAATATTTCACCTGAGGGTGCTAAAATATCTGAAGCCAGCTTTGCACACTCAGTGGATTAGTCACAGAGGAGAACCCCCAAATGGGCATCACTTACTGAGGGGATAGCAGATTCCAGCATGGCCGTGGTGAGGTGGTACCCTCCAGAACTCTGAAAAGAAGGAAAGAATCCTCCGTTTGGGTCCTTGGCAATGGCCATGAATGAACATAAGAACCTGCTGGATCTGACCAAAGGGTCTCAGGTCCAGCGTCCTGCTTCCCACAGTGGACAACCAGATGCCCACAAAAGCCTATGAGCAGCCCATGAAGAGGGCAATAGTCTCCTCCTGCTGTAGTCTCTGAGCGGCTGGTGTTCAGAGACCAGCTTCCTCTGATCCTGGTTGGAGGTAGCGTAAAGCTATCATGACTCGTAGCCCTGAGCCTGTTCCCTCTCCTGCATGGCATGTCCATGGGCAATCAGGAGTTCGGCTGTGAACAGTGGGGACAAGCAAGATTTGCCATGGGAGCATTTTTGTGCAAATCATGCACAGGGGAAATGGACTGGGTAGAAGAACCTCCCCACCCCACCCCACCCCACTGACCGCCTGGCCTCCGATGTTGAGATTGAGGGCTCTGGATTGTTCCAGGGTGGCAAACAGATTGGTGAACAGATGTTCCGAGATGCCCAGGTTCACCATGGAGCCTTCAGAAGCCATCGCCTGCGGTGGCAGGGAAAAAGGGGGGGCTGGGCTGGGCACGTCTATTGGCTTCCCCATCAGTGCAAAAGCAGCCTGCGGGGATGTTAAAGAGAGAGGAAGAACATGTCATATTGGACCCTTAGCCCCACAGATCCCTGGTCAGAACTTTGTAAGATTGGGGGTGGGGTGGGGGGCTTACATTCAAATCCAGATCAATGTATTCGCTGGTGATTTCAGGAGGTTCCAACATGGAGTACTGGAGGTGGGACATGGGGTTGATGGTACTCAGGCCTGCAGGGGGTAAAATAATATCCAAAAGAGCACATCAGTATTTCAGACAGGCATACTTCAGTTTGCAAACACATGCTTGCTCGCTCGCTCTCTCTCTCTCTCTCTCACACACACACACACACACTCTTTCCGAAGCGGCTGGCCACACGCCTCAGCTTCCATCAAGGCATCCCTTGATGCCTCCGCTCCTGGTTCTTGTGGAAGGAAGCGCCATCTTCTCTTCTGTTGACTCAGCAGAGGCTGGAGAATATTGATCTTCTTCCTTCTGCAGCCTCTAAAGTATATTTAACTTTCCCATGAAAAGAGGTCAAGAAACAACAGTGCACAGCAACGATCGGGCCATGCAAGGCAAACACTTGACTCCCCAGAATAGCAAAGTGGGATGTCCTTCTAGGGCTCTGGACCTTCTTGAAAAGAAATATACTGATATCTGTCTTGCACCAACACTGCAGGTTCCCCCCAGACCTGTTGGTGGGTAGATTTCTCCGCCCAGCCCTTGCAACCAAGTCCAGCAAAGCGACGGCTACTCGCCTTTCCATTTCCCTCCCACTCCTGGCACTCTGCTGCTCCGTACAAGGAAGTGAGCTGCTCCACACAGGTGGAATGAGCCCATACATTGGTCCCTATTTAAATGGATGGGTTCCCTTGGCTCAGGATTTTAGGCTGGTGTAGGGATGCCCTCCCTGTCACATATGTGCCTGAAAAAGTCTGGTTTTAAGCAAGCAAGTCTGACACCACCATGGGCATCTATCTCTACACCAGCTCCAAATCCTGCATTTAAAACGGGGCTTTCTGCTTCCATTTTAAATGCAGGGTCACAACTGACTCCCTTTACACGCACTTCCTCCCCCCCACTTCTCCCCGTATCTGAGTCTTCCGTTGTCTTTCATGGGCCTCGCTCCTCTTCTTGCCGCTTTTCCTCTTTTCACAGAGGGAACTGAAGCGGAACACAACGGGTAATTCGATAGCTCATTATCTGCAGAAGGGTTGTGTGAACTCACATGAGTCCGCCCCACGACCCATTCGCTGGAACCCTGCCCGCTGCTGGACCCGGACCGTGCTGGGATGTGAGCTGGCTAGTGGTTCACAGGGGCCTAGCGACTGCTGTCAATGCCATGAGCAACTGCTGAGCGCCAGCAGAGAGGGGCGCAGTTGCTCTCAGCGGCAGGATGGGAAGGCTTCCCATCCTACCATAGCCATTTGGGCAAGGAGCGGGGGCCACTGTGCTTGCCCGACTTGGCATGTGCTGAGTCGGGCAAGAGCAGGAAGTCTCAGACTGGTGTCTGGGGGTCTGAACTGGTGGGAACCCGCCAAGCTCGAGCCCCCAAACAGACGCTCATGACATCCCTAATCTGCAATCTATTTCAAAATGGAACAAAGGTCATTTAGCGCAGGAGACACTTTGAACGATCACAGCGTCATGTAAAGAGCCCACAAACTTCCATGAAGGAGCCATCTCAATCACAGGATGAAGGCTTAGTGTGAAGGAGTCCCATGACTAGGGTTGCTCCCATAGTGCACTGGAGTGAACAGGACAGGCTAAAATGCACTGAAATGCTTTATATGGCTATTTCTTTAACCCTCTGCAGGTGGGGATCTTGTTCTACTTTGACGTTGTTATTAGTGTGGTTCATAACAAAATTTTCATGGTGCCTGTCCACAGTTATGTGCCCAGCATGGTGCATAACTGTGAATGCTGCTCTGAGAATGCTCTGGTTAAAAGCAGTGAAACCCCCAAGAAGCAGCCAAGGGAGTAGAGCGGTTTGGAGCAATTCCCCAGTTGCACTACCTGACTGGGGTGGTCCTGACTGAGACCCCAGGTCACCCACACCTTCAAGCTGCAACTTACCAACCAAAGTGCCCAGCTTGACGTTCAGTCCCAAGACCATGTTGGAGATGCTCAGACACATCTGCACGGGTGCACAGAAAGAGGAGGGGAGACGGGTCGGTGGAGAGCGACAGTGGGCCGAATGAAGCAGCCAGACTGCACCTGCTCTGGAAACTAGTCTGAGAACCCGTCTGTCCCGCACTGTTCTCTCTCTCATGCCAACACAAAGAGTGATGAGGGCAGCAGTGCAGATCACAAGAACATAGGGAGCTGACTTACACCGAGTCAGACTCTTGGCCCACCCAGCCCGGTATTGCCAACACCGACCGGCAGCAGCTGTTCCAGGGTTTCGGGCAGGGGTCTTTCCAGCCCTACCTGGAGATGTTGCTGGCGATTGAATCTGGGACCTCCTGCATGCAAAGCTACTACTTAGCTATGGCCCCTCCCTGAAGTGGAAATGCAGAAGACCACTGTATTTCGAGGAGTTAGCAGTGCTCCAGTTCTCTTGCCCATGTCTAGAGTGCCATTGTGCCTGTTTGTTGAGTTCCCAGAGAATCATTCATTGATGCTATATTCAGGGCTTGTAGATAAGGCTTTTGGCAGACTGTCGAGGCCAGCTGAGAGCGGAGATGGGAGCTCTCTGTGTTGGGTTGCCTGCCTGCTAATCGTTGAGGCTGGTTGTTTTCCAATCTCCAAGAATGTATGAAGCAGTCTGAAGGGTTGGACCATGTCCAGGATGGGAGGGACCAAGGGGAGAGTATGATTCCCTCGGACCCTCCCAGTTCAGAACTTCACCATAGGCCAAGACCGGTGTTGCAGGTCAGGCAATTGGAGCCATTCGTCACGGCTCTCATCTGATTTGCTGATCTCTGATAAGAGGATGGGATTTCCAGTGACTGAAGGAATGCATGCTTTATGTTTTGAATGTATTGCCTTGCTTTGTCTTGCTTTATTAGCCTGTTTTAGCTCAATAAACGTCTTTCCTTCACCCACTGATGTGTTCATTGCCTCTGAATATTCAAAAAGAGCCACTGCCTATTGACAAAACAACTGGAAAAACATTCCCCAATCGTGATTGCATTGCACTCGCAAGGCTCAACTGCAAGCACTCCTCATAAAGAAGAGGGCGGGAACATTCTCTGGGCAAAGAAAACACTTCTGGGACACTTTACCTTGTTCATCAAGACTGCACGGATGTGGTCCTGAATGAGTTTCGGGATACCAAGCAAGCTGAGGAAGGCCGGACACAAAGAGACAAGATCAACAAGGGCAAATGTAAGAGAACACCTTCCATTTTCCTCCATTAATGCAGCTTTGATATGTGTACTAAGAAAGAGAACAAAGCTGGAACAGCTCCCATGGGGTGATCCTAGCCACCCCTGTCCTAAGCTATGGTATCAGATCCCCAAGGCAGCCTTAGAATCATAGAATCATAGAATAGTAGTAGGGCTGGAAGGAGCTATAAGACCATCGGGTCCAACCCCCCACTCAATGCAGGAATCCAAGTCACAGTATTCCTGACAGATGGCTGTCCAGCCTCGTCTTGAATGCCTTCAGCGTGGGAAAGCCCCCCCCCCCCCCAGGTAGTTGGTTCCATTGTCGTATTGCTCTAGCAGTCAGGACATTTCTCCTGATGTTCAGCCGGAATCTGGCTGCCTGTAACTTGAGCCCGTTATTCCATGTCCTGCACTCTGGGATGATTGATAAGAGATCCTGGCTTTCCTCTCTTGTGACAACCTTTCAAGTACTTGAAGAGTGCTATCATATCTCCCCTCAGTCTTCTCTTCTCAAGGCTAAACATGCCCAGTTCTTTCAGTCTCTCCTCATAGGGCTTTGTTTCCAGTCCCCTGATCATCTTTGTTGCCCTCCTCTGAACCCTCTCCAGTTTGTCTGCATCCTTCTTAAAATGTGGTGCCCAGAACTGGACACAGTACTCCAGATGAGGCCTAACCAGTGCTGAGTAGAGGGGAACTAGTACTTCCCGGGATTTGGAAGTGATGGTTCTATGAATGCAGCCCAAACGAGCACTTGCCTTTTTTGCAGCCACATCCCATTGTTGGCTCATATTCAGCTTGTGATCGACAACAATTCCAAGATCCTTCTCGCTTGTAGTGTGGTTGAGCCAAGTATCCCCCACCTTGTAACTGTGCATTTGGTTTCTTTTTCCTCGGTGCAGAACTTGGCATTTATCCCTATTAAATTTCATTCTGTCGTTCTCTGCCCAGCACTCCAGTCTATCAAGATCACTTTGATTTCTGTTTCTGTCTTCCAAAGTATTAGCTATCCCGGCCAGTTTTGTGTCAGCTGTAAATTTTATCAGCATTCCCTGCACCTCCTCCTCCAAGTCATTAATAAAAATGTTGAAGAGCAGGCACACACTTCCCTGGGCAGCTCTGGCCTTCCTCTGAAGCTGCCCTGAGATGTCTCAGCCAGCTGACCTGCAGATGTTGCAGCAGCAGCATGCAAGCCCCTTGGCCATGGATTCATCACCAACTGATGTGATGGTCCTGTACACATGGGACATGGGACTGTGGACCAGCACATCAGTTCTTCTCACGCAATCAGGCCCATGCAGGACCAGGTAGGAAGGATCCATACAATTGGCCCCACTCACATTGGGTCTGCCAGGACTTCATACAGTATGCAAAGAGCGACTGCTACGCAACTTCTGGTACACCTGAAGGACATCTAAGATGAGGATGCAGAAGAGAGAGAGGGAACCCTGGCTGGAGGGCTAGAGCACACGGGAAAACTCAGCCAGCTCCCAGATCCCACAGCACCTCTTTTCTCCACCTTCAAGCCATCTCCTTTCATGCCACTTCCCCTCCCCATAAGGCCCTCAGCACAGCCCTACTGGCTCAGATTTGAAGGCTCCCTCTTGCCCAGCACCCTCTTTCCAACAGTGGCCACTCAGAGGCCCCCAGCAGCCCCTCAGCAGTGCATGAGATCAGGAGCCCTCCCCTGCTGCCCCCCTCCCAGCATCGGATATTGAGGGGCAAACCACGCGGCACCCGGAGGCTCCACTGCACCATCACCACTGACAGCCATTGATCGCAGTGGTGGAACCCCAGGTCCAGGGGCCAAACCTGGCCTACCTGGGGTCCTGATCCAGCCACCTGGGCGTCCCCCTTCCCCTGGCCCCAACAATGTTCCCCTGACCACCCACCGGTCATTTCCTGGCTTCCTGGCATTTGTGCCTCTTCCTCCACCCCCCTCCATCCTTCGGAAAGTTTGGAATTCTTCTCCAAAACTGAGTCCTGACCAATAAGATCCTTGAGAGCAAGTGCAGGGGAAGGCAAAGGAAGTACATCTTATCCATGCTTCAGAAACCACCTCCCTCCTCTGGCATATAGTAATAATATTCCCCAGTTTGGGGATTGCAGCTGGTCCCAAAGCCAAGCCCTTTAGAGCTTTAGAGCTTAGCAGAGGAAGGTTTCAGGAGGGTTGGAATGAAAAAAGGAGTATTTTGCTTTCCCCTCCAGCATCTGGTCCCAATATGATCCCCAAATAACAGTATAAGGTGCTGTTCCAGGTTGGCAGGCACCCTTACAGCCTGGGAAGAGACTGGAATGTTGGGTTGTAAGGTCCCATTGTCAAATGTTTGTGTAGATGATGAGAATTCTCTTGGAGGGACCTCAAGGTTCCTGACAGTGAGGGTGAGAAAAGAGCCCTAGCTGAGCAGAGCAGAGGAAGCTATACTTCCTGGAAGATGGATTGTTGGCAAGGGATGGGTTGCACCTCACAAGGGCTGGGAAGAATGCGTTTGGCCACAGCATGAAGAACTGTGTAGTAGTGATGGGGGACTTCGATTTCCCCGATATTTGTCGGGAGACAAATTCTGCAAAACATAGCCCCTCCAAGAGATTCCTGACTTGTGTGGCAGATAACTTCCTCCTACAGAAAGTAGAGGAAGGAACTAGAGGATCGGCTATCCTTGATTTGATCCTAACCAACAGAGATGACTTAGTGGATAAAGTAGCAGTTACAGGAACTCTGGGGGAAAGCGACCATGTTGTACTTTAGTTATTGGTTCTAAAGTAAGCAAAAGCCAAGTGTAGCCAAACGCGTACCCTGGATTTTAGGAAAGCTGATTTTAATACAGTCAGAACAATGATAAGGAAGGTCCCATGGCAAGCGACGCTAACGAGAAAAGGAGTCCAAGATGGGTGGGAGCTTTTAAAAAAGGAAATTCTCAAGGCACAATTACAAACTATTCCAACAAGAAAAAAAGGCGGAAGACAACAGAAGAAGTCAATGTGGCTTCACAAAAAGCTTAGAGAAGACCTGAAAACAAAAAAAGGACGTATTAGGAAGTGGGAGGAAGTCCAAGCTAAAAGGAAGAGTACAGGAAGGTAGCACAGAATTTCAGGGATGGCATCAGGAAGGCTAAAGCTGAAAATCAGCTGAGGTTAGCGAGAGATGCTAAAAGCATCAAAAAGGCTTTCTTCAGCTACGTGCATAGTAAAAGGCAGAGGAAAGAAATGGTGGTTCAGCTATTAAATAAGGATGGCAAAATGATAACAGATGACAAGGGAAAGGCAGAAGTGCTCAGTTCCTACTTCAGCTCAGTCTTCTCCCAAAAGAGGGTCTATGACCCCCCTGGCAAAGGCGAAGTACTGGCTGCAGGGGCAGGATTGCAGCTTGAGATCGATAGGGATATGGTCAAGGAACACCTACTTTCTTTGAATGAGTTCAGATGTCCAGAGCCAGATGAAATGCATCCTAGAGTAATAAAGGAACTGGCAGAAGAGCTCTCAGAACCACTGTCTATTATCTTTGAGAAATCACGGAGGACGGGTGAAGTGCAAGATAACTGGAGGAGGGCTAATGTTGCCCCTATCTTCACAAAGGGAAAACAGGAGGAACCTGGGAACTACAGACCAGTCAGTCTGATATCAATCCCTGGGAAAATTCTGCAGCAGATGATAAAGCGATCAATCTGTAAGCACCTTGAAAACAATGTAGTGATTACTCGAAGCCAACATGGATTTGTCAAGAACAAATCCTGCCAGATGAATCTGATCTTAGTTTTTTGATCCGGTAACCTCCCTTGTGGACTGTGGGAATGCTGTGGACATCATATACCTCGACTTCAGCAAAGCTTTCGAAAAGTGCCCCATGATACCCTGATGAGCAAACTAGCAAAAAGTGGGCTAGATGAAGCAACGATCAGGTGGATCCACAGTTGGCTACAGAATCGGACTCAAAGAGTGCTTATCAATGGGATCTTTTCAAACTGGGGAGAGGTGACGAGCGGGTTACCGCAGGGCTCAGTCCTGGGCCCAGTGCTCTTCAACATGTGTATTAATGACTTGGATGAGGAGGTGCAGGGAATGCTGATCAAATTTGCAGGTGACACAGAATTGGGCAGGATAGCTAATACCCTGGAAGACAGAACCAAAATTCAAAGTGATCTTGATAGGCTGGAGAGCTGGGCAGAAAACAACAGAATAAAATTTAATAGGGATAAATCCAAGTTCTGCACCGAGGAAAAAGAAACCAAACGCACAGTTACAAGATGGGTAATACTTGGCTCAACAATACTTCAAGTGAGAAGGATCTTGGAATTGTTGTCGATCACAAGTAGGGATGTCCGAGAATTCCACCACGGACTCCATTGAGGCCGGATTCTTTTGAATCCAGCCTCCAGAGTCCGTGGTGGAACGGGTCCTCCTACCTCCACCTGCCACCGGACCTGCACGGAGCCGGATCCTCCTCACTGACCGGCTCCGTACAGCAAGCGATATGGCCGACATTGCCGTGCCGTATCACTGAGCACTCACTGCTAGGGATGTTGGAGAAATCCACCACGGACTCCAGTGAGGCTGGATTCTTTGGAATCTGGCCCCCCAGAATCCATGGCGGAAAGGACTACCCCCCCACTGCCACCCCCCCAAAGCCCCCAGGATGGACCTACCTGGCGGCAGATGCGGTGGATGCGGCTCGTCTTCCAGCCGCTGCTGGGCTGCTACGGCTGCAAATGGCGGCCGTCGTAGTGGCCGCCATTTGCGTGCCTGCATTAGGCCATGATACGCTACGTAAATACTTACGTAGCCTATCACAGCAAAGAGCAGGGACGCAAATGGCAGCTGCTACGCCATTTGCGCCTCTGCTCTTTGCCATGATAGGCTATGTAAGTATTTACGTAGCCTATCATGGCAAAAGGCAGAGACGCAAATGGTGTAGTGGCCGCCATTTGCGCCCCTGCCTTTTGCTGTGATAAGCTACGTAAATACTTATGTAGCCCACGGCCTAATGCAAGGACGCAAATAGCAGCTGCTATGACAGCGGCCATTTGTGGCCACAGCAGCCCGGCAGCAGCTGGACGGCCGGCCCCGGCTGGCCCCAGCCGGCGGCTCCGCAGCCTTGCTTTGGAGCAAAGCCAGCTGGGGAGGATTCTGGGGAGAGGGACGGATTGCTTCCCCCACACCGCAGACACCCTGGAACGGAACCAGGTAAGGGATTCGTACATCCCTATCCACTGCAGGAAAAGATCCCGACGCAAATGGTGTCTGCTACACCATTTGTTGCCGTAAAGTTCTTAGATTAAGCTAAATGCAGCTGTGAATGGCTGCATTTAGGTCAATCTAACAGCTTTACGGCCGCAAATGGCGTCCACTATGCCATTTGCACCCCTGTTTTTTTACACGATAGGCTAAGCATTTATATTTGTGTAAATAGAAATGCGTAGCTTATCGTGTGAAAAAACAGGGACGCAAATGGCGTAGCAGACACCATTTGCGTCTGAATCCCTTCCTGCAGTGAGTGCTCAACGATATGGCATGGCAATGGCTGCCATATCGCTTGCTATACTGACCTAGCTGGTGGCTTTGTGGAGTTGCCACAGAGCGGAGCCAGCCAGCCAGCGAGGATTCTGGGGGGAGGAACGGATTGCCTCCCCCCCCCCGCGGATCCCTCCCCCAGACTGGCAGGTAGGGGATTCATATATCCCTAATCACAAGCTGAATATGAGCCAACAATGTGATGTGGCTGCAAAAGAGGCAAATGCTCTTTTGGGCTGCATTAATAGAAGCATAGCTTCCAAATCCCAGGAAGTACTAGTTCCCCTCTACTCAGCACTGGTGAGGCCTCATCTGGAGTACTGTGTCCAGTTCTGGGCACCACATTTTAAGAAGGACGCAGACAAACTGGGGAGGGTTCAGAAGAGAGCAACAAAGATGGTCAGGGGACTGGAAACAAAGCCTAATGAGGAGAGGCTGAAAGAACTGGGCATGTTTAGCCTTGAGAAGAGAAGACTGAGGGGAGATATGATAGCACTTTTCAAGTACTTGAAAGGTTGTCACAGAGGGGATGGCCAGGATCTCTTCTCGATCATCCCAGAGTGCAGGACATGGAAGAATAGGCTCAAGTGACAGGAAGCCAGATTCCGGCTGAACATCAGGAAAAACCTCCTGACGGTTAGAGCAATATGACAATGGAACCAATTCCCTAGGGAGGTGGTGGGCTCTCCCACACTGGAGGCGTTCAAGACGAGGCTGGACAGCCATCTGTCAGGGATGCTGGATTCCTGCTTTGAGTAGGAGGTTGGACTCGATGGTCTTATAGGCCCCTTCCAACCCTACTATTCTATGATTCTATGATCCAGACTGGTGAATAAAACCCTATTTTTGGTGGAAGGAAAGTGACATTTGGCAATATTACATGTCATCCACTTATATCAAAACATTAGTGAACCTCAAACATGCACAAAGCTATCTGCCACCTACTTGTTTCCACGAAATATAATTTGCGCATCTCCTAGAAGGGACTTGCAAGCTGTTATTCTCAAGACCGGGAAGCCATGTGAACTGCGCATGACACGGACATCAAGCACGATAGAGGATCCCAACTTCAGCTCCAAGGGTGCAAGCACACTACATACAGGGGCAAGGAAGTCAACAACTGAGAGCTAGGGATAGTCAAAGGTTTTGCTTTTGTTCAGTGTGTCAGATTTTCACCATTAACTTCATTCTGTCCCTTCCACATCAATTTGCAAAAAGTTAGTTTTAGAAAACCATCGTGAAAATGTATACATGTTATTTGTGTGTGTGCTCATTTCTTCCAGTCCCAATATATATGATTTTGCACGATTTTTAAAAAATGTATAGAATTCCACCCCCACACTCATAGTACAGAGTCATTTTGTGCACACTTCCTCCTCATATGGGCATTTGTGACCACTTTTCCTAAGAAGCACATTTTTTAATTGGCAAACCTGATCACAGTGTTTGGAAATGTGACGATTTTGGAGTGCACCTGTGCTGTGGTTCATTTTATAAGTCCAGGGGGTGCAACTTAGGGATGTCAGAGAAATCTGCAGTGGAACCAAATGGGTTCAGATTTTTATGAGTCTGACCCACGGATTCCAGAGTGGACTAACTTTTCCCCTGTTGCGCAGATTCCACAGATTTGTGGACCATTTCTCTAATCTGTGGGAATTTTGCATACATTTTGTTGTAGAAAAATACACACACAAAACCTGGGCAAAAATGTGCATTTCCCCCATATGCTAAAGCATGAAAATGTGCATTTGGGGGGGAATTTGCACATTTGGGGGTAATTTGCACATTTTTGCACAAGTGAATTTGTGCAAATTTGGAAACTGTTAAAAAAATCCGATTCCAATGATAGACGGATAACAGAACAACAGGTGCCTGACACTCTGTGAATCACCGACGGAACAGATTTTACCCGATCTGTACATCCCTAGTGCAAATCAGGTAACTTCGCATCAAAATGCAAACCACACACAAACACAATTCTCACCCATGCCTGCTACTGAGTGGCCAGAGGCACTGCCTCACAACTCTTCCTGGTTGAAAGGGATGCCCATGCTATGAGCCTGTTTTTGTTTTTAATTGTCCCTCCAAAGAGACAAGTCAAAAGGAAGAACGGGGACATTGTACAGCTGAAATGAATTTGCTCCCCAAATTCCTCCTCAGCTTCCCTTCCTTCGAATGTCCATAGTGAAAATTCTCTGAATCTCTGAATGCTCGAATTTGGCACTGGATGGGATGGGTATCTGTTGTGCAGTGGGGTATCCCACAGTGCCCCCTCGTATCCCCCACCCCTGCGCCACATCAGGCCAAAACAAGCCGCTCACTCACTCACAGGTTGACTCTGATGTGGAACTGGCTGCCGAGTGACAGCTGGATGCCCGTTTGGGGTATAAGTTTCACGGAGAGATGAGGAAGCTCCACCTTCAGAATGCTGATCCTGCAGAAATGGGTGGGGGAAGGAATAATGGCATGGCAGTCAATGCTCTTGTGTGTCAACGATGCACGCAAATGACAGCACTTGAAAGTAAAACTGGGCCCCACGGATCTTCTCCCCTGAGAGGAGAAATGCAGCTGGAGTGGGTGTGAGTTTGATCAGAAAAAATGAGGAAGGGGTTGATCGCCACTCCACTGCTGCTCTGATCCAATTCTAAGCCTCCCTCCAAGGCTGCCTCTACGTGCAAAGCCAACAAGTCTTGGGAGATGCCTCATGGGCCTCCCATGGCACATTTAGTCTGGCCCAGTGCCTGGCATCCAAGGGACAACTTCAGCAGTGCTCAAGAACTTGCGTGCAACCAGAGGGCATGTTGTCTCTCTTTCTTTGAATAGCAAACCACCATTCCCCCCCCACCCCCACAACGCCCCCTAACCCAAACTGCTTTGAAAATCCCGTTTCAAAAGCCATTCGCCATACTGTGCAGCCTGCGTAACTGTGAAGATCAGTAGCAATTTATTGCCTTTGCTCCAATTCTTGGAAACAAGGCGCTATCTGTGGGCTGGTGCAGCACAATGGCTGAGAGAACGAGCTACAATTCAGAAAGTCCCCAAATCAAAACTGCTGAGGTAATGAAACTCAATAACAGAATGTTATTTCGGAATGCCAGTGCATTCGGCCTCACCAAGATCCATCGCGGAATTCTCTGACTTCCTTAGTTTAGAAGGAAAGAAAAATACAACTCCCAGCATGGTTGGTTGGGGTAGGCTGGGAATGTAGTACTTTTTCTCACTGATCTAGGGATGTACGAAAATCACTTACCTTTTGGGGATTATGCTGATGGTGGGGGGGGAGGCGTTCCTCCCCCCCCCCTCCGGAATCCTGGCCAGCCGGCTGTGCTCTGCAGCGATTCTGCGGAGCCGCTGGCTGGCTCCGCCAGCAGCCAGACAGCCAGCTGCTGGCTAGCAGGGACGCAAACGGCAGCGGCTGTAGCCGCCGCCGTTTGCGTCCCTGCAGTCAGCCGTGATAGGCTACGTAAATGTTTACATAGCCTATCACGGCTGATTTAAACAAACAAACAAAAAAAAGTGCGTATGTAAATGGCGGCGGCCATGGCCACCGCCATTCGCTTTCCTTATTTTGGCACATCTTAGTCTACGTAAACATTTACGTAGACTAAGACGGCGAAAATAAGGGGAACGCAAATAGCATAGCATCTACGCTATTTGCGTTCCCCTTATTTTCACCGTCTTAGTCTAGGTAAATGTTTACGTAAACTAAGACATGCCAAAATAAGGAACGCAAATGGCAGCGGCCATGGCCGCTGCCATTTGCGTACACGCGGTTGTTGTTGTTTTTTTTAAGTCAGCCGTGATAGGCTATGTAAACATTTACGTTGCCTACCACGGTGTTTTTTTTAAATCTAGCCATGATAGGCTATGTAAATCTTTACACAGCCTATCACGTTTTTTTTGTGTGTTTTTTAACCTAGAAATGGTGGCGGTGGCGGCCAGTCAGAAGACCAGCTGCTGCAGCCGCCGCAGCTGCCAAACCGCCGCCGGAGCCGCTGCCGCCACGAAGATCCGCCCAAGGTAAGTCCTGTCCTGGGGGGGGGGGGCGGGGGGCGGGCCATTCCACCACTGATTTCGGGGGGCCGAATGCGCTGGCATTTGGCCTCCCTGAGATCTGTGGCGGAACCTTCGTACATCCCTACTCTGATCATATGTAGGATTGAGGCCACAGAGGGTTTGTATAGTGCAGTTCAGCAGACCTATTTTTTGGTCTCTGTACAGTGCAATCCCATATGTGTATACTCAGAATCAAGTCCCACTGTATTCTGTGGAGCTCACTCTGCCTACTCTGTCTTGGTTTGGGTTTGTTTGTTTTAATGGTTGCCGTGGAATAGTTAAGAACACAAATAAGGAAGACAGATAAGGGTCTGGTGATAAACTTACTGATAGCTGTGGCAAATCAGTCTTTTGCCACACTCAATGTGGCAAAAGATTGGACAGTGCCCAACCCTTCTCTGTTAGAAGAACAGTTTGTGTCACAGCTTGGGGAGCTGCCAGGGCTGCAGCCTTATACCCACTTACCCGGGAGTGCATCCCAGTGAAGTCAGTGGGACTGACTTCTGAGTAGACGTGCACAGGATTGTGCTGTTCATTAGTGTATTTGACAAAGGTGGTAAAAAGCGGGGGGGGGGGAGCGGGTCACCAAAGGAAAAGTCCCTTTCCATTAAAAGGCAGTCAACATCTCATTTAATGGGAAAGCTAAGTATTTAAAAAGAAGAAAAGAACAAGGGTGGGGAGTCACCCTGACCGAGAAGGGCTTAAAAGGCTTCTTCCTCTTACTGTGTAAGCTTGGGGAGGCTGCAGTCCTAAGCATACTTGCTTGCGTGTTGCCCCATTCAGCTCAGAGGAAATTACTTCCAAGTAAACATGCATGGATCGCATTGCAAGCAGGAGGGTGCTGGTCAGCTCTGAAGTGCAGGAGCTCATCATGACTGCCGCCAGAGCCAGGGCCGGCTCCAGGTTTTGGGGGCCCTGGAGTGAGACCCGCTCTGTGGGCCCCTCCCTCCGCAAGTCGCCCTTCTCGCCGCCAGGGTCCCCAGCTGCCCTTGCTCGTCGTCCTCTTTCTCATCATGGGTCCCACTTGCCTGCTTGAGGGGCAGGGAGCCAGCAGTGTGGCATCTCCTGCTCCTCCTTCTCAAAGCCGCCACCGCTGTCTGGACCAGAGGGAGAGGGAGGTTGCCATGGGGAAGAGGAGGAGGAGCAACTCCAGGGGGGACTTGTCAGCGGCCCCTGCCTGCGGGTGGCCCTCGGAAGATGCCTGACCAGGCCGACCCTTGACGCTGGCCCTGCCCATCGCTACATCCCTGCCCACAGACAGACAGACAGACAGACAGACAGCTTTTCTATTATTTATACTCAGTGGAGGTAATACTCTGGTTAAAAACGTAACCATAATACTCAGACATCCAAAATGAACAACTACACAAGCAAGCCACTGATCAAGACTCACAATTTGATGGGCATGACTGCAACCCTATGCACAGTTACCTGGGAGTAAGTGCCATTGAACTCAGGGGTGCTTCCTTTCAGCTGCAGAGGTTCAGCTTGGAAAACACATTGAACAAAAGCTCTTCAGCCAGCTGAAAGGCAACCTTTAGCTTTCAGGCAGAAAGGCGAGCCATCTTACAAAGAAGCATTAGCGCTTAAACTGCTGGTGAGAAGCAGAAACCCCATCAAAGAAAAGGAAGGCAGGACCCAGCCTCAACTTGATTATGCCCCTCATTCTCTGCACCAGACAATATAGCTAAGCTCGAAAGCCTTGCTATAAGCCTTGCTAAGCTCAAAAGCCTTCATTCACTGGCCAGAGCAAGAAGGGTCCACTATTACCCAAGTGCCCCAGCATCATGGCATCATTGCTCCTGCTCTGAACAAGAGTCCCAGAGATGCACTGCCTCCGCCACCCCACCCACTCCACCACCGACTGAAAGTCTGCAGTTCTGTGCACACTTACATGGGAGTCAGCCCCACTGAAGACAGTGGGGTGTCCTTCCAGTAAACATGCAGCGGGTTGGGCAGTGCAAGAACTGGGAAGGTGAACCAGCCCTTTCTTACACATGCACGCACCTTGGCCAAACAGAATGCACTGCCACCCGGCTGCCCACCCAAGTCTGCACTGAGCAGGAGATGTGACTTACCCCACGGCATTCAGAATTGGTTGGAAAATATTTCCACTGCCCACAAATTGTGGGATCTTGATGATACTGAGGCCTCGCAGTAGGGATGGTCTCCCTTCCTGGCATACTGTGGAGAAAGGACATGGGTTGCTTCAGCAGGAGCCTCCTCCAGCTGTGCCAAGAAGGGCTGGCCTGGCCATCTTCCCTGTGGTCTGAGCATCGGGCGCATTGCTGCATTGTACTAGCTGAGAGACTGAGTTACAAATCAGGAAATGCCGAGTTCAAATCTTACCTTTGCCATGAAAGGTAAGATTTCACCAGGAAAGCCCCCCCCCCCCGCACATACACCCTCCGCGACATGGGAATATCAACCCTGACTGACCTCACAGGGTTGTTGTAAGAGTTACACAAAGGTACTGTCCAGAGGGGCTGCCAAGTTAGTCTGTTGTATCAAAGAAAGAAAGAAAGAAAGAAAGAAAGAAAGAAAGAAAGAAAGAAAGAAAGAAAGAAAGAGTCTTGTGGTACCTTAAAGATGAATGCAGTTATTAAGGCATAAACTTTTGTGGCCTGGAGTCCAGGCAATGTACCTAAAACACTGTGAACATTTGTAGGGGATTTATCAATGCCAAGTATTACTATTAAGAGAAGAAACTGTGTTTTTAATTTATTTTTTTTAATTTATTTGTTTTTATATTATGTTCCCATTAAGATTTTGTTTCTAATCCGTATTTTATTGTTAGTGCCATTTTTGGCAAGAAGGTGGGATATAAACTAAACGAATGGCATCATAGAATGCTAGAGTTGGAAGGGGCCATTTAGGCCATTGAGTGCAGCCCCCTGCTCAGTGCAGGAGTCCATTTTAAAGCCTCCCTGCCAGGTGGCCGTCCAGCCTCTGCGTGGAGCCCTCCAGCGACAGAGAGCCCACCGCCTCCCTAGGCAGCTGGTTCCATTATCTGACTGCTTTAGGAGGTTTTTCCTGCTGTTCAGCCTAAATCTGCCTTCCTGTAAACTGCCTTCCTGTTATTTCGTGTCCTACAGTCTTAAATGATAGAACACAGGTTGCGGCCCTCCTCTGTATGGCAACCCTTTAGGTACGAACATGAAGCTAACCTCTGCATTGCTAAGAGCTACTACAGATGACCAGAGAGCTGACTGAGCATTCCTGGAGAAGGATGGGTCTGCAGCAGCCCATGCATTTCTCTTTGATAGGTAGTAAGGCATAAAATGCAAATGCTAATAATGACCATCGTCATTGTCATCATTGTCAACCTGGATCACTGAAATGGCAAATCAAGCGATAAACCTTTTCTCCAGAGGGTACCACTTTGGACTGCACAGTGGTTCCCATGTGACTGAATACAACTCCATACAAACAAGCAGACAAAACCATTCTCTGCATGTAGAAAACCAGATTGTAGAATCAAAGAGCTGGAGGGGCTTTGCAGGCCAGGGGTGGGCAGAAGATAGATATCCAGATGTTTGGGGCTTCAACACCCTGAAGCCCCTGCCAGCATGGCCAATGGTCAGGTGGGTGGGGGTTGAAATCCAAAACATCTGGAGATCTACTTTCCACCCACTGCTTTTATAGACCATCTAGTCCAACTGCAAGGCAGGAAATCCAGAGCTGGAGGCTGCTAAGCTGGATCAAATATGCTCATTTTGAAATCAGATTAAAAATTAGCTAATATTTAGTCCAGACCTCGAAGAGATGCAAAGGCTGGAGTCGTGCACACTTACCATACTCAAGTGCTTCTTGATTAACCCTTACCACAGTCCCTGGGATGGTCGCCTGCGAAGGGACAAGGAGGCAAAGCAGGATGCTCAAAGTACAAACCTTGAGCATCTTCTGTGTTACTGCAGAGCCGTTGGGCAGCTTGGAAAGAGAGAAAGAGAAGAAAGGGCAAGTGTCAGTAGGGGTGGGGCAGATGTTCATTAGGTTTGCATTTTAATGCAAACTTACGTAATTTCACACTTTCGAACCAATATGCAAACCGAAACTCAGTTATCCTTCAACGTTTGCAGGTCTCCGAATTTTGCAGTGGAGACCTCTAATACAGTTGCATCCAAAAATGTGTATATTAAAGGATAGTGCACACAGAAATGCATACATTCATGAAAATAACTTTAAAATGCATTATGTTAGGAAAATTGCTTGCAAATAGATGTGCATGTTAAGCACAATTGTTTAAGGGGCAGATAAAGGGTGAGAACAGGTTTTTGATGGATCATTTGCATTGGGCTGTAGCATCATCATTTATTTATTTATTACATGTCTACACTGCCCAGTAGCCAAAGCTCTCTGGGCTGTTCACAACTGCGAGCTATGCCGGTGAGAGCATTGAATCCTGACCACTAGACCACCAGGGAACTATAATGTGTTGATCTGAACCGAAGGCCCACCATTCAGTGAAAGCAGAGATGCTTCTCATGCAGAGGATCCCATCCATGTTCAGTCCCTGGACTCTCCAGTTAAAGCCAGAAGGGCTGGGAAAGACTCTGCCTGAGACATAGTGGAGCTCATGCTGGTCAAGCAGACAACTCCAGGCCAGGTGGGCCAAGGGTCTGGCTCAGTACGAGGCATCTTCCTATGAATGTACAATGTGCAGATTTGTGGGTTTCAGTCACAGCTGCATCTGTCGAGGTCACCTGATTAGCTTGCTCCATGTCAAGCTTCTTGCCTATCTCATGAGCTACTCCTTTGTCTACTTTACTGGACTGAAGGCCCAAAATGCAACCTTTGTCAGCTACAGTCTCACCACACTAAGAGAACAACATGGCTCCATCGCCCATGCAGTGGCTTAGAAAAACCAAGACGGCTGCTGAGCTTACCTTACTCTGTTGCTATGCGATGGCAGGGCCCAGAGTTATTGGTGGTGGTACCGTCTGGCCCGACTCCTTTCCTTGGGCTAGCCACTGTGGGGGAAAGAACTGTGACTTTATACAGCTCACTGGGATGGACAAAAAGCTGGAGATCAGGAGAGATGACATGCTCAGGTTTAACAAGGGTGTAGAGCATTTACTTGTGGTTCAGAACATCCTGGGAAAATGGGCAGGGTTCTTCTGCACACAATCCTCAATGTACATTTGGGGTGCAAATAATTGTTGTCATAAAGCCATTCTGCCGGACAAAATGCATAAAGGCTTTTGGCAGCACATGATGAGCTTTAATCGGTCCCGGATGTGTCCTTAGTTATGATTGACACTTCAAAATTGGTTTTGGTTATATGTTGTTTGTGTACATTGTCTGGCTGCTTTTATGTAAATGGCTTTTAAATTGTGTATATTGTATTTTAATGTTTTAACTTCTGTAAACTGCCCAGAGAGCTTCAGCTATGGGACGGTATAGAAATGTGAAAAATAACAATAGTATCAATTTCCTGCTCTTAGGGTGGCCCAAGGTGACAAGAACACCAGGATGACACCATCAAGCCAAAGGTCAGGATCCAGGAAAGAGTGCACATAACTGGTAGAACATTTTTAGTTTGCAAAGTACTGGAATGACAGGTCTCCGCATGCTGGAGCATTCAGATCGCTTCATGTGCGTTATGTTGGCAACCCTTGCAGCATTTTTACACATTACATTGATGTCCCGGCTCTCCTCGAAGGACCTAAAGCGGGGGTGAGCAGCTTGTAGCCCTCCAGATGTGTTGGCCCACAACTCCCATCCCATCATACCTCACCATGGGCTATGTTGGCTGGGGCTGATGGGAACTGTATGCCAAGGGTTCTGGAGGGTCACACGTTGTCGACCGCTGACTTAAAGGGCAGCCAGATAAAAAGGAGGTTGGGGCTGCTGCAGCGTAGCAGCTGTGCAGTGGGGGGGATTTCAGCAAGTGAGGTCCACATGGCAACCTGCCCCTACTGAATTTCCCTCTTTTACACAACTGTTAAAGTTGCAGGAGCCCTGCCCTCTTTCCACTTGGCCACTCTAGGCTCCCTCCCCTGTTTTTTCCTCACAACACCCCTGTGAGGTAGGTTGGGCAGAGAGCAAGTGGCAGACTCAAGGTCACCAGTGAGCATCATAGCTGTGTGGATTTGAACCTGGGTCTCCCTAGATCTAACTGTATAGTCTAACCACTACATGATGCTGTCTCACACTGCCTCTGAGATGTAGGACAGTATTATTGTCCTCCTATTGCAAATGGGTAATTACCATTGCAAATTACAAAATGGGTAATAACAATTGCAAATTACCCCTTCATGGATCACTGCCTTGTTGTGGCGAAGGGGCTTGCGTAACTCAGAGAAGCCATAAGCTATGCCGTGCAGGGCCACCCAAGACGGACAGGTCATGGCAGAGAGTTCTGACAAAATGTGGTCCACTGGAGAAGGAAATTGCAACCCACTCCAGTATTCCTGCCAAGAAAACCCCATGGAACGTATCACAAGGCTAAAAGATATGACGCTGGAAGATGAGCCCCTCAGGTCGGAAGGTGTCCAATATACTACTGGGGAAGAGCAGAGGGTATTTCCAAGTAGCGCCAGAAAGAGTGAAGCGCTGGGCCAAAGCCAAAAGGACACTCAGCTGTGGATGTGTCTGGTGGTAAAAAGAAAATCCGATGCTGTAAAGAACAATATTGTTTAGGAACCTGGAATGTCAGATCAGTGAATCAAGGTAAGCTAGAGGTGGTCAAACATGAGATGGCAAGATTGAACATTGACATCTTGGGAATCAGCGAACTAAAATGGACAGGCATGGGCGAATTTAATTCAGGTGACCATCATATCTACTACTGTGGGCAAGAATCCCTTAGAAGAAATGGAGTAGCACTCATAGTCAACAAAAGGGTGGGAAAAGCAGTACTGGGGTACAATCTTAAAAACGATAGAATGATCTCAGTACGAATCCAAGGCAAACCATTCAACATCACAGTAATTCAAGTCTATGCCCCAACCACTGATGCCGAAGAAGCTGAGGTTGATCGGTTCTATGAAGACCTACAACACCTTCTAGAACTAACACCACAAAAAGATGTCCTCTTCATCATAGGGGATTGGAATGCTAAAGTAGGAAGTCAAGAAATCACCGGGATAACAGGCAGGCATGGCCTTGGTGTACAAAATGAAGCAGGACAAAAGCTAATAGAGTTTTGCCAAGAGAACACGCTGATCATAGCAAACACTCTTTTCCAACAGCACAAGAGGCGACTCTTACGAGTCCCCTGGACTGCAAGGAGGTCAAATCAGTCAATCCTAGAGGAAATCAACCCTGAGTGCTCATTGGAAGGACAGATACTGAAGCTGAAGCTCAAATATTTTGGCCACCTAATGCGAAGAGAAAAGTCACCGGAAAAGACCCTGATGCTGGGAAAGACTGAAGGCAAAAGGAGAAGGGGACGACAGAGGATGAGATGGCTAGATAGCATCACCGATGCAATGAATATGAACTTGAGCACACTCCGGGAGAGAGCGCAGGACAGGAAGGCCTGGCGTGCTCTGGTCCATGGGGTCACGAAGAGTCGGACATGACTGAACGACTGAACAACAACATTGCAAATGGAGGACTGAGTCTGAGAGAGACTGATTTGCACTGAGTGAGTTCAGGGCAACCTCTTCGGCATTCCACCACAGTCATTCTCCACTAGGCTACGTTACAACTCTGATTGTGTTTGCCCGAACGACATGGATCAATATGATTCCCGTTTCACAGAAGGCAAACTGAGGCTGAGTCACAGTGGCATGCTGGAGATCTGCACATGGAGTCTGTGGCAGAGGCAAGTTTTGAGTGAAGCTGCCAAAAGACCCCTTTCCAAGGGATCGCACTGGCTTCTGTACGCAGAGCATTTGATGAAAGCACACTAGGCCTGGCCCACACATTACTTGGTTATTGCTGCATCCAGCAGTGTCCTGCATGTCCTTATCCACACCCAGGTGACCTTGGAGATCATCAGAGGAGGCCTTGCTGGTCATTCCAAGATGTCTCCACGAAGAACCCCAACAGCAGCAGGCCTTCTCTAGCAGCACCCGCCCTCTGGAAAACCCTCCCCGTGCAGTTCCACGGAAAGAAAATGTGGCGTCTTTTAAGTGCCTCCTGAAAACACACTTGTTCACACGGGCTTTCCCTGGGCTGTAATTAAAAGAATCCTGCCGCTCCGTTTTACTGCTCCTTGAATTGCTTTTTTATTTTAGTTGGAAGGGTTCTAATGTTGTGTTTTTAATTCTGTGTTTTAAATGTGATTTTAATATTTATTGTGACCCGCTGCGAGATTTTATTATATTCAGAGGTATATAAGTGTCACAAATAAATAAAATAATAAATAAATAAATGTGTCAATGGGCCATCACAGCTATGCTACAATATACACAGAACTGCTGAGAAAACTAGAGGTGTACATGGATGTGTGATGCAGCCCTTGATGATCCGCCACTAAGTGTGCGTGAAGGCCATTGAAAAGCGTGGTGCTTGAAATCATATACAACTTCTCTCTGTTGCATTATGTCTGTGATGGCCCCTTCAAACATACATCCCATCATTTACATTTCAGTCATGTACCCACATATCTGGGAATAGGCCCCTTTGAACTCAATGGAACTTACTTCTGAGTAGACAGTTGTTGTCAACAGAGAGACAGTTGTTCCCCTTCATGGATCACTGCCTTGTTGTGGCGAAGGGGCTTGCGTAACTCAGTGAAGCCATAAGCTATGCCGTGCAGGGCCACCCAAGACGGACAGGTCATGGCAGAGAGTTCTGACAAAATGTGGTCCACTGGAGAAGGAAATGGCAACCCACTCCAGTATTCTTGCCAAGAAAACCCCATGGAACGTATCACAAGGCTAAAAGATATGACGCCGGAAGATGAGCCCCTCAGGTCGGAAGGTGTCCAATATGCTACTGGGGAAGAGCAGAGGGTATTTCCAAGTAGCGCCAGAAAGAGTGAAGCGGCTGGGCCAAACCCAAAAGGACACTCAGCTGTGGATGTGTCTGGCGGTGAAAAGAAAATCCGATGCTGTAAAGAACAATATTGTTTAGGAACCTGGAATGTCAGATCAATGAATCAAGGTAAGCTGGAGGTGGTCAAACATGAGATGGCAAGATTGAACATCGACATCTTGGGAATCAGCGAACTAAAATGGACAAGCATGGGCGAATTTAATTCAGGTGACCATCATATCTACTATTGTGGGCAAGAATCCCTTAGAAGAAATGGAGTAGCACTCATAGTCAACAAAAGGGTGGGAAAAGCAGTACTGGGGTACAATCTTAAAAACGATAGAATGATCTCAGTACGAATCCAAGGCAAACCATTCAACATCACAGTAATTCAAGTCTATGCCCCAACCACTGATGCCGAAGAAGCTGAGGTTGATCGGTTCTATGAAGACCTACAACACCTTCTAGAACTAACACCCAAAAAAGATGTCCTCTTCATCATAGGGGATTGGAATGCTAAAGTAGGAAGTCAAGAAATCACCGGGATAACAGGCAGGCATGGCCTTGGTGTACAAAATGAAGCAGGACAAAAGCTAATAGAGTTTTGCCAAGAGAACATGCTGATCATAGCAAACACTCTTTTCCAACAGCACAAGAGGCGACTCTACACATGGACGTCACCAGATGGTCAATATCGAAATCAGATTGATTATGTCCTTTGCAGCCAAAGATGGAGAAGCTCCATACAGTCAGTAAAAACAAGACCTGGAGCTGACTGTGGCTCAGATCATGAGCTGCTTCTTGCAAAATTTCGGCTTAAATTGAAGAAAGTCGGGAAAACCACTAAACCGTTCAGGTATGACCTAAATCATATCCCTGATGAATATACAGTGGAGGTGAGGAATAGATTTCAGGGATTAGACCTGATAGACAGAGTGCCTGAGGAACTATGGACGGAGGTCCATAACACTGTTCAGGAGGTAGCAACGAAATCCATCCCAAAGAAAAAGAAATGCAAGAAAGCGAAGTGGCTGTCTGATGAGGCTTTACAAGGAGCTGAGGAAAGAAGGGAAGCGAAAAGCAAGGGAGAAAGGGGAAGATATACCCAACTGAATGCAGAGTTCCAGAGAATAGCAAGGAGAGACAAGAAGGCCTTCTTAAGTGAACAATGCAAAGAAATCGAGGAAAACAACATAATGGGAAAGACTAGAGATCTCTTCAAGAAAATTGGAGATCTCAAGGGAACGTTTTGTGCAAAGATGGGCATGATAAAGGACAAAGAAGGCAGGGACCTAACAGAAGCAGATGAGATTAAGAAGAGGTGGCAAGAATACACAGAAGAACTATACAGGAAAGATCTGAATGTCCCTGATAGCCATGATAGTGCGGTCACTGAACTCGAGCCGGACATCCTAGAGAGTGAAGTCAAGTGGGCCTTAGGAAGCATTAGTAACAATAAAGCTAGCGGAGATGACAGTATTCCAGCCGAGCTATTTAAAATCCTAAAAGATGATGCTGTTATAGTGCTGCATTCAATATGCCAACAAATCTGGAACACTCAACAGTGGCCACAAGACTGGAAAAGGTCAGTTTACATTCCAATTCCAAAGAAGGGCAACGCCAAAGAGTGTTCAAACTACCGCACCATTGTGCTCATTTCACATGCCAGCAAGGTGATGCTCAAAATCCTACAAGCTAGGCTTCAGCAGTATGCGAACCGAGAACTACCGGAAGTACAAGCTGGGTTTAGAAGAGGCAGAGGAACTAGAGATCAAATCGCCAACATTCGCTGCATCATGGAGAAAGCAAGAGAATTCCAGAAAAACGTCTATTTCTGCTTCATTGACTACGCTAAAGCCTTTGATTGTGTGGATCACAACAAACTGTGGCAAATTCTTAAAGTGATGGGAGTACCAGACCACCTTACCTGTCTCCTGAGAAACCTGTACGAGGGTCAAGAAGCAACAGTAAGAACCAGACATGGAACAACCGATTGGTTCAAAATTGGGAAAGGAGTACGACAAGGCTGCATATTGTCACCCTGCTTATTTAACTTATATGCAGAGTACATCATGAGAAATGCCGGGTTGGATGAATCAGAGGTCGGAATTAAGATTGCCGGGAGAATTATCAACAACCTCCGATATGCAGACGATACCACCCTAATGGCAGAAAGCGAAGAGGATCTCAAGAGCCTCTTGTTGAGGGTGAAAGAGGAGAGTGCAAAAGCTGGTTTGAAACTCAACATTAAAAAAACTAAGATCATGGCATCTGGCCCCATCACTTCCTGGCATATAGAAGGGGAAGAAATGGAAGCAGTGACAGATTTTACTTTCTTGGGCTCCAAGATCACCACAGATGGTGACTGTAGCCATGAAATTAAAAGACGCTTGCTCCTTGGGAGGAAAGCTATGGCCAACCTAGACAGCATAGTAAGAAGCAGAGACATCACCTTGCCGACAAAGGTCCGTCTAATCAAAGCTATGGTTTTCCCAGTAGTAATGTATGGCTGTGAGAGCTGGACTATAAGGAAGGCTGAGCGCCGAAGAATTGATGCTTTCGAACTGTGGTGCTGGAGAAGACTCTTACGAGTCCCCTGGACTGCAAGGAGGTCAAATCAGTCCATCCAAAAGGAAATCAACCCTGAGTGCTCATTGGAAGGCCAGATACTGAAGCTGAAGCTCCAATATTTTGGCCACCTAATGCGAAGAGAAAACTCCCTGGAAAAGACCCTGATGCTGGGAAAGACTGAAGGCAAAAGGAGAAGGGGACGGCAGAGGATGAGATGGCTAGATAGCATCACGGATGCAATGAATATGAACTTGAGCACGCTCCGGGAGAGAGCGCAGGACAGGAAGGCCTGGCGTGCTATGGTCCATGGGGTCACGAAGAGTCGGACACGACTGAACGACTGAACAACAACAACAAGACAGTTGTTGGATTGCACTGTAAATGTTGCAGTCATCCAGCAATGAACATGTCTATGCCAAACCCCACTGTTGTATAAATCTGAATTTCTTAGCACAGAAAGGTCATGCTTTCCGGCAGAAGGTAGAAAAAGCAAATGGCAGGATGGGACAGACATAGCTAAAACTCAGTTTATTTTCAAAACAACCTTCTCAAAGCAGAGCAAGGGTGTGTGTGTGTCATATGACATGCCTGGTCACATGAATTAAGGTGCAATCCTATATGCAAGCCTGGGAATTATGAGGAAGGTGGTTAGCTGATGATTTCTGAGATACGCTGGGAAGCCCAGATGCAGTTGCAAGAATAGTGTGTTCCTTTGTACACATTCTTCCCACTGAGTTAGAATAGAATCATAGAATCATAGAATAGTAGGGTTGGAAGGGGCCTACAAGGCCATCGAGTCCAACCCCCTGCTCAATGCAGGAATCCAAGTCAGAGCATCCCTGACAAATGGCTGTCCAGCCTCGTCTTGAAGGCCTCCAGTGTGGGAGAGCCCACCACCTCCCCAGGTAATTGGTTCCATTGTCGTATTGCTCTTACAGTCAGGACGTTTTTCCTGATGTTCAGCCGGAATCTGGCTTCCTGTAACTTGAGCCCATTATTCCGTGTCCTGCACTCTGGGATGATCAAGAAGAGATCCTGGCCTTCTTCTCTGGGACAACCTTTCAAGTACTTGAAGAGTGCTATCATATCTCCCCTCAGTCTTCTCTTCTCAAGGCTAAACATGCCCAGTTCTTTCAGTCTCTCATAGGGCTTTGTTTCCAGTCCCCTGATCATCTTTGTTGCCCTCCTCTGAACCCTCTCCAGTTTGTCTGCATCCTTCTTAAAGTGTGGTGCCCAGAACTGGACACAGTACTCCAGATGAGGCCTAACCAGTGCTGAGTAGAGGGGAACTAGTGGAAGCGATGGTTCTATGAATGCAGCCCAAAATAGCATTTGCCTTTTTTTGCAGCCACATCACATTGTTGGCTCATATTCAGCTTGTGATCTACAACAATTCCAAGATCCTTCTCGCTTGTAGTGTAGTTGAGCCACGTATCCCCCATCTTGTCACTGTGCATTTGGTTTCTTTTTCCTAGGTGCAGAACTTGGCATTTGACCGTATTAAATGTCATTCTGTTGTTTTCTGCCCAGTGCTCCAGTCTATCAAGATCACTTTGAATTTTGTTTCTTTCTTCCAAAGTATTAGCTATCCCTCCCAATTTTGTGTCATCTGCAAATTTGATCAGCATTCCCTGCACCTCCTCCTCCAAGTCATTCATAAAAATGTTGAAGAGCACTGGGCCCAGGACTGAACCCTGCGGTACCCCACTCGTTACCTCTCCCCAGCTTGAGAAGGTCCCATTGATAAGCACTCTTTGAGTCCGATTCTGTAGCCAACTGTGGATCCACCGGATCGTTGTTTCATCTAGCCCACTTTGAGCTAGTTTGCTCATCAGGATATCATGGGGCACATTGTCGAAAGCTTTGCTGAAGTCGAGGTATATGATGTCTACAGCATTCCCATGGTCTACAAGGGAGGTTACTTGATCAAAAAATGAGATCAGATTTGTCTGGCAGGACTTGTTTTTGACAAATCCATGTTGGCTTCGAGTAATCACGGCATTGTTGTCAAGGTGCTTCCAGATGGATTGCTTTATCATCTGCTCCAGAATTTTCCCAGGGATTGATGTCAGACTGACTGGTCTGTAGTTCCCAGGTTCCTCCTTTTTACCCTTTTTGAAGATAGGGACAACGTTAGCCCTCCTCCAGTCATCTGGCACTTCCCCGTCCTCCATGATTTCTCAAAGAGAATAGACAGCGGTTCTGAGAGTTCTTCTGCCAGTTCCTTTATGACTCTAGGATGCAGTTCATCTGGCCCAGGAGATCTGAACTCATTCAAAGTAATGAGGTGTTCCTTGACCATATGCCTGTCGATCTCAAGATGCAATCCTGCCCCTTCAGCTTGTACTTCGCCTTTGCCAGCGGGGTCATAGACCCTCTTTTGGGAGAAGACTGAGCCAAAGTAGGAATTGAGCACCTCTGCCTTTTCTTTGTCCTCTGTTATCATTTTGCCATCCTTATTTAATTGCTGAACCACCATTTCTTTCCTCTGCCTTTTACTATGCACGTAGCTGAAGAAAGCCTTTTTGTTGTTTTTAACATCCCTCGCTAACCTCAGCTCATTCTCAGCTTTAGCCTTCCTGACGCCATCCCTGCAATTCTGTGGTACCTGCCTGTACTCTTCCTTTGTTACTTGGCCTTCTTTCCACTTCCTATATGTGTCCTTTTTTGTTTTCAGGTCATCCCTAAGCTTTTTGTGAAGCCACATTGGCTTCATCTGTTGTCTTCCACCTTTTCTTCTTGTTGGAATTGCTTGTGATTGTGCCTTGAGAATTTCCTTTTTTAAAAGCTCCCACCCATCTTGGACTCCTTTTCTCGCTAGCATCGCTTGCCATGGGACTTTACTGATCATTGTTCTGAGTTTATGAAAATCAGCTTTCCTAAAATCCAGGGTATACGTTTCACTACACTCAGCTTTTGCTTCCCTTAGAACCAAGAACTCAAGTACAACATGGTCGCTTTCCCCCAGAGTTCCTGTAACTGCTACTTTATCCACTAAGTCATCTCTGTTGGTTAGGATCAAGTCAAGGATAGCCGATCCTCTAGTTCCTTCCTCTACTTTCTGTAGGAGGAAGTTATCCGCCACACAAGTCAGGAATTTCCTGGAGGGGCCATGTTTTGCAGAATTTGTCTCCCAACAAATATCGGGGAAATTGAAGTCCCCCATTACTACTACATCATGCTTCCTTAAAACATTGGCTATTTGCTTTTCAAAAGTTTCATCCTTGTCTTCTCCTTGATTGGGTGGACTCTGACCACCAGGTTCCTTTTATTCTTTGCTCCATTTATTTCAACCCAGATGCTCTCGATGGGGCTACCAAGCTCATCCTCCTGTATTTCTGTGCAGAGGTATGTATTTTTCACATACAGTGCAACCCCACCTCCCTTTCTGTTCCTCCTGTTCTTTTTGAACAAGTTATATCCTTCAATTGCTGTATTGCAGTCATGAGAGTCATCCCACCAAGTCTCAGTTATACCTATCAAGTCATAATTTCCCTCTTGTATTAAGAGTTCAAGTTTGTTCTGTTTGTTTCCCATACTCTAGGCATCAGTATATGGACATCGAAGACCATGTGCTTCATAGTCTGGCTTTCTTCCTACATGTGTCTGAAGACTATTATTGGGCGCTATCAGAGCTGTTCTTTCCATTGCAGTGCATGCGCCTATGTCCATTGTTACCCCCAACATTACATCTCCCTTCCCCATAGGATTCAGTTTAAAGCCCTCCTGATGAAGTTCTTCATGCTGTGGCCAAACACAGTCTTCCCATCCTTTGTGAGGTGCAACCCATCCCTAGCCAACAGCCCATCTTCCAGGAAGTATAGCCCGTGGTCCCAGAATCCAAATCTCTCTCGTCGGCACCACCTTCGTAGCCAGTCATTCACCCGGAGTATTTTTCGTTCCCTTTCTATCCCTCTTCTAACTACTGGAAGGATGGATGAGAAAACTATCTGGGCCCCAAAGTTCTTGAGTTTCCTTCCCAAAGCTTCAAAGTCTGACGTGATCTCTTCGTAGCTCCGCTTGGCGGTATCATTTGTTCTCACATGGATGAGAAGAAAGGGATACCTGTCAGTGGGCTTTATGAGTGCAGGCAACCTTTCAGTCACGTCTCTAATTCGTCCTCCCGGGAGACAACATACCTGGCGAGTCCATGGGTCTTTGCGACATATTTGGGTCTCGATCCCACGCAGCAAGGAGTCTCCCACTACTACCACTCTTCTTCTTCTTTTAGGTCTGGGTTTCATCGCCTCTGTTTGACTGACCTTTAGCCTCTTGCTCACTCTCATGCAGGTTCCCCTGTGATTCTTCCTCTGCAGGCTGTCCTCCAGTCTCATCCGCAAGTACCTGGAATCGGTTCCACAGCTCCACTGCTTCCACTGGTGCAGAGTGGCGTCTAGTCCTTCTCCTAACTGTCACCCTTTTCCAAGGAGTATCCTCTATTCCATTTTTCTTCACCTCAGCATTTTCCACTGCCTCATCTTGCTGTTGCTCTTCAAGTTCTGGTCTGCCCTTTGCTGCTGTAGTTCCCCCATTCTGTCCAAGAACTCTTCGTGTTCTCTTATTCCCCGGAGGGTCGACAGTCGCCGCTCTAGTCCACTTACTTTTTCCTCCAGCAGCGTGATCAACTTGCACTTGTTGCAGGTGTAGGCCATGTTGTTCTCAGGCAAGAAAACAAACATTGCACACACCTTGCAGGTCACCACCACTGGAGAGTCTTGTCCTTCCATAGCCTCTTTTCCCTTTTTGTGTCTAGCTTTGTGATTGTTCTAGACTAGCCTGTGCCTGCTCCTCTACTCAGTAGAGGTTAAAAGCAGAGTCCCACCGGTGTGAAAGTGTGTGTTACAAGACAAATAAATGGAAAAAAGTTAGTTAAAATAAAAAATAAAAATAATTTTAAAAAAATGTTAGGGGCCTCCCCCTTGACCTCCCCTGCTGAACTCCCCTGGCCAACTCCTGTTTGCTCCCCCTGTTCGCTCTCCCTGGTCGCTCGCTCTCTGGGAGCTTGTTTGCTTCTGTAGTCCCTGGACCAGCTGGAGCAGCTTGCTCTGCTCTGCTCTGCTCAGCTGGGAGGCGGGAAACAGACTGAAGCTTCCTGCCCAGTCAGCTGCTGGGAGTACTCAGGCCACACCCCTCCAATTCAGTTGGAGCTCTCAGAAGCACCTGGTGAGCTCACAGCCAATCAGAAGGATAA
Organism: Heloderma suspectum; assembly: GCF_057233095.1. NCBI lineage: Eukaryota > Metazoa > Chordata > Lepidosauria > Squamata > Helodermatidae > Heloderma > Heloderma suspectum. The sequence continues at coordinate 312,936,523 of NC_139461.1, read as the reverse complement.
AGGGCGGCCCCCTGGGCTTCCTGCAACCCACTTACCTCTTAGCCTCTGTCTCCTTTGTCTCCTTTGTCTCTTCAACCACTGCAACTCCCCTGGCCAACTCCTGTTTGCTCCCCCTGTTCGCTCGCTCTGCTCGCTCGCTCTCTGGGAGCTTGCCTGCTTCTGTAGTCCCTAGACCAGCTGGAGCAGCCTGCTCTGCTCTGCTCTGCTCAGCTGGGAGGCGGGAAACAGACTGAAGCTTCCCGCCCAGTCAGCTGCTGGGAGTACTCAGGCCACCCCCTCCCCAATTCAGTTGGAGCTCTCAGAAGCACCTGGTGAGCTCACAGCCAATCAGAAGGATAAAGGGCGGCCCCCTGGGCTTCCTGCAACCCACTTACCTCTTAGCATGAGTTCATGAGACATTCAGCATCTATTTATAATAAACAGTTTATTTGCTTTCAGAGCTGTTTCCCATCTCATTCTCACGAAAAGTATTATTTAGCTACATAAGGCCAGCCATGTCACCTACTAACCTGTCAGTGAATGGGCAGAGAAACTCCTCATATTTATACCAGGACTCCCAAGCCAGAGCCCTGATACATCTTTGCCAGTTGCAAGGGCTGATGTTCCATACTCGAATTCCATTGTGTGCATAAAGAGGGTTGAAGGGACTGAGCACATACAGTCCTAGGACATTCACTAGACCAACCTCTTAGCCTCAGGCCATGAGAGACCCAATCTGAGCGCCAGTTTCCCTCACAACAAGTGCCAAGCTGGTCAAGTTGCAGGTGCCGGAACTGGGTTGCGCAACCAAGCAGGAAATGGATGTTGTCTTCATAATGCTCATGCCATGTGTTGGGGAGAGGTATTCCAAGTTCTCCAACTCATCTTTTCATGACACCATTTTGGCTGTGTGAATTGACCCTCGCTAAAATTCCTTGGACTATCTGCTCCATTCAAATCGAGGGTGGGATGGGACAGCCGGTCCTTTCTTGCTTTAGTAAGCACAAAGCACTTAAAAACCACAGCTCCTTTCTGACAGGGTGTGAACACAGCAACAGGGGCAAATGTTCAACTCAGAGTGTTTACACTGAAGGCAAACAAGAGGCTTTGTTTCCCTTCCTGTACATGGGCAAACCTGGTTTGGTGAGTCATTAGCGTGCCTTTACTGAGGTCACTGGCAGGCAAGAGGGACATAATCTCTGGACAACCAACTCATTTCGGGAACTGAACGACTGAACAACAACAACAAAACTTTTGTAGTTATGGCCATGTTGTTGCCAAAAGGAACACCACAGCTGCTCCAAGGCTATGGGCAGATCACCCCAATGAGGTTGGGAGCTGCTCTGGTCTTGAGGCCTTTTAGATCATGGGTAAAACCTACCTCCTCCAAAAAGTGCACACATGGCAATAGCAATCAGACTACGACATTTCGATACATGGCACTCGTATCTTGCATGTAGGTTCAGTCTATTTCTGGTCCATGTCAGTTTCACACATGTTCATTCATAAATGAACAAATGAACACATCTCATTTCTGCATTTATCTTTGACTTAAAAAAAACTGTAGGAAAATGCATATTCAAATATATTTTAAAAGTAGTAGCAGTATTACATTTATATCCTACCTTTTTCCCTCTTGCCAGGATCCCAAAGTGGCTCACATTGGTCCTCCTCCTCTGCCTTTTTATCCTCACAACAACCCTGTGAGGTAGGTTGGGCTGAGAGTCAGTGACTGGCCCAAAGTCACCCTGTGAGCTTCATGGCTGAGTGGGGACTAGAGCCTGCACCTCCTGAGTCCTTGTCCAACACTCTCACCACTACACCACACTGGCATATGTATTCTGGAAAATATCTTCTCACAAAATATGCATTTCTAGATGTATTTTATCCAATCTACAGTTTTTATATGCCTTTTGGCACTTCTTTGAGCTGCATCACAAAATCCAAGGACATACAAAATTCACTGGATCTACGTGTTCCAATTGGCACATAAGTCCAGGAAGGGTGGTTTGCATCGAAATGCATACGCTGGAGGGACTCAGAGCATGAGTCACTTAACCTGAACTTGAAGGGTTAATATTAATTAATTTATTTATTTATTTACAATATTTATATACCGCTCCTCTTCAGAAGATTTCAGAGCAGTGAACAGCATGATAAAAAAATAAAACATTGGTTAAAAGAGTTAAAACATTTTTTTTTAAAAAGACAAACCCCAACAAAGTGGAGTTTAACAAACCACAGCAGGTCATGCAAGGAAGGCCTCTTGAACGAATATCTTCAGGAGGCACCAGAAGGAACACAATGTTGGCGCCTGCCTGACCTCCAAAGGCAGGGAGTTCCACAGGAAGGGGCCCACCACACTGAAGGCTCTTCTCCTGGTGGACTCCAACCGGGCCATAGGTCCGTGTGGAACCACCAGGAGCAAACCCTCCAATGACCTCGGTGACCGGGCAGGTTGGTAGGGAAGGAGGCGCTCTCTCAGGTATCCTGGTCCGAAGTTGTTTAGGGCTTTGTACACTAGTATAATACAATAGGCAGCCAGTGCAGTTCCCTCAGCAAAGGAGTTGCACACTGAAAAGGAGCAGCTCCCGACAACAGCCGAGCTGCTGCATTCTGCACTAGCTCCAGCTTCCGGACCAGCCTTAAGGGCAGCCCCACATACAGCGCATTGCAGTAATCCAGTCTTGAGGTTACTAATGCCTGTACCGCTGTGGTCAAGCTGTCCTGTCCAGGAGAGGCCGTAGCTGGTGAACCAGCTGAAGCTGGTAAAAGGCACTCCGAGCCACAGCAGCCCTCTGGGCCTCCAGCAACAGGGATGGATCCAGGAGCACCCCCAGACTACGGACCTGATCTTTCAGAGGGAGTGCAACCCCATCCAGAACAGGCAATGAGCCTATCTCCCAAACCCGGGAACCACTCAGCCACAGGGCTTCTGTCTTGCCAGGATTCAGCTTCAGTTTATTGGCCCTCATCCAGCCCATTACTGAGTCTAGGCCCAAAAAGAGTAGCAACACAAATGGCATAGTGGACACCATTTGCGTCCCTACTCTTTGCTGGCATACTCCCAGCGAGTTGGGAGTAGGGATGTGTGAACGCATCCCCATCTGGGTTTTCTGGACCCTTGCCCAGCCCCTGCCCCCTCTTGCTGGTACCTGGACTGCACTCAAGCCCCTCCCATTCTCGGCGAGTGGCCCCACTCACCCCAGTGGCCTCGTTGAGCTCCATGGTTGCCATTTCTAAAAAAATAAAATGGCAATTGCAAAAATGGGCATGTTTTTGTATGCGCAGAAATGTGTATTTTTGCAAATGTGCATATTCTCATGTGTGAAATGTGCATTTTTGCAAAGGCACACATTAGTGTGTGTACGAAAATGTGCATTTTTAATAAAATACGTATTTTCGTGCATACACAAATATGCGCATTCGCAAAATGTGCATTTCCCCTTGTGCACAAATTTGCACATTTTTGCGATTGCCATTTTATTTCTCAGAAAATGGTGACCGTGAAGCTCAACAAGGCTGCCGGGGTGAGTGCAGGCCATTCACCGAGCGCGGGCAGGGAGCGAGCAGAGGCTCAGTGAGCAGGGCTTGGGGGTGCGGGCAGGAACAAGTCCACCAGATTCCCAGACTGAATCGGGTACCCATGCCATCCCTAGTGGGGATGCCTCCTTGCCCAAGGATGAGGAAGACAGGTGGAGAAGGCAGCACAGAAAAAGATGGACTCATTACACCAAAAGGGGCCTGGACCCTGACTGAACTTCCCCCCAATCGCAAGGCAATTGGCTGCAAGTGGACCTTCAAAGTGAAGTGCAACACAGATGGTGAAGTAGAATGCTACAAGGCCAGGTTAGTAGCAAAGGGATAGTCTCAAACGTATGGGGAGGACTACAATGAAACATTTGCCCTGGAGGTAAAGCACACCACCGTTAGAGCAATGCTGAGTGTAGCAGCCAGCAGAGAGATGCAAGTTAGACATCTAGACGTCAAAACAGCATTCCTGTACAGTGAAATAGAGGAAGATCTGTACATGAAGCAACCACAAGGGTTTGTAGATCCAGAAGGGGCAAGGAAAGTGTGCAGACTGCACAAAAGCATTTATGGACTGAAGCAGGTTGCCAGGGCCTGGAATGAGACAATTAATGGAGTCCTAGTAAATCTGGGCTTCAGCAAGGGGAAAGCAGAGTCCTGCCTCTATACCCGACAGAGAGGGGCAGGTGGGCATACATACTAGTGTATGCGGACGATTTGGTCCTGAGCTATGAGCGGGAAAGCAATGGCATGGAAATTATGCTCAGACTGAAGCAGAACTTTGACATCAAGGACCTGGGTCCAATAGCACACTATTTGATTATACAGATCGAGAAGAGGGACAGTGGGAGCTTCCTCCTTAGTCAAAGATATTTTTAATTGTTTTATTGTGTGCTGTTTGGTTTTAATTTTTGTGAACTGCCCAGAGAGCTTCGGCTATTAGGCGGCATAGAAATGAAATAAATAAATAAATAAAAGACCAAAGATTGAGGAGATGCTGCTGGAGTTTGGAATGGCAGAGGCAAAGGGGGTCACGACTCCCATGACCACGGATCACCTGAAGGGGCGAGATGACGATGCCCCACTGCCGTATAATCAGCAGTATCAAAGGGCCATTGGTAAGCTGCTCTTCATTGCAACAGTTACCAGACCAGACACAGCTGCAGCTGTGGACATCCTGAGCAGGAAAGTGGCCAAGCCATCTCAACGAGTCTGTAATGGAGTGAAGCATGTGATGTACTACTTGAAGGGTACCACACACAAAATGCTCAAACTGCTCAGCAGCACACGTGCAGGGCTGGTCAGGTTTGTGGATGCAGACTGGGTGGGCGACGAGTCAAACTGAGAGTCCATATCAGGGAACCTGTTCCCATATCATGGCGGGACTATCAGTTGGGCCAGTAAGAAGCAGGCAGTTGTGGCCATGTCTTCCACAGAAGCGGAGTATGTGGCAACAGCCAGTGCGTGTTGTCAGGAAGTGATTTGGCTTAGGCAATTATTCACTGACATGGGACTGGATAACACACAAGCCACAGTGCTACATGAAGACAATCAGGGGTGCCTAAAGCTGGCATCAAGCGAGAAACTGAGGCCACAGATGAAGCACACTGACCTGAGGCATCACCTGATAAGGGACCTAGTAAAGCAAGAGGCGACTGAACTGAAGTATTGCCCGACTGAAGAAATGGTGGCAGATGTGCTGACAAAGCCCCTGCTGGGGGAACTGCACCAGCGCCACCTGATGGGCGTGGGATTAGTACAGTGACCCTAGGGATGTACGAAAGTCACTTACCTTTTCGCAGGGGTGCTTCGCGGTGGGGGGGAGGCGCTTCGCTTCTCCCCCCGAAGTTCAGGCGAGGGGGGGGAGGCGTCCCGCCTCGCCCGGCCGAAATTCAGGCCGGGGGGGGAGGCTTCCCGCCTCGTCTGGCCGAAATTCAGGCCGGGGAGAAGCGCCCTGTCTCCCCGGCCGCGAAACAAAGTGTAAAAAAGAAAACAAAAACCCGTGATAGGCTACGTAATGATTAACGTAGCCTATCACAGCTAGATTTCCAAAGTCAGCCATGATAGGCTACGTTAATTGTTACGTAGCCTATCATGGGTGACTTTGGGAAAAAAAAAAGCGGGTACGCAAATGGCGGCGCCCTATGGGCGCCACCATTTGTGTTCCTTATTTGGTCCCGGTAGTCTACGTAAAGATTTATGTAGCCTATCAGATTTACGTAGCCTTTTTTTTTCAAAGTCACCTGTGATAGGCTACGTAACGATTTACGTAGCCTATCACGGCTGGCTTTGGAAATCTAGCCGTGATTGGCTACGTTAATCATTACGTAGCCTATCACGGGGTTTTGGATTTTTTTTATACTTTGTAATGGCGGCGGCAGCAGCCGGTCGGAAGACCGGCTGCCGCCCCCGCCCCCAACGAAAGGCCGACGAACTGTCGCCGGGACCTGCCACCGGGAGGGACATTCGCCAAAGGTAAGTCCCATCCTGGGGGGGGGGGCGGGGGGCGGAGAATTTCACCGCCGATTTCGGGGGGCCGAATGCATTGGCGCTCGGCCCCCCGAAGATTCGGGGAGAAATTCTCTGCCATCCCTAAGTGACCCACTGCCCTCAAGAAGAGGTGTTGGAGGAACTCGGGCCATGAGTCACTTAACCTGAACTTGAAGGGTTAATATGTACCTGAGTCAGGTGGGAGGGGATCTCTGGGAGATCGCATTGCCTTTTTCCTTGTCTCCTCCCTCTGCTCTCTTCTTCTTCTTCCTCCTTCCTCCTGCAAGGGATGCTGACCACGAGGCTGACCTCAGCCAACTTACCTCGAGATGTAAGCCTGTTATATCTCACGTAAAGTCTTACCTTAACCCACCAGAGTGTGCTTTGTCTACATCCGTGGCTACTGACGGGGCTGGTTCGGACTTCAGTACAATCCTCGAGCGTCCTTTCCTGCACGTCTCCCCAGAAGATATTTGGGGGGATGGAGACACCCATGTGGTCCTACCCATTTATCTTGTTTTCTTTCTCACCCCTTTAATTAAGCAGGCTACTGATTTAAAAGCTGAAGTAAAACATAGTCACGCATGTCCTGGCAAGACGCCCGGCATCAGGATTTTCCCAAGGTAGCTTGGGGTCCACAGTACCAAGAGAGAGAGAACCTTTGGTTTTAAGTAGAGGTGTGCCATGATCCCATGCTTCGACTCGAACCCCAGTTCAGTTCCTTCAGAAAATGCCCCTCTTTTGCACACTCTGATTGAGAATCAGTCCACTTCGATTCAGTACCGACCTCGAGTTCAGAAAACAGAGGTTTCACGCTTCCGATTGACTATCATGGGAAATCAAAAAATGGCTGGAAGGAGGGAGAATGGGCAGAACCACTTTAAGAGAGCAAGAGACTTTTGCAAAATGCCACCACAGAGATTTGGGGAAGGAGTACCAGATGGTGTGAATGATAAGAGAAGAGAGACTAGTGATACTGGGCTGGCAGCATTCTGGATGGAGGTGTGAGAGGATGGGTGTGTGATGGGGGAGGTCAGAGAGAACAAGGTTGCAACGATCATGGCAGGAGATTGTACCAGTGCACATTTGTGTTGATGCTAACAATGGGACAAAGCCTGTACATGTAAAACTTCCAGACAGGAATGCCACATTTTGCAAAGGTCTCCTGGCTCCACCTGTTCTCCTTTCCTGTCTTTTATGCCCAGCACATCTTCCCAGAACACTCGCAGGATACCACCTCTCTTCCTTCAATCTTCTCCTCAAAAATGCTCTTTCCCATGACGCAAACCCCTAGTCCCCCGCCCAGCTGAAAGGAAGCTGAAATACGTATCACTGCATACCCTGTTACCCCCGCCTCTTCCTTCATTGCTTTCCCCAGTGTTGAAATGAAGCTGTTCTGTTCCCTGGGACACAGAACTGCCTTTGTGCCTTGTGGTAGCCACTCCATCAACCATCGCGTACACTGAAGGAATTAAAACAACCACAACAACCAACACACATTGTAAACATGAGTGCCATCTCGAGGGGAAGAGGCCAGATCTGATTGCACCGTGTCCTACAGATCTTTGGCCGTGAAAAATGCAACTCCAGGGATCTGAGGAGGATCCTGTGCAGCATCAACTCAGGGAAGAAACACAGGGGGCATTTTCTGCAGTGGCTCGTTGCTGATCTGAGAGGTGCCAGGAATCACACCAACCTGGAAGCCAGACCCTCTCTTGTCTTTTGCCAAAGCTCTCTGGGCAATTTATAGAAGTTTTCTAATACAGAAAGATAAGGAAAGTATCATAACTGTCAAGGGAAAAATGTAGGTGAAGCTTTATAATTGCTAAGAACTAACTTTGGTGGGAGGGGTTTGTTTTTTTCTAACCTCATAAGAAATTTGTCTCTGGGGAGGTAACTGTTCCCTAATGAAATCGCATGGTTTGTGCCCAGTGTGCTTAAGTCTGCTGCCCTAGACCAGTTTTATTTGGAAAAACCGATGGGAAATTCTATACCCCTCAAAATGTTGCTTGCGTGATTGACATAAAGAGCCCGCCCCACCAATAGTTCTAGGGATACTTTATGCCCCATGTCATCCCCTCCCCCAGAAAGAAAATGGTCAGTGGTAACAGGCTGACATCTGGGGACTTTATGGAGGTGACAGAAGACAACAATGTCATGGGAAACTGACGTGGTAGATCTAATTCGGTCTTAATTCTGCTGTGTAAAGTGCATTTGGGGAACCTTTGTTTCCCCACCTGATTGAAAGAGGGCTGCTGGTGGGGGGGGGGAGGTAACAATCTAGCCCAAGCTCAAATTAAGCCATGTTTTGATGACACAACTAGGATTTCCACCAATCAATAATTTGATGTACAATTCCCACCTCAGCGGTATGTCAGTTATAAAACACTGCAATTGTTAATGGTTAAGAATGGGTGAGATTTCCCCTCCTCCCCTACTAAGCTCAATTCAGGAGGGTCTCATCATAATCAAGCTAGTTCTGTCATGATTTGGATTAAATTCAAATTAACTCCTTAAACTCAGGCTCACGCTGAACCCTGTTGTACACCCAGTGCTGTCATCAGGAAATGAAAATTCTGGAAGCTCCCCCTTCCTGAATCTCCCCAGAATCCCCCACTCTTCCCCTCCACCCATGATACAACACAGAGTTAACTTTAAAGGACAAATTTTGGGACTTAGCATAACCTAAAAAGATCAAGAAAATACAGTCAGAGGCGGGGGGGGGGAGAGAAGAGACTGGAAAAAAAACTTTATGCTATACCAGTGTTGGACAGCTAGGGGCCCTCCAGAACCTGGACTACAATGCCCATCATCCCTCATCATTTGCCATGCTGGGTGGAGTCTATCAACATCTCAGGTGGGGCACAGACTCCACACCCCTGATCAGCACCATGCTTTGTTTGGGAATGTTCTGGGATGTTAGTCAGTCATGCTCAGGGACTTGGGAGCCTAAGAAATCACCCTTTGGAGGATAATTCTGGAAAATGAATGCTGTCTTGCCTTGTATTTTATGCATCAAATTCCAGTTAGAACACAGGTAGTTACGAAATTAGGCATACTTGGAGTGTTTCCAGATGAGGCATTTCTTGTGCAATTGCACTGCCTCATTCACAGAATTGTTGGGGAGTCCAGATGACGTCTTCAGTTTGTAGCCCTCCCATGTTTACACCCCCCAAAAGATAAGTCAAGGAGGAAAAGACAGAAAAGCACTAGGAGCCCTCCCTTTGTAAGACCAAAATCCCCTAGACTCCAGTTGGCTCAGTTGTGCCTAGTACCCTATGGCGAAACGTTAGGGGTGTCCATTAGTTACAGCTGAACTCAAGATATTTATTGAAAGAATTACATGAGAAAGAATCAATTGGAACAACTTAGAACAATGAGGAAGGGAGTGCGTTAGGGGCTTCTTCATCATTCATTCATTCCATGCATGTATTACATTTCTATTCCTCCCAATAGGAAAAGCTCAGTGGGTGGCACGCAAAGATGAATTCTTCCTGGCCGGCCTCTCTTTCCCTCTTGCTCCGGAGACCTCTGTGCATGACAGGTCCTCTGGCTCAGGCACAGAGCACGAGGACACCCTAAGCAAGGAGAGAAAGGGAGCAGTTTGTTCTAAGCATTCTGCTTCAGCACGTCCCACCCCAGGAAAAAGGGAAAACACAGGAGGGAGATTCCCCATAAAATGGTGCATATGTTTGTCCTCCTTTGCCTTTCCTGCCTGCAAGGATGGCTGGGCTGCAGCCAGAGGCCTGTGCTCCCCATTTGGCTCCTCTCTGCAGGTGACATTCCTCCTGGTAACAGTAGACACGAGGAAACCAGGCCCTGGTGCTGAGAAGCCCAAAGGCTCCCCTGGAGCCAGGCAGAGAAAGCTGGGACGGGCCCTCGAGCTGCTGGACTGTCTTTCTGGGCAGCTTTTCTGGACTCCTTCCACGTGTCCTTTGGCGGAAAGGGCTGCCTCCGGAGGCTTCCCTGGATGCTGAGAAGGGCAGGAGCAGGGACCATGAACTGCTAGGGAGGTGGCGGATAAGCAGAAACTTTAGAACTGGGGTGGAGATAGGTGGCCAGGGGCTCTACAGCCCCCTCCAGCTTTCTCTACCCATCTCAAGGGAAACCTTCAGCATTCTCAATGATCAGCAAGTCCCCAGTTTGAATCTCATCTCTGCATCAGTGATGCCACCAGCCTTTCAGCATCAGATCATTCTTTTGCCCCTGCCACCCTCAAGAGGGGAATGATAATGTTCTTTACTGGGTTGTAGCAAAGTGTAATGGCCCCAGGCCTGTAATCAGCAGTTTTAGAGGGGCCTAGAGATCCATAATGCTTTATTAGTGCAATTCTCTTACTAGTGGGCCTCTTGGCTGGTAAGATGGGTCAAAGATCAATTCACATTCCATTCTAACAAGCTCTGGTACTTTTCAGGGCTTAGGGTGCACCTGGGAAGTGGAGCTCTGTTTGTGCTAAGCTACAGGTGTCTATGCTGGGAAAGTTCTGACTGCTTTCCTCCTCACCAAGCTCTGTTAGTCTATGCTGGGAAAGTTGCAGATGAACGCTAATTAACGCTTGCTGCTGTCATGCTGCCTCAGTGCTAACATGTATGGTATAAAACCCATTTTACCCCTTGGCTCTGTAGCAGCCATATCGGGGGTCAGACTAAGTAGCCTCATGCAGTCTCATGCTTCATTCTTGCTGAGCTCTTGCTCTCTGAAATATATGTTTGTAAGCTGACGAGACACAGGAATTTCTTATCTTGTCAACAAAGGCTAAGGTCATAGTGATATGTATATCATGTTCTCTGCTGTTCTCTGCTTATCATGGCTACCCTATAACCCATTTCTTGTATTATAAACAATGGTGCTAGGAGAAGAAATGTTGAGGACTGCAACCCCACACGGGAGGGAGAGGAGGAGCCGTTTCCTATGTGTCACAATATCTATAAAAACAATCTGCTGATGTAAATCGGGGCTTTTGGCTCTTTGGAAGTAATTCCAGCCTTAAGCCCGCACGTTAAATAAAGAAAAACTCTTTTTCCTTCACTCCATGGTCTCTCTGACTCTGAGTTCTGCAACAGCTCTGGGTTCAGAGAAGCTGTCTGATCCAACCATTGGGTATGCCTGTGTGCTGTAAGTACTCAATAAAGCCTCCTTGTAAGCAAACCTGGATCTGGCTTATCATTATCTCAGCACCTCTAAATTCTGGAAGCCCATGGCTGGGGCATACACAAGGCTTACCACAAGATGACATCTGTAAAGCACTAAGTACTTGAATTATTATTAAAGTATAGTGACTCAGAGACAGGGTGGTTACACTGCTTAGGTCTTACCCCAGCAGTCCATATATTGACATTAACCAGTGGAGTATCCAGTGGGGAAGGCAGTGGAATTCTGCCACCAAGGGCCCTACAGGAAACAAATCCAATGATTTTGGACTGACTGGAAAAGATGTGATTCTGCAAATGGAGGCTAATTCCAAGCTGAGGGCCTGGTTGTGGACCCCAAATCATTTTCTGGCCTGTAGACCAGAGCAGGGCTACAAGAACACTTCCTACACTCGTTTGCTTGTTTGTGGAGAACAGGGGTGGTCAGAAGGGAGATCTCCAGATGTGTGGGGCTTCAAACATCAGAAGCCCCTGCCGGCATGGCCAGTGTTCTGGAATGCTGGGAGTTGAAGTCCAAAACATCTGGAGATCTACTGAAGAATATAAGAACATCGGAAGAGCCATGCTGGATCAGACTTGTCCAGCATTCTGTTCACACTCAGGCCACTGAGCTGCCCACCAGAAATCTATAAGCAGGAAATGAAACCCATGGGAAACCCACAAGCAGTACCCCAGTAGCTGGTGTCCATAGGCATGCTGCGTCTGATATTGGAGGTAGCATTCAGCCATCAGGACTAGACTAGTAGTCATTGATAGCCTTCTCCTCCATGAATGTGTCCAATCCTGTTTTAAAGCCATCCAAATTGGTGGCCATCATTACATCTTGTGGTAGCAAATTCCATAGTTTCAGCATATGCTGTGTGAAGAAGCCCTTCCTTTTATCTGTCTTCTTGAATCTCCCGCTAATTAGCTTCATGGGATGACCCTGAGTTCTAGTATTTTGAGAGAGGCAGAAAAATGTCTCTCTCTTTTCACTCTCTCCACACCATGCATAATTTTGTACACCTCTATCATGTCTCCCTTTACTTGCCTTTTCTCCATCACAGCCTCTAGTCTGAACCTGGAGGAATCTCCAACCACCCCATCCTCCCCTGCAGCCTCTGAACATGGAGATCCCTTCGAGGCTGATCCCTTCGTCTCATGGATTTAGCAGGACCCTCTTCCTGGTCTCTTACCATTGAGAAGAGGCATAATGATTTCTCCAAGCAGGCCATTGAAGTGGGGCTCAAGATCAGCCACCTGAAAAAGAAGGAGGAGATGAAGGGAGGACATCAGTGAGCCAAAGCCATCACACTCGACTTAGAGTCCTTGAGAGGAAAATGATGCCACGGGAAAGATCAGCTTACCTGAGAGATGCCAACACCTGAAGATACCAGCTGCAGATCAGCTGTGAACCGCCCAGAGAGCTTCGGCTATTGGGCGGTATAGAAATGAAATGAAATAAATAAATAAATAATCATGGCTGAGGGAGAGGAAAAGAGGAAATGGTCAGAATTTAAGTATCAAAATTATCTCCTTCTGGTGGGTAAAATGGGCAAGCAGACGGTTTCATGATGACATTGTACAGACACACAACAGGACTTCCTCCTAGCACTGGCGAAACTCCCAACCTGATTCACAATCCCATCAAAAAAGTATTGGAGAGCCCTGTTGCCCTCCCAGTCATGTCATCAGGAGTATGACAGAGCCCTCCCTCGTCCTGCTTTCAAATGTGCCTGGAAGCCGTTCTGGAAAAGGGTGCCGAATTTGGGCGGCTGATCACCTTGCCCAGGTTAAATACCAACTTGCTAGCCCTCATTAGTGCTAATGATTTTTATTATTATTCTAATGGGCATTTGGTTGTATGTAAGGTTGAATTTTAATAATCTGATTCTATTTAGATCTGTTTTTCAAGATTTTAGGATTTTGATTTGACTAGTGATGGACGTACATTGAATGCTTGCTCCAGAGATCTTTCCTGCCCTCTCCTCCTCCTTGCATCCATCCACATGCACTCCAAATCCTCTCCTGGGATCTCCCGACCCTTCAGATGGGGGGGCTGTAGGGGGCAGGGGCAGCCTTTCCATGAGGCAGGGTGAATCCCCGGCTCAGGCATCAGATCAGGAGGGGCAGCAGATCACCCACCACCGCCAGGAGGGCCCCTGCACTGACCCTGTTTGCCACTGTGGCAAATGCCACAGCGGGGAGTGGCCAGCAGGACTTCTGGGAAGAGCAGCTTCCCCCACCCCCATTTTCTCCCACTAGAGACTCTACCAGAGTCAGAGATCGGGTGAGCGAGTGCTCCGGAGGGGCCCCCTGCCCAGTTGACCCCTTACTTTGAGGACTCTCCCAGAGCAAGAGGGTGGGTGGGTGGCCTCTCTGGAGAGCCTGCCCGCCCGCCCAAACTCTCACTCTGGGAGAGTCCTCAGAACAAGGAATGGGCCAGGCATCTTTTCAGGAGAGCTGTCCTGGCCTGAACACCACGCTTTGAATGTCCTTCGTCAAAGTCAGTAGTTGTGATGAAGCCCTAGGGATGTCACGGGCATCCGGTCAGGGCTCGAAGCTCGGTGATTTCTCACCAGCTCAGTCCCCTGGATGCCACTCCATGGATCCCCATGCTTGTCTGACTCGGCACGCACCAAGTTGGGCAAGCACAGGGATCCCCGATCCCGCGCCGAGCCACCATTTGGGTAAAACTGGCAGCACGGCCCTTTACAGAAAGGCCAATTTCGTGCAAATGGCAGCCATGAAGATCCCATTTACACAAAACTACAGGCGTGAGTGGTCTATGTCTTTGTGCACAAATGGGCCTCTTTACAGCCACCAGTGGTGCAACATTGGCCTTGCCGTTACAGGCCAAGCCGCCATCTTCATGCAAACTGCTGGCTCGGCGAGGGAGCAGGAGGCTGCCTGCCGGGTGCCCACGGACCGCCCAGCGGCTCGGCACACATGGCTCACAGGGGTGGGTGGCAGGCGGGAGTCGGGTGGGTTGAGTTCGCCCATCCCCAGATGGCCCTGTAGATTAGGGAGGGAGGTCGAGCGATGCTCGAGTTCACTGGAATTCCCTGACCCTTACCCCACGTCTCAGCTCGGCTTGCTCCCTTCTTGTTGGCAACCTATTTTTGGTTCATTTGAATGGGGAAAATTGTGCATTTTGAGCAAGTTAGGAAAGTAGCACGTTTTGGGAATTTTGCACATGTTGTACACATTTTGCAAATGGGAAGCAAGTTCAGAAATGTCTGAACATGTTGGAAGAACAAGTGGGATTGAGAATGGGGCATTTTCAAGTGCTTTGTGAGCTGAAAAGAAATTCTCATGCATCCCGAGGAGATGTGGCTTTGGTGGGTCACCTGGGGAGAGGGAGGGACAAATGTCCTCAGGTGTTGCCTCGTCCTGGCCCTGCCACCATCTCCCAGGATTCTGGCAGCAATACTCCAGCGCCCTCCAGCCTGGGGCTGCTGCTGCCGAATGCAGTGTTGCAACCAGACCTCACTTTGGGAGTTGGGTCAGAGCCAGAGATTCGATGGGCGGGCTCTCTGGAGAGGCCGCCCGCCCGCCCGCTCACCTGATCTCTCACTTTGAGGACTCTTCCAGAGTGAGAGATCGGGTGGGCGGCCTCTCCGGAAAGACCCCCAGCCTGATCTCTCATTTCGCAGAACCCCCCCCCCCATCATGTGGGTGGCCTCTCTGGAGAGACCGCCTGTCTAAACACTCGCTCAGAGAGCCCTCAGAACAGGAGGTAGGGCAGGCATCTCTTCCAGAGAGCTGCCTTGGCCCTAACAAGGGTGCTACCTCAAAGCGAATCATGGTGGGGAGGCCCGGAGGACCCCTGCACCACATTTCCATGTAGAGACAGTTGTGTCATTGCCTCCGTCTGTGCAAGACAATTATGGCAAAAACCAGGTCATAGGGCCAAACGTAACATTCTCCTGATCACAGTTTTCTTGCTCTTCTGTAAGCACGCATAGCCCCAATTCAGATTAGGACCATGGTGGTCCAGGAGTGGGTGTCAAACCTTCTCCCCACCCATTTTCCCAAAAGATTGCCGGGGGTGGGGGGAGAGAAAAAGGCTTTGGGATCAATGGAGGATGTTTTTCTTCTTCTTTACCTGCCACCACCAGCACCAGGGAAGTGGAATTTGGGAGGAAATTAGGGGGAGTGTTTAAGCCCTCCTCCTTAACCAGTATAGCCCCAATCCAAATTGATCCCCCATATGCTTACACAGAAGGAAGAAGAACTATCACACAGAGCTACACCATATGCGATCAGGAGAACTCTGAGCAGCACGAACTCCACCGAGCACAAAAAGCAACAGATCTCTCACCTCTCCATGGGCAGGGTCATGGTCAGCCTGCGCTCAGCCACAGAGAACGCGGCGCTCGGACTGAGCTTCTGCGAATACATGTTCGTGAAAGCCAAAATGGACACTCTGGAGAGGAGGTTGGTCAGATTCACACTTATTCTGACAGCAGAACACAGCGGTGATTAAACCCCATCTGGTGCCAACCAGAGAAGCATCTCTTTTAGTCGGTGGTACTTACATCTCTCACATTGATTACTGAAGTAGGAGATCCATCTACATTCTGGATGGACACCTCAATTTGTGCAGAGAGCTGTGCAGCAGCTTCGTCTTTTGTAAAATCAATTGCTGGACCTTGCAGGAGGGAACGTTTAAGTAAGAAGACACCCTGGAGGAAGGACAGGATACACGTGTAATGAACAATACATTTTCAAGGGAGGGGGTGTCAAAACGTTTAAAGCCAACTATGCACCCATAATGGATTAGTGAGCCATGAGGTCCCTAAGCCGCTGTTGTCACGTACTGTGTGGTTGATTCCAGAACCCTGGGGGAAAAAAGGGAGAGATTCTCAGTCTTGAGTTTTGGAGAGGTTTCCAGTGTCACTCCTCTCTCCAGCTTGCGGTCTCCACAGCAGTCCAGAGCTGGGCTGCACCGAGGTTTTGTGGGGTTTGTTTTCCACAGCAAGGAAGTGCCCTTTCCCGGGGGTACAAAGTTTTCTCCAAAATTGCACTTGTTTAAAGTGGCATTTCCCCCCTTCTAAAAAGCAGCAAATATTTCTGTCCTGTTCTCATAGTCCTCACCACAACCTTAAAAAGATCACCACATTAAGGAGCCTTTTGGGGCATGGAGAAAAGGTTTCTCAGAAAGGGAGCCCCCCTCCCCCACCCCCTGCTCCATTTCACCTCAGTCCTAATCAACTGCACCCTTGCATCACGTCCTGAATGTCGGGCTCCATCTAGGGATGTACAGAAGAACTGTTTATGTTCGCAATCAAACCAAAAGCCAAGCTTCACGGTGGTGTTCTGAGAATCTAGGTGAATATGAAAAACATTTTTCTTTACCAGTCCTAGTTCTAATGACACCACCCTGTCCTTCTGCCGGGACTCAATGGGATCTTCTCAAACTGGGGAGAGGTACAAGCGGGGTACCGCAGGGCTCAGTCCTGGGCCCAGTGCTCTTCAACATTTTTATTAATGACTTGGAGGAGGAGGTGCAGGGAATGCTGATCAAATTTGCAGATGACACAAAATTGGGAGGGATAGCTAATACTTTGGAAGACAAACAGAATTCAAAGTGATCTGGGTAGACTGGAGCGCTGGGCAGAAAACAACAGAATGACATTTAATAGGGACAAATGCCAAGTTCTGCACCTAGGAAAAAGAAACCAAATGCACAGTGACAAGATGGGGGATACGTGGCTCAACCACACTACAAGCGAGAAGGATCTTGGAATTGTTGTCGATCACCAGCTGAATATGAGCCAACAATGCAATGTGGCTGCAAAAAAGGTCAATGCTCTTTTGGGCTGCATTAATAGAAGCATAGCTTCCAAATCCCGGGAAATACTAGTTCCCCTCTACTCAGCACTGGTTAGGCCTCATCTGGAGTACTGTGTCCAGTTCTGGGCACCACACTTTAAGAAGGATGCAGACAAGCTGGAGAGGGTTCAGAGGAGGGCAGTGAAGATGATCAGGGGACTGGAAACAAAGCCCTATGAGGAGAGACTGAAAGAACTGGGCCTGTTTAGCCTTGAGAAGAGAAGACTGAGGGGAAATATGATAGTGCTCTTCAAGGACTTGAAAGGTTGTCACAGAGCACTTCCGGTTGGAACCAATGTCGCTCTGGCAGCTTCCCCATGGGTTCTCTGTGGGAGCTTTCTCAAACAGCTTTTTAAAAGGTTGAAAAACCTTTTCATCTTCCCCCTGGAATTAAAAGGGGGGACAAGGCAGCTCTGGATAACATCTTGGAGAAAAGTATCCCCCATGAGATAGTGGGGGGGGGGGCTGGATTCCAGAATTATCTCCCCAGAGCTTTACCAACACAAAAAGCTGTACTGAGACTCCTATTTCATAGGAGAAAACAGGGCTGACGCGTTCCATAATAATATATGCTTTAAGAAATATCAGCAACTTCTGAGGGATGATTTCAGAAATGTTAACAATATTGGAGAACATCTGAGGACCTGTAAGATCTGTTTGAGAGAAACATGTCTGCACCGAGGAGAAGAAAGGAGCTGGCATCAACTCCCCCCACACCCCATGTGTCAAAAGTTTCAAGAACAGAAGATATAAGAGAATTATTTACTCTGATAAAGACTTTATCTTTGCAATTTACGGAGCAAGCCAAAAGGTTGGATTTAATTCAAAATTCCATCACCTCTCCTTGCAAGGAGCTGTAGATTTAATTAATGCATCATGGCAAAAAAATGGAGATGAAAATTAATGAGCTAGAAGACTGAGTGGCAGGAAATGAAACTATGATACAGATTTGTTTTAAAAATGCCTCTGATAGAATTTCTCAACTGGAGGCATTTACGAGGAGTACGTATTACTGGGATTAAAAATCTGTCTAATGATGTAAAATTGCCTATTTTTGTGGATAAACTTTTGCATGAGATACTCGCTATCCCATCTGATTATTTACTTGATATTGAGCAGGAATTTCGTGTGCCAAATGCTAACGGGACTGATTACATGATCATAGTTCAATTTGCAAAAGTCTCCACAAAGAATTATATCCTGCATTTGGCAAGAGAGGGTGGAAGCCTTTCCTGGAAACAAGATAAAATTATGTTATTTCCAGACTACATCAAAGAGGTGGCGAATAAAAGAAAGCAATTTGTCAAAGCAAAAAATATGGCAAAACAAATGAACTTACAATATTACTTAAAATATCCTGCTACACTTTGTATTGTGTCTGAAGGTCAGATGAAGAAGTTTCTAAATCATGAAATGGCAGAGGCATGGCTGAACATAAAAATGCGTGAGAATTCTGTTACAGCCCCATGAACTGGAATGTTTAAACAAGCTTTGTTAACTGTTTGTGTTTCGTCTACATGATCCAGGCTAGCTCAGAAGATAAATAATTATACATATATTCATTTCCTCTCATTCATCTTCCTTTTATTCTTGCTTTTTAAGTATGTTTTATTTCAAAATAGATAACATATCTAGTATAAAATATATTACTAACTGTTGAAGGTTTATATTAAGTTTTATTATTATATAACACTATATATATACTTTATTATTATTATTAAGAATAATAATAATAATATAGGCTTCTGGGAATGAATTGTAGATCTGTTTCATAGAATCATAGAATAGTAGGGTTGGAAGGGGCCTACAAGGCCATCGAGTCCAACCCCCTGCTCAATGCAGGAATCCAAGTCAGAGCATCCCTGACAAATGGCTGTCCAGCCTCGTCTTGAAGGCCTCCAGTGTGGGAGAGCCCACCACCTCCCCAGGTAATTGGTTCCATTGCCGTATTGCTCTGACACTCAGGAAGTTTTTCCTGATGTTCAGTCGGAATCTGGCTTCCTGTAACTTGAGCCCATTATTCCGTGTCCTGCACTCTGGGATGATCAAGAAGAGATCCTGGCCTTCTTCTCTGTGACAACCCTTCAAGTACTTGAAGAGCGCTATCATATCTCCCCTCAGTCTTCTCTTCTCAAGGCTAAACATGCCCAGTTCTTTCAGTCTCTCTTCATAGGGCTTTGTTTCCAGTCCCCTGATCATCTTTGTTGCCCTCCTTTGAACCCTCTCCAGCTTGTCTGCATCCTTCTTAAAGTGTGGTGCCCAGAACTGGACACAGTACTCCAGATGAGGCCTAACCAGTGCTGAGTAGAGGGGAACTAGTACTTCCCGGGATTTGGAAGCGATGCTTCTATGAATGCAGCCCAAAATAGCATTTGCCTTTTTTGCAGCCACATCACATTGTTGGCTCATATTCAGCTTGTGATCGACGACAATTCCAAGATCCTTCTCGCTCGTAGTGTGGTTGAGCCACGTATCCCCCATCTTGTAACTGTGCATTTGGTTTCTTTTTCCTAGGTGCAGAACTTGGCATTTGTCCCTATTAAATGCCATTCTGTTGTTTTCTGCCCAGCACTCCAGTCTATCCAGATCACTTTGAATTTTGTTTCTGTCTTCCAAAGTATTAGCTATCCCTCCCAATTTTGTGTCATCTGCAAATTTGATCAGCATTCCCTGCACCTCCTCCTCCAAGTCATTAATAAAAATATTGAAGAGCACTGGGCCCAGGACTGAGCCCTGCGGTACCCCACTTGTTACCTCTCCCCAGCTTGAGAAGGTCCCATTGATAAGCACTCTTTGAGTCCGATTCTGTAGCCAACTGTGGATCCACTGGATCGTTGTTTCATCTAGCCCACTTCGAGCTAGTTTGCTCATCAGGATATCATGGGGCACTTTGTCGAAAGCTTTGCTGAAGTCGAGGTATATGATGTCTACAGCATTCCCACGGTCTACAAGGGAGGTGACTTGATCAAAAAATGAGATCAGATTTGTCTGGCAGGACTTGTTTTTGACAAATCCATGTTGGCTTCGAGTAATCACGGCATTGTTGTCAAGGTGCTTCCAGATGGATTGCTTTATGATCTGCTCCAGAATTTTCCCAGGGATTGATGTCAGACTGACTGGTCTGTAGTTCCCAGGTTCCTCCTTTTTACCCTTTTTGAAGATAGGGACAACGTTAGCCCTCCTCCAGTCATCTGGCACTTCCCCGGTCCTCCATGATTTCTCAAAGAGAATAGACAGAGGTTCTGAGAGCTCTTCTGCCAGTTCCTTTATGACTCTAGGATGCAGTTCATCTGGCCCTGGATATTTGAACTCATTCAAAGTAATGAGGTGTTCCTTGACCATATGCCTGTCGATCTCAAGCTGCAATCCTGCCCCTTCAGCCTGTACTTCGCCTTTGCCAGGGGGGTCATAGACCCTCTTTTGGGAGAAGACTGAGCCAAAGTAGGAATTGAGCACCTCTGCCTTTTCTTTGTCCTCTGTTATCATTTTGCCATCCTTATTTAATAGCTGAACAACCATTTCTTTCCTCTGCCTTTTACTATGCACGTAGCTGAAGAAAGCCTTTTTGTTGTTTTTAGCATCCCTCGCTAACCTCACCTCGTTCTCCGCTTTAGCCTTCCTGACGCCATCCCTGCAATTCTGTGCTACCTGCCTGTACTCTTCCTTTGTTACTTGGCCTTCTTTCCACTTCCTATATGTGTCCTTTTTTGTTTTCAGGTCATCCCTAAGCTTTTTGTGAAGCCACATTGGCTTCTTCTGTTGTCTTCCACCTTTTCTTCTTGTTGGAATTGTTTGTGATTGTGCCTTGAGAATTTCCTTTTTTAAAAGTTCCCACCCATCTTGGACTCCTTTTCTCGCTAGCATTGCTTGCCATGGGACCTTACTGATCATTGTTCTGAGTTTATTAAAATCAGCTTTCCTAAAATCCAGGGTACGCGTTTGAGTACACTCGGCTTTTGCTTCCCTTAGAACCAAGAACTCAAGTACAACATGGTCGCTTTCCCCCAGAGTTCCTGTAACTGCTACTTTATCCACTAAGTCATCTCTGTTGGTTAGGATCAAGTCAAGGATAGCCGATCCTCTAGTTCCTTCCTCTACTTTCTGTAGGAGGAAGTTATCCGCCACACAAGTCAGGAATTTCCTGGAGGGGCCATGTTTTGCAGAATTTGTCTCCCAACAAATATCGGGGAAATTGAAGTCCCCCATTACTACTACATCATGCTTCCTTAAAACATTGGCTATTTGCTTTTCAAAAGTTTCATCCTTGGCTTCTCCTTGATTGGGTGGCCGGTAGTAGACTCCGACCACCAGGTTCCTTTTATTCTTTGCTCCATTTATTTCAATCCAGATGCTCTCGATGGGGCTACCAAGCTCCTCCTCCTGTATTTCTGTGCAGAGATATGTATTTTTCACATACAGTGCAACCCCGCCTCCCTTTCTGTTCCTCCTGTTCTTTTTGAACAAGTTATATCCTTCAACTGCTGTATTCCAGTCATGAGAGTCATCCCACCAAGTCTCAGTTATACCTATCAAGTCATAATTTCCCTCCTGTATTAAGAGTTCAAGTTCGTTCTGTTTGTTTCCCATACTCTGGGCATTAGTATATAGACATCGAAGACCATGTGCTTCATAGTCTGGCTTTCTTCCTACATGTGTCTGAAGACTATTATTGGGCGCTATCAGCGCTGTTCTCTCCATTGCAGTGCATGCGCCTACGTCCATTGTTACCCCCAACATTACATCTCCCTTCCCCGTAGGATTCAGTTTAAAGCCCTCCTGATGAAGTTCTTCATGCTGTGGCCAAACACATTCTTCCCAGCCTTTGTGAGGTGCAACCCATCCCTAGCCAACAGCCCATCTTCCAGGAAGTATAGCCCGTGGTCCCAGAATCCAAATCTCTCTCGTCGGCACCACCTTCGTAGCCAGTCATTCACCCGGAGTATTTTTCGTTCCCTTTCTATCCCTCTTCTAACTACTGGAAGGATGGATGAGAAAACTATCTGGGCCCCAAAGTTCTTGAGTTTCCTTCCCAAAGCTTCAAAGTCTGACGTGATCTCTTCGTAGCTCCGCTTGGCGGTATCATTTGTTCCCACATGGATGAGAAGAAAGGGATACCTGTCAGTGGGCTTTATGAGTGCAGGCAACCTTTCAGTCACGTCTCTAATCTGTCCTCCCGGGAGACAACATACCTGGCGAGTCCACGGGTCTTCGCGACATACTTGGGTCTCGATCCCACGCAGCAAGGAGTCTCCCACTACTACCACTCTTCTCTTCTTCTTCTTGTAGGCCTGGGTTTCATCGCCTCTGTTTGACTGACCTTTAGCCTCTTGCTCACTCTCATGCAGGTTCCCCTGTGATTCTTCCTCTGCAGGCTGTCCTCCAGTCTCATCTGCAAGTACCTGGAATCGGTTCCACAGCTCCACCGCTTCCACTGGTGCAGAGTGGCGTCTAGTTCTTCTTCTCCTAACTGTCACCGTTTTCCAAGGAGTATCCTCTACTCCATTTTTCTTCACCTCAGCATTTCCCACTGCCTCATCTTGCTGTTGCTCTTCAAGCTTCTGGTCTGCCCTTTGCTGCTGTAGTTCCCCCATTCTGTCCAAGAACTCTTCGTGTTCTCTTATTCCCCGGAGGGTTGACAGTCGCCGCTCCAGTCCACTTACTTTTTCCTCCAGCAGCGTGATCAACTTGCACTTGTTGCAGGTGTAGGCCATGTTGTTCTCAGGCAAGAAAACAAACATTGCACACACCTTGCAGGTCACCACCACTGGAGAGTCTTGTCCTTCCATAGCCTCTTTTCCCTTTTTGTGTCTAGCTTTGTGATTGTTCTAGACTAGCCTGTGCCTGCTCCTCTACTCAGTAGAGGTTAAAAGCAGAGTCCCACTGGTGTGGAAGTGTGTGTTACAAGACAAATAAATGGGAAAAAGTTAGTAAAAAAAAATAAAAAAAAATGTTAGGGGCCTCCCCCTTGACCTCCCCTGCCGAACTCCCCTGGCCAACTCCTGTTTGCTCCCCCTGTTCGCTCTCCCTGGTCGCTCGCTCTCTGGGAGCTTGCCTGCTTCTGTAGTCCCTGGACCAGCTGGAGCAGCTTGCTCTGCTCTGCTCTGCTCAGCTGGGAGGCGGGAAACAGACTGAAGCTTCCCGCCCAGTCAGCTGCTGGGAGTACTCAGGCCACACCCCTCCAATTCAGTTGGAGCTCTCAGAAGCTCCTGGTGAGCTCACAGCCAGTCAGAAGGATAAAGGGCAGCGCCCTGGGCTTCCTGCAGCCCACTTACCTCTTAGCCTCTGTCTCCTTTGTCTCCTTTGTCTCTTCAACCACTGCAACTCCCCTGGCCAACTCCTGTTTGCTCCCCCTGTTCGCTCGCTCTGTTCGCTCGCTCTCTGGGAGCTTGCCTGCTTCTGTAGTCCCTGGACCAGCTGGAGCAGCTTGCTCTGCTCTGCTCTGCTCAGCTGGGAGGCGGGAAACAGACTGAAGCTTCCCGCCCAGTCAGCTGCTGGGAGTACTCAGGCCACACCCCTCCAATTCAGTTGGAGCTCTCAGAAGCTCCTGGTGAGCTCACAGCCAGTCAGAAGGATAAAGGGCAGCGCCCTGGGCTTCCTGCAACCCACTTACCTCTTAGCCTCTGTCTCCTTTGTCTCCTTTGTCTCTTCAACCACTGCAACTCCCCTGGCCAACTCCTGTTTGCTCCCCCTGTTCGCTCGCTCTGTTCGCTCGCTCTCTGGGAGCTTGCCTGCTTCTGTAGTCCCTGGACCAGCTGGAGCAGCTTGCTCTGCTCTGCTCTGCTCAGCTGGGAGGCGGGAAACAGACTGAAGCTTCCCGCCCAGTCAGCTGCTGGGAGTACTCAGGCCACACCCCTCCAATTCAGTTGGAGCTCTCAGAAGCTCCTGGTGAGCTCACAGCCAGTCAGAAGGATAAGGGGCAGCGCCCTGGGCTTCCTGCAACCCACTTACCTCTTAGCCTCTGTCTCCTTTGTCTCCTTTGTCTCTTCAACCACTGCACTGTTTCTTTGATATAAGATTGATAAAATGATATTGAAATGTAAGGTTGTTTAGTAAACTGTAAGATTGTTAAGGTTATAGATATAGTTTTTAAAATAGAATGGCATCGGAGGCCGGGAGGTATTGGAGTTTAAACTTAATTCTTTAAAGGGGAGGGAGAGGGAGAGGGGGAGGGAAGGGGAAAGAATCTTTTTTCTTTTTTCTTCACTTCCTTTTCTCCTGCCTTTTCCTTTTTTCTTTTCTTTTTTTCTTTTTCCTTCTCTCTTTGTTATTGTGGGGTCCTCATCAGAATATTGTATTGTTGGGAAATTGTAGTATTGATCAGGTTGTTGGTAATTTTGGTATTGTTTATTTCATTTATAAAGATAAAATAAATAAAAACTATATTCAAAAAAAAGAGAAAGGTTGTCACAAAGAGGAAGGCCAGCATCTCTTCTCGATCATCCCAGAGTGCAGGACACGGAATAATGGGCTCAAGTGACAGGAAGCCAGATTCTGGCTGAACATCAGGAAAAACTTCCTATTAGAGCAATATGACAGTGGAACCCCTTACCTAGGGAGGTGGTGGGCTGTTCCACACTGGAGGCCTTCAAGACGAGGCTGGACAGCTATCTGTCAGGGATGCTCTGACTTGGATTCCTGCATTGAGCAGGTGGTTGGACTCAATGGCCTTGTAGGCCCCTTCCAACCCTACTATTCTATGATTCTATGATTCTCAAAGATAATAGACAGTGGTTTCTTAGAATGTTCATTTTTTAATTATTCGTTAGTTTATAGGGTTTTTGAAAAATAAAAAAAGAACCACAGAAGAGCCCTGCTGGATAAGACCAAGCTGGAGCTGTCTAGTCCAGCTTCCTGTTCCCCACACAGGCCAACCAGGAACCTCTGGGAAACCTAGGAAGTGGGTATGAGGCAAGGAGACCTCCTCCATGGTCGCTCCACAACAAAGGGCCTACAGCAGGGGTGGGCAACTTTTTTCTGCCAAGGGCCACATTCCCTCATGCATCATCTAATGGGGGCCCTGTGTTAGTGGTGAGCAGAGCCAAATGCAGAGGTGAGCCATTGCCAAAAGTGGGTGGCTCACCCTTTTTGCGCTCTCTCTCTCTCTTTCCCTTCCCACCCAGCAGACCATCAGGGAAGGGATGGAATGCTCTTGCCAGAGGTCTGAATGATCGCATTTAGATGGCCTTTGAAATTAGGCCAAGGGCTGCTTGAAATTAGACCAAGGGCTGCATGGAGCCCTAGGGCTGCTGGTTGCCCAACTGCGGCATAAAGTGACGTATTGCCTTTGAAGAATCCATATAGCCAGTACAGGACATGAATAGCGAGAAGCACACAGCGCCCCATCCAGCGCTGGCCCATGTGAAGGTGCTGGTGCCTGATGTTTTCTCACCCTTTGTTGATGGATGACAACCCAGCAGAGCAGTTCTGTCTGTGGCCTTACCTGGAGGTTTATGTTCGAAGTGATCGACGCCTGTATGGTCGTTAGTGCTGATGTCGAAAGTGTACTGCAAAGTGAAACCGGAAGCACGTGACTTTTCCATTCATTCAATATGCTTCCTTACATTTGGTACATTCTAGGACACTGAACACAGACCTAACTGCAGGTTGTTTTCCTTGCGAGGGGCTCAGCAGGGCACAGAAGACGAGAAGTTGCAGAATCTTCCACATCTTTCCGTTCTCACACCTGCAGGAGAAACTCTGGTTAGACCGCTCCGACCGGCCACCAATTCCCCAAGGAAAGTGCAGCCCTCCCCAGCTCAGCGAAGGGGGATAAAGGAAGGCTTGCTGCCAGACACCTAAGGAGCTGCCTCACAGGAAGTCAGAGGAGGAGTCCAACTCGCCAGCATTGTCTTCTCTGGCTGGAGGTGACCCTTTAGCAGGGCCAGCCCTCCTGTTGAGCGAGGTGGCAGCAGTTGCAGGGAGTGGGGGAATGTGTCCCAGCCACCCCCACCTCCACCCACCCCCCGTTGCCATCTGTCCCTCTTCAATCAGTCAGGACGGCGGTTGCCAGCTGCATAGACTGCCCTCCTCCCACACCCCAGCAGCTGCACCAGCAGGGCTGAATGGGAGCAGGAAGAAAACACAGAGAAGGGACGCCTTCGTGACACTCAAGTTGTGGCTGATGCTGCAGCTGAAGCCGCACAATGGAGGAGGGAGGAGGACCGGGAGGCCGAGCGAAAAGCAGCCCCGCACCCCCTCCCCCTGCTTCAGACTCCCGCTCCAAAGCAAAGCTGGCTGTGGAGTGCCTGTGCCCAGTGGGGGCACGAGAAGAAGGGAAAGGCAGCAGTGGGGCAGCTGACCTCTCTGTCTTCCAGTGCCCTCTAGATTTGCAGCAAAGACTTTCCCCTTTCTCCTTCAGTGCTCCTCCTCCTCCTGAGAGATACGAGCAGTTTGGAGAACAAGTGGTAGGATGGTCTTTGGGGCCCAAATCCAGATGGGGAGGTGGGAGTGCCCAGGACCTGCACAGATGCTTCACGCTGTCCTGGTCCTGTATTGCTGTATGTGTCTTCTGAGCCTGTGGGTTGACCCCTGACAGGATAGGTTAAACACGGTGAGGAAGCTGTCTGCTAGCCAGATGGCTAGAGGCTCCATACAACAGTACAGGACCAGGACTACGTGCAGCATGTTTGCTGACCAAGGGGCAGTGGGGGTGTGCTGAGGGCAAGCACAATGTGACGCTGCACAGCATCATCACCAATCACAGGGCACGTCAGTGAAGGTATCAGCCTTAGCTTCAATTTCCTGGCTTTGTTCCTATTCTTTTGTTCCTGTTCTTATGACTTTAGTATCCATTATGTCCTCTATTTGAGGGCTATATATTAAACTCATTTTTACAGAGCTTGAGTCAGTATTACATAGCCTTAACTCTGGTCTTAAACTGGCAGGGTTTTTAATCATGGAATTTCCCTGGTTTTTGAAAAGGAAATGTATCATTACAGTGTTGGCAATCACACCCTCTGTCCAATGCCTTTGACATGCTTTCTTGCAAGTGTACCTATATGATAAATGGGATTATAAATGATTAACTAATGGTAATCATGAATCCAATGTTCTAAAGATCAACACACCATAGGAACCTGTAATGCAAGATCTATGAGCCAGGGCAAATTGGATGTGGTTATTGAGGAGATGTCAAGATTAAATATAGACATTTTGGGTGTCAGTGAACTGAAATGGACTGGAATGGGCCACTTCACATCAGATGACCACCAGATCTACTACTGTGGACAAGAGGACCACAGAAGAAATGGAGTAGCCTTCATAATTAATTATAAAGTGGATAAAGCAGTGCTTGGATACAATCCAAAAAATGACAGAATGATCTCAATTCGAATTCAGGGTAAGCCATTTAACATCACAGTGATCCAAATATATGCCCCAACCACAGATGCTGAAGAAGCAGAAGTAGATCAATTCTATGAGGATCTGCACCTACTGGACAGTATGCCAAAAAGAGATGTTATTTTCATTACAGGAGACTGGGATGCTAAGGTGGGTAGTCAAACGACACCTGGACTTACATGCAAGAATGGTCTGGGAGAACAAAATGAAGCGGGACAAAGACTGATAGAATTTTGCCAAGACAACTCACTGTGCATAACGAACACTCTCTTCCAACAACCTAACAGACGACTTTTATACATGGACTATACCAGATGGTCAACACCAAAATCAGATTGACTACATCCTTTGTAGCCAAAGGTGGCGGACATCTATACAGTTGGTAAAAACAAGACCTGGAGCTGACTGTAGTTCAGATCACGAACTTCTTATTGCACAATTTAGAATCAGACTAAAGAGAATAGGGAAGACCCACGGAGCAGTTAGATATGAGCTCACTAATATTCCTAATGAATATGCAGTGGAGGTGAAGAATAGATTTAAGGGACTAGATTGAGTAGATAGGGTCCCGGAAGAACTATGGACAGAAGTTTGCAACATTGTTCAGGAGGCGGCAACAAAAAACGTCCCAAAGAAAAAGAAAACCAAGAAGGCAAGATGGCTGTCTGCTGAGACCCTGGAAGTAGCCCAAGAAAGAAGGAAAGCAAAAGGCAACAGTGAAAGGGGGAGATATGCCCAATTAAATGCAAAATTCCAGAGGTTAGCCAGAAGAGATAAGGAATTATTTTTAAACAAGTAATGCGTGGAAGTGGAAGAAGATAATAGAATAGGAAGGACAAGAGACCTCTTCCAGAAAATTAGAAACATCGGAGGTAAATTCCAGGCAAAAATGGGTATGATCAAAAACAAAGATGGCAAGGAGCTAACAGAAGCAGAAGAGATCAAGAAAAGGTGGCAAGAAGATATGGAAGATCTGTATAGGAAGGATAATAATATCAGGGATAGATTTGAAAGGTCCGCATAGTTCAAGCAATGGTATTCCCTGTAGTAACCTCTGGCTGCGAGAGTTGGACCATAAGGAAGGCTGAGCGAAGGAAGATAGATGCGTTTGAACTGTGGTGTTGGAGGAAAATTCTGAGAGTGCCTTGGACTGCAAGAAGATCAAACCAGTCCATACTCCAGGAAATAAGCCAGACTGCTCACTTGAGGGAAGGATATTAAAGGCAAAACTGAAGTACTTTGGCCACATCATGAGAAGACGGGATACCCTGGAGAAGATGCTGATGCCTGGGAAAGTGGAAGGCCAAAGGAAGAAGGGCCGACCAAGGGCAAGATGGATGGATGATATTCTGGAGGTGACGGACTCGACCTTGGGGGAGCTGGGGGTGGCGACAGCTGACAGGAAGCTCTGGTGTGGGCTGGTCCATGAAGTCACGAAGCGTCGGAAGTGACTGAACGAATAAACAACAACAATGGTGATCATGATTTCATATCAAAGGTCAGGATTCTAACATCTTGGGGAGAACTTCTGTGGATAGAGCAGGATCTCCTCTACAGACTGTCACCCTCCACATGTAGAAAGCAATGAGAATGGAAGGGGGTTTAGCAAATTAGCACCATATTGTCCTTTACCTCAGACTGCAAAACATCTTGGCCTGCTCCTGACAGACTTTGTAACTTTCCCTGATAGGGGAGTTGCTCCAGTCCCTTGGTCATTTTAGTTGCCCTTTTCTGCATCTTTTCCAACTCCACAATATCCTTTTTTTAGGTGTGGTGACCAGAATTGTACACAGTATTCCAAGGATGGTCACACAATAGCTTTGTAAGGGGAGTATGATATTGGCGGCTTTATTCTCAATTCCTTTCCTAATTATGCCGAACATGGAATTCGGCTTTTCCACAGCAGTCATACACTGCCCCTACATTTCCATTGAGCTGTCCACCAAAATGCCAAACTCTCTTTCTTGGTCAGTTCCCACTAGATCAGATCCAACCAGGGTTTACATGAAGTTGGGATTTTTTCCTCCAGTGTGCATTGCTTGATGCTTGCTTATATTGAACCACATTTGCCATTTTAATGCCCATTCTCCCAGTATGGAGAGATCCTGCTGAAGCTCTTCGCAATGACCTGGCTCATACGACATGACAGCCAGTGGTGCATGGTCAGCCTTGTTTGCTTCAGAGTGGCTTGTCGTGTTGCTGAACCTAGCATGAAGGCTTAAGCCTGGGTTGTTAACCACACACCAGCCACCCTGAGTACCCATGTCTTGTTGTTGGGTTGTTCAGGGTGGCTTGTCTTGAGGTGCAAACCCAGGAGCATGGCTTCTGCACTGTTTGTTTGAAAGGGCTACAGAGATGCCTGGCAAGAGCAGAAAAACCTCAACTACTCCTCGTAGTGCCCTCTGACTTCCTCCTCCTCCTCCTCAGCACTTTATTTGGCAGTGACCGGATTTATCCCCCTGTGAGTTGAGTTAGCACAGATGTGCGGGCTGCATGATTGGCTTGCGTCTGGCTTAGCTTATGCGGCCCCAATTCCAGACTATGGAAAGTTGGAATGAGTGATTTAAGCTCCCCCCTGCTTTTCATGCCAAAACTCCCCCACCCCCGTGGGGGGCTAAAAAAAGAAAAAAGCCTCAAAGTGTATCTGAAACCCTCCTCCCTACAGCACCGCCTCATTCATGCATTGGGACTCCTCAGCTTTGCCTGTCTAGTTGGCCCTGTAAATGGAGCAGGTAGCATTTCGGAGAAAGCCACCTTAGTTTTCCTTGATTTCAAACTCCTACATAACAACTTAAATTTGGCTTCCAGGAACTAATGGCCACATTTCCCCCATCTCACTGAAACAAACTTGGAACACGACAACCTACTTCACCCCGGCATTGTCTACAAGGCTATTAGAAGGCATGTGATATCCGCAACATCTATACCAGGCAGGCAATTGACCATGGAGTTACAGGCCCACCACAAGCCCAGTTATGTGTGTGTCTAATAATTGCCCACTACCAGAAGCCCCACCTCCCAGGGGCAAATTTGTTCATCTTCCAAGGGATGTGTCCCATCTAAGGGATCGTTTTCCTCTTCTTCAGAATGGCTCCATCCTTCCCTGAAACCCCCATTTTCCATGACAGCACAGGAAAATTGGAGGAGCAGTTGGAGGAGACGATAGGCAATGAGTAGGGAGCTAAGGAGCAGATGTCATTAGACACCCCCACACACTTGAATGCAAGGGGCTGAGTCACAGAACCTGGCTCAGTGTGCACTTTCCTGAACTACACTCTTGTTTTTTAGCCTAAATGAAAAACTGAACTCTTAACTGGGTGTGAGGTCTATACCTATACTTCAGTTTATGAGCTGCCCTTCGAGACCTAAACCCCTGAAACTATATTAAGCCTGAACTGAATCTAGCCCTACACTTCTTGTTCATAAGCAGACTCTTCCACTAGCCAGGCCGGCACTGGGGCACCTTTCAATATAGATCTATGAATTACATTTATTGCCCCTTTCCAAATGTGGGTTTAGTTTAGGTATGTGGTACAGGTTCTCTTCAACCACTCAGGAATCTCTAGAAGAGTATGTCTCCAAGAACTCTAGGTTTCTGTGAGATTTCCCTCCTAGGATTAAGTTCCTGACTGTAAGTACCTGTGGGAATTCCCCCCGACTGCAAGTGTCTCGGGGATTTTCCTCCTGTGATTTAGTTCCCAGCTCTAAGTTTCTGCAGGATTTTTCTCCTGGAAATTCTGCTCCCAACTGAAAGTTTGTGAAGACTCACCATTCTGAGATATAGATCACTTCTGGTTGCCCTTATTATGGCTTCAGCTGATGATTTATGAATTTAAATATTACATGACTGAATGTTATATATAAATAAATAGCACTTACCTTCTCCTCACACAGATACTTATCTCATGTGTGTGTGCTTGAAGTCTTTTACCTTGATGCTTGGCCACTGGGACTGAGGGACTTCATCACGGGGGCTCCTTGCGCTCGGTGAGCTGGGCTCCCTTACAAGACTGCCTGCTTATTTAGCTCTGGGTATCTCACCCCACCCCTTCATGGATCATTGCCTTGTTGTGGCAAAGGGGCTTGCGTAACTCAGTGAAGCCATAAGCTATGCCGTGCAGGGCCACCCAAGACGGACAGGTCATGGCAGAGAGTTCTGACAAAATGTGGTCCACTGGAGAAGGAAATGGCAACCCACTCCAGTATTCTTGCCAAGAAAACCCCATGGAACGTATCACAAGGCTAAAAGATATGACGCCGGAAGATGAGCCCCTCAGGTCGGAAGGTGTCCAATATGCTACTGGGGAAGAGCAGAGGGTATTTCCAAGTAGCGCCAGAAAGAGTGAAGCGGCTGGGCCAAACCCGAAAGGACACTCAGCTGTGGATGTGTCTGACTCTGGCGGTGAAAAGAAAATCTGATGCTGTAAAGAACAATATTGTTTAGGAACCTGCAATGTCAGATCAATGAATCAAGGTAAGCTGGAGGTGGTCAAACATGAGATGGCAAGATTGAACATTGACATCTTGGGAATCAGCGAACTAAAATGGACAGGCATGGGAGAATTTAATTCAGGTGACCGTCATATCTACTATTGTGGCCAAGAATCCCTTAGAAGAAATGGAGTAGCACTCATAGTCAACAAAAGGGTGGGAAAAGCAGTACTGGGGTACAATCTTAAAAATGATAGAATGATCTCAGTACGAATCCAAGGGAAACCATTCAACATCACATTAATTCAAGTCTATGCCCCAACCACTGAGGCCGACGAAGCTGAGGTTGATCGGTTCTATGAAGACCTACAACACCTTCTAGAACTAACACCAAAAAAAGATGTCCTCTTCATCATAGGGGATTGGAATGCTAAAGTAGGAAGTCAAGAAATCACTGGGATAACAGGCAGGCATGGCCTTGGTGTACAAAAGGAAGCAGGACAAAAGCTAATAGAGTTTTGCCAAGAGAACATGCTGATCATAGCAAACACTCTTTTCCAACAGCACAAGAGGCGACTCTACACATGGATGTCACCAGATGGTCAATATCGAAATCAGATTGATTATGTCCTTTGCAGCCAAAGATGGAGAAGCTCCATACAGTCAGTAAAAACAAGTCCTGGAGCTGACTGTGGCTCAGATCATGAGCTGCTTCTTGCAAAATTTCGGCTGAAATTGAAGAACGTCGGAAAAACCACTAAACCGTTCAGGTATGACCTAAATCATATCCCTGATGAATATACAGTGGAGGTGAGGAATAGATTTCAGGGATTAGACCTGATAGACAGAGTGCCTGAGGAACTATGGACGGAGGTCCGTAACGTTGTTCAGGAGGCAGCAACGAAATCCGTCCCAAAGAAAAAGAAATGCAAGAAAGCAAAGTGGCTGTTTGATGAGGCTTTACAAGTAGCTGACGAAAGAAGGGAAGCGAAAAGCAAGGGAGAAAGGGGAAGATATACCCAACTGAATGCAGAGTTCCAGAGAATAGCAAGGAGAGACAAGAAGGCCTTCTTAAATGAACAATGCAAAGAAATTGAGGAAAACAATAGAATGGGAAAGACTAGAGATCTCTTCAAGAAAATTGGAGATCTCAAGGGAACGTTTTGTGCAAAGACGGGCATGATAAAGGACAAAGAAGGCAGGGACCTAACAGAAGCAGATGAGATTAAGAAGAGGTGGAAAGAATACACAGAAGAACTATACAGGAAAGATCTGAATGTCCCTGATAGCCATGATAGTGCGGTCACTGAACTTGAGCCGGACATCCTAGAGAGTGAAGTCAAGTGGGCCTTAGGAAGCATTAGTAACAACAAAGCTAGCGGAGATGACAGTATTCCAGCCGAGCTATTTAAAATCCTAAAAGATGATGCTGTTAAAGTGCTGCATTCAATATACCAACAAATCTGGAACACTCAACAGTGGCCACAAGACTGGAAAAGGTCAGTTTACATTCCAATTCCAAAGAAGGGCAACGCCAAAGAGTGTTCAAACTACCGCACCATTGCGCTCATTTCACATGCCAGCAAGGTGATGCTCAAAATCCTACAAGCTAGGCTTCAGCAGTATGCGAACCGAGAACTACCGGAAGTACAAGCTGGGTTCCGAAGAGGCAGAGGAACTAGAGATCAAATTGCCAACATTCGCTGGATCATGGAGAAAGCAAGAGAATTCCAGAAAAACGTCTATCTCTGCTTCATTGACTACGCTAAAGCCTTTGATTGTGTGGATCACAACAAACTGTGGCAAATTCTTAAAGTGATGGGAGTACCAGACCACCTTACCTGTCTCCTGAGAAACCTGTACGAGGGTCAAGAAGCAACAGTAAGAACCACACATGGAACAACCGAGTGGTTCAAAATTGGGAAAGGAGTATGACAAGGCTGCATATTGTCACCCTGCTTATTTAACTTATATGCAGAGTACATCAGGAGAAATGCCGGGTTGGATGAATCAGAGGTCAGAATTAAGATTGCTGGGAGAATTATCAACAACCTCCGATATGCAGACAATACCACCCTAATGGCAGAAAGCGAAGAGGATCTCAAGAGCCTCTTGTTGAGGGTGAAAGAGGAGAGTGCAAAAGCTGGTTTGAAACTCAACATTAAAAAAACTAAGATCATGTCATCTGGCCCTATCACTTCCTGGCATATAGAAGGGGAAGAAATGGAAGCAGTGACAGATTTTACTTTCTTGGGCTCCAAGATCACCACAGACGGTGACTGTAGCCATGAAATTAAAAGACGCTTGCTCCTTGGGAGGAAAGCCATGGCAAACCTAGACAGCATAGTAAGAAGCAGAGACATCACCTTGCCGACAAAGGTCCGTCTAATCAAAGCTATGGTTTTCCCAGTAGTAATGTATGGCTGTGAGAGCTGGACTATAAGGAAGGCTGAGCGCCGAAGAATTGATGCTTTCGAACTGTGGTGCCGGAGAAGACTCTTACGAGTCCCCTGGACTGCCAGGAGGTCAAATCAGTCCATCCTAAAGGAAATCAACCCTGAGTGCTCATTGGAAGGACAGATACTGAAGCTGAATCTCCAATATTTTGGCCACCTAATGCGAAGAGAAAACTCCCTGGAAAAGACCCTGATGCTGGGAAAGACTGAAGGCAAAAGGAGAAGGGGACGGCAGAGGATGAGATGGCTTTATAGCATCACGGATGCAATGAATATGAACTTGAGCACGCTCCGGGAGAGAGCGCAGGACAGGAAGGCCTGGCGTGCTATGGTCCATGGGGTCACGAAGAGTCGGACACGACTGAACGACTGAACAACAACAACAACAACAATCTCACCCCAGCTGCTGCTGCAGCCAATAAGATTAGGGGGGCTCATTAAAAAACCAACTGTATTCTGCTGTCATTGCCCTTCTTTGGAATTGGAATGTAAACTGACCTTTTCCAGTCTTGTGAGCGCCTTCTCATGCAACCACCATCCACTTTCAGCTCCCACCCCCTTGTGTTTTTCATTTCCTTCCAGTAGTCTCTTTTGTTAGCTGTCAGATAGATAGATAGATAGATAGATAGATAGATAGATAGATAGATGATAGATAGATGATAGATAGATAGATAGATAGATAGATAGATAGATAGATAGATAGATAGATAGATAGATGGATGTTACAGAGGAGTGCTGAGGTCAGTAAGGAGAAGCACATTTCAAGGCAGAGCAGAGAGTGAGGAAGATCGATAAAGATAAGCAAATTTCCAGGCAAAGAGATGCACATTTCAAGGCAGAGCAGGAAAGCAAAGTGGAAAATTATGCAAATTTCATAGCCGCCGAATTTTGCATGTGCACACTTGCGCGAGACCAAAATGTAAAAAACAAAAACATGTTGTGAATGCATTCAGGACACTCTCTGGTGTCCTTTCCTCAACATTTTTGGAGCACGGGGTGGAGGGCAATGAGAAGGGATGAAGGAGGATGGCACCAATTCTAGCAAGGTCGCAAGGAGCGGAGGGGGGTTACCACACTTGCTGGGGGGCTCTCCAGCCAGTCCCAACAACCCACGATGAAGTTGCCCTACTGTTTTTGGATGTCACCACAAGCCACCTTGAAAATAAGCCACCCTGAACAGCCTAACTACAAGCCATGGGTTTTCACAGTAGCTTGTTCATGAAAAAGAAACCACCCTATTTAAACCACACTGGGTTTAGAAATCGCAGGGTTTGGAAACCACACTGGGTTCAGACATCACGACAACCCACCATCGTTGATCACCAATAGTGGGTCATCATGTCATGTGAACCAGGTCAACGTAGCTGCATGTCAGGGTGGACACTGAGCCCATAGAATCCCAGAGTAGTTCTGATTCTGAGGAAGAGCAGTCGCTCCTGGGAGAGGAGCGCGCTCCTCTTTCCCAGGACCAACAGCTGACGGAGATTCCTCCCACCAGCATTCCTAGTTTAGTTAGCAGTCCAGGGAGTGACCGAACACAGATAGCAGACTTGGTGGATGCGCGACGCAGACGCAGAGAGCGGCGCCAGATGGAGGGCGCGGCAAGGAGGCGTAATGCCAGGTTGGCGCGCTAACAACGGCTGCGCCCAGAGGATCCAAGGGAAAAGGGGAGGGACTCTCCCTAGTCCTTAAGTTCAGGGGTCTGCCAGTAATTCCCTTTCAAACGGGGACCAACTGTTCCAACATAGGGCATAGGTACTGTGCTGCTCAGATCTAGTTGCAATCAGTATAGGTGTTAAGTTGTAAAAGAAGAATAAAGCTTTGAAAGGAATTCCTTTGCCTGTGTCTGGACTTGGCTACTGGATTAGACTGAGAGAGGCCTCCAAGGAGCCCTTGACACTGCACGAAACAAGTGTTTTGGCCCTCCAATCTCAATCTGGGTACAATTGCCAGTGCTAGTTACAGCCATTAATGCAGAGAAACTCTGATGCAACCCAGGAAAAAAACAGCTTGATCTCTATGTAGGGATTTGAGACCAGTTGGAGAAAAAAGTATAGCCCTATGGATTGATTTCTATACATTGGATAGCTATAAAAGGTCAATGTTAAAAGAAAAAGCATGATATGTAAACTTCCAGTAGGACCACTGGCCAAGGTCCTGCTCCTGTTTCAATTGCCATTGGGAATTGTGGCACACATTTCTTCCCCTGGGCTGCAAATCCCAGCAAATCTCATTCATGGAATCATAGAGTCGGAAGGGGCCATTGCAGCCCTTGAATCCAACCCTGTGCTCAGTGCAGGAATCCAGATTAAAGCATCCCTAACAGATGGCTGTCCAGTCTCGGCTTGAATATGCTCAGGATGGAAAACCCACCACCTCTTTAGGCTGTTGGTTCCATTGTCTGATTGCTCAGATCGTTCAGAACTCTTTCAACTGAGATCTGCCTTCCTGTAACTTAAACCCATTAATTCATATCCTACCATTCTGAATGATAAAGAACTGGCTGTGACCCTCTGCTGTGTGACAACCCTTTAGATACTTGTAACATGCTATCAGATTCCACACACACACACACACACACACACACACAGGCTTCTCCTCTCAAGGGTTGACATACCCAGGCCTTCCACAGCTTTTCCTCGTAGGACTTGGCCCCTGATCATCTTCGTTGCCCTTCTCTGAACTCATCCCCAGTTATTGTAATCCTCCTTACAGTGTGGTGGCCAGAACTCGACACACTCTTCAAGGTGAGGTCTCACAAGCACAGGGTAGAGTGGAATGAGGGCTTCCTGTGATTTTGAAACTGATATTGATGCAACCTATTGATGCAACCTAAAATTTCAAGGACATTTTTAATGTTGCTTCCGTCTTCTAAAGCATAAGCTATCCCACCCAATTTGGTGTCATCTGCAGATTTGAAAAACAACCCACCCTTTCTTCAAAGTCACTGATAAAAATGTTGACGAGTACAGAGCCCAGCACCGAGCCCTGCGGCACCCCACTCAATACCTCCCTCCAGTTCGATGAGGGACCATTAATGGGCACTCTCTGAACATGGTCCTTCAGCCAGCTGTGTTTCCACTTAGCAGTATTGCCTCCAGTCCACAATTAACAAGCTTTCCAATAAGAACATCAGGGGGCACTTTGTCCACTGCCCTGCTTGAGACGAGATCTATTGCGTCCACTATATTTCCACAATCTGCTACAGATGTTGCATGATCAGAAAATGAAATAAGATTGGTCTGGCAGGACTTGCTCTTGAAAAATCCAGGGTAGCTTCCAGTGGCACTCCGTCAGTGTCAAGCTGTCTACAGACTGAGTGCTTTGCACTCTGTTCTAGATTCTTTCCTTGCACTGATGTCAGGCTGACGGGTCTATAATCCCCTGGAGACATTGGCTCCCATGCCAGAGGCAGTCTGCCTCTGCAGCCCAGCTGCAGGGGCACAAGCAGGAGCGTGCTACTGCACTCATGTCCTCCACGGGGCTTCTCACTGGAGAAGCTGGTTGGCCACTGTTTGGAACAGGATGCTGGACTGGACAGCCAATTAGAAGACTGAATGAAAACGGTAGCAGTAAAACAGCATCACAAGCTACCCATTAAATGCCTGGCCAAATAAAAGGCTCTTTGCCAGGTGCTAAGGCCACATGAGGGGATCTGCCAGGTGAGCTGCTTTGGGGTGCCACAGCAACTGAGAACACTCCCTCCCAAGTTGCCACAGGAGCATCGCTGAGGGGAAATAAAGCCAAGCCCTGACCCTCCTTAATAAACTCCAAATTGGCATGCGGCTGGATCCCTCTGGATGGTTTATCTGGGTTGGGCATAGGAGGCAGAGTGCTGTGGTGGTTCCGGTCCTTCCTGGATGAACCGTCTCAGAAGGTGGTGTTAGAAGGCTTCTGCTCCACCCCACGGCCATTAGCCTGTGGGGTGCCACAAAGTTCCACTTCATCCCCTGAGCTTACCAACATCGACACGAAGCCGCTGGGGGAAGTCATTTGGAGGTTTGCCCTGAAATGTCATCAGTATGCAGATGACACTCAACGCTGCCCCTCATTTCCATTTAATGATCCTAGGCAGGCTGTTGAATGCTGCCACATGAATTGGGAAGTGGCTCCCATGTTATTATCTTCAGAGGAAAGCCTGCTTCCCCTCAGGACCAACAGGACTGGATGGAAGCAACGCGATTCTGCTCAGCCTTCAGATGACAAGAACACATGGAGACACAGCCTGCGCACATACAACTGATCCACAGCGATGCGACGCTGTTCAAAGGTCTCCTGGTTCTGCCCATTCTCCCTTGCTGCCCCTTATGCCAGGCACTCTCTTCCCAGAACACCTGCATGATGCCACCTCTCCCCCTCCAATCTCCTCCTCCAAGAGGAAGCTGAGCGATGCTGGGAAGAAGGCAAGGTGGCATGCTGAGTGGGTTAGCCGAAGGCCCCTCCGCCACTGCGCTAACCTCTTCCCAGACCTGCTGCGCGCGAGGGGTGTAAGACAGACTGTTTCAGCTGGGCTGAGCTAGCTGCAGCCTGCAGTTAGAGGGGCAAGGAATGGGATCGTTGCACCCAGCTTTCCTGATTGTGTGTTTGTAGTTCCTCCTCTTCTAGGGACCTACAGCCGGTCTGGAGCAGGTGACATGCACTGCGACTGTAGCCTGGACTATAAGAAGAGGAAACTCCCACTTTTAGGAGGTAGCAACAGATGGCTGTGGAGCATTATGAAGACCATCGTTCGGGGATCCAGGCTGTGCTAGAGATGACGATTTTAATCTTTCCCAATTCTTTTGGGCACCCAATACATAGAACCCAGGGCTCGAAAGAGAGAAAACTCAAATCTGAAGATGGCGGGATCCGCTCCTCTGGGATTGGTATCTTAAAGCTATTCAATACATGCATTCAACGTTTCTTGTTTTGTGGGGACAAAGTTCACATTAACGTTTTCAGAAGAATGTAGAGGTTAAAACAGCTATTTTAAATTGCCTGTTCTCTTCACCCTGGATTTTCAACCAATAATGTTAAAGCAGGAACCTTAAAAAGACATTTTAAGTAATTATAATTTAAATTTCAGGAATTGTATTTGTATATGTTAGGGGTTGATATATGCATTATTTCCCTGTAAAGGGAGTATTTGATTTCAGCTTTTCTTTTGTATGTCTTAGGCCAAGGTGTACCTTAGTAGGGCTTTAATAAGGGCAAGAGAAAGTGTTAGGTCTGCTGCAGGGATGGTGGATCTCTCTATGCCCATAGCTAAACAAAGTAAACTAGAAAGCTTCTTCGTCCATCTGAATAATGCCTCAAATGTTAAATCTTCTGCCATGCCTGTTTCTTTTAAAATGTTTGAATTGTTTTAAGATGGTGTTCTGTTCTTTTATCTTGTTGTTCACCGCTCCAAAATATTTGATGTGGAGCGGTGTATAAATATTGCAAATAAATAAATCAATGCCCACTCACCATCGGTATGAAATTCTTGCACAAGATTACAATCAACTAAAGTTCACTGGCTCCAATCAGAAGACAAATGTAGCCACTTGTAGTACCTTAGCATCAAAGAAGAAAAACCAAGCGAGCCCCCTCTGGAATGATATCACTTTATTTTGTAAGCTGTAAATCAAACTTACGCAAAATTAGATGCAGTTTAAACTAAATTAGACAAATCGGTGTCTATGATAACATCTTCAGAGATAAGGGTGGGGAGAAAATTTCAGGCATGTAATTCTGATTTTTAGAATAAGATATGGAAAAATGACATCTGGACATCTGACCGAGGGAGAACATAATGTTGATGAGTTCACTCTTCAGCCTAACAAGATAGTTTTGTCTGTTTGCCATTATAAGGGTTCTCTTCCCTACGAGACATGTGTCTCAATGGCCAAACTAAATTCAGCACCCTTACTTTCTGTGCTTTTTAGTGAGATTGATATCTTATCAGTTGAGACAATTGCTGGAGCTTCCATCACCCCCCCCCCCATCATTATCCTGGCATCTTCCTCCCCAAAGACACCTTCTCTATTAACAGGAACTTGGGTGCTGTGCCAAGAGAAGGGTGTAATTCCTTCACTGTAATTTATCAATAAACAGGTAAGACTTCTTGTTCCCAAACTTACTATTGGAATGATTGCAGGGAAAACTTAAGAGAGGCAGGAAAGGATCTGATTGGGAGAAAAATCTCCCTGAATTTGGGGCTTGGCAGACGTGAAGCTATAGGGGAAACCAGCAAGACAAAAGGAACCATGCCTCTGAAACCAATGAGAAAGAAAGATTAATCTGTTTCTTTCTTTGACTCTGATGAAGAGGCACTAATTGGGTCTTTTTCCAATCTTCCCCACAACAAGCAGGCCTATGTTATTAAAAGGCTATCGAGAATGAAGAATTCTCTTGTGGTGGGACAGAGAAAAGCATCGGTTTGCAGCCCCCTGCCATCTTCATTTCCTCGGAATGTCTCTGAGCCCCCCGTGTGACCCAGAGGCATTCACTGGAAAGGAAGACCGCAGCAGCTGGAGACCCTCACTGAGCTCTGAAGGGATCCCTGCTGCTGCTTAGACAATGTGTTAATTTTTTTTAAAAAAAGTGGGATGGGTACAGAATTGGGCTGGGAATTGTACAACAAATTATTGAGTGGTAGAAGTCCCAATTGTGACACCAAAACAGGCGGAGGCAACATGGGTCATGCAGGGAGTCATAGGTGTTTTGTCCATCTAAATATGCATAGGATTGGGCCCTTAGGGTGTTGCTGGATGGGGCATTTATTGTGCAATTGCACTGCAACATTCAGAGAATGGTTGGGGAATCCAGAGGTCTTCAGTTTGCAGCCCTCCTTTATTTCCCCCCCCCAAAAAAAAAGATCAGTTAAGCAAGACAAGACAGAATAGCTTCACAGTGCCTTTGACTGGTAGCTCTACGAGCCTTACATATGAAAGCATCCCAAGCTCATGGCTTGCCGAAGGCTCACGTGTGCCTAGTTCCAGATTGGGAAACATTCGGGATGTTCATTACAGCTGAACTTCACATGGGAAGGAAGCTGCTGGAATCAACTTCGAGCAATGAGGGAGGGAGGTCGTTTAGGGGCTTCTTCGTCATTCATTCATTTCATGCATTTCTTACATTTCTATTCCGCCCAATAGGAAAAGCTCAGCGGGTGGCATGCAAAGATGAATTCTTCCTGGCCAGCCTCTCTTTCCCTCTTGCTCTGGAGACTTCTGTGCATGAGAGATCCTCTGGCTCAGGCACAGAGCACGAGGACACCCTAAGCAAGGAGAGAAAGCGGGCGGTTTGTTCTAAGCATTCTGCTTCAGCACATCCCACCCCAGGGAGATTCCCCGTAACATGTTGCATACAACGTTTGTCCTCCTTTGCCCTGCCTGCCTGCAAGGACGGCTGGGCTGCAGCCAGAGGCCTGTGCTCCCCATTTGGCTCCTCTCTGCAGGTGACATTCCTCCTGGTAACAGTAGACATGAGGAAACCAGGCCCTGGTGCTGAGAAGCCTGAAGGCTCCCCTGGCGCCAGGCAGAGAAAGCCGGGG
This sequence comes from Heloderma suspectum, assembly GCF_057233095.1. Classification (NCBI taxonomy): domain Eukaryota; kingdom Metazoa; phylum Chordata; class Lepidosauria; order Squamata; family Helodermatidae; genus Heloderma; species Heloderma suspectum. Next base: position 312,894,812 of record NC_139461.1, on the reverse strand, counting down.
CGGGCCCTCGAGCTGCTGGATGGTCTGTCTGGGCAGCTTCTCTGCACTCCTTCCACGTGTCCTTTGTGGAGATGGCTGCCTCAGGAGGCTTCCCTGGATGATGAGAAGGGCTGGAGCAGGGACCATGAACTGCTAGGGCGGTGGAGGGTCAGCAGGGACATACAGGACAGCCCACTCCAGCTTCCTCTGCCCGTCTCCGGGAAATCGTCAGAATTCTCAGCCGTCAGAGCCTGGCTTAAATGCGGCTCCTATCGACATGATGAGCGTAACGCGAAGGCAGTGGAGGTGAACAGTGGGCGAGGAGTGGGCGAGAGCAGCCGCTGCGGGTTCTACTCCGACTAGGTCAGGCCGGCTTCCTGTTCTTCTTCCTCTTCCCCTCCCTCTCCTCCCTCATTTCCCCACTTCCCCCTGCTTTGCCTCGCCTTCTCCAGTCATCTCTCCCTCTCTCCTCTGCTGCACACTTCATCCACAACAGGATTCGTAAGTGCACTCTCGACTGTTCTCACAAGCTGAAAACTGGGAAGGGCGGAAGGAAGAGGAAAGGGCAAAGGGGAAGGAAAGGGGCAGAGCCGACGTCCAGGTTGCACCCTGGCAACGCGATTTGCTTGCATTGCCTCACGCTGAGCCAGTGAGTTTGTGTCTTTCTTGTTGCCATTCTGCCAAGTCAAGGGGAGAGAGAAGGGACTTGGCCAAGCATGGTTTACACCGCTTACGTCTTACCTGGACAATCCGTATATTGACATTAACCAGCTCAGTGCCTGGGATGGAAGGCATTGGGATTCCGTCACGAAGGGGCCCTAGAAAAACAAATCCAATGGTTTTGGACTGATGGGAAGAGTCAGGTTTCTGCAGATCGAGGCTAATCCTGATACTGAGGGCCTGAATCCATTTCTGGTCCAGTTGACCAGGCCACAGTGAAGACAACACTTCCCACACTGCTTGGTTGTTTGTCTGGAACAGAAGCAGGCAGAAGGGAGATCACCAAATGTTTCGGGTTTCAACTCCCGGAAGCACAGGCCAGCATGGCCACTGCTCAGGAATGCTGGGAGTTGAAGTCCAAAATATCTGGAGATCAACTTTCCACTCAAGTCTGGTTTAGACTATCAGACTAATCTCCATGGTAGTTTACAACTGCATAAAACAGCAGAAACATAAGACGAATTTAATCTAATCATAACAAACAGAAGAGCATACTGATAAAGCTGAACCAGGGTCCATCTAGTCCAGCATCCTGCCTACTAAACCAGGGTCCATCTAGTCCAGCATCCTTCCTCTGGGAAGCCCAGGACCAGGGCAATTCCCACTGCCCTCTCCTCTCCTCCTGCCCTCTCTTCTGCTCTTGCCACTCAGCCACTGGCACCCAGCGGAAGACAGCCTCTGAACCTGGAGGGATCTCCAACCACCCTCTGAACATGGAGATCCCTTTCAAGCTGAGCCCTTCATCTTGAAGATTTAGTTGAACCTTCTGCCTGGTCTCTCACCATTGAGAAGAGGCAAAATGATTTTTCCCAGCAGGCTACTGAAGTGGGGCTTAAGACCGGCCACCTGAAAGAGAAGGAGGAGAGGAAGGGAGGACATCAGTGAGCCAAAGCCATCACTCTCAACTAAGAGTCCTTGAGAGGAAAATGATGCCACAGGAAAGATCAACTTACCTGAGAGATGCCAACACCTGAAGATACCAGCTGCAGATCATGGCTGAGGGGCAGGAAAAGAGGAGATGGTCAGAAATCAACGTGTGGAAAGTGGTCTCCTTCTGGTAGTTAAAACGGGCAAGCAGATGGTTTTATGATGGCAATGTACATTTACACAACAAGAATTCCCCCTCACATTGGAAAGACTCCCCACATGATTCAGAATGCCATAGGGAATACTGGGGGGGGGGCAGCGTACTCCAAATCATGTCATCAGTAGCATGACAGAGCCCTCCCTCTTCCCAGTCCAAAATGTGCCCGGTGGAAGCTGTTCAGGAAAATGGTACTGAACTTAGGCAGGCGATAATCTTGCCCACTTTGGTTGCTTAAATATCGTGTTACTAGCCCTCATTAGTGTTAAGAGTCTTATTCATTCTCGTGCTTGCATAGTGTATCTTTCCCATCCTCTCCTCCTCCTTGAAGCTGCCACATCCCCCCAAATTCTCCTTGGGTCCCCCAACCCTCCAAATGGGGGAGTGGGGGCTGCCGGGGCAGGGCCGGCCCTCCCATGAGGCAGGGTGGATCCCCTCCTCAGGCAGCACGTTGGGAAGGGCAGTGGAGCATGCACACACACCACCAGGAGGCCCCTGCATGCGCGGCCGCCACCACTGCCCTGGCCCTGCTTGCCCACTGCAGCACACACCACAGCCTACGAGTGGCCAGCAGGGCTCCCTGGAGGAGCAGCTGCCCCCACCTCTCACTCTCAGGGCTCCACCAGAGCGGGAGATCCGGCAGGCAAGCTCATTGCCTTTGTCTGTCTCTGCTGATCACGGCCAGAACCAGGCCTGAGGCCCAACTAAACGTTCTTCTCGTCACGCATAGCATAGCTCCCCACAGTAGCTTTTCTTACTCTTGTGAAAGCTTGTGCAGCCCTGATTCAGATCAGGACCATGGCAGCTTGGGGAAGAGATTAAATATTCCCCCTCCCAACTGGGGGGGAGCTGTTAAATAAGAAAAAGGTCTCCATTGGAGTCAATGGAGGCTTGCCCCTCTTTTTAACCCCCTCCCACAAAGGGTGGCATTATGGGAGGGACAGGTGTACTTAGAGAAGAGTAAGAAAAACTATCAAGCATGCATGACTGGGTGAAGGTGTAGCTTGGCCCAGAGACAGGGGGATATGGAGCAGAAAAAGCAGTGGATCACTTACCTGGTGATGGACAGGGTCAGGGAGAGCTTGCCACCAACCACAGAGAAGATGGTGGCCAGACTGAGGCTCTGCGAATGCACAGTTGAGAAAGCCAAATTGGTCACAAGGCAGATGGGATTGGTCAGATTTCCATGTCTCACTGAGACACCACCACCCAGAGCTGGTGAAATGCAGCCTGGTGCCAACCACAGAAGCATCTCTTTCAGCAGGTGGTACTTACATCTCCCATGACGAGTATCGAAGCAAGGGATCCATCTACATTCTGGGCGAACACCTCAATTTGCACAGTGAACTGCGCAACAGCATTGTCATTTGCAAAAATAAGCACTGGACCTTCCAAGGGGGAAAGTTTAAGGGAAAAGACATCCTGGAGAAATGACAGAATACAAAGGCAATAAACAATACCTTTGAAGGGGGAGGTGTCAAAATGTTTAAAACCCCAATGGATTAGCCAGCAATGAGGTCCCCAAGTGAGTATCACGTACCGTTGACTTGATTCCAGAACCCTGAAAAGAAAAGATGGAATTCTCTCAGCCATGAGTCTTGGGGAGGTTTCTAGTTTCACTCCTCTCTCTTGCATGGAACCTCCATAGCAATCCAGAGTTGGGGTGAGCCCGGTTTGGTTTGGTTTGTTTTGGTTTGGGGGAAGGGGGGTTCACAGTAAATGGTACAAAGTTTTCTCCAAGAGAACACGGTTTTAAGGTGGCAGTTCCCCTTTTTAAAAAGTGGCAAATATTTCTGTTCTGTTCTCAAAGTCCTCTCCACAAACTAAAAGTGATCACCAAATTAATGAGTCTTTTTTGGCATGGGGAAAATGTTTTGTAGAAAGGGAGCAAGCCTGAGTGTGAACAAGAGAGTACATTCTCTAAAAGTGATCACAAATTATAGAACTTACACTAGCGCTTTAAAAATGCTTTGCTCTTTGGGGGAAAAGTGCACAATTTTCATGCACTTCTTAAAAACCACATTTTTCCCATTCAAAATTTGCCCTTTTCACTTCCGAATGCAATCAAAAAGAGCGCAAAAGAATTCAGGAAACAAGGCGAGTCAGGCTTGAAAGTGGGGTTCAGGTGAATGTGAAAACTGTATGTTCACCCATTCCTAGTACTAATGACACCACTTTTTCCTTCCAGCAGAACTCCTTCACTTGCACAAAAAGCAGAAATTCGACAGAAAGTACTTTCCCACAGTATTGTCAAATAGCGATGGGTAGAACTCTGCCTGTTGCTATTCTGCCAGCTCTTAAAGGATACTTGCCATGAAAAAAGTTGGCAACCATGTTACAGGACTGAAGGAACAGGCCTGTGGAAGGACAGATGCTGAGCTGTCTCCTCAGCTTAAAGCAGCCCAGTGCCTAACTGGTGGCTTAGACCTGAGAAACAAGTTCTCAGGTGGAAATCTGGCCTCTGTGATACGTGCCTGCATAGCCTCCCCAACCTGGTCTACTCTAACGTGCTCTATGTAGGGCTGCCTCTGAAGACCACTTGGAAATGTCAGTTGATCCTCTATGGACCATAACATCTGAACTGACAGAATTGCCCGGTTCCCAATGTGTACCTGAGTGCAACTCAGTGGTGCTTTGAGGCTTTATAGCCCAAAACGGCCAGGATCCAAGTTCCTTTCTCCTATATAAACCTCCCCAAATGCACCAGTTCTTGGAGGACTTGTTCTGTGTCTCTTATCTGCCTAAAGCTTGATTGACTGGAATGAGGTGAAGAGCTTTCTTGGTGGTGGCATCCTCACTTCTCTAGGGATTTCCATCAGGCCAAATCTCTTTTTGGTGTTGCTATAGTTTCTCTAGGCACTGAGGGGAATGGACCAAAATAAAGTAATAGATCTGTCAGTCAGCTGAAAAATAAGATATATAATGTTACTGATTAGAGTTTGAAGCCAGGCTCCATCCTGCTCTAGTATCTTTTTTATGGCTCACCCCACTCCTTACAGTCACCCGATACAGCCTGCAGATGGCCCTACACTCCCAAGGGCTACAAATGGCCTTTGATGGCCGGTGGCTGCAAGCTACATGAATTTGGGACATTCCCCCCTGCACGGCTGGGGGCTGAAGGAAACACCCTCACTGTCAGAAGGCAGACCACAAGAGATCGGGGGGGGGGATGCTACCGCTGGGGGGTGGTTGCGTTTAGGAGCTGATTCTGCATTTAAGAGCCCTGGCTAGCAGGCTGCCCCTTCCTCTGCCCCCTGCCCCAACTTGCATGTTTTTCTCCAGAACTGTCTCCTGACATTGAAATGGACCCTGCTTTTCAAATGTCCTACCCTTAGAAGAGTCAGATGCATGCAAAGCTGTTCCTAAAGAAGTCACGACTCACCCCAGATGGGACCAGAGCCAAAATAGCATCCCTCAGTCCAGCAGCTCCAGAGAACTGGGGTTGAGGGGGGAATAAAAAAAGAAAGAACATTAAATCTCATGGATCTAAAGAGCTCTTCCCTTGATATGTATCTTCTAGAGGAGCCTGCCCCACCCATTGTGGACATATTTACCACCACAAGGAGAACCATCACATGGGAGAACCAGAACTAGACCCAACAAACTGGAACCATGAAAGATGAATCAGGAGAGGGGAACCCTCTAACAGGGAGGGGAAATGGAGACCAAAGCTGCAGGTTTACAATGTCCCTTGGAGCTCTGAGACTCTGTTCTTCTAACACTGATAATCTCCCTAGCTTTTCCCTGCTCCAAATGGTCCTGTTTGCTTTTAAAGGAACCACTGAAACTGCACAATTCACCCTCTCTCACCAAAGATCAGGCTTCACTCTCTAGCCCAGGGGTGGGGAATTAAAATTGGGTAGGGGGTGCTTGACCCCCACCAGACCTCCATGGGCCAAATGAGGTCAGGGGGTGGGAATGACAAGGGGATTCCTCTCCTACCAAAGCCTCAGGTAGCCTCCAGGCAAGAGCCCACCAAGGGAATGGAAGTCCCCACGGACCGCGTGGGGAACCTCCACAGGCCGGACTGAGGCCATGGCATGGAGCTTCCCCACCCTTGCTCTAGCCATTCTTCTGAACTACCAGGCCACACAGCCCCAGAGACGACTCACCACATCAGGGGTAAGACTCAACTCCTGAGGCTCTATATTGCCTATGACAGCCACCACCATGTTCAGGAATTCTGGGTGGAAACTCCGGCATTCAGCATAGTCCTGGATGGAAGGTGGGCTAATGGAGACGGCGTCATCTGGGATGGAAATGACACCCTTTCCAACTACATCAAAATCGCCCTGGAAAGAAAGAGCAAGCGGCCAATTCTTAGAACCTCACAAGGGGCCACCAGACACTTGTGCCTCCACTATTGGACTGTGCCAATGCAAGTGCGTGGAGGACACTGCCAGAGACACTCATGCTACAGGCCCAGGAGAACATCAGGGTTTTGGCATCTGCAGCTGATACTTACAAATATATCATATGCAGCATAGGCATCAGTTACACTGGGCAACCCTGCCAGCCGGTACTTCAGCTTTCCGTATGAGCCAATGGGAAGATCCACTACATGGAAACACAGGGAACCATCATGTCAAGCGGCACTCAGCTCCACCATTCCCAACCCACCTTGTAAGTTCTATGTCAGCAGTGCTGGAGCTCTTTCAGCCCATTAGGGAGGAGCTCTTGAGGGCCACATTCCAGCAATGCTTGGCACCAAAAATGGAAGAACCAGAGGCAATGGCAAAGGGGGGGCACCAATGTCCTCCCACCATAAAATGCCAGCATATCTTAGCCTTAGGAGAGGCATTGCAACATATTAGAATGGGGAAGAAACTGCACAAAAGCCAAGAAGCCACTAAACCATAGGTGGTCACTTGAAATGGGGCAGAGATAGGGGAAGAGGGTGTGGACCTTTGGGGAACCCCAACAGGCTGGATTGGGACACTAGGTGGGCTGGATTGGGCCCCCACTCCTGAGGTTGCACAGGTATCATGGTCCTGGGAATCTTGCCTCCAATGGAGTCATCCTCAGAGGAGGAGCTTGAACCTTCACAGCCAGGTAGCCTCAGGGAAGAGGTTGCCTCAGAAGATCATCACTGTACTCAAGATGGTTCAGGGCGTCTGGGGTGATTCCTTCACATCTGCCTCCTTGTGAGGCAGGAAGCCCAGCTTCTGAGACAGAGGTGAATGCTGGACCACCAGCTAGCCCCTGAGAGTGGTGGTTCCTTAAGATCCAAGATAGGACAGTGGCCAGGCAAAGGAGTGCCCACTTACTGAAGAGGGCTTCTCCAGAGTAAAGGACTCCTCATGAGTAGGTCCCAGTTCAGGAGGAGGACATCTTATGCAGCTGAGCCCTGAGTGGGGCTTTGGTAGCTCTGGCTCTGTCTGTCCAGCTGGAATATGAGAGCTGATGGAAGCAACAGCTGAGTACGAGCTCCAGCACCTTGTACCCTTGCTCCGTGACTGAAACTTCAGCCTACTGACCTTTGGACTTCTACTTGACTCTGCTGCTTGGACTGCAAATGTAACTGACTGCTTCCTGTGTTTTGACCTTGGCTGTGCCTTAGACCTCTCTCCTGGAACTCTCCCTCCTGCCTGGTAATACTGTGCCTTTGACCGTTGCCTGTCTAGTGACTCCTCCTGCCAAGAACTGCTCTCTTGCTGGACTGAGACCTCTGTCTGACCTTTTGCCCATTACCCACTTGCAGTAGAATTTCCCCCCTTACTTGGCTTGATGCTAAGTCTAATCCAGGCCAAACAGGCCATGTCCTACGTTGATTACTTGGGTCTCTGTACACCAGTCACTGGGGAACATGGGCAGAAGGGTGCTGTGGCCATCATGTCCTGCTTGTGGGTTTCCTGTGGGCAACTGGTCAGCCACTCTGTGAACAGAATGCTGGACTGAACAGACCTTGGTCTGATCCAGCAGAGGTGAGCTGTAGCTCAGAGGGTAACTTTTGGGTCTGCCTGGGTCTTTCCCTGGAGAACTGCTGTAGAGCAGTGGATCTGTTGCTTGTAGGAGTGTTCTGCACTCCATCTCCACCTAAGCTCAACTTGCATATTTGTAAATATGTCAAGTAGTACAAAACACCAAATGTCACCTTCCAGGGGAAGCCAAATTCTGGTAACCACTATCCCTGGGACTTCTGGCTGGGGATGTACGAAAGTCACTTACCTTTTCGCAGCTTGGATTCGTGGGGGGGGAAGGCGCTCCGTCCCTCCCCCCGGAATCCTCCCTGGCCAGCTCCGCAGAGCCGCCAGCCAGGGCCATCCGCAGCCGGAGTTCCAGCCAGGGCTGGCTGCTGCAGCCGCCATAGCAGCCGCCATTTGCATCCTGCCAGGCTGCCGTCGTGATAGGCTACGTAAGTATTTACGGAGCCTATCACAGCAAAGAGCAGGGACACAAACAGCAGCCGCTATGCCATTTGTGCCGCTGCTCTTTCCGTGATAGGCTACGTAAATACTTACGTAGCCTATCATGGCAGCCTGGCAGGACGCAAATCGCGGCCGAGAGACCAGCTGCCACTGCTGCTGCCAGAGCTGCCGCCGCCAGAACATCCACCCCAGGTAAGCTTCGTCCCAGGGGGATTCCGTGGGGTGGCGGGGGGGGAGGCCATTCTGCCACAGGTTTCGGGGGGCCGAATGCCAGTGCATTCGGCCTCACTGAAATCCGTGGCGGAATTCTCTGCCATCCCTACTTCTGGCCTTTCACAGAAATGGTGAGATAATACCAAGATCTGACACATTGGGGAAAATCACTGCAGAAATGGGAAAGTTCAGGAAGGAATCAAATGCAAGAATCTTACCGTTCACAGAGGACAACACTGGTTCTTTCACCCCATTCAAGACAACAGCCATGACAGAACATACCTGCAGGATAAAGAATGAGGATCAGAGCCTGTGGGAGCCCCCCCCCCCTGCCTCATAGCTTGGCTTATGCTGGATGTTTGCAGCATGTCCTTTAGGGTGAAAGTGTCCAGTTTCGTGGTGGATTCTGTTGTCCCTGTAAGGCAATGGTTCAAGGAAGGGGACACAGGGTGATGAACACTGAAGCGCCTCCAGAGTACAGCAGGTTCAGAACTGGAGGCGGGGTGTCTTCACAACAATGGAGTTAGAAGCACTGGAGTGTTAGCCAGATTTTCATGGAATTGCCTTTGGTCTGTCAGGGACACACAAAGCAGGAACAGCTGAATGTACTGTACCTTAAAAATCTGCTTTTCACAGGTCACACAGCACTTGAAAGGAACCTACTTCCAGATACGGGGACGGAGGAGGGGGAGTGGAACTGAATACCATCAACCTGGCAGGAGCTGCTCAAGCAACAAGAGGGGCTTGTGTCCTTGTCCAGGCTCCCCCTGCTAGTAAATTATTATGAACAGAGAGTAAGTAATTCATAGCACTAGAAACGGCGCTAAAAAGGCAGGCTAGATACTCACTCTCCATGAGAATGCCTCACAAGCACAAATAAGCAGACAGTAATGGAGTTCTAGCTCCAGCCCCCCTTTCTCCTTCTCTGGCCACCACTTCTCTCTGCTAGCAATGGCAGGCTTCTCTGCTCCCATGATCCCAAAAGCTCCATAGATTGCTACTGAGATAATACCCTTATGCACATTTGTTTAATCCTTCCAACCCATTTTTACTGCAAGCATCACAGAAAACTGAAGTTACATGACATCAGAGTTGTGACTTAACACAACATCAGAGAAGCAAAGTAACACACACATAAGACAAATGCATAATCACAGAGGCTACTTAGTCCCACTGGCAAAAAGGAAGTGCAGCATGATTCAGAAGGCTCAAAGGGCAGGGCACTTTTGCACTTTGATGTGTTAGAAAGGCAGGCTAGTTCCATGAATTGCCCCAGCTGTGGGTGTTGAACTCTTAGGTTAGAGGGGCCAAGATAGTGATAAATCAGACCCAGGTTTACTTATAAGGAGATAGTTTATTGAGTAACTTACAGCACACAGGAGTACCCAATGGTTGGATCAGACAGCTTCTCTGAACCATGAGCCATGGGGTACAATGGGTTTTATACCATACTTGCTAGCAATGAGGCAGCATGACAGCAGCAAGTGCCCCCTAGCGTTTGTTCCCAGCATAAACTAGCCGGGCTAGGTTCTCAGCACAGCCACCTGCAGCTCAGCTTAAACACATAGCTTCACTTCTCAGGCATGGCCTGATAAGGCCCTCTACTCATTAGTAAGGAATGCACTGAGAAGGCTATTATCGGCCTTTGACTCATCTTCACATGCTCAGAGGCTTAGTAACAAGGAAAGTGCACCTATAATGAACTTAAGCAAGGCATTATGGATCTCTAGGCCCCTCTAACACTACAGGTGACTTGGTTACACTCCTGGGGCCAATACATTCTACTCCCAGATGATCAAAGGACGACAGCAATCTACACAGAGGGCCGAATCTTCTTTGTCCTGCCATTTGATCACCAGGGGATTGACATTTACTTAAATGTATACTTTAAAATGCAACAGCCATATGAGCAAGCACACAAAGCTATAAAGCTACCAATAACAGTCAGAATTATTGCAACCACTTGCTTCCACCACCACCCCCGATCCCTTGAAACCATTCTGAAATCGGGTCGAAGAGGGACTCCCCTTCTAGGTGATGTATTTTCCTACTTTGCACACACAGAGCCCTGACGCTGTGATTTATCACACTTTGTTGACATGTAACAGCTCAGAGGTGAGCTATTACTTCTTCCCCCTGTTTGGGAAGAGAAGTCTCTCTCTCTCTCTTTCTCTCTCTCTTTTTGACCTGCCTGTTTTGCAGATCGTGTTTCAAACTTTCTACATAAAACTCTCTGTGCCATGCACCAGCCTTAACACTTCACTTGTCTTCCCTGCAAGTTAGACTGTTTGCCTTTGTCTCAACAGAAACTGAAACACACTGAAACAAAGGTGGCGGCAGGTGATTTGCAGGGCTTCAAAGTAAAGCTTCAAAGTTTGTTTGTATTTGTAAATCCCAGGTTCGAAACAGGGCATGATGAGATACTTGCCTTGTCAGGGGCGACAAATGACTCAGGTCAGCTTTTTCTGCTGGGGTCTCAAACAGGAAAACAGTCTTAGTTTGCAGTTGTAACATCACTTACAGCGTCAGCCACCCAGCTATGCAATTTGCACTGTTTTCGGCAGCTACTATGATATCTTCTTTTTCTTAATCAGGTTGGGTTGCAGCTTGCAGGAGCATGGTAGTAGGGTGTTTTTGGCTAGGAACATGCTGCCAGGTTTTCTCGATTTCTTCCGTGCACATGCTCAGGCAGTCCAACACTGGACACTCAAATCAGTGAGATTTCTTTATTGCAGAGAATCCCACAGCAAAAGCTGAATGGTTACACTCTTCACAAATCATATAGCTGATGGTCAGTAGCTACAGCCTCTATGAAATTCTAGAACAGTTTAAAGCTAAACACTGTTACCTTGACAGAGATCTTCAGCGTGGTCTTTCTGCTTCATTCTGCCTTGGGACCATCCTCTGGCACACTTTCAGCTCTAAGAGGGGGTCTAGCCCATGCCCTGGGGGCACTGATTCTTCACTTTTACTCCATTTCACATCTTCATCTTCTGGAACTTGGTTTCAGTTTCCACTTCCTATGGATTTCATCCCAATCAGGCGAGGTGATGATGTTGCACATTCCGGCACTCTTCAGGCAATTCTTCCGAGCTCGGCATATCAGACTAAAGGCTACTTTTTCGGCCTCCCACTCCCATGCCTCATTGGAGGCCAGACTGTCCTGCAACATTTCTTTAATTAACAGCCTTAGATCTTGCTCTTTTCTCAGCTCAGCCTTGAGTTTTTCTGCTTTCTCTTTCAACTCTAATTCCTTCTGCCCGACAGCTCTTAAAGCTGTCAGCATTAACCATGCTAGAGGTCCTGCATGCTGCTTCTCTTTAGCTGACCACTTTTCCTGCTGCAGAGATTCCAACGCAGTTTCTAGACCCACTAGTGTGCAGTCCTCTTCAACCTCTGTCCACGCAATTGGCCCACACAGGACTGCTAATTGCTTTGCGGCCGGACCCCACAGCTCCAACTGTGGACAGTCTGTGAGACAGTTTAACATGCCGATAGCTGCATCCTCCTTCCCTGGGAATCTGAAAATAGCAGTATTCTTGGCACGCTGCTTGCTGTGCCAAATGTATTGCCCTGGCCGTGGGTATTGAACCCTTAGGTTAGAGATGCCAAGGTAGTGATAAATCAGACCCAGGTTTACTTACACAGAGATAGTTTATTGAGTATTTACAGCACACAGGCATACCCAATGGTTGGATCAGACAGCTTCTCTGAACCACGAGCCATGGGGTACAATGGGTTTTATACCATACATATTAGCAATGAGGCAGCATGACAGCAGCAAGCGCCCCCTAGCAATTGTTCCCAGCATAAACTGAAATTGCACCCATAATGAACTTAAGCAAGGCATTATAGATCTCTGGTCCCCTCTAACACTACAAGTGACTTGATTATGCTCCTGGGGTGAATACATTCCTCTAGTTACCTAGGTTACTGAAGTCACTGCCAGGTGAAAGACACACCCCTAGGAATGCCCCAATCATACTGAATTTAAACTGGAGGGATAGGCACACAGCAGCTGAAATGCAGCAGAGCCAAATTAAAGAAAAACAGAGTAAAAGTACTCTGCAAAATTGTGCCTTCCCCACACATAAACTTCAGGGTAGCTGAGGGCTGGCCACAATGTCATGTGCCACAAAGGACCTCCAGATGGTTCCAGTCCACAGCAGATCACCCATCAAGAAAGGGCCCTGGATGCAATCGCAGGTGCCGGCCCAGAGGCTGAAGGCTCGAATTCAGCACCACGGAGAGCGGCCCTGCAGCTGGAGTACTGAGAAGCCTCCCCAGCAGTGGCGCGGACCAACAGGCCAGGTCTGAAAGCCACGACAGGAGAGTCCTTGTGGGAGCTTCTCCTCCTCAAGTGCCACATCCGGGCTTTCGTCAAGGGCCAGCGCCCTTTCCCACAGTCACTGATGCCTTCTGGGGAGCAATGAGATGGCTGGGGAATGGTCACCAGCCCCCGCTGCTCACTGGAGTGGTTTGAGGCCCGTGCCTCTGACTCCAGGGGCAGCAACACCGCCTGGGAATCCTGCCTGACCCGTCCACCAGATCAGGCGCTCAAACACCCTTGTTCTCTCTGCCCAGCTCTGACACCACACATGGGCTGAGCGGGGAGAAAGCTCGCTGGGGTCACAGTCGACAGGGAGAGAGATGGGATTGTTCCTGTGCTGCTATTAGAACTGATATGTGGCGTTCCAGTCAAAATGGACCCCTGAAGAGAACTGCAACCAAAGTAAGTCACTGGCTTCTTCTAGGCGGTGCACATCTAGGAAGGGACGAGCTGGCTGGACAATGCCGAGCAGGGCCTCCCTGCTCGCAGGAGCAGTCTGAGTGAGATCCACTCCTCAGAGTCGGAGGTTACTGGCACCTCCTGGGGATCAAGAGGAAAGGAGTGGAAACAAGGTGGGCAGACCCACTTGTGAAGTTTGGGGACCCGATCCCTGCCCTGCCCTGCCTGTCCCTGGGATCAGTGGCCCAAATATTTCTTTTCCCTCTGCCCAGATCCAACACCAGATATGCGCTGGGCAAAAACTGACTAGCGTCATAGGCAACAAGAGGGCAAAGCAGTGGAGGGTGGTCGGTTTGTGTATTTCTTGATATTAAAATTGATACGACACTTTTCAGTCAAAGCAGACCACCGAAGGGGCTTCAAACAACAGTAAGCAAAAAGATGACATTAAAACAGTAAACCAGATAAAACAAACAGTAATAAAAATAAACACCAAGAAGCATCTGAAATTAGCATTAAAAACACACACACTGTGGCTCAAGTCATCTAATGCTAAAAGTCTAATGCTAAAAGTGGAGCAGTCCTCGTTATTTTTCTAAAAACTGACAAGGATGGGCTTTGTGAGTCTCCCACAGAGATCTACCATCCCGGTGCCAAAGTCGAGAAGGCCCTGTCCCACATCCCAGTCTACTGCACCACAGATGATGGTGAAACACAGAGCAGTGCAACTAGGACCAGCAGGCTTCCCAGAGCCCAGGGAGTCACCACAGGATTATGGAGCAGAAGCTCAGCATCAGATGGGGGTTCAGAACTTGGTGCTCTATGTGAGAGGAGGGAAGTGGTGATCTCTCCCTACCGTAAGGAGGAACATGTCCCAGGGATGGGTATCTGCTGTTTAAGAACCTAAGAAGATCCCACTGGATCAGGCCAGCGTGGGCACATCTGGTTCAGCATCCTGTTCCCCACAGTGGCCAGCCAGGTGCCTCCTGTAACCCCAAACACGGCATGAATAAGCCCTCATCCATGGTTGTTCCCAGAGGGCTTTTGAAATTAGACTGAGGGACACATGATGTTAGGCCAAGGGGTGCATGGGGCTCTAGGGCTTCGGACTGCCCCCCCCCCCGTATATAGTAATGTACTGCATCTGAACCTGAGGACTCCAAATAGCCATTAGATAACATCAGTGGCAAGAGGAACAGAGCACCAGCATCCAATGCTGGGTCATGCAAACGTCTGTCTCTAAGGGCGCAATCCTATGCATGTTTAGACAGAGAAAAGGCCTACAAGAAGGCCTTAGCTGGCTGAGGAATGCTGGGAGTTGTAGGCCTTCTCTCTGTCTAAACATGCATAGGATTGCGCCCTTAGTGTTTTCTCAGCTTTTGTTGTTCTGGCCTTACCTGGCGGTTTATGTCTGAAATGATAGATTCCCGAATTCTATTCAGCGCTGACGTTGGAAGCTTACTGCAAAGTGAAACAGGAAACATATATGAATCTAGTTTAACATATCAGATGTAAATGCTGTTCCTTGAACTTAATTGTCTCTGGCCAAGTGAAAACCTATAGCCAAGAGGCAACTGGCTGGAACATGGGATACCTTGAAAATAACATGTTCACCCAGTATACGTGTTCTATTGTACATAGGGATGGCAGAGAATTTCACCACAGATCTCGGGGAGGCCGAATGCCAGTGCATTCGGCCCCCCGAAATCTGTGGCGGAACGGCCTGCCACCACCCCCCGCGGATCCCCCCGGGACAAGACTTACGTGGAGCAGATCTTCCGGGTGGTGGTGGTGGCGGCTCCGGCGGCAGCTCCGGCGGCGGCCACCATTTGCAGTTTTTGTTTTTGTTTTTACACACACGTGATAGGCTACGTATGTTTTTACGTAGCCTAAAACATCTGGGTAAAAAAAAAAAACGCGTATGCAAATGGCGGCGGCTACAGCCGCCGCCATTTGCATTCCTTATTTTCGCCGTCTTAGTCTACATAAATAATTACGTAGACTAAGACGGCAAAAATAATTTTTTTATTTTTTTATTTTTGCTGTCTTAGTCTACGTAAATATTTATGTAGATTAAGACGTCAAAAATAAGGAACGCAAATGGCGGCGGCCGTAGCCGCTGCCATTTGCGTACGCGGTTTTGGGGGTTTTTTTCCCCAGAGCCCTCCACAGCCGGAAATCTGGCTGCGGACGGCTCTGGCCTGGCTGGGCCTGGCTGGCTGCTCCGCGGAGCTGCCGTGGAGCACAGCCAGCCGCGGAGGATTCCGGGGGGGAGGAACGGAGCGCCTCCTCCCCTGTCCAGGATTCCGGGGGGAGGGACGGAATGCCTTCCCCCCCCATAAACATAATCCGTGAACAGGTAAGTGATTTTCGTACATCCCTAATTGTACATGCATTCAAGATGTGTATAAGGATGTAGCCATGATCATAACTAGAGAATACCCACATGGTGGAACTTGAATAAATCCAAGGTGGTGGTCACATGTGACCAGATGTTTTTGTGTAAATTTCTATGACTGGGTGAATTGATGAATGCGTCAAAATGGCATCTCTCGTGTGGTTTTCTTCCAAACCATAGTGATGTAAGAGCATTGCAATCTGACTACACACCATAGGTTGCCACATTAAAACCAAGGAAACATGAGAACTAGTATCTTCATGAGGGAGAAGTCATGAAAGAGAAGTTAGAGTAACACTTGTGGAAATGGGGGCATATTACAAAAAAGCAGAACTGGGACACCACCTACGAACGGGTTTGCATTGGGGCACATAATTGGGTGGAGTGAATGCACACATTCTGTGGCGAGAAAAAGTTTGTGAACCCCTTAAGATTGTCCCATATTTCCAACCTAAAGTATCATGAGATCTTAATCTAACCCCAGCATACACTGCATCAATAGTGGTGTTCCAGTCAGCATGAAGATGAGTGATTTTGTCCTCAATGTGTTTAGCAGACTCATCCCATGGATCTCAAAAGACTTCAAAGCTGGATTCACAGGGGTAAATGAAAGCAGCCCCCAGACCACTCAGAAAACCTCAGCTGGACAGCTACGTAAGGACGCAATGGAGGCAGCCAAGTAGGCCATGCAGTAGATGTGAATGTACCCTCTCATGCGTGGTTGGACATGACCTGTGTTCCAGCCATCTTTAGCCTGTTTCATCCTTTGAAGCCTGTTGGTAACCCAGAGGGCCACATGACTCCAAGGTGCCAAAGAGAGTGGCCAGGAGCAATTGTGTCGATGGCCCTTAGCACCTCACTGTTCCACAGTACGACGAGGGCCTCAGTGGAATCTCTGGCTCTGGCAACTGGAAAATTCTCCAGAGCATTCAGGAATCCCTGTCCTATGTGTTCATGGAGTGTCCCACAATGGAGGGGTTTCCTGGGAACTGGATGGAGAGTTTATGGATTGTGGCAACTCCCCACCCCAGCCTCCAGCCTGGCCTGGGGCTGTACGGAGTACCCAGACAAACAAAGCTGAGTCAGTTCTACACCACCCAGTTCATCCACCCCGGTCCCAGTGATGCGCTCCAGGCCAGCCCCCTCACCCACAATCAAGTCATGGATGAGTGAGGTCTCATGACACACCCACCTGGCATTCACCAACAGCGCAAATAGGCCAGGGGTGCAGGAGCAGGCCACTAGAAACCTGCGGCAGGGGAGAGGGATGCGAGAGAGGGATGGCACACAGCCATCCAGGCCTCCTGTGACCAAGATCCCCACTCCATCGGAGCATCCCGTCTCCTACCTATGGCCACCATTATGCTGCCCCCCATTTCCCAGGTAACAGGAGGTGCAACCCTACCCCACGCAACTGAACCCCGCATGCATGGCCATGCCGGTTCTTGTCAGCCTCCTTCTGGAGAAGTCCCAACCACAGAAGAGGCTCCAATCTGCGCTCAGCCGCAATCACGAGCTCCCAGCTCTGGGCGCTGAGCTGCTTGTCAACAAGGTTAAAACAGGCGGTGGGGGAGCAAAGAGAAAATAAAGAGGACTTCGTGGCGGAGAGTAATGAACGGAGCAGGGCCTAGATGTTCACTTCCAGCCCCTCTCTGCTCTGTTGTTTCTTCGGCCCTGCATTTCCTCTATTATATTATTAATAAAGTTATAAAAATACCAAATACAATGAGTCACATTCTTTAAAAGCATAGCTTTACGTTTCAAAAGACTATAAGGAATTTGCCCAAATGCATGTTGACAAGGCAGGACTCTTCTATACACATGTCAGGCCACAGGGAGCCTCAGCACACAAGGAACAGGGACACTGACAGCCGCTGATTTACACCAGCAAACAACAAGTGTAGTAAATGTGGACATCAGGAAGACTCCAGTACTCACCTACCCAAGAGGCTGATGTCAATGGCTCCAACCTGAGAAATGCATTCATGAATGATGATATCATAGGTACCTTCTGAAAAGTTTGCCAGTCCAGGTTTCACTTGGGATGTCAGTTCCAGAGAGATTTTGATCAAAGAGGAGGCCCCAAGCAAACTGAAAACACACACACAAGCATACACAAATACACTCCATCACAATCTTCCATTTGTGGTGCAGCTCTTACACATGAAAAATACATGCTTTGCTATGGCTGGCTTTGTTTCATTTAAGCACCCCGAGAGCGCTTGGGAGCACGGCATCTCCCATGACCCGAGCTTTGTGCCCTGACATTCCTTCACCCACAGCATCCAGGCAATGGTCAGGAAGAAGGGGAGGGGAGAAACCTTCCTCCAGTCCAGTCCTTGCACACCACCAAGTGTGCTTCTAACACCAAGGAATGTGCGAACCCACCCCAGCTCGGTTCTCTGGGCGCCCCCCCCCCCCTTGTGTGGCAAGATCTGCTTATTCATCTCCAACGGGGGAAATGCAGCTCTGGAAACGCCTGAGCTTCGATACTCACGCACTGCCGGTGATCTCCAGCTTTATTTTGGCAGACACTATACCACCATTTATCTCCGGCAGAAGCACCACTGTGTAATCAGCAAGCTGGGCATTCACAATTTCTAGCCTGAGGTGGAGGATGGAAGACAATGAGGAAGAGGAGACGGGCTAGGCAGCGTCCGTGGCCGAAAGGAACTAAAGGACTGGGGTTGTGCACCACTTCGTCCCAAGGCCCAAACCCCGAGTCAAAGCAGGCCGCTTCGGGCCATTTCAGGTACCTCCCAAGGTGAAGCAGAGGGGGCGTGAAGTGAACCAAAGTGGGCGGGCATTCTCCGAAGTGCTCACTGCACCTCGGAGCTTTGGCGCCCCAGCCCAGCCCAGCCAAGCCGACGCCTCCAGCGCCCCACCACAGGCAACGCGCTGGAGCCGCTGCCGTCACCCCCCTAGCCGCCGTTGCTACTCTCACTACTACCACTGCCACCATCGCCACCCACCGCCACCAACTCCTGAGCCCTGGACGTGCGTCAGCCCCTTTGGGCGGGTGTCGCCATTTTAAAAGTGGAGACACCCTGCCCTGGGAGATGGCGGCGGCAGCAACGACAGTGGCAGAGGAGGTAACGGTGACAGAGGCAGCGCAGAGGAATGGGGGAGGAGGAGGCAGTGGCCCAGGTAAAAAGCAGGGGCTTTACGTCGGGGCATCAAGGGGGTGAGTGGGATTCAGATGTCTGCATCCCACTTCAGCTTAGGGGCCGAGTCAGGCCAGGGGACCCCCAAATCAGCCCGAGCTGAATCAGGCCTGCCTTCGAGGCCACCAAGTGGCGTCCAAGTCGGATCGGGGGTCCCTGCACTGCCCAAGTTCTGACATGGTTTTCTGGCCAGAGGGATGGCAGGAGGGTGCTTTAAAACAGGTCCCTGCAAAACTCTGGCATTGAAGGAAACCCTAACATCTTGTCCCTCCCAGCATCTGATTGATTGATTGATTGATTGATTGATTGATTGATTGATTGATTTATCTACTTACTTATTTACTTATTTATTTATTTATTTACTTATTTATTTATTGCATTTATATCCCACCCTTTTTCCTCCAAGGAACCCAAGGTGGCTTACATGGTCCTCCTTCTCTCCGTTTTATCCTCGCAACAACAACCCTGTGAGGCAGGTTTGGCTGAGAGTCTGTGACTGGCCCAAAGTCACCCAGGGAGCTTCCATGGCCAAGTGGGGACTAGAACCCGGTTCTCCTGGCTCCCAGGCCAACACTCTAACCACTACGCCACACTGGCTCTTGAATGATGCATTGCTCATAGCATCTTGCACAGCCTCATCGCTAGCACATCGCCTTCAAAGACCCCAAGCACCCCCCCTTCACAGTCTTGGTTCTCCTCCACTTACCCACTGATTTTACCGAGTAAGCCAAGCAGCCCTCCAATATTAATGTCTGGGAGTGCAACGCCTTCTTTCAAGAGATTCTGGAGAAGCCCATCACGCAGTGTTCCAGACAGCATAACTGGAACAGAAATATCCATGAGACCAAGCGAGGAGACAGATTGCTCTGTATGGCTGGACTTCAGGAACCAGGACGCCAATTGCTGCATCTCCAGTGACAACATAAGAACATCAGAAGAGCCCTGCTGGATCAGACCGAGGGTCTATCTAGACCAGCATTCCATGATCGCAATTTTGCAGAACAAAATGTGCACAATTGATCGTACGTAAATGGCTCCGTGAATGGCCAATATATGCAAGATTACAAGCATAAATGTCCTGAATCTCCCCCCAGTCAGCTTCATGGGATGACCCTGGCTTCTACACTGATGAGAGAGGAACAAAAATGTCTCCCTATCCACTTTCTGCACACCATGCATAATTTTGTACACCTCTATCATGTCTCCCCTTTCTCACTGCTTCTCTTAGCTAAACAGTCCCAGATGCTATAACCTTCCCCCATAGGGCGATTGCTCCAGTCCCTTGATCATTTTAGTTGCTTTTTTCTGCATTTTTCTATTCTACAATATCCTTGTTTAGGTGTGGTGACCCAAATTATACACAGTATTCCGAGAGTGGTCGAACCCTAGATTTGTATAAGGAGAGTATGATCTTGGCAGTTTTATGTTCAGTTCCTTTCCTAATTATGCCTGGCATGGAATTTGCACTCGGGTGTGCACACATGCTCTTTTCCCAGTATCTCCTCATACACAAGGAAACGACCCTGAATATTTCTGGAGCGTGTCACTGAGCAGTGGATACCCTCAGGAGCAATATTCTTAATCGCTGGACTTGGGGTGGGGGCAGTTACATTATCCAATACGTTTCCTTACTATTGCGTACTTCTGCTTGGCTGGAGATAAACCTAATTGCAGGTTGTTTTCCTTGTGAGGGGCTCAGCAGGGCACAGAAGACGAGAAGTCGCAGAATCTTCCACATCTTTCCGTTCTCACACCTGCAGGAGAAACTCTGGTTACAGCGCTCCAACCAGCCACCAGTTCCCCAAGAAAAGTGCAGCCCTCCCCAGCTCAGTGAAGGGGGATAAAGGAAGGCTTTGGTTTCTTCTTTAAAAAAGAAACCAAATGCACAAAATGAGGGATACTTGGCTCAACAGTACTACAAGCGAGAAGGATCTTGGAATTGTTGTAGATCACAAGCTGAATATGAGCTAACAACGTGATGTGGCTGCAAAAAAGGCAAACACTATTTTGGGCTGCATTAATAGAAGCACAGCTTCCAAATCCCGGGAAGTACTAGTTCCCCTCTCCTCAGCACTGGTTAGGCCTCATCTGGAGTACTGTGTCCAGTTCTGGGCGCCACCCTTGAAGAAGGATGCAGACAAACTGGAGAGGGTACAGAGGAGGGCAACGGAGATGATCAGGGGACTGGAAACAAAGCCCTCTGAGGAGAGACGGAAAGAACTGCGGTGGCCTTCCCTCATTAGCAGGAGTCCTTCTCCAACCGTATGCCCTCCCCTGCTTGCAAGGAAGGGAGAGAGTGCCGCTGGAGAGTGACTCCTGCCCTCTTGCCTATTGGCAGGCTGCGACGGGCAGCCTTTTCCCCAGCAGCACCTTCCCCAGCAGCGGCTCCCCCAGCGGCACAGCAACAGTGGCAGCGTTGGCTCCCTGGTGGCGATGCACCCCCCTCCCCCACCAGAACAAGGGCCCAGGCAAGGAGCTGACGAACGGGGGGGGGGGGAGCAGGATTCAGATGTCTGGATCCCGCTTCGGCTTCGTAGACTGAGGCAGGTTGGAACCCCCAAATCAGCCCAAGACGAATCAGGCCCGCCTCAGTAGCCCCGAGTTGGATCGGGGGGTCCGTGCACAGCCCTAGCTGTTTGCAGGCAGTATATTTGGTGACACTTGAAGGCATTGGAAAGGTCTGGTTTATTTGGCTCTGGCTATACTTCACCAATAGATAATACTTGATGTTGTGTTGTGAATAGAGATCACACTGAGCATTCTGATCTGGGGCGATAGCATGTCCCAAGTACTAAATCACATTTGGATCCCTGTATTGGAACTCACAGCACTGAAGTGGGTGAGTCTGCTCTGCTTGGGGGTTCTAGTCTGCTTGACATTAGGCTCTCTTTGACAGTCAGGGTGACACCACCTCCAGAACACCCTTTCCTGTCCTTCTGATAGAGTTCATATGCAGTGATGACCGTCTCCCACTGGTTCTTTCCATTCCACCAGGTTTCTGTTATGCCCACTATATCCAAGTCCTCCCTTCAAACTTGGCACTCCAATGCTCCCATCTCAACTCAGAGGCTTTTAGCATTAGCATAGAAAAACCTATTCATCATGTACCTCCCCAAATGTCTCTAGCATGTGCATCTTCTGCTATGGCCCTTAGGCCTCTTTGATGAGCTATCCTGTTTCACTGTATGCTCAGGGCCTATTTCCTCCCCCTCCTTATTTGAGCAAACAGAAATATTTCTACGTCCATCCCCTATGGATGATTCAACAAGGTTGATGCAAAATGTTACCTAGTGCCTAACAAATCTGAAGCCCTACTCCCTATACCACCACCTCATCCATGTGCTAAGACTCCTCAGCTTTGCCTGTCTAGTTGGCCCTGTGCATGGAGCAGGGAGCATTCCAGAGAAAGCCACCTTAGTTTTCCTTGATTTCAAACTCCTACATAGCAACCTAAGTTTGGCTTCCAGGACCTAATGATGACATTTCTATCTCACTGGAACCAACATGGAATATGACCACCAACTCCACCCCAGCACTGTCTACAAGGCTACTAGAAGGCAGGTGACAATCGCAACATTTGTACCAGGTAGGCAATTGATCATACAGTTACCTGTCCATCACAACCCCAGTTATCTATGTATCTAATCATCTCCCACTACCAGAAGCCCCACCTCCCACAGGCAAACCTGTTCATCTTCCAAGCAATGTGCCCCTTCTAAGGGATCGTTTCTCTCTTCCTCAGAATGGTGCCATCCTTCCCTGAAACTCCCATTTTCCATGACAGCACAGGAGCTGTCACCCAGGGACTGGGACACTGTTTTCAGGTCCCCAAAGGTCTCCTCCACCAACCTCTCTGCCTCGCTCAGTTTCTCCAGGTCAGCAAACCTTGGCTTCAAGGGAACAACTTTTTTTTTACTACAAGCTAAGAGCTCATTACACTAAGCACACACCCATGACTTCTGTCCAGTTGGCAGGAAGTCATAGATGTGACACCCAGTACAATACACTGCATATCCCCCACACCTCTGTTGGCTTTCTACCTGCACAGCTGTTATTATTACTGGGTTTGTTTGCCTAGAAAAGTTATTTACGAGGAGAATGCAGGGAAGGGCTGACTTCCTAATCTCCTCACCCTGTTGCTAAACTCACATGGGTGCTTAACTTGCATGTTGGCTGAGTTCTTTTTCCCTTGATGCTTTGTCACTGGAGCTGAGACAGTCCATCACTGGGATGCTCACACAAGAGAAGCTGGGCTCCTCACAAGACTGCCTTCTGTTGTAAGCCCTGGCTTGCTTGCCCCAACGGCTGCTGCACTCCATTGGATTAGAGGAGCTCATTTAAAAGGCAAGGGGTGTGTGGATCAACTACTGGTCTGCACTAGGTTCCAATGAGTGGAAATCTTGGTCAATTTAGCACACCTGAGTGGAGATGTCTAATCAAGGGAGAAGACAGTAAACAACGGGCAGTTGGAGGAGACGATAGGCAATGAGTAGGCAGCTAAGGAGCGGATGTCATTAGACTCCCCACCACCACCACTGCTGGAATGCAAGGGGCTGAGTCACTGAACCTGGCTCAGTGTGCACTTTCCAGAACTATACTCTTGTTTTTTAGCCTAAATGAAAAACTGAACTCTTAACTGGGTGTGAGGTCTATACCTATACTTCAGTTTATGAGCTACTCTTCGAGACCTAAGCCCCTGAGCCTATATTAAGCCTGAACTGAATCTAGCCCTACACTTCTTGTTCATAAGCAGACTCTTCCACTAGCCAGGCCGGCACTGGGGCACCTTTCAATATAGATCTATGAATTACATTTATTGCCCTTTTTCAAATGTGGGTTTAGTTTAGGTATGTGGTACAGGTTCTCTTCAACCACTCAGGAATCTCTAGAAGAGTATGTCTCCAAGACCTCTAGGTTTCTGTGCGATTTCCCTCCTAGGATTAAGTTCCTGACTGTAAGTACCTGTGGGAATTCCCCCCCCCCCCGACTGCAAGTATCTCGGGGATTTTCCTCCTGTGATTTAGTTCCTAGCTCTAAGTTTCTGCAGGATTTTTCTCCTGGAAATTCTGCTCCCAACTGAAAGTTTGTGAAGACTCACCATTCTGAGATATAGATCACTTCTGGTTGCCCTTATTATGGCTTCAGCTGATGATTATGAGTTTAAATATTACATGACTGAAGGTTATATATGAATAAATAGCACTTACCTTCTCCTCACACATATACTTATCTCATGTGTGTGTGCTTGAAGTCTTTTACCTTGATGCTTGGTCACTGGGACTGAGAGACTTCATCACTGGGGCTCCTTGCGCTCGGTGAGCTGGGCTCCCTCACAAGACTGCCTGCTTATTTAGCTCTGGGTATCTCACCCCAGCTGCTGCTGCAGCCAATCAGATTAGGGGAGCTCATTAAAAAACCAACTGTATTTTGGCAAGGTTTTTTTTGTTCACTGGTGTCAGCTGATTCCAAGGTGACATTGGTAGGTTGCCCATCTCTGTTTCATTTTAAGTATGTCCTGATGCTATAGACAAATCTTACAACTTCAGTCTAATATGCATGTTTACTAGGACTTATCAACTATGGGAAGTTGTCCTGAAGAATTATCTGTAACAATTGCCCTTATTCATGTGAAGACATTTCCTCAGAGCTGATAGATGCCTCACATCCTCCTCCTGCCTCCCCATCCCTGTTTTAAATAAATACAATAATTATGTAATAAATACATAATTACACTGTCATCTACTGGTTATTTGCTTAGATTGCTTGGGAAAACAGCACGAGCTGCTTTTTCTTCCTCCATTTCCTTTTGAAGACAGAAGAGATACAGTGGAAAATTCCCCCAGGAAGTCAGGGTATTTTGAACTTAGGTACAAGCACAGGTCCACCTTTGGTCAACCTGTGCATCAGGGCAGATAGCTTGGTCAAAAAGTAGGTATGTTTTTTCAGACAAAAGTCTAAGTACATTTAAATACACACACAACCATGGAACATTACATTAAAGCTGTGCCCAGCAGCAACATCTTTTTTCATTTTTACTCTGAAGTAGGTGCAGGGGCGTGATCCAAATCTGAAATGTCCTCCTACTACCTACACTATGGTCCCAATCTGCAACAGGCGCCCTGCACTCATTGAGAGCAAAATTATAAAAGCAGCGGGCGGGTTCACACGTCACACTAACCCACCCAAAGAATAAGCCACCATAGGTTGGCTGTTTGCTCACTCACGTGTAGGGATGTACAAATCCCCTTACCTTGAGTCCGCGGGGGGATCTGCAGGGGGGGGGAGGCAATCCGCTCCTCCCCACCCCGGAATCCTTGCTGGCTGGCTCCGCTCTGCAGTGAGTCCATGGAGCCGCCGTCCGGCTCCGTTCCGCAAGCGATACAGCCGCCATTGCCATGCCATATCGCTGTTGAGCAGAAACAGGAAGTGATCTAGACGCAAATGGCGTCCGCTACGCCATTTGCGTCCCTGTTCCTTCTCTTGATAGGCTACGCGTCTGTATTTACATAGATGTTTACGTAGCCTATCACGAGGAAAAACAGGGATGCAAATGGCGTAGCAGATGCCATTTGAGTCCAGATCACTTCCTGTTTCTGCTCAGCAGCGATACGGACAGCAATGGTGGCCATATCGCTTGTGGAACACAGGCACCGGCGAGGAGGATTCAGCTCCGCAGTGGTCTGGCAGGAGGCGGAAGTGAGTGGGATCATTCCGCCATGGCCTCATTGGAGTCCGTCACGGAATTCTTGGACATCCCTTCTCATGTGACAGATGATCCAGCACTCTGTGGCTTTCCATGGATTGTTTCCTCCCTCAGTCCCCCTCCATCCTTCCACTGGCTCCCAGCATGTGTCCCAGGCACCTTTGCAGCAGAATTCCTAATCTCCTCATTCCTTCTCCCAGCACACTTTCTGAAAGTGATCTGCTGAGGTTGCTAGAAATTGAGGGGAATTACACACACACACACACACACACACACGCACGCACACACCAGATTGCCAAATGGAATTAATTTTCTGAGCCCTTATGAACATGGTAACACATCTGCAAACTTTTTTTCGGGGTCTTGCGTAAGTGGGGAAGAGCACAAGACTGCCTGTCCATGATTTAGCCCAGCACCCTGACATACCCCTCTAGTCCATGTCCTTGTCAGTGTCATCCGCCACTTCAGGCTTGCCTTGCTAGCCAAGACCATTTTTTTAGAGGCTGCTTCACATATTACACCTGCCTGAAAAGCTCCTTCTCATGCAACCGCCATCCACTTTCAGCTCCCACCCCCTCGTGTTTTTCATTTCCTTCCAGTAGTCTCCTTTGTTAACTGTCAGATAGATAGAGAGAGAGGGGGGGGTTACAGAGGAGTGCCGAGGTCAGTAAGGAGATGCACATTTCAAGGCAGAGCAGGGAGTGAGGAAGATCGATAAAGATAAGCAAATTTGATTTCCAGGCAAAGAGATGCACATTTCAAGGAAGAGCAGGAAAACAACGTGGAAAATTATTCAAATTTCATAGCAGCAGAATTTTGCATGTGCACACTTGCGCAAGACCAAAACATAAAAAATAAAAATGTGTTGTGAATGCATTCAGGTGTCAGGAACGCCTTGG
Source organism: Heloderma suspectum (assembly GCF_057233095.1). Classification (NCBI taxonomy): domain Eukaryota; kingdom Metazoa; phylum Chordata; class Lepidosauria; order Squamata; family Helodermatidae; genus Heloderma; species Heloderma suspectum. Next base: position 312,868,555 of record NC_139461.1, on the reverse strand, counting down.
CGGCCTCTCTCAGTAGATTCCAATAGCCAACTCAAGACACAGACAAAAGAGAATTCTTTTCAAAGCTTTAATCCCATTACAACTTAATGACTCTTTCAGATGCTAATCACCAGTGGCTAAAGCAAGGAACAGCAGCGTGGTGGCCTAAGCTTCAGGCAGGCAGTTGATCCCCGTTTGAAAGAGAGGCACTTGAAGACCCAGAACTTATGGGCTAGGGAGAGATCCTCCCTCTTTCCCTTGGGTCCATGGGAGGCGGCCGTTGCTTACACGCCAAACAGGCGCTACACATCCTTTCCGCGCCCTCCATCGCTCGTCACTCTTTGCATCTGCGTCGAGCATCTAAGAAGCTCCCCTCCCGCACTCCCTCACTACCCGGGTCACTAACTATCTCTGGAATGCCGGCAGGAGGAATCTCTGCCAGGTGCTGAGCCTGTAAGGGATGAGCTGCTCCACTCCCACGGATTGCTTTTCCTCCTCAGAATCAGAACTGCTCTGGGGCTCTCTGGGCTCAGTTTCCACCCTGACATCAGGACACTCTCTGATGTCCTTTCCTCAACATTTTTGGAGTACAGGGTGGAGGGCAATGAGAAGGGATGAAGGAGGATGGCACCAACTCTAGCAAGGTAGCAAGGAGCACACTTACTGGGGGGCTCTCCAGCCATTCCCAACAACCCACGATGAAGTTGCCCTACTGTTTCTGGATGTCACAACAAGCCACCCTGAAAATAAGCCACCCTGAACAGCCCACCTACAAGCCATGGGCTTTCACAGTAGCTTGTTCATGAAAAAGAAACTCACCTTGTTTAAACCACACTGAGTTTAGAAATCGCAGGGTTTGGAAACCACACTGGGTTTGGACATCACGACAACCCACCATCGGGGATCACCAATAGTAGGTTGTCATGTCATGTGAACCAGGTCAACGTAGGTCCAAGAAACAAGTGTTTTGGCCCTCCGATCTCAATGTGGGTACAATGGCAGGTGCTAGTTACAGCCATTAATGCAGAGAAACTCCAATGCAACCCAGGAAAAAAAAGCTTGATTTCTATGTAGGGTTTTGAGACCAGTTGGAGAAAAAAGAACAGCCCTACGGGTTGATTTCTATACATTGGACAGATATAAAAAGTCAACGTTTAAAGAAAAAGCATGATATGTAAACTTCCAGTAGGACCACTGGCCAAGGTCCTGCTCCTGTTTGAGGAATTATGGCATACATTTCTTCCCCTGGGCTGCACATCCCAGCAAATCTCATTCATGGAATCATAGAGTCGGAAGGGGCCATTGCAGCCCTCAAGTCCAACTCCCTGCTCATTGCAGGAATCCAGATTAAAGCATCCCTGACAGATGGCTGTCCAGTCTCGGCTTGAATACATCCAGGGATGGAAAGCCCAACACCTCTCTAGGCAGTCGGTTCCATTGTCTGATAGCTCAGATCGTTCAGAACTCTTTCACCTGAGATCTGCCTTCCTGTAACTTAAATCCATTAATTTATGTCCTACATCTTGGATGATAAAGAACTGGCAGTGGCCCCCTGCTGTGTGACAACCTTTTAGGTACTTGTAATGTACTATCTCCCTTCATGGATCACTGCCTTGGTGTGGCGAAGGGGCTTGCGTAACTCAGTGAAGCCATAAGCTATGCCGTGCAGGGCCACCCAAGATGGACAGGTCATGGCAGAGAGTACTGACAAAATGTGGTCCACTGGAGAAGGAAATGGCAACCCACTCCAGTATTCTTCCCAAGAAAACTCCATGGAACGTATCACAAGGCTAAAAGAGATGACACCGGAAGATGAGCCCCTCAGGTTGGGAGGTGTCCAATATACTACTGGGGAAGAGCAGAAAGAATTTCCACGTAGCGTCAGAAAGAGTGAAGTGGCTGGGCCAAAGCCGAAAGGACACTCAGCTGTGGATGTGTCTGGTGGTGAAAAGAAAGTCTGATGCTGTAAAGAACAATATTGTTTAGGAACCTGCAATGTCAGATCAATGAATCAAGGTAACCTGGAGGTGGTCAAACATGAGATGGCAAGACTGAACATCGACATCTTGGGCATCAGCGAACTAAAATGGACAGGCATGGGCAAATTTAATTCAGGTGACCATCATATCTACTACTGTGGGCAAGAATCCCTTAGAAGAAATGGAGTAGCACTCATAGTCAACAAAAGGGTGGGAAAAGCAGTACTGGGGTACAATCTCAAAAACGATAGAATGATCTCAGTACGAATCCAAGGCCAACCATTCAACATCACAGTAATTCAAGTCTATGCCCCAACCACTGAGGCTGAAGAAGCTGAGGTTGATCTGTTCTATGAAGACCTACAACACCTTCTAGAACTAACACCAAAAAAAGATGTCCTCTTCATCATAGGGGATTGGAATGCCAAAGTAGGAAGTCAAGAAATCACCGGGATAACAGGCAAGCATGGCCTTGGTGTACAAAATGAAGCAGGACAAAGGCTAATAGAGTTTTGCCAAGAGAACACGTTGATCATAGCAAACACTCTTTTCCAACAGCACAAGGGGCGACTCTACACATGGACATCACCAGATGGTCAATATCGACATCAGATTGATTATGTCCTTTGCAGCCAAAGATGGAGAAGCTCTATACAGTCAGTCAAAACAAGGCCTGGAGCTGACTGTGGCTCAGATCATGAGCTGCTTCTTGCAACATTTCGGCTTAAATTGAAGAACGTAGGGAAAACCACTAAACCATTCAGGTATGACCTCAATCATATCCCTTATGAATATACAGTAGAGGTGAGGAATAGATTTCAGGGATTAGACCTGATAGACAGAGTGCCTGAGGAACTATGGACGGAGGTCCGTAACATTGTTCAGGAGGCAGCAACGAAATCCATCCCAAAGGAAAAGAAATGCAAGAAAGCAAAGTGGCTGTCTGATGAGGTTTTACAAGGAGCTGAGGAAAGAAGGGAAGCGAAAAGCAAGGGAGAAAGGGGAAGATATATCCAACTGAATGCAAAGTTCCAGAGAATAGCAAGGAGAGACAAGAAGGCCTTCTTAAATGAACAATGCAAAGAAATCAAGGAAAACAATAGAATGGGAAAGACTAGAGATCTTTTCAAGAAAATCGGAGATATCAAGGGAACGTTTGTGCAAAGACAGGCATGATAAAGGACCAAGAAGGCAGGGACCTAACAGAAGCAGATGAGATTAAGAAGAGGTGGAAAGAATACACAGAAGAACTATACAGGGAAGATCTTAATGTCCCTGATAGCCATGATAGTGCACTCACTGAACTTGAGCCGGACATCCTAGAGAGTGAAGTCAAGTGGGCCTTAGGGCACAAGACCACCTGTCCACAATTTAGCCCAGCATCCTGACATACCCGTCTAGTCCATGTCCTTGTCAGTGTCATCCTCCACTTCAGGCTTGCCTCGCTAGCCAAGTGTTTATCACTTCCCTCCAGTGGTCTCCTTTGTTAGCTGTCAGACATATTTATATATATGGGTTACACAGGAGTGCCGAGGTCGGAAAGGAGATGCGCATTTCAAGGCAGAGCAGAGAGTGAGGAAGATCGGTAAAGATAAGCAAATTTCCAGGCAAAGAGATACACATTTCAAGGAAGAGCAGGAAAGCAAAGTGGAAAATTATGCAAATTTCATAGCTGCAGAATTTTGCATGTGCACACTTGCGCGAGACCAAAACGTAAAAAAACAAAAACGTGTTGTGAATGCAATCAGGACACTTTCTGGTGTTCATTCCTCAACATTTTTGGAGTACAGGGTGGAGGGCAATGAGAAGGGATGAAGGAGGATGGCACCAACTCTAGCAAGGTAGCAAGGAGCACACTTGCTGGGGGGCTCTCCAGCCATTCCCAACAACCCACAATGCAGTTGCCCTACTGTTTCTGGATGTCACAACAAGCCACCCTGAAAATAAGCCACCCTGAACAGCCCAACTACAAGCCATGCGTTTTCACAGGAGTTTGTTCATGAAAAAGAAAACACCCTATTCAAACCACACTGGTTTTAGAAATCGCAGGGTTTGGAAACCACACTGGGTTTGGACATCACGACAACCCACCATCAGGGATCACCAATAGCGGGTTGTCATGTCATGTGAACCAGGTCAACGTAGCTCCACGAAACAAGTGTTTTGGCCCTCCAATCTCAATCCAGGTGCAATGGCAGGTGCTAGTTACAGCCATTAATGAAGAGAAACTCTGATGCAACCCAGGAAAAAAAAGCTAGATTTCTATGTAGGGTTTTGAGACCAGTTGGAGAAAAAAGAACAGCCCTATAGGTTGATTTCTATACATTGGATAGCATGGAATCATAGAGTCGGAAGCCCTCGAGTCCAACCCTGTGCTCAGTGCAGGAATCCAGATTAAAGCATCCCTGACAGATGATTGTCCAGTCTCGGCTTGAATACGTCCAGGATGGAAAGCCGAACACCTCTCTAGGCAGTTGGTTCCATTGTCCGATTGCTCAGATCGTTCAGAACTCTTTCAACTGAGATCTGCCTTCCTGTAACTTAAACCCATTAATTAATGTCCTGCATCCTGGATGATAAAGAACTGGCTGTGGCCCTCTGCTGTGTGACAACCCTTTAGATACTTGTAACATGCTATCATATTCCATACACACACACACATACACACACACACACACACACACACACACAGGCTTCTCCTCTCAAGGGCAGACATACCCAGGCCTTCCACAGCTTTTCCTCGTAGGACTTGGCCCCTGATCATATTTGTTGCCCTTCTCTGAACTCATCCCCAGTTATTGGAATCCTTCTTAAAGTGTGGTGTCCAGAACTGGACACACTCTTCGAGGTGATGTCTCACAAGCACAGAATAGAGTAGAATGAGGGCTTCCTGTGAATTTGAAACTGTAATTCAATTGATGCAACCTAAAATGTCAAGGTCATTTTTAATGTTGCTTCCATCTTCTAAAGCATAAGCTATCCCACCCAATTTGGTGTCATCTGCAGATTTGAAAAACAACCCACCCGCAGCCTTTCTTCAAAGTCACTGATAAAAATGTTGACGAGCACAGGGCCCAGCAGCGAGCCCTGGGGCACCCCACTCAATACCTCCCTCCAGTTCGATGAGGGACCATTAATGGGCACTCTCTGAACATGGTCCTTCAGCCAGCTGTGTTTCCACTTAGCAATATTGCCTCCAGTCCACAATTAACGAGCTTTCCAATAAGGATATCAGGGGGCACATTGTCCACTGCCCTGCTTGAGACAAAATCTATTGCGTCCACTATATTTCCACAATCTACTAAAGATGTTGCCTGATCAAAAAATGAAATAAGATTGGTCTGGCAGGACTTGCTCTTGAAAAATCCAGGGTAGCTTCCAGGGACACTTGGTCAGTGTCAAGCTGTCTACAGACTGAGTGCTTTGCAGTCTGTTCTAGATTCTTTCCTTGCACTGAATCATAGGGTTGGAAGGAGCCTGCAAGGCCATCGAGTCCAACCCCATCGAGTCCACCTCTCTGCAGCCCAGCTGCAGGGGCACAAGCAGGAGGGTGCTACTGCACTCATGTCCTCCATGGGGCTTCTCACTGGAGAAGCTGGTTGGCCACTGTTTGGAACAGGATGCTGGACTGAGACTGGACAGCCAATTAGAAGACTGAATGAAAACGGTAGCAGTAAAACAGCATCACAAGCTACCCATTAAATGCCTGGAAGACCAGCCGCCGCCGCCGCTGGCGGAGCCATGCCGCCCAGAAGATCTGCCCCAGGGAAGTCTCGCCCCGGGGGGATCCGCGGGGGCGGGGGGGTGGCCGGCCGTTCCGCCACAGATTTCGGGGGGCTGAATGCACTGGCATTCGGCCTCACCAAGATCCGTGGCGGAATTCTCTGACATCCCTACCTGCTTCCCCTCAGGACCAACAGGACTGGATGGAAGCGACCCGATTCTGTTCAGCCTTCAGATGACAAGAACACATGGAGACACAGCCTGCGCACATACAACTGATCCACAGCGATGCGACGTTGTTCAAAGGTCTCCTGGTTCTGCCCATTCTCCCTTGCTGCCCCTTATGCCAGGCACTCTCTTCCCAGAACACCTGCATGATGCCACCTCTCCCCCTCCAATCTCCTCCTCCAAGAGGAAGCTGAGCGATGCTGGGAAGAAGGCAAGGTGGCATGCTGAGTGGGTTAGCCGAAGGCCCCTCCGCCACTGCGCTAACCTCTTCCCAGACCTGCTGCGCGTGAGGGGTGTAAGACAGACTGTTTCAGCTGGGCTGAGCTAGCTGCAGCCTGCACTTAGAGGGGCAAGGAATGGGATCGTTGCACCCAGCTTTCCTGATTGTGTGTTTGTAGTTCCTCCTCTTCTAGAGACCTACAGCCGGTCTGGAGCAGGCGACGTGCACTGCGACTGTAGCCTGGACTATAAGAAGAGGAAACTCCCACTTTTAGGAGGTAGCAACAGATGGCTGTGGAGCATTATGAAGACCATCGTTCGGGGATCCAGGCTGTGCTAGAGATGACGATTTTAATCTTTCCCAGTTCTTTTGGGCATCCAGTACATAGAACCCAGGGCTCGAAAGAGAGAAAACTCAAATCTGAAGATGGCGGGATCCGCTCCTCTGGGATTGGTATCTTAAAGCTATTCAATACATGCATTCAACGTTTCTTGTTTTGTGGGGACAAAGTTCACATTAACGTTTTCAGAAGCATGTAGAGGTTAAAACAGCTATTTTAGATTGCCTGTTCTCTTCACCCTGGATTTTCAACCAATAATGTTAAAGCAGGAACCTTAAAAAGACATTTTAAGTAATTATAATTTAAATTTCAGGAATTGTATTTGTATATGTTGTTGTTGTTGTTGTTGTTCAGTCGTTCAGTGGTGTCCGACTCTTCGTGACCCCATGGACCATAGCACGCCAGGCCTTCCTGTCCTGCGCTCTCTCCCGGAGCGTGCTCAAGTTCATATTCATTGCATCCGTGATGCTATCTAGCCATCTCATCCTCTGCCGTCCCCTTCTCCTTTTGCCTTCAGTCTTTCCCAGCATCAGGGTCTTTTCCAGGGAGTTTTCTCTTCGCATTAGGTGGCCAAAATATTGGAGCTTCAGCTTCATTATCTGTCCTTCCAATGAGCACTCAGGGTTGATTTCCTTTAGGATGGACTGATTTGACCTCCTTGCAGTCCAGGGGACTCGTAAGAGTCTTCTCCAGCACCACAGTTCGAAAGCATCAATTCTTCGGCGCTCAGCCTTCCTTATAGTCCAGCTCTCACAGCCATACATTACTACTGGGAAAACCATAGCTTTGATTACACGGACCTTTGTCGGCAAGGTGATGTCTCTGCTTCTTACTATGCTGTCTAGGTTGGCCATAGCTTTCCTCCCAAGGAGCAAGCGTCTTTTAATTTCATGGCTACAGTCACCGTCTGCGGTGATCTTGGAGCCCAAGAAAGTAAAATCTGTCACTGCTTCCATTTCTTCCCCTTCTATATGCCAGGAAGTGATAGGGCCAGATGACATGATCTTAGTTTTTTTAATGTTGAGTTTCAAACCAGCTTTTGCACTCTCCTCTTTCACCCTCAACAAGAGGCTCTTGAGATCCTCTTCGCTTTCTGCCATTAGGGTGGTATCGTCTGCTTATCGGAGGTTGTTGATAATTCTCCCGGCAATCTTAATTCCGACCTCTGATTCATCCAACCCGGCATTTCTCATGATGTACTCTGCATATAAGTTAAATAAGCAGGGTGACAATATGCAGCCTTGTCGTACTCCTTTCCCAATTTTGAACCAATCGGTTGTTCCATCTCTGGTTCTTACTGTTGCTTCTTGACCCTCGTACAGGTTTCTCAGGAGACAGGTAAGGTGGTCTGGTACTCCCATCACTTTAAGAATTTGCCACAGTTTGTTGTGATCCACACAATCAAAAGCTTTAGCGTAGTCAATGAAGCAGAAATAGACGTTTTCCTGGAATTCTCTTGCTTTCTCCATGATGCAGCGAATGTTGGCGATTTGACCTCTAGTTCCTCTGCCTCTTCGAAACCCAGCTTGTACTTCCGGTAGTTCTCGGTTCGCATACTGCTGAAGCCTAGCTTGTAGGATTTTGAGCATCACCTTGCTGGCATGTGAAATGAGCGCAATTGTGCGGTAGTTTGAACACTCTTTGGCGTTGCCCTTCTTTGGAATTGGAATGTAAACTGACCTTTTCCAGTCTTGTGGCCACTGTTGAGTGTTCCAGATTTGTTGGCATATTGAATGCAGCACTTTAACAGCATCATCTTTTAGGATTTTAAATAGCTCGGCTGGAATACTGTCATCTTCGCTAGCTTTGTTGTTAGTAATGCTTCCTAAGGCCCACTTGACTTCACTCTCGAGGATGTCCGGCTCAAGTTCAGTGACCGCACTCTCATGGCTATCAGGGACATTCAGATCTTTCCTGTATAGTTCTTCTGTGTATTCTTGCCACCTCTTCTTAATCTCATCTGCTTCTGTTAGGTCCCTGCCTTCTTTGTCCTTTATCATGCCCGTCTTTGCACAAAACGTTCCCTTGAGATCTCCATTTTTCTTGAAGAGATCTCTAGTCTTTCCCATTCTGTTGTTTTCCTCGATTTCTTTGCATTGTTCATTTAAGAAGGCCTTCTTGTCTCTCCTTGCTATTCTCTGGAACTCTGCATTCAGTTGGGTATATCTTCCCCTTTCTCCCTTGCTTTTCGCTTCCCTTCTTTCGTGAGCTACTTGTAAAGCCTCATCAGACAGCCACTTGGCTTTCTTGCATTTCTTTTTCTTTGGGACGGATTTCGTTGCTGCCTCCTGAACAATGTTACGGACCTCCGTCCATAGTTCCTCAGGCACTCTGTCTATCAGGTCTAATCCCTGAAATCTATTCCTCACCTCCACTGTATATTCATCAGGGATATGATTTAGGTCATACCTGAATGGTTTAGTGGTTTTCCCTACGTTCTTCAATTTAAGCCGAAATGTTGCAAGAAGCAGCTCATGATCTGAGCCACAGTCAGCTCCAGGTCTTGTTTTTACTGACTGTATGGAGCTTCTCCATCTTTGGCTGCAAAGGACATAATCAATCTGATTTCGATATTGACCATCTGGTGACGTCCATGTGTAGAGTCGCCTCTTGTGCTGTTGGAAAAGAGTGTTTGCTATGATCAGCATGTTCTCTTGGCAAAACTCTATTAGCTTTTGTATGCATTATTTCCCTTTAAAGGGAGTATTTGACTTCAGCTTTTCTTTTTTATATCTTAGACTATGTTGTACCTTAGTAGGGCTTTAATAAGGGCAAGAGAAAGTGTTAGGTCTGCTGCAGGGATGGTGGATCTCTCTATGCCCATAGCTAAACAAAGTAAACTAGAAAGCTTCTTCGTCCATCTGAATAATGCCTCAAATGTTAAATCTTCTGCCATGCCTGTTTCTTTTAAAATGTTTGAATTGTTTTAAGATGGTGTTCTGTTCTTTTATCTTGTTGTTCACTGCTCCAAAATATTTGATGTGGAGCGGTGTATAAATATTGCAAATGAATAAATCAATGCCCACTCACCATCGGTATGAAATTCTTGCACAAGATTACCAACCAAAGTTCACTGGCTCCAATCAGAAGATAAATGCAGCTACTTGTAGAACCTTAGCATCAAGGAAGAAAAACCAAGCGAGCCCCCTCTGGAATGATATCACTTTATTTTGTAAGCTGTAAATCAAACTTACGCAAAATTAGATGCAGTTTAAACTAAATTAGACAAATCGGTGTCTATGATAACATCTTCAGAGATAAGGGTGGGGAGAAAATTTCAGGCATGTAATTCTGATTTTTAGAATAAGATATGGAAAAATGACATCTGGACATCTGACCAAGGGAGAACATAATGTTGATGAGTTCACTCTTCAGCCTAACAACATAGTTTTGTCTGTTTGCCATTATAAGGGTTCTCTTCCCTACGAGACATGTGTCTCAATGGCCAAACTAAATTCAGCACCCTTACTTTCTGTGCTTTTTAGTGAGATTGATATCTTATCAGTTGAGACAATTGTTGGAGCTTCCATTCCCCCCCCCCATCATTATCCTGGCATCTTCCTCCCCGAAGACACCTTCTCTACTAATAGGAACTTCGGGCTGTGCCAGGAGAAGGGCATAATTCCGTCACCGTCCTTCATCAATAAACAAGTAAGAACTCTTTCCCCCAAACTTACTATTGGAATGATTGCAGGGAAAACTTAAGAGAGGCAGAAAGTGATCTGATTGGGAGTAAAATCTCCTTGGATTTGGGGCTGAGCAGACGCGAAGCTATAGCAGAAACCAGCAAGACATAAACAGCCATGCCTCTGAAACCGAACCAGGAAGGAAGATTCCTCTCTTCTTTCTCTGATTCTGGTGAAGAGGCACTAACGCGACCCTATTCCAAACTTCCCCACGACGAGCAGGCCTATGTTATTAAACTGCTCTCAAGAATGAAGGACTGTCTTGTGTGGGGCAGAGAAAAGCATCGTTTTGCAGCCCCCTGCCATCTTCATTTCTTCAGAATGTCTCTGAGCCCACCGTGTGACCCAGAGGCATTCACTGGAAAGGAAGACCGCGCAGCTGGATGGAGACCCCCGCTGAGCTCTGAAGGGATCCCTGCTGCTGCTTAGACAATGTGTTCATTAGAAAACAGTGGGAGGGGTGGGGCACCTTGGCGGTATCATGAAAGATGTCCAGGGGCGCACTGCTTTGTTGGCACAATTGGGACTTCCACCAATCAGTAATCGGATGTGCAATCCCCAAACCAATTTTGTGTCAACACTGTCATTGTTAACAGTTAGGGATGGGTGAGATGCTCCCCTCCCCTATCAGGCTCAGTTCAGAAGGAGCTCATCACAAGCAAGCAAATCATGTTGTGATCTGGATTAGGCTCAAATGAGCTCCTTAAGCTGGGGCTCCTGTGGAGCTAAGGCCCTATTCTACCCCAAAGTTGTCATCAGGAACACGAAGATCCTGGAAGGCCCCCTCTCCAAACCTTCCCATAAATCCCCCACTCCTCCTCTTCCCCACCCCCTTAATTTTAACACTGGGGAAACTTTAAATCAGGCAAGAAAATACAGCGGGGGAAGAGAGACTCTACAAAAACAAGCCTTAGCAATATGGTGAAGAACCAGTGAACTTCCAGATGTTCAGCTACAAGTCCCATCATCCTTGATTATTGGCCATGTTGATGGGGCTGATGGGAGCTGAAGTCCAGCAACATCAAGGGGGGTACATTTTCCCCACCCCTGATCTGCACAATGTTTTGTTTAGAAAAGCTCCCAGACATGTCTTCAACCATTCTCCAAGACGACAACATTCCCTTTTCCCCGGGGCTGGGAAGCATCATTTTGGTTGCTCTCCATGTGTCCCTGGAGCCTAAAAAAGTACCCTTTGGAGGTACATTTTGGAAGGTTAATGCCGTCTTTCCTTATATTTAACGAATTACCTTCTAAGTAGAAGGAGTTACAAAATTAGGCACACTAGAGGCACAATCCTATGCATGTTTGGACGGGAAAAGGCCTACAACACCCATGCTCCAGCCTAGACTGTGCTAAGAGTCATTTGTCTGCTAACTATGCATAGGATTGGGCCCTTAGGGTGTTGCTGGATGAGGCATTTATTGTGCAATTGCACTGCAACATTCAGAGAATGGTTGGGGAATCCAGAGGTCTTCAGTTTGCAGCCCTCCTTTATTTCCCCCCCCCAAAAAAAAAGATCAGTTAAGCAAGACAAGACAGAATAGCTTCACAGTGCCTTTGACTGGTAGCTCTACGAGCCTTACATATGAAAGCATCTCAAGCTCATGGCTTGCCGAAGGCTCACGTGTGCCTAGTTCCAGATTGGGAAACATTCGGGATGTTCATTACAGCTGAACTTCACATGGGAAGGAAGCCGCTGGAATCAACTTCGAGCAATGAGGGAGGGAGGTCGTTCAGGGGCTTCTTCGTCATTCATTCATTTCATGCATTTCTTACATTTCTATTCCGCCCAATAGGAAAAGCTCAGCGGGTGGCATGCAAAGATGAATTCTTCCTGGCCGGCCTCTCTTTCCCTCTTGCTCTGGAGACTTCTGTGCATGAGAGATCCTCTGGCTCAGGCACAGAGCACGAGGACACCCTAAGCAAGGAGAGAAAGGGGGCGGTTTGTTCTAAGCATTCTGCTTCAGCACATCCCACCCCAGGGAGATTCCCCGTAACATGTTGCATACAACGTTTGTCCTCCTTTGCCCTGCCTGCCTGCGAGGACGGCTGGGCTGCAGCCAGAGGCCTGTGCTCCCCATTTGACTCCTCTCTGCAGGTGACATTCCTCCTGGTAACAGTAGACACGAGGAAACCAGGCCCTGGTGCTGAGAAGTCCGAAGGCTCCCCTGGAGCCAGGCAGAGAAAGCTGGGACGGGCCCTCGAGCTGCTGGACGGCCTGTCTGGGCAGCTTCTCTGCACTCCTTCCACGTGTCCTTGGCGGAGAGGGCTGCCTCAGGAGGCTTCCCTGGATGCTGAGAAGGGCTGGAGCAGGGACCATGAACTGCTAGGGCAGTGGAGGGTCAGCAGGGACATACAGGACAGCCCACTCCAGCTTCCTCTGCCCGTCTCCGGGAAATCGTCAGAATTCTCAGCCGTCAGAGCCTGGCTGAAATGCGGCTCCTATCGACATGATGAGCGTAATGCGAAGGCAGTGGAGGTGAACAGTGGGCGAGGAGTGGGAGAGAGCAGCCGCTGCGGGTTCTACTCCGACTAGGTCAGGCCGGCTTCCTGTTCTTCTTCCTCTTCCCCTCCCTCTCCTCCCTCATTTCCCCACTTCCCCCTGCTTTGCCTCGCCTTCTCCAGTCATCTCTCCCTCTCTCCTCTGCTGCACACTTCGTCCACAACAGGATTCGTAAGTGCACTCTCGACTGTTCTCACAAGCTGAAAACTGGGAAGGGCGGAAGGAAGAGGAAAGGGCAAAGGGGAAGGAAAGGGGCAGAGCCGACGTCCAGGTTGCACCCTGGCAACGCGATTTGCTTGCATTGCCTCACGCTGAGCCAGTGAGTTTGTGTCTTTCTTGTTGCCATTCTGCCAAGTCAAGGGGAGAGAGAAGGGACTTGGCCAAGCATGGTTTACACCGCTTATATCTTACCTGGACAATCTGTATATTGACATTAACCAGCTCAGTGCCTGGGATGGAAGGCATTGGGATTCCGTCACGAAGGGGCCCTAGAAAAACAAATCCAATGGTTTTGGTCCTGGTCCAGTTGACCAGGCCACAGTGACGACAACACTTCCCACACTCCTTGGTTGTTTGTCTGGAACAGAAGCAGGCAGAAGGGAGATCACCAGACGTTTTGGGTTTCAACTCCCGGAAGCACAGGCCAGCATGGCCACTGCTCAGGAATGCTGGGAGTTGAAGTCCAAAATATCTGGAGATCGACTTTCTACTCAAGTCTGGTTTAGACTATCAGACTAATCTCCATGGTAGTTTACAACTGCATAAAACAGCAGAAACATAAGATGAATTTAGTCTAATCATAACAAACAGAAGTGCATACTGATAAAGCATCCACCTACAACTTTTAAATGTCTGCATGAGCAAAAGGGCTTTTCTCTGGTACCTCTGATAGTAAAGCTGTAGCAAGTTGCACATCCTTGGGGAAGAGTCTTTCATAACTGGTGTGCCAGAACCTTTTCCCTTGCTGACCTCTGCCTCCTCCCCTCTAATGAGGGAGGCACACAGACAACGGCATCCAAAGAGGACCCTAAAGTGCAGGCCTGAACCAGGGTCCATCTAGTCCAGCATCCTGCCTCCAGGAAGCCCAGGACCAGGGCAATTCCCACTGCCCTCTCCTCTCCTCCTGCCCTCTCTTCTGCTCTTGCCACGCAGCCACTGGCACCCAGCGGAAGACAGCCTCTGAACCTGGAGGGATCTCCAACCACCCTCTGAACATGGAGATCCCTTTCAAGCTGAGCCCTTCATCTTGAGGATTTAGTCGAACCTTCTGCCTGGTCTCTCACCATTGAGAAGAGGCAAAATGATTTCTCCCAGCAGGCTACTGAAGTGGGGCTTAAGACCGGCCACCTGAAAGAGAAGGAGGAGATGAAGGGAGGATATCAGTGAGCCAAAGCCATCACTCTCAACTAAGAGTCCTTGAGAGGAAAATGATGCCACGGGAAAGATCAGCTTACCTGAGAGATGCCAACACCTGAAGATACCAGCTGCAGATCATGGCTGAGGGGCAGGAAAAGAGGAGATGGTCAGAAATCAACGTGTGGAAAGTGGTCTCCTTCTGGTGGGTAAAATGGGCAAGCAGATGGTTTTATGATGGCAATGTACATTTACACAACAGGAATTCCCCCTCACACTGGAAAGACTCCCCACATGATTCAGAATGCCATAGGGAATACTGGGGGGGGGGGCAGCGTACTCCAAATCATGTCATCAGTAGCATGACAGAGCCCTCCCTCTTCCCAGTCCAAAATGTGACCGGTGGAAGCTGTTCAGGAAAATGGTACTGAACTTAGGCAGGCGATAATCTTGCCCACTTTGGTTGCTTAAATATCGTGTTACTAGCCCTCATTAGTGTTAAGAGTCTTATTCATTCTCGTGCTTGCATAGTGTATCTTTCCCATCCTCTCCTCCTCCTTGAAGCCGCCACATCCCCCCAAATTCTCCTTGGGTCCCCCAACCCTCCAAATGGGGGAGTGGGGGCTGCCGGGGCAGGGCCGGCCCTCCCACGAGGCAGGGTGGATCCCCTCCTCAGGCAGCACGTTGGGAAGGGCCGTGGAGCGTGCACACACACCACCAGGAGGCCCCTGCATGCACGGCCACCACCACTGCCCTGGCCCTGCTCACCCACTGCAGCACACACCACAGCCTACGAGTGGCCAGCAGGGCTCCCTGGAGGAGCAGCTGCCCCCACCTCTCACTCTCAGGGCTCCACCAGAGCGGGAGATCTGGCAGGCAAGCTCATTGCCTTTGTCTGTCTCTGCTGATTACGTCCAGAACCAGGTCTGAGGCCCAACTAAACGTTCTTCTCGTCACGCATAGCATAGCTCCTCGCAGTAGCTTTTCTTACTCTTGTGAAAGCTTGTGCAGCCCTGATTCAGATCAGGACCATGGCAGCTTGGGGGAGAGATTAAATATTCCCCCTCCCAACTGGGGGGGAGCTGTTAAATAAGAAAAAGGTCTCCATTGGAGTCAATGGGGGCTTGCCCCTCTTTTTAACCCCCTCCCACAAAGGGTGGCATTATGGGAGGGACAGGTGTACTTAGAGAAGAGTAAGAAAAACTATCAAGCATGCATGACTGGGTGAAGGTGTAGCTTGGCCCAGAGACAGGGGGATATGGAGCAGAAAAAGCAGTGGATCACTTACCTGGTGATGGACAGGGTCAGGGAGAGCTTGCCACCAACCACAGAGAAGATGGTGGCCAGACTGAGGCTCTGCGAATGCACAGTTGAGAAAGCCAAATTGGTCACAAGGCAGATGGGATTGGTCAGATTTCCACGTCTCACTGAGACACCACCACCCAGAGCTGGTGAAACGCAGCCTGGTGCCAACCACAGAAGCATCTCTTTCAGCAGGTGGTACTTACATCTCCCATGACGAGTATCGAAGCAAGGGATCCATCTACATTCTGGGCGAACACCTCAATTTGCACAGTGAACTGCGCAACAGCATTGTCATTTGCAAAAATAAGCACTGGACCTTCCAAGGGGGAAAGTTTAAGGGAAAAGACATCCTGGAGAAATGACAGAATACAAAGGCAATAAACAATACCTTTGAAGGGGGAGGTGTCAAAATGTTTAAAACCCCAATGGATTAGCCAGCAATGAGGTCCCCAAGTGAGTATCACGTACCATTGACTTGATTCCAGAACCCTGAAAAGAAAAGATGGAATTCTCTCAGCCATGAGTCTTGGGGAGGTTTCTAGTTTCACTCCTCTCTCCTGCATGGAACCTCCATAGCAATCCAGAGTTGGGGTGAGCCTGGTTTGGTTTGGTTTGTTTTGGTTTGGGGGAAGGGGGGTTCACAGTAGATGGTACAAAGTTTTCTCCAAGAGAACACGGTTTTAAGGTGGCAGTTCCCCTTTTTAAAAAGTGGCAAATATTTCTGTCCTGTTCTCAAAGTCCTCTCCACAAACTAAAAGTGATCACCAAATTAATGAGTCTTTTTTGGCATGGGGAAAATGTTTTGCAGAAAGGAAGCAAGCCTGACTGCGAACAAGAGTGTACATTCTCTAAAAGTGATCACAAATTATAGAACTTACACTAGCGCTTTAAAAATGCTTTGCTCTTTGGGGAAAAAGTGCACAATTTTCATGCACTTCTTAAAAACCACATTTTTCCCATTCAAAATTTGCCCTTTTCACTTCCGAATGCAATCAAAAAGAGCGCAAAAGAATTCAGGAAACAAGGCGAGTCAGGCTTGAAAGTGGGGTTCAGGTGAATGTGAAAACTGCATGTTCACCCATTCCTAGTATTAATGACACCACTTTTTCCTTCCAGCAGAACTCCTTCACTTGCACAAAAAGCAGAAATTCGACAGAAAGTACTTTCCCACAGTATTGTCAAATAGCGATGGGTAGAACTCTGCCTGTTGCTATTCTGCCAGCTCTTAAAGGATACTTGCCATGAAAAAAGTTGGCAACCATGTTACAGGACTGAAGGAACAGGCCTGTGGAAGGACAGATGCTGAGCTGTCTCTTCAGCTTAAAGCAGCCCAGTGCCTAACTGGTGGCTTAGACCCTGAGAAACAAGTTCTCAGGTGGAAATCTGGCCTCTGTGATACGTGCCTGCATAGCCTCCCCAAACTGGTCTACTCTAACATGCTCTATGTAGGGCTGCCTCTGAAGACCACTTGGAAATGTCAGTTGATCCTCTATGGACCATAACATCTGAACTGACAGAATTGCCCGGTTCCCAATGTGTACCTGAGTGCAACTCAGTGGTGCTTTGAGGCTTTATAGCCCAAAACGGCCAGGATCCAAGTTCCTTTCTCCTATATAAGCCTCCCCAAATGCACCAGTTCTTGGAGGACTTGTTCTGTGTCCCTTATCTGCCTGAAGCTTGATTGACTGGAATGAGGTGAAGGGCCTTCACCTCCTTATGGCACTTCTCCTCCTTATCCAGGGATTTCCATCAGGCCAAATCTCTCTTTTTGTTGTTGCTATTGATTTGTCCCCCTTCATGGATCACTGCCTTGGTGTGGCGAAGGGGCTTGCGTAAGTCAGTGAAGCCATAAGCTATGCCATGCAGGGCCACCCAAGACAGATAGGTCATGGCAGAGAGTTCTGACAAAATGTGGTCCACTGGAGAAGGAAATGGCAATCCACTCCAGTATTCTTGCCAAGAAAACCCCATGGAAAGTATCACAAGGCTAAAAGATATGACGCCGGAAGATGAGACCCTCAGGTCGGAAGGTGTCCAATATACTACTGGGGAAGAGCAGAGGGAATTTCCAAGTAGCGCCGGAAAGAGTGAAGCGGCTGGGCCAAAGCTGAAAGGACACTCAGCTGTGGATGTGTCCAGTGGTGAAAAGAAAGTCCGATGCTGTAAAGAACAATATTGTTTAGGAACCTGCAATGTAAGATCAATGAATCAAGGTAAGCTGGAGGTGGTCAAACATGAGATGGCAAGACTGAACATCAACATCTTGGGCATCAGCGAACTAAAATGGACAAGCATGGGTGAATTGAATTCAGGTGACCATCATATCTACTACTGTGGGCAAGAATCCCTTAGACGAAATGGAGTAGCACTCATAGTCAACAAAAGGGTGGGAAAAGCAGTTCTGGGGTACAATCTTAAAAACGATAGAATGATCTCAGTACGAATCCAAGGCAAACCGTTCAACATCACAATAATTCAAGTCTATGCCCCAACCACTGATGCCGAAGAAGCTGAGATTGATCGGTTCTATGAAGACCTACAACACCTTCTAGAACTAACACCAAAAAAAGATGTCCTCTTCATCATAGGGGATTGGAATGCTAAAGTAGGAGGTCAAGAAATCACCGGGATAACAGGCAAGCATGGCCTTGGTGTACAAAATGAAGCAGGACAAAAGCTAATAGAGTTTTGCCAAGAGAACACGCTGATCATAGCAAACACTCTTTTCCAACAGCACAAGAGGCGACTCTACACATGGACATTACCAGATGGTCAATGTCGAAATCAGATTGCAGCCAAAGATGGAGAAGCTCCATACAGTCAGTAAAAACAAGACCTGGAGCTGACTGTGGCTCAGATCATGAGCTGCTTCTTGCAACATTTCGGCTTAAATTGAAGAACGTAGGGAAAACCACTAAACCATTCAGGTATGACCTAAATCATATCCCTGATGAATATACAGTGGAGGTGAGGAATAGATTTCAGGGATTAGACCTGATAGACAGAGTGCCTGAGGAACTATGGACGGAGGTCCGTAACATTGTTCAGGAGGCAGCAACGAAATCCGTCCCAAAGAAAAAGAAATGCAAGAAAGCCAAGTGGCTGTCTGATGAGGCTTTACAAGTAGCTCACGAAAGAAGGGAAGCGAAAAGCAAGGGAGAAAGGGGAAGATATACCCAACTGAATGCAGAGTTCCAGAGAATAGCAAGGAGAGACAAGAAGGCCTTCTTAAATGAACAATGCAAAGAAATCGAGGAAAACAACAGAATGGGAAAGACTAGAGATCTCTTCAAGAAAATCGGAGATATAAAGGGAACATTTTGTGCAAAGACGGGCATGATAAAGGACAAAGAAAGCAGGGAACTAACAGAAGCAGATGAGATTAAGAAGAGGTGGAAAGAATACACAGAAGAACTATACAGGAAAGATCTTAATATCCCTGATAGCCATGATAGTGCGGTCACTGAACTTGAGCCGGACATCCTCGAGAGTGAAGTCAAGTGGGCCTTAGGAAGCATTACTAACAACAAAGCTAGCGGAGATGACAGTCTTCCAGCTGAGCTATTTAAGATCCTAAAAGATGATGCTGTTAAAGTGCTGCACTCAATATGCCAACAAATTTGGAACACTCAACAGTGGCCACAAGACCGGAAAGGTCAGTTCATATTCCAATTCCAAAGAAGCTCATTTCACATGCCAGCAAGGTGATGCTCAAAATCCTACAAGCTAGGCTTCAGCAGTATGCGAACCGAGAACTACCGGAAGTACAAGCTGGGTTCCGAAGAAGCAGAGGAACTAGAGATCAAATTGCCAACTTTCACTGGATCATAGAGAAAGCAAGAGAATTCCAGAAAAACGTCTATTTCTGCTTCATTGACTATGCTAAAGCCTTTGTGTGGATCACAACAAACTGTGGCAAATTCTGAAAGAGATGGGGGTACCAGACCACCTTACCTTTCTCCTGAGAAACCTGTACAAGGGTCAAGAAGCAACAGTAAGAACCGGACATGGAACAACCGAGTGGTTCAAAATTGGGAAAGGAGTACGACAAGGCTGCATATTGTCGCCCTGCCTATTTAACTTATATGCAGAGTACATCATGAGAAACGCCAGGTTGGATGAATCACGGGTCGGAATTAAGATTGCCGGGAGAATTTTCAACAACCTCAGATACGCAGATGATACCACCCTAATGGCAGAAAGCAAAGAGGATCTCAAGAGCCTCTTGTTGAGGGTGAAAGAGGAGAGTGCCAAAGCTGGTTTGAAACTCAACATTAAAAAAACAAAGATCATGGCATCTGGCCCCATCACTTCCTGGCATATGGAAGGGGAAGAAATGGAAGCAGTGACAGATTTTATTTTCTTGGGCTCCAAGATCACCGCAGACAGTGACTGCAGCCATGAAATTAAAAGACGCTTGCTCCTTGGGAGGAAAGCTATGGCAAACCTAGACAGCATATTAAGAAGCAGAGACATCACCTTGTCGACAAAGGTCCGCATAATCAAAGCTATGGTTTTCCCAGTAGCAATGTATGGCTGTGAGAGCTGGACTATAAGGAAGGCTGAGCACTGAAGAATTGATGCCTTCGAACTGTGGTGCTGGAGAAGACGCTTATGAATCCCCTGGACTGCAAGGAGGTCAAATCAGTCCATCCTAAAGGAAATCAACCCTGAGTGCTCATTGCAAGGACAGATACTGAAGCTGAAGCTCCAATATTTTGGCCACCTAATGCGAAGAGAAAACTCCCTGGAAAAGACCCTGATGCTGGGAAAGACTGAAGGCAAAAGGAGAAGGGGATGGCAGAGGATGAGATGGCTAGATAGCATCACCGATGCAGTGAATATGGACTTGTCTTGAGCACACTCCGGGAGAGAGTGCAGGACAGGAAGGCGTGGCATGCTATGGTCCATGGGGTCACGAAGAGTTGGACACGACTGAACAACAACAATTGATTTGTCAGGCATTGAGGGGAAATGGACCAGAATCAAGAAATAGATCTGTCACTCTCATGAATTATGAGATTAGATCAAGGTGGTTTAATAAATTATTCTTGGAGTTTTTCTTTCTCTATTTGTTTACAATATTTATATACCACCTCACATCAAAAGATTTCAGACTGGCGAACAACAAAGATAAAAGAATAAAACATCGTATTAAAACAGTTATAACATTGTAAAAGGAACAAATCCTGAACATAATAAACCATGGCTGTCACTCAAGGGAGAGTCTCTCGAAAGAAAAATGTCTTTAGAAGGCACCGAAAGAAACACAATGTTGGTGCCTGCCTGACCTCCAAAGGCAGGGAATTCCACAAGAAGAGGGCCACCACACTGAGGGCTCTTCTCCTGGTGGACTCTCCCTAAGCCACGGGACCATGTGGAACCACCATGGACATGCCCTCTGATGACGTCAGTAACATGGCAGGTTGGTGAAGGAGAAGGCGCTCTCTCGGGTATCCTGGTCCCAAGTTGTTTAAGGCTTTGGCCCTAGTACCAATACCTTAATCCTGGCCTGGTATCGTGAAGGCAGCCAGTGCAGTTCCCTCAGCAAAGGAGTTGCATAAAAAGGGGCAGCTCCCGACAACAGCTGAGCTGCTACATTCTGCACTAGCTCCAGCTTCCGGACCAGCCTTAAGGGCAGCCCCACATAGCGTATGTTGCAGTGATCCAGTCTTGAGGTAATTGATGCCTGTTCCACCATGGCCAAGCTGTCCAGGAGAGGCCATAGCTGTGGAAGCAGCCAAACTGGGTAAAAGGCACTCCGAGCTGCTGCAGCCCCTTGGGCCTCCAGAGACAGTGATGGATCCAGCAGTGCCCCCAGACTATGGGCCTGATTGTTCAGAGGGAGCGCAACCCCATCCAGGACAGGCAATGCGCCTATCTCCCGTCCTTGGGAGCCACTCACCCACAGGGCTGCTGTCTTCCCAGGATTCAGCTTCAGTTTATTGGCCCTCATCCAGACCATTACTGAGTCTAGGCACTGATCCAGAACTTGCACAGCCTCTCCTGATTCAGATGTCACAGGCAGATAGAGCTGCGTGTCATCAGCATACTGATGGCATTTAGCTCCAAATCTCCTAATGACCGCTCCCAGGAGCTTAATATATATGTTAAACAACATTGGGGACAAGATGCTGCCCTGTGGAACCCTGAAGCTCAATTGCCGAGGGGCCAAGGAATAGTCACCCAATGCTACTCTTTGAAATCAGCCCCGTAGGTTGGACCAGAACCACTGTAACATGGTGCCTCCGATACCCATCCTATGGAGTCAATCCAGGAGGATACCATGGTTGATGGTATCAAAAGCCGATGAGAGGTCAAGCAGAATTCAGTCCCATCACCAGATTGAAACCCAGACTGGAATGGGTCTAGATAATCGGTATCTTCCTAGAGCTTCCGCAGTTCCTCCGTCACAACCCCCTCAAGTACCTTACCAAAGAAAGGGGTATGTGAGACTGGGCGGTGGTTGTCTAATACCGTTGGGTCCAGAGTGGGCTTCTTCAGGAGTGGATGCACTACTGCCCCCTTAAGGAAAGTAGGGACCACCCCTTCCCACAGGGAAGCATTTATCAGTCCCTGAACCCACCCAGTCATACCCCCTCGGCTAGCTTTTATCAGCCAAGAGGGGCAGGGATCGAGAGGGCACGTGGTTGGTCACATTGCTGCAAGAACCTTGTCCACACCATCAAGAAACAGTAACTGGAACTGATCCCACAAAACTGGGCAGATGGTGGCATTGGACTCCTCAACTGGAACTATGCTACCAACAGCATCAAGTTTGCTGTGGAGACAAGAAATGTTGTCAAGGTGTGATGCAAAAAAGTTTCAGCGGGTTCTCAGTGGGGTCAGGGTCCCATTTGCTGGGGAGCATGTTAACAGCATATAAGTTAACTTATATGCAGAGTACATCATGAGAAATGCCGGGTTGGATGAATCAGAGGTCGGAATTAAGATTGCCGGGAGAATTATCAACAACCTCCGATATGCAGACGATACCACCCTAATGGCAGAAAGCGAAGAGGATCTCAAGAGCCTCTTGTTGAGGGTGAAAGAGGAGAGTGCAAAAGCTGGTTTGAAACTCAACATTAAAAAAACTAAGATCATGTCATCTGGCCCCATCACTTCCTGGCATATAGAAGGGGAAGAAATGGAAGCAGTGACAGATTTTACTTTCTTGGGCTCCAAGATCACCGCAGACGGTGACTGTAGCCATGAAATTAAAAGACGCTTGCTCCTTGGGAGGAAAGCTATGGCAAACCTAGACAGCATAGTAAGAAGCAGAGACATCACCTTGCCAACAAAGGTCCGTCTAATCAAAGCTATGGTTTTCCCAGTAGTAATGTATGGCTGTGAGAGCTGGACTATAAGGAAGGCTGAGCGCCGAAGAATCGATGCTTTCGAACTGTGGTGCTGGAGAAGACTCTTACGAGTCCCCTGGACTGCAAGGAGGTCAAATCAGTCCATCCTAAAGGAAATCAACCCTGAGTGCTCATTGGAAGGACAGATAATGAAGCTGAAGCTCCAATATTTTGGCCACCTAATGCGAAGAGAAAACTCCCTGGAAAAGACCCTGATGCTGGGAAAGACGGAAGGCAAAAGGAGAAGGGGACGGCAGAGGATGAGATGGCTAGATAGCATCATGGATGCAATGAATATGGACTTGAGCACGCTCCGGGAGAGAGCGCAGGACAGGAAGGCCTGGCGTGCTGTGGTCCATGGGGTCACGAAGAGTCGGACACGACTGAACGACTGAACAACAACAACAACAAATGTTAACAGCCCCCAGTATACCAAGGAGTAGAGCAGGCTCTACATCACTGGAGAGAGCACTCAGGTGCAATCAAGTCAATGGCCCTCCACATCTCACTGTTCCACATTGAGGCTAGGGCCTCGCTGGATCACCAGCTCTCTCCACTGGAGAATCCCCAAGAGCATTCAGAAATCCATTGGATTCCATCAGTCTCCTGGGGGAGATCACTCAAATGGGTCCCCCACCCCCACAGGAGGAAAATATGACCTTGAGTTCAAATCTCACTAAGAAATAGTCTGACCAGGACAATGAAGTTGCTTGGACACACAAACCCAATCTTCAGACTACCCAGCTCACAACTTGGAGCAAAAACCAAATCAAGGGTGTGCCCTGCTTTGTGACAAGCTGAGACAGCCCCATGGTTGTCATGGAGGCCTAGAAGTCCCGAGCTGGAGCTCCACAGACAGCCTCAGCACAGAAGGTGAAGTCACCCAGAACCACCGTCCTGGGTTCCTCCAACACCACTCACGAGACTGCCTCCGCCAGCCCAGTCAGGGAGGGTGCTGGGCAGCAGGGTAGGTGGTGCACCAGCAGCATCCCCAATCTGTCTCTATGGACCAGCACTAGGCACAGCCGCAAGGCCCACTTCAAGGTTTCCTGGTGGCAGAAATGGAGGTTCGATGAACCACAGTGACTCTGTCCCCACCCCCAGCCCTCCAACCTATCTTGGTGCTTCACCAAGTACCCAGGTGGGCAGAGTCAGGTCAACCCCACCTGTGTTATATAACAGCATTTGTGTATGTATAATATCATACAGTGTTGAATTTTTATTGTTGTTGATTTATTTATGATATGGTACAAGAAGCCCAGAGGAGAAAAGTCACAGGATATAAATCCCAACCACTAAATAATGGAACAATCATCATCAATCAGCATGAATAAGAGTTTCGCCAGGTCACAGAGCCATACATAATCAGCCTCATAACAGGGTCAGTTTATTACTGATTAGAGTTTGAAGCCAGGCTCCATCCTGCTCCAGTATCTTTTTTATGGCTCACCCCACTCCTTACAGTCACCCGATGCAGCCTGCAGATCACCCTGCACTCCCAAGGGCCACAAATCGCCTTTGAGAGCCAGTGTGGTGTAGTGGCAAGAGTGTTAGACTGGGAGCCGGTTCTAGTCCCCACTCGGCCATGGAAGCTCACTGGGTGACTTTGGGCCAGTCACACACTCTCAGCCCAACCTACCTCACAGGGTTGTTGTTGTGAGGATAAAATGGAGAGGAGGAGGATAATGTAAGCTGCCTTGGGTTCCTTGCAAGAGGAATAAAGGCGGGATATAAACGCAATGATAAATAAATAAATAATTTTGACAGCTGGTGGCTGTCAGCTACAGGAATTGGGGACATTCCCCCCTGCATGGCTGGGGGCTGAAGGAAACACCCTCACTGTCAGAAGGCAGACCACGAGAGATCGGAGGGGGGGGGGATGCTGCCGCTGGCAGGTGGTTGTGTTTAGGAGCTGATTCTGCATTTAACGAGCCCTGGCTAGCAGGCTGCCCCTTCCTCTGCCCCCTGCCCCAACTTGCATGTTTTTCTCCAGAACTGTCTCCTGGCATTGAAATGGACCCTGCTTTTCAAATGTCCTACCCTTAGAAGAGTCAGATGCATGCAAAGCTGTGTTCCTAAAGATGTCACTCACCCCAGATGGGATCAGAGCCAAAATAGCATCCCTCAGTCCAGCAGCTCCAGAGAACTGGGGTTGAGGGGGGAATAAAAAAAGAAAGAACATTAAATCTCATGGATCTAAAGAGCTCTTCCCTTGATATGTATCTTCTAGAGGAGCCTGCCCCACCCACTGTGGACATATTTACCACCACAAGGAGAACCATCACATGGGAGAACCAGAATGAGACCCAACAAACTGGAACCGTGAAAGATGAATCAGGAGAGGGGAACCCTCTAACAGGGAGGGGAAATGGAGACCAAAGCTGCAGGTTTACAATGTCCCTTGGAGCTCTGAGACTCTGTTCTTCTGACACTGATAATCTCCCTAGCTTTTCCCTGCTCCAAATGGTTCTGTTTGCTTTCAGAGGAACCACTGAAACTGCACAATTCACCCTCTCTCACCAAAGATCAGGCTTCACTCTCTAGCCCAGGGGTGGGGAATTAAAATTGGGTAGGGGCTGCTTGATCAGGCTTCACTCTCTAGCCCAGGGTGTGGAAGAAAGAATGGGAAGGGGCAGCACAACCCCCACCAGACCTCCACAGGCCAAATGAGGTCACAGAGTGGGGATAACAAGAGGAATCCTCTCCCTGGCTCCTCCCCAAGCCTCAGGTAGCCTCCAGGCTAGAGCCCAACAAGGGAATGGAAGAATCCACAGGCCACATGGGGAACCTCCACAGGCCAGATTGAGGCCATGGCCTCGAGGCTCCCCACCCCTGCTGTAGCCATTCTTCTCAGCTACCAGGCAACACAGCCCCAGACATGACTCACCATATCAGGGGAAAGACTCAACTCCTGAGGCTCTATATTGCCCACGACAGACACCACCATGCTCAGGAACTCTGGATGGAGACTCTGGCAGTAACTATAGTTCTGGATGGAAGGCAGGCTCATGGAGACAGCATCATCCAGGATGGAGATGACACCCTTTCCGACTACATCAAAATCACCCTGGAAAGAAAGAGCAAGTGGCCAATTCTTAGATCCTCACAGGGGGCCACCAGACACTTGTGCCTCCGATAATAGACTGTGCCAATGCAAATGCATGGAGAACACTGCCAGAGACACTCAGGCTAAAGGCCCAAGAGAACATCAGAGTTTTGTCATCTGCAGCTGATACTTACAGATATACTATATACAAGATGGGCATCAGTTAAATTGGGCAACACCGCCAGCTGGTACTTCAGGTTTCCATATGAGCCAAAGGGAAGATCCACTACATGGAAAAACAGGGGACCATCATGTCAAGGCCATTCCCAAGCCACCTTGTAAGTTCTACATCAGGGGTGTTGAACCTCTTTCAGCCCAACAACCAAAGCCAAAAGGGGGGCAAATATGCGGTGTATTTTAGCGTGAAGCTCTCACTGCCTGTATCTAAGCCCTGGGAGAAGCATTTCAACCTGTTGTATCGGGAAGAAACTACATAAAGGCCCGGAAGCCACCAAACCATATGTGGTCTTTCAAAATGGGGCAAGGAAAGGGGAAGAATGCGTGGACATTTGGGGAATTCCAGAAGGCTGGATTGGGACACTAGGTGGGCTGGATTTGGCCCCCACTCCTGAGGTTGCACAGGTGTCATGTTCCTGGGAATCCTGCCTCCAATGGAGTCATCCTCAGAGGAGGAGCTTGAACCTTCAGAACCAGGTAGCCCCAGGGAAGAGGTCACCTCAGAAGACCATCACAGTACCTAAGCTAGTTCAGGGCCACTGGGGTGAGTCCTTCACAACTGCATCCTTATGAGGCAGAAACTGGGGAGAGGTAACGAGCGGGGTACCATAGGGCTCAGTCCTGGGCCCAGTGCTCTTCAACATTTTTATTAATGACCTGAAGGAGGAGGTGCAGGGAATGCTGATAAAATTTGCATATGACACAAAATTGGGCGGGATATCTAATACTTTGGAAGACAGAAACAAAATTCAAAGTGATCTTGATAGACTGAGTGCTGGGCTGAAAACAACAGAATGACATTTAATAGGGATAAATGCCAAGTTCTGCACCTAGGAAAAAGAAACCAAATGCACAGTTACAAGATGGGGGATACGTGGCTCAACAACACTACAAGCGAGATGGATCTTGGAATTGCTGTAGATCACAAGCTGAATATGAGCCAACAATGTGATGTGGCTGCAAAAAAGGCAAATGCTCTTTTGGGCTGCATTCATAGAAGCATCGCTTCCAAATCCCGGGAAGTACTAGTTCCCTTCTACTCAACACTCGTTAGGCCTCATCTGGAGTACTATGTCCAGTTCTGGGCACCACATTTTAAGAAGGATGCAGACAAACTGGAGAGGGTTCAGAGGAGGGCAACAAAGATGATCAGGGGACTAGAAACAAAGCCCTATGAAGAGAGACTGAAAGAACTGGGCATGTTTCACCTTGAGAAGACTGGGGGGAGATATGATAGCACTCTTCAAGTACTTGAAAGGCTGTCACAGAGAGGAAGGCCAGGATCTCTTCTCCATCATCCCAGAGTGCAGGACACGGAATAATTGGATCAAGTGACAGGAAGCCAGATTCCGGCTGAACATCAGGAAAAACGTCCTGACTGTTAGAGCAATACGACAATGGACCCAATTCCCTCGGGAGGTGGTAGGCTCTCCCACACTGGAGGCGTTCAAGATGAGGCTGGACAGCCCTCTGTCAGGGATGCTCTGACCTGGATTCCTGCATTGAGCAGGGAGTTGGACTCGATGGCCTTGTAGGCCCCTTCCAACCCGACTATTCTGTGATTCTAAAAAGCCCAGCTTCTGAGCCAGAAGTGGATGCTGGACCACCAGCTAGCCCCTGAGAGTGGTGGTGACTTAAGATTCAAGGTAGGACAGTGACCAGGCAAAGGAGCGCCCACTGAAGAGGGCTCCTCCAGAGTAAAGGACTCCTCATGAGTAGGATGGAGGCCATCTTATGCAGCTGAGCCCTGAGTGGGGCTTTGGTAGCTCTGGCTCTATCTGTTCAGCTGGAATATGAGAGCTGATGGAAGCAACAGCTGAGTACGAGCTCCAGCACCTTGTACCCTTGCTCCGTGACTGAGACTTCAGGCTACTGACCTTTGGACTTCTACCTGACTCTGCTGCTTGGACTGCAAATGTAACCAACTGCTTCCTGAGTTTTGACCTTGGCTGTGCCTCAGAGCTCTCTCCTGGAACTCTCCCTTCTGTCTGGTAATACTGTGCCCTTGACCATTGCCTGTCTAGTGACTCCTCCTGCCGAGAACTGCTCTCTTGCTGGACTGAGACCTCTGTGTCTGACCTTTTGCCCGTTACCCACTTGCAGTGGAATTTCCCCCCTTACTTGGTTTGATGCTAAGTCTAATCCAGGCCAAACAGGCCATGTCCTACGCTGATTTCTTGGGTCTCTTGTGGGCCTCTCCACATGCAGTCTCTCCCCATTGGCTTTCACAGGGCTGCTGCTGCTGGTAATTAAGATGGAGACCATCCTCCAGAGCCCCATAATGTTGTCTCCTTCAGAATAAATGGGGGAAGCCCATTTCTGTAGGAGGCTCCCATCTGTGCCTTAAGAACCTGCATGCATGTTGTACAGCTGAGTGAACCACATGGCCATTACAACAGCGCAGCAGGACGCAAAGACGTCTGGAGTGGGAAGGGGGCATGCAAGGTCCATTGAAGGCCAGGGTCATATGGGTCAAGCAACGCAGGGCTGACACAGTCCATGAAAGCACGCACACTCTGGTAGTGCAGCAGCTCTGGAGTCACAGTTTGTAGGGAAATTGCTCGTAAAGGGGCCGGAATGTCTAGGAAATCTGTGCGGAATGTGTGGGCCCTCTAGATGTTTGGCACTCTGGAATGTGTAACCACAAGATGTAGTGATTGCCACCAATGTGGACGGCTTTAAAGGGGGGGTAGACAGATTCCTGGAGGAGAAGGCGATCAGTGCTTACTAGCCCTGAGTGCTCTATGCTACCTCCAGTATCAGAGGCAGTGTGCCTATGTACACCAGTTGCTGGGGAACTTGGGCAGAAGGGTGCTGTGGCCGTCATGTCCTGCTTGTGGATTTCCTGTGGGCAACTGGTCAGCCACTCTGTCAACAGAATGCTGGACTGAACAGACCTTGGTCTGATCCAGCAAGGCTTTTCTTAGGTTCTTATGTTTTGGCCTACAACTCCCATCAGCAGTAGCCAGCATAGCCAATGATTGGGCATCATGGGAGCTGTAGGCCAAAACATCTGGAGGGCCATGAATTGCCCATTCCTGACTTAGCCTTTGGGTCTGCATGGATCTTCCCCTGGAGAATTGCTATGGGGCTGAGGATCTGTTGCTTGTAGAGGTGCTCTGCACTTCGTCTCCACCTAAGCTCAACTTGCATATTCATAAATATGTCAAATATTACAGAACACCAAAAGTCACCTTCCAGAGGATTCTGGTAACCACTATCCCTGGGACTTCTGGCCATTCACAGAAATGGTGAGATAATAACAGTATCTGACATGTTGGTGAAACTCGCTGCAGAAATTAGAAGGTGCCGGGAGGAATCAAATGCAAACACCTTACCATTCAGTGAGGCCAACACCTGTTGTTTCACCCCATTCAAGACAGCAAACACTATAGAACATATCTGCAGGATAAAGAATGAGGATCAGAGACTGTGGGAGACCCCTCTCCTCCCCATACCTTGGCTGTTATACTGGACTTTTCTCAACATCTCCTTTAGTGTGAGAATGTCCAGTTTCATGGTGGATTCCCTTGCCCCGATAAGGCAATGGCTCAAGGAAGGAGACACAGGGTGAATCACGGCTGAAGTGCTTCCAGAGTACAGCAGGTTCAGAGCCCTGGATGCAATTGCAGGTGCCGGCCCAGAGGCTGAAGGCTTGAATTCAGCACCACGGAGAGCGGCCCTGCAGCTGGAGTACTGAGAAGCCTCCCCAGCAGTGGCGCGGAGCAACAGGCCAGGTCTGAAAGCCACGACAGGAGAGTCCTCGTGGGAGCTTCTCCTCCTCAAGTGTCACATCCGGGCTTTTGTCAAGGGCCAGCGCCCTTTCCCACAGTCACTGACGTCTTCTGGGGAGCAATGAGATGGCTGGGGAATGGTCACCAGCCCCCGCTGCTCACTGGAGTGGTCTGAGGCCCGCACCTCTGACTCCGGGGGCAGCAACACCGCCTAGGAATCCCGCCTGACCCGTCCACCAGATCAGGCGCTCAAACACCCTTGTTCTCTCTGCCCAGCTCTGACACCACACATGGGCTGAGCGGGGAGAAAGCTCGCTGGGGTCATAGTCGACAGGGAGAGAGATGGGATTGTTCCTGTGTTGCTATTAGAATTGATATGTGGCGTTCCAGTCAAAATGGACCCCTGAAGAGAACTGCAACCAAAGTAAGTCACTGGCTTCTTCTAGGCGGTGCACATCTAGGAAGGGACGAGCTGGCTGGACAATGCCGAGCAGGGCCTCCCTGCTCGCGGGAGCAGTCTGAGTGAGATCCACTCCTCAGAGTCGGAGGTTACTGGCACCTCCTGGGGATCAAGAGGAAAGGAGTGGAAACAAGGTGGGCAGACCCACTTGTGAAGTTTGGGGACCCGATCCCTGCCCTGCCCTGCCTGTCCCTGGGATCAGTGGCCCAAATATTTCTTTTCCCTCTGCCCAGATCCAACACCAGATATGCACTGGGCAAAAACTGACTAGCATCATAGGCAACAAGAGGGCAAAGCAGTGGAGGGTGGTCGGTTTGTGTATTTCTTGATATTAAAATTGATACGACACTTTTCAGTCAAAGCAGACCACCAAAGGGGCTTCAAACAACAGTAAGCAAAAAGATGACATTAAAACAGTAAACCAGATAAAACAAACAGTAATAAAAATAAAAACCAAGAAGCATCTGACATTAGCATTAAAAAAACACACACTGTGGCTCAAGTCATCTAATGCTAAAAGTCTAATGCTAAAAGTGGAGCAGTCCTCGTTATTTTTCTAAAAACTGACAAGGATGGGCTTTGTGAGTCTCCCACAGACAGAGATCCACCATCCTGGTGCCAAAGTCAAGAAGGCCCTGTCCCACATCCCAATCTACTGCACCACAGATGATGGTGAAACACAGAGCAGTGCAACTAGGACCAGCAGGCTTCCCAGAGCCCAGGGAGTTGCCACAGGATTATGGAGCAGAAGCTCAGCATCAGATGGGGGTTCAGAACTTGGTGCTCTATGTGAGAGGAGGGAAGTGGCGATCTCTCCCTACCACAAGGAGGAACATGTCCCAGGGATGGGAACCTGCTGGTTAAGAACCTATGAAGATCCCACTGGATCAGACCAGCGTGGGCACATCTGGTTCAGCATCCTGTTCCCCACAGTGGCCAGCCAGGTGCCTCCTGTAACCCCAAACACGGCATGAATAAGCTCTCGTCCATGGTTGTTCCCAGAGGGCTTTTGAAATTAGACTGAGGGACACATGATGTTAGGCCAAGGGGTGCATGGGGCTCTAGGGCTTCGGATTGCCCCCCCCCCTGTATATAGTAATGTACTGCATCTGAACCTGAGGACTCCAAATAGCCATTAGATAACATCAATGGCAAGAGGAACAGAGCACCAGCATCCAATGCTGGGTCATGCAAACGTCTGTCTCTAAGGGCGCAATCCTATGCATGTTTAGACAGAGAAAAGGCCTACAAGAAGGCCTTAGCTGGCTGAGGAATGCTGGGAGTTGTAGGCCTTCTCTCTGTCTAAACATGCATAGGATTGCGCCCTTAGTGTTTTCTCAGCTTTTGTTGTTCTGGCCTTACCTGGCGGTTTATGTCTGAAGTGATAGATTCCCGAATTGTACTCGGCGCCGATGTTGGAAGCTTACTGCAAAGTGAAACAGGAAACATGGGACCCTTTATTATTTATAGATATGGTTTAATATATCAAATGTAAATGCTGTTCCTTGAAGTTAATGTTCTCTGGCCAAGTGAAAACCTATAACCAAGAGACAAGTGACTGGAACATGGGATCCCTTGGTGATGGTACATCAAGCACTGAAATAACACATTCACCCAGTGCACATGTTCCATTGTACATGCATTCAAGGTGTCTATATGGATGGAGACGTGATAACAAGGAAAGAATACCCACATGGTAGAACTTGAGTAATCCAAGGTGGTGACCGCATGTTGTGTGATCAGGTGTTTTGGTGTAAATTCCTATGATTGGGTGAACTGATGACTGCGTCAAGACTATATCTCTGACATTTTCTTCTGAACCATAGTGATGTAAGAGCATTGCAATCTGACTACACACCATAGGTTGCCATATTAAAACCAAGGAAACATGAGAGCAAGTGTCTTCATGAGGGAGAAATCATGAAGGAGGAGTAACACTTGTGGAACTACGGGCATCTTACAGAAAAACAGAACTGGGACACCATCCAAGAATGTGTTTGCATTCGGATGCATAATGGGGTAGAGTGAATGCAGTAGTGAGAAAAAGTTTGTGAACGCCTTAGGATTGTTACATTTCCCACCAAAATGTTAATAGATTTTAATCTAACCCCAAAATCCTTCATGAAGAGCCAGCATGGTGTAGTGGCTAGAGTGCTGGACTGGGAGGCGGGAGATCAGGGCTCTAGTACCCACTCAGCCATGGAAGCTCACTGGGTGACTTTGGGCCAGTCCCAGACTCTCTCAGCCCAACCTACCACACAGGGTTGTTGTTGTGAGGATAAAATGGACACCAAGAGGATAATGTACACTACCTTGGGTTCCTTAAGGGGGAAAAAGGCAGGATATAAATGTAATAAATAAATAAAAATAAATAAGCAATAGGTAACCTAATTAACAAAATGACACATAAACATGATGTTTTTTCAACATTTATTTATCCACAACTGATTCAACATTCAATATATATGTGTGAAAAAGTACAAGAGCGTTTAGATTCAGTACCTGGTGGTACCCTTTGAGCAGCAATGACTTCAAGTAAGCATTTAGAATCTTAGAATAGTAGGGTTGGAAGGGGCCTACAAGACCATCGAGTCCAACCCCCTGCTCAATGCAGGAATCCAAGTCAGAGCATCCCCGACAGATGGCTGTCCAGCCTCATCTTGAATGCCTCCAGTGGGGGAGAGCCCACCACCTCCCCAGGTAACTGGTTCCATTGTCGTTTTGCTCCGACAGTCAGGAAGTTTTTCCTGATGTTCAGCCGGGATCTGGCTTCCTGTCACTTGAGCCCATTATTCTGTGTCCTGCACTCTGGGATTATCTAGAAGAGATCTGTAACTGTTGGTCAATCTCTCACATCAGTTTTGAGGAATTTTGTCCTTGGAGATTTGAACTCATTCAAAGTAATTAGGTGTTCCTTGACCATTTGCCTATTGATCTCAAGCTGCAATCCTGCCTAGGGGTGCACGAAAGCCACTTACCTGGTCTCGCAGCTTGCTTCGCGGTGGGGGGGAGGCGCTTCGCTGCTCCTCCCGAAGTTCAGGCCGGGGGGGGGATGCTTCCCTCCTCGCCCGGCCGAAATTCAGGCCGGGGGGGAGGCTTCCCGCCTC
Organism: Heloderma suspectum; assembly: GCF_057233095.1. Lineage (NCBI taxonomy): Eukaryota > Metazoa > Chordata > Lepidosauria > Squamata > Helodermatidae > Heloderma > Heloderma suspectum. The sequence goes on along the minus strand of NC_139461.1, from coordinate 312,835,297 downwards.
GCCCGGCCAAAATTCAGGCCGGGAAGGAGGCGCCTCGCCTCGCCCGGCCGCGAAATAAAAAGTTAAAAAAAAAAATGCCCTCGTGATAGGCTACGTAAATCATCACGTAGCCTATCACGGCTAGATCTGCAAAGTCAGCCGTGATAGGCTATGTTAATCGTCACGTAGCCTATCATGGGTGACTTAAAAAAAAAAAAGCGCGTACGGCTAATGGCGGCCCCCATAGGGAGCCGCCATTCATGTTCCTTATTTGGTCGCCGTAGTCTACGTAATCTTTACGTAGACTACAGTGACCAAATAAGGAACGGGAATGGCGGCTCCCTATGGGGGCCGCCATTAGCCTTACGCGCTTTTTTTTTTTTTAAGTCACCCGTGATAGGCTACGTGATGATTTACCACCGCCGCCAGGAGGATTCGCCCAAGGTAAGTCCCGTCCCGGGGGGGGGCAGGGGGGGCAGACCGTTTCGCCACCGATTTCGGGGGGCCGAATGCGCTGGCTAGACATTAGTACATAGACATTGAAGACTGTGTGCTTTATAGTCTGGCTTCCTTCCTACATGTTTCTGAAGACTATTATGGGTGCTGTTAGAGCTGTTCTCTCCATTGAATTTTCCCCATATACCTGTAAAATGCTCAAATGCGTGTTTTAGGGATATAAAGAAATAATGCATGTTTTTGCAATGTACATCAGTTTTGTGCATATGCACAAATGTGCATTTTAGCAATATGGTGATTTTTGCGCAATTTTTCAATGTTTTTATTTATTTCTTGATCATTTTTGAAAATGTCCGACAACAGCCATCAGCAGCCCCACAGCTGTAATGGCCATGTAAACTGCTGAGGCTGCTGGGCTGCGTGGGGGTGGGAAGACCACAGGAGGAAGGGTGGTTAGAGAGTGGTTAGGCCATGCTGCGGAACATGGTTAGCTGCACAGGTGACAGGGGGTCTCACAGGGGTTAACACTAACCACCCAGCACCATGGTCAGCATTACCACCCTGCCCAATGTGTGTCTCAACAAGGTCATTGTGTGCTCAAGTTAACCATCCGCTGTTCCTTTTAAGCAGTTTGTGCATGCATGTAACAGTAACCAAGTTCGAACAGGGCTGCATGGTTTCCCACATCAGCTGTGTCCCCTGACGCACCATGCAAGCAGCTACTGCAATCTGGGGGGACCCGTCCCTTTCAAGTGCAAAGACTATCTGAGGATGTCAGATTGCTCCTCTTTTAAGAAATCTTCAGCATTGGTGAATGGTGAAAATCAGCTGCAGGTCAGGATGCTGAACATCATATTATTAATACTTCCTTGTGCGTGACAGCTCAGGATGCCCTGTGCCTTGGCAGTGCTCCTGTCTCCAGCGAGGCATTTGCGCGCTGCTCCGTATGCTTTCTGGAGACCCTTGCCTGCAACTTTCCTGCTGTGGAATTTGCCATCGCAAGGAAGCAGCCACTGGGGTTTCCCAGGGAGCCCGCCCCACCCCACACCTAGCTCAGAGAGGGCCTCAGAGTGAAGCCTCAGGTGGGCAGTGCTCTGGAAAGCAGTGCTGGGCAGTCTTCAGGAGAGCGCCAGCAGGCCAAGTGCTCGCTCAGAGAACCCCTCTGCTTCATGCAGGGTCCCCTGGGCAGCAGAGGGCTGTGTGGCTGCAGCTCCTGGCACCAGCCAGGAGAACCCAGAATGCCACCACCAGCTGCCACCACCACCACCACATGGCTGCCACCACACCACCACATTCAGGGGGACCACTACATTCTGGAACTGACCCACATCAGCAAGAGCCGAACCACCGTAAAACAACTCAACTCATGAGGTGGGCCCAGGATCATATCAAAAGCAGAGAAGAGGCTGAGAAGAGCTAACACAGTCACGCTCCCCCTGTCCCTCTCCCAAGAAGGTTGCCCATCAGGGGGACCCAGGACAATTCTGTCCCAAAACTGGGCCTCAACCCAGACTGGAATGGATCCAGAGCAGCAGTTTCATTCAGGAGTGCCTGCAGCAGGGATGCCACCACTCTCTTCAGGACTCTACCCAAAGCGGGGAATGGGCCACCAGACAAAAGCTGGAATGGATTTCTGAGTCCAGGAAGGGTTTTCCAGGAGCATTGCACCATCACCTTCTTCAAGGCAGCACATACCCCTGCATCAGGCAGCTGTGCATTCACCTCTCCCCTCGTCCATCCAGTCAGTCCCCTGCTGCTAGCTCAAAGAGGCCATGAATGGCAAGGGTCAAGAGAGCACGTGGTGGGCCATGCCGATGCAAGCAGCCTGTATGGGTCCTCCAGCTCCGGACACCTCAGCATACCCTGCATCAATAGCGGTGTTCCAGTCAGCATGAAGATGAGTGATTTTGTCCTCAAAGTTTTTAGCAGACTCATCACATGAACCTCCAAAGACTCCAGTGCTGCATTCACAGGGTTAAATGAAAGCAGCCCCCGGACCACTCCAAAAACGTCAGCTGGACAGCTACTTAAGGACGCAATGGAGGCAGCCAAGTAGGCCATGCAGTTAGGGCTGGCGTGAGCGCCTGTTTCGGTCCGCAAATCTTTCGGACTGCTGGCATCCGCACCCCCCAAGCTGTGCCTCCCAAGCTCTCCCCCACTCACTGGCCCTCCAGGCTGCAGTCGAGCCCCCCCCCCCCCCTGCACTCAGTGAGTTGCCCACAACTTACCCGGGCCTGTTCGACTCTGTCCCGATCACCATGTTTTTTTAAAACATGGCAATTGGCACCGCTTGCCCATACACCTATATGCAAAATAGTGCTGTGAAAGTAGGGTATATGAGCAATTCACAGCGCTTTTTCCTTATAAGTCTATGTGGGCTTCGAAGCTTGTTGGTAGCCCAGGGGGCCATCTCACCTCCGAGGTGCCAAAGAGAGTGGCCAGGAGCAATTGTGTCAATGGTCCTTAGCACCTCACCTTTCCACAGCACGACAAGGACCTCAGTGGAATTGCTGGCTCTGGCAACTGGAAAATTCCCCAGAGCATTCAGGAATCCCTGTCCTATGTGTTCAGCTGATGGCAAACTGAGACAGCCCTATGATGTCAAAAGGCCATAAAGTCACAAGCCAAGTTCTGTTAAGGCAGCCTCAGTGTGGAGACTGAATTCCCCCAAGATCAAGTCCTAGGATTCTCTGAAACCACAGCCAGGACCACATCAGCCCCCTCAGTCAGGGAGGCTCTTGGGCAGCAGGCTGGGTGGTACACCAGTAGCATCCCCAGTCCGTCTCTTTGGCCCAATGCAAGGTACAGACCCTCATAGAGTGTCCCACAATGGAGGGGTTTCCTGGGAACTGGATGACGAGATTATGGATTGTGGCAACTCCCCACCCCAGCCTCCAGCCTGGCCTGGGGCTGTACGGAGTACCCAGACAAACAAAGCTGAGTCAGTTCTACACCACCCAGTTCATCCACCCCGGTCCCAGTGATGCGCTCCAGGCCAGCCCCCTCACCCACAATCAAGTCATGGATGAGTGAGGTCTCATGACACACCCACCTGGCATTCACCAACAGCACAAATAGGCCAGGGGTGCAGGGGCAGGCCACTAGGTAACCCACCCCTGGCTACTTACCGGCTGGACTGTCCACTGCACTTCACACCCTGACTCCCACTCGGGGGGGCCCCACTCAACACCGCTTGCCCGCCCAGGCTCTCACCCTAGGCCATCACAGGCCTGCCTCTCACAAAAGGCCTGGCCACCCTTCAGTTCCCAGGTAACAGGAGGTGCGTCCCTACGCCACGCAACTGAACCCCGCATGCATGGCCATGCCAGTCCTTGTCAGCCTCCTTCTAGAGAGGTCCCAACCACAGAAGAGGCTCTAATCTGCGCTCAGCTGCAATCACGAGCTCCCAGCTCTGGGCACTGAGCTGCTTGTCAACAAGGTTAAAACAGGCGGTGGGGGAGCAAAGAGAAAATAAAGAGGACTTCGTGGCGGAGAGTAATGAACGGAGCAGGGCCTAGATGTTCACTTCCAGCCCCTCTCTGCTCTGTTGTTTCTTCGGCCCTGCATTTCCTCTATTATATTATTAATAAAGTTATAAAAATACCAAATACAATGAGTCACATTCTTTAAAAGCATAGCTTTAAGTTTCAAAAGACTATAAGGAATTTGCCCAAATGCATGTTGACAAGGCAGGACTCTTCTATACACATGTCAGGCCACAGGGAGCCTCAGCACACAAGGAACAGGGACACTGACAGCCGCTGATTTACACCAGCAAACAACAAGTGTAGTAAATGTGGACATCAGGAAGACTCCAGTACTCACCTACCCAAGAGGCTGATGTCAATGGCTCCAAACTGAGAAACACATTCATGAATGATGATATCATAGGTACCTTCTGAAAAGTTTGCCAGTCCAGCTTTCACTTGGGATGTCAGTTCCAGAGAGATGTTGCTCAAAGAGGAGGCCCCAAGCAAACTGAAAACACACACACAAGCATACACAAATACACTCCATCACAATCTTCCATTTGTGGTGCAGCTGTTACACATGAAAAATAGTTAAACTTGCACCGGATTCCATGTCAAATGCGGAGAAATCATGAAAACGCGCACCCCCTCTTCAGATTCATTTTCCCTGTTTTCCCTCTTCCCCATGTCCTCACTGTCCATGGCAAGCTATGATTCCCATCAGGCTCCCAGGAGGAGAGATGGGGGGCATGAGGTGGCTTGGCTGGAGAGGGCGTCATGCTTTGCTACGGCTGGCTTCATTTCATTTAAGTGCCCCGAGAGCGCTCAGGAGCACGGCATCTCCCATGACCCCTGAGCTTTGTGCCCTGACATTCCTTCACCCACAGCATCCAAGCAATGGTCAGGAAGAAGGGGAGGGAGAAACCTTCCTCCAGTCCAGTCCTTGCACCCCACCTAGTGTGCTCCCAGCACCTGAAATGCTTGAAGGGTAAGGCAAGAGAAGAGGGAGTCAGTTTCCGGGGACAGGACTGGCTGAGGGGGCGTTTGAGGAGGGGGAGGATTTCTCAGTTGTGATGGGCTTCTGAGAGCCTCCGAAGCTACTTTCCAAGCCTGGCTCCAGAGAACTTGGCCAAAACCCTGGGATCAGGTATCGCCTCTGATACTTCGGCGGTGCTGGTCCTAATTTGTTTTATATGTTCCTGAAAGCTCCTGGAATGGGCCCTAAGAGTCAATGTGATTGTGGTGGTAATCAGCATTGTTTTTTAAACATCACAGCTTTGTGTTGTAAAATCACGATAGGGAAATCTCCTAGAACAACCTCAGACAGCTGGCCAAGATCCCTCCCAGATTGGCCTATTGTCCTGGTGTGGCAAGATCTGCGTTTTCATCTCCAGCGGGGGAAATGCAGCTCTGGAAATGCCTGAGCTTCGATACTCACGCATTGCCGGTGATCTCCAGCTTTATTTTGGCAGACACCTCACCACCATTTATCTCCGGCAGAAGCATCACTGTGTAATCAGCAAGCTGGGCATTCACAATTTCTAGCCTGAGGAGGAGGATGGAAGACAATGAGGAAGAGGAGACGGGCTAGGCAGCGTCCGTGGCCGAAAGGAACTAAAGGACTGGGGTTGTGCACCACTTCGCCCCAAGGCCCAAACCCCGAGTCAAAGCAGGCCGCTTTGGGCCATTCTGGGCACCTCCCAAGGCAAAGCGGAGGGGGCACGAAGTGAACCAAAGTGGGCTGGGCATTCTCCCAAGTGCTCGCTGCGCCTCGGAGCTTTGGTGCCCCAGCCCAGCCGCGCCAACGCCTCCACGCCTCACCAGAGGCGACTCACTGGAGCCGCTGCTGTCGCCACCCTAGCCACCGTCGCCGCTCTCACTGCTGCCACTGCCCCCGCCGCCAGCTCCTGAGCCCTGGACACGCACCGGCCCCTTTGGGCGGGTGTCACCATTTAAAAAGTGGCGACGCCCTGCCACGGGAGCCAATGAGCATCCAGGGCTCAGGAGTTGGCGGTGGCAGCAATGACAGTGGCAGCGGAGGCAACGGTGACAGGCGGCGCAGAGGAGTGGGGGAGGAGGAGGAGGAGGCAGCAGCCCAGGTAAGGAGCAGGGGGGTTGCGTCGGGGGGGTGAGGTGGGATTCAGCTTAGGGGCCGAGTCAGGCCAGGGGACCCCCAAATCAGCCTGAGCTGAATCGGGCCCGCCTCCAAGGCCACCAAGTGGCTTCCAAGTCGGATCGGGGGTCCCTGCACTGCCCAAGTTCTGACACTGTTTTCTGGCCAGAGGGATGGCGGGAGGGTGCTTTAAAACAGGTCCCTGCAAGACTCTGGCATTGAAGGAAAACCTCACATCTTGTCCCCCCTAGCATTGAATTTACTTATTTATTTATTGCATTTATATCCCATCCTTCTTCCTCCAAGGAACCCAAGGTGGCTTATGTGGTCCCCCTTCTCTCCGTTTTATCCTCACAACAACCCTGTGAGGCAGGTTGGGCTCAGAGTCTGTGACTGGCCCAAAGTCACCCGAGGAGCTTCCATGGCCAAGTGGGGACTAGAACCCGGTTCTCCTGGCTCCCAATCCAAGACTCTAACCACTACACCACACTGGCTCTTGAATGATGCATTGCTCATAGCATCTTGCACAGCCTCATCGCTAGAACATTGCCTTCAAAGACCCCAAGCACCCCCCCTTCACAGTCTTGGTTCTCCTCCACTTACCCACTGATTTTACCGAGTAAGCCAAGCAGTCCTCCAATATTAATGTCTTGAAGCATGATGCCTTCTTTCAAGAGATTCTGGAGAAGCCCATCACGCAGTGTTCCAGACAGCATAACTGGAACAGAAATATCCATGAGACCAAGCGAGGAGACAGATTGCTCTGTATGGCTGGACTTCAGGAACCAGGACGCCAATTGCTGCATCTCCAGTGACAACATAACAACATCAGAAGAGCCCTGCTGGATCAGACCAAGGGTCTATCTAGTCCAGAATAGCTGTGTCAATAGCACTGTCCCCTTCATGTATCACTGCCTTGTTGTGGTGAAGGGGCTTGCGTAAAGCCATAAGCTATGCCGTGCAGAGCCACCCAAGATGGACAGGTCATGGCGGAGAGTTCTGACAAAATGTGGTCCACTGGAGAAGGAAATGGCAACCCACACCAGTATTCTTGCCAAGAAAACCCCATGGAACGTATCACAAGGCTAAAAAAGATGACACCGGAAGATGAGACCCTCAGGTCGGAAGGTGTCCAATATACTACTGGGGAAGAGCAGAGGGAATTTCCAAGTAGCACCAGAAAGAGTGAAGCAGCTGGGCCAAAGCCAAAAGGACACTCAGCCGTGGATGTGTCTGGTGGTGAAAAGAAAATCCGATGCTGTAAAGAACAATATTGTTTAGGAACCTGGAATGTAAGGTCAATGAATCAAGGTAAGCTAGAGGTGGTCAAACATGAGATGGCAAGACTGAACATCGACATCTTGGGAATCAGCGAACTCAAATGGACAGGCATGGGCAAATTTAGTTCAGGTGACCATCATATCTACTACTGTGGGCAAGAATCCCTGAGAAGAAATGGAGTAGTACTCATAGTCAACAAAAGGGTGGGAAAAGCAGTACTGGGGTACAATCTCAAAAACGATAGAATGATCTCAGTACGAATCCAAGGCAAACCATTCAACATCACAGTAATTCAAGTCTGTGCCCCAACCACTGATGCCGAAGAAGCTGAGGTTGATCGGTTCTATGAAGACCTACAACACCTTCTAGAACTAACACCAAAAAAAGATGTCCTCTTCATCATAGGGGATTGGAATGCTAAAGTAGGAAGTCAAGAAATCACCGGGATAACAGGCAGGCATGGCCTTGGTGTACAAAATGAAGCAGGACAAAAGCTAATAGAGTTTTGCCAAGAGAACACGTTGATCATAGCAAACACTCTTTTCCAACAGCACAAGAGGCGACTCTACACATGGACAGCACCAGATGGTCAATATCGAAATCAGATTGATTATGTCCTTTGCAGTCAAAGATGGAGAAGCTCTATACAGTCAGTAAAAACAAGACCTGGAGCTGACTGTGGCTCAGATCATGAGCTGCTTCTTGCAACATTTCAACAACCCAACAAACATGATAGGCTACGTAAAGATTTACGTAGACTATCACGTTTGTTGGGGGGGTTTTACTTCCCCGCAGAAGAACTTTTGCAGCTGTAGAGGCGGGGCGCTCCCCCCCTGGCCAGAATTTCAGCGGGCAGGGATGGGGCGCCTCCCCCCCACCCAGAACTTCGGCGGGGAGGGACGGGGCGCCTCCCCCCTGCCCAGAATTTCGGGGGGAGGAACGGAGCGCCTCCACCCCACCGCGAAGCAAGCTGCAGGACCAGGTAAGGGACTTTCATCCGTCCCTAAGTAGGACCACTGGCCAAGGTCCTGCTCCTGTTTGAGGAATTATGGCACACATTTCTTCCCCTGGGCTGCAAATCCCAGCAATTCTCATTCATGGAATCATAGAGTCGGAAGGGGCCATTGCAGCCCTCAAGTCCAACCCCCTCCCCAGTGCAGGAATCCAGATTAAAGCATCCCTGACAGATGGCTGTCCAGTCTCGGCTTGAATACATCCAGGGATGGAAAGCCCAACACCTCTCTAGGCAGTCGGTTCCATTGTCCGATAGCTCAGATCATTCAGAACTCCTTCAACTGAGATCTGCCTTCCTGTAACTTAAACCCATTAGTTCATGTCCTACATCTTGGATGATAAATAACTGGCTGTGGCCCCCTGCTGTGTGACAACCTTTTAGATACTTGTAACATGCTATCCCCCTTCATGAATCACTGCCTTGTTGTGGCGAAGGGGCTTGCGTAACTCAGTGAAGCCATAAGCTATGCCGTGCAGGGCCACCCAAGATGGACAGGTCATGGCGGAGAGTACTGACAAAATGTGGTCCACTGGAGAAGGAAATGGCAACCCACTTCAGTATTCTTGCCAAGAAAACTCCATGGAACGTATCACAAGGCTAAAAGATATGACGCCGGAAGATGAGCCCCTCAGTTCGGAAGGTGTCCAATATACTACTGGGGAAGAACAGAGGGTATTTCCAAGTAGCGCCAGAAAGAGTGAAGCGACTGGGCCAAAGCCGAAAGGACACTCAGCTGTGGATGTGTCTGGTGGTGAAAAGAAAGTCCCATGCTGTAAAGAACAATATTGTTTAGGAACCTGGAATGTAAGATCAATAAATCAAGGTAAGCTGGAGGTGGTCAAACATGAGATGGCAAGACTGAACATCGACATCTTGGGAATCAGCGAGCTCAAATGGACAGGCATTTCGGCTTAAATTGAAGAACGTAGGGAAAACCACTAAACCATTAAGGTATGACCTCAATCATATCCCTTATGAATATACAGTGGAGATGAGGAATAGATTTCAAGGATTAGACCTGATAGACAGAGTGCCTGAGGAACTATGGACAGAGGTCCATAACATTGTTCAGGAGGCAGCAACGAAATCGATACCAAAGAAAAAGAAATGCAAGAAAGCCAAGTGGCTGTCTGATGAGGCTTTACAAGTAGCTGACGAAAGAAGGGAAGCGAAAAGCAAGGGAGAAAGGGGAAGATATATCCAAGTGAATGCAGAGTTCCAGAGGATAGCAAGGAGAGACAAGAAGGCCTTCTTAAATGAACAGTGCAAAGAAATCGAGGAAAACAACAGAATGGGAAAGACTAGATATCTCTTCAAGAAAATCGGAGATATCAAGGGAACGTTTTGTGCAAAGATGGGCATGATAAAGGACAAAGAAGGCAGGGACCTAACAGATGCAGATGAGATTAAGAAGAGGTGGAAAGAATACACAGAAGAACTATACAGGAAAGATCTGAATGTCCCTGATAGCCATGATAGTGCGGTCACTGAACTTGAGCCGGACATCCTCGAGAGTGAAGTCAAGTGGGCCTTAGGAAGCATTAGTAACAACAAAGCTAGCGGAGATGACAGTATTCCAGCTGAGCTATTTAAAATCCTAAAAGATGATGCTGTTAAAGTGCTGCATTCAATATGCCAACAAATTTGGAACATTCAACAATGGCCGCAAGACTAGAAAAGGTCAGTTTACATTCCAATTCCAAAGAAGGGCAATGCCAAAGAGTGTTCAAACTACCGCACAATTGCGCTCATTTCACATGCCAGCAAGGTGATGCTCAAAATCCTACAGGCTAGGCTTCAGCAGTATGTGCACCGAGAACTACCGGAAGTACAAGCTGGGTTTCGAAGAGGCAGAGGAACGAGAGATCAAATCGCCAACATTCGCTGGATCATGGAGAAAGCAAGAGAATTCCAGAAAAATATCTATTTCTGCTTCATTGACTACGCTAAAGCCTTTGATTGTGTGGATCACAACTAACTGTGGCAAATACTTAAAGTGATAGGAATACCAGACTACCTTACCTGTCTCCTGAGAAACCTGTACAAGGGTCAAGAAGCAACAGTAAGAACCAGACATGGAACAACAGAGTGGTTCAAAATTGGGAAAGGAGTACGACAAGGCTGCATATTGTCACCCTGCTTATTTAACTTATATGCAGAGTACATCATGAGAAATGCCGGGTTGGATGAATCAGAGGTCGGAATTAAGATTGCCGGGAGAATTATCAACAACCTCCGATATGCAGACGATACCACCCTAATGGCAGAAAGCGAAGAGGATTTCGAGCCTCTTGTTGAGGGTGAAAGAGGAGAGTGCAAAAGCTGGTTTGAAACTCAACATTAAAAAAACGAAGATCATGGCATCTGGCCCCATCACTTCCTGGCATATAGAAGGGAAGAAATGGAAGCAGTGACAGATTTTACTTTCTTGGGCTCCAAGATCACCACAGACCGTGACTGTAGCCATGAAATTAAAAGATGATTGCTCCTTGGGAGGAAAGCTATGGCAAACCTAGACAGCATAGTAAGAAGCAGAGACATCACCTTGCCGACAAAGGTCCGTATAATCAAAGCTATGGTTTTCCCAGTAGTAATGTATGGCTGTGAGAGCTGGACTATAAGGAAGGCTGAGCGCCGAAGAATTGACGCTTTCGAACTGTGGTGCTGGAGAAGACTCTTATGAGTCCCCTGGACTGCAAGGAAGTCAAATCAGTCAATCCTAAAGGAAATCAACCCTGAGTGCTCATTGGAAGGACAGATACTGAAGCTGAAGCTCAAATATTTTGGCCAACTAATGCAAAGAGAAAACTCTCTGGAAAAGACCCTGATGCTGGGAAAGACTGAAGGCAAAAGGAGAAGGGGATGACAGAGGATGAGATGGCTAGATAGCATCACCGATGCAATGAATATGAACTTGAGCACACTCCGGGAGAGAGCACAGGACAGGAAGGCCTGGCGTGCTATGGTCCATGGGGTCACGAAGAGTCGGACATGACTGAACGACTGAACAACAACAACAACAATAGCACTGTGCTGCCCATGTTCCCCAGCAACTGGTATACATAGGCATGTTGTTGTTCAGTCGTTCAGTCATGTCCGACTTTTCGTGACCCCATGGAACATAGCACGCCAGGCCTTCCTGTCCTGCGCTCTCTCCTGGAGCGTGCTCAAGTCCATATTCATTGCATCGGTGATGCTATCTAGCCATCTCATCCTCTGCCATCCACTTCTCCTTTTGCCTTCAGTCTTTCCCAGCATCAGGGTCTTTTCCAGAGAGTTTTCTCTTCGCATTAGGTGGCCAAAGTATTTGAGCTTCAGCTTCAGTATCTGTCCTTCCAATGAGCACTCAGGGTTGATTTCCTTTAGGATTGACTGATTTGACCTCCTTGCAGTCCAGGGGACTCGTAAGAGTCTTCTCCAGTACCACAGTTCGAAAGCGTCAATTCTTCGGCGCTCAGCTTCCTCAGCTCTCACAGCCATACGTTACTACTGGGAAAACCATAGCCTTGATTATACGAACCTTTGTCGGCAAGGTGATGTCTCTGCTTCTTACTATGCTGTCTAGGTTTGCCATAGCTTTCCTCCCAAGGAGCAAGCGTCTTTTAATTTCATGGCTACAGTCACGGTCTGTGGTGATCTTGGAGCCCAAGAAAATAAAATCTGTCACTGTTTCCATTTCTTCCCCTTCTATATGCCAGGAAGTGATGGGGCCAGATGCCATGATCTTAGTTTTTTTTCATGTTGAGTTTCAAACCAGCTTTTGCACTCTCCTCTTTCACCCTCAACAAGAGGCTCTTTTTTTCGCTTTCTGCCATTAGGGTGGTATCGTCTGCGTATCTGAGGTTGTTGATAATTCTCCCGGCAATCTTAATTCCGACCTGTGATTCATCCAACCCAGCGTTTCTCATGATGTACTCTGCATATAAGTTAAATAAGCAGGGCGACAATATGCAGCCTTGTCATACTCCTTTCCCAATTTTGAACCAATCGGTTGTTTCATGTCTGGTTCTTATTGTTGCTTCTTGACCCTCATACAGGTTTCTCAGGAGACAGGTAAGGTGGTCTGGTACCCCCATCTCTTTAAGAATTTGCTAGAGTTTGTTGTGATCCACACAATCAAAGGCTTTAGCCTAGTCAATGAAGCAGAAATAGACATTTTTCTGGAATTCTCTTGCTTATACATAGGCGTACTGCCTCTGATACCTGAGGTAGCACATAGCCATCAGGACTAGTAACCACTGATAGCCTTATCCTCCATGAGCTTGTCTAACCTTTTAAAGCCATCCAAATCGGTGGCCGTCACTATGGCCGTGTTCAGATGCGCAGGGAGGAGGGGTGGTTAGGCTAACCATGGTACAGGGTGGTATGCTAACCACTGCAAGAGCCCCTGCCACACATGCAGGTAACCACAGCCCACAGCGTGGTTAGTCTAACCAGTCACTAAGCACCATGGTTATTTTGGAGCTTCAGTGGAGGAAGCTGCTGCAGGCGGCAATTCTAGTGCTCAGTGGTGCTGCAGCAGCCATCATGGGGCTCAACACCACAGCAGCTACAGGTGGGCCTTTCACGGGGCTGGGGGATTTCAGGATTGGCGACAGGGGCACCATCTGAGGCAGGGATGGCACTGTTTGGCCAGCTGCTGGCTGGGCAGGGATGTTTTCTCTTGCTGCAGCAGACACAGGTGCTTGTGCCCGGGAGTGCCAACTGCCAAGTGCTCGAGACCAAAAACCGCAGCATGGGATCGAAAGCAGCTTTTCTGCATACATGCTTCTCCAATTTCCATACTGCAGATGGGGACAGAGAGAAAGGAGGCTGGCTCTTGGCTGCCGTGTCACGTGTTGCTAAGCAGATTTTGACCATGGAGATCTGGAATGCTGGCAGGAGTGGCTGGTCTGAGTTCAGCTGCTCTTGCCGTGGAGCTCTGTGGTGGCACTCAGTTAACCACAGGGGCCTGTTCAGATGTCGCCCTACGCCATGTTAGGGCCGCTATCCATGGTGCAGCAAGTGGTTACTGAGCGTGGTTAGCCCATGGTTAATAAACCACTATGGTTGGGAAAGGTGCCAGACATCATGCCAAGCCATCGTGGTTAGCTCAAAAATGCTAACCATCATGGCTTAGCATGATGTCTGAACAGGGCCTACATCTTGTGGTAGTGAGTTTGACTATGTGCTGGGTGAACAAGTATTGCCTTTTCTCTGTCCTGAATCTCCCACCAGTCAGCTTCATGGGATAACCCAGGTTCTAGTATTATGACAGAGGGACAAAAATGTCTCCCTATCTGCTTTCTGCCCACCAGGCATAATTTTGTATGCCTCTATCATGTCTCCATTTACTCACTGCTTTTCTAAGCTAAACAATCCCAGATGCTATAACTTTGCTCATAGGGGAGTGGCTCCAGCCCCTTGATCATTTTAGTTGACTTTTTCTGGATTTTTTCTACTCCACAATATCCTTTCTTAGGTATGGTGACCCAAACTGTACATAGTATTCCAAATGTGGTCGAACCATAGATTTGTATAAGGGAAGTATGATCTTGGCAGTTTTATTTTCAGATCCTTTCCTAATTATGCCTGACATGGAATTTGCCATTCTAATATATACACATGCTCTTTTCCCAGAGTCTCCTCATAAACAAATAGACAAATGAATATTTCCGGAGTGTGTCACTGAGCAGTTGATACCCTCAGTAGCAATATTCTTAATCACTGGACTTGGGGTGGGGGCAGTGACATATTATCCAATAGGTTTCCTTACTATTGCGTATTTCTGCTAGGTTGTAGATAGATCGAATCGCAAGTTGTTTTCCATGCGAGGGGATCAGCAGGGCACAGAAGACAAGAAGTCCCAGAAGCTTCCACATCTTTCCGTTCTCACACCTGTAGGGGAAGTGCTCTGACAAGCCACCGTTTTCCCAAGAAAAGTGCCTCCACCCATTGCAGTCTGCTCCTCTTCAATCAGACAGGCCCTCCTCCTGAACCCAGGGCTAGATTTTCCCAGGGCTTTTTTACATTAAGCTTTTAACCCACACCTTTACCAAAGCTTCTGCTTCCAGATCCTTTGTGGGATTAAAATTGGCTCCTTTTACGTATTTCTTTTTCAACCGCTGCTCAGAACATTACCAAACCAATGAAATGCACACCTCCTCAACAATCATGAATAACATTGCACAATGCTTTTCACAACGATTTGAGAGAAATACACAACATGCCAAGCCACAGCTTGGTGTACAAAGGACATATGTGTATGTTTCCAGCACTGTTTAACTTGCTGCACATGTGGCCATTGGTATTGGTTGACCTTGTCATTTTGCAAAATTGTAGACCTTGTCAGCTAGATCATGGGTGTCAAGTTTCAAGTTATTAAATTAACACATCACATGCCATTTTTATAAGCAGTAGAATTTTGAGACTTATACTGGCAGAAGTTTCATTTTCTGTAACACACCTTAACTCAAGGGATACTCCCATGCCCCTTTAATAATATTTTTTGGCATTTGGGGCCAAGGACAGTACCATTTCAGCTTATTACTCGATTTCAGCACAGACAAACTTCAAGGGGAATCTGACAATTTTGTCCTTGGATGAAGCTTTGGGGGAATTTCGGGGGGAGCCAAAACACATCTGATTGGACTTGAACTATTTTGTTTTCTTCTCTCCTCAGAGGCCTTACAAAGGATCTGTGATTTCCAAGCAGAGCTAGGGACAGATGGTTTGATTGCATATGTCCATGTGAGAAACCTGCAGCGATCTCCTTCTCCTGCTTTAGTATTCCTTTAACCCCATTGTGATCGAATGGTCCAGCTGTCTCCCTACCCAGTTTCCTGCTTCTGATATATTTAAAGAGTTCTTTATTATTGGCCTTGATGTTATTAGTGATGTGTTCCTCAAAATGCTTTTTGCATCTCTTCTGGAGGGGAGGGGTGGCTCAACTACTGGTCTGCACTAGTTTCCAGTGAGTGGAAATCTCGGTCAATTTAGCACACCTGAGTGGAGATTCTAATCAAGGGGGAAGACAGTGGACAAGGGGCAGTTGGAGGAGATGTCAGGCAATGAGTAGGGAGCTAAGGAGCAGATGTCGTTAGACACACATGCACAGGTGTGCAGGCCAGAATGCAAGGGGCTGCGCCACTGAACCTGGCTCAGTGTGCGCTTTCCAGAACTACGCTCTTGTTTTTTAACCTAAATGAAAAATGAACTCTTAACTTGGTGTGAGGTCTACATTTATACGTCAGGTTACGAGCTGCCCTTCAAGACCTAAGCCCTGAGCCTATATTAAGCCTGAACTGAATCTAACCCTACACTTCTTGTTCATAAGCAGACTCTTCCACTACCTAGGCCTGCATTGGGGCTCTTTTCAATATAGATCTATGAATTACATTTATTGCTCTTTTCCAAATGTGGGTTTAGTCTAAGTATGTGGTACAGGTTCTCTTCAACCACTCAGGAGTCTCTGGTAGAGCATGGCTCCAGGAACTCTAGGTTCTGTAGGATTTCTCTCCTGGAATTTAGCTCCTGGCTGTATCAATGGGAATTCCCCCCAGACAATGAGTTTTTAGGAGATCTTCCTCCTGGAAATTCAGTTCCCAACTCTAAGGTTGTAAAGACTCGCCATTCTGAGATTTAGCTCCCTTTGCTATGCCCTTGTTTTGGCTTTAGCTGATTTATGAGTTTAAATATTACATGACTGAACGTTATATATAAATAAATAGCACTTACCTTCTCCTCACACAGATTCTTATCTCATGTGTGTGTGCTTGAAGTCTTTTACCTTGATGCTTGGCCACTGGGACTGAGGGACTTCATCACGGGGGCTCCTTGCGCTCGGTGAGCTGGGCTCCCTCACAAGACTGCCTGCTTATTTAGCTCTGGGTATCTCACCCCAGCTGCTGCTGCAGCCAATCAGATTAGGGCAGGGAGGCTTGTTAAAAAAAAAAAAATTGTACTTTGATCAGTGTTCTTTTGGTCACTGCTATCACCGGATTCCAAACTGACATTGCTAGCTTGCCCATCTTTGTTTTATTTTAAGTATGTCATCCTATAGAACAAATACTGCAGCTTCAGCCTAATACACATATTTACTAGGACTTCCCAACTGTGGGAAATTGACCTGAAGAATTATCTGTAGCAATTGCTCTCATTCATGCAAATACCGCTGATCGATGCCTCACACCCTCCTCCTCCTGCCTCCCCATCCCTGCTTTATATAAATACATACATTATTATATTCCATTTTCTGATTATTTGCTTAGGTTGCTTAAGAAAAAAGCATGTGCTGCTTTTTCCTCCTCCATTTCCTTTTGAGTAGGGATGGGTGGATTCCCTACCTACCGGTCTGTGGGGAATCCGCCCGTGGTGGGGGAGGTGATCCATTCCTCCCCCCAGAATCCTCTGCCGTATCACTGGCTGAAGGGGACCTGACTGACTGCAGATGCAAATGGTGTCCAGGATGCCATTTGTGGCCATAAAGGCTTTAGTTTAAGGTAAATGCAGCCATTTACAGCACTCAGTCCCCTTCAGCCAGTGGTATGGCATGGCGGCCATATCGCTGGCAATCCGGAGCCGGAGGATCCGGCCGAAGAAGATTCTGCGGAGAGGCGGAGGTAAGTGTTCCGTTCTGCCACAGACTCCAGGGGGCCAGATTCTTTAGAATCCATCCTCACTGGAATCCATGGCGGAATTCTCCGCCATCCCTACTTTTGAAGTCAAAAGAGATACATGTACACAACAGTGTGGAATTCCCCCAGGAAGTCAGGGTGATATGAACTTAGGTCCAACCAAACCTCCAACTTTGGTCAACCTGTGCATCCAGAAAGGGCAGATAGCTTGGTCAAAAAGCAGACAAGCTTTTTCAGACAGAAGTCCAAGTACATTAGGGTGCAATCCTATGACCACTAGTCAGCAGCTTCAGCCCCTCCCAAGCTGCCTCATAGGGAGCGTGGAATGGCCCCGCGCTCCGCGCTCAGAAGAGGAGCACGGAGCGGTGAAAACAGGGTGCTCCAGGTGGCATTCCAGAGCGGGGAAGTGGGAAATCCAGTACGATACATCCAGTGTGTCATCTGGCCACCACTTCCCACGCTCCGACTTCCTGCTGCTAGAGAGCCGAAATTGGCTGTCAAACTGAGAATGCAGGGCAGCTGAAGCACAGACGGGACGATCTCCTCCGAACTTCAGCCACCCTGCATTAGATAGGCAGTTGCCTCCAAGATGGAGGCAGCTGCCTATCCAGGTAGGATTGTTCCCTTAAACACACAAACGCACACACGCAGATAACCCATGGAACATTACTTTAAATCTGTGCCCCGCAGCTATATCTTTTTTCATTTTTACTCTGAAGTAGGTGCAGGGGGCATGATCCAAATCTGAAATGTCCTCCTACTGCCTACACTATGGTCCCAATTTGCATCAGGAGCCCGGCACTAATCGAGAGCAAAATGATAAAAGCAAAGGGCGAGTTCACACGTCACACTAACCCACCCAAAGAATAAGCCACCTTAGGTTGGCTGTTTGGCTCACTCACGTGACAGATGATCCAGCACTCTGGCTTTCCATGGATTGTTTCCTCCCTCAGTCCCCCTCCATGCTTCCACTGGCTCCCAGCTCCCAGCCACCTTTGCAGCAGAATTCCTAATCTCCTCATTCCTCCTCCCAGCACACTTTTTGAAGGTGATCTGCTGGGGTTGCTAGAAATTGAGGGGAACTCCACACACACACACACACACACACATCAGATTGCCAAATGGAATTAATTTTCTGTGCCCTTATGAACATGGTAACACATCTGCAAACTTTTTTTCGGGGTCTTGCGTAAGTGGGGAAGAGCACAAGACCGCCTATCCACGATTTAGCCCAGCACCCTGACATACCCCTCTAGTCCATGTCCTTGTCAGTGTCATCCGCCACTTCAGGCTTGCCTTGCTAGCCACGACCATTTATTTAGAGGCTGCTTCACATATTACACCTGCCTGAAAAGCTCCTTCTCATGCAACCGCCATCCACTTTCAGCTCCCACCCCCTCGTGTTTTTCATTTCCTTCCAGTAGTCTCCTTTGTTAACTGTCAGATAGATAGAGAGGGGGGGGGTTACAGAGGAGTGCCGAGGTCAGTAAGGAGATGCACATTTCAAGGCAGAGCAGGGAGTGAGGAAGATCGATAAAGGTAAGCAAATTTCCAGGCAAAGAGATGCACATTTCAAGGAAGAGCAGGAAAACAACATGGAAAATTATTCAAATTTCATAGCAGCAGAATTTTGCATGTGCACACTTGCGCAAGACCAAAACATAAAAAATAAAAATGTGTTGTGAATGCATTCAGGTGTCAGGAACGCCTTGGCGGCCTCTCTCAGTAGATTCCAATAGCCAACTCAAGACACAGACAAAAGAGAATTCTTTTCAAAGCTTTAATCCCATTACAACTTAATGACCCTTTCAGATGCTAATCAACAGTGGCTAAAGCAAGGAACAGCAGCGTGGCCTAAGCTTCAGGCAGGCAGTTGATCCCCGTTTGAAAGAGAGTCACTTGAAGACCCAGAACGTATGGGCTAGGGAGAGATCCTCCCTCTTTCCCTTGGGTCCATGGGAGGCGGCCGTTGCTTGCGCGCCAAACGGGCGCTACGCCTCCTTTCCGTGCCCTCCATCGCTCGTCACTCTTTGCATCTGTGTCGAGCATCTAAGAAGCCCCTCTCCCGCACTCCCTCACTACCTGGGTCACTAACTATCTCTGGAATGCCAGCAGGAGGAATCTTTGCCAGGTGCTGAGCCTGTAAGGGATGAGCTGCTCCACTCCCACGGATTGCTTTTCCTCCTCAGAATCAGAATCAGCCTGCTCTGGGGCTCTCTGGGCTCAATTTCCACCCTGACATCAGGACACTCTCTGATGTCCTTTCCTCAACATTTTTGGAGCACAGGGTGGAGGGCAATGAGAAGGGATGAAGGAGGATGGCACCAACTCTAGCAAGGTAGCAAGGAGCACACTTGCTGGGGGGCTCTCCAGCCATTCCCAACAACCCACGATGAAGTTGCCCTACTGTTTCTGGATGTCACAGCAAGCCACCCTGAAAATAAGCCACCCAGAAGAGCCCACCTACAAGCAATGGGCTTTCACAGTAGCTTGTTCATGAAAAAGAAACCACCCTGTCTAAACCATACTGGGTTTAGAAATTACAGGGTTTGGAAACCACACTGGTTTCGGACATCACAACAACCCACCATCGGGGATCACCAATAGTAGGTGGTCATGTCATGTGAACCAGGTCAACATAGCTCCACGAAACAAGTGTTTGGCCCTCCGATCTCAATCTGGGTACAATGGCAGGTGCTAGTTACAGCCATTCATGTAGAGAAACTCTGATGCAACTCAGGAAAAAAACAGCTTGATCTCTATGTAGGGTTTTGAGACCCGTTGGAGAAAAAAGAACAGCCCTATGGATTGATTTCTATACATTGGATAGATACAAAAGGTCAACGTTCAAAGAAAAAGCATGATATGTAAACTTCCAGTAGGACTAGGGATGTCGGAGAATTTCTCCACGAATCTCCAGGGGGCCAAATGCCAACGCATTCGGCCCCCCAAAATTGGTGGAGAAACAGTCCGCCACCCTCCCACCACCCCCCCGGGATCGGACTTACCTTCGGTGAATGTCGCTCACAGCAGCGGGTCCCGGTGGCGGTTCGGTGGCGGCGGCCGGTCTTCCGACCAGCTGCCGCCGCCGCCATTTCCAAGTGAAAAAAAAAAAAACCCAACAAACATGATAGGCTACGTAAAGATTTACGTAGACTATCACGTTTGTTGGGGGTTTTTTACTTCCCCGCAGAAGAACTTTTGCAGCTGTAGAGGCGGGGCGCTCCCCCCCGGCCAGAATTTCAGCGGGCAGGGATGGGGCGCCTCCCCCCCACCCAGAACTTCAGCGGGGAGGGACGGGGCGCCTCCCCCCTGCCCAGAATTTTGGGGGGAGGAACGGAGCGCCTCCACCCCACCGCGAAGCAAGCTGCAGGACCAGGTAAGGGACTTTCATCCATCCCTAAGTAGGACCACTGGCCAAGGTCCTGCTCCTGTTTGCGGAATTATGGCACACATTTCTTCCCCTGGGCTGCAAATCCCAGCAATTCTCATTCATGGAATCATAGAGTCGGAAGGGGCCATTGCAGCCCTCAAGTCCAACCCCCTCCCCAGTGCAGGAATCCAGATTAAAGCATCCCTGACAGATGGCTGTCCAGTCTCGGCTTGAATACATCCAGGGATGGAAAGCCCAACACCTCTCTAGGCAGTCGGTTCCATTGTCCGATAGCTCAGATCATTCAGAACTCCTTCAACTGAGATCTGCCTTCCTGTAACTTAAACCCATTAGTTCATGTCCTACATCTTGGATGATAAATAACTGGCTGTGGCCCCTTGCTGTGTGACAACCTTTTAGATACTTGTAACATGCTATCCCCCTTCATGAATCACTGCCTTGTTGTGGCGAAGGGGCTTGCGTAACTCAGTGAAGCCATAAGCTATGCCGTGCAGGGCCACCCAAGATGGACAGGTCATGGCGAAGAGTACTGACAAAATGTGGTCCACTGGAGAAGGAAATGGCAACCCACTTCAGTATTCTTGCCAAGAAAACTCCATGGAATGTATCACAAGGCTAAAAGATATGACGCCGGAAGATGAGCCCCTCAGTTCGGAAGGTGTCCAATATACTACTGGGGAAGAACAGAGGGTATTTCCAAGTAGCGCCAGAAAGAGTGAAGCGACTGGGCCAAAGCCGAAAGGACACTCAGCTGTGGATGTGTCTGGTGGTGAAAAGAAAGTCCCATGCTGTAAAGAACAATATTGTTTAGGAACCTGGAATGTAAGATCAATAAATCAAGGTAAGCTGGAGGTGGTCAAAAATGAGATGGCAAGACTGAACATCGACATCTTGGGAATCAGCGAACTCAAATGGACAAGCATTTCAGCTTAAATTGAAGAACGTAGGGAAAACCACTAAACCATTAAGGTATGACCTCAATCATATCCCTTATGAATATACAGTGGAGGTGAGGAATAGATTTCAAGGATTAGACCTGATAGACAGAGTGCCTGAGGAACTATGGACAGAGGTCCATAACATTGTTCAGGAGGCAGCAACAAAATCGATACCAAAGAAAAAGAAATGCAAGAAAGCCAAGTGGCTGTCTGATGAGGCTTTACAAGTAGCTGACGAAAGAAGGGAAGCGAAAAGCAAGGGAGAAAGGGGAAGATATATCCAACTGAATGCAGAGTTCCAGACGATAGCAAGGAGAGACAAGAAGGCCTTCTTAAATGAACAATGCAAAGAAATTGAATGCAAAGAAATCGAGGAAAACAACAGAATGGGAAAGACTAGAGATCTCTTCAAGAAAATCGGAGATATCAAGGGAACGTTTTGTGCAAAGATGGGCATGATAAAGGACAAAGAAGGCAGGGACCTAACAGATGCAGATGAGATTAAGAAGAGGTGGAAAGAATACACAGAAGAACTATACAGGAAAGATCTGAATGTCCCTGATAGCCATGATAGTGCGGTCACTGAACTTGAGCCGGACATCCTCGAGAGTGAAGTCAAGTGGGCCTTAGGAAGCATTAGTAACAACAAAGCTAGCGGAGATGACAGTATTCCAGCTGAGCTATTTAAAATCCTAAAAGATGATGCTGTTAAAGTGCTGCATTCAATATGCCAACAAATTTGGAACATTCAACAATGGCCGCAAGACTAGAAAAGGTCAGTTTACATTCCAATTCCAAAGAAGGGCAATGCCAAAGAGTGTTCAAACTACCGCACAATTGCGCTCATTTCACATGCCAGCAAGGTGATGCTCAAAATCCTACAGGCTAGGCTTCAGCAGTATGTGCACCGAGAACTACCGGAAGTACAAGCTGGGTTTCGAAGAGGCAGAGGAACGAGAGATCAAATCGCCAACATTCGCTGGATCATGGAGAAAACAAGAGAATTCCAGAAAAATGTCTATTTCTGCTTCATTGACTACGCTAAAGCCTTTGATTGTGTGGATCACAACAAACTGTGGCAAATTCTTAAAGTGATAGGAATACCAGACTACCTTACCTGTCTCCTGAGAAACCTGTACAAGGGTCAAGAAGCAACAGTAAGAACCGGACATGGAACAACCGAGTGGTTCAAAATTGGGAAAGGAGTATGACAAGGCTGCATATTGTCACCCTGCTTATTTAACTTATATGCAGAGTACATCATGAGAAACGCCGGGTTGGATGAATCACAGGTCGGAATTAAGATTGCCGGGAGAATTATCAACAACCTCCGATATGCAGACGATACCACCCTAATGGCAGAAAGCGAAGAGGATCTCAAGAGCCTCTTGTTGAGGGTGAAAGAGGAGAGTGCAAAAGCTGGTTTGAAACTCAACATTAAAAAAAATTAAGATCATGGCATCTGGCCCCATCACTTCCTGGCATATAGAAGGGGAAGAAATGGAAACAGTGACAGATTTTACTTTCTTGGGCTCCAAGATCACCACAGACCGTGACTGTAGCCATGAAATTAAAAGACGCTTGCTCCTTGGGAGGAAAGCTATGGCAAACCTAGACAGCATAGTAAGAAGCAGAGACATCACCTTGCCGACAAAGGTCCGTCTAATCAAAGCTATGGTTTTCCCAGTAGTAATGTATGGCTGTGAGAGCTGGACTATAAGGAAGGCTGAGCGCCGAAGAATTGATGCTTTCGAACTGTGGTGCTGGAGAAGACTCTTACGAGTCCCCTGGACTGCAAGGAGGTCAAATCAGTCCATCCTAAAGGAAATCAACCCTGAGTGCTCATTGGAAGGACAGATACTGAAGCTGAAGCTCAAATATTTTGGCCACCTAATGCGAAGAGAAAACTCTCTGGAAAAGACCCTGATGCTGGGAAAGACTGAAGGCAAAAGGAGAAGTGGACGGCAGAGGATGAGATGGCTAGATAGCATCACCGATGCAATGAATATGAACTTGAGCACGCTCCAGGAGAGAGCGCAGGACAGGAAGGCCTGGCGTGCTATGGTCCATGGGGTCACGAAGAGTCGGACACGACTGAACGACTGAACAACAACACAAAATGTCAAGGTCATTTTTAATTTTGTTTCTGTCTTCTAAAGCATAAGCTATCCCACCCAATTTGGTGTCATCTGCAAATTTGAAAAACAACCCACCCTTTCTTCAAAGTCACTGATAAAAATGTTGATGAGCACAGGGCCCAGCAGCGAGCCCTGTGGTACCCCACTCAATACCTCCCTTCAGTTCGATGAGGGACCATTAATGGGCACTCTCTGAACATGGTCCTTCAGCCAGCTGTGTTTCCACGTAGCAATGTTGCCTCCAGTCCACAATTAACGAGCTTTCCAATAAGGATATCAGGGGGCACTTTGTCCACTGCCCTGCTTGAGATGAGATCTATTGCATCCATTATATTTCCACAATCTACTAAAGATGTTGCCTGATCAAAAAATGAAATAAGATTGGTCTGGCAGGACTTGCTCTTGAAAAATCCAGGGTAGCTTCCAGTGACACTCTGTCAGTGTCAAGCTGTCTACAGACTGAGTGCCTTACAATCTGTTCTACATTCTTTCCTAGCACTGAATCATAGGGTTGGAAGGAGCCTGCAAGGCCATCGAGTCCAACCCCATCAAGTCTAACTCTCTGCAGCCCAGCTGCAGGGGCACAAGCAGGAGGGTGCTACTGCACTCATGTCCTCCACGGGGCTTCTCACTGGAGAAGCTGGTTGGCCACTGTTTGGAACAGGATGCTGGACTGGACAGCCAGTTAGAAGACTGAATGAAAACAGTAGCAGTAAAACAGCATCACAAGCTACCCATTAAATGCCTGGCCAAATACAAGGCTCTTTGCCAGGTGCTAAGGCTTGCTCCTTGGAAGGAAAGCTATGGCAAACCTAGACAGCATAGTAAGAAGCAGAGACATCACCTTGCCAACAAAGGTCCGTCTAATCAAAGCTATGGTTTTCCCAGTAGTAATGTATGGCTGTGAGAGCTGGACTATAAGGAAGGCTGAGCGCCGAAGAATTGATGCTTTCGAACTGTGGTGCTGGAGAAGACTCTTACGAGTCCTCTGGACTGCAAGGAGGTCAAATCAGTCCATCCTAAAGGAAATCAACCCTGAGTGCTCATTGGAAGGACAGATACTGAAGCTGAAGCGCAAATATTTTGGCCACCTAATGCGAAGAGAAAACTCCCTGGAAAAGACCCTGATGCTGGGAAAGACTGAAGGCAAAAGGAGAAGGGGACGGCAGAGGATGAGATGGCTAGATAGCATCACCGATGCAATGAATATGAACTTGAGCACGCTCCAGGAGAGAGCGCAGGACAGGAAGGCCTGGCGTGCTGTGGTCCATGGGGTCACGAAGAGTCGGACATGACTGAACGACTGAACAACAACAACAAGGCCACATGAGGGGATCTGCCAGGTGAGCTGCTTTGGGGTGCCACAGCAACTGAGAACACTCTCTCCCCAGTTGTCACAGGAGAGCATCGCTGAGGGGAAATAAAGCCAAGCCTTTAGCCTCCTTAATAAACTCCAAATTGGCATGCGGCTGGATCCCTCTGGATGGTTTATCTGGGTTGGGCATAGGAGGCAGAGTGCTGTGGTGGTTCTGGTCCTTCCTGGATGAACTGTCTCAGAATGTGGCATTAGAGGGCTTCCGCTCCACCCCACGGCCATTAGCCTCTTGTATTGGCCCCAGGCCTGTAACCAAGTCAGCTGTAGTTATAGAGGGGCCTAGAGATCCATAATGCTTTGCTTAGGTTCATTATTAGTGCAATTCCCTTGCTAGTCCGCCTCTGAGCATGTGAGATGAGTCAACGGTTGATAGCGCAGCATCAGCACATTCCATGTTAACGAAGGCTAGTATCTTATCAGGGCCTAGGATGTGCCTGAGAAGAGAAGCTCTGTGTATGCCGAGCTACAGGTGGCTGTGCTGGGAAAGCTCCGATTGTTTTCCTTCTGACCAAGCATTGTTAGTCTATGCTGGGAAAGTTGCAGTTGAACGCTAATTAACGCTTGCTTCTCTCATGCTGCCTCACTGCTAACATGTAAGGTATAAAACCCATTTTACCCCATGGCTCTGGGTTCAGAGAAGCTGTCTGATCCAACCACTGGGTATACCTGTGTGCTGTGTGAGTACTCAATAAAGGCTCCTTGTAGCAAACCTGGGTCTGGCTTATCATTATCTTGGCACCTCCAAACCTTAGCAGCCCATGGCCGGGGCATACACCTTTGCGGTGCCACAAAGTTCCATCTTGTCCCCTACGCTTGCCAACATTGACACGAAGCCGCTGGGGGAAGTCATTTGGAGGTTTGCCCTGAAATGTCATCAGTATGCAGATGACACTCAACGCTGCCCCTCATTTCCATTTAATGATCCTAGGCAGGCTGTTGAATGCTGCCACATGAGTTGGGAAGTGGCTCCCATGTTATTATCTTCAGAGGAAAGCCTGCTTCCCCTCAGGACCAACAGGACTGGATGGAAGCGGCCCGATTCTGCTCAGCCTTCAGATGACAAGAACACATGGAGACACAGCCTGCACACATACAACTGATCCTCAGCGATGTGACGTTGTTCAAAGGTCTCCTGGTTCTGCCCATTCTCCCTTGCTGCCCCTTATGCCAGGCACTCTCTTCCCAGAACACCTGCATGATGCCACCTCTCCCCCTCCAATCTCCTCCTCCAAGAGGAAGCTGAGCGATGCTGGGAAGAAGGCAAGGTGGCATGCTGAGTGGGTTAGCCGAAGGCCCCTCCGCCACTGCGCTAACCTCTTCCCAGACCTGCTGCGCGCGAGGGGTGTAAGACAGACTGTTTCAGCTGGGCTGAGCTAGCTGCAGCCTGCAGTTAGAGGGGCAAGGAATGGGATCGTTGCACCCAGCTTTCCTGATTGTGTGTTTGTAGTTCCTCCTCTTCTAGGGACCTACAGCCGGTCTGGAGCAGGTGACATGCACTGCGACTGTAGCCTGGACTATAAGAAGAGGAAACTCCCACTTTTAGGAGGTAGCAACAGATGGCTGTGGAGCATTATGAAGACCATCGTTCGGGGATCCAGGCTGTGCTAGAGATGACGATTTTAATCTTTCCCAATTCTTTTGGGCACCCAATACATAGAACCCAGGGCTCGAAAGAGAGAAAACTCAAATCTGAAGATGGCGGGATCCGCTCCTCTGGGATTGGTATCTTAAAGCTATTCAATACATGCATTCAACGTTTCTTGTTTTGTGGGGACAAAGTTCACATTAACATTTTCAGAAGAATGTAGAGGTTAAAACAGCTATTTTAGATTGCCTGTTCTCTTCACCCTGGATTTTCAACCAATAATGTTAAAGCAGGAACCTTAAAAAGACATTTTAAGTAATTATAATTTAAATTTCAGGAATTGTATTTGTATATGTTAGGGGTTGATATATGCATTATTTCCCTGTAAAGGGAGTATTTGATTTCAGCTTTTCTTTTGTATGTCTTAGGCCAAGGTGTACCTTAGTAGGGCTTTAATAAGGGCAAGAGAAAGTGTTAGGTCTGCTGCAGGGATGGTGGATCTCTCTATGCCCATAGCTAAACAAAATAAACTAGAAAGCTTCTTCGTCCATCTGAATAATGCCTCAAATGTTAAATCTTATGCCATGACTGTTTCTTTTAAAATGTTTGAATTGTTTTAAGATGTTGCTCTGTTCTTTTATCTTGTTGTTCACTGCTCCAAAATATTTGATGAGGAGCGGTGTATAAATATTGCAAATGAATAAATCAATGCCCACTCACAATCGGTATGAAATTCTTACAATGAAATTCTTCCCAAGGCAGCTTACAACAATAAAATACATAAAAACAGTTAAAATATTAAAAGCGATAAAAACACAAAAACAATAAAAGCCAACAATAAAACCAGCAACAATGTTAACAGCAGTAACAGCAAAAATAGCAGTCATATCACAAGAAGTTGTTGTTGTTCAGTCGTTCAGTCGTGTCCGACTCTTCGTGACCCCATGGACCATAGCACGCCAGGCCTTCCTGTCCTGCGCTCTCTCCCGGAGCGTGCTCAAGTTCATATTCATTGCATCCGTGATGCTATCTAGCCATCTCATCCTCTGCCGTCCCCTTCTCCTTTTGCCTTCAGTCTTTCCCAGCATCAGGGTCTTTTCCAGGGAGTTTTCTCTTCGCATTAGGTGGCCAAAATATTGGAGCTTCAGCTTCATTATCTGTCCTTCCAATGAGCACTCAGGGTTGATTTCCTTTAGGATGGACTGATTTGACCTCCTTGCAGTCCAGGGGACTCGTAAGAGTCTTCTCCAGCACCACAGTTCGAAAGAAGGCCAAGGTAAAATAATATGTTTTCAAGGCCTTCTTAAAAGTCTGCAGTGACAGAGCATGGCGGACCTCTGATGGCAGCTTGTTCCAGAGATGTGGGGCCACTGCAGAGAAGGCCCTCTCACGTCTGTTCACCCACCTAACTGCTCTCACGGGTGGGCAAAAGGGCCTCTCTTTCTGATCTTAAAGTGCAGGCAGGCTGATATGGGCATAGGTGGTCCTTCAAGTAACTTGGTCCCAAACCGTTTAAGGCTTTAAAGGTCAAAAACAGCACTTTGAATTGGGCTCGGAAACACACCAGTAACCAGTGCAGCTGGCGCAGTATAGGCGTTATATGATCGAATCACCTCGCCCCTCACGCATCCCAGCAGCCTCAGTGGTTTACATGGCCATTACAGCTGTGGGGCTGAAGATGGCTGTTGTCGGACATTTTCAAAAATTATCAAGAAATAAATAAAAACATTGAAAAATTGCGCAAAAATCACCATATTGCTAAAATGCACATTTGTGCATATGCACAAAACCAATGTATATTGCAAAAACACGCATTATTTTTTATATCCCTAAAACGCACATTTGAGCATTTTACAGTTATATGGGGAAAATTCAAAGGAGAGAACAGCTCTAATAGCACCCAATAATAGTCTTCAGAAACAATGTAGGAAGAAAGCCAGACTATGAAGCACATGGTCTTCAATGTCTATATACTAATGCCCAGAGTATGGGAAACAAACAGAACGAACTGGAACTCTTAATGCAGGAGGGAAATTATGATTTGATAGGTGTAACTGAAACTTGGTGGGATGACTCCCATGACTGGAATGCAGCAACTGAAGGATATAACGTGTTCAAAAAGAACAGGAGGAACAGAAAGAGAGGTGGAGTTGCACTATATGTTAAAAATACATATATCTGCACAGAAATACAGGAGGATGAGCTGGCTAGCCTCATCGAGAGCATCTGGGTTAAAAAAAATGGAGCAAAGCATAAAAGGAAAAAGGAAAACTTTTTAAAGTTTTTTAAAAAGGAAATTCTAAAGGCACAATTACAAACAATTCCAACAAGAAAAAAAGGTGGAAGACAACAGAAGAAGCCAATGTGGGTTCAAAAAAGCTTAGGGATGACCTGAAAACAAAAAAGGACACATACAGGAAGTGGAAAGGAGGCCAAGCTACAAAGGAAGATTACAGGCAGGTAGCACGGAATTGCAGGGATGGCGTCAGGAAGGCTAAAGCTGAGAACGAGGTTAGTGAGGGATGCTAAAAGCAACAAAAAGGCTTTCCTCAGATACATGCATAGTAAAATACGAAGGAAATAAATGGTGGTTCACCTATTAAATAAGGACGGCAAAATGATAACAGATGACAAAGAAAAGGCAGAGGTGCTCAATTCCTACTTTGGCTCAGTCTTCTCCCAAAACAGCGTCCATGAGCCCGCTGGCAAAGGCGAATTACAGGCTGAAGGGGCAGGATTGCAGCTTGTGATCGATAGGCAAATGGTCAAGGAACACCTAATTACTTTGAATGAGTTCAAATCCCCAGGGCAAGATGAACTGGAGTAATAAAGGAACTGGCAGAAGCTCTCTCAGAACCACTGTCTATTATCTTTGAGAAATCATCATCATTATTTATTTATTTCATTTCTATACCGCCCAATAGCCGAAGCTCTCTGGGCATTTCACAAAAATTAAAACCAAACAGCACACAATAAAACAATTTAAAATCTATAGAACATTAAAATCACAATATAACAATACAACCACAATAAAACCTAGGAGCAGTGCAGGAGTTTAAAACTCAGATTTAAAACTGTAAAGCTAAAAGTCTAGAAATCATGGAGGACGGGTGAAGTACCAGGTGACTGGAGGAGGGCTAATGTTGTCCCTATCTTCAAAAAGGGCAAAGATGGAGGAACTTGGGAACTACAGACTAGTCAGTCTGACATCAATCCCTGGGAAAATTCTGGAGCAGATGATAAAGCAATCCATCTGTAAGCACCTTGAAAACAATGCAGAGATTACTCAAAGCCAAGGATTTGTCAAGAACAAATCCTGCAAGATGAATCTGATCTCATTTTTTGACCCGGTAACCCCCCTTGTGGACTGTGGGAATGCTGTGGACATCATATACCTCCACTTCAACAAAGCTTTCAACAAAGTGCCCCATGATATCCTGATGAGCAAACTAGCAAAAAGTGGGCTAGATGAAACAACGATCAGGTGGATCCACAGTTGGCTACAGAATCGGACTCAAAGAGTGCTTATCAGTGGGACCTTCTCAAGCTGGGGAGAGGTAACGAGTGGGGTACCGCAGGGCTCAGTCCTGGGCCCAGTGCTCTTCAACATGTGTATTACTGACTTGGAGGAGGAGGTGCAGGGAATGCTGATCAAATCTGCAGATGACACCAAATTGGGTGGGATAGCTAATACTTTGGAAGACAGAACCAAAATTCAAAGTGATCTTGATAGGCTGGAGCGCTGGGCAGAAAACAACAGAATGAAATTTAATAGGGATAAATGCCACGTTCTCCACCGAGGAAAAAGAAACCAAAGGCACAGTTACAAGTTGGGGAATACTTGGCTCAATAATACTACAAGTGAGAAGGATCTTGGAATTGTTGTAGATCACAATTTGAACATGAGCCAACAATGTGATGTGGCTGCAAAAAAGGCCAATGCTCTTTTGGGCTGCATTAATAGAAGCATAGCTTCCAAATCCCAAGAAGTACTGTTGCAGAACCCAGAGTCAGAGAGACCACGGAGTGAAGGAAAAAGAGATTCTTTATTTAACGCGCGGGCTTAAGGCTGGAATCATTTCCAAAGAGCCAGAAGCCCCGATTTACATTAGCACATTGGTTTTATAGACATTGTGACACATATGAAACGGCTCCTCCTCTCCCTCACGCATGGGGTTGCAATCCTCAACATTTCTTCTCTTAGCACTATTGTTTATAATACAAGAACTGGGTTATAGGGTAGCCATGATAAGGAGAGAACAGAAGAGAACAGCAGACAACAAGATATACAATTGTATGACCTTTGACAAGATAAGAATTCCTGTGTCTCGTCAGCTTACAACAATATATTTAAGGGAGAAAGAGCTCAGCAAGAACATGAAGCATGAGACTGCATGAGGCTACTTAGTCTGACCCCCGATATGGCTGCTACATTCCCCCCTTAAATGCATAATTTCATTACAATTATAGCATTTTTGATAACCATACAAAGCTTTTTGTGACATACATATTACTTAGCCTTTTGTTGGGCTATTAGAGCGTAGAGGGCAGCAGTTTTATTAGCTAAGAAATCATAAAATATATACAATATCTAAGAAATCATAAAATATATACAACAAACTTTTTCTGCAATTTAACACAATGAATGGAAAACACTTCTTGCATGGTAAGGCATGATGGAGCAGATCCAGCAATCATACTGGTCTTCTGGCTGAAAGCTCAGGGCTCATTAAAATCAAGGGACGGGCATACCCACACACGTAAAGAGTTCTAGGTCACCATTTTTGCATCGGCAACTCTATGCTGCATGAGTTCTGGCAGAAGGAAATCTAAAAGTCATAGATCAAACTCAGCCTGCTGTACACTGAGCTGACAACAAACATAGACACACGGTCCACAGCGATGAGAGTTCAAGTTTATCCAAAGCTTCACAGCACTGTCCATGGCAAGTCTTTGACAATTTAAAATTTTAGTCCATGTGCAGAGTGTCTCTAAAAAGCCCAGATGATGATGGAGGCAAACAGAGAAGGCTCTGGGCAATGAAGATGCGATGTTTCCAGCAAAGGCTCTCTACTTTTGCATCAGTTTAAAAAGGGAAAGTGTGGCCCTACACCCCTTCTGACAGACAAGGGCCTTTAACATTTTAGCAAGGCCTCTGTCTAAACAGAGCGGCACAGCTCAGCTCTCTAGCCGTGACGCTTTAACCTGGGCAACTCCTTTGTAAATTTTATTTTACTTCTGTCAGGTTCTCTCACAGACATTTTAAAAACTTACTCTTTTTTTTTTCTCTTCTAACCTGGTACACGAAAGCACTGAAACACTGAGTGCTGAAACTCAGGACGCTGGGGGGTGATGGGCATCGCCTTATACTTGCATTTTTCAAGCAGCCATTAATCTTCGGGGAGGCGGTGGGGTGATTTGCAGGACTTCAGAGGCAAGCTTCTCAGTGTGTTTGTATTTGTAAATCCCAAGCTCAAAACAGGACATGATGAGGTGCAGGGCATCCAAATTCTTGCTTTGGCACGGGCAACAAATAACTCGGGTTAGTTTTCTTCGCTGGGGTCTCAAACAGGAAAACAGTCTTAATTTAAAGTTGTAACATCACTGACAGCGTCAGCCAGCCAGCTACACAGATCTCGTTGTTTTTTAAGACAGTTGCTCCAATATCTTCTTTTCTTCTCAATCAGGTTGGGTCTCCCAGCTTACACAGTTTATTGCAGCTTTCAGGAGAATGGTAGTAGCGTGATTTTGGCTTGGCCAGGAACATGCTGTCTGGTTTCTCGGTCTCTTTAGCACCCACACTTAGGCAGTGTAACACTGGACACTCAAATCAGTGAGATTTCTTCATTGCAGGGAATCCCACGGCAAAAGCTTAATGGTTACGCTCTTCAGAAATCATATAGCCGATGGTCAGTAGCTACAGGCTCTATGCAATTCTAACACAGTTCAAAGCTAAACACGGCTACCTTGACAGAGATCTTCAACGTGGTCTTTCCGCTTCATTCTGCTTTGGGCCAGTCTTATGGCACACTTTTCACTCGAAGAGGGGTCTAGCCTGTGCTCCGGGGCTGATTCTTCACCTTTATTTTCTATTTTGCCTTCATCTTCTGGGTCTTCAGTTTCAGTTTCCATTTCTTAGGGATTTCATCTCAATTAGGCGAGGTGATGATGTTGCACAACTCAGAACGTTGTGGGCAATTTTCCTGCCCCCCCTCTCTCGGCGCGCTAGGCTAACAGCTACTTCTTCGGCCTCACACTCTCACGCTCCCACGCTTTGTTAAAAGCCAGGCTGTCCTGCAACATTTCTCTAATTAACAGCCTCAGATCTTGTTTTTTTTTTTTTTCCTCTCAGCTCGACCTTGAGCTTTTTGCTGTTTTCTCTCTCTATTCTGAATCTTTTTTTTAAAAAAAAAACCCTTTTCCTTCTTTGTTTGACATACATCCCAAGGGGGTGCAAGGTTTGCTTCCCCCACCACCCATAGCCTCCCTCCTAAATTGAAGACAGACACAATTAGGGAATGGGAATTGGTCAGTGAGTAAGGGGTCTCACTGGCCGACACAAGAGGATTTTACACACCACACACTTTGCTACTGGCCTGGGCACCCGGACGGTCAACGGTATGCGTCAGAAACCGCAGTAGCCACTCACACAATCATCAATCTCTCCACTGCATCCATATGTCCCTGCCACCCACTTTTCCCACTTTTCACCAGAGCGGAAAGCGGCTTCCCCAGCTTCCTCAGCTTCCTCCTGAGTACTGGCGTGCTGGGTACTGGCGCCCACTCGGGGGTGTGATCAGGCCCCCCTTCTACCCGCAAGGAGTAGGTTCTTTTGCATACGTATACCACCAACACTGACCTTCTTCATGAGGCGGGGCCCTCTTTTTTTCTGCCCAGTGGCCTTTCTCCCTAAAGGCGGGGCCCTCTTTTTCCCATATACTTGCCTTTCTCCTGAAGGCTTCCAATGTGGGTTTCAACTCAATTGCAGCTGCAATACAGGCAGGGCTCAAGTTCCTTCCTCCGCTTCTCAAGGTTCTCTTGCCGCTCGCTGCCGTTTGGGCGATCCCGGTGCAGGCTTTCTCCCATTCACTCGACAAAAAGGTCAGTGGCGCCAAGAAAGGGAGGCATGCGCCGAGCTCGTCTTCCCGGTGCGGCGATCAAGAGCAGGCAACTGCCACCTGTCTGGCTCAGAGCCTGCCACATCCGAGTCACGGCACCATTTATGTTGCAGAACCCAGAGTCAGAGAGACCACGGAGTGAAGGAAAAAGAGATTCTTTATTTAACGCGCGGGCTTAAGGCTGGAATCATTTCCAAAGAGCCAGAAGCCCCGATTTACATTAGCACATTGGTTTTATAGACATTGTGACACATATGAAACGGCTCCTCCTCTCCCTCACGCATGGGGTTGCAATCCTCAACATTTCTTCTCTTAGCACTATTGTTTATAATACAAGAACTGGGTTATAGGGTAGCCATGATAAGGAGAGAACAGAAGAGAACAGCAGACAACAAGATATACAATTGTATGACCATTGACAAGATAAGAATTCCTGTGTCTCGTCAGCTTACAACAATATATTTAAGGGAGAAAGAGCTCAGCAAGAACATGAAGCATGAGACTGCATGAGGCTACTTAGTCTGACCCCCGATATGGCTGCTACAGTACTAGTTCCCCTCTACTCAGCACTGGTTAGGCCTCACCTGGAGTACTGTGTCCAGTTCTGGGCGCCACCCTTGAAGAAGGATGCAGACAAACTAGAGAGGGTTCAGAGGAGGGCAACGAGGATGGTCAGGGGACTGGAAACAAAGCCCTATGAGGAGAGACTGAAGAACTGGGTATGTTTAGCCTTGAGAAGAGAAGACTGAGGGGAGATAGGATAGTGCTCTTCAAGCACTTGAAAGGTTGTGACAGAGAGGAAGGCCAGAATGTCCCAGAGTGCAGGACACGGAATAACGGGCTCAAGTGACAGGAAGCCAGATTCCGGCTGAACATCAGGAAAAACGTCCTGACTGTTAGAGCAATACGACAATGGAACCAATTCCCTAGGGAGGTGGTGGGCTCTCCCGCACTGGAGGCATTCAAGATGAGGCTGGACAGCCATCTGTCAGGGATGCTCTGACTTGGATTCCTGCAATGAGAAGGGGTTTGGACTTGACGGTCGTGTAGGCCCCTTCCAACCCTGCTATTCTATGATTCTATGATTTTATGTGCGTTTTTGTGATATACATCAGTTATGCGCATATGCAAAAGTGCACATCTTAGCGACATGGAAATTTTTGAGCAATTTAAAAAATGTTATTTATTATCTCCCTATTTTTGTAATGGAATCAGAAGGAAAGGAGAAAATAGCTGCCAAAAGCAGCCCCGCTCGTGCAGTGGCTGTTTTCTGGCCACCCTTGCCATAGAACTCCAAAGAAGCACTCTGTCAACCACAGGGGCTACTCAGACATCACACTGAGCTATGGCTAGCGCTGCTAACCATCTTGCAGCAGATGGTTAGTGAGCATTTTTTGTGCGTGTTTAATGAACCACGATGGTTGGGTCAGACCCCCATTCAGATGTCATGTTAAGCCACCATGGTTAGCTCAAAAACCCGTAACATCAGGGCTTAGTGTGATTTCTGCACAAGCTCATTGATTCTCACTTTTCAGTGTACAATGGTGAGAAAAAAAGTTTGTAAACCCTAATGATAATTAAATTCCATACCTTTACCATGATAGCGTTCAGCAGCCAAAGGCAGTCCTTTCCTAAAAATTCCAATAGGGTTTACTAGCCAATTCTGGGTCTTGTGAAACAAAACAAGGTATAAATTAGGCCAACAATGAGTACTTAAGAGTCATAGTATGTGCAAGGTAAGTGAAGCCCTGGTTGCATCAGCTCAGTTAAAGAGAATAATTAGAATCAGATGTTTAAGTAATTAGGCAGATCTTCAGTGATGAGTTTGGGAGGCCGCACCCTATAAAAGGATCAGAAACTTTGTGAGTTCAGTCTTCACCATACGGTTGTGAGGAAACATGTCATGCCATGATCAAAAGGCATCCCTGAAGACCTCAGAAAAGCAGTTGTTGCTGCTCATCAGTCTAGGAAGTGTTACAGAACCTTTTCTAAGGATTTGGGGCTCCACCAATCCACTGTCAGACAGAGAGCCGACAAATGGAGAAGGTTCAAGACAACAGTCACTCTACCCAGAAGAGGTCATCCTACCAAAATCTCTCCAAGAACAAACTGGCGCATCATCCAGGAAGTCAAAAGGGCCCCAAAGAAACATACAAGGCTCTGCAAGCCACTCTCGCCTTGGCTAATGTGAGTGTTCATAACTCAACAATCAGAAAAAGAATGAGCAAGAATGGTGGTCATGGGAGGCTAGCCAAGAGGAAACCACTGCTCTCTAAAATGAACATTGCTCCCCATCTGAGGTTCACTAAAGATCACATAGATGATCCCCAAGACTTTGAGAACAATGTTCTCTGGATGGATGAGTCAAAGGCCTCCATGAGAAACCTTATGTTTGGTGGAAAATGTTCAAAAAGAACAGGAGGAACAGAAAGGGAGGTGGAGTTGCACTATATGTTAAAAAATACATATCTCTGTGCAGAAATACAGGAGGAGGAGCTTGGTAGCCCCATCGACAGCATCTGGATCAAAATACATGCAGCAAAGAATAAAACGAACATGGTGGTCAGAGTCTACTACCAGCCACCCAATCAAGGAGAAGACGAGGATGAAACTTTTGAAAAGCAAATCGCCAATGTTTCAAGGAAGCAAGATGTAGTAGTAATGGGGGACTTCAATTTCCCTGATATTTGTTGGGAGACAAATTCTGCAAAACATGGCCCCTCCAGGAAAATCCTGACTTGTGTGGCGGATAACTTCCTCCTACAGAAAGTAGAGGAAGGAACTAGAGGATCGGCTATCCTCGACTTGATCCTAACCAACAGAGATGACTTAGTGGATAAAGTAGCAGTTACAGGAACTCTGGGGGAAAGCGACCATGTTGCACTTGAATTCTTGGTTCTAAGGGAAGCAAAAGCCGAGTGTAGTCAAACGCGTACCCTGGATTTTAATACACTCAGAACAATGGAAAGCCAATTTTAATACACTCAGAACAATGATAAGTAAGGTCCCATGGCAAGCAACTCTAATGAGAGAAGGAGTCCAAGATGGGTGGGAGTTTTTAAAAAAGGAAATTCTCAAGGCACAATTACAAACAATTCCAACAAGAAGAAAAGGCAGAAAACAACAGAAGAAGCCAATGTGGCTCCACAAAAACTTAGAGATGACCTGAAAACAAAAAAGGACACATACAAAAAGTGGAAGGAAGGCCAAGTAACAAAGGAAGAGTACAGGCAGGTAGCACAGAACTGCAGGGATGGTGTCAGGAAGGCTAAAGCTGAGAACGAGGTGAGGGTACCTAGGGATGCTAAAAGCAACAAAAAGGCTTTCTTCAGACACGTGCATGGTAAAAGACAGAGGAAAGAAATGGTGGTTCAACGATTAAATAAGGATGGCGAAATGATAACAGATGAGAAAGAAAATGCAGAAGTGCTCAATTCCTACTTTGGCTCAGTCTTCTCCCAAAAGAGGGTCTATGAGCCCCCTGGCAAAGGCAAAGTACAGGCTGAAGGGGCAGGATTGCAGCTTGTTAGGAGAAGGCCTAATGTTGTCCCTATCTTCAGCAAGGGCAAAAAAGAGGAACCTGGGAACTACAAACCAGTCAGTCTGACATCAGTCCCTGGGAAAATTCCGGAGCAGATTAGAAAGCAATCCATCTGTAAGCACCTTGAAACAATGCAGTGATTACTCAAAGCCAACATGGATTTGTCAAGAACAAATCCTGCCAGACGAATCTGATCTCATTTTTTGATCAAGTCACCTCCCTTGTGGACAGTGGGAATGCTGTGGACATCATATACCTCGACTTCAGCAAAGCTTTCGACAAAGTGCCCCATGATGTCCTGATGAGCAAACTAGCTCAAAGTGGGCTAGATGAAACAACGATCCGGTGGATCCACAGTTGGCTACAGAATCAGACTCAAAGAGTGCTTATCGATGGGATCTTCACAAATTGAGGAGAGATAACGAGCGGGGTACAGGAAGCCAGATTCCAGCTGAACAGCAGGAAAAACTTAACCCTAACCCCTTATTAGTAAATACACATCTACCTCAAAATTGTTGCTGCTATTTCTTTTCTGGATCAGTGCTAAATTCAGTGGCTACCGTCTCCTCCTCTGGGAAGGGAGGGGGCTGGGGTGTACTCACAGGCCCAGCAGAGCTGGCTTTGAGAGAAGGGGAGCTGTGACTTAAGGGGAGCTGATTGAGCCCAGAGATCTGGCCTTCCCTTACACCTTGTACTCAGCGCTGGTTAAGCCTCATCTTGAGTACTGTGTCCAGTTCTGGGCACCACACTTTAAGAAGGATGCAGACAAGCTGGAGAGGGTTCAGAGGAGGGCAACGAGGATGATCAGGGGACTGGAAACATAGTCGTACGAGGAGAGACTGAAAGAACTGGGCATGTTTAGCCTCGAGAAGAGAAGACTGAGGGGAGATACGATAACGCTTTCAACACGAGACTGGACAGCCATCTGTCAGGGATGCTCTGACTTGGATTCCTGCATTGAGCAGGGGGTTGGACTCAATGGTCTTATAGACCCCTTCCAACCCTACTATGATTCTATGAATTTAACTTGAATTAACACAGTCAGTGCCTATCCCAGAAGGGCCACTGGTTTTTGAATGCTGGAAACCTCCACCTGGTGGACCCATACCTCCCCCACCCCATCTCCTTCATGGTGGCCTGCCTAAACCTCTTGGGGGTGAGAGACAGAGACCTGGCAGAAGTTCCAGAGGCACTGCCAGCTTTATGCTTGCCCCTGCTGCCAGCCTGCTGGGATGTGGGGGCCTCTTCCCTGAGCAAGACCAATTCATAGAATCATAGAATAGTCGGGTTGGAAGGGGCCTACAAGGCCATCAAGTCCAACCCCCTGCTCAATGCAGGAATCCAAGTCAGAGCATCCCTGACAGATGGCTGTCCAGCCTTGTCTTGAATGCCTCCAGTGCAGGAGAGCCCACCACCTCCCTAGGGAATGGGTTCCATTGTCGTATTGCTGTAACAGTCAGGAAGTTTTTCCTGATGTTCAGCTGGAATCTGGCTTCTGAGCCCATGATTCCGTGTCCTGAACTCTGGGATGATGGAGAAGAGATCCTGGCCTTCCTCTCTGTGACAACCTTTCAAGTACTTGAAGAGCGCCATTCTGTCTCCCCTCAGTCTTCTCAAGGCTAAACATGCCCAGTTCTTTCAGTCTCTCTTCATAGGGCTTTGTTTCCAGTCCCCTGATCATCTTCGTTGCCCTCCTCTGAACCCCCTCCAGCTTGTCTGCATCCTTCTTAAAGTGTGGCGCCCAGAACTGGACACAGTACTCCAGGTGAGGCCTAACCAGTGCTGAGTAGAGGGGAACTAGTACTTGGTGCTGCCTCCTTAAGTGCAGGAGCAGGCTGCTGCTGGTGCAGTGCCCTGGCTGTTTCCCCTGCTCAGAGCCGCCTTGCAGTGGCAGCAGATGGCAGTGCTGGGATCCACTCCCACCTCAAAGTGTTCCCACATGTTGCTGCCTTGATGTTTCGGGGGAGGAGGAGATGCAGACTGCCTGCCTTGACTCTGGGGGAGTCAAGTCACATGATGGAAGAAGGGTCGGGTGCTGGAGCCTCTGCCTGCTGCTCCTCCTCCAACACATCCCGGAGGACCTCCTCCTCTTTGTTCTCCGCCATGCGGAGGACATCAGGCATCTCTGACCTAACATCCCTCAGCAGGCTCCCCTCTTCCAGTACTGAAGGAGATGCTGCTCCGTCTTGGGCAAGTACGACTACTGCACCTGCCCACACCAGCCTCCTCCAACAGCGACCTCCGAGCACTGCAACTGGCCCCTGCGCTCTGCACTGGGACGTACTCTCTGGACTGGAGGACAGGCAACTTGCCTAACGGTGCTGCTACTGACAGCAGCATCTCGCCCACCTCTGCCCCGCCAACACCCTGAAGATGCCTCATATTGCACTGGATTGCTTTGCCACACGGTGGAGTGTTATTGGAATAAGAATGTAATTAATATAAATACTATGTGTCTCGTGCTTTTTCAACACCACTTGAAATTTGGATGTATAGTGTTGGTGAAACAACCTAGCACGCGCACACACACACATGGACACAGACACCCAACAGCTAAAGAAAAGTAGAACTACCTAAGCAAATGATGGGAGTCTTTAATTTATTGTTTTATATTTCATGTTCTTTTATGGAAGGCAGGTTAACTTCAAGAAATACAGGACAACAGCGATAAGATAAGAGCCAAGAGCAAGAGAACAATAATTTTAAGAACGCTTCTTTAATTTCTGTTTGGGGAGGATCAACACAGAGAAGACACAGATGGTTCACTCCAGCATGGGGGGCAGGGAATGACACACTACATACATAGGCTGCTATAATATGCCTTTCTTTAAGAATTCAGAAAGAAAGAAAAAACTAAATGCTTGAACGTGACTTTAAAGGGGGGGGGACGTGCCCAGAAGTCAATGTTTGCTTTTAAAAATCGGAATAAGAATGAGTTTTTAAAAATCTAAAAGAGAAGAGTTGACAGACAAAAACACCAAGGAAATAGAATGGAGAAGACAGAAGTGAGGGTTGACCTTAAACAACGAACACAGCCTTTTCCGGAGTCCAAAAGCAACATAAACAAACACAGGAATGATGGGGGGGGGAGCATAGCAGCAACGAGTGAGGAAAAGCCATGTTCATTTGAAAAAATAAGGAAAAGAGAGATGAATATATCTAATACAAATAACAAATGAGTTGGAGGTAGAAAGAAATAGCAGAAGGCGGCTGGAAGGGGTGCTGCAAAGTCACAATCCCACTGGGGAAGGATGAGCAAGGAGCAAGGGAACGATCCCACTACAACCAAGCTGTTTCCTTTTAATTTAAATATTGAGGAAAGCCTAATGGCAATCAAAACCAAAGAAATAGAAGGGACAACCCCAAGAAATGCACACACGTGTGCGCGCACACACACACACACACAATCATCTACCCATACACCAGCCCTCTCCCAAAGACACAGTTAGCGCAATAACCGAATGCAGCCTTTCACCAAAGTATATATACTCCCTTCCTCCACCACTCTGTCCGATTGGAGACTGCTGGCATCAGTTCTGGCCAAGAGTTCCTATTCACCAAAGCACACTCCCTCCTCCTCATGTGCTCACCTTCCCACTTCCCCTCACCCTCACTCCTCCCCCTCCCCCTCCACATGAGCTTTCAGAAGTTGATACATTTTGGAGACAGCCTCTCTGGACTGCTCAGGCATTAAGTAGACCTCCAAATATACAAGGCAGAGGAGGCGCTTCGGGGGGGGGGGGTACTTTGCCCCAGGGTGCCTCAGTACTGCTCTGACCTGCCTTGTATCATGAGGATTTTGCTCCAAATAAGCCCACTTCGCCTCACTATTCGGGCTTCGTGATGAGGCGGTACACAGCCCTACAATATATAGACCAGTGGGGCTGGATCCCCTACTCTGAGATTGGTATCTTAAACCTGTTCAATGCATGTGTTCAACATTTCTTGTTTGGGGGGATGTAAATCTCAGCATTGTATTCTGGAGCAGTTAAAGGCTCTGTTCAGATGCAACTGGGGGAACGGTGGTTAAGGGAACTGGGGGTGGTCTTAGGAAAACCATGATGTGCATGCCCATCGCACCACTGGAAACTGCATGGCACACCATGGTTTATTGACCCATCCCCATGGAGTAGTTAGTTCCCTGGACTCCCACCGCTGACATTGGTCATCCCAGCAGCCGTCACGCTGGAAAAACATGCACGCCAGCCACTCCATCCATCACTATGCAACGGTGACCATAGAGTCCAGCCATGATACTTACAGCATTGCCAGAAGTAGGGGATGCCCTGGGCCACCGTCTCTATGGTCGTGGCCTAGAAACCACCCAGAGCCTGTTTTAACCAGCAGAGAGCCCACCACATGTAATGGTGAGCCTTGCTGCAGGGGGGTGGTTACTCAGGGTAGTTTACAAACTATCGTTGCCGGGATTTCCTACCCCCTCATGACATGCTAAGCCACCATGGTTCACTTAACAATGCTAACCATGATGGCTTAGCATTATGTGTGAACATAGTCAAAGGTTAAAACAACTTTTTTTTTGTCATTTGTGTTTTTCCCTCTGGGTTTTTGAAAACTAATTTTAAACCAGAAACTAAAAAAAAAAACCATTCTAAGTCATCTTAATTTTAATTTAAGTGATTTTATTTGTATTGGTTGGGGTGTTTTTATATATTACTTCCTAATAAATGGATCATTTTATTTCAGATTTTCTTTTGTATATCTTATACCCTGGAGCAGCTTAGTAGGGTGTCAATATGGGCAAGAAAAAGTATTTTAGGTCTGCTGAAGAGATGGTGGATCCCGCTATGCCCACAATTAAACTAAACTAGAACATTTCTTCATTGATCTGAATAACTCCTCAAATGTTAAATCTTACATCATGCCCACACACAAATGGTATGAAATTCTTGTTGTTGTTGTTGTTGTTGTTCAGTCGTTCAGTCGTGTCCGACTCTTCGTGACCCCATGGACCATAGCACGCCAGGCCTTCCTGTCCTGCGCTCTCTCCCGGAGCGTGCTCAAGTTCATATTCATTGCATCCGTGATGCTATCTAGCCATCTCATCCTCTGCCGTCCCCTTCTCCTTTTGCCTTCAGTCTTTCCCAGCATCAGGGTCTTTTCCAGGGAGTTTTCTCTTCGCATTAGGTGGCCAAAATATTGGCGCTTCAGCTTCATTATCTGTCCTTCCAATGTACAAATTCTTGTACAAGATGTCAACCAAATTTCATTGGCTCCAACCAAAAAATAAATGTACCTACTTGTAAAGCCTTAGCATCAAAGAAGAAAAGGCAAGCGAGCCCATCTTTTGAACAGTATAACTTTATTTTACAAGCTGTAAGTCAAACTCACACAAAATCAGGTGCAGTTTTAACTAAATTAGATCTATTACTGTCTATGGTAACATCTTCAGAGATAAGGGAGGCAGGGGATAAACACGTTCATGCATGTGGTTCTGACACACTGAAGGCTTTTCTTCTGGTGGACGTCAATCTGGCCATTGAACACTAGTACTAGAACCTTAAACCTGACCCAATAGCAAATAAGGAGCCAGTGCAGTGCCTTCAGCAAAGGAGTTGCATGCTGAAAAGAGGCAGCTCCTGACAACAGCCAAGCTACTGGATTCTACACCAGCTCCAGCTTCTGGAACAACCTTAAGGGCAGCCCCACATAGAAGGCATTGCAGTAATCCAGTCCTGAGGTGATTAATGCTTGCACCACCATGGCCAAGCTGTCCCTGTCCAGGAGAGGCTGTAGCTGGCAAACCAACTGAAGCTGGTACTTTTACACTCAGAGCTGCAGCGGCCACTTGGGTCTCCATTGACAATGATGGATCTAGGAGTACCCCCCAGACTATGGACCTGATCTTTCAAGGGGAGTGCAACCCCATCCAGAACAGGCAATGCGCTTATCTCCCAGACCCAGGAACCACTCACCCACAGAGCTTCCATTTTGCCAGGATTCAGATTCAGTTTATTGACCCTCATCCAGCCCATTACTGAGTCGATTATGTGCTCGAGAGCATGCTCGGTCATCATCACTTTGAGTTTTATGCCATTTGCACCCTATCCAACATCCAGCCTGTTTCACTGACTGCAGTTCTCCAGTATACCAGGGAGCAGAACGGGCTCCACAGTGCCCGAGAGGGCACTCGGGTGCAATCAAGTCAATGGCCCTCGGCATCTCACTGTTCCATAGTGGAGACTAAGGTCCTGGCTGGATCACCAGCTCTCTCCACTGGAAAATCCCCAAGAGCATTCAGAAAAGCATTGGATTCCATCAGTCTCCTAGGGCGGATCATCCAAATGGGTCCCCCACCCTTGCAGGAGGGAAGTAGTACCGTGAGTTCAAATCTGGTCTGACCATGACAATGGGGTTATTTGGACCCCCCACCCCCCAATCTTTAGACTGCCCATCTCACAACTTGGAGCAAAAACTAAAGCAAGGGTAAATCAAGTCAAATCCCCAGTGGGGGAATTATTTGGTATTAATGGGATTATTTGGTATTGCTGCCTCCTCTGAGAAAGGCAGATAGCAGAAAATGGCAAAAAGGCAAAACAGAATGAGCATTTACCAGTACCACATGCACACAAAACTTAAAAGTAGGGATGTATGAAAGTTACTTACCGTTTCACGGATCTGCTTCGCGGTGGGCGGGGAGGCGCTCCATCCCTCCCCTCGGAGTCCTGCCCGGCCGGCTCCGCTCCGCAGGAATTCCGCAGAGCTTCCAGCCGGCTCTGCCAGCAGCCGGACATCCGGCCACTGGGTAGCAGGGATGCAAATGGCGGCTGCCGCAGCCGCCGCCATTTACATCCCTGTATTCAACCGTGATAGGCTACATAAAGACTTACGTAGCCTATCACGTCTGGGTTAAAAAAAAAAACAACACATACGCAAATGGCGGCGGCTACGGCGGCCGCCATTTGCGTTCCTTATTTTTCGCCGTCTTAGTCTACGTAAATATTTATGTAGGCTAGAACGGCGAATCAAAAAGGAACGCAAATAGCACCCACTACGCTATTTGCGTTCCCCTTTATTTTTGCCGTAATAGTCTACGTAAATATTTATGTAGACTAAGACGGCGAAAAATAAGGAACGCAAATGGCGGCCACCGTAGCCGCTGCCATTTGCATACGCGTTTTTTTTTTAACCCAGACTTGATAGGCTACGTAAGTCTTTACGTAGCCTATTACGTCTATGTAAAAAAAAAAAAGACCAGACTGCAAATGGTGGCGGTGGCAGCCAGTCGGAAGACCAGCCGCCACTGCCGCTGCCGCCGCCAAAGCCACCGCTGGAGCCGCTGCCGTCCGGAACATCCACCCCAGGTAAGTCTCGTCCCGGGGGGGATCCGCGGGTGGTGCAGGGGGGTGGCAGGCCATTCTGCCATGGATTTCGGGTGGCTGAATGCCAGTGCATTCGGCCTCACTGAAATCCATGGCGGAATTGTCCGCCATCCCTACTTAAAAGCGTCCACATCTTTCTTTAGCAAAGAAAGAAAACACCTTTATTCACAAGTGTTCTTGCACATGCAAATGCAGTCACAGCATAGAGTTGCAAAAGGAGTTTGTTCAGTCCATTTTATGTTTCTTACACGGGCGGGAACAAGAGAGCAAGCCTTGTGCTCCCACTAATGCAGAAAGGTTCATGGAAAGAGAGGGGGAAGGAAGGGGAGGAGCAGGAAGCCACAGTGTAGGCTACAGAGATCCTAAGGCTAGCTATGCCCAAATTCCCATGAACTAACTGCAACATTGCCCCCTTCCTGTTATGTGCAGATGAGGCTGCGATATTCCCAACAAAACTAAATTTGCCATCCTTACTTTCTGTA
Source organism: Heloderma suspectum (assembly GCF_057233095.1). Lineage (NCBI taxonomy): Eukaryota > Metazoa > Chordata > Lepidosauria > Squamata > Helodermatidae > Heloderma > Heloderma suspectum. Next base: position 312,790,457 of record NC_139461.1, on the reverse strand, counting down.
CCTTTTCATGAGATCGAGCGACATTTTATCAACTGAAACAATTATGGGAGCTTCCATCTCCAAAAAATAATCCTGACATTTTCCTCCCCCAAGATATTAACAAGAACTAAGGTACTATGAAGCTGAAGCTGAAGCTCAAATGTTTTGGCCACCTAATGCGAAGAGAAAACTCCCTGGAAGAGACCCTGATGCTGGGAAAGACTGAAGGCAAAAGGAGAAGGGGACGCCAGAGGATGAGATGGCTAGATAGCATCACCGATGCAGTGAATATAGACTTGAGCACGCTCCGGGAGAGAGCGCAGGACAGGAAGGCCTGGCGTGCTCTGGTCCTTGGGGTCACGAAGAGTCGGACACGACTGAACGACGCAACAACAACAGAAAGGTACTATGTGAGGATAAAGGGGTAATTCCTTCATGGCACTTTATCAATAAAGAGATTAGAGCTCTTTTCCCAAGTTTAATATTGATATGTCTTATTGTAGGGAAAACTTTAGAGAGGCAGAAAAGGAACTGATTTAACTCCCTGGATTTGGGGCTGAGCTAAGCATAGCAGTAGGGGAAGCAAACAAGATATAATAGACCATTCCTCTGATAGGTTACTTTATCAAACCAGAACTGCATATAAATCCGTTCTTTCTTTCTAATGAAGTGGCACTAATTGGGTCTTATTCCAAACTTCCCAATGAAGAGTAGGACAATATTATTAAAAGGCTCTCCAGTTTGAAGGAAAGATGTCAAGAACTTTCTGGCAGCATTGGAAAGCATTGGCCTGCCCTGCAGCTGCCTGCAGGGCTGGCTGTACCAGATTTTGAGTGTCATGAAAGGGCAACAAATGTTTGGCTGTGCAATTTATTATTATTGAATTTGTACTGCGCAGGAGAGGGAGAGGCATGGGTGGGGTTTTCTGCCTCAGGTACCAAAATAGCATAACTAGTCTTAGGTACTATCTGTGCCCCTTACCATGAGGCTGGGGACACCATTTACTGCCCACATCAGGCAGCAAAATGTCTCGGGCCAGCCCTGGCCACCCACCATCTTCGTTTCCTCTGAGCCCCACATGTGGCCCAAAGGCATTCATGGAAAAGGGAGAGGGCAGCAGCTGGAGGCCCTCACTCTGCCTTGAAGTGTTCCCAGCTGCTGCCAAGAAAATTTGTCAATTAAAAAAAGGTGGGATGGGCGGGGCACCTCAGCAGGCACCCAGATTTGGATTAGGCTCACATTAACTCCTTAAACATGAGGTCATGCTGAGATCAGGTCCCATTGTACCGCCAAAGGTGTCATCAGGTCCTGGATTTGTCTTATTGACTATTTGAAATTGTTTTAGACATATGATGTCTGTGTGTGTGTGCTGTCTGTTTATATGTTGGTCTGTTTTTACATTTTGTATAATGTATTTTTAATGGGTTTTAATCTTTATAAACTATCCAGGCAGCCTCAGCTATTGGGTGGCATAGGAATGTAACAAATGAAATGAAATCAAGAACGTGAAGATCCTGGAAGGCTCCCCTCCCCAAAGCTTCCATAAACCCTCCAGCACCTCCCCCACCCAAATTTAACACTGATGAAACTTTAAGTAAGGCAAGAAAACACTGCTGGAGTGGGGGTAGGGAGAAGACACTGTACAAAAATAAAGCTTTGCTAAACCAACAATGGGGAACCTGTGAATTTTCAGACATTGGACTACAACTCCCATCATCCCTGATCATTGGCCATGTTGATGGGCCTGATGGGAGCTGGAGTCCAACAACATCAAGGACGCAGACTCCACACCCCTGATCCGCACAATTTTTTGTTTGGGAACATTCCCAAAAGTTAGTCAGACATGATCAGAGACCACGTTTCTTTTTCCCAGGGCTTGGAAGCATCCAAGCTTCCTGGCCCTGGAGCCTTTAAAAAGTTACCCTTTGGAGGTACATTTTGCAAGGGTAATGCTGCCTTGCCTTAGAGTTAATTAGTCACATTCCAGTTAGACCAGAGGTAGTTACAAAATTATTCACACCTGGGTGTTTCCAGGGCCCCATCCACATGGATATGCTTCACGATCCATTTCCGGTTTAATCCGGAGTTTCATCAATTTGGGTTTGCTTCTCCAGCGGCACATGGTAGCCAGTAAAGCAGTGTATACCCTTTTTCAAAAAACCACTTGTACTGGGCAAAGGGCACCTGAAGCTGCATTAGTTTGGGGTTGGGTGGGCGAGTAGAACAACATCATGAATTGCATAGGTGCAGGGCAGCAAATGAGCGGAGGCTTGGTCTCTGCCCCATTGTCCTTTCCCTGCTCAGTCAAGTGCAATGGATGTGCATGACTTCCGAGTAGGCACATTTAGTTAACACCTCCCCTCATGTGTTCCCTCTCTCAGGGGAAGTCGGGGTGAATTACAGTACTTGAATTAGATTGCTGTGGATGTGTGGACAGACAGGCTCCCTACCCTCCCACCCACCCAGCTGCCCTGCTCTCCGCACTCCTGTGCTTTGTTATGTCAATAGAAGACAACAAATTGCTTCCACCCCTGTTCTCCTTTCCATGACCAGTCAAGTGAAATGGCGAGAATGAAGGGGGGGGGATTGGGGAAGACCTCGCACATACGCACCTTCGAACCATCAGGTCAAAATCAATAAAACTCTGAGTACGTGCGCATCTCCATTTTTTAGCCCTCTGCGCCCCGCCCATGCAGCTTTGAATCAACAGCCCCCCCCCCCCGCATGCAATGGAGGAGTCACTTCTAAGCGGACATGCAAATATCCTCCCTCCCACCCCTCTTTCTCCTTACAGCAGCAGCAGTCCCTCAAATGCGCAACAATGCTCCTCCAGAAAAGTGACATTCTGAATGACTGAGTGCTAATTAGCAGTGCTAATAATAATAATACTAATGGTCCTGCTAGGATTAGGGGTCCTTTGGGGGCCATCAGCTCTTAAAATCAATAAAGCTCTGCTTCCCTGAGAATCAGGAAGGGGAGAGGGGACAGGCATTGCAGGAATGAGTGTAAAATCATGCTGCATGGAGATTTTATACACACGCACACACGCACACACACACACACACACACACACGAAACCCAAAAGCAACCTGCTGAGTTTCTCAGAAGTAAGCCTCATTGAAAAAAAAACCTGTGATTTACTTCTGAGTAGACATGATTATCCATGCCAGCTTGTTGTTCCTTCAGGCAAAGAAATTAAAAGGAAGGAGAGAACCAGCCCCATTCATAGGTGTGCAGATACAGAGTTACATACCTACAACTCCCTGCCCTGCCCCAATAGGGAGAAACAGAAGGTTAACTCCTTCCATTCCTTCCCTCTCCCACTTTTTGAGGCTTGCTCTCCACCACTCTTACTCCACCACTAGGGATGTACAAAAGTCACTTACCTTTCCACGGATTATGTTGATGGTGGGGGGGGAGGCATTCCGTCCCTCCCACCGGAATCCTCGATGGGGGGGGAGGCGATCCGTTCCTCCCCCCCGGAATCCTCCATGACCGGCTATGCTCCTCGGCAGCTCCGCGGAGCAGCCAGCCCAGGCCCAGGCCAGAGCCGCGGATTTCCGGCTGCGGAGGGCTCTGGGTAAAAAAAAACACGCGTACGCAAATGGCGGCCAGTACAGCCGCCGCCATTTGCGTTCCTTATTTTTGGCCGTCTTAGTCTACGTAAATATTTACGTAGACTATGACGACGAAAATAAAGGGGAACGCAAATAGCGTAGCGGGCGCTATTTGCGTCCCTTTTTGATTTGCCGTTTTAGCCTACGTAAATATTTACATAGACTAAAACGGCGAATCAAAAAGGGACGCAAATAGCGCCTGCTACGCTATTTGCGTTCCCCTTTATTTTTGCCGTCATAGTCTACGTAAATATTTACGTAGACTAAGATGGCCAAAAATAAGGAACGCAAATGGCAGCAGCCGTAGCTGCCACCATTTGCGTACGTGTTTTCTTTTTTTTACCCAGCCATGATAGGCTACATAAATCTTTACGTAGCCTATCATGTCTTGTAAAAACAAAAACAAAAAAACCCGACAAGACTGCAAATGGCGGTGGCGGCAGCCGGTCAGAAGACCAGCCGCCGCTGCCGCCGCCGAAGCCGCCGCCGCCCGGAACATCCACCCCAGGTAAGTCTCATCCAGGGGGGGATCCGCGGGGGGGTGGCAGGCCGTTCCGCTACAGATTTCAGGGGGCCGAATGCACTGGCATTCGGCCTCACCAAGATCCGTGGTGGAATTCTCTGACATCCCTACCCACCACCACCATCCATGGGTGGTGAATCGTAAAAGAGGACGACTTACTTCCTAGTAGGGATGAGTAGTTTTAAAAGGGCAGGCTTGAGGTTTGCTCTCTACATCTCCCCCTGCCCACTCCTGCGCTCAATGAATATTATGACAACAGGCAGAGGACTTCTCCCGACCCCTCTGCTCTGGTGCTCAGCAAAGTGCAATTTGAAGTTTCTTCCCGGTAGATGTGACTCTGCTCTCCCCATGCCCACCCCACACCACACCAGTTTCCCTTCCGCCAATCAGCACTGCTGCAGCAGCCCTCAGTGAGAGCAGTTCAGCTCACACAGACCCCAAGAGCACCGCGAAAAAGCCACAGTGGGATAATCCATCAGATAAGCAATTTCAGAAACACCAGATTTTAGAACTAGAAACAGCGTGCTGGCTGCAGAGAAGGGCATGCAGCATCATGCGTCACTTTCGGGGCGCAGTAGGACCAGTGCAAAAGCCTATGTAGATCTGGCCCAGATGATGCATTTCTTGTGCAATCACATTGCCTCGTTCACAGGATTGTTGGGGAGTCCAGATGATGTCTCCAGTTTGTAACGCTCCTGTGTTTACCCCACTCTCCAAAAAAGATCAATTAGGAAAGAAAAGACAGAACAGCTGCACAATGTCTTTGGAATGGTAGTGCTAGGAGTCTTCCCTCTGGAAGCCCCTTAAACCCCTGGATTCCAGAGGGTTCATGCGTGCCCAGTTCCATATTGTGAAACATTAGGGATGTCCATTACAGCTAAAGTTGAGATATTTATTGAAAGAATTGCATGGGAAGGAATCAATTGGAATTAAGACAGAATAACAAAGCAGGGAGTTAGTGTAGGGACTTCTTCCTTGACATACTCTCTTTTCCTCTTGCTCCGGAGACCTCTGTGCATGACAGAGCCTCTGGTTCAGACACAGAGCACAAGGGCACCCTAAACAAGACAGAAAGGGGGTGGTTAATTTAAGCATTCTGTTTCAGCACAGCCCACCCCAGGAAGGAGGGAAAATGCAAGAGGGAGATTCTCCTGTAAATTGGTGTCTATGATTCATGTCCTCCATAGCCATTCCTGCCTGTTAGGGTGCTTGGGCTGCCAGCCAGAGGTCTGCGCTCTCCGTTTTGATCCTGTCTACAGGTGCATTCCTCATGTTAAAGGTAGACACAAGGAAACCAGGGGGGTTTCTCCACAACAATGGAAGGAGAAGTGAATGGAGGATTATCTGGATTTCCTAGGAATCGGCTTCTATGCGCTTCGGTCTGAATGCACCACAGGAGCATAAGTCACTTCACAGACCATACTTCCGGGTGGGAGCGGGGGTTGGAGTGAACATCCAACCTGCATCCTGCATTGAGCAGGGGGTTGGACTCGATGGCCTTGTAGGCCCCTTTCAACCCTACTATTCTATGATTCTATGATCATCTGACTGGCAGGAGCTGCTCAACCAACAAGAAAGTGCCCCCCCCCAGTCCAGGCTCTGCCCCCCCCCCCTTCTATAACATCCTGGGAGGTTTCCTCCTGTGTCTGGATGAAAGCACTTTCCTTCTCTCCCCACCCCCTTGTGTTGATTACTTCTTTACATCATGAACCATTACAGAAACACAGCTGTAGATCCTTCTCCCTCAGTTAAAGCTCTGATGCTGGGATTCAGCCAAGCTCCGCATTAACTGTTCCCTTACAGCTGGTGAAGTGCTTCAGGGCCTTTAGGAGACTTAACCCTGTGAACACTTGAAGCACCCTGGCTCCAACAGCCCTTTTTCTAATCCCTTTCTCTTTTCCCCTGAAGCTCCCAGTGCTGCAAAGGAGCTAAGCTGTGAATTAATTCCAAAAAGAAAGGAAGTAAACATCAAAGACAAGCCTCATTGAACACAATGGGAGTTACTTCTGAGTAGACACATATATATTTGTGGTGGGAAAGACAGGGACAGGAAACACAAGGACAGGACAGCCCCTTCCTAACCTGATGCTGCACACAATCAAAGATGCTAATTAGCTACTTCCGAAAGGCAATAAACCAAACAACAGAGAATCGCAACTTCAAGATAGCGCTTTATAGCCTTTAGGGAATTAGTGCTTTAAAATGTGCTATTTCGATTGAGGGGACTCTGTAAATTCTGAAGTGCGCATTCAGGGAACACACCTCATTGACCACAATGGGAGTTACTTCTGAGTAGACACAAAGAGATGGAAAGAATACACAGAAGAACTATACAGGAAAGATCTGAATGTCCCTGATAGCCATGATAGTGCGGTCACTGAACTTGAGCCAGAAATCCTCGAGAGTGAAGTCAAGTGGGCCTTAGGAAGCATTAGTAACAACAAAGCTAGCGGAGATGACAGTATTCCAGCTGAGCTATTTAAGATCCTAAAAGATGATGCTGTTAAAATGCTGCACTCAATATGCCAACAAATTTGGAACACTCAACAGTGGCCACAAGACTGGAAAAGGTCAGTTTACATTCCAATTCCAAAGAAGGGCAATGCCAAAGAGTGTTCAAACTACCGTACAATTGTGCTCATTTCACATGCCAGCAAGGTGATGCTCAAAATCCTACAAGCTAGGCTTCAGCAGCATGTGAACCGAGAACTACTGGAAGTACAAGCTGGGTTTCAAAAAGGCAGAGGAACTAGAGATCAAATTGCCAACATTCGCTGGATCATGGAGAAAGCAAGAGAATTCCAGAAAAACGTCTATTTCTGCTTCATTGACTATGCTAAAGCCTGTGATTGTGTGGATCACAACAAACTGTGGCAAATTCTTCAAGAGATGGGAGTACCAGACCATCTTACCTGTCTCCTGAGAAACCTGTACGAGGGCCAAGAAGCAACAGTAAGAACCAGACATGGAACAACCGATTGGTTCAAAATTGGGAAAGGAGTACGACAAGGCTGCATATTGTCACCCTGCTTATTTAACTTATATGCAGAGTACATCATGAGAAACGCCGGGTTGGATGAATCACAGGTCGGAATTAAGATTGCCGGGAGAATTATCAACAACCTCCGATATGCAGACGATACCACCCTAATGGCAGAAAGCGAAGAGGATCTAAAGAGCCTCTTGTTGAGGGTGAAAGTGGAGAGTGCAAAAGCTGGTCTGAAACTCAATATTTAAAAAAACAAAGATCATGGCATCTGGCCCCATCACTTCCTGGCATATAGAAGGGGAAGAAATGGAAGCAGTAACAGATTTTATTTTCTTGGGCTCCAAGATCAGCACAGACGGTGACTGTAGCCATGAAATTAAAAGACACTTGCTCCTTGGGAGGAAAGCTATGGCAAACGTAGACAACATAGTAAGAAGCAGAGACATCACCTTGCCAACAAAGGTTCGTATAATCAAAGCTATGGTTTTCCCAGTAGTAATGTATGGCTGTGAGAGCTCGACTATAAGGAAGGCTGAGCGCCAAAGAATCGATGCTTTCGAACTGTGGTGCTGGAGAAGACTCTTACGAGTCCCCTGGACTGCAAGGAGGTCAAATCAGTCCATCCTAAAGGAAATCAACCCTGACTGCTCATTGGAAGGACAGGTACTGAAGCTGAAGCTCAAATATTCTGGCCACCTAATGTGAAGAGAAAAGTCAGTGGAAAAGACCCTGATGCTGGGAAAGGTTGAAGGCAAAAGGAGAAGGGGACAGCAGAGGATGAGGTGGCTAGATAGCATCACCGATGCAGTGAATATGGACTTGTCTTGAGCACACTCCGGGAGAGAGTGCAGGACAGGAAGGCCTGGCGTGCTATGGTCCATGGGGTCACGAAGAGTCGGACACGACTTAACGAGTGAACAACAATAGACACTAATTGGTTTGTGCTGGAAAACATAGGACGGGAAACACATGGATAGGAAACACCCTTGACCAGAATCAGGGTGAAAGGCACATGCCTGGGCAGGGCTAGCATACCCGAGGTAAATGTGGAGGTTGAGGCACACAGCAACTATACCACAGAGAACCCACCTTAAGGAAAAGAATCAGACTTAAAGTAGTCTCAGGAAATATGGCTTTTCCGCAAAAAGCTCCAAAGTGGCTGTGGGATGGCCACAACGTCGTGTGCCCTGAACAACCTCGAGCCCACTCACAGCAAATCAACCATGGAGACACCCCCGAGGCCCTGATGCTGGGGGAAGGCTCCCCTGGAGTCTGGCAGAGAAAACTGGAAAGGATGGGTGTCTCTCTGTTGCCTCCCTTGCATTCTGGGCCTGCTTTCTAGAGAGTGTTTAGCAAGGGGACCTGGAGAAGCTGGGAGGACCTGTGGAAATCCATCTGGGGATCTGTGGTGGTTAAAATAGTAGCATTGGGAAGCCCCTGGTCTGAATTTCATCTCTCCTTCAGTGATGCCAATATCCTTTCAGCCTCAGCTCACTCCTTGGTTCCTGCCACCCTCAAGAGGGGCTTAATAACATTAACCTGTTTTACTGGGCTTTTGTAAAGCACTGATGATGAAGGAGATGATTCAGTAACTCAAAGGAGAGGGATTTACTGTGCTTAAGCCTTATGTTAGCAAGTGTCCTTTTGTATGCCTGAGTGCACACTTTCAGACATGCCACCTTGACACCTGGAGATTGAGACTGAGCACCGAGAGTCCCAAATTTTAGCACCTTGAGTAGTTAAGGGGATTTGGAGATTGAAGACATTTTATAAGGTTAAATTTTATTTGGACAAACTAACAGTTATAATTCTTAGTTCAGGCATGTTGAAAGCAATGGTTCAGTGTAATTGACTTGCAGGTTGTGGGGGGCAGAGAGAAGTAGTATTGTCAGCAAAGAACAGGAGGAGGGAGACGGATGTGGGGACTGACAGGGGAAGGAGACTGGTGGCAGAGCCAAGAGAGGCAGCTACCAAGTTGTTCTATGGAGATGCACAAGTCTGGGGAAGAGATAGAAAAAGGAGCAGAGAAAAGCTGACTGGGTTCTCTGGGAAAGTGGTGGTAATGAAGGGAGAGGAGGGAGGGGGGCCTGGCAAGCTTACAGACCTGCTGGGAAGAAGTGAGTAAGGGGCTGTTACCTCTCTATGTCTGCACAGCCTGCGGTGCGATGAAGTTGGGAGCAGTGAGGTGCCTCGGCAGCAACAAAGAGAGAAAGAGGAGAAGAGAGCGGGGGGGAGGGTCCACGAGATTTCAAAATATTGGGCTGTCTGGGTGCTGCTTATATGCCCCGAACTAGAGTTTATTGATTAAAACTCAAACTATGAGAAGAAACCTGTCTCAGCTGGTTCATCAAGAGTACCAAGTGTACTATCTGGGAATCAAGCTGACCATCTTCCCTTCCTTCCAGCTCATAACAAGCAGGTAAAAAATTAACATGCCGTTGATCAGATTTTTCTGTTGACTTTTCCTGGGTTGACGGTTTGTAGCCCTAATGTAAATTGAAAAAAGGATCAAAGGGGGGTAAGAGGTCAATGGATTTAAGCCTGAGAAACAACAGTCATGCCAGAGGGGTGATGGCTTTGTATCATGTACACCATTCTACTTCGAGAGTCAGGCTTTCAGAATGGAAGACATCCCCTGTGCTTTCCAAAGTTGGAATGAAACCTTCCTTTCCCATGTCAAAACCAGCAGAATACTGGGTTGTCTGGCAACACTTACCCCAGCAATCCGGATTGTGACATTAACCAATTTAATGCCTAGCATGGAAGGCAGTGGGATTCCACCATGAAGGATCCCTAGAAGAAATAAATTATTTTGGACTGAGTGGAAGAGAATGGTTTCTGCAGATAGAGGCTGATCCTGATGTTGACTCCCTGGCTGTGAACCCCAAATCAGTTTCTGGGCTACAAGAAAATGTCCTGAAATCCTTGTTTGTTTGTTTGTAATATCGAACTCAAATCCGAGGCCATTTACAACTACATAAAAACACAATAGCATACAGTGCATTAAACTAATAATGAAATGCAGAAGTTAGAAAACATGAAAACAGCTAGAAAACATGCTGATAAAGCATCAACCCACAACCTTTTAAAAGTCTGCATGAGCAAAAGGGCTTTTCTCTGGCATCTAAAAGATAGTAAAGCTGTAGTGAGTTGTGCCTCGTTGGGGAAGAGCATTTCATAACTGGGATGCCACAGCCCTTTCCCTGCCTGACCTCTGCCTCCTCACCTCTGAATAGGAAGGCACGCAGACAAGGGCATCCAAAGAGGACCTTAAAGTGCAGGCCTGAACCAAGGTTCATCTAGTCCAGCATCCTGCCTCTAGGAAGCCCAGGACCAGGGTGTCTCCCACTGCCCTCTCCTCTCCCACCACCCTCTCTTCTCCTGTTCTTGCCACTCAGCCACTGGCACCCTGCGGAAGACAGCCTCTGAACCTGGAGGGATCTCCAACCACCCTCTGAACATGGAGATCCCTTTGAAGCTGAGCCCTTCATCTTGAGGATTTAGCAGAACCCTCTGCCTGATCTCTTACCATTGAGAAGAGGCAAAATGATTTCTCCCAGCAGGCTACTGAAGTGGGGCTCAAGACTGGCCACCTGAAGGAGAAGGAGGAGATGAAGGGAGGACATCAGTGAGCAGTAGCCATCACTCTCAACTAAGAGTCCTTGAGAGGAAAACGATGCCACAGGAAAGATCAACTTACCTGAGAGATGCCAACACCTGAAGATACCAGCTGCAGATCATGGCTGAGGGGCAGGAAAAGAGGAGATGGTCAGAAATCAATGTGTGGAAAGTGGTCTCCTTCTGGTGGGTAAAATGGGCAAGCAGATGGTTTTATGACAGCAGTGTACATACACCGTAGGAATTGCCATGATTGTTGACCGAACTCTTTTCCCCAACCTGATTCAAAATGCCGTCAGTCACATTGTTTTGGAGGACCCTGTTGCATTCCCAGTCATGTCACTGGGGGCATGACAGATCCCTCCACCTCCCCAGTCCTATGGAGTGGACTTGCAAGAGGACCTAAGTTATATGCCCAGTTATGCTCCCAGGGCTACTAAGGAAACCATTGCAATTACTCTTGCCATGCCTCCAGAAGCACGGGACAATCTCTGCTCCAATAGTTGTGGGGCAGTGATGGCGCCCCACAGGATCTCCCCCTGCCCTGCACCACATACCTTTGGGTAGAGAGCAGAAGTGAGTAAGAGTAGCAGGGTGGGCACATGGCAGGCCAAAGCCAGTCCTAACTGGGCCTAATTTGAAATGGGCACAGGGGGTTGAATTTCCAAAGCCCCGGTTACACATATTGCCACCATCACTAATAGCTGTACTGGAAAAAACCCTTTGGATACTTCACAATGCTCCCTTTTTATACCTGTTGAAAGCCAGTGTGGCGTAGTGGTTAGAGTATTGGACTGGGACTAAGGAGCCCCAGGTTCTAGTCCCCACTCTGCCATGAAGCTCACTGGGTGACTTGGGCCAGTCACTGACTCCCAGCCTAACCTACCTCACAGGGGGTTTTGTGAGGATAGAATGGAACAGAGGAGAATCATGTACACTGCCTTGGGCTCCTTTTAGGAAAGGTGGGATGTAAATGAAACAAATAACAAATGCATAATATCCCTTAACCACTCCTGCCTCCTGGTCCTTTCAACCCCACCCACAGCATATGTACTGCAGGTGAGCTGACTGACTCATGTGCAGTTCCTGCAGCTCAGCTGACCACGTGATGGAGGCACAAGGCATGTGGGAGGGTCAGCTGCCCACAGGAGTGCACTATAGCCAGGCAATCATGTTCACCAGCAGGATGATCTATGGGCCCCTTCACACATTGGGTGGCTCCACTACACATGTAAGATGGTGGCGAGGGTGGCTGCATCTCCCTGAGCGATCTCACCTTTCAACTTCTTACCTTCTTAAACTTTTAATCCTCAGTGATTAAGACATTGTTTTTATGTTTACCCTATATTCATTGTTCCTTCCTTTCATTGTGCCAGCTGGGCAGCTGTGTGGGAGTCATTAGAGTTCTCGGCTATTATTATTATTATTATTATTGCTATGGTCTGCATCTGAAGTTTGTTAAGCTGCAGAATGAGAGGAAGACATGGGCTCATGATGAACCTGCCCCCGATAGGACTGAGACGACTAAGCTACTGGTTGAAACAGGGAGGTAGCATAGAGCAATGAGGACCAGTAGCTATTGATAACTTCATCCTCTATTAATTGGTTCAGATATCATTGCCTTGGAATCAGAACAGCACAGATTTCTGTCTAGAGTCCTGGGTGTTCCTAGATCCACCCCCAAGGTAATTGTTGAAAGGCAGATACCATGCTGTTCAGTGGGAACTTTAGCTCAGAAGCCGGCTATTTATTTTTGCCTCAAGATAATTTTCCAAGAGGCCTTTGCTGTCATTTTACTGGCATTTGTAGACACGGGAGCGGAATCATGGACCAAAGAAATTCATTAAATTATTTTTACACTGAGTTTTTCAGTGAGCTATCTGATTGCAAGGGGCTACGGCAGTGCCCATCTGGAAATCTCAAGATGTCTGATCTTGACATCCAAAGTACTACTGCATCAGTGTCGTTCCAGCAGGCTGTATGAAGGTTTTATAACCCTTCCTAGGAAATTGCTTCCATGTTTGTCCTTTATCTGCCCATATGGTTTTAGATGGCTCTTAACCAAATGCAGATTAAACACCATGCAGTTAATGGAGACTGTGTATATTGGCCAACTTAGGGCAAATTGACATTGCCAAGCTGGATGCCAGAAGGTAGAAGATCTGATTCACTTTCTTTTGGAATGTCCATTGTATCTAGATCTAAGGACTGGATACCTCGATTCTCTTACTGCTGGCTTCAGAGATAACTCCTGTTTAAATAGAATCTTATTTTTATTGGTGGGGATAGATTATTTTGTGAGATGCCGCACAGTAAATTCTTAAGTTCGCTCTAGGGAAAATGAAGTCTTTTCTCTTGTCAGATAACAATATACATCATTGTTCCATTTTAGCTATCTTAAAAACTTCTTAAATATACAATCAGTTGTTAACAGTCAGTTAAACTAGTACTTATTTTCCTATTATTATACTTAGCTTTTTCCCCCCTTGTAAGCTGATGCTATGTATTTCTCTTGCTCTTCATTTTTAGACTTCATGTATTTCCAAAAAGCCTGGCTTGGCTACTGAGCAATAAACTGTCTATTCACACATTCACTGAGATGGCCCATGGATGGTTTTATGTTCAGTGGTTCTAAGCATGAAATGTCTCTGTGAGATTCAACAGCCACATGGCCTGTCATGGCCTTTTTTAAAAAGCACGGAATTGACATCATGATCTAAATCTCCATCCAGTGCAAGCAATTTTTGATATTCAACTAAAATCTTCTTTCCTGCAAGGTAAACTATCCACTTCTTGATTCAACTTCAGAAGACCTCCTTCAGAAGACTTCCTCTCCTTTATGCTTGCAATGAGCTTTTTGATACCATTCTGGCAATGGGTGCCAAATTTAGGTGGCTGATCATCTTGCCTGGTTTGATTATTTTCATATCAAGTTACTAGTCCTCATTAGCAGTAAAGCTTTTTTATTATTCTAGTGGGCATTTGGGTGTGGGGAAGGTTGCATTTTAATAATTTGGTGCTACTTTAAGTTTGTTTTTCAAAGCTTTAGGATTTTGAGTTGACTGATGATGGTGGGGTACATCCAATGCTTGCACAACAGCTCTTTCCCAACTTGTCCTCCTCCCCTCAGCCCCCCCCAATGTCCCTAAAATCTTTTCCTGGGGGTCCCCCAACCCTCCAGACCAGAGCAGATCTGGGGGAATTGGGGGCTTCAGGGGGAGGGGGAACCTGCTCTGTTGGCACATGCCATTCACTAGTGGGCAGATGCAACGGGATGCCACCCACTGTGTTTTGCTGTGGCTTCTCTTGTAGGGGCCACTGGGAGCTTTGATAGAGTGGTGAGTTCTGAGGAGGGAGCAAAGACCGATTCAAGACAGCAAGGTATTTGCTTGGCCCCTTCTTTCCCACTGGGCTGTTTTCAACAGTGCCTTCAGTAGTCACTTTTTCAGGGGAGAACACAAGCCAAACCATGTTCTAACTGGTTGCCATCACTGTAACCTTTCCTGGAAATGATTTTTTTAAAGGTTCCAGATGAAATGTGAAATCCAGTTTGAAGAAACACGCAGCAAAGATTGCAGTCCCCGTGCAATGTTTCCATGTAGAGACAATGCCATTTCCACAACTGCCCAGGAGGGTTATGGCACGAAAACAGAACTGAGATGGAACTCCGATGAGGACAAAATGCAGTGGGTCACTTACCTGGCAATGGCCAGGGTCAGGATCAGCCTGCCTCCATCCACAGATACCACAACAGTCAGACTGAGGCTCTGCGAAGACAGAACACACGTTTGAGAAAGCCAGAATGGTTACTCAGCAGTGGAGGCTGGTTGGATTCCCAGTTTTCAGTGAGGCAGCAGAAGCCACTGGTACTGCCTGGGGCCAACCACAGAAGCCTGTGTTTCAGTTGGTGGTACTTACATCTCTCACAATGAGGACCGAAGTTTGAGATCCATCTGCATTCTTGATGAACACCTCAATTTGCACAGTGAGCCGCACAATGGCTGTACCACTTGCAAACTCAATCAGTGGACCTTCCACGAGGGAAAGTTTAAGGAACAGGACACTCTGGAGAAAGGGCAGGACACACAGTTAATAAACAACACATTTACCAGGGGGGTTGCATCAAAGTCTTTAAAGCCAGCTCTGCACCCCTGAAGAATTAGCCAGCCATGAGGTTCCTAAATGGGTGTCACGTACCGTGGAAGTGATTCCAGAAGAGCCCTGGAAAGAAAAAGAAAGGAAGAAATTCTCAGTACTGAGGCCTGAAGCTGGTTGAGGGGAGATTTGCCATTTCCCTCCTCTCCTGTTCGAAGTCCCCATAGCAATCCAAAGTTGAGCTGTGCTGAATTTTTGTGTGGTTTGTTCTTCACAGCAAAAGCATGCCAATTCAGGTGATACAAAATTTTCTCCAAAAAAGCACTCAGTTTAAAGTTGCAGTTCCCTCTTTAAAAATGGCAAATATTTTTGTCTTGTTCTCACCGTCCATTCCCTGTCCCTCATCCCATGACCTAAAAAAAAAACCCACTGAAATACATGTCAGGGAGGTCTTGTGTTTGTTTTTTATTTTGTTTTTGCACGGTGGAAAGGTTTTTGGAAAAATAGCTGCCCTCCATTTTACCATAGTCCAAAATCAAGGTGAGATCCAAGCTAGAGATGGATGAGAAATTTGCTCCATTGGGTTTTCTTTACCTGATTACTGGATGTGAGCCAATTGGTTCTGATTTGATTTTTTAATGCCTTCATTTTCCTGGATCTAGGTGACTTTCTTCCCTTTGGACCTCCCAGAATGCTGTGGTTGGTGGAAGAGGCCTTGCTTTGTGTCCCTTAATTGACTGAAGTTTGACAGTTTAGGATGCATGCCTTCTTGGTCATGGCATCCTCTCTAGGGATTTCCATAAGGCCAGCACTACTTCCTTGCTTTTTTGTTGTTATTATTGTTTTTGCAGCCATTGAGGAGAAGTGGATAAGATTAAAGAAAGAGATTTGTCACTTGGCTGAGATTAGCTTAAGGCTGTTTTATCTATTGGTATTTTTGGTGTTTTTATGCTTAGTTCTTCTGATTATTTTTGATATGCTATCAACTACCCTGAGGAGATGAGCAGCAGGATACAAATCCCAACAGCTATGTAATTTATTTATTTATTTATTTATTGCATTTATACCCCGCCTTTCTCCCTCTCGCAAGGAACTCAAGGCGGCTTACATTATCCTCCTCCTCACCGTTGTATCCTCACAACAACAACCCTGTGAGGTCGGTTGGGCTGAGAGTCTGTGACTGGCCCAAAGTCACCCAGTGAGCTTCCATGGCCAAGTGGGGACTAGAACCCGGATCTCCCGGCTCCCAGTCCGTCACTCTCACCACTACAGTACATTGGCTCTCCTATGTAATAAAAAAATACCATCATAATGTAAGCTTGGCCAGTTCAGGCAGCCACATACAAGCCACTAATCCCATACCCAGATTAATTCAATACCAATAAGAGTTTGAAGCCACAGCTCATCCTGCCCAAGTATATTTTTTTAATGGCTCAACCCACTCTTTGCCATCACCTGATGCAACCTGCAAATGGCCTTGCATTTTTAATTTATTTTTCTCGTAACACACACTTCCAGACCAGTGGGACTCTGTTGATATCCTCCAGCGAATAGAGGACAAAGCACACACTATCCCAGTACAGTCAGAAAGCTAGAAACCAAAGGGAATAGAGACTATGGCAGGAAAAGACTCCAGTGGTGGTGACCTGCAAGGTGTCTGCAATGTTCATTTTCTTGCCTGAGATCAACATGGCAACAAGTGCAAGTTGATTACACTGTTGAAAGGAAAGGTAAGAAGACTGGAGTGGCGCGTGTTGACCCTCCATGGAATAAGAGAAGAGAAAGAGTTCTTGGACAGAACGGTGGAACTACTAGGGATGTTAGAGAATTCCGCCACGGATCCCGGGGGGCCGAATTCCATTGAATTCGGCCCCCCGGAATCCGTAGCAGAACGGAGCCCCCCGCCCCTCCACCCTGCAAAAGCCCCACGAAATGGAGCCTACCTGGCTGCGGCTGCAGCTGCGACTCCGGCAGTGGCAGCGGCGGCTCTGGCTGCTGCCAGGCTGGTGCGGACGCAAATGGCATCCTGAGTAGGGGACGCCATTTGCGTTCCTATGGTAGCCCGTGATAGGCTACGTAAATGTTTACGTACCCTGTCACAGCTAAAGCAGGGACGCAAATGGCATCCCCTACTTCATTTGCGTTCCTGTTTTAGCCGTGATAGGCTACGTAAATATTTACGTAGCCTATCACGGGCTACCATAGGGACGCAAATGGCGTCCCCTACTCAGGACTCCATTTGCGTCCACACCAGCCCGACGGCAGCTGGAGGTCCCGCTGCAGGTTGGCCTGGCCGGCAGCTCCGCAGCCTAGCCGTGGAGCAGAGCCGGCTGGGCAGGATTCCGGGGGGGAGGAACAGATCACCTCCCCCCACCTGCGGAACCCGGCAGAGCCAGGTAAGCGGGGTTTTGTACACCCATAGGAACTACAGCAGCAAAGCAAAGTACAGAATCTAGAAGAGCAACAGCAAGCTGAAGCAGAAGAGGAAAATACTGAGGCAAGGAAAAATGCAGCAGAGGATACTCCTTGGAAAAGGGTGACAGTTAGGAGCAGAAGAGCTAGAAGCCACTCTGCACCAGTGGAAGCAGTGGAGCTGTGGAACCGTTTCCAGGTACTTGAGGATGATACTGGAGGGCAGCCTGCGGAGGAAGAATTACAGGGACACCTGCATGAGAGCGAGCAAGAGGCTGAAGGTCAGCCAAGCAGAGGCAATGAAACCAAGGCCTACAACAAGAAGAAGAGAAGAGTGGTAGTATTGGGAGACTGCTCGCTGCGTGGGATCAAAACCCAAGTATGTCACGAAGACCCGTGGACTAACCAGGTATGCCATCTCCCAGGAGGATGGATTAGAGACGTGACTGAAGGGTTGCCTACACTCATAAAGCCCACTGACAGGTATCCCTTTCTTCTCATCCATGTGGGAACAAATGATACCGCCAAGTGGAGCTACAAAGAAATCATGTCAGACTTTGAAGCTTTGGGAAGAAAACTCAAGAACTTTGGGGCCCAGATAGTTTTCTCATCCATCCTTCCAGTAGTCAGAAGGGGGACAGAAAGGGAAAGAAAAATACTCTGGGTAAACGACTGGCTATGAAGGTGGTGCCGATGTCAGAAATTTGGATTCTGGCACCATGGGCTATACTTCCTGGAAGATGGGCTGTTGGCAAGGGATGGGTTGCACCTGACAAGGGCTGGGAAGAATGTGTTTGGCCACAGCATGAAGAACTTCATCAGCAGGGCTTCAAACTGAATCCTATGGGGGAGGGAGACATAAAGTTGGCGGTAACAATGGACAAAGGCTCATGAACCACATTGGAGAGAACAGCTCTAACAGCACCCAATAACAGTCTTCAAAAACATGTAGGAAGAAAGCCAGACTGTAAAGCACATGGTCTTCGATGTCTAAGTACCAATGCCCAGAGTATGGGAAATAAACAGAATGAACTTAAACTCTTAATATGAGAGGGAAATTATGATTTGACAGGTGTAACTGAAACTTGGTGGGATCTCTCCTATGACTGGAATACAGCAATTGAAGGATATAACTTGTTCAAAAGGGACAGGAGGAACAGAAAGGGAGGTAGAGTTGCACTATATGTGCAAAATACATATCTCTGCACAGAAATACAGGAGGATGAGCTTGGTAGCCCCATCGAGAGCATCTGGGTTAAAATAAATGGAGCAAAGCATAAAAGGAACATGGTAGTCGGAGACAACATGGCCCTTGCGGGAAATTCCTGACATGTGGTGCACAGGAAGTGGAGGAAGGAACCAGAGGATTGGCTTGATCCTAGCCAACAGAGATGACTTAGTGGATAAAATAGCAGTTATGAGAACTCTGAGGGAAAGTGACCATGGTATACTTCAGTTCTTGGTTCTCATGGAAGCAAAACATGTAGCCAAACATGTACCCTGGATTTTAGGAAAGCTGATTTTAATAAACTCAGAACAATGATAAGTAAGGTCCCATGGCAAGCAACTCTAATGAGAGAAGGAGTCCAAGATTAGGGAGGTGGTGGGCTCTCCCACACTGGAGGCATTCAAGACGAGGCTGGACAGCCATCTGTCAGGGATGCTCTGACTTGGATTCCTGCATTGAGCAGGGGGTCGGACTCGATGGCTTTGTAGGCCCCTTCCAGCCCTGCTATTCTATGATTCTAAGATGGGTGGGAGTTTTTAAAGATGGAAATTCTAAAGGCACAATTACAAACCATTCCAACAAGAAAAAAAAAAAGAGGGGGGACAACAGAAGAAGCCAATGTGACTTCACAAAAGTTTAGAGATGACCTGGAAACAAAAAAGAACACATACAGTAAGTGGAAGGAAGGCCAAGCTACCAAGGAAGAGTACAAGCAGGTAGCAGAGAATTTCAGGGATGGTGTCAGGAAGGCTATTTATTTTATTTATTATTAAATTTATTAATCGCCCATCTGGCTGGTCACCCAGCCACTCTGGGCGAGGCTTTCTTCAGATATGTGCATAGTAAAGACAGAGGAAAGAAATGGTGGTTCAGCTATTAAATAAGGATGGCAAAATGATAACACAGGACAAAGAAAAGGCAGAAGTGCTCAATTGCTACTTCGACTCAGTCTTTTCCAAAAAGAGGGTCTATGAGCCCCCTGGCAAAGGCAAAGTACAGGCTGAAGGGGCAGGATTGCAGCTAGAGATCGATAGGCATATGGTCAAGGAACACCTAATTACATTGAATGAGTTCAAATGTCCAGGGCCAGATGAACTACATCCTAGAGTAATAAAGGAACTGGCAGAAGAACTCTCAGAACCACTGTCTATTACCTTTGAGAAATCATGGAGGATGGGTGAAGTGCCAGAGGCCTGGAGGAGGGCTAAAGTTGTCCCTATCTTCAAAAAGGGTAAAAAAGAGGAACCTGGGAACTACAGACCAGTCAGTCTGACATCACTCCCTGGGAAAATTCTGGAGCAGATTAGAAAGTGATCCATCTGGAAGCACCTTGAAAACAATGCAGGGATTATTCAAAGCCAACATGGATTTGTCAAGAACAAATCCTGCCAGACAAATCTGCTCTCATTTTTTCATCAGGTAACTTCCCTTGTGGACTGTGGGAATGCTGTGGACATAATATACCTCGACATCAGCAGAGCTTTCAACAAAGTGCCCCGTGATATCCTGACTAGCAAACTAGCTCAAAGTGGGCAAGATGAAACAACGATCCGGTGGATCTACAGTTGGCTACAGAATCAGACTCAAAGACTGCTTATGAATGGGACCTTCTCCAACTGGGGAGAGGTAACAAGAGGGGTACCGCAGGGCTCAGTCCTGGGCCTAGTGCTCTTCAACATTTTATTAATGACTTGGAGGAGGAGGTGCAGGGAATGCTGATCAAATTTGCAGATGACACAAAATTGGGTGGGATAGCTAATACCCTGGAAGACAGAAACAAAATTCAAAGTAATCTTGATTGACTGGAGCGCTGGGCAGAAAACAACAGAATGAAGTTTAACAGCACTAAATGCCAAGTTGGGCACCTAGGAAAAAGAAACCAAATGCACAGTTACAAGATGGGGGATACGTGGCTCAACCACACTTCAAGCGAGAAGGACCTTGGAATTGTTGTAAATCACAAGCTGAATATGAGCCAACAACGTGATGTGGCTGCAAAAAAAGGCAAATGCTCTTTGGGGCTGCATTAATAGAAGTATAGCTTCCAAATCACATGAAGTACTAGTTCCCCTCTGTCAAGGAGAAGGCCTTATGGGGTCAAAGCTGTGGTGGGAAAGAGTTAATTTTACATTGCATAGTTTTAGATGGTGTTTTAGTGTTTTAGGGTAGAATACAGTGGGATCCTTCAAGAAGATTTCCTCCCACCTGGAGGGAGGAAGGAATGTGGGCATACCAGAGTCAAAGGCGCCAGGATGGATTGGAGGTCTTATCAGGGGCCCAAGGTCATAAAACAACTTGGCCTGCCAAGAGGCCAGCGCAGCTGGAGAGGTGTGAAAAAACCCAGCTCATCCTCACTGAGGGAAGGGAGGGGGGATGAAAGAGTGAAGGACTGGGGTTGGAATGGGATAAAAAGAGAGCCACAGCCATTCTTCTTTGTTCTTTTTGGTTTCCATCTGGTCCAGGTGGAAGGTGTTGGAGCACTGGCATTAACTAAGGATTCTACTCGGAGGTGTGAGTAGACTAGGGTTATGTAGTCTTTTATTCTTTTAGTCTATGCTGGGTTTCCAAATGGGGAGTTGATATTTGGGGAAATTTTAAATTGTACTTTGTGTTGCCTATCTTCTCATTCCCTTACCCCTTATTAGTAAATAAATATCTACCTCAAAATCACTGCTGCTATTTCTTTTCTGGGTCAGTGCTAAATTCAGTGGCTACCATCTCCTCCTCTCAGAAGGAAGGGGGTTAGGGTGTACTTACAAGCCAACCGGAGCTGGCTTTGAGAGATGGGGAGCTGTGGATCAAGGGAGGCTGATTGAGCCCAGAGATCTGGCCTTCCCCTACATCCTCTACTCAGCAGTGATTAGGCCTCATCTTGAGTACTGTGTCCAGTTCTGGGCACCACGCTTTAAGAAGGATGCAGACAAGCTGGAGAGGGTACAGAGGAGGGCAATGAGGATGATCAGGGGACTGGAAACAAAGACCTACAAGGAGAGACTGAAAGCGCTGGGCATGTTTAGCCTCGAGAAGAGAAGACGGAGGAGAGATATGATAGCACTCTTCAAGTACTTGAAAGGTTGGCACAGAGAGGAAGGCCAGGATCTCTTCTTGATCATCCCAGAGTGCAGGACATGGAATAATGGGCTCAAGTTGCAGGAAGCCAGATTCTGGCTGAACATGGGGGGGAAATGTCCTGACTGCTAGAGCAATACGACAATGGAACCCATTCCCTAGGGAGGCGGTGGGCTCTCCCACACTGGAGGCGTTCAAGACGAGGCTGGACAGCCATCTGTCAGGGATGCTCTGACTTGGATTCCTGCACTGAGCAGGGGGTTGGACTCGATAGTCTTATAGTCTCCCTCCAACCCTACTATTCTATGGTTCTATGATTTCATGATTCCCATGGGCCATAAATGGCATTTGATGGTTGGTGGCTGCCAGCTACAGGAATTTGGGGCATTCTGCACCTGCACAGTTGGGGGCTGAAGGAAACACCTTTGCTGTTGGAATGCAGGCCATGGGAGATCAGAGGGTTTGCTTCAGCTGGGGCTTGTTGAGTTTTGGAGCTGATTCTGCATTACACCAGCACCGGCTGCCTGGCTTCCTTTGCCCCTGCCCCAACTTACACATTTTAACATGAGGAGGGACCCTGATTTTTAAATGATCTACCATTAGGAGGGGCCAGATGCATGCAATACTGTTTCTAAAAAAGTCACTCACCCCAGATGGAATCAGAGCCAAAATAGCAGCACTCAGTCCAGCAGCTCCAGAGAACTGGGGGCGGAGGGGGGGTTAAGAGAAGAAAGAAAGAACATTAAATGCCATGGGTCGCGAGAGCAGTGTCCTCGATACATACAATCTCAAGGAGGCTTCCCCAACATGCCCACTAGAGGAGTTGGATTTGACTCCCATCATCCCCAGCCAACATAGCCATGGTGGCTGGGGATGATAGGCACTACAGTCCAACATCTCTGGAGGATACCAGGTTGTGGAAGGCTTTTCTAAAGACTAAACATTTTCAACTGGATTAAGCATCATGGGAAATTGTTATAAAATGACCATAGAGACAATTGGTCATATATATAACATCTATTCCCTTCAAAAAGAGCAAACGTCTGGTTTTGACAAACAGCTAAAAGAGACTTCCCCTACCTCTGGTGGCAAGGCAATCGATCAGTTAAGTTCCAGATTATGCTGACTGTGGATATAAATGAAACGTTTCCACTATATTTTACTCCAGGAACTGCCTTGTGTCTCCTTAATTGTGTCCGAAGGATTTCAAGGAACCTTTTTGTACAGATCAACTACCACAATTATAACCATCACATTGGAGAACCAGAGCTAGATTCAAACTAGAATCTGGGAATTGTTAACTGAGTTTAACCAAATGACATACAAAAAACCTGGAGTTTCAATTAGGTTGCAATCCTATGGTCCCTCTGAGCTCCAATGTCAACCAAGGCAAGAACGGTGGATATTGGGAGGCTTATCCTAGGAGGACTGGGAGGGAATTTGGTTCCCTGAACATACCTCCAACATGGCAGGGAAAGGTACATCAACCCTGGAGATAGCATAGAAAATTCCCTCCCTTTGGCGATCCCTCCCATTATCCATATTTTTTTTTGAAGCATAACAGAAATGGAGGGAGGAGGACACTGCTCCTTCCCGCCTTCTTCCCTAGTGGTGTGAGCCCAGCAGGGTTTGGGATGAGGCTTTGGGTCTGCAAGATCTTCTTTCGATCTTCTTGCCCAGGGCCAATGTCAGGGGTGGGCACAGTTGGGCACCTGCTGAGGGACCTCATCCCTGCAGGGCCCCCTGGCGCTGCCCCTCCTCTTCCCCACCGCAACCTGCCTGTTCATCTGCCTCTTGCTCTGGCCCAGACAGTGGAGGTGGTGGTGAGAAGGAGGAGCAGCAGATGCCACGGCCTCCCTGCTCCCAGGCTCTCTGCCTGCCAAGCAAGCACGTGGGAGCAATGATGAGGAAGAGCAGGAGGAGGAAGAGCGGGTGGAGACATTGTGGCATGCCTCTCTCGGACTCCTCTGAGGACGAAGGGGAATGGCAGGCTCCGGACCCAGGGGAAGTGACTAGCACAGAAGCAGCTTGAGCCCCCTCACCCCCAGTTGAAGAGCAGTGCCCTGCTACAGCCCCTCCACTGGATTCAGAGGGTAAAGTTCTGCTGACCCCAGCAGAGCAAAGGCGGTTTCATGTGAAAGAACAACAGAGGTGAGCCTCTGTCTGTTTAAGACAGAGAGGCTCTCGGAAGCCAGAGAACTGATTGCCAGCAGATGCTCCAGGACACTGCAGCAAAAGCAGGAAGCAGGCAGGGGCAAAACTGCTGGAGAACAACATTGTACCTACACATCATATATCATCAGCCTCGCCTTAGACCCTGAGCCTGAAACACACCCTAACTCTTGAATCCCCGGTGTTTGACTCTGGACTGCTAAAAGGACTTCTCTCTGCCTCACCGACTCGTCTCTGTAGAATTGGTAAACTTCTTAGCTCTGGGCATCCTCCCTCCTTCCCCAGCCTTGGGCACGTTTATGACCCAGCTTATCAGCAAGTGATTTATTGCAGCCATTGCATACCACCTGCAGTCAGCCAGCAAGGACTGATACATTGGCAGTGAGGAGGTAGGCTCACTGAGGGAGGGTGTCTTGCCCAAGAGCCTCCAAAAACACCGTCCTTAATGCAACTGGTAGGACTGCTGGGTTAACCAACCTCTGAAGCCTGGTGACCAAGCATTTATTAAGGCAAGGAAGCTGTCCTGGTCCAAAACTTATTTTCTGATTTCAACAGATCCATTGAAACTGTAAAATTTTCCCTCTCACCAAGGATGAGGCTTCAGCCCAGTGCTGGGGAACAAAAATAGGGTGGGCTGCCAAGTGACACCCCCCCCAGCCCTCTACAGGCCAAATTACATCAGGGGGTGGGAGTGACAAGGAGATTCCTCTCCCTGACTCCTCCCCAAGCCCCCAGTAGCCTCCAGGTGAGGAGGTGGGGCCCATGGAAGGAGACCGAGCCTCCATGGACCAGGTGGGGAACTCCCATGGCCCGGACTAGGCCTATGGGCTGTAATTCCCTCACCCTGGCTCTAGCCATTCTGCTCACGTACGAGGCCACACAGCACCAGAGACTACTCACTGCATCAGGAGTACAGCTCAACTCCCGGGGCTCTATCTTGATGATGACAGAAAATATAACATTCAAGATGGCTGGATGGAGACACTGGCAGTGACCATAGTTCTCGATTGGAGGCAGGATGATGGAGACAGCGTCATCCGGGATGGAGATGATACCTTTTCCCACCACATCGAAATCCACCTGGAAAGAACGCACAAGTGGCCAGTTCTTAGAGGCCCATGGGGGAAGATCAGACGCTTGTGCCTCTGATGTTGGACTGCATCAGTGTGGGTGGGTGGAGGGGGAGCAAACAGAAAGAGATGCTTCTGCTAAAGGCAATGTAGCACAGCAGTGTTCTGCCACATCTAGCTGATGCTTACAAGGACATCCATACTTACAAGGACATCCACTCCACCATAGGTAGCAGTCACAGTGACCATGTTTGCCAGCTGGCACTTCAGGTTCCCGTAGGAGTCAAAGGGAAGAACCACTACATGGAAACAAAGTGAACCACCATGTCAAGCAGCACTGGGGCACAAGCAGCGTTCAGTGCTATTCCTGCAAATTGAAGATCGATGACTTGGGCTTGCTTAGAGATCAGGTCTATTCAACTAGTGGTGCTGTGTTGGCTCACAGATGCTCTCGATGGAGAGACGCCTCCCTTTTCCAGGGGTGAATGTTAAAGCAGTGTTCCATGGGGGGGGGGTCCCATAATGTAATCCACACACACATTTTTAGCCAAATTATGTCCTCTATAGCCTTCGAACTCAGGTAGCCATTGCAAAAGATAATGAGGCAGAGGGGATGCCTCTGAACCCAGTGTAATTTGAGAACCATATTAAGTTACTAATCTAAATACATAGCTGTAGAGGTCTCAGATCAGCAGCTGCTGCCATGCATTGATAAAAAGGCAACAGAAAGAAAGAGAAAATGGCCCATGCTTGCTACAATAGTAACACTTGCACAGGGCTTCTAGCAGGGTACATTTGAGGCATCCCCGGTATGGATGGGAGTTCCAAAGGGAAACTCATAGACTAATTGATATTGTTCTAAGAATATTCATGAACAAAAAAACTATGGTTTACAAAACAATGTTAAGGCTATGCAGCTTTCAACCAAGCACCAAAAAGCAGGGAAATGCTGAGCTGTGGCTCACAAGCCTGAACACCACATCCTCCCGAAGGAGGCAGAAAGTGCAAGTGAAATTCTCATTCTCCCAAAGCAGGTAAACCATGTGGACAGGATGGAAAATATGATATGCAGAGGTGACTGTGGGGTTCTGAAAAACTGATGATGAACAAATTTACAATACATGTAAATAAATACAATTGATTTACTTATTATATTTTAAATCCACCAAATAACCAACATTATCTAGATGGATTACAACATTTAAAAGGCTAAAATACAAACAGTTAAAATATAACATACAATAAAATATTTAAAAGAACACAATACTACCAAATAGTACTAATACCAAAAATTGACTTCCGGACAGAGACAAATCCTACTAAATCCTACCTCCCAGGACTTCTGGTCACTCATGGAAGTGGGGAGAACAGAATAGGATATGACATGGTGGTGGAACTCACTGTGAAAATTAGAATGAGCAGGAAGGAGTCATTTGCAAGAATCTCACCATTTACTGTGTCCAGCAGCTGTAATTTCACAGTATTTATGGCAACAGTCATTATGGAACAGATCTGCAGGATGAAGGATGAAGAATGAGATAAGAGGCTGTGGAAAAACCCTCCCCTCCCCATAGCTTGGCTTATATTGGATCTTTCACCATGTCATTTAGGGCTAAAGTGTCCAGCTCCATGGTGGATTCCATTGTTCCAACAGGCTGACACCTCAAGTGAGGGAGGGTCCACGCCTTGGAAGGGGGCTGAAGCGGTTCGGAAGTACTGCTGTTTCAAAACCCCAGAGATCTGCAATTTCAGCACCACGGAGAGCGGCCCTGCAGCTGGAGTACTGAGAAGCCTCCCCAGCAGTGGCGCGGAGCAGCAACAGGCCAGGTCTGAAAGCCACGACAGGAGAGTCCTTGTGGGAGCTTCTCCTCCTCAAGTGTCACATCCGGGCTTTCGTCAAGGGCCAGCGCCCTTTCCCACAGTCACTGACGCCTTCTGGGGAGCAATGAGATGGCTGGGGAATGGTCACCAGCCCCCACTGCTCACTGGAGTGGTCTGAGGCCCGTGCCTCTGACTCCAGGGGCAGCAACACCGCCTGGGAATCCTGCCTGACCCATCCACCAGATCAGGCGCTCCAACACCCTTGTTCTCTCTGCCCAGCTCTGACACCACACATGGGCTGAGCGGGGAGAAAGCTCGCTGGGGTCACAGTCGACAGGGAGAGAGATGGGATTGTTCCTGTGTTGCTATTAGAATTGATATGCTGCTTTTTAATCAGAATGGACCCCTGAAGAGAATTGCAACCAAAATAAGAAGCAGCAACAACAAACAAATGAAACAAACAGCAATGAAAATAAAACTCAAGCAGCATCTGGCATTAGCATTTTTAAAAAGTCCACTTGAGATAGTAAAATTCCAGTGGAACAGGACTATTTTCTAAAAACTGACAAGGGATGGGCTAGGTGGGTCTCCCACAGGAGGGAGGTGCCACAGTCCAGGAGCCACAGCTGACATGGCTCTGTGCCACATGCCAGTCAACTGCACCACAGATGGTGGTGGGACACAGAGCTCAGCAACTGGGACCAGCAGAGCCCAGGGACTAGCCACAGAGCATTCTGGAGCGGGGCATCACCATCCAAACCTTATATGGTTCCGGCCCAGCCTATCTTAAGGAGCGCCTCCAGCAGCACCAGACAGGCCGCTTAACAAGATCAGCCTCGGATGGCCTTCTCTCTGTCCCATCAGCCAGGACAGCTAGACTGGTGGGGACGAGGGAGAGGGCCTTTTCTGTGGTGGCCCCCACTCTGTGGAACTCCCTCCCTAGGGAACTCCGTCATGCCCCCTCTTTAATGAGCTTCCGTCGTGCATTAAAAACGTGGTTGTTCAGGCAGGCATTTGGGGTGGGTTAGGGTATTTAAAAAAAAAATTATGGTAGAATTTTATTGTTTTAAATTGTTTTATGGTGTGTTGTACATCGCCGAGAGTGGCTGAGTGACCAGCCAGATGGGCGATTAATAAATTTAATAATAAATAAATAAATAATAAATCTGATTGGTGCTGAGTGTGTGTAAAAGGGAGGTGGTAGTGATTTCCCTGCCCCCAAGGTAGAACAGTGGAATGAGAACCTGCTGGCTGAATTACAGGAAGATGGAGAACCAAGGGAAGGAAATAACTCTTTTCCCACCGAGTTCTTTTTTTTTTTCATTTTGCACTCTCTCCCTCTTTCCCTTTATCCCATAAACCACAGTGCTGCCAAACCACTGTGCCACCTATACATGGTTCCTTGGTCCATCTACCTAGTCCAGCATTCCGTTTCCCACAGTGCCCAACTGGAGCCACCCGGAAGGCCAAAAACAGTAATGAAGACAATAAGTCCTCGCCTATTGTTGCTCCCCAGCAAATGGCATACAGCAGGGGTGGGCAACCTTTTTTCTGTTGAGGCCCACATTCTCTCAATGGTAATCTGTTAGGGGGAGAATGTCAGTCATGAGTAGGGGCAAAGCCAGTGGCAGGCCAGGGCCAAAAGTCTGTGGCTAACCCTTTTTTCTCTCTCTTTCACTTCTGTCCCACCCAGCAGGCTGCCTGGGAAAGCGTGGAATGCTCTTACCAGAGATCTGAACTGATAGCATGCAGAGGGCCTTTGAAATTAGGCCAAGGGCCACATGAGATTAGGCCAAGGGCAGCATGGAGCCCTAGGGCTGCTGGTTGCCCAACCATGGCATAAAGTGATGTATTGCCTCTGAAGAATCCATATAGCCGTTACAGGACATGAATAGCACGCAGTGCCCCATCCAGCGCTGGCCCATGTGAAGGTGCTGGTGCCTGATGTTTTCTCACCCTTTGTTGATGGATGACAACCCAGCAGAGCAGTTCTGTCTGTGGCCTTACCTGGAGGTTTATGTTCGAAGTGATAGATGCCTGTATTGTACTTAGCACTGATGTCGGAAGCGTACTGCAAAGTAAAACAGGAACCGCATGACTGTTCTGTCCATTACGTATGGATCTGGGTTAGCACATTGGACGTAAATGCTGTTCCCTGAATCTAATATTCTGTGGCCAGGGGCCAAGGGACAACTGGCTGGAATATGGGATACCTTGATGGTGGTACATCAACTGCTGAAATAACACATTCACCCTGTATGCATGTTCCATTGTACATCATTCAAGCTGTGTATATGCATATGCAAGTGATAGTCAGAAGAATGAGAATACATGTGTTCATAACAAATGAGAGCAAACTGGAGTAAACCCAGGATGGCGGTCACATGCTGTTGCGTAATCAGGTGCTTCAGTGTACAGGACTATGACTGGGGGGAACTAATGAAAGTGCGGAGACGGCGTATGTGCCTATGACATTTTCTTCCAAACCATAGAGGTATCGAAGTGTTGCAATTTGACTATACACCATAGGTTGCTGGTGGTTAGCATACAACCAATTCACGGGAATGGACACTTACTCATTCAAGCTGACAAAAGCTCCCCCCCCAAAAAAAAAAAACACCAAGGAAACATGACAGGAAGTAACTTCATGCGGGAAAAACCATGAACAAAAAACAGGAGCAACACTTGTGGAGCACATCACAAAAAAACAGACTCAAGGGAAAGGGAATTGGGACACCATCTAGGAAGTATTTGCATCAGCAAACAGTTTGGAAGAATGTGCATGGCCAGTGCTTGGGCAAACTGAGAATGAGTTGTAGGCAGTGAGCTGCAACCTTCTCCACCCATCTAAGGCCCGAAGATTCCTCAGGGCACAAACAGCAGGGAAATTAAGCACTGATTTACACCAGCAAACAGCAAAAGTAGCAAACATTATATCAAGCTGACCCCAATACTCACCTACCCAAGAGCCTGATGTCAATGGCTCCAAACTGACAACCACATACATGGAATTTAATGTCAAAGATACCTCCTGAAAAGTTTTCAAATCCGTATTTGACTCGGGCTGTCAGTTCCAGTGAGATGTTGATCAAAGAGGAGACCACAAGCAAACTAAAAAGACACATATACATAAACACAATCCATCACAATGTCCCACTTGTGATGCAGCTCCTACACATGAACAACACATAGCTGAACATGACATAAATTCCATGTCAACTGGGGGGGGCATCAAAACACCCACCCTTTCTTCAGGTGGCCTGGCATTTTCTCCATTTTCCCTCTTCCCTATGTCCTCTTCCCTATGTCCTCGGTATCCATGGCAAACTATGGCTGCCCTCATGCTCCCAGAAGGAGAGATGGGAGGGTCTTTGTGGGTTGGCTGGAGAGAAAGCAACACTTTGCTCTTGCTGACTTCAGTGCAACACTGCAATTCCCATAGGTTACATTTAAGAATGCCAAAAGCCCTCAGGAGAACTGCTTCTCCCATGATCCCCTGAGCTTTTGTGCCCTGACACTTAATTACCCAGTGCATCCAGACAACTGAGAAGGAAGAGGGGAAGCAACCCCAAACCTTGCACACCACTGCTGCTGCTTCCCCCACCACCATTGCTTGAAAGTTATGGAAAGGGAAGAGGGGTGTTTCAGGGGGTGGAGGAATGGCTGCGAGGGTGTTTGGGGTGGTGAGGCTTGGAGGGGATGTGCTGCAAGGAGCTATGAATTCTTCTCCAGGTCAGGTTTGCATCCAAGTTGGAGAAGAATTTCAAGGCTTTCTCATTTGAGGTTGGCTTGTAAGAGCCTCAGAAGCTTCTTTCCAAGCCTGGCTCCAGAGAACTTGGTCAAAATCCCTGGGATCTTGTATCGCCTGTGAAGACTCCTCTGATACTTTGGTGGTCCTCCTTCTAATTTATTTTAAATATTTATGAAAACTCCTGGAATGGGCATTGAGGGTCAACATGATTGTGCTGGTAGATGATGATGATCATCATTATTTTTAATCAGAGTCATGTGTTGCAAACTCACAACAAGGAAATCAACTAGCAGAACTTTAGACAAGATCCCTCCTGGATTGGCTTATTGTCTTTCTGTGGCAAGATCTGCTTATTCACTTCCAAAGTGGGGAAATGTATCTCTGGAAACTCTTGAGTCACAATACTCACGCATTGCCGGTGATGTCCAGCCGCATGGTGAGAGACAGGTCAGCACCAATTATTTCTGGCACAAAGATCAATGTATGACCAATATCTTGGACATCCACAACTTTTAGCCTGAAGAGACAGGATGGAAGCCAATGAGAAAGAGGAGAAAGCTTAAACAACTTTGGTGGGTGAACAGCACCACGCCATCGTGGCTGTTTTGTGGATAGAGGTGAGTCAGATGGATCATACCCAATTATTGAATTAACGAAAGACCTTTCCATCTAACATGTTGTGTTAAGAGTTGTCCATGTTCACACAAGTTCCAAAATGCTGAAAAAGTATAGTTGCTAAGAGCCACGCCCTTAACAGATGTGTTATTTGGGCAATAGCCATATGGTATGGTTAGTCCTATGCTGTGCTTAATTCCACCTTCACCTTCTTGGAGCTGGATGGCTATCAATGGCAGAGTGGTGGACTAGATCCAGATTGGTCTGTTCACTGAAATAGACACATGGAATCTATGCAACTGAAGCTACATGAGACTGAAGCTACCATTCCATGTTACAAGTCCCCAACTGGCAACCAATACCATCCTCATAGAATTATGGAGTTGGGAGGGACCTTGAAGATCAACTAGTCCAACCTCCTGCCACAGGTAAAACATTTTAAAGCATCTTTCTTTTTGGCCAATCGTGGCTGCAGTACTATACCCACTTCCCCAAGTGTTGTCAAGCACCCCAATATTCTGCTGTTTTTGACATGGAAAAGGAGGCTTCATTCCTGCTTGCCAAAGGCCAGGAGACATCTGCCATTCTAAAAGCCAGGCCTGACACTCAAAGCAGAATGGTGTACATGATACAAAGCCATCACCCCTCTGAAATGACTATTGTTTTCAATGTTATTCTTTTGACCTCTCCCCCTCCAAATCACTTCAGAATTTGCAATTATTTACAGTTAGGCTCCAAAATGCCATCTCAGAAAAGCCTGGTCAACAGCCTGTTAATTTTTACCTTCCTGTTTAAGCTAGGAGGAACAAAAATTGTCAAGTTTATTTCCCAAACCAACACATCTTATTTTTGATGAGCCAGCAAAGACAAGCTTCTGTGCCATGGCCTGACTTTTAATAAATAAATTCACATTGTGGAGGCATATAAGCAGCATTCAGACAGCCCAATAGTTGGAACTCTTTGACCCAAAGAAGCCTCATCCTCACTCACAAAAGGAATCTTGTTAAGCTCCCCCCTTTCCCCTCTCTTTCCCCCTCTTTTTCTTTATTGCTGCAGAGGCACCCCACTGCCTCCACCTCCATTGCACCCCAAATAACTACGCAAATATGGATTGGTAACAAACCGCTCCTTTACCGTCTTCTCCCCAGTGCCCAATAACTTGCCAAACCCCTTTCCCTTCCCCTTTTCTGAGGAACCCAGTCAGCTTTTCCCTCTTCCTTTTGCTATCTCTTCGCCAGGCTTGTGTGTCTCCAGCAGTAAGCAACTTGCTAGCTGACTGTCTTTGCTTACAAGCTCAGCTACTACAAGCTCAGCTCCCCTCTCATTCCCCACACTCATCACCTTCCTCCTTCCACCCACTGCTAGGGCTTCTTCTTCTCCTCTTCATCCAGCCACCCCACCTGCTAGTCAATTATACTGAACCAATGCATTCTATGTGTCTGTCTTAATCATTAGAACCTTATGCAATGCTTATCACCTTAGTCTGATCTTTTGAATATGTCTTTCCATCCTTTCCATAAATTACTCCTGAATTAAGCAGCTGTGTCTTTAATCGCCAAATCATCTCAGCTCTTAAGGCACCAAGCTTTGGAACACTCAGTGCTCAATGTTAAAACCTCCCTCCAGGTATCAAGGTTGCATGTCTGAAGGTGCACACATTGATGCAAAGCAACACTTAGTAACGCTGAGGTAAGCCACATTTAACTCAATGGACACAACCTGGATCCTGGCAGTGCCTCCAAATGTAACCCCACTTTCCCTACCAACAACAACTCTTCTGTGGGGTGAAGAAAATGGTATGACCTGGGGTCATACATACAGATGTGGATGAAGAAGAAAGATGTTGACCACAAATTAGTGTGTGGTGCCTTCAATAGTGATATATTCCATGAAGGTAAGTTACTTCTTTAAAACCTGCTCATAGCTGTGCAGCCCAGGACTCAGAAGTAACTGTAGGCCTCAGTTACTGACCATTGGTTATAGAGCAGCTGCTGACTGGTAACTGGGGGAAGGGCAGAATGCTAATGCTGTTCTCTTTCCTGGTCTTTACTCAGCCTCCTCAGGACCTGTCTTTTCTGTTTCTATCTTTCTCTCTTCAAAGTTCCCTCAGAACCTCTCTTCCCAATCTCTGTCCCTTTTTCCTCTCCTCAGAATCTCGCCTCACAATATCTGTCTCATTTTACACAGTCCCATCAGAATCTCCCTACAGTGGTTTATCGAGGGTCAAAAAGGGCTGAGATGCTGGCACTCCACCAGAGCACTGAGCACTTCTATTCCCCTCCCACCCTGAGAATATGAGCTTATGAATCTCATAGGCAAAAACGGAATGAAAAAACACACTTTTTTTCAAAACCTACAAATACCTTATACTTCTTCTGGGGAAAGGCACATACTACAACTTCTCCCTTACCTAAGATGACAAACTGCTTTCCAAAACATGCTGTACAAATCGTGAAATGTTATGACAAATAAACCCCATGGACAGACAATGCCTATCAAACAGCTGGTGGGTACTCATCAAACTGTAAATGCTGTAAATATGCCACTTCTTTTCCTGTCTATCACAAAATTGGCATGGCCATCTTCAAACCCATCCCTCCTACACTGCTAAGATTCAGATCAGTGGGTTGGTTTGTTTCCGCAGTATAAGCCATAGAAGCTACTCCCCACACATGTTCTGGTTGTAATGGCAGAAAGTCATTCCGCCCACTCAACTACTGTGGCCCTGTGGCTGCCTTTATCTGAACTGGTACACCTGTGGCTCACCTGGCCAGGAGAGAAACTGTGTATATACAGACAGGCCTCACTCAGCACTGGGGATGTCAGAGGATTCCGCCACGGATCTCAGTGAGGCCGTATGCCAGTGCATTCGGCCCCCTGAAATCCGTGGTGGAACGAAGCCCCCCCGCCCACCACCCTGCGAAAGGCGCACAAAATGGACCACTTACCTGCTGCTGTTCGTGCTGCTTTGCGAATGGCGGCCGCATCTGCAGCCGCCATTCACTTCCCTATTTTTGCCGTGATAGGCTACATAAATACTTACATAGCCTATCACGGCTAATGCAGGGATGCCATTTGCGTCCCTGCGGAGGCCATGATAAGCTACGTAAATATTTACGTAGCCTATCACAGCAAAAAAAGGAAACACAAATGGCTGCCGACATAGCCGCCGCTATTTGCGCCCCTGTTTTTTTGCCGTGATAGGCTACATAAATATTTATGTAGCCTATCACGGCGAAAGACAGGGGGCAAATGGTGGCCGCTCTGCCATTTGCGCCCCTGTTTTTTTGCCATGATAGGCTACGTAAATATTTACATAGCCTATCACAACAAAAAAACAGGAACGCAAATGGCGGCCGCCGTAGCCAGTGCCATTTGCGTCCGCAGGCTCCGCACGCCTGCGAATGCACCTGGCCAGCGGCTCCGTGGAGTTGCCACGGAGCGGAGCCAGCCGGGTTAGGATTTCAGGGAGAGGTGTGGAGCGCCTTCCCCCCACCGCAAATCACCCCTTCGAAAAGGTAAGTGACTTTCGCACATCCCTACTCAGCACGGATTTATACATCCCAGCTGAGTGTTCTGAGCTTCAAGAATTAATTTAGGAGTGGTGGTGCCTGAAGCATCCCTCAAGCCAGATAGCACAAAGTGGTACCAAAAATATATACTTATTACTCAAACAGTTTTACAGAATAACAACACTTTGACATAATTACAGAAGCCAGACATGTCACCCTATACAACAGCACTGAGATTACTGGAAGCAAATGTCAGGAGCGCCCTTGCTGCCTTCTGAAATCCTCAAGTAGCCAGAATCAACACGCAGACAATAGAGCTCTTTTCCAAGGCTTTATTTCCATTCAACCTAATGACTCTTACAGATACTAATTGCCTGAGCCTAATGAGGGAAACTTAAGAGAGCTGCCTACCAGGGGTTTCTAGCCTTAGTGAATCAGTTGGTCCGGTTTGGAGGGAAAAGGCGGGAAGCCTCTGAACTTAAGGGCTAGGAGGTGAAAGTCCACCCCTTTCCCGTGGGGCATCAGGACACAGCTGTTGACGTTGCGCCAAGCAGGCTGAGCACCTCCTCTCGGCGTCCTCCATCTCCCACTTGTCCCTGCGCCAGCACCTAGCATCCCGAAGCTCCAGTTGTCCCTCCCCCTGCCTGCCAGGGTCGCTGCTCTCAGGAATGTGAGCAGGGAGGGGCTCTCCCTCCAGCAGCACCTCTGAACAGAGCACGGGTTCCTCTCCCATGGTTTCTCTTCCTCAGAATCAGAACTGCTTTGGGGCTCTATGGGCTCCGATCCAACCCTGACAGCAAAATAGAACTGGTGGCTCGTATTTTCATATTAAAATTAAACCTCAAGTTCTAATTCCTTCCAACAACACAGTCATCATTAAGTTCTTATTACCTTACTGGCATGCATGGTTGGCAAGGCTTACATAATCATGTTTAGCAGGCTTCTCGTTCTCCCAGGCTCTCTGCTCAACCGTTATAACATTCTACCTAACATTAACTCGTGTGCTTTATGTTCAACAAACATCTATGCAGCTTGACTCAAGCAAGAGCTTCAGACTTAGTCAGAGCTCCTACCCCTAACTGTAGGACCACTTCCCCCTAACACTGCCAGACTTTCAGCTAACTGCAGGAGCGCCCTTGTAAAGTTACATCTCCTTCATAATTATTTACTTATTACATTTATATCTTGCTTTTTGTCCTCTTGCAAGGAACCCAAGGCAGCTTACATTGTCTTCTTCCACTCCATTTCATCCTCACACCAACCCCGTGAGGTAGGTTAGGCTGAAACTGTGAGCCAGTGACTGGCCCAAAGTCATCCAGTGAGCTTCATGGCCAAGTGAGGACTAGAACCCAGGCCTCCCAAGTCCCCCAGGTCTCACACTGCCTTTTTTCTGTTTCCAAGAACTCACTTTATAGCTGTGCCAAGCTCCCCTACCCCGGTTCCAACACATCTTGCACTTAAAGCTAGCTCATAATGTATACAAAGGTAATCACTCCAATATAATATAATATAATATAATATAATATAATATAATATAATATAATATAATATAATACATTCTTGTCAACCATACATATTACATACATACTTTGTGACCAAGGAAAGGAAGGAAACCCTCAGATCTTGCCCCATCCTACCTTGAATGGTACCTTACCCACAGCCTTTTGCACTGAACCATTACTAGCATAGAAGCAAGGCCTTCAAAAAAAAAAAAAAACCCACTTAATCTCTTGTCTTCTTTCTTTATTTATTTATTACATTTTTAGTCCACCCAATGTTCTCTGGGCAGATGTTGTTCTCCACTCACCCAACGATGTTACCGAGTAAACCAAGCGATCCTCCAATCTTAATGTCTGAAAGCAAAATGTCTTTCATGCGGTTCTTGAGATCCCCATGCACTGCAGATGGAACAACTGGAACAGAAATAGTCTTGAGACCAAGTACAGGAGACAGATTGCTACATATGGCTGGACTTCAGCAGCCAGTAGATCAATTGCTGCATCTCCAGTGAGAAAAGGCTGCGGATTCCATCACTGATTCCTTACATTGATATCCAGTGTTTCAGCCAACCTTCTCATGCACTGGAATACTAGAAACATTGACATTGAAAAAGTCCATGCATGCTGGCGGGGAAAAGACTGCCTCATCTGAGCCGCCAGTGTGGACCCAGCCAAAGAGGAAGACGGTGGCAGGCTGCTGTTCCTTCCCTGGGCATGTCTGAAGAGAGCTTATTTCAAGGATCAGACCATTCAGTGCATTCAATCGTTATTATCTCTAGACCCATTCCAGTCTGGGTTTTGACCTGATTATGGGAACAAATCAGACTTGGTCACCCCAATGGATGACTTGTATCAGGAGAGGGACAGGGGGAGTCCAACCCTGTTAATTCTGCTTGATCTCTATCAGCTTTTGATATCATCATCCATGGTATCCTCCTGTATTGACTCCATGCGCTGGGCATTGGAGGCACTGTGTAACAGCTGTTCTGGTTTTACCTGCAGGGCTGATTTGAGAGGGTAACATTGGGTGACCACTCTTTGGCCCCTTGGCAATTGAGCTATGGGGTTCTGCATGGTACCATCTTGTTCCCAATGTTGTTCAACATCTATACAAAGCTGTTGGGAGTGGCCATTAGGGGATTTGGAGCCAAGTGCCATCAGTATGCTGATGATGTGCAGCTCTGTCTCCTTGTGACTTCTGAATCAGGAGAGGCTGTGCAAGTTCTGGATCAGTGCCTAGACTTAGTAATGGTCGGGATGAGGGCCAATAAACTGAAGCTGAATCCTGGAGAGATGAAAGCCCTGTGGGTGAGTGGTTCCTGACTCCAGGAGATAGGCTCAATGCCTGCTCTGGATGGGGTTGCACTCCCCCTGAAAGATTAGGATCATAGTCCAGGGGTATTCCTACACCCATCACTGCCACTGGAGGCCCAAGTGGCCATAGCAGCTCAAATACCTTTTACCAGCTTCGGCTGGTTTGTCAGCTGCAGTCTCTCTTGGACAGGGATAACGGTCAGGAGCACCCTAGCCGCCTCTTATAGTCCCCTCCAATAGCCAACTCAGGACACAGACAATGAGGATTCTTTCCAAGGCTTTATTCCTTTATTACTTAATGACTCTTACAGATACTAATCACTAGCGACTAAGCAAGGAACTGCACTGGGGTAGATAGCAGAGTAGCCTAAGCTCCAGGTAAGGCAGTTGGTCCCCATTTGAAGGAGAATGGTGGGAAGACTCTGAACTTATGGGCTATGGAGAGATCCTCCCTCTTACCCTTGGGTCCTCGGGACGTGACCGTTGTTTTAGCGCCAACGAGCACAGCGCCTCCTCTCAGCGCCCTCCACCTGTCGCCTCTCCCTGCGTCTGCGCCGAGCGTCCAGCAAGCCCCCCTCCAGTGCTCTCTCACTGCCAGGGTCACTATCTATCCCAGGCATGCTGGCAGGAGGAATCTCTGCCAGCTGCTGTGCCTGTGAGAGATGAGCGAGCTCCTCTCCCACGGATCGCTGTTCCTCCTCAGAATTGGAACTGCTCTGGGGCTCTATGGGCTCAGTTTCCACCCTGACAATAACTTGGCCACAATGGTGCAGGCTCTAGTAACCTCAAGATTGGATTATTGCAATGCATTCTAGATGGTGCTGCCCTTGAGGCTGGTCCAGAAGCTAGAGCGAGTGCAGAATCCAGCAGCTTAGCTGTTGTCAGGAGCTGCCCCTTTTCAGCATGCAACTCCTTTGCTGAGGGAGCTGCACTGGCTGCCTATCCGCTACCGGGCTAGGTTTAAGGTTTTGGTACTGGTGTATAAAGCCCTAAGCAACTTGGGACCAGGATACCTGAGGGAGCGCCTTCTCACTTATCAACCTGCCCAGTCACTGAGGGCATCAGATGAGGCGCTCCTGGTGGTTCCGCATGGACCTATGGCCTGAATGGAGTCCACCCAAAGAAGAGCCTTCAGTGTGGTGGCGTAGGGATTCGGCCCAGCACCTCTGCAAAGGCACCCCCACAGGCATGGGTGATCTGGAGTCCGAGGAGGAGGAGGGGTTTGCTGAGGTGCCTGGTTTCTGATTGCAACCTGAGGCACTGCTGATCTAACTGTAGTTTGCGTAAGGAAAGCAATCGTTTTGCACTTTGACTTCTCTGATGGATCACAAAGAGAGACCTGAGGCTGGGCAGTTGGCGGATGGCCTTTTTTCTATGGAACGTCCTGCCTCCGGAGGTCAGGCAGGCACCAACATTATGTTGTTTTCGGCGCCTACTGAAAAGATATTTATTTCAAGAAGACTTCCTTGGCTGACCAACCACGGTTTTCAGTGGTATTCAGCTTTTTAAACTAGCAATTTTTAATATGGTGCTTTATTCTTTTATCTTTTATTGTTCACTGCTCCAGAATCTGTTTGAGATGTGGAGTGGTATATATGTGGAGTGGTGTAATCAAGTAAGTAAGTAAGTAGGTAAATACTCCACACACAGCAATCCACATTGGCTCCCTATCCATACCTCTGACTGAGAAGGCAACATGGACCATGCAGCTTCTTTCTCCGCTATCCGGGACCACCCCTCCTTGGGCACTGAGGGCACTTGAATGAGTAGTAACCCAAACTATGCGCCCTTTCATGAGGTTTCCACACTGCAGTCATTACCAGCAGGGGACATGACCTTGTAGGACCAGCAACCAGGCCACCTGGATAATGTAACAAGAGGCCCTTGGGCTGCTTTAAAACAAGGCAGCAGCTCTAGAAACTGGTAAGAACACTGGTCATTCCTGCCTGCCCCTTTCCCAGCATCTCCTCAAATGCAAGCACCCAAAACTAAATATTTGTCACAGTTGATATCCCTCAGTGGCACTATTCTTAGTTGATGGGCTGGACAGGGGGGTGCAGGATCCTACAAACTTGCTTACCATCGTTTATTTTTGCTGGGCTGAAAATAGACCTAATTGCAGGTATTTTTCCATGGGAGGGACTCAGCAGGGCACAGAAGATGAGAAGTCCCAGAATCTTCCACATCATTCCGTTCTCACACCTGCAGGAGAAACTCTGTTTAGAGCGCTCTGACTGGCCACCATTTATCCAAGGAAAATGCACCCCTCCCCAGCTCAGCTAAGGGTAGCAAACTAAGGTTTGTTACTGAGCACATCGGTCCAGCTCACACACAATGACACCCCGGGTGTTTTTTTAAACCCTGGATTTTCAGGAGCAAGCCAGTGTGCTAGTTCATGTGGCTTAATCACTCCCACTCCCAGCAAAGACAGCTAAACCACCTGGGTCGTTTAGTGGGACATCTGATCTCAGAACTCTGACAAGTCTCTCCCCTGACAAGCCAGAGTAGAAACCCAGGGTGAAACCCTGGGTTCCAACTCTGGCTTGTTGGGGGAGAAATAAGCCAGAGTGCTGAGTTCAGACATCTTGCTCAGCAACTCAAGGACAAAGCTTCCCTGGGTCATTTAGCCGCTCCCACAAGACCAAAAGAGGAGCAAAGGAGGAGCACTCAAAGCCACGGTGACTTGTACAATAGCTCATTCATGGCAACTCGGTGGTGGTTGTCATTGCCTGTGAACCAAGCCCTAGAAACCAGGTCAGACCATCTGTCCATCTTCCCAGTATTTTAGACATTGGAGGTAGAAATGGCAGAGTGAGAGGGTGCAGGCAGAGCCTGGAGAGGCAGATGGGGGTGAAATGAGAGCAAGGAGGCAGGCAGCAGCCAGAGTATAGAACCTAGACCATTGCAAGGACCAGCCCCAAGCACCATGGCACAGCAACAGCAGCAGCAGCCTTCCAGCCAGCAATGGCCCAGCCATGCTGCTGCCTTCGGGTCTCCTGCAAAACATTAAACAATGGGGCCATTTGTTCACATAAAACAGGGTGGTAAAAATGTGGGGGGGAAACTGTTCCCAGCCCCATGTCCTGCGCAAAATAAGAAAAAAAAATATGCGACTCAGGATCGTGGTCAGAACAGGGATGGGGGCATGTTGGGAGCTGGGGGGCAGCACCAGCCCTTCCAAAGTGCCATTTGGGCATTTTGGAGGGGGGGCCACTGGCAAAGGGAAAGGGGCATTAGAAAAAAGTGCTCTGACCATGATTGCAATTGGAGTGGGGACAGGGGGTCTTGGCAGCAAACAAGACGGGTTCTGCCACCAAGACCCCTGGGCTGCCAGGTGGATCCAGCTGGAGGATGAGAGGGAAGGGGGGGAACAAGCTACACACTGTGGGTGATGCACCCAATCGTCTGTTGGGCACACCACCCGCACATGTGGGCTGTTCGCAAAACAATCCACAGTGCGTAGCTTGTCACCATCCTGGGCAGGCTTGGCATGCAAACATGCCCATGTCTTTGGGGGGAGAGGTGGACTGAGTACTCCCAGCAGTTGAGTGGGCAGGAAGCTTCAGTCCGTTTCCCGCCTCACAGCTGAGCAGAGCAGAGCAAGCTGCTCCAGCTGGTCCAGGGACTACAGAAGCAAGCAAGCTCCCAGAGAGTGAGCAACCAGAGTGAGTGGACAGGGGGAGCAAACAGGAGTTGGCCAGGGGAGTTCGGCGGGGGAGATCAAGGGGGAGGCCCCTAACTTTTTTTTTCCATTTTTTATTTTATTTTAACTAACTTTTTTTTCATTTATTTGTCTTGTAACACACACTTCCACACCAGTGGGACTCTGCTTTTAACCTCTACTGAGTAGAGGAGCAGGCACAGGCTAGTCTAGAACAACCACAAAGCTAGACACAAAAAGGGAAAAGAGGCAATGGAAGGACAGGACTCTCCAGTGCTGGTGACCTGCAAGGTGTGTGCAATGTTTGTTTTCTTGCCTGAGAACAACATGGCCTACACCTGCAACAAGTGCAAGTTGATCACGCTGCTGGAAGAAAAAGTAAGTGGACTGGAGCGGTGACTGTCAACCCTCCGGGCAATAAGAGAACACGAAGAGTTCTTGGACAGAATGGGGGAACTACAGCAGCAAAGGGAAGACCAGAAGCTTGAAGAGCAACAGCAAGATGAGGCAGAAGTGGGAAATGCTGAGAAGAAAAACAGAGTAGAGGATACTCCTTGGAAAAGGGTGACAGTTAGGAGAAGAAGAACTAGATGCCACTCTGCACCAGTGGAAGCAGTGGAGCTGTGGAACCGATTCCAGGTACTTGCGGATGAGACTGGAGGACAGCCTGCAGAGGAAGAATCACAGGGGAACCTACATGAGAGTGAGCAAGAGGCTGAAGGTCAGTCAAACAGAGGCGATGAAACCCAGGCCTACAAGAAGAAGAAGAGAAGAGTGGTAGTAGTGGGAGACTCCTTGCTGCGTGGGATCGAAACCCAAGTATGTCGCAAAGACCTATGGACTCGCCAGGTATGTTGTCTCTTGGGAGGATAGATTAGAGACATGACTGAAAGGTTGCCTGCACTCATGAAGCATGATACTGACAGGTATCCCTTTCTTCTCATCCATGTGAGAACAAATGGTACCACCATTTGTAATGGAGCTACGAAGAAATCACATCAGACTTTGAAGCTTTGGGAAGGAAACTCAAGAACTTTGGGGCCCAGATAGTTTTCTCATCCATACTTCCAGTAGTTAGAAGAGGGATAGAAATGGAATGAAAAATATTCCAGGTGAATGGCTGGCTATGAAGGTGGTGCCGACAAGAGAGATTTGGATTCTGGGACCACGGGCTATACTTCCTGGAAGATGGGCTGTTGGCAAGGGACGGGTTGCACCTCACAAAGGCTGGGAAGAATGTGTTTGGCTACAGCATGAAGAACTTCATCAGGAGGGCTTTAAACTGAATCCTACAGGGAAGGTAGATGTAATGTTGGGGGTAACAATGGACGTAGGCGCATGCACTGCAACGGAGAGAACAGCTCTGATAGCGCCCAATAATAGTCTTCAGACACATGTAGGAAGGAAGCCAGACATGGTCTTTGATGTCTATATACTAATGCCCAAAGTATGGGAAACAAACAGAACAAACTTGAACTCTTAATACAAGAGGGAAATTATGACTTGATAGGTATAACTGAGACTTGGTGGGATGACTCTCATGACTGGAATACAGCAATGGAAGGATATAACTTGTTCAAAAAGAACAGGAGGAACAGAAAGGGAGGTGGGGTTGCACTATATGTGAAAAATACATATCTCTGCACAGAAATACAGGAGGAGGAGCTTGGTAGCCCCATCGAGAGCATCTGGATCAAAATAAGTGGAGCAAAGAATAAAAGGAACCTGGTGGTCAGAGTCTACTACCGGCCACCCAATCAAGGAGAAGATGAGGATGAAACTTTTGAAAAGCAAATCGCCAATGTTTTAAGGAAGCATGATGTAGTAGTAATGGGGGACTTCAATTTCCCTGATATTTGTTGGGAGACAAAATCTGCAAAACATGGCCCCTCCAGGAAATTCCTGACTTGTGTGGCGGATAACTTCCTCCTACAGAAAGTAGAGGAAGGAACTAGAGGATCGGCTATCCTTGACTTGATCCTAACTAACAGAGATGACTTAGTGGATCAAGTAGCAGTTACAGGAACTCTGGGGGAAAGCGACAATGCTGTACTTGAGTTCTAAGGGAAGCAAAAGCTGAGTGTAGTCAAACGCGTACCCTGGATTTTAGGAAAGCTGATTTTAATAAACTCAGAACATTGATCAGTAAGGTTCCATGGCAAACTACTCTAACAGGAAAAGGAGTCCAAGATGGGTGGGAGCTTTTAAAAAAGGAAATTCCAAAGGCACAATTACAAACCATTCCAACAAGAAGAAAAGGTGGAAGACAACAGAAGAAGCTAATGTGGCTTCACAAAAAGCTTAGAGATGACCTGAAAACAAAAAAGGACACATATAGGAAGTGGAAAGAAGTCCAAGTAACAAAGGAAGGGTACAGGCAGCTAGCACAGAATTGCAGGGATGGCGTGAGGAAAGCTAAAGCTGAGAACGAGCTGAGGTTAGCGAGGGATGCTAAGAACAACAAAAAGGCTTTCTTCAGCTACTTGCATAGTAAGCAGAGGAAAGAAATGGTTGTTCAGCTATTAAATAAGGATGGCAAAACAATAACAGATGACAAAGAAAAGGCAGAGGTGCTCAATTCCTACTTTGGCTCAGTCTTCTCCCAAAAGAGGGCCTATGACCCCCCCCCCCCCCCGGCAAAGGCGAAGTACAGGCTGAAGGGGCAGGATTGCAACTTGAGATTGATAGGCATATGGTAAAGGAACACCTAATGACTTTGAATTAGTTCAAATCTCCAGGGCCAGATGAACTGCATCCTAGAATAATAAAGGAACTTGCAGAAGAACTCTCAGAACCACTGTCTATTCTCTTTGAGAAATCATGGAGGATGGGTAAAGTGCCAGCTGACTGGAGGAGGGCTAATGTTGTCCCTATCTTCAAAAATGGTAAAAAGGAAGAACCTG
Source organism: Heloderma suspectum (assembly GCF_057233095.1). Classification (NCBI taxonomy): domain Eukaryota; kingdom Metazoa; phylum Chordata; class Lepidosauria; order Squamata; family Helodermatidae; genus Heloderma; species Heloderma suspectum. The sequence goes on along the minus strand of NC_139461.1, from coordinate 312,746,609 downwards.
GGAACTACAGACCAGTCAGTCTGACATCAATTCCTGGGAAAATTCTGGAGCAGATGATAAAGGAATCCATCTGGAAGCACCTTGACGACAATGCAGTGATTACTTGAAGCCAACATGGATTTGTCAAGAACAAATCTTGCCAGAAGGATCTGATCTCATTTTTTGATCAAGTCACCTCCCTTGTGGACAGTGGGAATGCTGTAGACATCATATACCTCGACTTCAGCAAAGCTTTCAACAAAGTGCCCCATGATATCCTGACGAGCAAACTAGCTCAAAGTGGGCTAGATGAAACAACGATCCGGTGGATCCACAGTTGGCTACAGAATCGGACTCAAAGAGTGCTTATCAATGGGATCTTCTCCAACTGGGGAGAGGTAACGAGCGGGGTACCGCAGGGCTCAGTCCTGGGCCCAGTGCTCTTCAATATTTTTATTAATGACTTGGAGGAGGAGGTGCAGGGAATGCTGATCAAATTTGCAGATGACACAAAATTGGGCAGGACAGCTAATACTTTAGAAGACAGAAACAAAATTCAAAGTGATCTTGATAGACTGGAGCACTGGGCAGAAAACAACAGAATGACATTTAATGTGGATAAATGCCAAGTTCTGCACCTAGGGAAAAAAAACCAAATGCACAGTTACAAGATGGGGGATACATGGCTCAACCACACTACAAACGAGAAGGATCTTGGAACTGTTGTCGATCACAAGCTGAATATGAGCCAACAATGTGATGTGGCTGCAAAATAGGCCAATGCTCTTTTGGGCTGCATTAATAGAAGCAAAGCTTCCAAATCCTGGGAAGTACTAGTTCCCCTCTACTCAGCACTGGTTAGGCCTCATCTGGAGTACTATGTCCAGTTCTGGGCACCACACTTTAAGTAGGATGCAGACAAACTGGAGAGGGTTCAGAGGAGGGCAACAAGGATGATCAGGGGACTGGAAACAAAGCCCTATGAAGAGAGACTGAAAGAACTGGGCATGTTTACCCTTGAGAAGAGAAGACTGAGGGGAGACATGATAGCGCTCTTCAAGTACTTGAAAGGTTGTCACAGAGAGGAAGGCCAGGATCTCTTCACCATCATCCCAGAGTGCAGGACACGGAATCATGGGCTCAAGTGACAGGAAGCCAGATTCTGGCTGAACATCAGGAAAAACGTCCTGACTGTTAGAGCAATACGCAATGGAACCCATTCCCGAGGGAGGTGGTGGGCTCTCCCACACTGGAGGCGTTCAAGACGAGGCTGGACAGCCATCTGTCAGGGCTGTTCTGACTTGGATTCCTTTACTGAGCAGGGGGTTGGCCTTGTCGGCCCCTTCCAGCCCTGCTATTCTGTGATTCTATGACTGTATGATTCCCAGACCCCTTCTCTGCCCACCTCTTCTGCGGAGCCAGAGCTTCTGCAGAAGAGCTGCTCCTTGCTGAGCTTCGGTTTGCTGAAAGCACCTGTCTGTTCTCCGCCAGGACTTTGGAGGGGGAACAGGCGGGTTTCGGGAAGCACAGAGCGAGAGTTGTTTCAGAAGGGAAGGTGCTGTGGCTGCCGCAAGGGTTCCCCTTCAGTGCACGTTCTCCTCAGCTTGGACCAGGGAGTGCATGCCAGGCTCTTGTTGGTCTTTCCCAAGGAGAATGCTCAACACTGCTTTTCCTGCCATGTGCCTGGCTCAGCAGCATACTCAGCTGGCATGCCTCACGGGGTTCCCGCAGGATCCCAAGACATGGTCTGAAGGCACATGAGGCAGCCACCTTGCTGAAGCTGAGCAGGTCTGGGTCTGGTCACTGCTTGGAAGGGAGACCACCTGGGAACCAGATGTAGCCACCTTGAGTTCCACAATGGAAGAACGGTGGGACATAAATATAATAAATAAATATATCCCAGTGGCTTGCACTGCCACCTCTTTTACTCCCATGCCATTCCAGGATTGGGCCAAGTTCAGCCAGCTCCTCCCAGCTGGTTTGGGGTGGGAGAGAACAACACTGTTGCTAAGGTTTCCAAATGACCAGATGATGTGCAGTCATCACAAAATAAGGAGGGGTGTCTCGAAGCACCCAAAGATGCAGCTGAAATTGCCTCTGAAGTTTCAGAGAATTTTGAGAGAAGTCAAAAAGCCCTTTTATAACACTTTTGACATTTGGTGGTGGGGTGGGGTGGGGTGGAAGCATTATTCCTAGCTTATTGCTAGGTTCCAGCAAAGGCCAAATTCAAGGTGAATTTGACAGCTTCCTCCTTACATGAAACATCAGAGGAATTTCAAGGGAAGTTAAAACACTTTTGATAAGATGTGCAGCAGGAAAGGGGAGTTCACAGTTCCCATCCTAGATGAATTTTTTTTTCCTGAACATCAAACTCCAAAGAACTGGATGAAGTCTCCAATGCACTTCCATTTGCTTCTGTCCTCAGAGGCCTTACAAAAGAACTGTGATTTCCAATCACAACTAGCAACAGATGGCTGGATTCCATATTTCCATATGAAAAACCTCCATTGCATCTCTGTCCCCTGTGTGGGACTCTGTGTATGCAATCTGAGATTTTATTTTTGCACAAGACTCCATTCTAATGCGTCTGCAAGGGCTTTCTTCCCATCCCATTTTAAACATAGCACAGAAAGGACTTAACCCCACATCTCATCCAGAATCTCTTCTTCTGTTTGTTTTTAAATACTTTCCCCTTTAATATTCAGCCTAAGGAAGAGTTATCTGTGAGGCAACATCTTGCATGCCATAGATTGTTTGATCAACTCAACCACCTTTGAAGATGGTTCAAAAGCTGCAGCTCATGCCAAATGCACTGGCCAGACTGATAACAGGGACAAGAAGGACGGAACATATCAGACCGACTCTGGCCTGCTTGCACTGGCTGCCTGTATGTTTCCGAGCCTGAATCAAAGTGCTGGTTTTAACTTATAAAGCCTTCCACGGCTTGGGACCACAATACCTGACAGAGCACCTCTCCCAACGTGAACCTCCCCATACACTATGCTTAGCATCTAAGGTCCTCCTCCGGCTGCCTACTCCGAGGGAAGCTCAGAAGACAGCAACAAGGCAGAGGGCCTTCTTGGTGGTGGCCCCTCAATTATGGAATGATCTCCCCAATGAATGATCTCCCCACATTTGGCATGACTCCCATGACTGGAATACAGCAATGGAAGGATATAACTTGTTCAAAAAGAACAGGAGGAACAGAAAGGGAGGTGGGGTTGCACTGTATGTTAAAAATACATATCTCTGCACAGAAATAAAGGAGGATGGGCTTGGTAGCCCTATTGAGAGCATCTGGGTTAAAATAAATGGAGCAAAGAATAAAAGGAACATGGTGGTCAGAGTCTACTACCGGCCACCCAAACAAGGACAAGACGAGGATGAAACTTTTGAAAAGCAAATAGCCAATGTTTCAAGGAAGCATGATGTAATAGTAATGGGGGACTTCAATTTCTCCGATATTTTTGGGGAGACAAATTCTGCAGAACATGGCCCCTCCAGGAAATTCCTGACTTGTGTGGTGGATAACTTCCTCCTACAGAAAGTAGAGGAAGGAACTAGAGGATCGGCTATCCTTGACTTGATCCTAACCAACAGAGATGACTTAGTGGATGAAGTAGCAGTTATGGGAACTTTGGGGGAAAGTGACCATGTTATACTTGAGTTCTTGGTTCTCAAGGAAGCAAAAGCTGAGTGTACCCAAATGTGTACCCTGGATTTTAGGAAAGCCAATTTTCATACACTCAGAACAATGATAAGTAAGGTCCCATGGAAAGCGACTCTAATGACAGGCCAGACAGGCCGCTTAACAAGATCAGCCTCAGATGGCCTTCTCTCTGTCCCATCAGCCAGGACAGCTAGACTGGTGGGGACGAGGGAGAGGGCCTTTTCTGTGGTGGCCCCCACTCTGTGGAACTCCCTCCCTAAGGAACTCTGTCATGCCCCCTCTTTAATGAGCTTCCACCGTGCATTAAAAACATGGTTGTTCAGGCAGGCATTTGGGGTGGGTTAGGGTATTTTAGAAAATGTTTTTACTGTAGAATTTTATTGTTTTAAACTGTTTTATTATACGTTGTACATCGCCCAAAGTGGCTGGGTGACCAGCCAGATGGGTGATTAATAAATTTAATGAATAAATAAAATAATAAATAATGAGAAAAGGAGTCCAAGATGGGTGGAAGTTTTTAAAAAAGGAAATTCTAAAGGCACAATTACAAACTATTCCAACAAGAAGAAAGGGCAGAAGACAACAGAAGAAGCCAATGTAGCTTAACAAAAAGCTTGAAGATGACCTGAAAACAAAAAAGCACACACACAGGAAGTGGAAGGAAGGCCAAGCAACAAAGGAAGAGTACAGGCAGGTAGCACAGAATTGCAGGGATGGCGTCAGGAAGGCTAAAGCTGAGAACAAGCTGAGGTTAGTGAGGGAGGCTAAAAGCAACAAAAGGGATACAGATACATGCACAGTAAAGACAGAGAAAAGAACTGGTGGTTCAGCTATTAAATAAGGATGGGAAAATGATAACAGATGACAAGGAAAAAGCAGAAGTGCTCAAGAAGGTCTATGACCCCCCCCCCGGCAAAGGTGAAGTACAAGCTGAAGGGGCAGGATTGCAGCTTGAGGTCGATGGGCATATGGTCAAGGAACACCTAATTACCTTGAATGAGTTCAAATCTCCAGGGCCAGATGAACTGCACCCTAGAGTAATCAAGGAACTGACAGAAGAACTCTCAGAACCGCTGTCTATTCTCTTTGAGAAATCATGGAGGATGGGTGAAGTGCCAGCTGACTGGAGGAGGGCTAATGTTGCCCCCATCTTCACAAAGGGTAAAAAGGAGGAACCTGGGAACTACAGACCAGTCAGTCTGACATCAATCCCTGGGAAAATTCTGGAGCAGATTATAGAGCAATCCATCTGTAAGCACCTTGAAAACAATGCAGGGATTACTCGAAGCCAACATGGATTTGTCAAGAACAAATCTTGCCAGAAGAATCTGATCTCATTTTTGGATCCTTGTGGACTGTGGAAATGCTGTGGACATAAGTTATCTTGACTTCAGCAAAGCTTTCGACAAAGTGCCCCATGATATCCTGACTAGCAAACTAGCTCAAAGTGGGCTAGATGAAACATTGGTCCGGTGGATCCCCAGCTAGCTACAGAATCGGACTCAAAGAGTGCTTATCAATGGGACCTTCTCAAGCTGGGGAGAGGTAACGAGTGGGGTACCGCAGGGCTCAGTCCTGGGCCCAGTGCTCTTCAATATTTTTATTAATGACTTGGAGGAGGAGGTGCAGGGAATGCTTATCACATTTGCAGATGACACAAAATTGGGTGGGATAGCTAATACTCTGGAAGACAGAAACAGAATTCAAAGTGATTTTGATAGGCTGGAGTGCTGGACAGAAAACAACAGAATGACATTTAATAGGGATAAATACCAGGTTCTGCACCTAGGAAAAGGAAACCAAATACACAGTTACAAGATGAGTGATACTTGCCTACAATCGAGAAGGACCTTGAATTGTTGTCGATCACAAGCTGAATATGAGCCAACAATGTGATGTGGCTGCAAAAAAGACAAATACTATTTTGGGCTGCAATAATAGAAGCATAGCTTCCAAATCCTGGGAAGTACTAGTTCCCCTCTACTCAGCACTGGCTAGGCCTCATCTGGAGTACTGTGTCCAGTTCTGGGTGCCACACTTTAAGAAGGATGCAGTCAAACTGGAGAGGGTTCAGAGGAGGGCAACGAGGATGGTCAGGGGACTGGAAACAAAGCCCTATGAGGAGAGACTGAAAGAACTGGGCATGTTTAGCCTTGAGAAGAGAAGACTGAGGGGAGATATGATAGTGCTCTTCAAGTACTTGAAAGGTTGTCACAGAGAGGAAGGCCAGGAACTCTTCTTGATCATCCCAGAGTGCAGGACACGGAATCATGGGCTCAAGCGACAGGAAGCCAGATTCCGGCTGAACATCAGGAAAAACGTCCTGACTGTCATTTTTTTATTTTTTATTTTTTCTATTAAATGTATTAATCGCCCAATTGGCTGGTCACCCAGCCACTCTGGGCGATGTACAATAACAGTGTTAGAGCAATACAACAATGGAACCAATTCCCGAGGGAGATTGTGGGCTCTCCAACACTGGAGGCATTCAGGATGAAGCTGGACAGCCACTTGTCAGGGATTCTTTGACTTTGATTCCTCCACTGAGCAGGGGGTTGGACTCAATGGTCTTACGGGCCCCTTCCAACCCTACTATTTTCTGATTCTATGAGCCTGCCTGGAGCCAAGATTGTTATCTTTTTGGCATCAGGTTAAGACCTTTTTCTTCTCCCAGGCATTTGGCAGCATATGATAAGTTTTAATTGATCCTGGATTGTCTTATATTTGTTTGCCTGAGATTCCTTGTTTGAAGTTGTTTGAGATAGACTCTGAGATGGCTAGATAGCATGACTGATGCAATGAATATGGACTTGAGCACGCTCCGGGAGAGAGTGCAGGACAGGAAGGCCTGGCGTGCTATGGTCCATGGGGTCACGAAGAGTCGGACACAACTGAATGACTGAACAACAACAACGTTTGTTATGCAAATGGCTTTTAATCTCTGTACGCTGTATTTTTAATGTTTTTAATCTTGCAAACTGCCCAGATAGCCTTGGCTATTAGAAATGTAAATAAATAAATAAACTTGCTTGCTTGCTTGCTCTTTATTAGGATCAACTTGATTGATCCTAATAAATGTATCATTTTACTTTGCTCACGAATGTTGCTCTCATGGACCAAAGCAGTTAGCCACCTTTGTTCCAGGCTAAGAATGCCCTGGTTCTGTAGAAAGTATCCCAGAACTTCATCCTGACAAACACATTTACCAGGACTTACCAGCTATGGGAAATTATCCTGAAGAATTTGTGCAGCAATTGCCTTCGCTCGTGCCAAGATGGTTCCTCCGATTGATGCCTCCTCGCTTCCCGCCTTCCAATGTTAGCATGCATCAGCCAGCTTTTTATGCCTAAAACTCACTGAAGAATGAGGAAAGGATTGTGCAACATAACCAGAAAAATGTAGGACCTGAACTCATTCTTGACTGACCAGTTCTCCCATAAAACTCCTGCATTCAGCCCTGAAGCTGGTTACCTCTTTTCACTGGTGGCTGGATTGCATTTTCAGTGCTGAGGCTACTGCACCCATTCCTACCTTTGAAAAATGTTCAGAAACTTCAGTTGGTCCAAAATGCTGCAGCCAGACTAGCAACAGAGGTTGGTTTTATAGGGAGCATAGTTGTTGTTGTTGTTCAGTCGTTCAGTCGTGTCCGACTCTTCGTGACCCCATGGACCATAGCACGCCAGGCCTTCCTGTCCTGCGCTTTCTCCCGGAGTGTGCTCAAGTCCATATTCATTGCATCGGTGATGCTATCTAGCCATCTCATCCTCTGCCGTCCCCTTCTCCTTTTGCCTTCAGTCTTTCCCAGCATCAGGGTCTTTTCCAGGGAGTTTTCTCTTTGCATTAGGTGGCCAAAGTATTTGAGCTTCAGCTTCAGTATCTGTCCTTCCAATGAGCAGTCAGGGTTGATTTCCTTTAGGATGGACTGATTTGACCTCCTTGCAGTCCAGGGGACTCGTAAGAGTCTTCTCCAGCACCACAGTTCGAAAGCATTGATTCTTCGGCGCTCAGCCTTCCTTATAGTCCAGCTCTCACAGCTACTGGGAAAACCATAGCCTGCCTGGGTCGTATGAACCTCAGAAGAAGTCCTTCTCCCTGTCCCACCATCACCGGAGGCATGTTAGGTGGGAATGCAAAACAGGATCTTCCCAGTGGCCATTCCCAGACTCTGGAACTCCCTACCAAGGGTGGTCAGACTAGTTCAATCTATATTGTCCTTCCACTGACAGGCAAAGACTTTTTTATTCAGACAGGCTGTTACCCTTAGGTTTTAACTGGTGGATACTGTTTATTTCTTAAATTTATTGATGGGCCTTAAGTTGGTTTATCAATTTTATTATAATGTCATGTTTGATTTTGTATTTTATTGCTGTTAGATGCCTTGAGGACTATTTGTAGTGGAAAAGCAGTTATAAATATAATTAATTTACTGATTAATGGATTAATTTTTTCAGTTCATGTTCATCATTGACATTCTGAAATGTGAAACTGCTGATCTTCTAACACAAATATATAACCTGTCCCTAAAATTGGCCTCTGAGTACCTGAGGACTGGAAAATGGCCAATGTAACACCATTTTTTTAAGGGATCAGTTGGGATGGGGTATGGGGGAGAGATCCAGGAAATTACAAAGCATCTGCTTTAATGTCTGTTCCAAATAAATAAGTAGAAAGCATTCTTAAATATAAAATTATCAAGCCAATTAGAATGTGTTCAATATTTCTGCAAGCAGTTTGAGGTGCATCTTTTACTTGGGTTGACTTTGTTTGGAAGGGGAGCTCACTGCAGACATGTATTTGGTAATGTGTTTTTTTTAATGTATTTAGAAATTTACAAGTATAAAATAGGTGGAAGCAAACAGCTTAAGCATCCCTGTAAGCAGCAATTCCACTGCCCCTCACTAATTCCCCAGAGTGACACCTTAGAACCCCAAGAGAACTTCCAGCTTTCAGCTGCCTTTCTCTGTCTCATTGTGCCTCTGCCCATGTCTGCTGTTCTTTAGACACACACACACACACACACACACACCTTGGCCCTTTCCCCTTAGCTGCAGGATGAAGAATCTTCCTATAGCCTTTTCTAGCCAGTCTGGACCCTTTTCCTGTAATTTCCAGAACAAAAAATGTGGCTGACGCAACGTGGCCATTCACTATTGAGCAATATTGATCAGTCCTTCTGGACCCGGAACCCTCTTTTGTCCAAACCTGAGACTTATTCAAAGTAATCAAATAGCAAACTCACAAAACACAGATGGACAAGTCTTGCTGAAGAAGGACCAGCACGGCTTCTGCAAAGGTAAGTCCTGTCTCACTAACTTCTTCAGAGTTCTTTGAGAGTTTCAGTTAAACATGTGCAATGCACTCCCTCAGGATATAGTGAGGATCATCACCTTAGATGGCCTTAAAAGGGGATTAGACAAATTCATGGAGGACATGGCTATCCATGTGAACTAAATATAGGTTCAGATTCAGAACAGCTTCTGAGAGCAACAACAGGAGATGGCTATTCTCTTCATGCCCTGCTTGTTGACTTCCTAAGGACATCTGCATGACCATGGTGCAAATGAAGATGCTGGACTAGATGGACTATAGGTTTGATCCAGCAGGGTCCTTTGTATGTTCTTATATGTATGTTCTTCTTAGACCTTTATATTCTAATATTGCCCTAATCCATGCAAAAAAGTTACTACAGAGTTCATTCCTATCTCCTCGTCTTCCTACATTCTAATGCCAGCCTGCAGCCAACCAACTTTATATGCCCATAAACCACCAAATAATGAGGAAAAGATTGTGCAAATAAGTGCACAAGTGGTAGAGGCGTTCAGAGCACCGTCTGGTCCAGTTTTATTGGATGAGTTTCAGTTACTGAGGCCTGAGGATGCGGACAAGGTGCTTGGCCAAGTCCGATCGACCACTTGTGTGCTTGACCCTTGCCCTTCATGGCTTATTAAATCAAACAAGGAGGGGTTGTCTGGCTGGGTCCAGGAGGTTGTAAATTCCTCCTTGAGAGAGGGAGTGGTGCCTGCTGCTTTAAAAGAGGCAGTAATTAGACCACTCCAGAAAAAGCCTAACCTGGACCCAGAGGATGTTAACAATTATAGGCCAGTGGCCAACATCTCCTTCCTGGGCAAGGTGCTTGAGCGGGTGGTTGGAGGACAGCTCCAGGCACTGTTGAATGAAACGGATTATCTAGATCCATTTCAATCGGGCTTCAGGCCTGGTTTTGGAATGGAAACTGCCTTGGTCACCCTGTGGGATGACCTCTGCCGGGAGAGGGACAGGGGGAGTGCGACCCTGTTGATTCTCCTGGACTTCTCAGCGGCTTTCGATACCATTGACCATGGTATCCTTCTGGATAGGTTGTCTGGGTTGGGAGTTGGAGGCACTGCACTACAGTGGTTCTGCTCCTACTTGGATGGCCGATTCCAGAAGGTGGTGCTGGGAGATTATTGCTCTGTGCCATGGCAATTGTGCCATGGGGTTCCACAGGGCTCTATTTTATCCCCCATGCTGTTTAACATCTACATGAAACCGCTGGGGGAGGTTATCCGGAGGTGTGGGCTGAGGTGCCATCAATATGCGGATGACACCCAGCTCTACCTCTCTTTCTCATCAAAACCAGGTGAGGCAGTGGCTGTTCTGAACCAGTGCCTGGGCACGGTAATGGACTGGATGAGGGCTAATAAACTGAAACTCAATCCAGACAAGACGGAGGTACTGTTAGTGGGTGGTTCGTCTGCCCGGCTAGGTGATATTCAACCTGTTCTGGAGGGGGTTGCACTCCCCCTAAAGGATCAGGTTCGTAGTTTGGGGGTGCTCTTGGATCCAGAACTGTCACTTGAGGCACAGGTGAACTCAGTGGCACGGAGCACTTTTTATCAGCTTAGGCTGGTATACCAACTATGCCCTTATCTGGACAGAGATAGCCTAGCTACAGTTATCCATGCTCTGATAACTTCTCGTCTGGATTACTGCAATGCGTTATACGTGGGGCTGCCTTTGAAAACGGTCCGGAAACTTCAGCTGGTCCAAAATAGGGCAGCAAGATTGTTAACAGGGACTGGCCTGCGAGCTCATATTACGCCAGTACTTTTCCAGCTGCACTGGCTGCCAGTCCATTTCCGGGCCCGATTCAAAGTGCTGGTGTTAACATTCAAAGCCCTTAACGGCTTGGGGCCAGGTTACCTGAAGGATCGCCTCCTCCCATATGTGCCTGCCTGGACCTTAAGATCATCATCAGCGGCCCTTCTCCATGAGCCCCTGCCAAAGGAAGTGAGGCGGGTGGCTACTAGGAGGAGGGCTTTTTCTGTTGTGGCACCCCAGCTCTGGAATGAGCTCCCTAGTGAGGTTCGCCTGGCGCCTACATTGTACTCCCTTCGGCGCCAGGTGAAGACCTTTTTATTTTCCCAGGCATTTTAGCATTTTAGCTTTCTAAATTTTTATCTTTGTTGTTTTAAATCTGTATTTTAAACTCCTGTACTGCTGCTAGGTTTTATTGTGGTTGTATTGTTATATTGTGGTTTTAATGTTCTATATATTTTAAATTGTTTTATTGTGTGTTGTTTGGTTTTAATTTTTGTGAACTGCCCAGAGAGCTTCGGCTATTGGACAGTATAGAAATGAAATAAATAAATAAAATTATCTTCCTTGGGTTATAGGGACTGTAGGTCAGAAGGGTTAGCTTTAACAGTCCCACAAAACAACAAGAAAAATGTAGGACTTAAATGCATTCCAGCCCTTTCTGTTGTTGACAAAATTCACATTCACCACTGATATTCAGATGTTATAAGTATTCTGGAAGCCCTCCCCTGCTGGCAACATCATCAGAAAAGACCACCACCAAAAGGTTCCCTTTTGAATGCAGGCCAAGCAAGATTCCTGTTGCTGTTCACATATCAGAGGCACTCACTTATTGTATTGTCTTGTAGAAACACAGCTTGGGGGCAGGAACAGGAATGTTGGAAGAGACATAGGCTCTGTTGGATATGATGCCTTTTTTGTGGGATTAACTTTCCCAGTATCATGGTGAGGGAATACGTCTTGGATGAATGTAGGAGGAGGGGTGTGTGGCAAGAGAAGCGTGTTTCGCCCTTCCTGGCAGAAACACTTCCAAGGACTTTGTAGCCAAGAGGTAGGGCTGAAGTTTGCTTCGTTTCTCCTCCCTCCCAATCCCTTTTCCTTTTGGTCATATCTTTTATATTGTACACTTAAGGGAAGGGACTGCCTCATTATAACAAATATCAAAATAAATATAAATATAACAAACAAATAAGGGCGCAATCCTATGGCTGCTAGACAAATGCTAGACAGCCATAGGATTCTTCAGTTTCTGGGAACCAAACTCAGAGGCAGTGCTCAGAGGTCAGTTCCCAGAAAACCACCTCCCCACCCTCGCCCCCACCACATCATATCCAGCGCGATTCATCCCTGGCTCCGTGCTTGGAAGAGCAGTGTGGAGCAGGGGAAAAGGAGGTGTTCCTGAGGGCAGAGAGAGGAGGGCAGAAGGGCCATTACAACACTTCCTATGCACTGTCCAGCCTCCTCCACCCCCACTCCAAGGCGCCCTGGCTAGACAGCCGAAATCAGCCTAGCTGCAAATGCAGGGCAGCCAGAGTGCAGAGGAGAAGATCCTCTCCACGCTCCACCTGCCCTGCACTGGATAGACTGTTACCTCCAAGTTTGGAGGCGGCTGCCTATCCCCATAGGTTTGTACCCTAAGATATTATTATCTTTGTAGTCCTCTCTAGGAGACTTCCACTGAAGAGCAGGGTAAAGATGCTATAAATAAATGCATAAATAAATATGTTGGCATGGCCTGATTATTTGGTTAGATTGCTTATGACTGCTGCTGCTTCCTCCATTCCCATTCAAAGGCCAAGCAGACGTGTATAAATGTCAGTGGAGAATTCTCTCAAGGAGTCTGAGTATTTGATATGAGCTTAGGTATTTCCCAAGGTCAACCATCAGAGTGTATCCAGAAAGAGCAGGTCAAACTATAGGTCAGTTTTTATGAGAGGAAAAAGTCCAAGAACGCACACACACAAAAACCCCTGAGATCACAATCCGACTGGAATGGCAGGTGCTAGTTGTAGCCTTTAACATGTCACATACTGTGAGGATTTGAGCCCTACAAAGGCAAGGAAAGGTTAAAAGATCCAGCCTAAAAGTCTGGGTTTTTCTGTTGGGACAGGGTATCCCTGAGAGGAGTACTTTCATTTTCCTGGTTCAGTTTCAGTTTCATTTCCCCAGTTAAGTTTAATTTCTTCCAGTTTGAAACAGTACTATTGAGGGAGGAGGGTATATAAAGAGAGCAAAAGAGCCAGTATGGTGAGTTAGGGAAACCAGAGCCTGAAGAGGGAGCAGGAAGACGCAGCCTGGAGAAGTCTAAGTACAGGTAAGTAAAGGAATTTGCATTTTGCAAATTTTATTTTCTCTTAATGCCTTTTGTATCCTTCAGCTCTATTGTGTAAATGCCTTTAGTTGTGATTGCTTGCTTTAATTTACCAGTAAACTGTTGTAGTTAAACCCTGTGTCTAGAGTGTCAATCACCACATGCCTATAGCCTACAGCCCATATTATTGGGAAGGGGAAGATAAAAGAAGGAAGGTGGGACTCTTAAGGAGGCAAGAGATGCTTAAGGAGTTGCTCAGCAGGTCCAGCTCAGTGGTGGAATCCTGACACATACAAGCTCTGATGCAACTCAGAAAAAGAAAAAAAAACCCTTAACCTATGGTTTTGAGAACTACTGGAGAAAAAGGATAACAGCCCTCTCGCTTGACTTCTAATGCCTTGGATAGCTATGTTGTTGTTTATTCGGTCAGTCGCTTCCAACTCTTCGTGACTTCATGGACCAGCCCACGCCAGAGCTTCCTGTCGGCCATCACCACCCCCAGCTCCCCCAAGGTCAAGTCCGTCACCTCCAGAATATCATCCACCCATCTTGCCCTTGATCGGCCTCTCTTCCTTTTGCCTTCCACTTTCCCTAGCATCAGCATCTTCTCCAGGGTCTTCTCATTATGTGGCCAAAGTACTTCAGTTTTGCCTTTAAGATCATTCCCTCAAGTGAGCAGTCTGGCTTGATTTCCTGGAGGATGGACTGGTTTGATCTTCTGGCAGTCCAAGGCACTCTCAGAATTTTCCTCCTAATATGAAAATAATTTTCATATTATGGATAGCTATAACCAGGTCAATTTTAAAGAAGAAACATGATGTATGGATGGTCAAGTGGGACTGCTGGGCAAGATCCTGAACCTGCCTCCTTGCTTTGAGTGGTCTTGAATCTGCTGGCAAGTCCCAGCAAAGCTAATTAACAACTGTCAACCTCCCATTACAACTCCCTTTCTCAATTTAAGCCACCCCCAAGCAAATCACCAGGGGCCGCGGTGGCTTAGTGGTTAAGACGCTGAACTGCAGACCAGAAGGTCGGCAGGACAGCAGTTTGAGACCCGAGTGCCGCATGACGGAGTGAGCTCCCGTCTTCAGTCCCAGCTCCTGCCAACCTAGCAGTTCGAAAGCAAGGAATTGCAAGTAGATAAATAGGTACCACTTCAGCGGGAAAGGTAACAGCGTTCCGTGCACCTCGGTGTTCAGTCATGCCGGCCACATGACCACGGAAGCGTCTTCGGACAGCGCTGGCTCTTCGGCTTAGAAATGGGGATGAGCACCGCACCCTAGAGTCCGACACGACTGGATGGGGACACCTTTACTTTAAGCAAATCGCCACTCTAGCAGGCCACTAAAAGCAAGAAAGCCCAGCAAGATGGAAGCCAGTCGGCAAGACGGCTGAAGCAGAACCGCTTCTCTCCTAAATTCAGAAAGCAACTTCAGGCACCAAGGTGCTCAGGGAGAGCTGGCCAGCGGAGCAGGCACAGATGGCCCACCTGAACTCTTTCTTCAGCCAAACTAACAGTCACACAAGCCATGCTGAGCACAGCAGGACTAACATTTCACCCGCAGCACAGGAGGGAAATGAAAGCAGGATTTCAGAAAATGCAGAATATTCCACCCCAAAATTCTTAGCAGTACTGCTGTTCACAGTGATTCACAGGTGCTGCTACTCCTCCCTGCTGCTACTTCAGTAGCATTTTTCTTTGGGGATGCATCTTGCGAGCGGAGATGGGTCAAAGAAGAGTCAGACAACAAGGCTTGGGTTGAAAATTGGGCCACATTTATTGAAAATATCTGCAAAGGGGAACCTAGGACGGGCAGCTGACTGTGCCAGCGACTAGCTGGCACTTCTCAGGCGAAAGCACACCCAGCCTGAGGGGTGGCATCGATCTCGCCGCCCCTCCGGACTGCCCCTTCTAGGGGAGGTGGACCTTCCGGTGTCACCCCCGACCCGGTGCCACACAACACCTGGGTGAGTGAGGAGGGTTGGTCTCCCAGGCAACCCTTATCCCCCCGCCGAGCCTCACAACCCGTTCGAGGGGCCTCAGGCGTCATCTGTCACCATAAGGTGCCTCTGCATGCACACCATCCCTAGTCTCTTTCTGCTGTTGCCCATCCTAGCCGCCAACTGAAATGTGACCTATGAGAGATTGGACTGTATTCGCCTACTGGACGCACCCTAGCCCCAATAACAGTGTGAAGTAGGCAAAAAGACACACAGTAAAAGGCCAGTTTTAACTGTGAGCCAAAAATTCCTACATGGCTCCCAAAAGGGCAACCGGCATAAACCCACACTGCTTAAGGGAGGGCGGGAGGGCGGGAGGGAGCCGCGAGAGAGCTGGTTTGGAGGGGGCGCAGAGCTTAAGAGGGCTCTGCCGACCCCTCCTCTGCTTGGTGGTGCCATGGGGGGGCACCCAATAGGCAGCCACCTCCTCTCACCCCGCCCGCCCGCCCGCCCGCCCGCAACATCCCCCCTCCCTTTTGCCAAACAAGCTGGCGCCGGAGTTAGGGCACTTCTCAAAATGATTCTGGCCCATTAAGAATCATCAGGAGGGGAAGTGTTTTGTACAGTGGGAGAAAATAATTGTGGAATGCTTTGGCTCAGCCCTAATGATGTAAATAGGGATCTTGGCTTTAGAGATCCACTCTTCTGTGGAGTTGCAAAAGTTTTGTAGAAGGAAAAATGCTACCAGAACAATAGCAGGTGAATGGGTCTTACTGAGCAGGAAGAAAGGAAGCTATAGGGGTTTAGCCAATTGTGCCACAGTATTGATTTGAACAGTAAAGCAGTGCAGTCAGGGTGCAAAATATTCCGTCCTGAAGCAACAAAGACATCAACAGAGCAGAGCAAAACCCACTAAAGATCTTGAAATGAATATTAAAAGTTTGTTACCTGGCACCAAAAGACCATAACATAGGTGAGCATCTCTGTGATACTCAGTTATCATAGTCTACTGGCATCACCAATATGTCTAGTACTACTGCATATGTATTTTATTTATTTTTATTTATTTCATTTCTGTACCACCCATAGCCGAAGCTCTCTGGGCGGTTCACAAAAATTAAAATCACAGAGTGCAGCATAAAACAATATAAAATATGAAAGCTTAAAACCACAATATAACAGTACAACCAGAATAAAACCTAGCAGCAATGCAGGGATTTAAAATACAGATTTAAAACACCAGAGCTAAATTTTATTTTTTTTATAAAATAATATACTTAGGGAGCAATCCTATGACCGCTAAATAGCAGCTAGATGGCCATAGGATATCGTGTTATCCAGGAACCGACCTCAGGGCCCTCACTCCGAAGTCGGTTCTGAGAGAACCGACCTCCCCCCACTTCCACGCTGCCTCGGAGACAGCACGGAACAGCCCCGTCCTCTGCACTCGCAAGAGGAGTGTGGAGCAGCAGAAAAGGTGTGTGTCTGGGGGTGTTCCAGGATGGGGAGGGCAGAAATGCCTGTACGACACATCCAATGCATCATACAGCAGCCTCTTTCCCCGCTCCATCCTCCTGCAGCTAGATAGTTGTAATCGGCTGTCTAGCCGAAAAAGCAGGGCAGGAGAAGTGCGGAGGAAACAATCCCCTCCGTGCTTCTCCTGCCCTGCTTTGGATGGGCGGTCGCCTCCAAATTCGGAGGCGGCTGCCTATTTAGATAGGATTGCACCCCTAGTGACATGGCTGAAGAAGTGATCAGCACATTAACCACATTAATGGATGGTATTTTTTAAAGGGGAGGATTGCAAACACTTTGGAGAGCAAGCTGAATATCCTAAATGATCTCAATAAACTGGACAGGTGGACTAACAGCAATAATATTGAAGTCAGCAGGGAGAAATATGAAGTGCTATACAACAATTAACAAAGCAGTAACTCTTCCAAGATGGATTGAAAGTCTTACCATGAACAGAATGGATCAACAATGTGGTGAAAGGCCAAATATAATTATATCTGGGTGACCAGCCAGATGGGCGATTAATAAATTAAATAATAAATAAATAAAAATAATTATTTATATAAGGATTTGTTAGTCGGTTTCAAGAGAAAATATTTGATGCAGCTTAAAAATCAGTGATTGTATCAAAGGCAGCATTATTTCCAAGGCTTGGGAAGTGATTCTATTGCTCACATCAGCTGTGGTTAAGATGCTACCTGGAATGCTTTGCTCAGTCAAGGCACCACCACTCAAGAAGGATTAGGAGGCGAGCGGTAAAGTTGTGCAGACAAAAAGCATTTAATATGAAGATGAAAATAGAGGTGCTACAATGTTTAGGGTCTAGGCTATACCATGCCAAATGCAGGTGGAGACTAACATGACTGAATATGTGTAATCTCTCCCTCTCACCATACATGCACACACCTATACATGGGAAATGGGCTAGTTTTCTATGTGGATGACTTTTTTTTCACATGAAAGCATTCTATCATACCAGTGTATGCCCCGGCCGTGGGCTGCTAAGGTTTGGAAGTGCCGAGAAAATGATAAGCCAGACCCAGGTTTGCTTACAAGGAGCCTTTACTGAGTACTTACAGCACACAGGCATAACCAATGGTTGGATCAGACAGCTTCTCTGAACCCAGAGCCATGGGGTACAATGGGTTTTATACCATACATGTCAGCAGTGAGGCAGCATGACAGCAGCAAGCATTAATTAGCATTCATCTGCAACTTTCCCAGCATAGACTAACTGTGCTTGGTCAGAAGGGAAACAATCAGAACTTTCCCAGCACAGCCACGTGTAACTCGGCATAAACATAGTTTCACTTCTCAGGCACATCCTAGGCCCTGATAAGATACTAGCCTTCGTTAGCGTGGATTGTGCTGAGGCCGCACTATCGGCCTTTGACTCACCTCACATGCTCAGAGGCCCACTACCAAGGAAATTGCACCAATAATGAACCTAAGCCAAGCATTATGGCTCTCTAGGCCCCTCTAAAACTACACGTGACTTGGTTACAGGCCTGGGGCCAATACATTCCACCCTCAGATGATAAAAGGACGATTGAGTACCCAGAGGGCCAGATCTTCTTTGCCCTGTCGTTTGATCACCAGGGGATTGCTAACTACTTTAAAATACGACAGCCATATGAGCAAGCACACAAAGCTGTAAAACTACTTATGATAGACACAGTTGCTGCAACCACTTGCTTCTACCACCCCCCAATTCCTTGGAACCAGTCCAAAATCAGTCTGAAGAGGGAGTCCTCTTCTAGGTGATGTATTTTCCCACTTTGCACATACAAAGCCCTTACACTGTGATTTATCACACTTTGCTTGTCAGGAATATACAGGCAGCATTCCTGCTGCAGCATGGCACAAACACCTCCCTGGGCCGCTGTAATCATGTCTAAGGCCAGGCGGTTCTGCAGAACAGCAGGTCTCATGCTTGTCATCTCTATCCCAATGGTTTCTAGTGCCTCAGCAGTGGTAATCAATGCCATGTCCTTTGCCCTTCCAAAGATATTTACCTTGCACATTATGGTAGCCACCCCACCCCCAGAGAATAAACTCCAAGCATAATCAGCCGCACCAAAGATGTCTCGTTGCCACCTCACCTTCCAGGCCCTGTAATTCCCTACTGCAGGGCTCTACAAGGTATTCACAAACCTGTGGGAACCCCATTAGCAGTCCCGGGGAGTACCTCCCAATCCACCCTGGGGGCAACCACGGCTACGCTTTTTCTCAACAGATCTAATAACTACCATTAGGGGCAGCCCAGTTAATGCCAGGGCGTTCTTTCTAATTTTTGCATACCCATGTCCCCAATACACTAATGGCTGTGGTGGGGCATACACTCTTAACGGGGTAAGCTACCCTATCCCATCATGCAGTTGCTCAAATCTCTTTTTATTTGTATGGATTCGTTTGCCTTCTGCATGTTAACTCTGAAGGCTCTGTCCTGAGTGCCACAGACATCAAACCATTGGGAACCACACTCAGTATCATTCAGAGTTGTAATTGACATTAAAGACATTTGCAGGTATCACAGAGTATTAAGAAACCATAAAATGCACACAACAAACTTTCATTGAAATCTAGCACCATGACCGGAAAACTTCTTGCATGGTGAGGCATGATGGGCAGATCCAGCAATCATACTGCTCCTCCAGGCTGCATGGCCAGGGCCCATCAAGATCAAGGGAAGGGCATGCTCACACATGGAAAGAGTTCTAGGCCACTGCTTTCGCATCGGCAACTCTATGCTGCATGAGTTCTGGCAGAGGGAAGTCCAAAAGCTGTAGATCAAACTCAGCTTGCTGTACACTGAGCTGACTACAAACACAGACACACAGTCCACAGCAACGAGAGTTCAAGTCTATGAAAAGCCTCACAGTACTTTCCATGGCAAGTCTTTAACAATCCAAAATTCTAGTCCATGTGCAGAGTGCCTCTCAAAAGCCCAGACGATGGGTCCAAACAGAGAAGGCTTCAGGCAATGAAGACGAGATGTTCCTAGCAAAGGCTCCCCGCCTCTGCATCAGCTCAAAGGGGAAGGTGTGACTGTACACTCCTTCTGTTACAAAAATTGTGTTCTTTTCCCAGGTAGACTTTCCAATTTGTTTACCAAGAACGAGAGGAGGCAGAGATCTGGTCCAACACAATTTTATTCTGCAGAATAAGGCAACCCTTGGGGCTAACACTCCAACAAAGGTCACAATTAAGTGATGTGATCCAAAAGTTTATATAGGCAAGACCTTTGGGGGCTGTCTTACGCTTGTGCTGTACTAATCTCTTTGTTTAGCTGAGAGGGAAACAAAAAAACAGGCATCACCTTTTACATATCTAGGCATGCGCAGAGAGGTAGCCTTGTACTCTAATAAACACATTCTTGGCATTCCTGAGTCTCTGATAAGGCCCTGTGTCTTTGTTTAGCATGGCAATCTCACACAGAGGTAAAATAGGCATAGCCTAGCTTATAAAATCATGGGATAACAGATATTTTACAAATTTCTATAACACTTCCAGATTCCCCACCAGACAAGGGCCTTTAGCCTTTCTGCAAGGCTTCTGCTTAACAGAGCTGCACTGCTCACCTCTCCAGCAGTGACACTTCAACCTGGGCAACCTTTCTGCAAATCCCGCTCTGCCTCTGTCAGGTTCTCACAGACATCTTTTTCAGCCTCCCAGCCAGCCAAGGCTAGACCAGCGGCAGACAGGGAGTTGCGTGACTCCCCCTGGCTCTGCTCTGAGAACACTGACAGAGGTAAGCTCACACAGACTTTGACATTCTAAAAACTGAATAGGCCCAAACTCTTCTAGGCTACTTCTAATCAAATCCTGGCTATTACTTACAAGGCCTACTGCAGCACTGATGCTAGGCCTTGACATTATTTTCGCTCTCATTTCAACGGGTCTACTTGGAAATTTAAATCTAAGCTATTTCAAACATATTAAAAATAACAAAACCATCTCTTTTGCAAGGAGAAAAGGAGAGATAATCGGCTATGATCCCCTTCCCTTTGCAAAAGTAAACTTACGGTTACAGGGCAGTTTTTAACTGCACGGCTCTTAACAGCAAGGGAACAATTGAACTTTTCAATGCTTCTCAAACAAGGACTAAGGAAACTGAGGGTTGAGTGAGGGGAAAAACTCCTGGGGCTATCCATCACTAGACAAGCTAGCCAGGGATTCACAACATGACACACACACCCTTCTTCTCCCTCAACCTGGCACACAGAAGCAAAGTGCCGAAACTCAGGATGCTGCAGGGAGACGGGGGTTGCCTCATACTTGCATTCTCTATGCAGCCATCAATCTTCTTTGGGAAGCAGCAGCAGCAGGTGATTTGCGGGGCTTGAAAGTAAAGCTCCACAGTTTGTTTTTGTAAATCCCAGGTTCGAAACAAGACACGATGAGGTAAAGGGCAACCAAATCTTTACCTTGTCAGGGGCAACAAATGACTCAGGTCAGCTTTTTTCCACTGGGGTCTCAAAAAGGAAAACAGTCTTAGTTTTGCAGTTGTAACATCACTTACAGCGTCAGCTAGCCAGCTACACAGATCTTGGTGATTTTGATGACAGCTCCCACGATATCTTCTTTTTCTCAATCAGGTTGGGTCTCCCAGCTTACACAGTTTGTTTGCAGCTTGCAGGAGCATGGTAGTAGCATTTTTTGCGCCTTGTCCAGGAACATGCTGCCAGGTTTCTTGATCTCTTCAGCGCACACGCTCAGGCAGTCCGACACTGGACACCCAAATCAGTGAGATTTCTTCATTGCAGGGAATCCCACGGCAAAAGCTTAATGGTTACACTCTTCAGAAATCATATAACTGATGGTCAGTAGCTATAAGCTCTATGAAATTCTAGAACAGTCCAAGCTAAACGCTGTTACCATGACTGAGTTCTTCGATATGGTTGCTCTGCTTCATTCTGCCTTGGGACTGTCCTCTGGCGCACTTTCCGCTCTAAGAGGGGTCCAGCCCGTGCCCTGGGTGCTGATTCTTCACCTTTACTCCATTCTTTGTCCTCATCTTCTGGGTGTTCATCTTCAGTTTCCACTCCCTAGGGATTTCATCCCAATCAGGCGAGGTGATGACGTTGCTCACCCTGGCACTCTTTGGGCAATTCTTCTGAGTTCGACGTATCAGTCTAACGGCTAACTCTTCAGCCTTATGCTCCCATGCCTCATTGGAGGCCAGGCTGTTTTGCAACGTTTCTCTTATTAACATCTTCAGATCTTGTTCTTTTCCCAGCTCGGCCTTGAGCTTTTTTTGCTTTCTCTCTCCATCCCAGCTCCTTCTGCCCAACAGTTTGCAATGCTGTCAGCGCAAGCCATGCCAGAGTTCCTGCACTCTGTGCCTCCTTGGCTGACCACTTTTCGAGCTGTAGAGATTCCAATGGAGTTTCCAGAGCCACTGGCATGCAGTCCTTCCTGACCTCTGTGCATGCCCCCGGTCCGCTCAGGACCGCTGATTGCTTTGCAACCAGACCCCACAGCTCCAACTGTGGACAGCCCAGGAGTCGGTTTTGCACGCCGACAACCACACCCTCCTTCCCTGTGAATCTGAACATATCAGTTCTCTTGGCACCCTGCTCACTGCGCCAATTGTATGCCCCAGCTGTAAGCATTGAACTCTCAATTTAGAGGTGGCAAGACAGTGATAAATCAGATCCAGGTTTACTTACAAGGAGATACTTTATTGAGTACAGTCAGCACACAGGCATACCCAATGGTTGGATCAGACAGCTTCTCTAAACCCAGAGCCATGGGGTACAATGGGTTTTATACCATACATGTTAGCAATGAGGCAGCATGACAGAAGCAAGTGCCAACTAGCATTCATTCCCAGCATAGGCATAACAGTGCTTGGTCAGAAGGGAAACAATCAGAACTTTCCCAGCACAGCCACCTGTAACTCAGCATAAACATAGCCTCACTTCTCAGGCACATCCTAGGCCCTGATAAGATACTAGCCTTCATTAGCATGGAATGTGCTGAGGCCGCACTATCGATCTTTGACTCATCACACATGCTCAGAGGCCCACTAGCAAGGAAATTGCACCAATAATGAATCTAAGCCAAGCATTATGGATTTCTAGGCCCCTCGAAAACTACAGGTGACATGGTTACAGGCCTGAGACCAATACAACCAGCCAGCCCCCACCTCCAATCTGAAGTGGTACAGTCCAGACATAGACCAACCACTTCACCAAGAACTAGGACTGGAACAGGGGCAGGGGGGATACAGCTGTTTCTAAACTGTCCACCCTCTCTAGTGAGGTTCACCCTGCTTTAACACTGAAATAAGGAGTTTGGCAAAGGTACTGAGTTTCTTTCATTGGATGTTTTCTAGAAATGTTTGGATAGGCATCGTTTGGGGCATGGGACTTCCTTAATTTTTCAACAGTATTGCAGGAAAATCTGAGACTCTGTGGAAGTTTACAACTGGCTCCTTGATGAGAAGATCCGTACTGGGGGAGAAGGCCTGTAATGTCCAGTGGAGGCTGGTGGCTCTGATGTCAGTGTGGTGATGAATCTGCTCTGGGTTTCAGTCAGGACCAGTCAGAACTCTAAAGGAGCTTCACACCTTGGAAAGCTTCTTTAGAGTTCTGACTGGTTCTGACTGAAACCTAGAGTGGATTTACTGCCCCACTAACATCAGAGCCACCAGCCTCCACAGGTAACATAAGTTACTATTGACCTTCTCGTGCAATGCTCAGCCCTCAGGGGAATGTTGGAAGTGTGCTCAGGCTGTGTTGAGCAACCAGTTGCCTCAGCTGCCTTGGCCAATGCCCTGTGCACTTTAAACCAAGCCTCCACATGCCCAGCGATGAGCATATCTTCTGTGACAGAAGTGCAAGAGACCTTAAATGACATCTCAGAGTGCAAAGGGTTCCCAGAAGGTAGTGAAGTGGGAAAATACCACCTGCATTGTTAGCAAGTGAATGTGTTGCTGAGATGCCAAGAGTCATGTAGGAAACAGGACAGTGGCTGATGAACTTACTGGCTGATTAACTTACTGCACATGAGTCACAATGCCCATTAGAGCCCGGGAAACTTCCTCTGTAAAAAGTTTGTAACCCACACACAGCACTGCACCAAATACTGACCAAAGCATACGTCATGTGCCTTGTTTACTTGTTTGTATAAATACCAAAGTCATCTATTGTTCTGGGTCCAGTCCCAAGGGGCCACACTGAGTCTGTTTCCCGCCTCCCAGCTGAGCAGAGCAGAGCAGAGCAAGCTGTTCCAGTTGGTCCAGGGACTACAGAAGCAAGCAAGCTCCCAGAGAGCTGAGCGACCAGAGCAAGCAAACAGGGGGAGCAAACAGGTGTTGGCCAGGGGAGTTGCAGTGGTTGAAGAAGCAAAGGAGACAAAGGAGACAAAGGCTAAGAGGTAAGTGGGCTGCAGGAAGCCCAGGGGGCTGCCCTTTATCCTTCTGAGTGGCTGTGAGCTCACCAGGTGCTTCTGAGAGCTCCAACTGAATTTGGGAGGGGGTTGCCTGAGTACTCCCAGCAGCTGACTGGGCGGGAAGCTTCAGTCTGTTTCCCGCCTCCCAGCTGAGCAGAGCAGAGCAGAGCAAGCTGCTCCAGCTGGTCCAGGGACTACAGAAGCAGGCAAGCTCCCAGAGAGCGAGCGACCAGAGCGAGCGACCAGGGGGAGCAAACAGGAGTTGGCCAGGGGAGCTGCAGTGGTTGAAGAGACAAAGGAGACAAAGGAGACAAAGGAGACAAAGGAGACAGAGGCTAAGAGGTAAGTGGGCTGCAGGAAGCCCAAGGGGCTACCCTTTATCCTTCTGATTGGCTGTGAGCTCACCAGGTGCTTCTGAGAGCTCCAACTGAATTAGGGGGGTGTGGCCTGAGTACTCCCAGCAGCTGAGTGGGCAGGAAGCTTCAGTCTGTTTCCCGCCTCCCAGCTGAGCAGAGCAGAGCAAGCTGCTCCAGCTGGTCCAGGGACTACAGAAGCAAACAAGCTCCCAGAGAGCGAGTGACCAGGGAGAGCGAACAGGGGGAGCAAACAGGAGTTGGCCAGGGGAGTTCGGCAGGGGAGGCCAAGGGGGAGGCCCCTAACATTTTTTTCCATTTTTTATTTTATTTTATTTTTTAACTAACTTTTTTCCATTTATTTGTCTTGTAACACACACTTTCACACAAGTGGGACTCTGCTTTTAACCTCTACTGAGTAGAGGAAGAGGCACAGGCTAGTCTAGAACAATCACAAAGCTAGACACAAAAAGGGAAAAGAGGCAATGGAAGGACAGGACTCTCCAGTGCTGGTGACCTGCAAGGCCAGTGCCGTGTTTGTTTCCGTGCCCGAGGCCAACATGGCCTACACCTGCAACAAGTGCAAGTTGATCACGCTGCTGGAAGAAAAAGTAAGTGGACTGGAGTGGCGACTGTTGACCCTCTGGGGAATAAGAGAACTCGAAGAGTTCTTGGACAGAATGAGGGAACTACAGCAGCAAAGGGAAGACCAGAAGGTTGAAGAGCAACAGCAAGATGAGGGAGAAGTGGGAAATGCTGAGAAGAAAAATGGAGTAGAGGATACTCCTTGGAAAAGGGTGACAGTTAGGAGAAGAAGAACTAGACGCCACTCTGCACCAGTGGAAGCAGTGGAGCTGTGGAACCGATTCCAGGTACTTGAGGATGAGACTGGAGGACAGCCTGCAGAGAAAGAATCACAGGGGAACCTACATGAGAGTGAGCAAGAGGCTGAAGGTCAGTCAAACAGAGGCGATGAAACCCAGGCCTAAAACAAGAAGAGAAGAGTGGTAGTAGTGGGAGACTCCTTGCTGCGTGGGATCGAGACCCAAGTATGTAGCGAAGACCGGTGGACTCATCAGGTATGTTGTCTCCCGGGAGGACAGATTAGAGACGTGACTGAAAGGTTCCCTGCACTCATAAAGCCCACTGACAGGTATCCCTTTCTTCTCATCCATGTGGGAACAAATGATACCGCCAAGCGAAGCTACGAAGAAATCATTTTTCTTCAGACACATGTAGGAAGAAAGCCAGACTATGAAGCACATGGTCTTCGATGTCTATATACTAATGCCCAGAGTATGGGAAACAAACAGAACAAACTTGAACTCTTAATACAGGAGGGGAATTATGACTTGATAGGTATAACTGAGACTTGGTGGGATGACTCTCGTGATTGGAATACAGCAATTGAAGGATATAACTTGTTCAAAAAGAACAGGAGGAACAGAAAGGGAGGTGGGGTTGCACTGTATGTGAAAAATACATATCTCTGCATAGAAATACAGGAGGAGGAGCTTGGTAGCCCCATCGAGAGCATCTGGGTCGAAATAAATGGAGCAAAGAATAAAAGGAACCTGGTGGTCAGAGTCTACTACCGCCCACCCAACCAAGGAGATGACAAGGATGAAACTTTTGAAAAGCAAATAGCCAATGTTTTAAGGAAGCATGATGTAGTAGTAATGGGGGACTTCAATTTCCCCGATATTTGTTGGGAGACAAATTCTGCAAAACATGGCCCCTCCAGGAAATTCCTGACTTGTGTGGCAGATAACTTCCTCCTACAGAAAGTAGAGGAAGGAACTAGAGGATCGGCTATCCTTGACTTGATCCTAACCAACAGAGATGACTTAGTGGATAAAGTAGCTTTTACAGGAACTCTGGGGGAAAGCGATCACGTTGTACTTGAGTTCTTGGTTCTTGGTTCTAAGGGAAGCAAAAGCTGAGTGTAGTCAAACGCGTACCCTAGATTTTAGAAAAGCTGATTTTAATAAACTCAGAACAATGATCCGTAAGGTCCCATGGCAAGCGACGCTAATGAGAAAAGGAGTCCAAGATGGGTGGGAGCTTTTAAAAAAGGAAATTCTCAAGGCACAATCACAAACCATTCCAACAAGAAGAAAAGGTGGAAGACAACAGAAGAAGCCAATGTGGCTTCGCAAAAAGCTTAGGGATGACCTGAAAACAAAAAAGGACACATATAGGAAGTGGAAAGGAGGCCAAGTAACAAAGGAAGAGTATAGGCAGGTAGCACAGACTTGCAGGGATGGCGTCAGGAAGGCTAAAGCTGAGAACGAGCTGAGGTTAGCGAGGGATGCTAAAAACAACAAAAAGGCTTTCTTCAGCTACGTGCATAGTAAAAGGCAGAGGAAAGAAATGGCGGTTCAGCTATTAAATAAGGATGGCAAAATGATAACAGGTGACAAAGAAAAGGCAGAGGTGCTCAATTCCTACTTTGGCTCAGTCTTCTCCCCAAAGAGGGTCTATGACCCCCCCTGGCAAAGGCGAAGTACAGGCTGAAGGGGCAGGATTGCAGCTTGAGATCGATAGGCATATGGTCAAGGAACACCTAATTACTTTGAATGGGTTCAAATCTCCAGGGCCAGATGAACTGCCTCCTAGAGTAATAAAGGAACTGGCAGAAGAACTCTCAGAACCGCTGTCTATTCTCTTTGAGAAATCATGGAGGATGGGGGAAGAGCCAGATGACTGGAGGAGGGCTAATGTTGTCCCTATCTTCAAAAAGGGTAAAAAGGAGGAACCTGGAAACTACAGACCAGTCAGTCTGACATCAGTCCCTGGGAAAATTCTGGAGCAGATGATAAAGGAATCCATCTGGAAGCACCTTGACAACAATGCCGTGATTACTCGAAGCCAACATGGATTTGTCAAAAACAAGTCCTGCCAGACAAATCTGATCTCATTTTTTGATCAAGTCACCTCCCTTGTAGACTGTGGGAATGCTGTAGACATCATATACCTCGACTTCAGCAAAGCTTTCGACAAAGTGCCCCATGATATCCTGATGAGCAAACTAGCTCAAAGTGGGCTAGATGAAACAACGATCCGGTGGATCCACAGTTGGCTACAGAATCGGATTCAAAGAGTGCTTATCAATGGGACCTTCTCACACTGGGGAGAGGTAACAAGTGGGGTACCGCAGGGTTCAGTCCTGGGCCCAGTGCTCTTCCACATTTGTATTAATGACTTGGAGGAGGAGGTGCAGGGAATGCTGATCAAATTTGCAGATGACACCAAATTGGGCGGGATAGCTAATACTTTGGAAGACAAAAACAAAATTCAAAGTGATCTTGATAGACTGGAGCACTGGGCTGAAAACAACAGAATGACATTTAATAGGGACAAATGCCAAGTTCTGCACCTAGGAAAAAGAAACCAAATGCACAGTTACAAGATGGGGGATACGTGGCTCAACAACACTACAAGCGAGAAGGATCTTGGAATTGTTGTAGATCACAAGCTGAATATGAGCCAACAATGTGATGTGGCTGCAAAAAAGGCCAATGCCCTTTTTGGCTGCATTAATAGAAGCATAGCTTCCAAATTCCGGGAAGTACTAGTTCCCCTCTACTCAGCACTGGTTAGGCCTCATCTGGAGTACTGTGTCCAGTTCTGGGCACCACACTTTAAGAAGGATGCAGACAAACTGGAGAGGGTTCAGAGGGGGGCAACAAAGATGATCAGGGGACTGGAAACAAAGCCCTATGAAGAGAGACTGAAAGAGCTGGGCCTGTTTACCCTTGAGAAGAGAAGACGGAGGGGAGATATGATAGCACTCTTCAAGTACTTGAAAGGTTGTCACAGAGAACAAGCCATTGTCTTGTCTGAAATCTGTCGCCCGTTGTCGTGTGAATGTGCTGGTCGTGTTGACTGGGTCCTGCCTGGTACCTCAGTGGTCTCATCCAGGCAATCCTGCCTGCCACCCTTGGAAAGTTTCCTTGGAAGAAGGAAAAAAGGCATGGTGTGAAAGTGACCTGGTATACCTGGCAGCCGCACCTATGGGAAAAGCCTACAACAAGGGCTGTGTGTACTGGTTTGGTTTCCTCTTGTGACTTGGCACGCAGACAGCTGCGGAGGTCTGTCCTCCCTCCCTTGTGTCTGCTGGGGCTCCATAGGTGAAGACATAGGGTCTTCAGGGCCCAAAATGGTACCATTATCTCCTAAAGGCACACCAGCTTATTAAATGTACACCCATTGCAGTTCTGGGTCATGTAGGTTTTTAGAAAAATGGAACTGGTGTACCAGGAATGACCCAAGCAAACAATTTCCCATAACCGGGATGTTTGACATGGACAGGTTGGTGCACCTGACTAGGAGCCAGAATCCCACAAGACCGGTGGGATGCTTACAATATGTGAATGCATTCTTCAGTGGGTATGTTGAGACGTCAAAAAGGCCACCTAAGTCCCAGGGAGTGGAGTCTTGAGGACTCCCAAGGAAAACTGAGAGACCAGGTCAAATTTTAAAACATCAGAGAAGAGCCACAGAAATCTAGAGAAGAATTGGAAACAGTGATCACTTGTTATAATTGGCTGACATGAACTAACTCATGTGAGTTATTTTGTCCCAAGAAGTGTGCACTAGATTAAATGAACAAGCAAACTGGCCAAATCAAGAACCAGCTGATCTTGATACTTTAGACCAAGCGTGCATCAAACTCCTAGGAACAAATCCCTGAAATTTGTCTGCAGAAAACTGATTAGGCTAAAAATCATCAATTATAAACAAAACAAAGGCTGCAGACTGAGGTTTTGCAAAACTTACTGCACATTGGAATCATTACCTTGCTTGTCAAACAAAGAGGAAAGGAAAAGGGGGGTCAGCAAAGAAGACAGGGGAGGAGGGGAGTCCCGCGTGGGTTGCTGCCGCTTTTTTGGCCAAGTTGGGCATTAGAAAAATAAGTGTCTCCACTGGCCTGGCCAGCTGATGGAAACACTTCACACATCCCAGCCATTTCTTCCTCCCGCTCCTCCTCAGAACTTCTAGTATTACAGTACAATGATCAGTACAGAAACAACAATCCGGTGGATCCACAGTTGGCTACAGAATAGGACTCAAAGAGTGCTTATCAGTGGGATCTTCTCCTACTGGGGAGAGGAAACGAGTGGGGTACCGCAGGGCTCAGTCCTGGGCCCAGTGCTCTTCCACATTTGTATTAATGACTTGGAGGAGGAGGTGCAGGGAATGCTGATCAAATTTGCAGATGACACCAAATTGGGTGGAATAGCAAATACTTTGGAAGACAGAAACAAAATTCAAAATGATCTAGATAGACTGGAGCACTGGGCTGAAAACAACAAAATGACATTTAATAGGGATAAATGCCAAGTTCTGCACCTAGGAAAAAGAAACCAAACACACAGTTACAAGATGGGGGATACGTGGCTCAACAACACTACAAGCGAGAAGGATCTTGGAATTGTTGTCGATCACAAGCTGAACATGAGCCAACAATGTGATGTGGCTGCAAAAAAGGCCAATGCTCTTTTGGGCTGCATTAATAGAAGCATAGCTTCCAAATCCTGGGAAGTACTTCTTCGAGTAGTTCCCCTCTACTCAGCACTGGTTAGGCCTCATCTGGAGTACTGTGTCCAGTTCTGGGCACCACACTTTAAGAAGGATGCAAACTGGAGAGGGTTCAGAGGAGGGCAATGAGGATGATCAGGGGACTGGAAACAAAGCCCTATGAAGAGAGACTGAAAGAACTGGGCCTGTTTAGCCTTGAGAAGAGAAGACAGAGGGGAGATATGATAGCGCTCTTCAAGTACTTGAAAGGTTGTGACAGAGAGGAAGGCCAGGATCTCTTCTCCATCAACCCAGAATGCAGGACACAGAATAATGGGCCCAAGTTGCAGGAAGCCAGATTCCGGCTGAGCATCAGGAAAAATGTCCTGACTGTTGGAGCAATACGACAATGGAACCAATTACCTGGGGAGGTGGTGGGCTCTCCCACACTGGAGGCGTTCAAGACGAAGCTGGGCAGCCACCTGTCAGGGATGCTCTGACTTGGATTCCTGCATTGAGCAGGGGGTTGGACTCGATGGCCTTGTAGGTCCCTTCCAACCCTACTATTCTATGATTCTATGATCTCTGCTGCCTGATCCTTCTGAAGCTACCCCTAATGATTGTTTGGAAGTGGTTGAGCTCCTAGCTAAGCCACTTCCAGACTTGTCAGATGAGTGATGTAGATTGTGTGTATGTTGTAGATGGGTCTTGTCAAAGAAATGCTGAAGAGATCTGCTGCCTGCACTTCCCATACTGTAATAGAACAAAATCTTTTGCCTAACTGTACTTCTGCTCAAGTGGCAGAACTTTTTGCCCTCTCTAGGGCTACTGCCTTATTACTTTCAGCAATAAATCAGTCTCCCATGGCATCTTTTGAAGATGTTGCACAACTCCAAAATCAGGCCCAAATGTTGAAAAAGAAAAGTGGAGACTGGCTGGTTGTTCTCAGTACACTGACCATCTGTGGCACTCCCCGGACAGCCGCCTGGTAGCGCCCCTGGTCCTTCTTCCCCACCTTGTAGTAGCAGATAAGAAGGGTGGAGTCGATTGAGTCATTCCCCTAAAGAGTGAAGGTACCACAATGATTTAGGTCAAGCAAGTTGCAAACATGTGAATAATGTGTTTAATGTACTCAGTAACTTTGTTTTGCTTTAGAGAAGTGTTTTTATATCTGTGTTTGTGCCTATGGTTCCTGCCATGTGGGGGCGTGAGCTTTTTACCCCTCTTAGTCATCAAATGCCTGTCCTTTGGGTCAGCTAGGCAGATTGTCCGATATGCCACCCAAAAGCTACAACAGCAGCAGCTTCTCTCATGTAAAGATCAAGATGCAATGACTGTGTGTGACTGGCAATGGAGACGGAGTTAGGTTAGGGACTGTCTGTATTGTTATGTATTGGCTAATGTGTTTAAACATGTATTGTAGCTTCGGCTCAACTTTCTGTGTGTAAGTGCCACTTCACAAAGAAGAAAATGCAAGCTAAACTGAATGTTTGTTGAGGGAAGTTGCATGTGCTAGAACGATGCTGTCGAGATGAGAATGAGATTTCAAAGCGGTCTAAGCAAGTGTAAACTTTTACTGAATGTCACTGGCAGGATATATTTGTACACTGAGGTCACAGTGGATTTGAAATCCTATGTATTATGCTTTATCCCATTGCATTGGTTATTGTTATTTTCTTGCTCTTTCTTTTTGCTTTGTATGGAGCTTAGCAATGTTAATGATATATGATTTGTTTTAATTGTTTAATGAAAAACTGCATAGGGAATCTGTGAAAATTCACAGAATGGAGTGAATTGGATTTGGTTTCAGAAGAATGGTGGGCAGTCAGGTGCGAATTTGCCCAGAGCCATATGCAGTATTTAATGCAGTGTTTAATAGCACAAGTATATAGGGTAGGGGCTCTGGATAGGGGTGAATGCTCCTTCCTTGTTCTCCTCGACCTCTCAGCGGCTTTTGATACCATTGACCACGGTATCCTCCTGGACCGCCTGGAGGGGTTGGGCATTGGAGACACTGTACTGCGGTGGTTCCGGTCCTTCCTCTCCGGCAGGTACCAGAGGGTAGCACTGGGAGAGGAGGTTTCAGACCCGTGGCCACTTACTTGTGGGGTGCCACAGGGTTCCGTCCTCTCCCCGATGCTATTTAACATCTATGTGAAGCCACTGGGGGCTATCATCAGGAGGTTTGGGGTGCAGTGTCATCAATATGCGGATGACACGCAGCTCTACCTCTCATTCAAATCTTCACCAAGGTTGGCCGTAGAATCCCTGTCCAAATGTCTGGAGACGGTGAGTGACTGGATGGGGAGGAATAAGCTGAAGCTCAACCCTGACAAGACCGAGGTACTTTTGGTGGGAGACAAGAGGAGGCTGGGGGATGTTGACCTGATGTTGAATGGGGTACGGCTACCCTTGAAAGACCAGGTCCGCAGCCTGGGGGTCATTTTGGACTCCCAGCTGTCCATGGAGGCTCAGGTGGCAGCTGTAAGCCGGACAGCGCTGTATCAACTCTATCTGATACGGCGGCTGCGCCCCTTCCTTCCCGACCATCTGCTCCCATCGGTAGTACATGCCCTGGTCTCCTCTCGTTTAGACTACTGTAATGCGCTCTACGTGGGGTTACCCTTGAAGACGGTTCGGAAGCTGCAGCTGGTACAGAACGCGGCAGCTCGCCTGATTAAAGGCAGCCGCTGGCGAGATCTCATCACTCCAGTGCTGAAGGAGTTGCACTGGTTACCAGTTCTTTTCCGGGCCAAATTCAAGGTGTTGGTTTTGACCTTTAAAACCCTATATGGTTCCGGCCCAGCCTATCTTAAGGAGCGCCTCCAGCAACACCAGACAGGCCGCTTAACAAGATCAGCCTCAGATGGCCTTCTCTCTGTCCCATCAGCCAGGACCGCTAGACTGGTGGGGACGAGGGAGAGGGCCTTTTCTGTGGTGGCCCCCACTCTGTGGAACTCCCTCCCTAGGGAACTCCGTCATGCCCCCTCTTTAATGAGCTTCCGTCGTGCATTAAAAACGTGGTTGTTCAGGCAGGCTTTTGGGGTGGGTTAGGGTATTTTTAAAAAAATTTATGGTAAAATTTTATTGTTTTAAATTGTTTTCTGGTGGGTTGTACATCGCCCAGAGTGGCTGGGTGACCAGTCAGATGGGCGATTAATAAATTTAATAAATAAATAAATAAATAAATAAATACACTGATTTTCTAGAAAGTTGGCTATTTTCATGATTTTAGAGTTTGTTCTTATAGCTGTATTCACGTACAGTGAAGGCCATACTTTTCACTACCAGTGGAAGCTAAAACAATGTACAGCAGTTGTTCTTCACACTGCGTACCTTTTAACCGATAAGGGATGCTCTTTTCTGTACTGTGAGAAACTTATTTTGCTGCCAAAGGAGAAAGACCTTGGAAAAGGGTTGGGCAAGCCACCCATCCTCCCCTGTGGGGGCCATTTGAAAATATTCCGATTGATTTTATCCAGATGCCGAAATGCTGTAATTACCAGGATGTGCTTGTGATAGTTGACATGTTTTCCAAGTGGGTCAATTTACAGGTCAAGTCATGCAAGAACTGTGTCAAGACCTGAGAATCAAACAGAATCTGCACTGCCCTTACCATCCGCAGTCAGCAGGTAGAGAGACAGACTGGAATCTTAAAGAACGAGCTGCCAAAGTTGCGTGACGAGCTGGCGCTCAAACGGACGGATGCACCGCCACCCGCTCTCGTGAGCATGACGAGCACTCCCAGCAGGGTTAATGGACCGAGCCCACATGAAATCCTCGTGGCGAGGCCAATGGGGCTCCCAGTCCCGCCTCCATGTGCTAAAGAACTTTTTAGAACTGACAAACTGTATTAGAGTATTACGAAGGACTACGCCTTTCTTCGCAGGCCAAAGAAGCACTGCTGGCTCCACCTGCTTCAGGCCGCCGCGTCTGCCCGGCTGACGAGGTGCGCGCAAAAGTTTTCCAGAGGAAGAGCGCCTCACGACCCCCGTGGACAGGCCCGTGCCGTGGTCCTAGTCACCCACACTGCTGTCAGGCGCCGAGGTCTCTCCAGCTGGGCCCACGCTTCCCACCGCAAGGAGGTGCCGAGATCGCTCAACGCCCGTCAAGAGACGACAACAAGGGACAGAGACGACGATCCAGGGAAACCTCCCCAGAGGCAGACGACTTCAGAAGTGGGCTGCTGTACCCAAGACTTGCCAGGCTCCTGGAAGTACAACCTGAAGTCAAGGAGAAAGGACATTATTGATGGACCCACTTCCTGACCTGTATTGGGAAGGCTGGAGCAGCTGCCCGGTGGTTCCTGTTTGGACTTCCCCTATTTGGACTTCCCCTTGTTTGGAAAAGCTACTTTGTAGTCCTTTGGTGCCATCTGAGGGCCATAAAAATGCCCCGCCACTCCTAAGAAACCAGTAAGGTTCTGCCCTGCTGGCAGAGTTGGCGAAGAGCCTAGTGCCAGAAGATGTCTTAATGATTTTGGACTTTGGGTAATAAAGGAACACTGGGAGGTTGGGATAAGAATCATGTTACAACTGCGGGAAACTTAGCAGCAAGGAATGTTAAATTGTCTTGTGCTTGCAAATGTTGTATCTCAAGGACCAGCAAGTCCTTGCAAACTATGCCCGCCACTGAAATGAAGTTGTTCATAATGAAAGAAATGAAAAGTGAGTGGGAAAGAAAAGAGGAAGTTTTGAGACTTACTGTAATGAAGCCCATATGGAGTAGGCTCTGGCCAAAAGGAAGGACTGAAGTGGAATAATACCACTTGCATTGTTTGCGTGTGAATGTGTTGCTGAGGTGCCGAGAGTCACATAGGAAAGAGGACTGTGGCTGATTAACTTACTGCACATGAGGCATGATGCCCATCAGAGCTGGGGAAACTTCCTGAAGGCAGTTTGTAGCCCCTTGACTCAGCGCTGCACCAAATACTGACCAAAGCTTATGTCATGTGCCTTGTTTACTTGCTTGTATAAATACCAAAGTTGCCTATTGTTCTGGATACAGTCCTGAGGCAGGATATTGGCAACTCTTGACTGCACCACACCTTAGTGCTCAGGTAATAAGCATCCACTCAAACAAAAAGTTGGTGCCTGTTCTCTAGCTGAGCCTGGCAGAAGGTAAAATTCTGCAACAGAATGAAGTTAACTTTGAACACCAGGTGGATCAGATAACCAAATGGGCTTCTTCCAGCCTCACTCTATGAAGGTATATTCTGCCAGAGAACTCACTCTTCTGAGGACTGGAAGACATAGGGTCATAGAGTTGGAGGGGCCCTTGACAGCCATCTAGTCCAACCCCGTCCTTGATGCAGGAACTCCAGAGTTAGAACATCCCCAACAAATGGCTATTCTGCCTCTGCTTGAAGACTTCCAGCAACCACTTGGACAGGGAGAACCTTCCCCATGCCATTCCTTAGCTAGTGGCTCATCTTCCTAAAAAAAAAAAGAGAGAGAAAGCGCAGGGTGATGAGCACAATGTGAGTCACCCAAACAGCCCAAATATCACCTCTTCCATGAGGGAGCTAAGGGAAAGATCGTCCCAGCAATGCAGGATGCAAACAGGTATCGCTTTTCATTGGTTTATGTAGATAGTGCCATCTGTGTTCATGGTGCTTTACAAAGAATAACAGGGCAGGTCCCTGCCCCAATGGGCTTGCAGTCTAAAAACAGACACAAGAGAAATAACTGAGGAAGGGAAAGGAGATGGAGGCAGGGAGAGACCATGTGCCTAGTTTTAGTTACACACACTTAGGTTTAGTTACCGAGCAGAGCATGTCAAAAGGATCAAGAAGTCGCAACTCCTTAAAAGGATCAACTCAGCTCCCAGTGGCACTTCCCCTCTGCCTCCAGCAGTCCCCGTTCCTTCACAGCTGTCATTTTGAATTATACACTCAACTGCTTTTTCTAAACTTAGTCTGGCTGTCTCATGGATTGATTTATGCCCAGTGGTTTTAGTGCTGAGCTGGTTTTTGTTCAATTTTTGCTTTGATCACTTAGAAAAACCTGCCAGACCAGTTCTCAAAGCATCTCTTTACTTCCCTCCCCCTCTCCCCCCCCTTTTCCATCCTTTCATTTTGACAAAACGACTTTGCTTTTTTCAAAGCTGAAGGGGTGACTGACTGCCAGGCAACCAAAGGGAATTAGCTGCAGGGGAATGAAGTAAGTTTCAGGAGTGAGGAGGGGGGTGCCGCCTTTCCAATGAGTGCAGGCCTCTGCATGAGGTTTGAGTTTTGCCTTGCAGATTTCTGAAGAACCGTTTGCTAAGCCCTGGGGCAAGTAAATGTGTGTGCAACACTTAAAAGTGATTGCATGTCATTACATCAAAACCCACTTCTGCTCACCCCAGTTCTCTGCCTGGTGAATTGTTCCGGAGGCACAGTACTTATCCAGGTGTGGCTTCCTTTGGAAGGAGGTCACTGGAGGTTTATTGGCATTTTGCCATATTTGTGTTTATTGACAAATATATGGGTTGGACATAGGTGGAGGCACAGAGCTTTAACTCTCTGAAATGGGGGCAGGGAGGACTTCAGGATCTACTTTGTTCTTTTACTAGAAGCCCCAAGATCTGTCAGCTGGACCGTGGTGCAAAAGGCACACACTTAGAATGAAAGAATTCAGAGCCCAGGAATTTGATCTGAGTGGGAGAGCCCACTACCTCAGGGCTGAGGTGGCGGGCTCTCCCACCCTGGAGGCCTTCAAGACGAGGCTGGGCAGCCACCTGTCAGGGATGCTCTGACTTGGATTCCTGCATCGAGCGGGGGGTTGGACTCGATGGCCTTGTAGGCCCCTTCCAGCCCTACTGTTCTATGATTCTATGATACCAGAAGCAGTGGAGGCTGGTGGCTCCAATGTCAGTGAGGCAATAAATCC
The DNA here is from genome assembly GCF_057233095.1 of Heloderma suspectum. Classification (NCBI taxonomy): domain Eukaryota; kingdom Metazoa; phylum Chordata; class Lepidosauria; order Squamata; family Helodermatidae; genus Heloderma; species Heloderma suspectum. The sequence goes on along the minus strand of NC_139461.1, from coordinate 312,709,970 downwards.
AATCCAAATTTCAGTCAGAACAAGACAGAATTCTGACGGAGCTCTCCAAAGTGTTTTGCACCTTGGCTTTTAGGGTTCTGACTGGTTCTGACTGAAATGCAGGGTGGAGTCACTGCCCCACTGACATTGGAGCCACCAGCCTCCACTGACCAGAACTGAATGGAGCTCACAGTCCTTCCAGACAAAAATTTAGTTATTGTTACCAGATTTTTTTTCATTTCAGCAATATAATATGGGGTGGGGGAGTCATTTTGTTGATGCTCTGGGTAAGCTGTTGGGAATCAGAAATCCTTGCCAATGGATTGCAAAATATGTAGAAATCTACCAGTAGGTCCCGATCTACCTTCTGCCCACCTGTCAGGCTCCCAGCTGACCCAAGCCCAGGAGAGACTTCTTCAGAGGAGGAAGATCAAGATTTTCAGCAAACCCCATTCCCACATAAGATTCAAGGCAACCCAAGCAGTCCCATTACAGGGATGCCTCACGTGAGGTCCCAAAGAACCCACACACACACACACACACACACACACACACACATCCTGAGCCCTGCCATAGTTCTTTAGTCTCTTCCCTCATCCCAGGGCTCAGAAGAGAACCGACCAGGTGGGGTGCTCGGGAGTTGTCACTGGAATGCCTGTCAGGCCACCAGAAGATCCTTTTGTTCAGGGTTTACTCAGGAAGCATTTAATTGGGAGCAAGTGTGACCCACTGGTATATTTTTCTTAAAGAATTCGGAGTGGGAATGTTCCTGCACATGCTCAGTAAAGGAGTGAGATAGGGAGTGGCCACCATTTTAGGCAATTGCCAAAATGCAGTGTAGAGGAAGTTTGCTTTCTCCTCTCTGTTAGACCCTGAGACAGGGCTGATGAACAAGTTGTTCCTGTGTTGCTGGATCCTGGTCCATTTTGAGAAGACTGCTGTGGAGCTGGAGTGAGCTGAGTAGAGACTGTTTTCCTTCTTCAGCCAGCAGAAAAATCAAGCTTCAGAGAGAAGTTTTATTTATATTTTTGCTGTGGACACAAGCTGAAAGACAGAACTTTGGGAGGGCTGTGTTCTGCTTTATTGTTTTGGTGATAAGTGAATTGTTATGCATGTAAATTATTACATGTGCATTATTATTGGATTTTAATTATGACATTAAAATTATATATGTTAATTGTCTCTGTATAAGGCCTTTGGTGTGAGTCCCTTCAGAGACCCTGAAGAAAAGTGTTACACAAAGTTCTACTCATGAGGAGGAAGACCCAGCCACTGAAGAAGCAGCAGTTGCAACTGGTGAAGCAGGAACAGCCCTTTCTTGTGTCCATAGGCTTTCTCTTGACCTATGCTGAATTAACAGCTCTTGTCAAGTTTCTTGCTCCAGCTGTGTGGGCTCAGAACACCACACCACCCAAAAGACAGCCAAAGTCCTCTCCTTCCACTTCAGATCCCTTGGGAGACAGCCCGCACCTTAAGATGCTTACAGAGACAAACTCAGATCTCTATGCGTCTTCCTTTGCCTCAATCAGACTCATTTTCCTTCACACAGAGACACTGAGATCACATCATCCTAAGCAGCGGAAGAGGAAGAGCAAACCTACTTTCAGGAATTTCCCAGCCATTCAGGAGGCCAGCTAACTGAGAGAAACCAGCTAATTGTTCTAACAAGGGGAAGGCGCTTGGCAACTTTGCTAGGACTATTAAGGCAGGATTGAGCACCATTAACTGGATCCATCCTATCCAATCCCCCCCACCCACCCCAATTCAATTTTACAACAATGCATTCAATGTACAAGAAATGGTAACTAAAGACAGACAGACAGACAGACAGATGATAGATAGATTTAAATCAAAACTGTATGGAAATCAGATATGCTTATTTATTTTAAATGAATCTAATGTTTCAACCTTGTGATACGTTCCATGGGGTTTTCTTGGCAAGAATACTGGAGTGGGTTGCCATTTCCTTCTCCAGTGGACCACATTTTGTCAGAACTCTCTGCCATGACCTGTCCGTCTTGGGTGGCCCTGCACGGCATAGCTTATGGCTTCACTGAGTTACGCAAGCCCCTTCGCCACAACAAGGCAGTGATCCATGAAGGGGAATGGCAAACCTAGACAGCATAGTAAGAAGCAGAGACATCACCTTGCCGACAAAGGTCCGTCTAATCAAAGCTATGGTTTTCCCAGTAGTAATGTATGGCTGTGAGAGCTGGACTATAAGGAAGGCTGAGCGCCAAAGAATTGATGCTTTCGAACTGTGGTGCTGGAGAAGACTCTTACGAGTCCCCTGGACTGCAAGGAGGTCAAATCAGTCCATCCTAAAGGAAATCAGCCCTGAGTGCTCATTGGAAGGACAGATAATGAAGCTGAAGCTCCAATATTTTGGCCACCTAATGCGAAGAGAAAACTCCCTGGAAAAGACCCTGATGCTGGGAAAGACTGAAGGCAAAAGGAGAAGGGGACGGCAGAGGATGAGATGGCTAGATAGCATCACGGATGCAATGAATATGAACTTGAGCATGCTCCGGGAGAGAGCGCAGGACAGGAAGGCCTGGCGTGCTATGGTCCATGGGGTCACGAAGAGTCGGACACGACTGAACGACTGAACAACAACAATGTTTCAACCAAAAAATTCATCCTCAAGGCAGTTCACAATACTCCATAAATTAACAAAACTTTAAAAGGTGTGTCCTTTTCCTTGTAATTCATCAGTGGAATCATTTGTATAGAGAATTAAGATCACACCACTTTCCAGTGTCAATCAAGATGTTTACTGAAGTAAAACAGAAGTAAACTCAGAGCATACATATACTTTGGCAGCTTTGCACATCCATGTGGGGACACATGGGAGTCCTGAAGGAAAATAGCAGGAAAGGCTCCAACCATTCCCCCTTAATGTACACTTTTAAAAGGTAGATCAAAAGCTAAGAGAGGCAGAGAGGTGGGTGGATGAGACCTTCAGGGACCTAATAGTGGTGTCCCACTCCCTGGGTAACAGCTCCTCTGTGGTCATGGAGAATGTGGGTCTCAGGGAAGGAGGGTACATGATGGGCATGAAGACAGCAAGGTGAATTGCCTGTCTGGCATGAAGCTTGCAGATATCACCCACCATCTAGATAGCATAGTAGATAGTGCTGGGGAGGAGTCAGTTGTTGTGGTCCATGTTGGTACCAATGATGTGGGGAAACGTAGTCATGAGGTCTTGGAAGCCAAATTTAGGTTGTTAAGTAGGAGGTTGAAATCCAGGACCACGAAGGTGGCTTTCTCAGAAATGCTACCTATTCCACCTGCAGAGCCAGCTAGACAGGCGAAGCCAAGGAGTCTCAATGTGTGGATGAGGCAGTGGTGCAGGGAGGAGGGGTTCAGATTTGTTAAGCACTGGGAAATATTTTGGGACAAACCAGGCCTGTACAAGAGGGATGGGCTCCACTTGAACCAAAATGGAACCAGACTGCTGGCACTAGACATCAAAAAGGTGGCAGAGCAATTTTTAAATAAAATCCTTAGGGAAAGCCGATAGGAGCTGGGAAGTATTGGTTTCAGGTTAAATCATCCCTAGGGGATGAAAATGTTTTCAATTGCCCAAATGTAGAAGGGGAGGAAATAGGCCAAGAGCATATGGTGAAACATAACAGCCAATCAAAGAGGCCTAAGTGCCATAGCAAAAGATGCACATGCCAGAGGCATCTGGGGAGAGACACTGCGTATAGGTGTTTCTGTGCAAATGCTAGAAGCCTCCAAGACAAACTGGGAGAGTTGGAGGGCCTAGTTTTAAAGGAGAACCTGGATATAGTGGGCATTATGAAAACCTGATGGAACAGAGAGAACCAGTGGAATACGGTCATCTCTGGATATAAATTCTACAGGAAGGACAGGGGAGGGCATACTGGAGGAGGTGTTGCTCCATACGTCAAAGAGGACATAGTGTCGAGCAGAGTCAAACACCCAAAAGGGGAAGACTCTTCCACAGAAGTGTTGTGGGTAACAATACCCGGCTTCGAAACTAATTTAGTGCTAGGAACGTGCTATCGTCCCCCAAGCCAGAAGGCTCAGGATGACCTTGCAACGGAAAACAAAATCAGGCAGGCCTCCAAACGAGGAAGTGTTGTAATAATGGGTGACTTCAGTTACCCCCACATTGACTAGATCAATGTATGTTCCAGTCATGACAAAGAGGTTAAATTTATCAATGCCCTAAAAGATTGTGCCCTAGAACAATTCATCATGGAACCAACCAGAGGGGAGGAGACCCTGGATTTAATCCTAAGTGGTGTTGCCCAGGACCTAGTATGAGATGTAAATGTTGTTGAACCAGTTGGAAACAGTGACCATAGTGCTATCAGATTTAATATATATTTAAATGGAAAATTGCCCAGGAAGTCTAACACGGTCACATTTGACTTCAAAAGAGGAAACTTCTCTAAAATGGGGGAACTGGTGAAAAGGAAACTGAAAGGGAGAGTCAAGAGGGTTAAATCTGTTCAAAAGGCTGGAAGATTACTCAAACCTACAATAATAGAAGCTCAGCTAAAATGTATACCACAGGTTAGGAAAGCTAGCACCATGTCCAAGAGGTCACTGGCATGGTTAATGAGCAGTGTCAAGGAACCTATCAGAGAAAAGAGGGCTTTCTTCAGAAAATGGAAGTCTTGCCCAAATGAGGAAAACAAAAGGGAACACAAGTTTGCACAAAGGTGATGCAGGCAGACAATAAGAGATGCAAAAAAAAATTTGAAGAGCATATCACTGACAACATCAAGGCCAACAATAAAGAATTATTTAAATATATCAGAAGCAGGAATCCAGCTAGGAAAGCAGTTGGACCGTTGGATGACAATGGGGTTAAAAGAGCACAAAATGAGGATAAGGAAATTGCGGAGAAGCTGAATAAATTCTTCTCATCTATCTTCACTGCAGAAGGCATAGGACAGATACCTGTGCCTAAACTGATGTTTTCAGGAAGGGAGTCTGAGGAACTGAGGCAAATAGTGGTGACAGAAGATGAAGTTCTCAACCTTATTGATAAATTGAAAGCAAATAAATCACTGGGTCCAGATGGTATCCATCCTAGAGTTCTTAAAGAACTCAAATATGGAATTGCTGATCTTCTAACCAAAATATGCAACATGTCCTTAAGACGAAGCTCTGTACCAGAGGACTGGAAGATGGCCAATGTAACACCAATTTTTAAAAAGGGATCCAGGGGGGATCTGGGAAACTACAGGCTGGTTAGCTTAATGTCTGTTCTGGGTAAATTGGTTGAAAGCATTATTAAAGACAAAATTAGGAAGCATATAGAAGGACAAGCTCTGCTGGAAAAGAATCAGCATGACTTCTGCAAAGGTAAGTCCTGTCTCACCAACCTTTTAGAGTTCTTTGAGAGTGTCAATAAACATGTAGACAGGGATGATCCAATAAACATTATTTACCTGGACTTCCAAAAGGCTTTTAACAAGTCCCTCACCAAAGACTCCTGAGCAAACTTAGCAGTCATGGAATAAGAGGACAGGGCCTCTTATGTAACTCGTTAGAGAACAGAGAGCAGAGAGTAGGAATAAATGGTAAATTCTCCCAATGGAGGGAAGTAAATAGTGGGGTCCCACGGGGATCTGTACTGGGACCAATGCTTTTCAACTTGTTCATAAATGATCTGGAATTAGGAGTGAGCAGTGAACTGGCCAAGTTTGTCAATGACACCAAATTATTTAGGGTAGTTAAAACAAAAAGGGATTGTGAAGAGCTCCAAAAGGATCTCTCAAAACTGGGAGAATGGGCATCCAAATGGCAAATAAGGTACAATGTAAGCAAGTGTAAATACATGTAAATGATGCATGTTAGGGCAAAAAAAAAACCAACTTCAAGTATAACCTGATGAGATCTGAGCTAGTGGTGACCAACCAAGAAAGAGATCTTGGAATGTCAACCCAGTGTGTGGCTGCAGTAAAAAATAAGGCAAACTCCATGTTAGGCATAATTAGGAAAGGAATTGAGAATAAAACTGCCAATATCATACTGCCCTTATATAAATCTATGGTGCAACCACAATTAGAATAATGTGTACAGATCTGGACACTGCACCTAAAAAAAGATAGTGTAAAGCTGGAAAAAGGGCAACTAAAATGATCAAGGGACTGGAGCAACTCCCATATGAGGGAAGGTTACAACAGCTGGGGGGGGAAGTGAGTAAAGGGAAACATGATAGAGGTGTACAGAATTATGCATGGTGTAGAGAATGTGGATTTTTTTGTCCCTCTCTCATAATACTAGAACCCAGGGTCATCCCATGAACGGATTGGTGGGAGATTTAGGACAAATAAAAGGAAGTACTTATTCACACAGCACGTAATAAAAGTATGGAATTTGCTACCACAAGACATAATGATGGCCACCAATTTGGATGGCTTTAAAAAGGGGTTAGACAAATTCCTGGAGGAGAAGGCTATCAATGGCTATTGGTCCTGATGGCTATATGCTATTTCCAATATCAAAGGTCAGTATGCCTATGTACACCAGTTGCTGGGGAACATGGGTGGGAGGGTGCTGTTGCACTTGTGTTCTGCTTGTGGTTCCCTGGTCAACAGCTGGTTGGCTACTGTGTGAACAGAATACTGGATTATATGGATCTTTGGTCTCATCCAGCATGGCTCTTCTTATGTTCTTAGAGAATAGCCATTTTTTGACATTCTTTTCATGTAGATTGGTCAGCGAAAGGAGGGCAGCAAGCTGACTTGTGTGTGTGTTTTTCCAAATGTTTCACATATTCACATCTCCTTATGCTTTGTGTCACACTTCAGGCAAAAAACAACATTGTCTTTCTTTGAGGGTCACCATTTCTCTTTACAAAAACACCTCCATCTCTGCCATCTGGCATTTGCCCTTCTCCTATAATAATGTCAGATTCCAATTTTTCCAAACACTGAGAGCAAAAATGTCAGTGCACTTGTGGGCCAAAAAGGGGGCTTCAGAGTGTATATTGTGTTTCATTTCCTACAATTTCAAAGAAAAGCATGCTAGTTCCTTTCTTTGTCACTTGCCAAACACAAAAAGAAAAAGAGCAGGTGGGAAAAAAAACTTCTTATTAAGCTTATCCATGAACCAAATCCTATTACTTTGAGGCAAAGGCTAACAAATCTGTTTGCAAGGAGAGAGAGCGCCTGATGGAACCAGCTGAGCCCCTAAACCATCACCGCCGCCACCTCTTCCTCCTTGATAGGTTTGGTACCCTAGAACTGATTGCTTCTGACAGCAAGCCACAGGTGTCACTAGAATCACATCAGGAACTGCAGAACCAACAGATGAAGATGACAGGCTGAGCACTTGGGTGAGAAAATGGAACACACTAGATTCTGAACCAATTTGACCTACTAATACACACCCTGGGAAGAAGAAGGGGAGATGGAAGATTTTGTTTTGTTTTGTTTCATCCTACCAAGTTGTACACATCTCCATTGAAAAGTGATCATAAATAAGCAAAACTGAGGGCCAATTCATCAGCCTCATAGCACAGTTGTTCAAGTGTCAATGGACCCAATTGCAACACAGCCAAGTGAAAACTAGCCTGCTGCAAAAAGGAGTAGGTCTCAAGTGGATGTACCACATTTGTACAGTAATTGGTGCAGGAGAAACTATACCTGAGCACATACCTTGCACACAGAAGGTTGCAGGCTCAGTTCCCAGCATCTCCAGTTAAAAAGATCTGCAGCAATGTTGGGAAAGACTTCTGATCAATGGTTTGATCAAAGGCAGCTGCATGAGACTGAGCTGGACCTAATCCACAAACATTGAGAACCAGGGCCTGCAGAAGAGGCCACCACCACCACCACTGGGGAAGAGGCGGGCCTGCTGCTGCTGCTGCTGCCACCACCACCACCACCTGGCCTTCCCTGTGGACTCCGGCCTGGCATTATTTTTAAGGGGATTTTTAATTGTTTTGTGTGTGTGTGTGTGTGTGTGTATGTGTGTGTGTGTGTGTGTGTTTTTCCTGGGGATTTTGTTGTGGTTTTAGGGGTGGGTAGCCTGCCTGATAGGCGGGAGCGAGGGGGCATGTGTCCACCTGATGGAGGCAGTGAGGGGAGTGTTGGGGGCCAGAAGATAGCGAGGCTGGGCGGCAGGCGCTGGCGGAGCGCTAGAGGCAGGCCGTGCCAGGTAAGGGTGTTGCACAAATGCTAGTTTCGCCCCCTGGAGGCTAGTCCAATTTGCCCCAAAGAGGAGAGTCAACTTCAGGCTGGGTCCAACTTGATTTTATTGTTTGCAAACAGTTCGACAAAGGAGCTCACGCTCAAAAGCAGAGTCGACCCCCGGCAACCCCCGCACTGCAGTTTTATCACTTAGCTTGCATTCCTCAGCCAGCGTGTTACTTTTGATTGGTTGCCAGAGGTTTGCTTAGCAACCTTATCTTAGGGTTACTGTCCGCTCATTCCAGGCATGCGCAGCTCTTACAATGCTACGTGCTGCTTAAGGCACATACAATGGCTTTTAGGTTACATTTTTACTACAATTCCCCCCTCAAGATGCTTTCTTCTTATAACACTTAGTCTACTTCAGCCATCGCTAATCTCTGGTAATGTACAAACATTTCCCTGCTGACTACAGATTCTACTGTACGTTTGACTAGGGCTATAATGCAGGGAAGTATGCAGGGTAATAAGCACAAAATTAGCATAACTAAGCAGAATATCATAAATCCAGTCTTCAACCAGCGAAAGTTTGGCAACCATGAAGTCAGCCAGTCAGTACTCCACCCGTTCCAGGTTTGTACTGGGACGTGAGTTATTTTTCTAATTTTGGTTGCAATATCCCTAAGGATATCACCATTGTCATCAATCTGCAAGCAGCAGTCTGTCCAATTAAACTTCTGACAAAGGCCCCCCTCTGCTGCTAACACGTAATCAAGTCCCATCCGATTTTGGGTGACAGCATTGCGGAGTTGGGTTAGCTGTGTGGCTGCTAAATCTATGGCCCTTGCAGTCTCGTTTGCAAAGATTTCCACTATTGCCTGAAGCCGGATTATGCGGTTAGTAAGGTACGTGGGTTCTCTCCCCACCACGTTGGGTTCCCAAGTGGCAGGCCCATAATACCTTATTATCCTTTCTGCCAGCCACTCATCTTTTCCCCATCTTTGTGTAGCAGACAAGTCTTCCATGCTCAGGGATCTTTTATCTATTCCGTATAGTCGGTGCAGTACTGAGGCCCTTTGAGGCAACAGCGTGAATGGGGGCCTTAATATCCCAGGATAACACACGCCAGTCCAGTTGGCGGGCAACTGGGTGTATGTGTGAGTCCCACAGATCCAATAATGGCCAGTCAAAGCAGGGATGACAAAACAGACTGCAAGGCAATAACATGTTCTCCAATTTCAGTTTTTCCCAAATCGACAGTGACTTGTTCCCTCCACCCTGCTGGCAGAACCCTAGGAGGCATTCCAAACATTAGTTCAAAAGGTGACAATTTTATCCCTCTACGTGGAGTGCTACGAATGCGAGTTAAAGCAAGTGGGAGCGCCTGGGGCCACTTTAAGTGGGTCTCTATGCAAATTTTTGTTATCATTGTCTTTAATGTCCTATTCATGCGCTCCACCTGACCTGAACTCTGAGGCCTCCATGGGGTATGGAGTCTCCATTTAATGCCTAAAGCTTTAGACACTTCTTGCACTATCTTTCCCACAAAGTGGCTCCCTTGATCCGACTCAATAGACTCAGGCAACAGGAACCGAGGTATCAGCTCCTGGAGCAGGAAGCGTGCCACTGTTGATGCTGTAGCTGTCCTTGTAGGGTAGGCCTCTACCCATCCCGTTAGCTGGTCCACCAGTACCAATAAATATTGGTGTCGGCCTGACCTTGGAAGCTCTGCGAAGTCAATCTGCCAGGCCTGTCCAGGGTAGTGCGCCCACTGTCGTCCTCCCATTGGCGGTGGCGCTCAGGCCCCTTTTGGATTTACCTTCTGGCAGGTGGGGCATCTTGCTGCGACTCGTTGGGCTTCTACATACAATCCCGGTGCCACAACCTGTCGAACAAGTAAGTCTCCCATTGCGGTGCCTCCCATGTGGGTCTTCGCATGAAGTTGTTTTACCACTTCTTCTGCCAGCCATCGGGGTAGCATGACTTTTCCTCCTGGGACTATCCACCACCCTTGGGGATTTTTTGTGGCCTTGTTTTCCTCGGCAGCTTTGTCATCAGCCTGGGTGTATTTTGCTTTATAGTCTTCCAAGTGGAGGGGTATCTCATGGGCTAAGCCTTGAAACACTACTTCTCCTCCCATCTGCGCTGCTTCTTTGGCTGCCATGTCGGCCTTCGCATTTCCCCTTCTCTGGTGCTCATCTGTGGCTCTGCCATGCGCTTTTACATGCACCACAGCTACCTCCTTTGGCAGTTGGAGAGCCTCCAGTAGTGCCACAATCTGCGGTCCATTTGCAATCTTCTGTCCAGAGGCTGTGATGAACCCACGTTCTTTCCACAGTAGTCCATGGGCATGTACGGTGGCAAAGGCATAGCGCGAGTCTGTAAATATGTTCACTCTTTTATCCTTCCCCAATTCTAGTGCACGTGTCAAGGCAGTGAGTTCTGCTGCTTGCGCTGACCAACTTGCGGGGAGTTTCTCTTTCCACATAGTTTCAGTCAGCGTTACCACGGCGCATCCTGTATGTCGTGTGCCATCGATTACGTTGCTTGAGCCATCTACAAAGAACTCTTCTTCTGGATTTTCAAGCGGGTCATCTGTCAAGTCGGATCGAATCAATACTGTTTGAGTTAACACTTCCAGACAATCATGACATGGGGGTCCTGGTTCTGGCAGAAGGGTGGCTGGATTCAGGGCCGTGGTATGCTTATAGGTGAGGCCTGGATTAGATAACAAAAAGATCTCATATCTAGATTGTCTGGAAGGGTTTAAGAACTTTCCTCCCTCTGCTCCAAGGATTTGGGGCACGCCATGTGGGGTGTGCATCTCCATGTTAGCTCCCATGACAATCTTTTGTGCCTCCTCTACAAGGGTAGCAGTGGCCGCAACGGCTCTCAGACATGCTGGCCACCCTTTTGCTACAGGGTCCAGGACCTTGGAGTAATAGCCCACAGGCCTCCATGTCGGGCCCACTGGTTGAGTCAAGACTCCCGAGGCAACTCCCTTGTTCTCATGCACGTACAATCTATAGGGCTTGCGCCCATTTGGAATCATGAGTGCTGGAGGTTGTGAGAGGGCAGTCTTCAATAGTTCAAATGCATGCTGATTTTCTTTGGTCCATTTCCAACTTGCGAGGCCCTCTTTGGTAAGAGACTCATACAGGGGCCTAGCCTTTCCCCCATAATCAGGAATCCACATTCGGCAAAACCCTGTCAGACCTAGAAAGGCTCGTAACTCCTTTGGGCTTTTAGGAGCAGGCATATTTTGTATAGCTTGAATTCGATCTTTGCTCAGGGCTCTTGTTCCCATTTCAATTTCATAGCCTAAGAAAGTGACCTTTGGTTGGCATATTTGAGCCTTCTCTCGTGATACTTTGTACCCCCTTTCTCCCAAGGTGTTCAGCAAAGACTCTGTTGCTCTCTTCCCCGTTTGCATGCTAGGGCTCGCTATCAACAGGTCATCAACATATTGCAACAGCGCCACCTCCTGGTGCTTGTCTCTCCACTGCTCCAAATCCTTCTGCAATGCTAATCCAAAAATGTGGGGGGCTGAAACGAGCCCTTGGGGCAACACAGCCCATAACAATTGAGTTTTATGATAAGTATCTGGGTCTTCCCATTCGAATGCAAATATTTTCTGGCTGTCTTTGTGCAGTGGGATAAAGAAGAAAGCATCTTTTAAATCTAGGACGGAAAACACCCTTGCATTTGCTGGAACTTGGGTCAAAATGGTGTGGGGATTCGGAACCAGGGGATGATCCACTAAAACTTTCTTGTTTATGGCTCTCAGGTCTTGCACCAGCCTGTAGGAGGCGCTGTTTGGTTTCAGCAACCCCAATATTGGGGTGTTAAAGGGGGATGAGCCCTCTACTAGCCAGCCATACTTCTTAAACTTTTCAATAAGCGGTTTTAAGCCTGCACGAGTAGCTCTCTTCAAAGGATACTGTTTCACACACACAGGCAGCTCTCCCTCCTTTAGGGGAATTTTGATTGGTGTTACATACTTTGCCCGAGCTGGGGTTCCATCTGCCCATACACACGGGTCAACATTTTCTAAGAGCTCAATCCCCTTGGCCTTTGACACAGTTTCAGTTGCCTGGAGGGCCATATGGTAATTTGAGCTCTGCTTCACTGGTAGCTGTACTACAATCTGATCCCCACGAAAGAAGATCTCAGCTTGCAGCTTCGTCAGCAAGTCCCGCCCCAGAAGGGCAACCGGACATGTGGGCGAGACCACAAAGGCATGTTCTAGTCTATTGTCTCCGATCTTTGTGAGGAGGGGCTCACATACAGGCAATCTAGCCTTTCTTCCTTCAATTCCTTCTATTGTCATGTGTCATCCGCTTTCTTTGGCGAGGGGGGGTTTTGCAGGGATCATGGAAAAGGTGGCTCCAGTATCTACCAGAGCCTCATAGTCTCTGCCACCAACCCTTATCTTTACCATGGGATCTTCCCGAGTACTTACTCGTAGGGTGGTGGCTTTAGATCCCGGTCTCCTTCAGCTACATTCCTCAGAGGAGTCTGCTCTCAATTGGCGCCCCTCCCCCTGGCTCTTCTCTCTCTGCCTTCTCAGCGGGCAGTCCTTCTTCCAGTGCCCCTTCTCTCGGCAATATGCACATTCGTCAAACCTCGGGCGGCCCTTTCCCTTCTTCTGCCCCCCCTCTTGCCTCTGCTGAGGCTCTATGCGTCCTGAGCTGCCACTCAAGGCGGCTGCTAGCATCGCCAGTTGCTTTTCGCCGCGTTTTGTCTCCCTTCTTTCTGTTACTTGCTCTCGGTTGCCATACACTTTATATGCAATCTCTACCAACTCGGAGAGTGGCTTGCCCACGGCTCCTTCAGCTTTCTGCAGCTTCTTTCTTATATCTGGTGCTGTTTGCCCTATGAACATTGTATTTACCATGCGCTGGTTTTCTGAGGCTTCAGGATCTAGGTCACTAAACTTCCTAAATGCATCAAACAACCGTCCTAGGAACACAGAGGGATTTTCATCCTTCTCTTGGCGGACTTCATACAACTTTGAAAAGTTAGTCACACGTGGCACAGCTCTCCCCAATGCCTCCGCTATTATTCCCAAATAGTCCTGACTCCGCTCTCGGTCCCTGGGGTAGTTGGGACGCCACTCAGGGTCTACTTGGGGGCATAATTCATGGGGGTCCCTAGTAGTTCCTGCTACTCGCTCCTCAGCGATCCTATTAGCGGTGCCTTGCACTAGGTGCCTTTCCTCGGACGTTAGTAGGGTTTGCAACATCATCTGCACATCTGCCCATGTGGGACGATGCGTCTGCCCCACAGATCGAAATAAACTTTGCATCTTATCAGGGTCTTCTCTAAAGGAAGGATTCTGATTTTTCCAATTGAACAGATCAGCGGTGCTGAAGGGCACATATACAAATGCAGTCTGCCCCTCCCCTGTCATTACCTCTCGCATCGGGCACTGGTATTTAGGGTGCGGGTTTCGGGTAGCCCTAGGCTCAGCCAGAGGAGAAAAATGTATTGCTAACTGGGATGGGTCCCGCAGGGGTCTTGGTGAGCTGGGTTGGGCCACTTGTCTTGGGACTTGGTCAGAAGAGGAGTCGGCAGGGCACGAGGGAGTCACGTTATACTCTCCATCATAGGGTGGTGGTTGAGAGAGACTTTGCGATGTGGACCCGGCTGGCCGGGGTTGAGAGGCTGTGGCCACCATTAGGGTACTTTCTACTGGAGGTTGAGGCGAAATTGCACGATCACGATCCTGCCCCCTCAAACCTTGCGCCAAGTCTATCTCGTCTTCTCCCTCTAAGATTGGCTTTCCCTTCCCTCCCTTCATTCTCCAAGGGTCTGCAGCCAGCATTTGTTTACACATCTCTCCTTTACATTGTTTCACCCAGGAAGGGTTGCTCAAAGCGCAACTCAACCATGAGTCTATATAGGGATACTGATCCCAGTGCCCATCATTTACAACGATAACATGCACTTTTCTAATTGTGGCCTCATTAAAGGAGCCGATATCTGGCCAGTTGACTCCAAATGACGGCCATTCCAATTGACAGAGTGTAACCAGCTTGCCTTTCGACATCTTAGTGCCATAATTTTCTTTGACTTTGCTAAAGTTCTTTAGCATGCATCCCAAGGGAGTGGCAGAGCTTTCTAAACGGGAGCTACCCGCCCCCATTGTGCCTACCTCTGTTTGAAACCATACACGGAGCCTGACAAACCTCCGACACTTACACGGAGTCTGACAAACCTCAGACGCTCCGAAGGCAACTCAAACAGAAAGACAGAAGGGAAATCAAGTACTTACTCTGCCCAACACCCTAGTGCCATCTCTTCAGACCCGTTCAGCCTGGTTGACTCAATCAATGGAGTCCACGCCTTTAACTTCCTGGGTGTCCCGACCCCCATTCTCTGGTGCCGTGGCAGACCTCAAAGGCGGTCCGGCGCGCCCCACAGGCACCTTTGCCGGTTCTGTCGTTTGACCCCAGGGTGGTCCAAGGGACTCCTGACTAGCTCGCCAGTTTGTTGCACAAATGCTAGTTTCGCCCCCTGGAGGCTAGTCCAATTTGCCCCAAAGAGGAGAGTCAACTTCAGGCTGGGTCCAACTCGATTTTATTGTTTGCAAACAGTTCGACAAAGGAGCTCACGCTCAAAAGCAGAGTCGACCCCCGGCAACCCCCGCACTGCAGTTTTATCACTTAGCTTGCATTCCTCAGCCAGCGTGTTACTTTTGATTGGTTGCCAGAGGTTTGCTTAGCAACCTTATCTTAGGGTTACTGTCCGCTCATTCCAGGCATGCGCAGCTCTTACAATGCTACGTGCTGCTTAAGGCACATACAATGGCTTTTAGGTTACATTTTTACTACAATTGGAACAAGGGAGAGATGTGTAGTATCTGTCCCCTGCTCCGGGCCTGTCCAGAGCCAAAGGATGGCTGGGGGAGGCGTGACCCGATCTTCTGGCCTTCGTTTGCTGCTCTGCAATGCCAGGTCTGTTACCCAGAAAACCTCCCTCATCCATGACATGATCCTGGATGAGGGTGCAGACCTGGCATGTATTACGGAGACCTGGCTGGACGAGGCTGCTTCTCCAACCCTTGCAGCCATGTGTCCAGCTGGATTTTCGTATGCACAGCAGCCGAGGGCTGGGGATCGGGGAGGGGGAGTGGCTGTTATCTACCGAGAGTCCTTGGTCTTCACCAGACCCCCTCTCCGGGAGACCAAGGTTGCTGAGTGCATGTACCGGAGGTTGGGCCCGAAGGGCAGCCTGGGGATTCTGCTCGTGTACCGTCCACCCCGCTGCACGACTGACTCCCTGGCCGAGGTGCTTGAGGTGGTCTTGGATGTGCGTGTGCAGTCCCCTAACTTACTGGTGTTGGGGGACTTCAACGTACATTCGGAGGCCATCCTCACAGGAACACCTCGGGACTTCATGGAGACCATGGCCTCCTGGGAGCTGCACCATATTCTAACTGGGCCCACCCATGTAGCCGGTCATGCACTAGACCTTGTGTTTGTTTCTGGAGAAGTGGGGAGTGATCTGGAAGTCGGGGGTATATCCACCACCCCCTTGTCATGGTCAGATCACTGTCTGGTGACATTGGACTTCTCGGTTCCACAACCCCTCCGCAGGGGTGGAGGACCCATTAAAATGGTCCGCCCCAGGCATCTTATGGATCCAAATGGATTCCTGAACGCGCTTGGGAATTCTCTGGGGCATGCCAACGGCCACTCGGTCGAGACCCTGGTGGGTGGGTGGAATGCCGCAATCACTGAGGCATTAGATCGGGTGGCTCCGAAACGCCCTCTCCCCCTGAACAGGGCTCGGACTGCACCATGGTTCAATCCGCGGTTACGAGCTCTGAAACAGGAGGTGAGACGGCTAGAGCGCCGGTGGCGGAAGTCTCGCTCCAAAGACAATCAGACACGGGCTAGAGCTGTATCTTCAACCTATCACGTGGCGGTGAAGGCAGCAAAAAAGGAATATTATGCTGCCTCCATCGCGTCTGCAGAGTGCTGTCCCAGGAGGCTGTTCCAAGTGGTCCGGAGCCTGGTCGGTCCTGTGGCTCCGGAACCACTGGAGCATTCTAAGGCCTCCTGTGAGGCCTTGGCAAGGCACTTTGCAGATAAAATTGATCAGATTAGGTGTGTTACTCTGCACGCTGTGGATACAGTTAGTGAGCAAGAGGCGGCCTGTGGCAAACCAGTTTTGTGGGATCGGTTCCAGCTTCTTCCTCCTGAGGAAGTGGACAAGGTGCTTTCATTGGTACGGCCGACCACCTGCTTACTTGATCCTTGCCCATCTTGGCTCATTATGAGCTGCAGAGAGAGACTGGGTGAGGGGATCAAGGAGGTGGTGAACGCCTCCCTTGAGGAGGGAGTGATGCCATCAGCCCTCAAGGAGGCAGTGATAAGACCGCTCTTAAAGAAGCCCTCCTTGGATCCTCAAGTTTTGAACAACTTTCGCCCAGTCTCAAATCTGCCATTTTGGGGCAAGGTGATAGAGCGGGTGGTGGCGGTGCAGTTGAAGGCACACTTGGAAGAAACTGATTATCTAGACCCATTTCAGTCGGGCTTCAGGACTGGGCATGGGACAGAAATGGCCTTGGTCGCCTTGGTGGATGATATGAGGAGGGCTCTGGATAGGGGTGAATGCTCCTTCCTTGTTCTCCTCGACCTCTCAGCAGCTTTCGATACCGTTGACCACGGTATCCTCCTGGACCGCCTGGAGGGGTTGGGAATTGGGGACACCGTATTGCGGTGGTTCCGGTCCTTCCTCTCCAGCAGGAACCAGTGGGTAGCACTGGGAGAGGAGGTTTCGGACCCGTGGCCACTTACTTGTGGGGTGCCACAGGGTTCCATCCTCTCCCCGATGCTGTTTAACATCTATGTGAAGCCGCTGGGGGCTATCATCAGGAGGTTTGGGGTGCAGTGTCATCAATATGTGGATGACACGCAGCTCTAACTCTCGTTTAAATCTTCACCAAGGTTGGCCGTAGAATCCCTGTCCAAATGTCTGGAGACGGTGAGTGGCTGGATGGGGAGGAATAGGCGGAAGCTGAACCCTGACAAGACCGAGGTACTTTTGGTGGGAGACAAGAGGAGGCTGGGGGATGTTGACCTGGTGTTGAATGGGGTACGGTTACCCTTGAAAGACCAGGTCTGCAGCCTGGGGGTCATTTTGGACTCCCAGCTGTCCATGGAGGCTCAGGTGTCAGCTGTGAGCTGGACAGCACTGTATCAACTCCATCTGATACGGCGGCTGCGCCCCTTCCTTCCCAACCATCTGCTCCCATTGGTAGTACATGCCCTGGTCTCCTCTCGTTTAGACTACTGTAATGCGCTCTACGTGGGGTTACCCTTGAAGACGGTTCGGAAACTGCAGCTGGTACAGAACGCGGTGGCTCGCCTGATTAAAGGCAGCCGCCGGCGAGATCACATCACTCCAGTGCTGAAGGAGTTGCACTGGTTACCAGTTGTTTTCCGGGCCAAATTCAAGGTGTTGGTTTTGACCTTTAAAATCCTATATGGTTCCGGCCCAGCCTATCTTAAGGAGCGCCTCCAGCAGCACCAGACAGGCCGCTTAACAAGATCAGCCTCGGATGGCCTTCTCTCTGTCCCGTCAGCCAGGACAGCTAGACTGGTGGGGACGAGGGAGAGGGCCTTTTCTGTGGTGGCCCCCACTCTGTGGAACTCCCTCCCTAGGGAACTCCGTCATGCCCCCTCTTTAATGAGCTTCCATCATGCATTAAAAACGTTGTTGTTCAGGCAGGCATTTGGGGTGGGTTAGGGTATTTTAGAAAATGTTTTTATTGTAGAATTTTATTGTTTTAAACTGTTTTTATTGTATGTTGTACATCGCCCAGAGTGGCTGGGTGATTAATCAATTTAATAATAAATAAATAAATAAATAAATAAATAAAGCATCTGTGGAACTCAGGACAGCAAGGTTTCGAGAGAGAGGTGGGGCGGGGCAGGGCAGAAGCTATTTGGAAAATGGGGCATGTGTTCCCTGAACCCTGGGGCAATTATATATTGATTTCTTTATTGCATTTACATACCACCCAATAGCTGAAGCTCTCTGGGAAGTTCACAACAATTAAAACCACAAAATACAGCATAAGATACAACTGTAAAAGTTTAAAATTACAGTATAAAAGTAAAAACCAAAATAAAACCTAGCAGCAGTAATGCAGAGATTTAAAAAAACAATAACTGATTTAAAACTCTGACTTGGATTCCTGCATTGATCAGGGGGTTGGACTCGATGGCCTTGTAGGCCCCTTCCAACCCTACTATTCTATGATTCTATGAAAACAATAGAACTAAGAGACTGAAATGTATTGATTTCAGGCCTAATACATTGACCTCCAATGTACAATGCATTTACCCCCAACGCTACCTCACAACTCCATTGACCACAGGGCCCCAACCACAATTATTTATTTACTTACTTACTTATTTACTTTAGTACTTATTTATTTTTTTACAACATTTATATACCTGTCTACATCTAAACAGATTCCAGAACAGTGAACAATAAACGATAAAAAGAATAAAAACACCATATTAAAATATATAAAAAATAAAACTTATTAAACATTTTTAAAACTGAAACAAAACCATGGCTGGTCAGTCAAGGAAGGCTTGTTGAAATAAAGACATCTTCAGCAGGCACCAGAAGCATCACGGTTTTGGTGCCTCCCTGACCTCCTGTTGGCTCCTGCCAGCTGGCAGCGATAAGTCACCAGCTGATAAGGGCCGTAAACCTGTCCGAGGCTGGTGGAGCGAAAAGCAGCTGTAGCAAGGAATATTCTACCCGGGCAGTGAATCCAAAGCATTGAGGCAAAGAGAGGTCTGTTGTCCAGTCCAAGGTCCAAAACACACGAGGGAACACGAGCAAGGCAGCGGGCCAGGTCCAAGGTCGAGGCTGAGGTCCGGAGTATGATACGACGTTGCTCTTCAGCAGTCTTGCCCCAGCCTGCCTTCCACTTTTGACGGCCATGACTTGAGGCAGCTGCATCCCATCAGTCCTCCTGCCTCTGAGAGACTCTCTGTCTTAAATGGACAGAGGCTCGCCTATGCTGCTCCCAGACATGCAGTCGCCTTTGCTCTCTGGGGGTCAGTGGCATTTGACCCTCCAAATCCTCTGTGGGACTGCAGCTCGGCATGGAACATCCACAGGGTGTGAGGGGGCTCAGGCTCCTTCTGTGCTGGTCCCTTCCCCTGGGTCCAGAGCCTGCCCTTCCCCTTCATCCTCGGAGGTGTCCAAGGGAGGCATGACACCTCCAGAGGGAGGGAGTTCCATAGAAAGGTGGCCACCACACTGAAGGCTCTACTCCAGGTGGACTCCAACTAGGCCATGGTCCATGTGGAACCACCAAACGCATTTCATCTGATGACCATAGTGACCAGGCAGGTTGGTAAGGGAGAAAGTGCTCTCTCAAGTATCCTGGTTGTTTAGGGCTTTGTACACTAGTACTAATACCTTAAACCTGGCCTGGTAGCGAATAGGCAGCCAGTGTGGTTCCCTCAGCAAAGGAGTTGCACGCTGAAAAGGGGCAGCTCCTGACAACAGCTGAGCTGCTGCATTCTGCACTCGCTCCAGCGTCTGGAGCAGCCTTAAGGGCAGCCCCACGTAGAGTAATCCAGTCTTGAGGTTACTAGCACCTGTGTCACAGTGGCCAATGATGGCTCACTGCAACCAAACTTGACACCTTGAGCAGAGGGCGATGGCCGGTCCTCCTGTCTTGAGGTGAAATTGAGTCCTGGCCTTTTCCCAGTTAGTTCAGGACAAGGCTTTGATCACTGAGTAGGCAGACCATCCTGGAGTCCTTCGACTAGGAAGTCCTTCTTTAAAGCCTAAAAGTCTTAACTCAACACAGCTGAAGCTAATAGTGTTTCGTAGTCCTCATTCACTCACGCATTTAACTCCCTCTTTGTGTACCCCAACTTTTATATTATTGTCAGCAAAACCTATGCACAGAGATGCAAACCGCTCCCTCTGCTAGCCTACAATACAGAGGTCATCCAAGCAACGTAGTAATGTTAGCAAACAAATCCAGTGGTGTCAGCAAAGCAATGCAGAGGGCTCAGCAGGACAGGGCCCAAGTCCTAATCCACCAATTCACTAAAGTTCAGCAACATGTCCTGTGACTGCAATTATATTTAGGTCTCATACAACACCCCACACCACTCCTGCCTCCTTAGCAACAACTTCTTCTGCATCCTCGTGCTCTGTGTTCTTCAGCCCCTCTCTTAACGCTCATGTCTGTGGCCCCTGCTAATGGCGTCAGCAGTCGTGTGTGTGTTTTTCTATCACATCATCAGTTGTCCATCCCCATGCAAGTCCTGATCTGCTGACAAAGGCTTTTTGCCACACTGTGTGCTATGCCCAAAGCCACAAGGCGCATCGTTGGGCAATGCGCCCTTTGCAGCCCAACCTTTGTCAAGCAGACCCCCCATCTTCTATGGAGGCTTAGGCCTTCACGCCAGCTCCTTCTCTCTACATCAACATTTCTTTTTTAAAAAAGACATTTAAAAGTTTTTCTGTTCTGTTCTGTTCATATCCAAAGTATTTACAGAGAATGTGCCCATCTGAGAGAAACTACTAGGGGTGTCATAGAAGAATCGCAGGGTGTCTCTACATCACAGGAAATTCTGCAGCCTCGCTGGGGCATTTTGCTTCCATTCCCTTGGAGCAATAGGGGGTCATTTCCAGGTGGCGGTACCGGGCTTCTCCTTGTTTGCAATGAACAGCGCCATCTAGCGGCTGCCAAAAAAAACTTTTTTTACTTCCTGGGGGGGGAGTCTCCACGAGCGATTTACTCCAAGCTGACTACTTTTGAATGTCATTAGGGATACATGACATGATGGCCATCCAGCAGCCACTCCGGAGTTTCACACAAGAAAACTGGTTCTTCTGAGACTACCTTTAATCCAATTGTTTTCCTTAATTCAACTTGCCTGTGCATCTGTTGTGGTGTGCACCACCCTCCGCATTTACTCCAGCATTATAGCCCTGCCCAGGGGTGTGCCTTTCACCTCACTGACCCCAGTCAAGGGGTGTTTCCCCAGTGTTTTCCCCACCTGTGTTTCCCTGCTGCTTCCGCCATTTCAGGGCTGGCTGTCAGAGAACCGGGCACCCTCTAACTTCTTTTTAAAAATTAAGGTGGTAAACTGAAACAGCGCTTTTGTCAGCAGTACCTACACCTCCCCCCATCTCTTTCAGTATGTCACTATCTTGCATTTGTCCAGCAATACCCATATCTCCTATCTCACTGCCTCACTATGCCACTACTCGGGGACATAGCTATTGCTGGACAAATGCGTGATAGTGACCTAGTGACATTGAAAACCACTTTGCAGGTGTGCTTTTTTAAACTTCTTCCTGTCTGGATGAGAGATTTCTATGATGTCTCTATGCCTCTGTCATGCATTTGCTCTATCACACAATACCGCAAATGCATGACAGAGGCATAAAGACTTCAAAGAAAGGAAGTTTTTAAAAAGCACACCTACAAAGGGGTTTTCAATGTCACTAGATCACTATCACGCATCTGTCCAGCAATTGCCATGCCCCATATCTCTCAGTATGTCACTATTGCACATTAGCTCTATTGCACAATAGTGACAAATTGATAGTGGTTTTAGAGGGGGAAGAAATAAAAAAACACAGAGTAATGGGCTAAAGTGACAGGAAGGCAGATTCCAGCTGAACATCAGGAAAAACATCCTGACTGTTAGAGCAATACGACAATGGAACCAATTCCATAGGAAGGTAGCAGGCTCTCCCACACTGGAGGCATTCAAGACAAGGCTGGACAGCCTTCTGTCAGGGATGCTCTGACTTGGATTCCTGCATTGAGCAGGGGGTTGGACTCGATGGTCTTGTAGGCCCCTTCCAATCCTACTATTCTATGATTCTATGATTCTATGATTCTCCTTCCTGTTTCTGGACCTCTGACACTGATCAACAGGCAGGAAAAGACAGCAAGGCAAAGGGGTAGAGGAGAGAAAGAGTAAGACTAGAGGCTGGGAGCAGAGAGAAAGAGCAAGATGAAGGAGTGAGTGAGAGACAAGGTGCAAGGCTAGGGGCAAGGAAGGGAGAGAAAGAAGAAGGCTAGGGATGGGGGAAGGAGAGAAATAGCAAGGAAAGGGGTTGCGGAGAGAAATAGTGAGCCTAGAGACTGAGAGTGGAGAGGTGGAGAGAGAAGAAAGGGGAAAGGTCTGTGGGGACAGAAGAAGACTGGGCAGGCCAGGAAACACAGAATCATAGAATCATAGAATAGTAGGGTTGGAAGGGGCCTACAAGGCCATCAAGTCCAACCCCCTGCTCAATGCAGGAATCCAAGTCAGAGCATCCCTGACAAATGGCTGTCCAGCCTCGTCTTGAACGCCTCCAGTGTGGGAGAGCCCACCACCTCCCTGGGTAATTGGTTCCATTGTCGTATTGCTCTTACAGTCAGCAAGTTTTTCCTGATGTTCAGCCGGAATCTGGCTTTCTGTCACTTGAGCCCATGATTCCGTGTCCTGCACTCTGGGATGATCAAGAAGAGATCCTGGCCTTCTTCTCTGTGACAACCTTTCAAGTACTTGAAGAGTGCTAACATATCTCCCCTCAGTCTTCTCTTCTCAAGGCTAAACATGCCCAGTTCTTCAGTCTCTCCTCATAGGGCTTTGTTTCCAGTCCCCTGATCATCCTTGTTGCCCTCCTCTGAAACTTCTCCAGTTTGTCTGCATCCTTCTTAAAGTGTGATGCCCAGAACTGGACACAGTACTCCAGATAAGGCCTAACCAGTGCTGAGTAGAGGGGAACTAGTACTTCCCGGAATTTGGAAGCTATGCTTCTATTAATGCAGCCCAAAAGAGCATTGGCCTTTTTTGCAGCCACATCACATTGTTGGCTCATATTCAGCTTGTGATCGACAACAGTTCCAAGATCCTTCTCGCCCGTAGTGTTGTTGAGCCACATATCCCACATCTTATAACTGTGCATATGGTTTCTTTTTCCTAGGTACAGAACTTGGCATTTATCCCTATTAAATGTCATTCTGTTGTTTTCTGCCCAGCGCTCCAGTCTATCCAGATCACTTTGAATTTTGTTTCTGTCTTCCAAAGTATTAGCTATCCCGCCCAATTTGGTGTCATATGCAAATGTGATCAGCATTCCCTGCACCTCCTCCTCCAAGTCATTAATAAAAATATTGAAGAGCACTGGGCCCAGGACTGAGCCCTGCGGTACCCCACTCATTACCTCTCCCCAGTTTGAGAAGGTCCCATTGATAAGCACTCTTTGAGTCCGATTCTGTAGCCAACTGTGGATCCACTGGATCGTTGTTTCATCTAGCCCACTTTGAGCTAGTTCGCTCATCAGGATATCATGGGGCACTTTGCTTTAGTTGAGGTATATGATGTCTACAGCATTCCCACGGTCCACAAGGGAGGTGACTTGATCAAAAAATGAGATCAGATTTGTCTGGCAGGACTTGTTTTTGACAAATCCATATTGGCTTCGAGTAATCACTGCATTGTTTTCAAGGTGCTTCCAGATGGATTGCTTTATCATCTGCTCCAGAATTTTCCCAGGGATTGATGTCAGACTGACTGGTCTGTAGTTCCCAGGTTCCTCCTTTTTACCCTTTGTGAAGATAGGGGCAACATTAGCCATCCTCCAGTCATCTGGCGCTTCCCCCATCCTCCATGATTTCTCAAAGAGAATAGGCAGCAGTTCTGAGAATTCTTCTGCCAAATTCCTTTATTACTCTAGGAGGCAGTTCATCTGGCCCTGGAGATTTGAACTCATTCAAAGCAATGAGGTGTTCCTTGACCATCTGCCTATCCATCTCTCAAGCTGCAATCCTACCCCTTCAGCCTGCACTTCGCCTTTGCCAGGGGGGTCATAGACCCTCTTTTGGGAGAAGACTGAGCCAAAGTAGGAATTGAGCAACTCTGCCTTTTCTTTGTCATCTGTTATTGTTTTGCCATCCTTATTTAATAGCTGAATAACCATTTCTTTCCTCTTCCTTTTACTATGCACGTAGCTGAAGAAAGCCTTTTTGTTGTTTTTAGCATCCCTTGCTAACCTCAGCTCGTTCTCCGCTTTATCCTTCCTCACGCCATCCCTGCAATTCTGTGCTAGCTGCCTGTACCCTTCCTTTGTTACTTGGCCTTCTTTCCACTTCCTAGATGTGTCCTTTTTTGTTTTCAGGTCATCCCTAAGCTTTTTGTGAAGCCACATTAGCTTCTTCTGTTGTCTTCCACCTTTTCTTCTTGTTGGAATTGTTTGTAATTGTGCCTTGAGAATTTCCTTTTTTAAAAGCTCCCACCCATCTTGGACTCCTTTTCTCATTAGCGTCGCTTGCCATGGGACCTTACTGATCATTGTTCTACGCTCATTAAAATCAGCTTTCCTAAAATCCAGGGTACGTGTTTGACTAAACTTGGCTTTTGCTTCCCTTAGAACCAAGAACTCAAGCACAACATGGTTGCTTTCCCCCAGAGTTCCTGTAACTGCTACTTTATCCACTAAGTCATCTCTGTTGGTTAGGATCAAGTCAAGGATAGCCGATCCTCTAGTTCCTTCCTCTACTTTCTGTAGGAGGACGTTTTCTGCCACACAAGTCAGGAATTTCCTGGAGGGGCCATGTTTTGCAGAATTTGTCTCCCAACAAATATCGGGGAAATTGAAGCCCCCCATTACTACTACATCATGCTTCCTTAAAACATTGGCTATTTGCTTTTCAAAAGTTTCATCCTCATCTTCTCCTTGATTGGGTGGCCGGTAGTAGACTCCGACCACCAGGTTCCTTTTATTCTTTGCTCCATTGATTTTGCTCCAGATGCTCTCGACGGGGCTACCAAGCTCCTCCTCCTGTATTTCTGCGCAGAGATATGTATTTTTCACATACAGTGCAACCCCACCTCCCTTTCTGTTCCTCCTGTTCTTTTTGAACAAGTTATATCCTTCCATTGCTGTATTCCAGTCATGAGAGTCATCCCACCAAATCTCAGTTATACCTATCAAGTCATAATTTCCCTCCTGTATTAAGAGTTCAAGTTCGTTCTGTTTGTTTCCCATACTGGGCATTAGTACATAGACATTGAAGACCATGTGCTTCATAGTCTGGCTTTCTTCCTACATGTGTCTGAATACTATTATTGGGCGCTATCAGAGCTGTTCTTTCTGTTGCAGTGCATGTGCCTACGTCCATTGTTACCCCCAACATTACATCTCCCTTCCCCGTAGGA
This sequence comes from Heloderma suspectum, assembly GCF_057233095.1. NCBI lineage: Eukaryota > Metazoa > Chordata > Lepidosauria > Squamata > Helodermatidae > Heloderma > Heloderma suspectum. The sequence goes on along the minus strand of NC_139461.1, from coordinate 312,684,652 downwards.
TTCAGTTTAAAGCCCTCCTGATGAAGTTCTTCATGCTGTAGCCAAACACATTCTTCCCAGCCTTTGTGAGGTGCAACCCGTCCCTTGCCAACAGCCCATCTTCCAGGAAGTATAGCCCGTGGTCCCAGAATCCAAATGTCTCGCGTCAGCACCACCTTCGTAGCCAGTCATTCACCCGGAGTGTTTTTCGTTCCCTTTCTATCCTTCTTCTAACTACTGGAAGGATGGATGAGAAAACTATCTGGGCCCCAAAGTTCTTGAGTTTCCTTCCCAAAGCTTCAAAGTCTGAGGTGATTTCTTTGTAGCTCCGCTTGGTGGTATCATTTGTTCCCACATGGATGAGAAGAAAGGGATACTTGTCAGTGGGCTTTATGAGTGCAGGCAACCTTTTAGTCACGTCTCTAATCCATCCTCCCAAGAGACAACATACCTGGCGAGTCCACGGGTCTTTGTGACATACCTGGGTCTCGATCCCACGCAGCAAGGAGTCTCCCACTACTACCACCCTTCTCTTCTTCTTGTTGTAGGCCTGGGTTTCATTGCCTCTGTTTGACTGACCTTCAGCCTCTTGCTCACTCTCATGTAGGTTCCCCTGTGATTCTACCTCTGCAGGCTGTCCTCCAGTCTCATCCGCAAGTACCTGGAATTGGTTCCACAGCTCCACTGCTTCCACTGGTGCAGAGTGGCGTCTAGTTCTTCTTCTCCTGTCACCTTTTTCCAAGGAGTATCCTCTACTCCATTTTTCTTCACCTCAGCATTTCCCACTGCCTCATCTTGCTGTTGCTCTTCAAGCTTCTGGTCTTCCCTTTGCTGCTGTAGTTCCCCCATTCTGTCCAAGACCTCTTCGTATTCTCTTATTCCCCGGAGGGTCGACAGTCGCTGCTCCTGTCCACTTACTTTTTCCTCCAGCAGCGTGATCAACTTGCGCTTGTTGCAGGTGTAGGCCATGTTGTTCTCAGGCAAGAAAACAAACATGGCACACACCTGGCAGGTCACCACCACTGGCGAGTCTTGTCCTTCCATAGTCTGTTTTCCTTTTTGTGTCTAGCTTTCTGATTGTTCTAGAGTAGCCTGTACCTGGTCCTCTACTCACTGGAGGTTAAAAACAGAGTCCCACTGGAATGGAAGTGTGTGTTACAAGACAAATAAATGAAAAAAAAAGTTTTTTAAAGAAAATGTTAGGGGCCTCCCCCATGACCTCCCCTGCTGAACTCCCCTGTCCAACTCCTGTTTGCTCCCCCTGTTCACTCCCCCTGTTCATTCGCTCTGGTTGCTCGCTCTCTGGGAGCTTGCTTGCTTCTGTAGTCCCTGGACCAGCTGGAGCAGCTTGCTCTGCTCTGCTCAGCTGGGAGGCGGGAAAAAACACTTTCCATTTCCCTCTCCCAGTTTCTAGCCTTGCTATTTCTCTCCCCCATGACCTCTTGACTGGCCAGGCCCCCATAGCTGCCATTACGTGACTAGCCACATCCTCCATAGGAGCCATTTTGTCCTGGTGCCCACAGCAGTTTCTCAAATTCCCAGATGTGCTCATGGATCCAAAAATACTATAGAATTCACTAAAATAAATTTTAGTGGTGGCCACCAATTTGGATGGCTTTCAAAGTGATTAGACAAATTCATGGCTATCAATGGCTACTAAAGATCAAACAGAAGAGATAATTTCCTGACAAATTAAAACCAAAGTAAAGCAAGAAATCAGGAAAGAAGTGCAGATTTTACACAGGAAATCAATACTATAACATTAACATAACTAGCTATACCTGTTGTGAAACTTTTCACAACCCTGTGCATGTAACTTACGATTTAGTAACGTCATTAATCAGCTGTTTTACCCGATCTTGAGATTTCAAAATTTCATATTAAATTCCATAGACTCATAGAATAGTGGGGTTGGAAAGGGCCTACAAGGCCATCGAGTCCAACCGCCTGTTCAATGCAGGAATCCAAGTCAGAGCATCCCTGACAGGTGGCTGTCCAGCCTTGTCTTCAATGCCTCCAGTGTGGGAGAGCCCACCACCTCCCCAGGTAATTGGTTCCATTGTCGTATTGCTCTAACAGTCAGGACGATTTTCCTGTTGTTCAGCCGGAATCTGGCTTCCTGTCACGTGAGCCCATTATTCCGTGTCCTGCACTCTGGCATGATCAAGAAGAGAACCTGGCCCTCCTCTCTGGGACAGCCTTTCAAGTACTTGAAGAGTACTATCCTATCTCCCTTCAGTCTTCTCTTCTCAAGGCTAAACAGGCCCAGTTCTTTCAGTATCTCCTCATAGGGCTTTGTTTCCAGTCCCCTGATCATCTTTGTTGCCCTCCTGTGAACCCTCTCCAGCTTGTCTGCATCCTTCTTAAAGAGCGGTGCCCAGAACTGGACACAGTACTCCAGATGAGGCCTAACCAGTGCTGAGTAGAGGGGAACTAGTACTTCCCGGAATTTGGAAGCTATGCTTCTATTAATGCAGCCCAAAAGAGCATTGGCCTTTTTTGCAGCCACATCACATTGTTGGCTCATATTCAGCTTGTGATCCACAACAATTCCAAGATCCTTCTTGCTTGTAGTGTGGTTGAGCCACGTATCCCCCATCTTGTAACTGTGCATTTGGTTTCTTTGCCCTATGTGCAGAACTTGACATTTATCCCTGTTACATTTCATTCCGTTTTCTGCCCAGTGCTCCAGTCTATCAAGATCACTTTGAATTTTGTTGCTGCCTTCCAAAGTATTAGCTATCCCGCCCAATTTGGTGTCATATGCAAATGTGATCAGCATTCCCTGCACCTCCTCCTCCAAGTCATTCATAAAAATGTGGAAGAGCACTGGGCCCAGGACTGAGCCCTGCGGTACCCCACTCGTTACCTCTCCCCAGTTTGAGAAGGTCCCATTGATAAGCACTCTTTGAGTCCGATTCTGTAGCCAACTGTGGATCCACCGGATCGTTGTTTCATCTAGCCCACTTTGAGCTCGTTTGCTCATCAGGATATCATGGGGCACTTTGTCGAAAGCTTTGCTGAAGTCGAGGTATGTGATGTCCACAGCATTCCTACAGTCCACAAGGGAGGTTACTTGATCAAAAAATGAGATCAGATTCATCTGGATCAAAAAATGAGATCAGATCTGTTTCATCTAGCCCACTTTGAGCTCCCCTTCATGAATCACTGCCTTGCTGTGGCGAAGGGGCTTGCGTAACTCAGTGAAGCCATAAGCTATGCCATGCAGGGCCACACAAGACGGACAGGTCATGGCAGAGAGTTCTGACAAAATGTGGTCCACTGGAGAAGGAAATGGCAACCCACTCCAGTATTCTTGCCAAGAAAACCCCATGGAATGTATCACAAGGCTAAAAGATATTGTTGCAGAACCCAGAGTCAGAGAGACCACGGAGTGAAGGAAAAAGAGATTCTTTATTTAACGCGCGGGCTTAAGGCTGGAATCTTTTCCAAAGAGCCAGAAGCCCCGAAATACATCAGCACATTGGTTTTATAGACATTGTGACACATATGAAACGGCTCCTCCTCTCCCTCATGCATGGGGTTGCAATCCTCAACATTTCTTCTCTTAGCACCATTGTTTATAATACAAGAACTGGGTTATAGGGTAGCCATGATAAGGAGAGAACAGAAGAGAACAGCAGAGAACAAGATATACAATTGTATGACCTTTGACAAGATAAGGAATTCCTGTGTCTCGTCAGCTTACAACAATATATTCAAGGGAGAAAGAGCTCAGCAAGAACATGAAGCATGAGACTGCATGAGGCTACTTACTCTGACCCCCGATATGGCTGCTACAATATGATGCCGGAAGATGAGCCCCTCAGGTCAGAAGGTGTCCAATATACTACTGGGGAAGAGCAGAGGGTATTTCCAAGTAGTGCCAGAAAGAGTGAAGCGGCTGGGCCAAAGCCGAAAGGACACTCAGCTGTGGATGTGTCTGGTGGTGAAAAGAAAATCCGATGCTGTAAAGAACAATATTGTTTAGGAACCTGGAATGTAAGATCAATGAATCAAGGTAAGCTGGAGGTGGTCAAACATGAGATGGCAAGATTGAACATCGACATCTTGGGAATCAGCGAACTAAAATGGACAGGCATGGGCGAATTTAATTCAGGTGACCATCATATCTACTATTGTGGGCAAGAATCCCTTAGAAGAAATGGAGTAGCACTCATAGTCAACAAAAGGGTGGGAAAAGCAGTACTGGGGTACAATCTTAAAAATGATAGAATGATCTCAGTACGAATCCAAGGCAAACCATTCAACATCACAGTAATTCAAGTCTATGCCCCAACCACTGAGGCCGAAGAAGCTGAGGTTGATCGGTTCTATGAAGACCTACAACACCTTCTAGAACTAACACCAAAAAAAGATGTCCTCTTCATCATAGGGGATTGGAATGCTAAAGTAGGAAGTCAAGAAATCACTGGGATAACAGGCAGGCATGGCCTTGGTGTACAAAATGAAGCAGGACAAAAGCTAATAGAGTTTTGCCAAGAGAACACGCTGATCATAGCAAACACTCTTTTCCAACAGCACAAGAGGCGACTCTACACATGGACATCACCAGATGGTCAATATCGAAATCAGATTGATTATGTCCTTTGCAGCCAAAGATGGAGAAGCTCTATACAGTCAGTAAAAACAAGACCTGGAGCTGACTGTGGCTCAGATCATGAGCTGCTTCTTGCAAAATTTCGGCTTAAATTGAAGAACATAGGGAAAACCTCTAAACCATTCAGGTATGACCTAAATCATATCCCTGATGAATATACAGTGGAGGTGAGGAATAGATTTCAGGGATTAGACCTGATAGACAGAGTGCCTGAGGAACTATGGACGGAGGTCCGTAACATTGTTCAGGAGGCAGCAACTCAATCCATCCCAAAGAAAAAGAAATGCAAGAAAGCCAAGTGGCTGTCTGATGAGGCTTTACAAGTAGCTGAGGAAAGTAAGGAAGCAAAAAGCAAGGGAGAAAGGAGAAGATATACCCAACTGAATGCAGATTTCCAGAGAATAGCAAGGAGAGACCAGAAGGCCTTCTTAAATGAACAATGCAAAGAAATCAAGGAAAACAACAGAATGGGAACGACTAGAGGTCTTTTCCAGAAAATTGGAGGTATCAAGGGAACGTTTTGTGCAAAGACGGGCATGATAAAGGACAAAGAAGGCAGGGACCTAACAGAAGCAGATGAGATTAAGAAGAGGTGGAAAGAATACACAGAAGAACTATACAGGAAAGATCTGAATGTCCCTGATAGGCATGATAGTGTGGTCACTGAACTTGAGCCGGACATCCTCGAGAGTGAAGTCAAGTGGGCCTTAGGAAGCATTACTAACAACAAAGCTAGTGGAGATGACAGTATTCCAGCTGAGCTATTTAAAATCCTAAAAGATGATGCTGTTAAAGTGCTGCACTCAATATGCCAACAAATTTGGAACACTCAACAGCGGCCACAAGACTGGAAAAGGTCAGTTTACATTCCAATTCCAAAGAAGGGCAATGCCAAAGAGTGTTCAAACTACCGTACAATTGCGCTCATTTCACATGCCAGCAAGGTTATGCCCAAATCCTACAAGCTAGGCCTCAGCAGCATGTGAACCGAGAACTACCGGAAGTACAAGCGGGGTTTCGAAAGAGGCAGAGGAACTAGAGATCAAATCGCCAACTTTCGCTGGATCATGGAGAAAGCAAGAGAATTCCAGAGAAACGTCTATTTCTGTTTCATTAACTAAGCTAAAGCCTTTGATTGTGTGGATCACAACAAACTGTGGCAAATTCTGAAAGAGATGGGAGTACCAGACCACCTTACCTGTCTCCTGGGAAACCTGTACGAGGGCCAAGAAGCAACAGTAGGAACCAGACATGGAACAACTGACTGGTTCAAAATTGGGAAAGGAGTACAACAAGGCTGCATATGGTCGCCCTGCTTATTTAACTTATATGCAGAGTACGTCATGAGAAACGCCGGGTTGGATGAATCACAGGTCAGAATTAAGATTTGCCGGGAGAATTATCAACAACCTCAGATACACAGACGATACCATCTCAAGATCCTCTTGTTGAGGGTGAAAGAGGAGAGTGCAAAAGCTGGTCTGAAACTCAACATTACAAAAACGAAGATCATGGCATCTGGCCCCATCACTTCCTGGCATATGGAAGGGGAAGAAATGGAAGCAGTGACAGATTTTATTTTCTTGGGCTCCAAGATCACCGCAGACAGTGACTGTAGCCATGAAATTAAAAGACGCTTGCTCCTTGGGAGGAAAGCTATGGCACACCTAGACAGCATAGTAAGAAGCAGAGACATCACCTTGCCAACAAAGGTCCGTATAATCAAAGCTATGGTTTTCCCAGTAGCAGCATATGGCTGCGAGAGCTGGACTATAAGGAAGGCTGAGCACCGAAGAATTGATGCTTTCGAATTATGGTGCTGGAGAAGACTCTTACGCGTCACCTGGACTGCAAGGAGGTCAAATCAGTCCATCCTAAAGGAAATCAACCCTGAGTGCTCATTGGAAGGACAGATACTGAAGCCGAAGCTCAAATATTTTGGCCACCTAATGCAAAGAGAAAACTCCCTGGAAAAGACCCTGATGCTGGGAAAGATTGAAGGCAAAAGGAGAAGGGGACGGCAAAGGATGATATGGCTGGATAGCATCACTGATGCAGTGAATATGGACTTCAGCACACTCCGGGAGAGAGCGGAGGACAGGAAGGCCTGGCATGCTATAGTCCATGGGGTCATGAAGAGTCGGACACGACTGAACAACTGGACAACAACACCTTTGAGCTAGTTTGTATTAAAACTGTTAGAGATGGACTGGTACAGTACACAAGAAAATTGTTCAGTTTTGAACGCTTTTTCAAAAAGAAATTTAAAAATGGAAATTGCTGTGACCCACAGTTTTGGAGTTATACATAACAAAACATATTTTTTGCAATTATTTTGATGAAATTAGCCCCAAAAGTGATTTTTGGTATTTTTTGCCAAATCTGTGTAGTAAATGCATTAACTTAAAAAAAAATGTAAATCAGCCAAGTGGGACTTGAGATATTGATTGCTAAAGAAATTGCTTCACGTTTTAATATGCATCACGTGGTGAAAGATTTCATAATGGAAGTGCATGTAAAGAATTTAGAGTTCTAATTCAAGTATTAAATGTGGATTTTAGCACTATTTATCTCTAAACATCTTTGCCATTCTGCACCTCCAGTTAGTAAACAACATCCTTGACGTCTTTAAAAGAATAATACCCTACCCCACTATATGTTCTGGTATCTTCATAAGGGGTGGTTCTATCAACGTGTAGTAATAATGATCTAAGAAAATACCTTTCTGCATCTGAAGGAGACACGCCACGCATTCTCCCTATACAGGGGCAGCCCAAGGCACCAGAGATTCCATGCATCAGGGGTGCAGAATCTCAGACCAGCATGCCAAATCCAACCTGCTTGGGGTCCCAATCTGGCCCCTCAGGATTCCACAGGCAGCCATATACCCTTTCCCCTGACTGCCGATCGTTTGGTGGTTTCCCTTGCCGCTGCCGCCTTCTCCTCCACTGCCTCCGCCACCGCTGCCGCCACCTCCTCCTCTGCTGCCTCCTCCTCTTCTGCCACCGCCGCCGTCATCGCCGCCACCAGCTCCTGTGGCCTGGACGTGCGCCAGCCCTTCTTGCAGGGAGTCACCATTTTAAAAATGGCAACCTCCTGGAAGTTCCTGGAAGTTGCCATTTTTAAAATGGACACTCCCTGCAAGAAGAGCCGGCGTGCGTCCAGGCCACAGGAGCTGGTGGCGGCGATGACGGCGGCGGTGATAGTGGCAGCACGGCAGTGGAGGCAGCGGCGACAGAGGCAGCAGCAGAGGTGGCGGCGATGGTGATGGGCGGCTCGGGTAAGGACTTGGAGGCGCCGGTACAGCTGGGCCAGGGGTGCCAAAGTTCCGAAGCCCACCGAGGCACTTCAGAGAGCCCCAACCCACTCTGGGTCGCATTGTGCCCCCTCCACTTTGCCTCAGAAGTGGCTCAAAGTGACCTGAGGCAGCCCGCTTCGCCTTGGGCCTCGGGCCAAAGCGGTGTACAGCCCTACTCGCAAGTTCAGCAGCCTGTCTCTCCTGTGGCCAACCAGATGCCTCGGAGAAGCCCGCAATAAGCACAGGAGGGCAAGAGGCCTCTTCCGTTGTTTGTTGCCCAGCTACCGGCACACCATCGCATTCCGCAGCCTGTAGCTGGAGGGCAGCCTTTGCCTGTCACGACAAGTAGCCTCTCCCTCTGTGCATCTGCCGGCCTTCTCGTAAAGGCATCTTCACAGCATTCACAGTGTTCCAAGTGTGGTCGCACCATAGATTTGTATAAGGGCACTGTGATATTAGCAGTCTCATTTTCAGTTCCTTACCTAATAATGCCCAACCTGGCATTTGCCTTTTTCACAGCAGCCACACACTGGGTCAACATTTTCACCAAGCTGTCCACCACACCCCAAGATCTCTGTTTTGGTCAGTCACCACCAGCTCAGATCCCAACTTGGGATTTTTTGCCCCATGTTGCATCACTTTACAGTCGCTTACATTGAACCATATTTGCCATTTTGATGCCCATTCACCCAATCTGGAGAGAGTGCCACACAGACAGGGCTGTAAGAACTGAAAAGCAGGCTAGAAATAACGCTCCTATGCCTGACTTTTACCTGTTGCTCCTTGGTCTGTCTTGATTCTTGAATGGTAAATGTCTTTGTGATGAGATATTAACCTACTTGAATAACTTTCTATCCTCAAACAGGAAGTGGTCAGAAAAATGTCTAGGAAAGCATCCATTAAACCTGCTCCCCAGTTCCCTCACACACTCAGACTTTTGTATTGTTCCACCTCCTGGAGATAGAGGAGAATGGTGGTGCAGGGGGAGTCTAAATCTGCCTTGCGAAATGCAAAGTACATAAGAGGGTCCCTTGGAGGTCAAGAGAAAGAGACGGAGAGAGTTAGCTTGTTTTCATCAATTGGACCATGACAACTTCCCCCTAGTGACCATTGGCCAATCTGGCTGGGAATTATGGGAGTTGTAGTCTAGCACATCTGGAGCACACCTGGTTGGGGAATTCTCATACATTGCATCCCTTGAATCCTTTGGGGGATTCTCATATATTGCATCCCTTGAATTCTTTGCCATCTCCCCTTTTGTCCTAGTCTATATGGACCTCCCCAACCTCCTGTAAACTGGTCTTGCCCCAGTTGCTCCCATAATAAGCAGACAGCCCTATGGACCAATAGGGAAGGATTTACAGGGGGTGAGAGTGACTCAGAGCCCACACGAGGAGCTCCACGTGCAGGCTATTGCACATTCCCTATTCAGACACGGCCATTTCTCAAGCTGCACACTCAGACCCTGAGTTAAAGACCCTTGAAGCCACATGGCAGGCAGCACAAAGAGCTTCTGACCACTTCACCCCAGCAGCTTTACAAGCTGGGGAATGTTTGCGATCAGGAGCCTGTGATCAGGACAAGCCCAAATTTGTCATTTGTCATAACTAGCGTTCTGTGCTGTCATTGTGGCATTACATTTGGCCTCTTCCAAACCCATCCATCCATCCTGGTTTAAGCCCTGGGGTCAGCGGCAGTTCTGCAACATTGAATCCAATCAACAGTAATTTTTTACATAGCCAGCTGTTTGGCTCAGGCAATAGCGAAGACGGGAAACCAGCCAGTCCCTCAACCAGATATGGAACTGCCAGTGTCATTCTGAGCAGCCAGTTTCAGCACTGCGCAACAGATTTGCCTATTTGCTGAAGCAAAAGGGATGTGCATTTACAGCTCTGCTGAGCAGCTGTGAATTCCAGCATAAGCCGTTAGATTTGCATCGGTTTGTTTCCTCCATATTAAAACGAACCGTGTGTTCAGAATGACAAAACGAGCCGTGTGTTCAGAACATGGAGCCACTAGCAATTTAAGGCGATTACCTGATGCTACTGGGAATTTTCACCATCAAACCCTGCATGAAGGAGTTGAAAACTGTGGCGTAATCAATGACAATGTCAGATGACCATTAGGAAAAAACACTGAGAGCAGAGAAATGTATATTAAGAAATGGTTTGAGTTGTTTCTAAATACAGATGAGAAATCCCCCTCTCCCGGCTTCCCTGTAAAAAAAAAAAAAAAAGGAAGATCCTCAATTCTTCATGCTTTGGTCTCAACAAATCAGACTTCATTTAGTCCACCAAACAAGCCCCTAAGGGGTACATTTTCTTTACATTACAGTGGCCTTTCTAGCCCTCTATTTCACTGCAGTTCTCCATGTGAGTTATGCAAGTGAACAGGGGAAATTTGCACCACCTGATTCATGGGTTATAGCATGTGCAAATGATATTGATTGTTCACTTGAAGTTTACACACATTCTTTGCCTTGCCACATGCAGACTCTAGATCCTTATACTGGTTTACACTCCTAGACCTGTAAACTTATATAAACTCCTCATCCATAGACCGAAACCCTCCATGGCTATTCCTCCCCTTATCCCTGTGCTCTTGCATCTGGACATACCCCTGCCTATGTCCTTTGCTCGTCCAGCTCCATCACCTATGCTATCTGAAGGTTTACTGCTCGCTCAAAAGACTCCACCTGCTCTCTTGTGCTGCTTCTTAGGCTTGGAACTACCTCCCACAACAGCTGTGTGATACCTCCCTTCTTACCCCTCAAAACCCACAGTTTCCATGAAACCTTTGGCCCAAACCCTTACTCATCCCTCAAGTGAAACTAAGGCTGCAGCCTTATCTGCACTGAGTAAGTTTAATCTCCAATAGAGCTTACTTCTGGGCAGACATGTATAGGATTGCAGTGTAAGTCTATGGATATACTGCATTTCCTTGCATCATCCCCATGTTGGCCTTGCTGATCCCCATGTCCCCCTGATCCCTGTATAAATTCAGATGGTAAGATCCTTGGTGGGGGCTTCTTTTTTTTTGCTATGCTGAAGTGCTGGTAGTGACTTTAGAAGCCCTTATAGAAGCCCTTTAGAAGCCCTGGACAAACCTTAAGGACCACGTTTGCCCATATGAGCCTGCCTGAGTCTTACAATTTGCTTCACAGGCTCTGCTTTCTGGCCTATTACACTGGAAACATGTTGGACAGATAGCAAAGACAGGGCCTTTTCCATGGTAGCATCACAGTTGTGGAAAATCTTCCCAAGTGAGATCCGACAGGCTTCCTCCCTTTCTGCCTTCAGATGGACTAAAGTCATTTTTATTCAGGAAGGCTTTTAGTTTTGTTCGACTGTGCCATTTCCGGGGTGACCATCCCCGCTGGCCGACTGTATTCGATGTCGGAGCTGGAACTTCGAGCCCTGCGAGAGTTTTTGGAAACAATTTTATTTATTTATTTATTTATTAAATTTATTAATCGCCCATCTGACTGGTCACCCAGCCACTCTGAGACACAAACCTCAGACATGGCTTCATTCGCCCTTCCTCCTCCCCTGCCTGTGCCCCTGCCATCTTTGTGACCAAAAAATCTGGAGAACTCCGCCCGGTGCACGACTACAGAGCCCTCAGTTCGGTCTCGATCCCTGACAAGTACCCCCTCCCCCTGATCCCTGAGATGCTGGAGCGCCTGGGGCGAGCCAAGATTTTTACAAAATTGGACCTGCGTGGCGCCTACAATCTAATTCGCATCCGGGAGGGGGATGAGTGGAAGACCTGTTTTGGCACCCGGTACAGAGCGTATGAATACCTAGTGATGCCGTTTGGGCTCGCCTGCGCCCCCCGCCCCACGTTTTCACGTTTTATGAATGCCATCTTCCAGGACTATTTGGACACTTTCCTGATTGTGTATCTCGATGATTTACTTGTATTTTCTGAGGACCCCCACGCCCATCAGCACCATGCCTCGGCCGTCCTCCAGCGCCTCCGCGAGCACCATCTTTATGCCAAGCTGGAGAAATGTGCATTTGACCTAACCTCTTTGGACTATCTTGGCTACATTATCTCAGCTGACAGTATCAGGATGGATCCTGCAAAGGTCCAGGCTGTCCTCTCCTGGCAGGCTCCATCCACCAAGAAGGACTCGCAACATTTTCTGGGGTTTGCTAATTTTTACAGAAAGTTCCTGCCCAGCTTTGCTTGGCTGACATCTCCTCTCACGGACCTCCTTAAGGGCAGGAAATCTCCTTTTCATTGGACGGCATCTGCCCAACAGGCTTTTGAGGAACTTAAGAAGCTTTTTAGTTCTGAGCCGATCCTGTTATATCCCGACCCGAGGAAGCCTTTTGTGCTGCAAACTGATGCCTCTGACTTTGCGGTGGGGGCGGTGCTTTTCAGCCAGATCAAGCGGGCGGCGGGTTGCAACCCTGCACCTACCACTCCAGGAAGCTGAACATGTCTGAGAGGAATTATACCATCTGGGAGAAGGAACTGTTGGCCATCAAGTCCGCTTTGGAGACCTGGCGTCATCTTCTGGAGGGGGCACAGCACTCAGTCGAAGTTAGAACCGACCATCGCAACCTGGAACATCTTCAGACAGCCCGTGCCTTAAACCAGTGGCAGATTAGGTGGTCGCTTTTTTCCCCCCGGTTCTACCTTAAGATCTGCCATGTGAAGGCCTCCAACAACCTACAAGCAGATGCTCTTTCTCATAAGCTGGACCTCCAGCCAGGTGGTGAGGGAAATCCCCCCCTCTCTGATTCTTCCCCCCCAGAGCCTGGTGGTAGCTGCGGTGCCTCGCTCCTGGGAGGAGCTCCTTCACTCGGCACAGGCTCAGGATGCTTTTGTCCACACAGAAGTGGAGGAATTGGGGCTAGCCTCTGTGCCCCCCAGTCTACCCCCTTCTCTTTGCGAGGTGGCGTGCTTTACCATTCCTGCCGGGTCTATGTGCCTTCTAGACCCCTCCGCGAGAAGGTCCTCTATCAGTGCCACGACTCCCGCACCGCTGGGCATTTTGGCTTCACCAAGACGCTGCACAGAGTGACGTGGGATTTTTGGTGGCCTCGTGTGTGTCGGGATGTCAAGACCTATGTCGCCTCCTGCCCAACCTGCCAGCGGGCGGAGGCCCCTCAGGCAAGCCCACAGGCTTGCTTCACCCCCTGCCTACCCCCTCAGGACCTTGGAAACTGCTCTCCCTTGACTTCATCACTGACTTGCCTCCCTCACACGGTAAGACCACCATTCTGGTGGTGGTGGATTTGTTTTCTAAGATGGCCCATTTCATCCCCTACTCTGGGTTGCCCACAGCCAGGGAGATGGAGGAGCTGTTTTTGGTGCATGTTTTCCGGCTCCACGGATAGCCCGAGGGTCTTATTTCGGATAGGGGGGCCCAATTCACTGCCCATTTCTGGAGGGAGCTACTTGGGCTTCTCCATGTGACGCTCCGTCTTTCCTCTGCCCACCATCCACAGACGGATGGTCAGACCGAGCGCACCAATGTGACTCTGGAGCAATATTTGTGCTGTTATGTCAATTACCAGCAAGATGACTGCTTTTCCTTGCTGCCTCTCGCAGAATTTGCTTATAACAATGCCTGCCATGCTTCCACCCGCCAAACTCCATTTTTTGCCAATTTTGGTTATCACCCCAAGGCTTTCCTGTCCACCTTAGCTCCCTCTTCCATGCCAGTGGCCCATGACTTTTTAGAGGAGTTGCAAGCGGTACACCACTTCTTACGGGAAGAAGTAAGAAGTTGCAAGCGGTACACCCTCGAGCAAGCCAAGACAGCCTACAAGGCCTCTGCAGACCAGCGGCACCAGCCGGGTCTGTCTCTGCAACTGGGGGACTGGGTTTGGTTGTCCACCCAATACCTCCCCTCTCACTCACTCGCAAGGAAGCTCGCCGCACGGGGCCTTTCCAGATTACGGCCCAGATTAACCCTGTTGCTTTTCGCCTGGCTCTCCCCCCCTCCATGAAGATCCATCTTGTTTTTCATCAGTCCTTGTTGTCCCCCCTGGTTTCTGGTGACCCTCATTGCTCAGCCGGCTCCCCCCCCCCCCGCCGCCAGTGCTGGTGGAGGGGGAGGAGGAGTTTGAGGTCACGGAGATTCTGGACTCCCGCCTTTCTCACGGCCGCCTGCAATATCTAGTGGACTAGAAGGGGTATGGGCCAGATGAGCGAACCTGGGAACCCGCGGAAAATGTGCATGCTCAGTTGCTGCTGAGGCGTTTCCACCAGCTGTACTCCCACAAACCCGGGGCCCCAGGGGAAGAGCACGAGGGGGGCCTCATGGGAGCGGGGATGATGTCAGGGTGGAAACTGAGCCAATAGAACCCCAGAGCAGTTCTGATTCTGAGGAGGATCAGCAATCCGTGGGAGAGGAGCCCGCTCATCCCTCACAGGCACAGCAGCTGGCAGAGATTCCTCCTGCCGGCATTCCTGAGATAGATAGTGATCCTAGCAGTGAGAAAGTGCAGGAGGGGGGCTTGCTAGACGCTCGACGCAGACGCAGGGAGCGACAAGCGATGGAGGGCACGGAAAGGAGGTGTAGCGCCCGATTGGTGTGCAAGCAACGGCCGCCTCCCGTGGACCCAAGGGAAAGAGGGAGGATCTCTCCCTAGCCCATAAGTTCAGGGTCTTCAAGTGATTCTCCATCAAATGGGGATCAACTGCCTACTCGGAGCATAGGCTACTCTGCTGTTCCTTACTTAGTCACTGGTGATTAGCATCTGAAAGAGTCATTAAGTTGTAAAAGGATTAAAGCCTTGAAAAGAATCCTTTCATCTGTGTCTTGGGTTGGCTACTGGAGTGTACTGAAAGAGGCCACTAAGGCGCTCCTGACATTATGTTACTGTGCTACCTCTATTGAGCCCACAGAGTGCTACCCCAGGAGGCTGTTCCAAGTGGTCCACAGCCTGGTCAGTCCAGTTGCTCCGGAAACGCTGGAGCATTCTAAGGCCTCCTGTGAGGCCTTGGCAAGGCACTTTGTGGATAAAATTGGTTGGATCAGGAGTGTTATTCCATGCGGCATGGACACATTTAGCAAGCAAGAGGCGGTCTGTGGCAAACCGGTTTTGTGGGATTGGTTCCAGCTTCTTCCTTCTGATAAAGTGGACAAGGTGCTTTCATCTGTAAGGCCAACCACCTGCTTACTTGATCCCTGTCCATCTTTGCTCATTATGAGCTGCAGAGAGAGGCTGGGTGAGGGGATCAGGGTGGTGGTGAACACCTCCCTTGAGGAAGGAGTGATGCCTCAAGGAGGCAGTGATAAGACCACTCTTAAAGAAGCCCTCCTTGGACCCCAAGTCCTGAACAACTTTTGCCCAGTCTCGAATCTGCCATTTTGGGGCAAGGTGATTGAGTGGGTGGTGGCGATGCAGTTGAAGGCACACTTGGAAGAAGCCGATTATCTAGATCCATCTCAATCAGGCTTCAGGCCTGGGCATGGGACAGAAATAGCTTTGGTGGATGATATGAGGAGGGCTCTGGATAGGGGTGATTTCGCCTTCCTTGTTCTCCTCGACCTCTCCGCAGCTTTTGATACCCTTGACCACAGTATCCTCCTGGACCGCCTGGAGGGGTTGGGCATTGGAGACACCATATTACGGTGGTTCCGGTCCTTCCTCTCCGGCAGGTACCAGAGGGTAGCACTGGGAGAGGAGGTTTCGGACCTGTGGCCACTCACTTGTGGGGTGCCATAGGGTTCCATCCTCTCCCTGATGCTATTTAACATCTATGTGAAGCCGCTGGGGGCTATCATCAGGAGGTTTGGGGTGCGGTGTCATCAATATGCGGATGACACGCAGCTCTACCTCTTGTTCAAATCTTCACCGAGGTTGGCTGTAGAATCCCTGTCCAAATGTCTGGAGACGGTCAGTGGCTAGATGGGAAGGAACAAGCTGAAGCTGAACCCTGACAAGACCGAGGTACTTTTGGTGGGAGACAAGATGAGGTTGGGGGATGTTGACCTGGTGTTGAATGGGGTACGGCTACCCTTGAAAGACCAGGTCAGCAGCCTGGGGGTCATTTTAGACTCCCAGCTGTCCATGGAGGCTCAGGTGTCAGCCGTGAGCTAGACAGCGTTGTATCAACTCCATCTGATACGGCAGCTGCGCCCCTACCTTCCCGACCATCTGCTTCCATCGGTAGTACATGTCCTGGTCTCCTCTCGTCTAGACTACTATAATGTGCTCTACGTGGGGTTACCCTTGAAGACGGTTCAGAAGCTGCAGCTGATTAAAGGCAGCCGCCAGCGTGATCACATCACTCCGGTGCTGAAGGAGTTGCACTGGCTACCAGTTGTTTTCCGGGCCACATTCAAGGTGTTGGTTTTGACCTTTAAAACCCTATATGGTTCCGGCCCAGCCTATCTCAAGGAGCACCTCCAGCAACACCAGACAGGCCGCTCAATAAGATCAGCCTCGGATGGCCTTCTCTCTGTCCCATCAGCCAGGGCAGCTGGGCTGGTGAGGACAAGGGAGAGGACCTTCTTTGTGGTGGCCCCCACTCTGTGGAACTCCCTCCCTAGGGAACTCTGCTATGCCCCCTCCTTCATGAGCTTCCACCACGCATTGAAAACTTGGTTATTCAGGCAGGCATTTGGGGTGGGTTAGGGTATTTTAAAATAATATTTAATGTGTAATTTTACTGTTTTAATTGTACTGTTGTACATCGCCCAGAGTGGCCGGGTGACTGGCCAGATGGGCAATTAAGAAAATAAATAAATAAATAAATACATACATACATACATAAATGTTCTAATGTTAAAATAATGTCAGAAAGATAGCAGTGCTGAGACCTTGCCTTATTGCAAGGAACTGAAAGTGGAATTTAAACAGTAGTTCCACACAGATCTTAATATAGTGATCTATTATTCAGCAAGCTATTCCCATGGTTAAGACTGATGTATAATGTTTATTCAGAAGCAAGCCTCCCGCAGGCAAGATCTCCTCCAACTTTAATTAGAAGCTTCCTCCTTGTGGCTTCTGCCTCAGATTGTTTGCTCTTCAGCTCAGCTGATGAATTACCCCTTAGTTACTCAGATCCTTTTTCCTGCACCGCAGTGAAGGTGGGCTTTAATAGGTGGTTTCCTCTCATTTTTTCTGTTCCTTTTATGGCAAAGTAACACTATTTTATAATAGAATAATTAAAACACACACACCCCATGGGGAACAGGAACCGACTAATTAAGCAGTAATTAAAAAGCCCTTTCCTTTCACTGCTGCTGAGCTGAAGATAAAGCAATAATGGGCAGAAGATGTAAACAGGAAACAACTCATTAAATGAACAGTTTCAATAGCACTTTGCCAGGCCATACTAGACCAGCTGGTATTGCAATTGCATTTTAATTTTTTCCTTTTTTATGTCACATATCACATCTGGAAAAAGAGAAAAAATGTGAAGACAGCACAGGTATACTGGAATGCAATAGGTTGGCTTGGCAACATTATTGTCTGATTTCTCCGAAAGAAGCGAGTCAATGAATGATAGTAATCTATGTTCACAGCACAGCCTTGTTCACGTGTGAATGGCTCAAGCAATGAGTAGCTAGCTTAGAAAATTGGAAGCCAGAAGAATCCACATCTTTCAGACCCAGAAATGCAGTGCAAAGACTCTTTAATGTATTATCTTTTCCTGACCCTTAAACACTTAATCATCCCCTCCACATGTACCTAAAAACTACTTTGAGATAAAACGCTCAAAGTATTTCAAGCAGTAAAGATGCCTTTATATTTGATTGAACCTACCACACTAAAAAGAACATGAAGGAATAAATGAACATCCTGCTTTCCCCTTTGCCTCTGGGAAATACTGAGCAGAATGAGATGAGGATCGTGGCTTCCACTGAGGGGTCTTCTCATGCCTTGTCAGGATACTAAAGGCGACGCAGCGCACAGGGCCAAATAAGGAAGTCCTAAGGAAGGAAGGAAGAGAGGGGCAGGTGTGAGGACTTCATGACAGTGCCCATCCTACAGAAAGCCTCCCATTCTCCATTTTACTCTGCCCCCATCAAGGCCAACTTGCAACATTTTGGCATTTGGGGTGGAAAACCCAAACTGGTACACCTCTCCCTCCCACCCACCCACCCACCCAACACACACACACACACACACACACACACACACATTAATATGGGGCACAGTCCCAAGGAAATCTGGTCTCCACCACCCTTTTTGGAATGAATGGAGGAATGAGGGGCCCTGCTGTCCTCTTTGGAGGGAAGACTGGAGGGAAGCCATCAGGGCAAAGGAGGAGGAAGAAAAGGAAAGGATGTTTTGGAAAGAGAAGTGAAATGCAGGGAGGATTGGAGAGAATACACCCGAAGGCTCAGGTGGGGACAGCTGAAGACGTCCTCAATGGCAGGCAAGCTGCGGCAGCCAAAAAGGCAGTGCCTCCACCAGCACCCCCAGCGCCCCAGACTGCCCCCTGCCCTCAGCAAACTGGGAACTGTGCAGTCTCTTCCCAAGGCACAGCCACCCCACATGGCCTCTGCAATTCAGTGCCCATCTTTCTCACCGGGATACAGATGGTGCTGTGGCACGAGTCACAGGCATAGCCTCTGGGCAAGAACAAGGGAAATCCAACACTCATCTTGACTAGAGAAGGCAATGGGAAAGAAAGAAGAATGTGACTATCACAGGGCACCCACTGAAAATGTGTGGCGGATGTCCCTCTTCGTGTTTTGGTCTTAGAGCATGGGAGAAGGATGCCACCCTGCTCGCACTCCTCCAGAAGCATGCAAGGCCAGCCTAAAAGCTGCAGAGTGGTCCTCCTGGACTGAGAGAGCGTTTCTTACGAAACAGAATTCTTCATCACCCATATCAAGAGTGAAGCATTGAGCTTGCTGCAGATGGTACCTGGTTTTAGGAGAAATCTGACTATATACACAGTAGACAGGCAGTGGCTGCCAGTGTCCTGCTGATACACTCTGAGGGAATCTCTGAGCCAGAGCTGATGCCACACCACGAAGCCAGGCCAGACTCAGCAGCTCTCCTGGACCAGGTGGAACCCTACTGGCCCCGCTGTGTCAGCTGATTCTCGCTGAGAGCTGGTAGCTGCAACACAAGTGCCTGGCCATCCTCAGCAGTGGCGCTGAAGAGCAGCGTCCCCCCTGCCTGGCAAGCTACCAAGGTGGCACAGAGGGCAAGGTGCCTGGCTCCTGGTGGTGAGAGTCTGTGGTCTGAGACTGCTGGCACCTTATATGCACATCCAGAAGACACCATGCCTCTGTTCTGTCTACTGGTGGCCCTGGGTGCAGGAACACTTTCTGTAGGGAATCCCTCTTTACATGGACCACCCCACAGAGCACAACAGCCTGTGGAACTCTGGAGAACGCAATCTCGCCCACCCTCCAAGTAAAACATGCACCAGAAGAATGCTCACCATTAAGTAAGGCTGCACACCGTGACTTCAGCCCGAACAGGTTGCCCATGTCATCACCCTGCAAAAGGAAAACCCTTCATATGTCAAGAGAGAGGGAGAGGAATCAAGAGAGACAGGTACCTTTTCTGCAGTTGCACCTGCTTTCTGGGCAGGGAATTCAGGGATTGGGATGGGAAGAACCGGGGCTGAGTGGTAGACTAGACGGATGGACTAGATACCCATTCTGGTTCCCCTTCGAAGTGATTGGAAGGCGACAGGACTGGGGAAAGGGCGGGAAGGGTGCAGCAGCTCACAAGGACATGGTGGACCAAGAGCATTGAACGGCACAAACAGAAAAGGAGAGTTGGGGCTTCGGACAGAAGCAGCTGGCTGTCCAGTGCCAAGAACGTAGGAGGTGTGAAGTCCCTGATGCAGACAACTTAGGAGGGGAAGGACCATCAGGCCCAGAGGCTCCATGCTGTGGAGCAGCCTGCCCCAATCTGATGTCCTCCAGATGTGTTGGACTGGGACTCCCAGAGGTCCCAGCCAACATGGCCAATGGACTTCAACTCCCAATGGGCAGGTTGCTAGGAATTATGGGAGTTGCAGTCCAACACATCTGGAGGCCACAAGGTTGGGGAAGGCTGCTCTGGGGGCATATCGACATTACAAGCATCTATCAATTTATACCAGCTCAGCTCTCTCGTGGCTTCCCACAAAGGATCATGGAAGCTGTCACTTGTTGAGGGTGCTGGGAAGTCTCTACTAGCAATCCCTACTTCAGAACTACAGCCTGCAGCAATTCTTTGCAACCCACTTAAAAATCTGTAGTATCGATATGCCCTTTGACAGCCTAGGAGAAAGCCCTTGATTCGCTCACCAAGGCAGGTGTCGGAAAGCCTGGGGCAGCTTCTGAAGCATTTTTGTTTTGCCCTGCTGAACCAGGGGAAAGTGCGGCTGAGTGATGTCAGCACCACAAAGGCATTGAGAAGCCCTCCCCACCCCAAGCCATGGGCACACGCCCATTCACCCACCACCAGATACTCACATTAATTGTGCAGAGCCTGCCTTCACAAGAACCTGTCACCTGGAAGTCACTAGGGAGGAAAGAAGCCACCGTGACACTAGGCAGAACCGCCTCCCTCCGTAGCCCCCGCTTGCAGCCCTCACCAGCCCCCGAGCCTTTGAACGGAACCACTGTGGCCCATTTCCTCTCTTGCATTTATAGCCTGAACCTCGAATTCCTGCCTTGCAAGGTAGGATAATTTGGGTACCTTTCTAGAGCCAAGCTGGGGATACAAACATTCCTTGGTCAATATCAAGGTTGTTTCAGGGAGGAACTGTGAAAGGCATGGTGGTGAGCGGATCAGCATAATCCAAGGAAACCATGCAATGGGAGCTCTTCATCAGGAGCCGTCAGCAGAACTGTGAGGAGTGCATGCAAGCTGCCCTTTCTGCCCCCGGCCCAAACCAATGCCTCCAGCTCTGGTTCCAAGTTCCAGGTGACCCAATCCCTAACCCTGCGATGGGGACTGGGACCCATTACCTTGCTACTTCTACTGTGGGAATCAGCCGTCTCCTTGGACAGTCAATGGCAGCACGGAGGATGAATCTACCTGTCTGAATGTGGAGAACAAAAGGCATCAAGAAGCCCACTGAAGGCCATTTCCCACCCCGCCACTGCCTGATGAACCAACGCATGAGTGTTGCAGTCGGTGTGCACACACGCATGGGAAGTTTTAATATATCCCGTGGGACATAAGCCAGCCTCTGAGGAAGGCCCCTCAGAGTCTAAAGGAGGGCCAATGCAGATGGCGAGATGGCTGTGCTGGCAATGGCATCCACAGAAAAGAGGCTCTTGCAGGTAGAGGGGTGTTATAGCCCCACCCCTCTCCCTTCAGCCACACCCATTTGGTGCCATCCCCTCTTAGGCCATGCCCCTTCCTTAAAGAAAAAGAAAGGAAGGAAGGAACATCATGCAAGAAAGAAAATCACAGAACCAGAGAATAGTAGGGTTGGCAGGGGCCTACAAGACCATCGAGTCCAACCCCCTGCTCAGTGCAGAAATCCAAGTCAGAGCATCCCTGACAGGTGGCTGTCCAGCCTCACCTTGAATGCCTTCGGAGTGGGAGAGCCCACCACCTCCCTAGGTAATTGGTTCTATTGCCGTAATCATGGTCCTGCAGAGAGTGCCTTTTCCTCACCACTCAGCAACTGCCAGCTGTCCCCAGAGAAAGGAGCACGGCTTCCTTCCAAGGCAGATGGCAGGACTCCCACATCAGCATGTGCTCAGGCACCTCTGTTTTTATCTGTTAAGCATTGCCCGCCCACCCCTGTCACCACCACCACCACCCACCAACACACACAAACGTCCTCCTCCTCAAGGGGCAACATTCCAAGAACACAAGAATGTGTGATATTTTTAATGGTAAAGCTTCTGGTAATACTCCCGAGCCATCATTCCGTCCTTTTGAAAATACCCCGAGTTGGAGTGTGTGGCTTGAATGAATCAGTGCCATGCCTGTGGCGAAGTGCTTGTGTGATGGCTTCATGGTGAGTCTTGTCTGGATTTCCAGTAAACAGCCCACCCTGTACAACTGGGGCTCCTAGCTGCCCAGTCGACATGTCTTTATGAACCCGTTTTTAGAAGCATTGCTTGGTATTGTCAGGTTTTATATCAATACTTTTGCTTATGTCAGTGCAGAGAAACCCAAAGTCTGCTCTGCTTTGAATGCTCTAAACCACTGCTCACTGCCACCTACACCAAAGGTGGACAGAAAGTAGACTTCAACTCCCAGAAGCCCCTGCCAGCATGGCCAGTGGTCAGGAATGCCAGGAGCTGAAGTCTAAAACATCTGGAGCTCTACTTTCTGCATACCCCTGACCTAAACCACATTCTCCTCTTTCCCTTATACCAGTGTCCCCCATTCTAGCTGGGGATTCTGGGAGTTGTCGTGCAACACATCTGGAGGGTACACCAGGTTTGGCAAGGCTGCCTTATACAAACATCACATTGAAATGGTGCATAAGCCTTGTGTCAGTGAAAGTATAATATGGTCACAGCACCCCCCTTCTCCACCAAAGCAAAGACTCCAGTTTCCAGTTACCAGCTGACCCCAAACCAAGGATCTCAAAGAGGACGTCTCTCTAGCTTGGCATGATCAACAATGGCTTCCCACCAACACCCATGGAGAGCTTTTATCTTTCACATGAGCCATTCAAGGAATAAGCAAACACAGCATAGATAGAGGAGACTACAAGGGCTTGGCCTGGAGTTTACTATCTGGCACCACAGACAAGCAAAGAGCCACAGTCGCACCACCGCAGGCTTGTTCCAGGGAGAAAGGAAACCCGGAGCACGGAGCGAGCGCTCTCTGGGCATCCTGAGTGGCCACCTGTCCCGCCATGCTGCTTACCACTACAAGATTCAGGAGGCGGATGAACCTCGACCTCGACGTGCTGTTGTATCCAATGGTATTGTATCCAATGATAATGTCGAACGTGAAACCCAGAAGGGCATTATTAGCATGCAACTCAACATAGATCTTGGCACATGCCATCTTAATCACAACAGGAAGCCCCCTTGGACAGATAATCTGTGGAAGAAGAGGACAGGCATTATCTCTCAGGGTCGTATGTCCTAGTGCTGCTGCATCTCACAAATGGAAAAAAACATATTATATTACATTAGTGAAAACCAGTGCAATAACTCAAGAGGAGTCCCAGTGAATTCTTCACTCACAATCTGAGCTGACTTCACCATTTGCATGACAGATAGGCATAGCAGCAAGCCAAATGCTGATTCAACTGACAGTCTTTCCCCCTCCCCTCATGCTTCAAGGAGGCAACTTTGATATTTGTAAGCACATTTACTCTTAGTCATTTATACATGCATATTTCACCTTAAAAAAATGCAGAGTTCTGAAAAGAGTTGCAAAACTACTCCAGAGATGGGCAAATGTGTTGGTGATGTCATAGGTGCTAGCCAATCAGCACCCACCCCCAGTTTATGCTGAACCCTGCTGCAAACTTACAGGACCTTTTTCTCCTGGGAGAGAAAAGGTAAGTTTGTACTGAACATGGTGAGGTTGTTTCCAAAATGGTGCTACTACTCTTAAAGTATTATGTCTGTCCAAACTTTTAGGGTGAAAGGAAGCTATTTTCCCTCCCATCTATGTACAAACCTGCTTGTGGGAATCTGATTCTGTCCATCTTTTGAACCCAGAAAGGGCATAGCAAAGTGACTCTCTGCTAACATAAGAGGGCCAGGAAGAATCACGTACCTCTGGAATGTGTGCCATCACTGAGGTGGTAGTCACGGTGTTCTGCAGAAAGAGAACAAGTTTTGACTATCATTGTCTATTGTGATCCCATTATTCTGGGCTCTGTTCAAAGCGCCAGCCATGTGCTCATTACTGTTGCCAGTCTACTCAGGCCAGGGTCAGATGAAGGCCAGATCTACACTACAAATGATTTTGCCAGTATTTAATCATGTCGTACCATTCTTTTCTTGATCAAAAAGGTCAAGGGATAAAGTATAAAATGCAAATGGGTCAACGTTGGTGGAGGGAGAGGGCCTTGCAGGGTCTCCCTGTGCATCACAGTTCTCAGAGTTTCCTGGGGAGAGGGAATGACTGCTCAGCCAGCATGAAGGCTACAGTCCTATCCACAGTCCTGGGAAGAAGCCCTGTTGAAGATCATGGGACTTCCTTCTGAGTAGTCATGCATAGGATTGTGTTGCACATCTGTAGATAAATGAACAGATTTTTCAAGCTTATTGCTTGATATGTCTGCACTGTTCACACTGAGAGGGCTGTTAAATTGAGGAGGAAACAGGAATCCAGACTCCCCTCCAGTCTGAACTGTCTGCTCATGTGAACATGGCTGAAGTGTGGGGGCTCACCCACATCTCCATCCCCAAGAAAAACTCTCTCTCCACCACAGGAAGTGCGGCCGTTTGCATAGAGGAAAATACAGCAAAGAACAAACCTCACAAGTGTCCCTTTGGTATGAGAGAGAGCATGAAGCATGCCTCTTCCTGAAACACATGGGAACCATGCAGCACCAGAGACAGGCACACACCCTCCCACTTACACCCTGCAGAAGTACCTAGCAGGGTTTGCTTTTGCGAGTGTAAATGCAAGGCCGTAAATAATGTCACAGCAGAGCAACACATGAAGAGGGAAATGCTGGAGCTGGTCACCCACGCAGTGGGCGACCTGCTGTACAGCTCTTTGAAATGTC
Organism: Heloderma suspectum; assembly: GCF_057233095.1. NCBI lineage: Eukaryota > Metazoa > Chordata > Lepidosauria > Squamata > Helodermatidae > Heloderma > Heloderma suspectum. Next base: position 312,660,158 of record NC_139461.1, on the reverse strand, counting down.
TCCATCATCATTTGGGAGACAAGACTAGACAGACGCAAGAGCGGCCTTGCATCTCGTTAAAGCTCTTTCATCCCTTGCCAGCATTTAGTTTGAACAAAGAGTATTTGAGCTGTCCCTTAAACCTCTAAACTCCAGGGTTCTGGCTGAATTGGATCAGGCTGCAATCTTTTTACAGCCTTCGTATTTCTCTGAGGGAGGCAAAAGAACGCCCTGGCATGGAACGTTGGGATAAGTTCTCAACTTTGCCAGCAGAAGGGCCATCAACAAGCGTCACTCACCCCCAGAGTGTGGTCATCATCAAAGTTTTGCTTTGTCCGCAAAAAGCCCAACAGAAAAGTGAGATGAGATCCAGTGAAGTAAATCATGAAGACATTTTTGTATGGGATTCCAGAAAGTGGCAGGATGTAGTCTGGATTGATGGAAAAAGGAAGAGTAGATTCTCCGCACTGAAGCACATGCTGCAAGGACGGGGGGGGGGGGGGGAGACAGATACAGTCAAGCACACTTTGAGGCTGAATTACAGGCTTCTTGAGCAAGTCTATAGCAAGAGAGAAGGTCATAACAAGCTCAGGCTATCTTGGGTTCACCCAGTTCTTCATGGCAGCCAATCAAAGGCTTCTGGGAAGGGCCTGAAGGCACCAGGAGCAGTCAGACGGGACAGTAGTAACAGGTGGGACGTCCCAGCCTTCTAAAGCAATAACCGGTGGCCCTGCATGGTTAACTCCCAGGACATGCATACACTCACACTGAAACGGAACTCAAGTGCGGTTGTAGTGACCATGGGGCTGTACTTCCTATGTGTGCATTGGCATCCTGGCAGTAACGGATACGGATCTGTAAAAGGAGGAGACATTTGCAGACTTGTGACACAAAGCAAGCCAGAACCAGCCCAAGACAGCTGGGGCCACCCCAAGTGGCCGTTCCATGCAGTCCAAGAGGAAGCGTGAAAAGTTCCTGCTAGGAAGCATGGAACATGCATTTAATTAACAAGAAACAACCACTGGTTAAAACCGAAAGCGCCCCACGCCCGCTCCCCTCAACAGCCTGCTCCACACTCTGCCCCAGGGAGGCTCGGGCACGGCTGCCCGGGGCCTCCCCTGTTGCTCCCCCACACTCAAGGCTCCCTTCCAAGACAGCCTGCGCAGCCCCTCCCAGCTGTCCTTCAGAGGCAGGTCAATGTTTTCTTTTTACCAACGCCTTCGAGAACTGCCAGATCCTAACTCCCCTCTCCCTGTGCACCATGCTGCCCGGTGGTCTTTTGAGCTATTGTGGCCATTTTATTGCGCAGTTTCGTTGTTGTTGTTTCACTGTTCACGCTTGTTGCTTTTAACTCTGCAATATCTCATATGCAGCACAGAAATGTTTTGGGATAAATACGGGGGGTATAAATATGTGTCCATTGCCACAGAGGATGCCGCTTTCAACTCTCAGATCATGTCCTGCTTCCTCAACACTCCAAAATATATTCGTAGAATCAAAGGGTTGGAAGGGCCCTTGGTTATGTAGTCTAAACCCTGCTCAGGACAGAATCTGCACAGCTAGCTGTCCAGCCTCTCCTGGAATACCTCCAGCGAAAGACAGCCCTCCACCGCCAGACACGGTGTCCCACTGCTGAACTGTTGCTGTAGTGTGTGCACAGTGCTGTAGCAGAGTCAGGCTTTGCAGGGTTGAAGCGCCAGGATTTTTTGATTATTAGCAGGACCGATGATGGCATCATCCCCCCCCCCCCCGGCTTCCACTTCCCTCTGAGCTTCATTGCAGTCCTCACAATAGCTGGGGGGAAATGGCTCTTCCCAGCAACAATGTCTTGTTCCCTGCTGTAATGCAAAATCTTTTGGGGAGGTCTGGTCTTGAATGGGCCATGGAGGCCCATTTGCTTTACCCAAGGCCTGCTCCTGGTGGAGATGAAAACCGCTGCCACTGCTCTGTCGATATGGATCCACACAGCTGCCTGCATGTTTGGACCCCTCTCGGGGACTGTTCCGACGAGCGCCCACGCTTCCAAATTTACCACTACACCACTGCTTGTGCAGCCAGGGCGGCCTGCTCAAGATGGTTTCACACAGCTGTCCCAAGCTAGCGAAAAGCCTGGCTGCTGTGTGGGCAAGATGGTTCTGCCAAGGCTGCTTCCTCATGCATCTTCTAGTACCTGTCACGCCATGGCAGCCAGCAGGGGCCAGCCTCTGTGCCCTTGGGTTTGGGGATTCAGGCAGAAGCTGCCAGTCCAAGCAGCCCCAGAGACAGGGGTGTGGCCCAAAGCAAGCAGGGGTTCAGCACTGGAGCAGCAAACACCCTGCTCCTACAGACACCCCTGGGCTCCATGTCCCTGCTCACGCTATAGTGCAACAGATAGTTGTGGCCTGTAAAGTAAGGGAGCTGTGAAGACCTGACAGAAGGGCGTGATGAGAGAGTAGGATAAAGGTCACCTTAACCTTCACATCCAAAGCCATCTGTTCCGTGAAGCCTTTGGTGCAACCCCTTAGTCTCCATGCCCAGCTCCAATGACACCAAAGCACCCTCTCTTCCCTGGTTTACCCCTGCCTGAGATTCCAGCCCCTTCCTCTGTTGTCTGCCGAGGGCCCAATTTTGATGTGGATCAGGACCATGGCAGCAAAGGAGTCAAAGACCCATTTAGCATTGCATCTAGTTTACCCTCAGACCCATCAGAGCCGGGGCCACGGGATGTGCAAGTCCACAGACAGAGAACTTGCTCCGCCACCCTGGCCTGCCTCGGAAGGTGCCCCCTACCAGCCCACCCGCCACAAAACCCAAGCATCTGTCTAGGAGAGCTGCTGCTGAGGCTGCAATCTGAGGGGCTTCCTAATGCAACCTGTTATTGCTCACCATCGTCGAAGTCAAGTGCATAATTCAGCTCGGCACAAATCTCCAGGCCTCGTCGGCAAAACTGCGAGAGATTGAGCAAAACAGAAGGTCCAGTGGTCAGGAATTGGCTCAAACAGAGCACTGGGCTGTGAGTGTGTTGGGCCTTACTCTCCTGCCTGTTTTTCTTATTTCCATCTCTTTATCCCAGTCGGTGTGCACGCATGTACAGTACAAATAAGTATCAACAAGGGGTCTTCCTTCCTTCCTTCCTTCCTTCCTTCCTTCCAAGACAACAATCTAATTTCAGCATCTACCACAGCAGACACACACACACCTGAATTCAAACCTCAACATTCATTTAACTCCCCCTCACGCCCACCAACACACACACACACACACACACACACAACACTCCTGAATTCCCAGCTGAGTTATTCCTGACATGTGTGGCCTAATCAACTAGATCACCAAATCACACCACTGCAAGGGATTTGATTACTTTTCCAGACAATTCCACCACACACCTCTTCAAAAAGTTGCATATTAGAAATGTAACAATCCTGGATTCCGCTCTAATTGGACCATAGTTTAAAGGGGATCTATCTATCTATCTATCTATCTATCTATCTATCTATCTATCATCTTATTTTAGACATTTATACCCTGCATTTCCATTTTTCAAAGCCCAAGGCAGCTTACAGAAAAACAAAAGCATGTTAATTAATTCAAAATATTGTTTAAAAACCACAAGATCCAGCAACAGAATTTAAACACATGCACACACAGCCCAGAACTAAAGCAGAGGGCAAAAATACTAATAGAAATCAAGAAAATGCCCAAGCAGAAAAGTTCTAACTCTCTGAAAGCAATGATGATGCTAACAAAATTAGCGGGGTGCATAGTGAGGTGCGCTGTGGACACCCAGGGTCAGGCGAACCTCTCAAGCTCAAGCTCACTCAGTTTCCCAGTTTTCCACCACTAGGTTTGTTCTGTCTCATTTTTCCATGTCAGCTCATTTTTTCTCCACACAGAAATCTGAATGTATGTCAAACACTTTTTTCTTTTCATGTTTTTTGTGAAACGCAAACTTGGAAACACACAGATCTCTGTAAAGTATGTTTGTTTCTACATTTGGTTTTGGGAAGATGCAAATTGAGTAATCTTGCATTAAAATGCAAACCAAACAAATTCCTCACCCACCCCTATGGATATCCCTGATTTGACGTCTATCTGCAGCAGCTTATTCAGCACATCTAGCCCTGGCGGAGCTGGGAGCCCTGGGGGCCCAGTCACTGGAAAGGGCCACAGGAGGACTTCCCATTTCCTCTTTTCCCAAATTGAGTTTTTTCTTCCAGTAGTTTCTCTCTCTCTCTCTCTCCCACTTCCCTCTCCCTAGATGGATGTTTTAAAAGGACGTCAAGTGCCTGTTCTGTTGAGGTTGAAGTCCTGGTTTCATTGTCATAATATTCTCTTCCCATCCACCTAACCCCATCATTCAACCCACTCCCTAGTGTCCTTGACACTGTTCTGGTGACCTTGGTATGGTACCAAGGAAAGAGAAATTGCTGTGTAAGACCTACCAGAGCACTCAAAATGCTATCCAAGGTATTCACAACTGGCGATATATCCAGACTGCAAAGAAAACAGAAATAGGAATGGAGTTACCATCTGTATGTCATTCAGATGCATACTGTTCCTCCTTCTTTAGGAATGCAGGAACATTGGAAGCTGCCTTATGCAGAGTCAGACCTTTGGTCCATCTAGCCCAGTATTGTCGACACTGGCTGGTGGCAGTGGCTCTCCAGGGTTTTGGGCAGGACTTTCTCCAGCCCTACCTGGAGATGCCAGGGATCAAACCTGGGACCTACTGCATGCAAAACAGGGTCCCTGCCACTGAACTACAGTTTCTCCCTCTACCTCTGGACTCTGGTTTGCAGTAAAGAACAAGTAAACCACTGAGGTTTTACTGTAAATATACCCTCAAGTTCTTCCTTATGGGACAAAAAAACAACACAGGGAAAGCCACTGAGACTCTCAAGTATTCAATCAGGGGTGCTCGTAAATATGACAGCAGGATTGGCCTGCTCTGAGCTGCCTCCCCTTCTCTCCTGCCCCAAGGCTCCCCAACAACGTACCATGGGGCAAGAAGAAGGCAAGGCAGCTTCCATGCAACACAAATCTTTCTCCTCATCCTTTTCCCACTGGGGAGGATGCAACTGAGGGCTCCTTCACACTGGGCTTTTACCCTGCGATTGAGATGGCTCCTTCATGGAAGTTTGCGGGCTCTTTACATGACGCAGGGATCATCACAGGCATCTCCTGTGCTAAATGCCCTTTGTTCTGTTTTTAAATAGATCGCAGTTAATGAGCTATCAAGTCACCTCATTGTGTTCTGCTTCAGTTCCCTCCGTGAAAAGAGTAAGAGCGGCAAGAACAGGAGCAAGATCAATGAAAGATAATGGAAGACTCAGATATGGGGAGAAGGACAGGGGAAGGGGAGGGGGGAAGGGGAGGGGAGGGGGGAAAGGAAGCACCTGTGGAGGGAGCCGTTGTGATCCTGCATTTAAAACGGAAGCAGAAAGCCCTGTTTTAAATGCAGGATTTGAGGCTGGGGCAGAGATGCCCTCTAACTCTGAGTCACGTCCCCTCCAATGGGAAATGGACATTGTGCATACCATGCCCACCGTGGTAGAAGCACCCCAGACATGAGTGCGACAGTCCTCTCCCCTGTTCTTTGCCCCCCAGCAAGTGGTTTCCAGAGGTAGGCTGCCTCAGAACATAGAGCTTCCATCTCTCCATCATGCATAGCAGCCATTGATGGCCCTCTCCTCTGTGAAACTGTAACCCCTTGGCATATGTCTGTAGTTGTGAGCATTGCCTGTGCATTTGTAGTGAACCAAACTCAGCACCTTTCTCTGTGAGTATCAAGAGGACTTTGAGAGAGAGACAGAGGGAGAGAGCGAGAGAGTCCATTCTACCTGTTCCCCAACAAAGAAATACGTTTCATGGCACTGACCTGAGCAATGGATCCAAAATTACTTCCCCATATGCAACGCTGCAGCCATCCACGATCAGCCCATAAAGTCCAGCCTTCAGCCTGAGTGTGAAACACACCTTCACTCTCAGCCACACTCTCAGGAACAACACCCTGTGCAAAGGAGAGAGAAGGACCAGCTGTTATCCACCCCTGATCTAAGAGGCCGAGTCCCACATCCAGGATGGAGGATGTTGCCCAGCCTTCCTCACCCTGGGGCCCTCCAGATGTGTTGGACTGCAACTCCCATAATTCCCAGCCAGGACAACCAATAGCCATGCTGGCTGAGGATGATGGGAGTTGTAGCACAACACTCTGAGCTAGCCTATGCCAAGTCAAGCCAGTGGCCCATTTATCCTGGAGCTGGCCACCTGGGCCAGCATGGGCTCTTGAGGGTCTCTCGTGCAGAGGCCCATCCTCCCCTGCCAGCTCAGATGAGGCCTTCACCAGCGATTCTGGCAGCTGAACTCAGGGCTCCTGTCAGCCAAGCGAACCTGCTGCCACTCAGCTAACAGCCTTCCTTGCCCCATCTCCCCACCCCCAGTTATCGAAGTCATTCTCCCTTGACCCCACCTTCATGCCCTCACTCTTCCCTGAATGTAAACCTTCCTGCTAAAGTATTTGGGTTTTGCAAACATCAATTCTTCTTCATCCTCATCACCGTCCTCATCCTCATCATGTCAGGGCCAGCCTAGACACAGCGACAGGGTTTATACACGGAACTGCCCCCATCTCACCTCAGAAAGGATCAAATTTTAAAAGGGAAAGGGGTGTGTGGGTGAGAAGAGCTGATCCCTCCCCCACCCTTGGCTCGCCTCCCCGTGGCCCTCCGCTTCTCCCCAAGTACTCTTCTCTCAGCGTTTTTAGTATCTCAGCACCCAGCTGGGAGCAAGGTGCCTGGAGAGTGACAGGAGGAAAATACCGCACAGGCAGGGAGAGGTTTCTGCAGCCCTCACCCAAGCAGCCCTTTTGCTTTTATAACCAGCCCCACCCCATAACCTCACTCGGTGTGACTGAGATGGTGACCCAGCTTGCACACGATGAGCCACTCATGGTTTGGTAACTGTGGGTTGTTGGGGAGAATGGGGGCAAGCACGCACACTGGCTCCTGGCCGCTCGCCCACTGCCGCTGGGCTCAACCACCCAGGGACGCCCCATCCCTAGGCTGTTCTCTATGACGTGCAGGCACAGAACTCTGGGTTGCTGAGGGAGAAACAACCCATAGTTGGAGCCCTTGGATTAGCTGCTGCTGTCATATTCCGACCTTTAGAGAGTTCATCTAAGAGCCAGTGTGGGTGTTGCACGGTCAGGAAAGCAGAAGTGCAAGCGAGTTCCACCGGTCATTTTCCCTCTTCACTCCTAGACCTCATCCACCGCAAGGTCCCGGTGGGCTGCTGAGCTGCTGGGTGTCACCACAGGGGAAGCCCGAGAGGCCGCCTTGCCCGCGTCACGGCGGGAGCCCCTGCTCTTGGCTGTTCTGCTTCTCTCTAAAATGCAGATCTGCTCAACACACTGAGATGGGGGGCGGGGAGGGCACTGTCAAAATCTGAACGTGCTTGCTCTTCTGAAACAATTCCCTAGCTTCGAAAGGGCAGTCCGTTTCCCTCACAAAACCCAACGATGACCCCCAAATTCCTGTCAAAAGACAAGATGAAGCTGATCCATTTGATGCTAGCTTGCCTGTTTTCATTCCCCTTTTTGGCCTTCACATCTGCATTGTCTATTCTGTCACCTTTGTTTATCCACTGTGTGGGCCTTTCCAGACAACTTCAAAAATGGCTTTGTCTCTTGTGCTGGGCTTGCAAACAGCCTCAATCCCAGAATCAGTTGAGCAATATACAGAGACAGGACCACAGACCTGGGTCACATCTGCATCCTAAGCATTTGTGGCACCAGCAACCAATGGACCTGAATGACTCTTCTGACCCACCTGGTGGGTTTAGCAGACACGGCGTGAATGGAGGTGCTTGGGGGAGGGAAAGGGGGTACCAAGTAGCCAGTGTTCACTTGCCATAAAGTCACAGAGGTAACAGACTGTCTTGGCAAAGGGTGCACCACACTGTAAGAGTGCACGTGGTAGTAGTGGGTGGGGAAGCTACTACTCCTGGCAATGAAGGGTCCCCCCTCCAGCCCATGAAGACCCAGGAAGCATTATACTCACGCCCTACAGTGGACACGAATCTCCACACAAATAAGCACGTGCAAACCGAAATCTGGTATCAAGCGTACCCCCACACTTACAAAAGTGACAATACCGACGTGGCAGCTGCGGAAACGGAAAAGGGGAAGTTAGAAGCAGGGGATCGCAAGCTGCCCCCTCTCCCTCCAGACCCTCGCTGCCTCCTGCAAGCAACACATCTCCAACCATCTCAGCATTCCAGACCTCAGTACGGCTTTGCCTTTAGCAAGAAGGCATCATAAAAACATAAGAGCATAAGAAGAGCCCTGCAGGATCAGACCCAGGGTCCATCTAGTCCAGCGTTCTGTTCACACAGTGGCGCACCAGCTTGAAAGTTCTGGTGCCTGCCTCAAGCTTTTGGAATGGGAAACGCTAAGAACCATAGAAGGGGGAAGGGAAGATTGTCTGGTCCATGACTGAGGAATTTCTGGCCCACAGAACTTCCCATCTGGCCCATGGCTAATAATGGTCCCTTCCATCTGGCTGAAACAGGAAGGCTGAAAATCAACAGGAAAGATTTCTTGATGGTGCTTCTGTGGCTGTCAGCCTGAGGCATCCACACTTGGCACTGAACAGCAGGAGGCACACGCGGCACCAAGGCCAGATCCGCACCTCCTCTCAGTTCGACACAGAAGCATAGACACATAGAACAGTAGGGTTGGAAGGGGCCTACAAGGCCATTGAGTCCAACCCCCTGCTCAATGCAGGAATCCAAGTCAGAGCATCCCTGACAGATGGCTGTCCAGCCTTGTCTAGAATGCCTCCAGCATGGGAGAGCCCACTGCCTCCCTAGGGAACTGGTTCCATTCTCGTCTTGTAACAGTCAGGACGTTTCTCCTGATGTTCAGCCGGAATGTGGCTTCCCATCATTTGAGCCCATTATTCCGTGTTCTGCACTCTGGGATGATCGAGAAGAGATCCTGGCCTTCCTCTCTGGGACAACCTTTCAAGTACTTGAAGAGCGCTATCATGTCTCCCCTCAGTCTTCTCAAGGCTAAACAGGCCCAGTTCTTTCAGGCTCTCCTCAAAGGGCTTTGTTTCCAGTGCCCTGATCAGCTTTGCTGCCCTCCTCTGAACCCTCTCCAGTTTGTCTGCATCCTTCTTAAAGTGTGGTGCCCAGAACTGGACACAGTACTCCAGGTGAGGCCTAACCAGTGCTGAGTAGAGGGGAACTAATAGTTCTCAGGATTTGGAAGCTATGCTTCTATTAATGCAGCCCAAAAGAGCATTTGCCTTTTTCGCAGCCACATCACATTGTTGGCTCATATTCAGCTTGTGATTTACAACAATTCCAAGATCCTTCTGACTTGTAGTATTGTTGAGCCAAGTATCCCTCATCTTGTAACTGTGCATTTGGTTTCTTTTTCCTCAGTGCAGAACTTGGCATTTATCCCTATTAAATGTCATTCTGTCGTTTTCTGCCCAGCGCTCCAGCCTATCAAGATCACTTTGAATTTTGTTTCTGACACGGTCCCGTCATAGTGACATTATATCCCACTCGCGCATTTATACCTCATAGCACTCACAATGGCATCTGTTGTGGATATCTGTTTGGGGTGATACGGAATAGACAGCAGGAAATAACACTAGAAAATTGCTATACAGAATGCGTCACGTGCCCCAACAGTTATCAGTGCAATACCAGTAAAAAGCACTAGTGTAGAACAGAGTCTTCTACGCTATGGTGAGATGTACTGTATTTCTATTTAAATTGAAATAATAATTTCTAAATTCCAATCTACACATATAATCAGCACATGCAAATTTGCATTATTTTGTCATTTTTTATGCATTTCCACTTTTTTGGTGTTTTGCATATGGCCACCCTGTGTTCTTTGTTTTAATGTAAGCTGAGTTCTGGGGGCAGGATGGGGGGGGGGGGTTACCCAGTTGTATAAAGTGTTTTTTTTAGTTGCTGCTGCTTTTGTAATGTGTTTTTGAATTTTTATGTGAGTGCTGTTTAATGGTTAGAATTTTGTTGTGGTTCTTGTGAACGTTTTGGTTTCATTCTTTTGAGAAAAGTGGGATAGATGTTTCAAAAATAAATATAAAACACACATATACATATGAGACAACCTCCTCATGGTTATGGATAACTAATGGTGCAATCCTATGTATGTTTAGACAGAAAAAATATCCTACAACTCCCACATGGCTGGCTGTGGAGTGCTGGGAGTTGTAGGACTTTTTCTGTCTAAACATGCATAGGATTGCAACTTAAAGCTTTTCCAACCATGGGCACAGGAGAAGCACCTGCCACAGCCAGAATTTGGGGGCACCCTTAATGGCAGCAGAGTGGGAGACAGGCACAACTGACCCATGCAGCACAGTGCACTGGGAAATTGTCTTGTAGAACACACACACACACCTTGGCATGTGAAAGAGCCAGGGTAGGAGACCGTGACCTGGATCGTGCCCCCTGAAAGAAGATGAACCAAGGGTGGCATCTGGATTTTCCACCCCTGTCACCAGAATGCTTCCGGCCAACCTTGCCAAGTACAACAAAGGTTGTTGTTGTGTTTAACTATAAAAGTGAGAATGTTTTATTGTTCTAGGGTGCAACGTTTCATCCCCAAAGTGTGCAGCTTGCTTCTAGATCTGTCCATGAAGGCCCAAGTGGCCTCCTCAGCGAGGGGGGGTTTTTTCTAAATGTGGTTGGTACACCAGCTACAGCCATTCCTGGGCAGGGATAGTCTGCCTGCATTGATCGATAATACGCCAGTGACCTCAAGATTGGATGGTTGCTATGGTCTTTCTTTATATGTCCTGTGAGGTTGTCCTGGAGGCTGCGGTTACTGCAAAATGCTGTAGCGGGCTGTTCAGTGGGACAGCCTACCAGGAACATATTACACCAGTTCTAGAAGCTTTGCACTGGCTGCCAATGAGCTACCAGGCCAGTTTCAAGATGCTTAAGCTGGCATTTGGAGCCCTACACAGCTTAGGACCTGTATACCTGATGGAGCAAGGCCTTCTCCCTTATGTACCTGCTGAGATATTAAGATCGAGTGGAGATGCCCCCTTTGCCAGGACAGCCAACTTGAGAGAGGGTGTTCTCCATACAGGCACCCTGGCCATGGGACTCCCTCCCCCATCATATACTAGGGCGTACCATGTTTTACAAGATTTCAGCACCAGCTAGAGACCGCTACCATTAGTCAAACTGCGGCAGTTGCCTCAGGCGGCAAATGCTGAGAGACGGCAGCAAGTTGTTGGAGGACAGAAGCGTGTGTCACATGGCCTTCCTTATGCCCCCTAAGCTAATCTGCTGCCTTCAGGTGTGGTGTCCCATCACTGGTGTTTAAGAAAGATGTTTGGGCTTGAAGAAAGGCTTTTGTACATGTAATTGGAGGAGGCACCATCTTGTTCCTTGCCTCAGGCAACAAAATGTCTTGGGCCTCCTCTCTTTTATTTTACTGCATTGTGTAAACTGTTATTTCTACTGTTTCATTACATGTTTTGTTAATTTTGTATTATTTTACTATGTTTTATTCTCGTACCCTGCTTTGGGATTATTTTATAATGAAAGCAGGTAAGGCATTTCATAAATAAATAAATAAATAAATAATCACTTACTTGGTTAATGAATTAAAATAACCCTTTAATTGGCTAAAACTGTGCCCCTGATTAATCAGGCAGCAGAACGTAAATCAAGTACAGCAGCAAACAAACAAAAACAGCAGGTGTCATGAGCCATCTTACACTAACACACACCTGTACATCAACTAAAAACAAAGAAAGTGGGCTTCTTCCGTCTGAACCACTATTTTTACCTATATGCAAAGGTGTGCATATTTAACCAATTACGGAGGCTTGAAGAGTCTGATTTTTGCAAATTCCAGGATCAACTGTCAGGACTGGGCCCAGACTTCCTGCAGAGACCATGGAATTGGAGTCAGAGTCAGAAGACGAGATGGGCCAGGGGGCAGAGGAAGAAATTCCTCAAAGTGCTCAAGGAGACATGGAAGAATCTTCTCAAGAGCAAGCTAAGCAGTTAGAGCAAGGCCCAACCCCTTCTCTTTCTGTGGGAACTCGGCAACTCACAGAAGGGGAGGGGGTGAGAGTGGCAGATTCACAGATCAGACACAGAGCCAAGAGGGTGGCGCAACTGAAGGAATTAAGGCGGTCCATCACAGCAGGTCTTGAGGGGAAGATCCTCCCCAAGGGCAGGACTGGGAAAGAATTTCAGGTTCTGTGCTGAAGTGTAACATTAGATTTGCAACAATTTTCTATCCTACCATAGTGCATCTTTCAAAGAGATCTAGTTAGAGTTGGGGCAGCTGAGTCAAAGAACTAGAATCTGAATTGCTGAAAGACTGACTGTTTCGCATAATAAAGCCTACTGACGTGGAGACTGAGTTTTTGTTTGATGACTACACTCCGGCGGGCTTGCTATTTGACATCAACTGTCCTCCTGGACTAGTCTGAGGATCAGAAAATAGTTATCCTTTTTGCAGTGCAGTTCTTGGCTCAAAAATGTATCAAGATGTGTTTTAAAATGCATATTTTGTGAGCAAATACATTCAAAAATATGTAGTCTTTTAAATATGTCTTTAAATGAATTTCCATGATGATTTTTTAAAACTGCTGATTAACACCTAAACAGGACAGAGCAGACTTATGAATCAACACGTGTAAGAGTGGCATAGAATGGAAACAGGTTGATCCTTCCATCCCTAACTAAAAGCCATATGATTAAGTTATGAAGATTTATTTAAGTGGGTAACAGCCCTCAGTTTTAAAGAAGTCGAACCAAACTGTCCTCACTGAGACCTGCCCATATTTGCCAGTGTCACTATGTAGCTGGAGGTGATGCCAAGCAAGACGGGGAGAGAGGAAGATGTCTGTCCCTCTTAAAAGCACCTGGATGTGCAGCTTCCCAGTAGGAAGAGTGGTACTTACTTCAGGAGGCCTCCAGGCAAGGTAGAGATGGGCACTTGTCTTAGAACACCCTCCAGCCCTGGCACCCAGCGGTCCTTTGTAGAATCGCAAACTGTAAGGACAAAGGCAACGATCAGGATATTCCTCACTGGCTCTAGAGATGGCAGAGGCAAGGACCAAGTTCTGAAGTGGGCTAGAGCTGAGATGGGGCTAGTGGTCCCCTTACCGAGGTCTTCTATCTTCAACTGGCTTCTGGCCTATTAAAAGTTATGGCTGATGCACAAGGAAGAAATCCTAGGAAACTGAAGGCATGGGAAAGGGCTAGAGATGTATAACCAAGAATGCCTAGAAGCAGTGCAAAACTACAGTTTCCAGGGTTTTCAATAGGGGAGTGCCATGGTAGTTAAGCATGTCTGAACCCTGTTTAAGTTCGTAGTGTAGGAACATGAGAAGCCGCCATATACTGAGTCAGGCCGTTGTTCATTTAGCCCAGTATTGTTGACACTGACTGGCAGCAATGGCTCTCCGGGGCTTCTGGCAGGAATGTTTCTAACCCTACCTGGAGATGCTGCCAGGGACTGAACCTGGGATCTTCTGCAAGCAAAGCAGGGGCTCTACCACTGAGCTACAGCCCTTCCCAGGGGAAACAACCTGCCTTGGATCACAACAACATACCAAGAATCAAGCAGCCTGGTTTTGTAAAAAGGTATGGCACATCCAACAGGAAGGCAAAGGATTAACTGTTGAGTTTGGAGTTTAAGTGGAACTTTTGAGGGGGGACAAAAAATTCCCTTACAGGCTTGCAGCCCCTCTTCAGGGACTTTACACCCACTGATGCCCAAGGCCCCATGGAATGAGAGGAGAGCACTTAGGAGAGCACTCAGAATGAAGATCTTGGCCATGATGGCTTCCACAGCAACCTGGAGACAGGAAGACAAAGCAATTATACGAATGGACTTTGGTCTCATTTAGTAAGTCACACATCTGTACCACACATTTCCACCATTAAGATCAGATCAGAACAGAATTGTGGGGTTCAGTAGAGAAGAGGTGAGTGAGAGTGGGTACACAAGGAAGGCGAGCCTTGAAGGAAGGACAAGCAAGAGAGGGGAAGGACAGGCAAGAGAGGGGAAGGACAGGCAAGGGAGGGGAAGGACAGGCAAGGGAGGGGACAGCCATTCCAGCTACATGGAGCAAAATGGCAAAGGAATGGAGATGGGAGGAAGACAAAAGGAGACTACTAGCAATGAGCTTGTGTATAATATGGGGAGGAAAGAGGGTTGTAAGGAAAGGCCAGAAGCACAGAGGCTGCGTGCTTTAAAGCAAGGTCTAGAAGACTGAAGAAGTGCATTCACTTAACACTGTGATCTGGACTTCCTCTGGACAACTTAACAACTTCATCTGGATGACAATTTCATACTATAATTTCAGCATTAGGGCAGCTGACATATTCCATATGGGTTCACATCTTACTTTCTCTAAGGTATTCACCTAAGCCGTTTCATATGCACACCCATAAATGCAACATGTGGGTGCAACAAACACACCTTTGAAACACATATTTCATCCATGTACACTCATCAGGCAGAAGGATTGTCTACAGCTGGCTGACCAGTGTATACTCAGCGGCAGACCTGGGTTCGCTGCCATGTAATGTGTGAAACAGCCCTGAGTGTTGAAATACCTGTTCAACAACCTGAGTTGTAGGTCATAGTTTTGGGCTTGCAGTTGAGGCCAGGGGGGCCCTGGACTTCTAGGCCTGGACAAGTGCCCCCCTTTTCCCTCAAGCTTGAGCCTTGTACAGCAAAACAGCTCCTGCTACTGCCAACTACCACTTCACCTCCTATCACCCGGTCTCTGAGCCTCCTTACATGCAGTTGCTGTTCGATCCAGGCTGGATATTTGGCGGCTGCCTTAGCACAGCCCTCACCCAGATGAGAACAAAGTGTCATTATATAGACCAGAAAACAAGGCTAGTGGAGCCAGAAATTAGGAAGGAGTGTCCAAGAAAATAGCTAGTGTAGTGCTGGAGGCATCTTGCTGAAAAGATCCAAACCATATTAGACTGTTGCCCCAGCAGGACGGTGCCAATAGACCTTTGGGGAGAAGGCACCAGGAAACCCAAGACTCTTAGTTAAGCAACATTCCCAGCATTTCTTTGCCCTTTAGGTGGAGTTGGTGCATAATGTCCCCTTGAAATTCAGCACCGACACCCTAGCCATTACAAATTTACAAGGACTCTTATGAGACCAAGTTGTAATAAAAAGTATATAAATGGTTAGCTGGAAGAAACAGATTGGATCTCTCCAGTGTTTCAGTAAAACAAGTATGTGGTTGCATCTCTCTTGGCATTACAGGGTACATCAGTCAGATCACGGAAATACAGTAAGGCTACAAGACTGCAACTCGTTGTGACTTTCCTCTGCGGAGATAATTATGGAAACTCAAGAGAGGGCTTGTCAATTGTTTTGCATATTTGCAATGTGAAATGATATTATGATATCACATAAATTCCCTTACATTTTTCACCCACTTTAAATTGAATTTCAAAATTCCCAGAAACAAATGCCAGATCAAATGTAAATGATGTTTACATTCTGACAAGTGAATCTCCAAGGGATTTCATAACTCACATTGTTGAACTGGAGAATACCTGCTGTCCTGGGTTTCTTTTTATGGGATGTTTAGAAATGAATCTTACATCTCCATATGTTGTGGTTTTAAACTTCAATTGTTTCCATGGATTAAAAAGCAAAGGAAGTCATCAATTTATAAAGCATCAATGGCAACTCTAGGATACATGTGTGCACCTTAGCAAATTTATAAAAGCATCCCCAAAATTGATAGCCAGTCAGGTGTCAGAAAACAGGGGCTATTCCTGGGAAATTGGGACCACTAGAGCATATACCAGCTGTGTGAAGTAGTCCTCTGAAAATCCATAAGGCAAAGGATGGTTCCAGCAAAGGCTTTTATCATGGTACCACCCTGCCTTATTCACTGAATGTTACAGGGGAGAGGGGAGGCTGTCAAACATCGTCTTCCACTTGACCTTTTTTGTCTCCCAAATGTTTCAAAAAGCCAAATTTGGGGGACCTTACAACTGTCTTAAACACTGCAGTCTGAGCCAAAAAATCAGCATGAAAAGAACTTGCTCTAGGGGTAATTGAGATGAAGCTAAACTCAGTTCTGATGAGAGTACATGTGACTGTTTTGGCAGGGTGGCCAGCTGGGTGAATGCTTTGATACACCTCTTGGCGCATATCATGACCTCTCACAGCTGACTGACCCCTGGAAGCCCGCAAGCCATCCATTCAGCCTGCAGGTGGTGGGCTGCTAGTCCTCAACAAATACTGCAGTGTTCACCAAACCAGTCACCCCCATCTCTGAAAGGTCAACTTGTGATGGCTTCAGCGTGATGGCAAAATAGGAAGAGACTCGAGAAGAAAAGCTCCCAGCTCTCCACTGATCACCAGGCTGGAAAACTGTGCCTCCTCCCCCACCCTGCTCCTCCCATAAGTGTATTCCCAAAGGGCCCCACTCACCCACCTGCACACTGCTCCTGCCCTGGCAAACCCCAGTCCTGTATGCATCTTGGTGCCCAGCAGCCAGCTTTTCCCAGCACAAGTGACATGCCCCCTGCTCCAAGATCTCTATCACTCCTGAAATGGCGTCAGCTCTTGATGCTATCCTCAGCATTCAAAAGACACCCGCCCATCCGAATTCAGTCATTCATTGTCACTTCAAAAACAAAGAGAAGCTGCAGAGATAATTGGAGCCCCTGTTGCTGCAGGCTACGGAACATTTTAAAAAGAGGAACACAAAGAAATATCAGGTTTCTCCAGGACTCTCTCTTGAACTATGTCATGCAGGACTCAGTTCTCAGTGCCACTAGCCCAGGCTGGCTAGCTGCCGGCTAAGGGGATCAAGGGAAGCAGCTGCTCGTACAACAGTGAGCCAAGATAAGGGCGGCCTCTTGTATGACGGAACTTGTGCCCTAAATCTTCCTGTTCTTTTCCCTCGAAACAACTATTCTAGACAGTAAGAAAGCGTCTGCTTTGCTCCTGCTCATGCAGTGGGACTAGGCTGTCCTAGACCATCCTAGCTCATCCACAACACTGCCCCGGCTTCCTGGCTCTCCCACATTCATCTTCCTTTCCCAAAACATGTATTCTCCCTTCCCAAGTCCCCCATTGAACCTCAGGACCAAGCAATCTCCAGCCTTTGAATTAACGTCTGGTTGACCTGCTCTCAACCCTCGTGACTGAAACACAGCAGTTTCTCATATAAGTTGATCCTGACCAAAACAAATTCTCCACACACAAATATTTGCAAATGGAAAAGATGTGCAACAATATGTCACAAGGCCAAAAAAAAACAACCCATAGCTTTGCACGAAGGATCTAGAGGCACAAGCAGAGAAGAATCTTCCACATAGACAAAAATCAAGGAAAAACATTTAAAATTTGGCCTCTGACCCCCTGGTTGATCAGTAAGAAAGAGCCACTGCTGGAGACCAAATGCTGGACTAGGTAGACCTGAGTCTGTTCAGCAAGGCAATCCGCATGTTCTTATAAAAAGTGTTTTCCGGCAATGTCAGAGCTGGGGGAAAGGGAGCAAAACTGACCCAGCACAATCTGGGCTTCCTTCGCTTGTTGCTGTTCTTGTTCCAAAGCCACAGGTGTAATTCCCCCACCCCACCCCACCCAGCAACGGGGGGAGGGGGAGGGGGGCCCTGAGCCTTCAGATAGGTGGACAGAAGAGGAAATTTCAGCCGAAGCCACTTTTCTTGCCCCTACAGCTCAGTGACCTGTGCCTGCCCAAATCCCTTTTCCTTCACTATTCGAAGGTACAAAATCCCACTCCCTGCTCTCATGGGGGCAGCCAGCCGCCTGGCAAGCCGCACTTCTGAGGAACGATTTGGACCCGGTCTCCTGTGCCCAGAGCCGACATCCTCTATGTATGGCAAAGCAAGCACCCACAAAGGACAATACTGATGCCTCACTCCTTTAAAAAAATATCAGCTCTGCACACAGCCCCTTCGCTGCCCTCCCCGCAGGAGTGCGCAGGTGAGTCCTCCTCCTCCAGCCACATGTCTGAGCGCAACAAGCAGGTTTTCCACAGCCAAGCCAGTGACGAGCTCTGTTACCAACCAACCCAGAATCAGACGCAGGACATCTCAGCGGCTGTGGCGATATCCATCAGGTGGCTGTTGCCAAGCTCGAGGGATCAAAGTCCCCTTTATTTAGAGCGGGACTGTTGTGGCTAATGAAAAGCCAGCATGCGCCACACTGAATAGGGAACAGCGTCAGTTCTGCGCCATTCATTCCAAAGCCATTCAATGCATTACAATGCCGCACACCCAGCCAGTCACGGCACATTAAAAGTACCAGGGCCAAAGCAGACGTGACATTCAAAATCTGTGATCAGATCTCCCCCTGCCCCCATTTCTTTTCTGAATACTTCGGGCAGCCACACAGGGCTCAGGAGTGGTGCGGAGGGGAAGAGGGATTTAAGCCTTTGGTGCCTTCATTATGCCTGTGTGTGCGCGCGCGCGTGTATTCTCCAGCGGGGCTAACAGCAAGCTGGGGGGATACGATTTAACTTAGTTGCACACCACCACAACCTTGATCAAAACTGGAGCGTCCTCATAGCTGCTTTAAAGCTAAAAACGGAAAAGTCGGGAGATCTTCTCCCACAGCATACAGTATACGCCTGCTTACTGCTTCCGTGTGTTTCAGAAGGAGGAGGAAACCCATTAGGAGGCAATTGGGCCATTGGATGACAAGGGAGTTAAAGAAGTACTAAAGGAGGATCAAGAGATGGCACAGAAGCTACATTAAACGTTTCAAAAGGTCAGCTAGAGTGTATACGGCACGTCAGGAAAGGTACCACCAAGTCCAAGAGTTCCCAGGATGGTTAATAAGTAGTGTTATTTCTAGTTTGGGCAAGAAAACAGACATCTTGCTCAAACTAGAACAAGAAGGGACACAAAGTTGCAGGAAGGGCATGCAAGTAGTCAGCAAGGAATGCAGAAAAGGATTTTGAGGAGCAAAAAGTGACAGGCCAGGAAAGGGGTTGTGGTGGATGGCTCAATCAAAATGTTGCACAGCTGCTGTGGGCAGCTGCTGTGATAGAGGCAAACTCCATGTTAGGCATAATTAGAAAAACAATTG
The DNA here is from genome assembly GCF_057233095.1 of Heloderma suspectum. NCBI lineage: Eukaryota > Metazoa > Chordata > Lepidosauria > Squamata > Helodermatidae > Heloderma > Heloderma suspectum. The sequence continues at coordinate 312,641,071 of NC_139461.1, read as the reverse complement.
AAGATAAAACTGCCGCTATCATGTTGCCCTTATACAAATCTGTGGTGAGACCACGCTTGGAAAATTGTGTTCTGCTCTAGACGCCTCACCTCAAAAAGGGTATTGTAGTTGGAAAAGGTGAAGAAAAGGGCAACCAAAATGATCAAAGGTTATCAAGTCTGGGACTGTTTCACTTAGAAAAAGGGTGATGGGGGCAGTGGTGAGAGAGATGTATGAAGTTATGCATGGCGTGCAGAATGTGGCTCAGGGCGTGGTTTTCGCCCTCTCTCACAATATTAGACGCCAGTGGGGTCATCCCATGAAGCCAAATGGTGTCAGGATAGATCAAGAGGAAGTACTTCTTCACGCAGCGCATAGTTGAACCGTGGAATTCTCTACCGTAAGATGGAGTGACAGCCACGTGTCAAGAGCCTGCGCTTGCCAGGGCTAGCGTTTCAGCTTTCCATTTGCAGGGCCCAAGAGGGCCTTGGCACCTCGTTTTGCAGTATCTACTCAAGGCCTTCTGCGTTACGGCAGCCTCTGAATATGGCCTCATGCAGGCAGGGGTGTACACTATGTGGTACAGCAAATGATGGGGGCCAGACTGATAGACTTCTTGATGTTCCCCTTGGAAGGTCTCCAGTGATGGCGGACAATCTTCCCCCAAAGACATCTTCGTCTTACCCACCCTGACTAGCCGCCCCCTGCCTGCAATGTGCAGCCACAGGGAAATACAGCACATGCCCTGGGTGCGCTCTGATGTGCACAGCGGTCAGAGGGGAGCCTAAAAGAATATGCCCTTTGTGAGCACACCTAGGTGCCAAAACCACCTGTACCTGGAAGCACCATCCATTCAGCTGATGTCAGTGGACTCCTCCATTATCAAAGGCTTCCCACTCTCTCCTGGAGAGGGAACAAACCCCAACCATACACCCAGAGTGGAGAACCTCAGGCCCAGGGGCCCAATCCACCCTGCCTTCAAGCTAAGAGCTTCAAGCTGAAATATTCTGGTATTTCTGGCCCAGCCCCTTTCACCTTCGACTGGAACGTGGCCCCAGAGAGTTTCTCCGAAACAGAACTCCGCCCTCGGGCTGAAAGAGGTCCAACGGCCCTGCTGCACACTTTCCATATTGCATTTATTTTCATGCCCCAGACACATCCCTCTGTCTAATGCCAGTTCCTGGACTCTGGAAAGGGAACACATGGAGAGTGAAGTCCAGAAGGGCTTCCAGTTGCTCCCAGTCTGCCTAAGCCGGCCCCCTTCCAAGGACAGCGCCTCTGCCTCTCTTCCCAGCAGCTCGGCGTGGCCTCCGCTCATTCCTTGGTGTACACAGCATGCTTGCGCATCATGTAGCTCTTCAGGGTGGGCTTGATGAGTAAACCCGTGAGAGCCGACCACCTCCGGGTCTTCTTGGTGCTCCGCTGCTCCGTGGCGGCCTGCGCCTGCTGCGACTCGGCCAGGATGTCGGGTACGTGAGGGTGAACCATCGGACAGAGGTCTGTGTACTGGATACAGTGATAGATTCGGGGCTGTAGGGAGCACACACAGGCAGCCTTGTTCAACAAACCACAGTGTTCACTCCGATTTCGAACCCACTCCACGCCCAGGCCTCGTGGTGGGCCAGGTTTAAGAAAGGCCAGTGAAGCCAGCCGCAAACAAGCTGCAAGCAGGCCCCATCAGTGCCTTCTGGTGCCTCACCCTCCCCAGGGTCACATTTCAGCAGGGGCTGCCAGCTGTTCCTGGGCCATCAAGATTGATTACATGTTACTTATTATTCAAGTTTATATACCACTTTCCACAAAGGCATCAAAACGGTGAACATGAAATACAATGGCATAAAAGCAGCAATAAATGTAGCAGCAAAAGCAGCACCACACAAATTCATCAGCAATAACCCGGCATGCTCTGCTGTGTGCTGCAAACCCTAGCCGGCCGCGCCACACCTCAGGGCCAGCCTGTGCAAAGAGGTGGGTTTCAAGGGGACGTCTGAACATCAGAACGGGGAGCCTGCCTCATGCCAGCTGGCACGGTGTTGGAGGGGGTGGGTGCTACAGCACTAAATGCCCCGCGGCAAGTGCCCTGAGGAGAGCGTCGGGAGCATGGAGCACCCCCAGAAGGGTCCCTCTGATGATTGCAGAGACTGGGCAGGGGCATCGGGAGTGAGGCGCCCCCCAAGGTAGCCTGGACCCAAGTTGCTCAGAGCGTTACGTGCCCCTCTTCGAGGAGCCACATATGCAGTCACATGTATGGATTCTGTGCCTACCCAGTGCCTCATTTCAGAACTTTCAGGGCAAGGGTGTGCAACCTTTTTACCGCAACGGCCGGATGCAGGGAGGGGTGGCATGTCAGAGGCCACGTGCTGGTGGCAAGCATGGCTGGAGGCGGAAGTGGGCTGAGCCGGGGCTGGCAGTAGGGATGGATGGACTGTGCAAAACCCGCTCTGTGTTTCGTCGGATTGTCAGGTGCCTGTTGTCCCGTCGTCCGCTCACACAGATGCAGATTATTTTTTCGTCATGCGGAAAAATATGGAAATAATTACATAAGAGGTTCCATAACCATTTACATAATTTACCTTAGTACGTAACATTTAGCATATTGTTCCCCATTCCATCCCACTTTTCCTCAGCAGGAACTTGTGTATTTTCCTACAAATAAATATGTGCAAATTTCGGGAAAGTTAAAAAAAACATCCAAAAATCCATGGGCTCTGCACGGCCTGAGGGGGTCACTCCGGAGCAGATTCCACAGGTTGGATTCTTAGAAATCTGAGCTTATTTTAGACCGGCTCAAATTTCTCCAGCATCCCTTGCTGGCATTCCCCTCTCTCTCGCATGCACGTGCACACGCACACAACTACAGACAGGAGGGACTGGCGGGAAAGATGGGTAAAACCACATTTGAGGTCGAAACTTGAAACCACCTTGGGCTAAAATGGAAATGTCAGGGTGCAGCACATCAGACATGGAGAGTCAGGACATAGTACACAAAATGTGAGTGCTCTCTGGGCTGATGTGAGCCACCAAGGAGGCTACTTCATGTTTTAGGAGAGGTTCCCAAGTAGCAAAATGCTCAAATGGATTAGTCATGAGTTGAGCCAGGACAATGGAAAGACTCCAGTTTGGGAGGGATGGAGAAGCAGGAAGGTGAAGGTTTGGCAGCCCCTTTATAAAAGGTCTTGCCAATGGGTGAGGAAAAAATGAAAAATTGTCTACTAGACTGTGGGAAGCCAAAGCAGCAGCTACGTAAACTTTAACAGATGAGATTGTGCAGTTTTAAGGGAGAACAGGAAAATAAGAATCTCCAGTCTCAGAGAAGTCCTTCTATCAAATCTATGTTCCATTGCATACTGTAGGAACGTGGGACCATTTTGTAGCACAAGAGGCCTGTGTCGTTGGTTTACAGGAGGCCTCCAAGAAAGTGAGACAAGATGGATGCTCTACACCATCAGCAAGAGGCTCAGGAACTCGGGATGGAGCACGTTTCCTCAGTCTTGAGACAGGAGGTCCATCACATTTGGCAGTTGGAAATTATCCTGGCTGGAGAGGGAGAACAGGGTTGCAAGCCAAGGTTGTCTCAGCCACCATGGAACGAGCAAAACGCAGTCCACCCTCTCTTGTTCAATCTTGGCTACTGTCCTAATTGTGAGTGGCACTGGTGGGAATGTCCAGCTATAGAAGAAGGCATCCTCCAAGGCCTCATCTCCCACTCCTGCATGTGGCATTGCTTGAGGTAGCAAACACATGGATTGATGGTGTCTCCCATCAGCAAAAGAGGCTCCAAGCCACCCATGAGGCTAGCATCCAGTTCTGCAAGCAGGTTGCTCATCAGCTGAACAAATCCACTAGAGAGTTGTCATCCCAGGACAGGTAGACTCCTAAAGATGTCACACAGCGAAGCACACACTGGTCAAAAAGCTGGACAGTGAGGGAGAGCAGGGTTCCAGATCTCGTCCCATCTGATTTATTGATCCAGAATATGGTGGAACACGTTGTTGCTGGCCCCTGGACCACCCTTCCGTAGAGAGAGCATTCAAACACCTGGAAGGCTTTTGTAATTGTTAGATCTTTGAGCATGTTGATATGCAGTCATAACTCCACTGATGAATTGGGCGGAATAGCAAATACCCTGGAAGACAGAAACAGGATTCAAAGTGATCTGGATAGACTGGAGCGCTGGGCTGAAAACAACAGAATGACATTTAATAGGGATACATGCCAAGTTCTGCACCTAGGAAAAAGAAACCAAATGCATAGTTACAAGATGGGGGATACTTGCCTCAACAATACCACAAGCGAGAAGGATCTTGGAATTGTTGTAAATCACAAGCTGAATATGAGCCAACAATGTGATGTGGCTGCAAAAAAGGCAAATGCTCTTTTGAGCTGCATTAATAGAAGCATCGCTTCCAAATCCTGGGAAGTACTAGTTCCCCTCTACTCAGCACTGGTTAGGCCTCATCTGGAGTACTGTGTCCAGTTCTGGGCACCGCACTTGAAGAAGGATGCAGACAAGCTGGAGAGGGTTCAGAGAAGGGCAATGAAGATGATCAGCGGACCGGAAACAAAGTCCTATGAAGAGAGACTGAAAGAGCTGGGCATGTTTAGCCTTGAGAAGAGAAGACCAAGGGGAGATATGATAGCGCTCTTCAAGTACTTGAAAGGGTGTCATAGAGAGAAAGGCCAGGATCTCTTCTCGATCATCCCAGAGTGCAGGACACAGAATAATGGGCTCAAGTGACAGGAAGCCAGATTCCGGCTGAACATCAGGAGAAACTTCCTGACTGTTAGAGCAATACGACAATGGAACCAGTTACCTAGGGAGGTGGTGGGCTCTCCCACACTGGAGGCATTCAAGACGAGGCTGGACAGCCATCTGTCAGGGATGCAAAGCATTGAACTTTGGGTCCCTGCAATGCGTCCCCTAGCCAATTCTGGATACATTGCGGGTTGACTATGACCAAGGGTGATAGTGGAAAGAACCTGATCTCATGAAGTAGGTTAGCTGGAGAGGCCAACTAGCAAAGCAAGTGATGGTCGTGGCAGGTTGTGCCCCATGTCCTGGAGATCTCAGGGTGGCTGAAAGAGGTGCCTTGCACACAGCTGCACATGAGGAGTGACAGCTGTGGTTGCCATCGGTCCCAAAAGCCTTTGGATTTGAGACACCAGATGGTCAGTACTGAGACCAATCTTGGTAGCGAGGCCAGGAAGAACTTTGGCCCAGCTTGCTAATAAATAAGCACATCCATCTTCAGCATCAAGGGAGGCTCCAGTGAATTTGAATGGTGGGTTGGTACCAGGCAAGACCTCTCCACATTCACACAGAGTCCTAAGCTGTCAAGGAGCAGCAGCATGAAAGCCAGATGAGCTACAAGCTGGTCGCAACTGAGGCCAACCAGTAGCCAGTTGTCTTATGTGCAGGAATACTGTCATGGCCTGCAGGCAGAGAAGTGCAGCAATAATGGCCCTGCATTTGGGAAACAACTAAGGAGCCAAGGCTAGTCCAAGCAAGAGACCCCTGAGCTGGTACCATCTGTTCCCCAAGAGTGAAGCATCGTTGAGGTTGATGGATGTGAGCTGGAGAAGTGGCGTAACATTGGCGAGATTCACCATGGGAATTCCCTGGGCCTCGTGAAGGTGTTTTCATCCTAAGGGTCCAGAACTTGACAGAAACCCCCACCTTGGGAATGGGGAGGGGCCATAAAATACGTTGAGTGGAAGTCTTGGAATTTGGACCCTATGGGTACTGGTTCCACTGCTCCCTTTTGGAGGAGTGTCAAGATCTCCTCTAAAGGAGGAGAGGAGTTGGTGGAGCAAAAGACCCCATCTGGAGGAAGACAGATGTGCTCCACCATATGCCCCATTCAGATGCTGTTAAGCACCCAGTGGTCAGCAGTGACAGCATGCCATGTGTCTGAAAAGTCCCACAGCAGCGTATCAAACACTGGTGGGCAGATGTCCTGAGTGACAACAAGGCAGGAGACAAAACTGGCATTTGGAGAGCTCTGCCCCCTTAAATGGCTGGACCAGAACTTTCCAGTTGAGAAATATCTCTTGGCAGAGTATGAAGATATATCATGGGATGTCTGAACTGCTGATGAGCATAATGTAAGAAGATTGGATGAGGACCTGGTTGAAGAAATGTGACTTTCATTTTAATAAGAACTTAGCTAATTTCCAATACATGAACTGAAACAGTTATCCTTCAGTATTTGCGCATCTCCAAATGTTGTAATGTAGTTCTCCAGTCGAAAAATCCATCCAAAGGTGTGTATATTAGGGGAAAGTGTGCACAAATATATTATTTATCTATTTTCTTGGGGGGAAATGTACAAAAATGCATTATATTAGAAAAAAACTGCTTGCAAAAATGTGTATATTAGGAAAAATGCATTACAATGTGCAGATTAAGAGAAATTCACATGAAAGTATGTACAAATGTTCACACAGGGGGGTTTAAAAAAAAAGCAAACTGATGGAGAAATGGGACAAAACAAACTCAGTGCACAATCCTATGCACATTTAGACAGGAAAAAATCCCCCCCAAAATGTTGTAGGACTTTTTCTGTTTAATTAGGCATACAATTATGCCTTTAAGATTGGAAAACTGAGAAAATGAGAAGAACCTAAATGGACAGATCCATCACCTCTAAGAATGAGGTCTCTTAGATGCCCCCTGCTGGCCTCCGAGCACCGGGCACCAAGCAGTGTTGCCCAATATTTGCACGGCGTCCAGCATGTCCTCCATCTCCTGCCAAAGGGGAGATCCTCCGTCCTGGTCTTCACCTCCTGCATCAGCCCTGGGGAGTCCAGCAAAGTCCCGTGACCCCATCAGCACTTCGCCAGGTGTTGTAACCTGTGCATTTGCTGCTTCACCAGTCAAGGCATTTCCTGACGAAATCTTCTGGCCGGTTCCTCTCATCATCCTCTGGGAAGCGGTCAAAGAAGGAGGAAGGTTTCTCCCATAAGAAAGGCTGGTATCTGCCTTCACGATCAGTCGGAGCAGAACAGCTTTGCTGGTATGGCTTAGTCAGCGCAGCCTCCACCATGACGGAGTTAGGCACAGGCTGTTTAAACGGAAAATCACACCTGCCCTTCCAAACCTCATAAGCACAGCTTCTCTAGCCATTTGGATGCTGCAGGTCTGGTGGGTGGCTTATCCCAGGAAGCCTGTATCACCTGCAGAAGTGCTGGCATCCTGGATTGCAGCTGGAGCAGTGCCACCTGCCTGCACCAGCTGAAAGGTCAAATCCTTGACAGGAGATGGAAGCTGCAGGTTTCAAGTCCAGGTACGGTGATCATGCACAGGAGCTGTTCTGAATAAGCTTGAGTGTCTTCCACGGGAGAAAACAGAACGTGATTCCACAACGTTCATGTCTGGAAAGGAGACGGAAGCCAATATGGATGACGCTGACCTGGTTCGAATGACACAGCTGGGTCATAATAGGTTATTTAACCCACAGTGAGCTGGAGGGGGGTGCCGGGCACACGTGGCCACAATTTTGGTTATGCAACCCCTTATCGGGGTGATTGGGGGTTGTGCTGTGTCATGTGAACCCAGCCATCGTGGGATATTCGAGGGTTAAACAAGCCTAGTATAACTCTTAATTAATAGCAGGGTTATGCAACGGTTGTTTAACCCTCAAATAACCCATGATGGCTGGATTCACATGACACAGCACAACCTTCAATCACCCCAATAGCGGGGTGCATATTCAAAATGGTGGCTGCATACAGTGCAGCTCATCGAGGGTATGTGCCAGATGTGGGGCGAACTGGTCCTCTGACTCCAAAACAGACAGATATTGTTGAGCCCCTGAGGAGAGAGTGACCTTGGTTTCTGCCAGTTTGAGTGGCGGCACGGTGCTACTAATGACAGGTCCAGACAGCATGGCCCCTGTAAGGTCCATGGCTGACACTGTTGCGGGATGGTGACCGGAGGAGGGTGGCAATGAGGCAGGGTGATTACAGCAACAGTGTTCCCTAGTTGACTATGACCGTGGCAAAGATCTTTGAGATCCAGGTGAGGGACAAGTATGACAAAGTGAACAGGAGTTGCGAAGGGAGTCCCTGGCCTCAGACACGAGGTGACCAGTGGCCCAGGACGAGCGGGCTCCCTGATTTCCCCCTCCAAGAGAGGTCCGCCACCATAGGTGGAGCCTGATACGCGCTCACTCCAGGACCAAGTGCAGGCGAGTCAAACGAGGCCCATGATACTGAGGGCTCTACAGGCCAAAACAAGCTCTCTGGATAACATCTTGGCTCACTCTCTTGAGGAACTGGTTAGTCTGATCAGTGACTATTTTACTGTGTTTTTATCGTTACATTTTATGTTGTTATCGTTTCTGTAAACTGCCTTGATAGCCCTCTGGAAAGCAGCATATAAATTTACATAATGAAATTAAAAATAAACCGATATTGGTACCCTTTCACTCCTGGCACACACCAAGGCCTGGATTGTGAGGGACGGAATGGACCTGCCCTATGGGTGTGTTCTCCCCGTGTGTTCTCCCATTTTGCTTCACAACTACTGTTTTAAATCCATGTGGAAATTATGCAAATTTAATGGACAGACTGATCAGTCGGCAGCCTGCATGAACAGCCCAACGGCAGAGAGCAAAACAGGCAGATGCCAGACCCCCGCTGAAGTGGCCCCACACGAGACATGGTAGGCAAGCAACGCACTTTGCTCCTGCGGTTGCCGCTGGAGTCCAGCTCCGGCCAGGAGCCGTGGGACGGCCCCTCCCCCCCAGCCCCCGCTCGGCTGGCTGACCTGATCCTTGCAAGCCACGCAGGCCTTCATCTCCGGGAGCTGCTTTAGCAAGGGCCGGGGCACCTTCTGCTTGTAGGCCCGGCCCAGGATGTCACTCTTCTGCGCTCGTTGGGATACAGAGCAGAGAGACAGATCAGCAGGGCCTGTGTCCCTCTGGGCTCCGGCCCCCAGGTCTGTCCCTCTCCCCGCCGCCCCTCATGCCTGCAATGGCCTCCAAGATGTTAGTGCAGGGGTGGGGAGCCGCAGGCCATGGGGCCAAGTCCAGCCCTCCCGGGCTTTTGTGCAGTTCTTTCCGCACTCTAAGGGGTCGAAATGCCCCTCCTGAGGCTTCGCTGCTGGCAGCAAGGGCTTGAGCTAGCGCACGCTGGTATTTGCCCTCGGCCCCGCCCACCCCTGGGGTGCTGCCCCCGAGAGCTTCTCTGACTTGGAATTCCACCCTCGGGCTGAAGGAGGCCCCCCACCCCTGCAGCAGCGTGATGCTGACTTCCTTCCGATCCCCCCTCCCGCCTCTTTTCCAGCAGACGCCAGGGACTGGGTTTGCTCACCTCCCTGCCCTCGCTTTCTTTGCCTCTTCCCAAGCACAGTCTAAATGGAGGCGGCGAGCTCCGCAGGGCAGGTACCTGCCTTTTGCCTACATTGCTCTGTCAAGTTCCATTTGCAGAGGAATAACCACAACAGGCACCTCGCCACACAAGAACAGGCGCGCCGGCTATTCCCACGGGCACCTTCCCAGACACTGCAGGGGCGGCGGCAGCCCCGCTCTGTGTTGTTCCACCACTGGAAGTGTGGAGGGCAGAGATGCAGCAGCCAGGTCACACCGTGTCCTGGCGCTGGGGCTGGGAAGCACCCTCCCCAGGGAGGCCGCCTGGTCCCATCGTTCCTTCCATGCCAGGAGGCAGGAAAGGCTGTTTTATCGCCAGTGCTTCCAGACGGAGGGCTCCTGGCCCCACCAGTCAGAAGGCACCCGTGCCGCTATTCTGTCTTCCCTCCTTCACGGATTTCAGTGGTAACAAAACAGATGGAAGAAGTGATGGGAAAACACGGGAGGGTTAAAGAGGGAAGGCGACGACATCGGAACACCTCCTGCCCCACCCCTCTCCACCATTCCATTCAGCAATGGAAGCAAAATTCAGCAAAATTCCATGAATGGATCAGAGCCATTGCGCCAGAAAAGCCTCCTCTGGAAGCACCCTCTGGCTTCTGGCGCCAGACTTGTCAACGGCAGTGCTGCATTGTCTGGCTTTACCTCTTTGTTGTTTTAAATTCAATTGCATTGATTGATGTTTAAAAATGTGTTCGCTGCTCTGATTATATTTTCAATAGAAATCTGGGGTAAAAATGTTCTGGGGTAAAAATGTTCTGGGGTAAAAATGTTCTGGGGTAAAAATGTTCTGGGGTAAAAATGTTCTGGGGTAAAAATGTTCTGGGCTGCGAATACACACACACACGCGTACGTACGTACATATCCTCCTCACCCCCCTGCTTGCCTCCCGCCTCCTCCTAGAAGCATGGGGCCGCTGCTCACCTGCTTCCCAGACTCTTCCCACTTCTGGAAGGCAGCCTCAATCTGTTCATCGGTGAAATGGGCCATCCGGGTCTCTTTCTGGATCAGTTCCTGCATCCGGCTGGCAGCATCCCCGCTGACGGATGGCTTCACGTGCAAGAAGTCCATCAGCAAGGACTGCTGCCTCTTCTGCTGGCTCAGCGACTGGATGATGCTGCGGGTGCTCCTGGGCACGGAAGAACAAGGGGCGGGGAATGCAGTGGGCCAGGCAAAGCACCGCCTCCCCTGCTCGGGGTTTTGGGGAAGGGGGGAGCGGGCGTGGCTACGAGCCCTCATGCGGAAACGACGCGTGGATTTCCCTGAGGAGCCTCACCCCGCTTCAGCTAAGCAGCAGCACCGCTCCTGCTTCAAGGGTCACCGCGCACCAGTCCCATTGAGTGTCGGAGAAGACACCCCTGGACCTGCCCGGCCTGAATCCTGGCCCACACTGCCCTGGGCTCTGGGGGGATCCCATGCTATGGCATGCAAGCCCACTGCTCTGCACACCCTGTCTGCCTGTCCTCTGGCCCCTCCTGGCACAAAGCTCTCCATGCAAGGCTGCCATTCTTGCCCATTTTGCTCCTACAGGGCCTTTTTTGAAACACCCTCAACTTGGCCCTTTCCAGACTCTGTCACACCACGCCACTGAATTTCAGCAGTGTGGCAGCAGCAGCAGGATGTGGCTCCCCTGAGCAGGTCAAGGGGGTGGAAATTGGCCACCTGGACCCCCTTCCTGAAATTGCCCACCCCTGCTCTAAGCAGTTTAGGGCCTGAACAGTTAAAACCAACACCTTTTATTGAGGCCATAAAACATGTGGCAACCAGTGCCGACCTTTCGGTGTTGGGGTGATGGGATCACGATACCATGCGCCAGTTAGCAGCCTAGCTGCTGCATTTTACACCAAATGAAGTTTCTGGATGCTCTCCACTGGAAGCCCCAAGTACAGCACATGCAGTAGTCTAACCGTGATGTAACCAAGGCGTGGATAACTGTTGTCAGATCAAACTGATTCAGGACACAGCTGGAGAACTAAAGACAGCTGTACAAATGTGCTTCTCACCACCGCTGCCACCTGAAGATCCAGGGACAGTGTAGGATCTGGGAGCACAACCCATCCAGAGCAGGTTGTCCCCCGATCTCCAAGCCACGCTTTCCACTGAGCAACAGCACCTCCATCTTGCCTGGATTAATTATTTATTTATTTATTTCATAGACTCATAGAATAGTGGGGTTGGAAGGGGCCTATAAGACCATCGAGTCCAACCCCCTGCTCAGTGCAGGAATCCAAGTCAGAGCAGCCCTGACAGGTGGCTGTCCAGCCTCGTCTTCAATGCCTCCAGTGTGGGAGAGCCCATCACCTCCCTAGGGAATGGGTTCCATTGTCGTCTTGCTCTCACAGTCAGGACGTTTTCCCTGAAGTTCAGCCAGAATCTGGCTTCCTGTCAGTTGAGCCCATTCTTCCGTGTCCTGCACTCTGGGATGATCAAGAAGAGATCCTGGCCTTCCTCTCTGTGACAACCTTTCAAGTACTTGAACAGCACTATCATATTTCCCCTTGGTCTTCTCTTCTGAAGGCTAAACATGCCCAGTTCTTTCAGTCTCTCTTCATAGGGCTTTGTTTCCAGTCCCCCTGACCATCCTTGTTGCCCTCCTCTGAACCCTCTCCAGCTTGTCTGCATCCTTCTAAAAGTGCCCAGAACTGGACACAGTACTCCAGATGAGGCCTAACCAGTGCTGAGTAGAGGGGAACTAGTACTTCCCGGGATTTGGAAGCTATGCTTCTATTAATGCAGCCCAAAAGAACATTTGCCTTTTTTGCAGCCACATCACATTGTTGGCTCATATTCAGCTTGTGATCTACAACAATGCCAAGATCCTTCTCGCTCGAGGTATTGTTGAGCCAAGTCTCCCCCATCTTGTAACTGTGCATTTGGTTTCTTTTTCCTAGGTACAGAACTTGGCATTTATCCCTATTAAATTTCATTTTGTTGTTTTCTGCCCAGTGCTCTAGCCTATCAAGATCACATTGAATTCTGTTTCTGTCTTCCAGGGTATTAGCTATCCCGCCCAATTTTGTGTCACCTGCAAATGTGATCAGCATTCCCTGCACCTCCTCCTCCAAGTCATTAATAAAAATGTTGAAGAGCACTGGGCCCAGGACTGAACCCTGCGGTACCCCACAGAAATTTATTTATTTCTATACCACTAAATAGCCAAAACTCTCTAGGAGGTTCACAACAATTACAATCTCAGCGTGTTCATCCTCATCCAGCCCATGACTGAACTTCAGCAATGTTCACAGGTGACTGCATATGGATGCAACTCATTCCAACTCTCCCTTTCCCACTGGTTTCATATAGACATTAAATAACATCAGAGACAGGGCAGAACACTGTGGGACACCGTAGATGAACAGCCACAGGGACAAATAGTAGTCTGTTCCCGCCCCCCCGCCCCAGACCACCTCCTGGACACAACCTGGCAGGAAGGACCAGAACCACTGCAACACAATGCCTCCAAGGCCCAGCCCTCCCAGCTGGTCTAGAAGGGTATCAGGATCCTTGAAGCAGTCTCAGTCCCATATGCCAGCAGAAAACCCAGTTGAAATGGGCCCAGATGACCTGTACCATCCAAATGCTTCTGGAGTTGCAAAGCCACCACCCTCTCAATCCAGGAATGCTTCCCAAAATCGTTGGGTCAAAGGAAGCTTTCTTTAATAGAGGTCTTATTACTGCCTCTGTTAAGCAAGAGGGGGGACACAGACCCCTTTCAGGGAGGCATTCATCACCTCCTTTAGCCATGTGGCCAGCCCCATCCTGGCTAAATGAATTAGCCAGGAAGGGCAAGGGTCAAGCAGACAAGTGGTAGCCCCCACCTCTGCAGACACCCCGTCCACCTCCTTGGAGACAACACAGACCATACTTCCCTCACTAAACATGGGGAGAGAAGGAGAAACCGGATGCAAGGTCGCTATTTTCAGTGGCAAGCAGCTGATCAGCCTTCCGGCTTGTTCTCCCTTAGCAGTCAATATGGAGATGGCTGTGGGATTCAGGGTTGTGGCTTCTGAGCGATGAGCAAAAGCAGCCGCAGGCCACTGGTCACAGGGCTGAGACAGTACATTCTGGAGTTATGGCATTGCTAACCCCCAGAGCATGCACACTAGAGCCCATCCTTGGGCCCTGCCCCATCCATTGCCAGAAGGGGAAGGACTTGACGTGGCCTCTGTTATCCATCAGTTGGACAGCTGCGTATCACTGGAGGGCCAAATCTAAAAGACGTTCTGCTTACTCACTCCCAGTGGGGCTGCCGGCCTTCATTCAGGACCTTCAGGGTGTGCAGGGAGCCCACGCGGCGGATCTCCTCCGGCACTTCAGATGCCACCAGGTGCTGCATTCCCAGGCTCCACAATGACTGCCCAAACGTCCCTGCAAGTCGAGCCAGGAGCAAAGGTCCAGACGGGAGCTGGACGGACAGAGCTGGTGCACCACTGCTCTGCCCATGGCTTCTCCCTGCAGCATCCACCCACCACTGGTTACTGGCCTGGCACCGTCACTTAGCCAAGTCATTCCCATAACGCAAAGCAGAGGCTGTGGGTGTTCCACACCATGACACGAGGGCAGAAAAGCCACAGGATGTGGAACTAGAGGCAGAACTCAGCACCCAGTGGATCTCGGCCTGTTTTTTAAGCAGGTTTTTAGCTCCTAGAGACCACAACAATCAACCTTCTTTCAGGAGAGGCATTAAAGTATATGGTGACATCAACTCCGGAGGCAGAGTAGAGTCCGAGCAGGGCTCGCAGGGGACAGAGGATGGGCTGCAGTGCGCCACATCATTCACTGGCCATTTTCCAGGGCAGCAGAATGGAGATCCACCTTTTCTTGATACAGAACTCAGACTGCCATGCCGCAGGAATTTAGTTTGGTGGGGGGATGTGCAGAGCAAAGGAGGTCCACACAAGCCTGCTCTCAACTCACCTGCAGAGGCAGACCAAGCAGAGTGAGGCCTTCAAAAAATTAAGAAGATCGAGGTAGGCAAAGCAAAGACATGTGAGAAGAGGGCAAATTCCTGGACACTCAGGAGCAGCTAAGGAAGAGCAAGTCGGCGTGGCTCGCGTTTTGGGGCCTGGGCCCAGCCTAACTCTGCACTGCCCAACTGAGAGAAGAAAGCCACTCTCTGCTGAGGGGCTTTTGTCATTCTGGTTACCTGACCCATACCAGGCTCTGCTGTTTCTTGTGCCAACAGTTCGAGAGTCAAAAGGAAAGCATTACCTATGTGCTTGCCAGACAGCATCCAGAGTTTGAGGGTACCATCGTGGCTGGAAGTGAGAATCACCCGGAATCTTTCCACATATTTGACGCTGACCACGTTCTTCAGATGCCCCCTCCAAGAGCTCAGGCAGGCTGGGGGAACCAAGGAGGTCACCCAGCCGTTGTGCACCTGCCAGAGAGACAACAGCCTCCCGCTCAGTCCTGAAGGTCACTGTCAGGCACAGAAATGGGTGCCCTGGAAAGGGTGGGATGCTCCTGGGAAGGAGACGCTTCCCTCTCCTGCAGCTAGGGATGCCGGAGCCCAGGCCTGGGAGCCAAATCTGGCACCCTGGGGGTCCCCAGAAGGACACACCCACTTCCCCTGGCCCCATCCCTCTTCCCCCAACCATCAATCGCTGGGTAGGGTCTCAGGGTTGGTGCAGTTTTTCCCCATGTAAAAGCCTGAAATACCTCTCCTAAGGCTTCGTTAGAGGCACTAAGAGCCTTAAGCCAAAGTATGGTGGTAATTCTGATATTTCGAGGTTTTCTAATCCACCTGCTTTCATACAAGCAGCACTGAAAGTCCCATCGGGCAAGACGGAGTGGCAGAATCGCGCGCACACACGAATGAATGCGCAACTGTCAAAGCAGAGACCTGCTGATTACAGTCATCGCAACAGGAGCGCGTCTTACTGTTACGTTACTGGTCAACTGCGAACGGCATGAGGGCGCCCTCGTGTGGTGAGAGCTGGTATTTGCCACATCGGCAGAACCCGATAAACCCAGTTTCCCCTCGCAGGGCAAATGCCATCTCCTGCCCCACGAGGGCGCTTCAGAAACCCAATCCCAAGCAGCTTGGGATACGGGCGGGAATTGGGGGTGACGGGTCCTGCAGACTTTGGGCGCCCTCTTGCTCACGAGTAGCCTTGCAATCTGTACTGCACAGTCAGTTTGGGCAGGGCAAGGAGGCCCAATTCTGCTTAGGACTCAGGTCAGCCTCCAGCCCAGGGCCTTCCAAGACCATGACAGCAGAGCCCCGGGGCTAAATCCCAATCTTGGGATGTCTTTCACAAAGCAGAGACCAAATTGAGTCTGTTTCCCGCCTCCCAGCTGAGCAGAGCAGAGCAGAGCAAGCTGCTCCAGCTGGTCCAGGGACTACAGAAGCAGGCAAGCTCCCAGAGAGCGAGCGAACAGGGGGAGCGAACAGGAGTTGGCCAGGGGAGTTGCAGTGGTTGAAGAGACAAAGGAGACAAAGGAGACAGAGGCTAAGAGGTAAGTGGGTTGCAGGAAGCCCAGGGGGCCGCCCTTTATCCTTCTGACTGGCTGTGAGCTCACCAGGAGCTTCTGAGAGCTCCAACTGAATTGGAGGGGTGTGGCCTGAGTACTCCCAGCAGCTGACTGGGCGGGAAGCTTCAGTCTGTTTCCCGCCTCCCAGCTGAGCAGAGCAGAGCAGAGCAAGCTGCTCCAGCTGGTCCAGGGACTACAGAAGCAGGCAAGCTCCCAGAGAGCGAGCGAACAGGGGGAGCAAACAGGAGTTGGCCAGGGGAGTTCGGCAGGGGAGGTCAAGGGGGAGGCCCCTAACATTTTTTTTATTTTATTTTATTTTTATTTTTTTTTACTAACTTTTTTTCATTTATTTGTCTTGTAAAACACTTCCACACCAGTGGGACTCTGCTTTTAACCTCTACTGAGTAGAGGAGCAGGCACAGGCTAGTCTAGAACAATCACAAAGCTAGACACAAAAAGGGAAAAGAGGCTATGGAAGGACAAGACTCTCCAGTGGTGGTGACCTGCAAGGTGTGTGCAATGTTTGTTTTCTTGCCTGAGAACAACATGGCCTACACCTGCAACAAGTGCAAGTTGATCACGCTGCTGGAGGAAAAAGTAAGTGGACTGGAGCGGCGACTGTCAACCCTCCGGGGAATAAGACAACACGAAGAGTTCTTGGACAGAATGGGGAACTACAGCAGCAAAGGGCAGACCACAAGCTTGAAGAGCAACAGCAAGATGAGGCAGTGGGAAATGCTGAGGTGAAGAAAAATGGAGTAGAGGATACTCCTTGGAAAACGGTGACAGTTAGGAGAAGAAGAACTAGACGACACTCTGCACCAGTGGAAGCGGTGGAGCTGTGGAACCGATTCCAGGTACTTGCAGATGAGACTGGAGGACAGCCTGCAGAGGAAGAATCACAGGGGAACCTGCATGAGAGTGAGCAAGAGGCTAAAGGTCAGTCAAACAGAGGCGATGAAACCCAGGCCTACAAGAAGAAGAAGAGAAGAGTGGTAGTAGTGGGAGACTCCTTGCTGCGTGGGATCGAGACCCAAGTATGTCGCGAAGACCCGTGGACTCGCCAGGTATGTTGTCTCCCGGGAGGACAGATTAGAGACGTGACTGAAAGGTTGCCTGCACTCATAAAGCCCACTGACAGGTATCCCTTTCTTCTCATCCATGTGGGAACAAATGATACCGCCAAGCGGAGCTACGAAGAGATCACGTCAGACTTTGAAGCTTTGGGAAGGAAACTCAAGAACTTTGGGGCCCAGATAGTTTTCTCATCCATCCTTCCAGTAGTTAGAAGAGGGATAGAAAGGGAACGAAAAATACTCCGGGTGAATGACTGGCTACGAAGGTGGTGCCGACGAGAGAGATTTGGATTCTGGGACCACGGGCTATACTTCCTGGAAGATGGGCTGTTGGCTAGGGATGGGTTGCACCTCACAAAGGCTGGGAAGAATGTGTTTGGCCACAGCATGAAGAACTTCATCAGGAGGGCTTTAAACTGAATCCTACGGGGAAGGGAGATGTAATGTTGGGGGTAACAATGGACGTAGGCGCATGCACTGCAATGGAGAGAACAGCTCTGATAGCGTCCAATAATAGTCTTCCGACACAGGTAGGAAGAAAGCCAGACTACGAAGCACATGGTCTTCGATGTCTATATACTAATGCCCAGAGTATGGGAAACAAACAGAACGAACTTGAACTCTTAATACAGGAGGGAAATTATGACTTGATAGGTATAACTGAGACTTGGTGGGATGACTCTCATGACTGGAATACAGCAGTTGAAGGATATAACTTGTTCAAAAAGAAAAGGAGGAACAGAAAGGGAGGCGGGGTTGCACTGTATGTGAAAAATACATATCTCTGCACAGAAATACAGGAGGAGGAGCTTGGTAGCCCCATCGAGAGCATCTGGGTTGAAATAAATGGAGCAAAGAATAAAAGGAACCTGGTGGTCGGAGTCTACTACCGGCCACCCAATCAAGGAGAAGACAAGGATGAAACTTTTGAAAAGCAAATAGCCAATGTTTTAAGGAAGCATGATGTAGTAGTAATGGGGGACTTCAATTTCCCCGATATTTGTTGGGAGACAAATTCTGCAAAACATGGCCCCTCCAGGAAATTCCTGACTTGTGTGGCGGATAACTTCCTCCTACAGAAAGTAGAGGAAGGAACTAGAGGATCGGCTATCCTTGACTTGATCCTAACCAACAGAGATGACTTAGTGGATAAAGTAGCAGTTACAGGAACTCTGGGGGAAAGCGACCATGTTGTACTTGAGTTCTTGGTTCTAAGGGAAGCAAAAGCCGAGTGTACTCAAACGCGTACCCTGGATTTTAGGAAAGCTGATTTTAATAAACTCAGAACAATGATCAGTAAGGTCCCATGGCAAGCAATGCTAGCGAGAAAAGGAGTCCAAGATGGGTGGGAACTTTTAAAAAAGGAAATTCTCAATGCACAATCACAAACAATTCCAACAAGAAGAAAAGGTGGAAGACAACAGAAGAAGCCAATGTGGCTTCACAAAAAGCTTAGGGATGACCTGAAAACAAAAAAGGACACATATAGGAAGTGGAAAGAAGGCCAAGTAACAAAGGAAGAGTACAGGCAGGTAGCACAGAATTGCAGGGATGGCGTCAGGAAGGCTAAAGCGGAGAACGAGGTGAGGTTAGCGAGGGATGCTAAAAACAACAAAAAGGCTTTCTTCAGCTACGTGCATAGTAAAAGGCAGAGGAAAGAAATGGTTGTTCAGCTATTAAATAAGGATGGCAAAATGATAACAGAGGACAAAGAAAAGGCAGAGGTGCTCAATTCCTACTTTGGCTCAGTCTTCTCCCAAAAGAGGGTCTATGACCCCCCTGGCAAAGGCGAAGTACAGGCTGAAGGGGCAGGATTGCAGCTTGAGATCGACAGGCATATGGTCAAGGAACACCTCATTACTTTGAATGAGTTCAAATATCCAGGGCCAGATGAACTGCATCCTAGAGTCATAAAGGAACTGGCAGAAGAGCTCTCAGAACCTCTGTCTATTCTCTTTGAGAAATCATGGAGGACCGGGGAAGTGCCAGATGACTGGAGGAGGGCTAACGTTGTCCCTATCTTCAAAAAGGGTAAAAAGGAGGAACCTGGGAACTACAGACCAGTCAGTCTGACATCAATCCCTGGGAAAATTCTGGAGCAGATCATAAAGCAATCCATCTGGAAGCACCTTGACAACAATGCCGTGATTACTCGAAGCCAACATGGATTTGTCAAAAACAAGTCCTGCCAGACAAATCTGATCTCATTTTTTGATCAAGTCACCTCCCTTGTAGACCGTGGGAATGCTGTAGACATCATATACCTCGACTTCAGCAAAGCTTTCGACAAAGTGCCCCATGATATCCTGATGAGCAAACTAGCTCGAAGTGGGCTAGATGAAACAACGATCCGGTGGATCCACAGTTGGCTACAGAATCGGACTCAAAGAGTGCTTATCAATGGGACCTTCTCAAGCTGGGGAGAGGTAACGAGTGGGGTACCGCAGGGCTCAGTGCTGGGCCCAGTGCTCTTCAACATTTTTATTAATGACTTGGAGGAGGAGGTGCAGGGAATGCTGATCAAATTTGCAGATGACACAAAATTGGGAGGGATAGCTAATACTTTGGAAGACAGAAACAAAATTCAAAGTGATCTGGATAGACTGGAGTGCTGGGCAGAAAACAACAGAATGGCATTTAATAGGGACAAATGCCAAGTTCTGCACCTAGGAAAAAGAAACCAAATGCACAGTTACAAGATGGGGGATACGTGGCTCAACCACACTACGAGCGAGAAGGATCTTGGAATTGTCGTCGATCACAAGCTGAATATGAGCCAACAATGTGATGTGGCTGCAAAAAAGGCAAATGCTATTTTGGGCTGCATTCATAGAAGCATCGCTTCCAAATCCCGGGAAGTACTAGTTCCCCTCTACTCAGCACTGGTTAGGCCTCATCTGGAGTACTGTGTCCAGTTCTGGGCACCACACTTTAAGAAGGATGCAGACAAGCTGGAGAGGGTTCAAAGGAGGGCAACAAAGATGATCAGGGGACTGGAAACAAAGCCCTATGAAGAGAGACTGAAAGAACTGGGCATGTTTAGCCTTGAGAAGAGAAGACTGAGGGGAGATATGATAGCACTCTTCAAGTACTTGAAAGGTTGTCACAGAGAAGAAGGCCAGGATCTCTTCTTGATCATCCCAGAGTGCAGGACACGGAATAATGGGCTCAAGTTACAGGAAGCCAGATTCCGACTGAACATCAGGAAAAACTTCCTGAGTGTCAGAGCAATACGGCAATGGAACCAATTACCTGGGGAGGTGGTGGGCTCTCCCACACTGGAGGCCTTCAAGACGAGGCTGGACAGCCATTTGTCAGGGATGCTCTGACTTGGATTCCTGCATTGAGCAGGGGGTTGGACTCGATGGCCTTGTAGGCCCCTTCCAACCCTACTATTCTATGATTCTATGATTCTATAAATCCTATTTTCCCTTCTTTTCTTTTCTTCGCTGTAGACCAGCCTCCCCCAACGTGGAGCCCTCCAGATGTGTTGGACTGCAACTCCCATCATTCCCAGCCACTGGCCATGCTGGCTGGGAATGATGGGAGGTTGCAGTCCAACACATCTAGGGGCACCAGGTTGAGAAAGGCTGCTACAAGCTCTCCACAGCCTCAGGGCAAAGCAACCCCCCTCCACAGGCAGGGGGGAAAGGGAGCTCTCTGTGGGCAGCAAGGTAAATTTTGCAGAGTGCCCCAGTTGCCGGCAGGCCCCTCTGAAAACAGAGGCAAAGCCTTGCTGCCCCCAAGCAGCTGTCCAGCTGGTCTTGCAGCCCATCACATCAAGGCCTCTGGGAAACGGGGAGCCAGGATATGAGGGCAAAGCCCGCACCCACCCCCGGCATGTGGTCCTCGGTGCCATCCTGCCGCCTCTGTACTGGAGCCATGGCAGACTTCCCCTCGTCCTCCTCCTCCTCTTTCTTTGTGACTTTGTCTAATCCCCTTTTAAAGCCACCCAACGTTAATGATGCATTCATGCAGTGATTGCGTCGCATCCATGATGCGTTGGGTGACACAGCACTTCTTCCTGGCTCCCTCTTTTTCTCTGGGCAAGGGGATTTAAGGATGTGGCTTCTGCATCAGTTCCAAATGCACTGTCAGGCCTGGGTCTCTGCTGTATAAACGATTGCCCACGAGCACTTGCACAGAAGTGCCAGCCGTGAGCACTGCCCAAGCAGCTGCTGAGACAATGCGCACAGGATTTGCCAACGGGTGCAAAGGTGCCTGTGCACTACCCCTTCCAGGGTCCCACCGATCCCGCTTGGAATCTGCCTGAAAAGGGGACACTACTGACCTGCCTGGTTACATCATCGGCCTGGGATTTCTCCGGAATTCCACAGTACGCAGGAATTAAGTCGCAAAAAGGGTTCTGCTCAGGA
Organism: Heloderma suspectum; assembly: GCF_057233095.1. Taxonomy (NCBI): domain Eukaryota; kingdom Metazoa; phylum Chordata; class Lepidosauria; order Squamata; family Helodermatidae; genus Heloderma; species Heloderma suspectum. Next base: position 312,619,792 of record NC_139461.1, on the reverse strand, counting down.
GGAGGTCCATCACCCATATCCAGCACAGAATCTTTTGCCTCTGCCGCAGTGCAGTAATTCCTGATGTCCCAGATCTAGGGGAAGAGGGACGGAGGACGGGAGGGTGCTCAAGGCCATTAACACGCGCTGCTGCTAGTAGCAGTGATAGTGGCAGTAGCAATCCGTAGCACTTACTTGTGCTGTCAGAGCAGCCCTCCTCAACCTCGCACCCTCCAGATGCTGTGGACTACAACTCCCGCCATCCCTGCCCATTGAGCCTGCTGGCTGGGGCTGATGGGGTTTGCAGTCCAGAGCATCTGGAGGGCGCTGGGCTGTGGAGGGCTGTTTTGGTGTGTGCCCTGGGCACCCCAGGCACTCACTGGACCTCTGGAATCCATCCCTACCAGTTTGCCTCCGGGACCCCGCAGGCGAGGAGTCAAGGATTCAGCAGGCAACTTAAGAATGCTGGTTGGCAGCAGCAGTGCCCTCCTGTGGCGAACCACTGAGCTGCAGGTAGTCATGCCTTGGACGGACCCCGCCTACCCAGGCTGGCCATTGGATCCTCCAGAACAGGGAGGAGCATAGAAGAGCTTCCTGTCGCAGCTGCGCCTTGCTTGAGCAGCGCGGGCTTCCTGAGCTGTGGGCGTTCTTGTATCCTTTGGCTGTGACCCCAGACCGCTGCCAACAACCCGGCCTAATCAGTTTGGGCCCTCAGAGATTATTCCAACCCCAAAGATTCTGGGCCCAGTCAGAGTCCCTCTTAGGGACGGCCAATCCAGGACTGGGAAAAGCAGCTCATGACGGCCACACCTCCCCTCGCTGCATTAGGGCTTCGGCTGGACTTTGCTGGTCCAAGAGCAGACGCTCCAGCAACTCAGCCTCGTGTGACTCCGGCCACAGTGACCCACAGTTTAATCACATCCTGTTTAGACTACCACAGCAGCAAATGAATATTTTTTATCAAAACAAGCAGCTCTTCTCCCTCCGTCGCATCTTTAGAAACCTTTGCCAGGGGGCCAACGGTGGTGTGGGTGGCGTTCCCAAGCTTCTCTTCCCTTTTGGGGTAGCCGTGGCCCCTCTTGCCTCCAAAAGCACAACAAGCAGATATAAATGTAGAAAACAAAAACAAAAGCTTATAACGCGGTTAGTAGCAAATACCCAGATAGTGCAACAGTCTGAAAGGAGGTTTTTAGAAGCTGACGCTTGGGCGAGACACAGCAAAGATCCAACCACGGCGCCACCTCCAGCCGGAAGTCCAGCCCTAAATGGTTTGGAGACACAGTATCTGAAAGGCCACCTCCTCCTGTGAGCCAGCCTGCAGTCCACGACCTTCTCCAGAGGGCCAGTCATGTGTGCCACCAACAAGGGAGTCTAGGTTGGTGGGACTGCAGGCAGAGCCTTCTCTGTGGACTCCCTTCCCCGGGGGTTCCTCTTTACTCAGATTTAGACAGGCAGTGAAGAGTTTTTGTTCCTTTTGGCTTTTCATGGTTTGGAGTATGGGTTTGATTCGGATGTTTTAATTATAGGTCGGCTGTTCATTTGGTTTGGTTTGAATTTGTTTTAATGTTCTTTTTTCTTTTTGTGCATTGCCTTGGGAGCCCTGATTGGGCCAAAAGGCAAGTTATAAATATTTCAATCAATAAATATGTCTTCTGTCCGATCTCAACCTGCTCTTTACTCCAAACTTTGTTGTGCCACTCCCCAGCCTTTAAATCAGGGGTGCACAACCTACAGCCCCCCAAGGCTTTAATTGCAGCCCCTCAAGGGTGCCACGGCCCCCACACCATTGAATTCCCCCCCCCAGCAATCCCAATATAGATCAATCTTTCTTCACTGGCAGCAGCAATGAACAAAGAGAGATCTGTATGAAGATACAGACCCAACATCACATACGGTCCTCAGGGCTGAAAAGCTTGTGCACCCCTGCTCTTAATTCTCTCAGGAACCAGCTCTGCTACTGCCTCAGGGCTCTGATCTTGTTTCTAGCTGTGCCTAGGAGCCAGACATTCCCAGGAAATTATTTCCAGACACAAGCAAAATCCACAGCTGCCCTGCACTTCAACCGACATTTATCTGCTTCATTCACAGTCCCTCTCCCATTTCTCTGCAGCAACTTGTGGGCAGGGCGGGGGGAGCTAAGTACATTTTAGGCATGGCCAGAATGCATACAGAGCAACTCCCCAGGAACTAATACAAAGAGAAATGGGACACTGACCTTAATGTAGCCCAAGGAATCCCCAGTAAAGAGGATCAAGTCCTTGTCATCTGTGGACATGGAGCAGACCACCGTGTCCTGGACACTTCCATGGGCTCCTCGGAATTTGCCCATCATTCCGCCTTTGCTGCCAACCGCCCAAGCATAGATATAGCCATCCGCACAGCTGGTCAGCAAAATGGCTGTGTTGGGACCTCGCTCACGAGTATTCAGGAAGATGACCTAGAAAGGCCAAGAAGATTCGGAACTGGGGTAGGGCCCAAGAGAGACCTTTCCACGTTATGATGGCCAGGCCATTGGTCCCTGGAACAGCAATAAATTATCCAAGACTGGAGACCATTCAGAGTGGTAAACAAATGGCCCGAGAAGGATCAGCAGCCTTTTCAAGCCTAATGGTCCACCGCCTGGAATGTATGGAACCAGATGGAAGGTTGCTGGGCCAGCCATTTGCAAAGGCCAACCAGCCTGAACTCCTAGGAAAGGCGGGATGAAAATGGTTGGAATGAATGCCTACACACACACAAAACAAGGGTTGCAGCTCTCGGCAGTGCGTTCTGATGTTGTCTGTGTATAGAACATGAAATGCAACCTCTCCCAGAAAGAGTCACCCCATGTCTGCTGGCAAGAATCAGAAATTTATTAATTTAAAACATTTCTATCCCGCCCTATATCATTAAGATCTCAGGGCGGCATACAGATAAAATCAATGTAAACAGTATAAAACAATAAATAATTTAAACACCTAAAAACATATTAAACTATTAAACAAGCTAAAACCAGTTAAAATCTAAAACGATAAAACGGTTGAAACAATGTGCTAGGGAATGCATTTAGCCCTCAAAGGCTTTGGTAAAAAGCCATGTTTTTACTTGGCGCTGAAATGAGACCAATGTCTGTGCCAATTGGGCCTCCAAGGGGAGGGCATTCCACAACTGGGGTGCCACAGCAGAGAAGGCCCTCTCCCACGTCCCACCATAATGTATGTCTTGTACTGGTGGGACGCAGAGGAGGGCCCCTCCAACAGATCTTAGTTCTCGGGCAGGCATATATAGGGAGAGGCGCTCCCTCAAATATCGAGGTCTCAAGCCGCTTAGGGCTTTAAATGACATCACCAAAACCTTGAATTCTGACCAGAAGCATATTGGCAGCCAGTGCAATTCCTCTAAAACTGGTGTTATATGATTTTGATGAGGTGTTCCAGTCGGCTGTCTAGCTGCTGCATTTTGCACTAGCTGCAGCTTCCGAGTCATCTTCAAGAGCAGCCCCACATAAAGTGCATTGCAGTAGTCTAATCAGGAAGTTACCAGTGCATGTACTACTGTGGCTAGATTATCTCTGTCCAGGAAAGGCTGTGGTTGGCAGATCAGCCAAAGCTGGCCCCAAGTACTCCCGGCCATGGAGTCCACCTGGGGCTCCAGTGACAGGGATGGATCTAGGAGTACTCTGCTGGTTCTTAGCAGAGATGGGCAAATCTGTCAAGCTCGACCTCATTCAGGCTCTCATTTTCCCACTGCTTAGGCTTTTCCATTCTGGTTCTGCATCAGATTGCAAGACTCTTTTTCCCACACAGTTATTCAAATATATTTGAGCGTATTTTTCAAAATGTATGCATTTTGTACTCATGTATCCATTGACTAAAGCATGATTTTGTACATTTTTCAAACGTACACATTTTCTCATGGGTATTTTTGAAATGTGCATGTTTTCTAACACTTTTTTTTGCAAAATACATCACAGACCTATAAATGTATAGATTTCTGACTGCAAATTGCATACAGATCCATGTTTGGTTCCAGGAGCTGCAAACTGGTAATCTTGCATAAAAATGCAAAAAAAAAAACACACAAATTTCTCACCTGTCCCTGTTGTTGTTCAGTCGTTAAGTCGTGTCCAACTCTTCGTGGCCCCATGGACCAGAGCACGCCAGGCCTTCCTGTCCTGCGCTCTCTCCCGGAGTGTGCTCAAGTTCATATTCATTGCATCGGTGATGCTATCTAGCCATCTCATCCTCTGCCGTCCCCTTCTCCTTTTGCCTTCGATCCTTCCCAGCATCAGGGTCTTTTCCAGGGAGTTTTCTCTTCGCATTAGGTGGCCAAAATATTGGAGCTTCAGCTTCAGTATCTGTCCTTCCAATGAGCAGTCAGGGTTGATTTCCTTTGGGATGGACTGATCTGACCTCCTTGCAGTCCAGGGGACTCGTAAGAGTCTTCTCCAGCACCACAGTTCGAAAGCATCAGTTCTTCGGCGCTCAGCCTTCCTTATAGTCCAGCTCTCGCAGCCATACGTTACTACTGGGAAAACCATAGCTTTGATTATATGAACCTTTGTCGGCAAGATGATGTCTCTGCTTCTTACTATGCTGTCTAGGTTTGCCACAGCTTTCCTCCCAAGGAGCAAGCGTCTTTTAATTTCATGGCTACAGTCACCGTCTGCGGTGATCTTGGAGCCCAAGAAAGTAAAATCTGTCTCTGCTTCCATTTCTTCCCCTTCTATATGCCAGGAAGTGATGGGGCCAGATGCCATGATCTTCGTTTTTTTAATGTTGAGTTTCAGACCAGCTTTTGCACTCTCCTCTTTCACCCTCAACAAGAGGCTCGAGATCCTCTTCGCTTTCTGCCATTAGGGTGGTATCGTCTGTGTATCTGAGATTGTTGATAATTCTCCCGGCAATCTTAATTCCAACCTGTGATTCATCCAACCTGGAGTTTCTCATGATGTACTCTGCATATAAATTAAATAAGCAGGGTGACAATATACAGCTTTGTCGTACTCCTTTCCCAATTTTGAACCAATTGGTTGTTCCATGTCTGGTTCTTACTGTTGCTTCTTGACCCTCATACAGGTTTCTCAGGAGACAAGAATATGAACTTGAGCACGCTCCAGGAGAGAGCGCAGGACAGGAAGGCCTGGCATGCTATGGTCCATGGGGTCACGAAGAGTCGGACACGACTGAACGACTGAACAACAACAACAACTCCCATCTCCTTCAGAATTTGCCACAGTTTGTTGTGATCCACACAATCAAAGGCTTTAGTGCAGTCAATGAAGCAGAAATAGATGTTTTTCTGGAATTCTCTTGCTTTCTCCATGATCCAGTGAAAGTTGGCGATTTGATCTCTAGTTCCTCTGCCTCTTCAAAACCCCGCTTGTACTTCCGGTAGTTCTTGGTTCACATGCTGCTGAAGCCTAGCTTGTAGGATTTTGAGCATCACCTTGCTGGCATATGAAATGAGTGCAATTGTGCGGTAGTTTGAACACCCTTTGGCATTGCCCTTCTTTGGAATTGGAATGTAAACTGACCTTTTCCAGTCTTGTGGCCACTGCTGAGTGTTCCAAATTTGTTGGCATATTGAATGCAGCACTTTAACAGCATCATCTTTTAGGATTTTAAATAGCTCAGCTGGAATACTGTCATCTCCACTAGCTTTGTTGTTAGTAATGCTTCCTAAGGCCCACTTGACTTCACTCTCTAGGATGTCCGGCTCAAGTTCAGTGACCACACTATCATGCCTATCAGGGACATTCAGATCTTTCCTGTATAGTTCTTCTGTGTATTATTTCCACCTCTTCTTAATCTCATCTGCTTCTGTTAGGTCCCTGCCTTCTTTCTCCTTTATCATGCCCGTCTTTGCACAAAACGTTCCCTTGAGGTCTCCGATTTTCTTGAAGAGATCTCTAGTCTTTCCCATTCTATTGTTTTCCTCAATTTCTTTGCATTGTTCATTTAAGAAGGCCTTCTGGTCTCTCCTTGCTGTTCTCTGGAACTCTGCATTCAGTTGGGTATAATTTCCCCTTTCTCCCTTGCTTTTCGCTTCCCTTCTTTCCTCAGCTACTTGTAAAGCCTTCTCAGACAGCCACTTTGCTTTCTTGCATTTCTTTTTCTTTGGGATGGATTGAGTTGCTGCCTCCTGAACAATGTTACGGACCTCCGTCCATAGTTCCTCAGGCACTCTGTTTATCAGGTCTAATCCCTTAAATCTATTCCTCACCTCCACTATATATTCATAAGGGATATGAATTAGGTCATACCTGAATGGTTTAGTGGTTTTCCCTACGTTCTTCAATTTAAGCCGAAATTTTCAATAAGAGGCTCATGATCTGAGCCACAGTCAGCTCCAGGTCTTGTTTTTATTGACTGTATAGAACTTCTCCATCTTTGGCTGCAAAGGACATAATCAATCTGATGTCGATATTGACCATCTGGTGATGTCCATGTGTAGAGTCGCCCCTTGTGCTGTTGGAAAAGAGTGTTTGCTATGATCAACATGTTCTCTTGGCAAAACTCTATTAGCCTTTGTCCTGCTTCATTTTGTACACCAAGACCATGCCTGCCTGTTATCCCGGTGATTTCTTGACTTCCTACTTTAGCATTCCAATCCCCTATGATGAAGAGGACATCTTTTTTTGGTGTTAGTTCTAGAAGGTGTTGTAGGTCTTCATAGAACCGATCAACCTCAGCTTCTTCGGCCTCAGTGATTGGGGCATAGACTTGAATTACTGTGAATGGTTTGCCTTGGATTCGTACTGAGATCATTCTATCGTTTTTGAGATTGTACCCCAGTACTGCTTTTCCCACCCTTTTGTTGACTATGAGTGCTACTCCATTTCTTCTCAGGGATTCTTACCCACAATAGTAGATATGATGGTCACCTGAATTAAATTCACCCATGCCTGTCCATTTTAGTTCGCTGATTCCCAAGATGTCGCTGTTCAATCTTGCCATCTCATGTTTGACCACCTCCAGCTTACCCTGATTCATTGATCTGACATTCCAGGTTCCTAAACAATATTGTTCTTTACAGCATCAGATTTTCTTTTCACCACCAGACACATCCACAGCTGAGTGTCCTTTCAGCTTTGGCCCAGCCGCTTCACTCTTTCTGGCGCTACTTGGAAATTCCCTCTGCTCTTCCCCAGTAGTATATTGTAGTATATTCCGACCTGAGGGGCTCATCTTCTGGCATCATCTCTTTTAGCCTTGTGATACGTTCCATGGGGTTTTCTTGGCAGGAATACTGGAGTGGGTTGCCATTTCCTTCTGCAGTGGAGCACATTTTGTCAGAACTCTCCACCATGACCTGTCTGTCTTGGGTGGCCCTGCACAGGATAGCTTATGGCTTCACTGAGTTACGCAAGCCCCTTCGCCACAACAAGGCAGTGATCCATGAAAGGGCACCTGTCCCTAGTTCTCAGCAAATATGGACTATCAAGCTTCCCTGAACTGAGCTGGCTACCAAAGTTCATTTCCCAAAAAAAGAAAAACCGGATGGAAATATGATTGTATAAAATACATGTATGGCAATGAATGTATAGCAGTCATCATATAAAGAAAAATTAAATAAAGGCTGTGACAAAATATAAAAATTCACAGCACATATAGCATGAAGATAAATATAGGGATCTTATGCCCATGGTCAACTCTGCATGAAAACAACTCAAAAGCAGCCATGAGAATTTCACTAAAGCAATCTGTTACAGGTTGTGGGAAATGCAAGATCTCAGTCTACTTCCAATTCACCATTCTAAGCCATGGCAGATGCTTGAAAAATAACCTCCAAGTGCCAAAAGAAAGCTAGTCCAATATCCTATTTCAGTCATGGAATCAATAAGCCATTTTGCTGAAGGTCATCAGCACGCTGCTTACCAAGGCTGCTCTCCATTTCCATACAAGCTCATAGAGACTGGGTGAACCTTTATTCAGTGCAGCAGTCTGCACTGAATCCACCTTTCTCCCACCATAATATAATCCAGTATTGGCTGATCTGACTGGGACCAATTTTCCAAGGACTTTCCTCATCCAGCTACTTGACATTCTTTGAATTGGTGATGAGAAGGACTAAACCTGGGTCCTTCTGGGTTAAATCCAGTGTAAATCCTACTTAGAGTAGACCCATTAAACTGAAAAAAGGAAAGGAAAGGTTCCTCCTGTGCAAGCACCGGGTCATTACTGACCCCTGGAGGGACACCACTTACACTGGTGTTTTCATGGCAGACTATAGCGGGGTGGTTTGCCATTGCCTTCCCCAGTCGTGACTACCTTTCCCCCAGCACGCTGGGTACTCATTTTACTGACCTCAGAAGGATGGAAGGCTGAGTTAACCCGAGCCGGCCACCCGAGATCCAGCTTCTGCTGGGATCGAACTCAGGTCGCGGGGAGAGTTTCGGTTGCAATACTGCTGCCTACCACTCTGCGCCACACGAGGCTCAGACCCATTAAACTGAACAGGATTTAAATTAGGTATGCCTGACTTAAATCCCAATCATTTCAATGGGTCTATTCTCAGCAGGTCTTACACTAGATTCAACCCTCTGACTGCAAAGGACATGCTCTACTAATGAGCTATGGCCTCTCCACTCCAAGCAGCAGCTCCTTGCTGGCACAGGCTTCCTTTGACTCAAGCACAGTTCTTTGGTGGGAAAGAAGTCGCTAGAAAAAACATCTGCACGGTGACACAGCTCCAGCCAGCAGTTGCAGTGAGTGAGAACCAAGTGTGGATTGCGCCCTGCATTGTGGGAAATGTTCACGCCAGTGTGACACATTTCTGGAGGTGCCAGCATGGAGAACTTCCAGACAGTGGGAACAATCAGCATGGCGAACACTGCTGGTGCCATGTTATGGCCAGCCATGTTGCATCGCCATCATGCAGAGATGTTTCCAACTGCTTCCACTGGACACCTGTGGTGTTGTTGTCGTTGTTTAAATTAGCCATCCCTTCCTTTAGCCTTGCATCTCAAACTTACATTTAGGCTAACTTCTAGCAAAATGTAGGGTTAGAAATGCTTTATTCAAACTTAAATGAAGCATTTCAGACTTAAATGAAGCATAGTTCTTCACTGTGCCATCTCTCCATTAAATTTTAGTGGATAAATGGGCAAAGTGAAGGACTATGACACATGCTCAACCTCCCGGAAAAACAGTAGCAGACTACAATTGCATATTGATAGCAAAATGGATTTCTTTGACAAAAAGCTCTCTGCAGGAATGAATGCTATTACAAATGAAGTTTGACAGTCTGAGGAGGGGATTGTTGCCCTAGAAAAAGGGCACGAGGCAGCAGACACATGCAATGCTGAACTTGATCAGACTGAATACAGGAGGTGTTTATTAATGAGTTAACTGAGCAGTGGAAGAACATAGAGAGGAAAAGTCATGGTAATGACCTCGTTATTCAGGTAGTGGCCAAAAGATGAGAAGGAAAACGGTGTCATATATTGAGGAAGCACCCTGAAAGCTGGGCTTGGAACAAACCGGAAAAGCATTTAAATCCAGATTTTCTGATTTAGATAGGAAGCTAAAGGACAGCTTCACAACAGTGCAAGGAGGTCAAATCAGTCCATCCTAAAGGAAATCAACCCTGACTGCTCATTGGAAGGACAGATACTGAAGCTGAAGCTCAAATATTTTGGCCACCTAATGCGAAGAGAAAACTCCCTGGAAAAGACCCTGATGCTGGGAAAGACTGAAGGCAAAAGGAGAAGGGGACGGCAGAGGATGAAATGGCTAGATAGCATCACCGATGCAATGGATATGGACTTGAGCACGCTCTGGGAGAGAGCGGAGGACAGCAAGGCCTGGCATGCTATGGTCCATGGGGTCACGAAGAGTCGGACACGACTGAACGACTCACAACAACAATAACAATGGACGATCCAACTTCTGCCAGACCCTTTTCCACCAACTTTAACCAAAACAGATCTTCAACATCTGTGGTTTCTGTTCCCAGATGTGAAGCCATGGATTATAGATGCCGTTTCTCTGTAAATTGATTATTTCCTTTGGGAGATGTAGAGGAAGTGTTAGCTTTTCATTTAACAGTTTGAATCACAAGGAGACAAGGGTTTTTCTTCCTTTTTGTATATTCTGGATTAAAGAATAGGAGTCTGTTAGTGCTTTATTGGTCCACTGCTGGAGACTCTGCTGCTTTCCAGCAAAGGTCATAGCAGGGCCGCCCAAGACATTTTGCTGCCTGAGGGAAAGAACAAGATGGCGCCCCCTCCCGTTCGAGGTACAAAAGCTGGCTGCACTGGCAGATGAATCTTTCTTCAGCACCGGTAGTGGGATGATGCTGAAGGCAGCGTAGGACAGGGCAGCTTAGAGGGCGCAGGGCAGGCCACACAGCCAGCAACTCTGTCCTCCAGTACCAGAGGCAACTGCTTCACTCTGCCTAACAGTAGGGCCAGCCCTGAGTAAACACTTTAGGACTTTTACAGTTTTTACTTTGTAATATGGTGGTGCTTAATTTGTTTTTGTTTTTAATTTGTAAGCCACCTTGAAATAATTTAATTAGAGTCAGAATAAAAATATGTTAAACATAAAAAATTAATGAGGGGTATGCCTATCTGTATTTATACTTGATTGCCTAGCACAGGGGAGGGCAACATGCAGCCCTCACTGCCCCCTGCTGTGATCCCCGCCAGCCTCTTCACCACGCTGCCAAAATGTGCATTGCCAGCAAAAAAAATCACCAGTTTGCCACTGAAATCGCCAGCAAACAGCTAAGGCAGCCTAAAGCAGCCAGATCGCATTTGTTTTAAAACAACATTTGGCTATTTTAGCTAAACATTTGGCTAAAATGGTCAAAATCTCACTTGAAAACAAGGGAGATCTGGCTGCTTTGGGCTTTCTTAACAGTTTGCTGCCCATTTTCGGCACCCCACAGAGTTCATCTTTTTTTGGCATCCTACAGAATGTAGGGCATCCCACACAGTGCAGCGGGGGGGGGGGCAAAATGGCTCCCAGACCCCCCACATTTGCCCACCCCTGGTCTAGCATGTTGCATGAATTCTTTATTTCATGTTGTTACCAAACATGCTTAACATTATTTTTAAGCTTACAAACAAAAGGAGTAATAGATGATTTCAACACCACTGCTCTCTGTACAAAATGCTTTGTCGCTGATCCTTCATTCCTATAAGAGTCTGCTTTGCCCAAGGATGCTTGTATCCAGCATCCAGCACTATGTTACTAGGCCCAGTGCAAAGAAACCACTGACCTTCTCGATGGCTACCTGGCTGGCACAGACTTCTTCCTGCCAGGTTAGTACATCCTTTTTTGGTGTGCGGGCCTCAGCAGCACCTAGCACTTGCGGAGTGTGACCACTCTTATTGCTTCCTTCAGAGTTCCAAGCTACCTGCAAGGCACAAGAAACATGCTCGCTCCCTGCCTGGCTCCACACTGTTCTGCAAGGCTGTCTGGTTTGCCCTAGAAGTGGCCCAACCCAGCAGCCATTCTGCAGCAATCATTTTTCCTGAGCCTCAGGAGCGTGGCTTTTTGCAGGGAACTTGCTGCACAGTGCCTCATACCGGATCAGGGGAGTGTTTGTAGGCAGAGACCAGCATGTATGGCATCTTGTGTGCTTCATGCAAACCAGAATGGTGGCCCTGAGATGCAAAAAGGAAAGAAATTGGGGAAGCAGCTAAAGCAGAAAATCTAACAACTACCTTTGTATTGACAGTATAAATGTAACTTCAGGTCATGACAAAGAGACAGTGTTTCTAGATACCATAAATAAGGAGGCCCTTTAAGACAGTCACAGAGCCACAGAGCAGGAAGATTCATGTCCTGATGTTGCACTCAATATGAACCGCTGGTGGCCCAGGCAGACATGAAAACCTCTTCCTGATTCAAAGCGAGACATTTCTGGTTTGGGATGTGAAGACTGGAGCACCCTCCCTAGGAGGAAAGGCTAAGCCAACCTTCCCCAAGCTGGTGCCCTCCAGACGTGTTGGACTGGTGCCAGTGGAGGTTCTTTCTTTCTTTCGTCCATGTGGGGGGAGAGGGATTTAAATGAAAAAAGGGGCTGGGTGGAAAGGTTTAACCCCCTGCCCCCAAGACTGCATGATGGTTCTAATCTGGGTCAGGGGCCTGCACACTTACACTAAAGTAAACAAAAAGGTTAGGATCACCTACCCACTGCACGTTTAATGTGGCTCATAGTTTCGTTCCTAAGTACTAGCAGCTGTGGAGCAACAGCAGAAGAGGTCAGTTGTCTTCTCAGAGCCACTGTGAGGGAGCAGGATCTTGGACTGGATGGGCTTGTTGGATGGATTTGTCGGATCCAGCAGGGGTCTACTTATACCAGGGATCATAGAATCATACAATAGTAGGGTTGGAAGGGGCCGACAAGACCATCAAGTCCAAGCCCCTGCTCAATGCAGGAATCCAAGTCAGAGCATCCCTGACAGATGGCTGTCCAGCCTCATCTTGAATGCCTCCAGTGTGGGAGAGCCCACCACCTCCCTAGGTAGTTGGTTCCATTGTCGTATTGCTCTAATAGTCAGGAAGTTTTTCCTGATATTCAGCCAGAATCTAGTCCAGCATTCTGTTCACACAGTGGCCCACCAGCTTGAAAGTTCCGGTGCCTGCCTCAAGCTTTTGGAATGGGGAAGGCTAAGAATCATAGCAGGGGGAAGGGAAGATTGTCGGGTCCATGAGTGAGAAATTTCTGGCCCACAGAACTTCCCATCTGGCCCATGGCTAATAATGGTCCCTTCCATCTAGCTGAAACAGGAAGGCTAAAAATCAACAGGAAAGATTTCTTATAGAATCATAGAATAGTAGTGTTGGATGGTGCTTCTTGATGGTGCTTCTGTGGCTGTCAGCCTGAGGCATCCACACTTGGCACCTGAACAGCAGGAGGCACACGTGGCACCAAGGCCAGATCCGCAGCTCCTCTCAGATTGACACAGAAGCATAGAGACATAGAACAGTAGGGTTGGAAGGGGCCTACAAGGCCACTGAGTCCAACCCCCAGCTCAATGCAGGAATCCAAGTTAGAGCATCCCTGACAGATGGCTGTCCAGCCTCGTCTTCAATGCCTCCAGTGTGGGAGAGCCCACCCCCTCCCCATGTAATTGGTTCCACTGTCGTATTGCTCTAGCAGTCAGGAAGTTTTTCCTGATGTTCAGCTGGAATCTGGCTTCCTGTCACTTGAGCCCATTATTCCGTGTCCTGCACTCTGGGATGATCAAGAAGAGGTCCTGGCCTTCCTCTCTGTGACAACCTTTCACCTTTCAAGTACTTGAAGAGCACTATCATATCCTCCCTCAGTCTTCTCTTCTCAAGGCTAAACATGCCCAGTTCTTTCAGTCTCTCCTCACAGGGCTTTGTTTCCAGTCCCCTCATCATCTTCGTTGCCCTCCTTTGAACCCTCTCCAGCTTGTCTGCATCCTTCTTAAAGTGTGGCACCCAGAACTGGACACAGTACTGAAGATGAGGCCTAACCAGTGCTGAGTAGAGGGGAACTAGTACTTCCCGGGATTTGGGAGCTGTGCTTCTATGAATGCAGCCCAAAAGAGCATATTGGCAGTAAGAGCTTTAAGCTGAAACATGCTTACTTTCTGTATTTTTGGCCCCTCCCCTTCTGCCTTTGTCCCCGCCCAGCACTGGAATGCAGCCCCCAAGAGCTTCTCCAAAATGAAATTCAGCCCTCGGGCTGAGAGTGGCCCCCCACCCCTGTCTTATACCCTTGTGAAGCACAATAGCACAATGGAACCTCCATGTTCAGAGGCAGTTTCCCTCTGAGGACCAGCTGTTGGGGCAAACTGCAGTGGACAGCTGCTGCTGCTGCCTTCATGCCCCGCTTGTGGTCTTCCCAGAGGCCTGTGGCTGGCCTCCATGAGAAAAACAATGCTGGGCCCTGGGTCTGACCTAGCTGCCAGACTCTTCTTAGTACCGATGGGAGTAAGATGGCTTGCAAAGCACTGGAAGCTGGCGTTCATCAGGCATTCCTGGCACTTTGCCTCTTTCACTCGGAGGCAACACACAGGAGACCACATGTAGCAGACTGACAATAAACACAGCACTCAGCAAGAAATAAGCTGCCCACTGCCTGTTCAACAGGCCTGTGACTTGGCCTTTACAAGCCTGCATGATTCGGAATCAGCCAGCACACAACAAAAAATATGAATCCAGCCCCCCTTTTGCCTCTGTCCCAGGGGTCTTCCTGGGACCATACCTGGGGCTGCATGATTTGGCTTCCAAGCAGAGCAGATCCTGGCCCCCTGCGGTGCAACGAAGACACTGGAGGGGTGTGTGCACTGGCGGGCCTTGGAGGGAGTGTAGATCTCGAGGACAGCGTTGTCCTTGTGTAGGCCCAGTACTTCTTCCCATTTTCGCCCTGTACGCTGACTTCCTTCTTGAGACCATCACTTAGTGCAGGACCTTCTGCACCCACAGAGAACTCCTGGTTCAAGGGAAGACGATTGTATTTCAGCAGAGGCCAAAGCATCATCCTTTCCCCACCCCTAACCCCCATATCTGCCTTAACCTTGGAGCCAAATGTGTTTCTTCAATCAAAACATATTACGGATAGTGACAAAATGATCTATCCTATCTCAGCATCTGAACAGGATTGTTATTGCTATAGTGCCATTGGTGCGCCTGCTGCTTTACTAAGCTGAAGAGGACAAAGCCCTGCCCTAAGGAACTTACAATCTAATATTTCTCACAGGAGAGACAACAGGGGAAGGGGAGGGAACAGCATCAAGGGAAATGTAGGAGAGGGGTTCATTTCCGTGACCCATACGTAAGACTGAGTTACACTGAAGTAGGGGAACTGGGAACTAAGGGGTTGTGACCAAGGCTTCAAGGAAAAGCAGGGTTTGAGGGAGGGATTTGGAAGAAGCCAGAGAGGTGGCATCACATAGGTGTTCTGGGAGACAGTTCCAAACACACAGAACAGCAAGGGAGAAATGGCGTAGCCTTCTGACAGAGCAGGAGTACTTCAGAGGTGAAGGATGGTAGAGTCAGAGCAGCAAAGATCACAGGAGCAATGTGGAGAAAGTGGATGGAGGAACATCTCTCTCTCATAATACTAGAACCCAATGGGGTCATCCCATGCAGCTGATTAGTGGGAGATTCAGGTCAGATAAAAGGAAGGACTTCTTCACACAGCACATAATCAGACTATGGAATTCACTCCCTCAAGATGTAGTGATGGCCACCAATTTGGATGGCTTTAAAAGGGGGTTAGACAAATTCCTGGAAGAGAAGGCTATCAGTGGCTACTAGTCCTGATGGCTATAGGCTACCTCCAATATCAGAGGCAGTATGCCTATGGACACCAGTTGCTGGGGAACATAGGCGAGAGGTTGCTATTGTACTGGTGTGGGCTTCCCACTGGGGCAACTGAACAATGGCCTTTGGGCTGATCCAGCACAGCTGTTCTTACATTCAGGCAGGGATATTGGGAGATGAGGGGAGAGAGAGTGGGGAGCCTGGGGGGGGGGGCTTTGAAGGTAGGAATGAATAGGTTGTGCTGGAACTGGGAGTGGGCAGGAAGCCAGTGGAGGGATTTAAGGAGGGGCATCATGTTGTCAGAGCAACAGGAGTGGTGAATGAATTTGTCATCAGAGTGGGGGACAGAGGTGAGGGGATCGAGATGCAACCACGAAGACCAGAGTGGAGATCTGGTTTTTTTTAAAAACAGCACTTCATAGAATAATTGCAGTGAATATGAATTGTATAATCAAAAGTATAAAAAGTGGTAACAAGTCTTGCAAAGACTATTTTTGCTAAATCCTGAAGCATATGAGAGAGAGAGAGAGAGAGAGAGAGAGAGAGAGCACTCTACAATGCAAGGGTGGGAATATCTGTGGCACAAATACATCTTTAACGACTAAATTATTAGACTATGTAAGAACAAAAGAAGGCATGCAAAGATGTAATCAATTTAATAAGAGCTGGCTAATGTTTATGTATTTCTACAAATATTAACCATATACTCAATTTTTATTGTAGAATTTGGAAGTGCAAATTAAGATGTAGAAGAACTTTTATTGTTTTTATCATTTGCACATATGCATTTGTAATGGTGTGTGTTTAGAAGGGGGAAGTTAATAGAACAATTTATTTAATTGGCAGCAAGTGGTGCTTTTGCACTACTTAGAATTGCCTTAAGGGATGTTCTGGTTAAAGGGACCTCACATCTACCTGAACATTTCCTGGAACAGAAGTGCCTTGCGGCAGACAGTGTTAGATAGAAAGGCTCCAGCTTTCTTAAGGAGGGGAAGGTTTAGCTCTTGTCTAGCCCCAGTGAAGCTCCAGCTTCAAAGGGCCTTATCACAGCCGAGTGACTCAGAACATACCCGCTTGGGAAGAAGCACCAGAGGACTCTCAGATGCATTGAACCGGCAGAAGGCCTGCCCAGAGTTGACATTCCACAGCACAATGTCTCCATTGCATGATGCAGTCACCAAAAGCTTACTGCTGTAACTGTCCATGCACAAGATGTCATCGGAATGGTATGACTTCCAGTGCTTGCACTCAATCACTTTATCCTCTTCTTTAGTGTCTCTGGTAAGAAAGATAAAGCAGCCCCATCAATGCGGTGCAATGAAAGGAGAGGGGGAGTAGATGTGACCCTCCTTGAACTTCAAATAAAATGGGATGGGGGAACCCAAGCTATTTCTCTCTCTTAAGACTTTAATTTCCAGAGCTCTTTGGTATTTGTATACACCTTAATAGAGCTGGCTTCATCAGGAGGCAAGGTGAGGTGGTCCACAGAGTACAATCCACTGGGAACGTCTCCTGTACAGCTCGACTTCATCTCAAGAGGGCTTGCACAGGAGGAGAATTGCCCCATGGATCAATCACAGGGAAATGCGGTGCCATTTGTGTTTTTCTCCTTTGTACATCAAAATGCCTTGGTCCAGGCAAGTCCCTTAGGGCCAAACTGGATGAGATGGAGGGAGACCCATACTTAGATAAGCCCAGGGTTTGCTGGGTCATGTTGTCTTTACAATTAAAAGCAGAAGCAGGACCCCCAAATTAGATCAAGGCCATAGAGCTGGAGCGGGCAGGGCGTGATGAGAGTTAAACCTTGTAGCAGAAACATGCACTACAAGATTTACCGAACCATACCCTAAGAACACCTTCAGGGGCAGCTGGGGGGGGAGGGGCTTGATTTTGAGCAGCTAAACAGCAGAAAGGGAAATGGTTATACAGCCCTGTCCCACCCACCTCCCCTGGTTCTCCGCTGCCAATTTCAGCTCTCACTGCTGCTTTTTGTCTAAAAAATATGTATTCAGGGGAAGACCTGGGTTTGGCCCAGAATCCAGCATGCTTGTGCTTTAGTGCAGAACAGGGGAGGAAAAGAGTTTCCTAATTCTCCTTTCTGCCTTATACAGAGGTAACCTGGTGGTTCATCTTGCCCAGTATTGCTGGCTGCCAGTGGCTGTGCAGGAACTAGGCAAATCACAGTGTTTTTCTAACCTGGTGACCTTATCCTTTGAACTGGAGGTGCTGCAAGGGACCTGTGACTGTCCACATGCAGAGGAGGTGATCCACCAACTGAGGTCCCTCCTCACCTAAATGTTGTTTCTCTTCCCACCCCCCACATGAAGTGGAAAGTTTTGTATGGTGAAGGGCTGAAAGACCCCATGCTGCCAGAATTTCCACCAAAGTTGGCTTCTTACTTACAGATACCACGTCACCCTCTTACTCCACCCGGCCACAAAAATCTTGTGGTTCATGTACAAGATGCAACTGATCTATTAGAAAAGTGTACAAAAGGAAAAGTGTAGAAAGTGTACTAAGCTGCTTCTGGCAATAATCAAGTAATCACAAAAAAAACTGTATGGGATGCATGTTACGATAAACATGACAAATATGGTGAATGTTGAGGTTTACTGATAGCACTCAAAAATTCTCAAGAATTTTGGAGGTCAACAGAAAATGAAGAAATAACCTCATTTCCATCATTTATAAGCATAGGATGACATTTACCATGACTGGTTTGAAAATCTCCAAAGCCAGCTATGTGACACAAACATGTCTGCTCACATTGTGGGGCAATTTGTAGTACTTTAAATTGCACAGATTGGGCAACAGCATGTAAAATTCATCATAGGAACAGAGGAAGCTGCCTTATGCTCATTCAGTCCATTGGTCCACCTAGCCCAGTATTGTCCGCACTGACTGGCAGCAATGGCTCTCTAGGGTTTCAGGCAGGGATTTTTCCCAACCCTACCTGGAGATCGTGGGACTGAATCTGGGACCTTCTGCATGCAAAGCAGGTCATCTGCCACTGAGCTACATGCAATAGCGTGTCCCAATCGTGTCCCAATTTTCCCCAGTTTAGTCCAGTGAGTGTTGTGGGAAGGGCTTCATGCAGTCCCAAAGCTCCCAACTAGTGCCTCCTCTGCTTAATTAGCTAACTCCTGCACCCCTTTGCAGGAGGAGAAAGGCCATCACTGGCTGAGTAAACCTAGCCAGGCACACCCCTTCCTTCCACCAGCACTGACCTCATTCCTGCCCTCAAAGGGCAGCTCAATCAGGCAGGCACCGTTGTTAAAGTTCCACAGTTTGATGGACCCGTTTTTCAGGGCTGTGATCAGTCGCCTCTCCGGTGCATCAAAAGTCATGGTTGTGATTTCCACCGGATGCTCAGGTGAGGTGGAGAACTCCATCATTTTCTGCCCAGTCATGATGTCCCAAACATTGATGACCCCATTATAGCAGCCACGCACTGCCTGTAGGAGAAATCACCAGGGAAAATTAACTCCGGCAGTTCAGTCTGCCTCTTGGGCTTCATTGCAACTTTACAAATCAATGTGCTTATTTAGTTAAAACATGTTCGCCCCATCTCCCCGCTTTTTGAGGTGGCTTACTGCCAAACCAAACCTCCCCTCATCCCTTCTTCCTGCAAAGAACTTTTCACAAAGAACTTAGCCAGGCAGCTGTTTTGTCACAGGGTATGAACGTAATGTGCATTGCTGATAAGAATTCACTGTATTTCATAGGATTGCTATTTCTAATAAACTATGTATGCCAACTGTGATTAGTAACAGATGCGATTAGTTCTGCATGTGTTGTGAGATAATGGTGAGTACTGGAATGTATTCTTGGAAATGGAGGAAGGTTGCCACAAGTGGGTTGGTCAAATATTGGAAGCAGAAAGCTTCTTCGTTTAGCAGCTGGTGTTACTAGTGTCAATGGCAAACCAGGCTACACTGAGAGAAATAGGAGTAGTGGTATGACCAGGTCCAAAACTTAGGATGACTGTGACTCAGATCATGAGCTTCTTGTTGCAAAATTTCAGCTTAAATTGAAGAACGTAGGGAAAACCTCTAAACCATTCAGGTATGACCTAAATCATATTCCTTATGAATATACAGTGGAGGTGGGGAATAGATTTAAGGGATTAGACCTGATAAACAGAGTGCCTGAGGAACTATGGACGGAGGTCCATAACATTGTTCAGGAGGCAGCAACTCAATCCATCCCAAAGAAAAAGAAATGCAAGAAAGCAAAGTGGCTGTCTGAGGAGGCTTTCCAAGTAGCTGAGGAAAGAAGGGAAGCGAAAAGCAAGGGAGAAAGGGGAAGTTATACCCAACTGAATGCAGAGTTCCAGAGAATAGCAAGGAGAGACAAGAAGGCCTCCTTAAATGAACAATGCAAAGAAATCGAGGAAAACAATAGAATGGGAAAGACTAGAGATCCCTTCAAGAAAATCGGAGATCTCAAGGGAACGTTTTGTGCAAAGACGGGCATGATAAAGGAGAAAGAAGGCAGGGACCTAACAGAAGCAGATGAGATTAAGAAGAGGTGGAAAGAAAATACAGAAGAACTACACAGGAAAGATCTAAATGTCCCTGCTAGCCATGATAGTGCGGTCACTGAACTTGAGCCGGACATCCTAGAGAGTGAAGTCAAGTGGGCCTTAGGAAGCATTACTAACAACAAAGCTAGTGGAGATGACAGTATTCCAGCTGAGCTATTTAAAATCCTAAAAGATGATGCTGTTAAAGTGCTGCACTCAATATGCCAACAAATTCAGAACACTCAACAGTGGGCACAAGACTGGAAAAGGTCAGTTTACATTCCAATCCCAAAGAAGGGCAATGCTAAAGAGTGTTCAAACTACCACACAATTGCGCTCATTTCACATGCCAGCAAGGTGATGCTCCAAATCCTATAGGGGTGTACGAAACCTTTTCGAAGGGTGACATTCACGGTGGGGGGGAGGCGCTCCGTCCCTCCCCCCGAAATTCTGGCCGGGGAGGCGCTCTGTCCCTCCCCCCCCCCAAATCCTGGCTGGCCGGCTCCGCAAACGGCGGCGGCCATAGCCGCCGCCGTTTGCATCCATGCAGTCAGCCGTGATAGGCTACGTAAATGTTTACATAGCCTATCACGGCTGATTTAAAAGAGAAAAAAAACGCGCGTACACAAATGGCGGCGCCCATGGGCGCCACCATTTGCGTTCCTTATTTTGGCACGTCTTAGCGTCTACGCTATTTGCGTTCCCCTTATTTTCGCCGTCTTAGTCTACATAAATGTTTACATAGACTAAGATGTGCCAAAATAAGGAACGCAAATGGCGGCGCCCATGGGCGCCGCCATTTGCGTACGGGCGGGGTTTTTTTTTCTTTTAAATCAGCCGTGATAGGCTACATAAACATTTACGCAGCCTATAACGGTGTTTTTTAAAAATCTAGCTGTGATAGGCTACGTAAATCTTTACGTAGCCTATCATGTTTTTTTGTTTGTTTGTTTTTTTAACTGGAAATGGCGGCAGCGGCAGCTGGTTGGAAGACCGGCCGCTGCAGCCGCCACCGCCAAACCGCCGCCGGAGCTGCCGCCGCCAGGAAGATTCACCGAAGGTAAGTCCCGTCCCGGGGGGGTCGGGGGGGCAGACCGTTTCGCCACCGATTTCGGGGGGGCGAATGCGCTGGCATTCGGCCTCCCTGAGATTCATGGCGAAATTCTCTGACATCCCTAAAATCCTACAAGCTAGGCTTCAGCAGTATGTGAACCGAGAACTACTGGAAGTACAAGCTGGGTTTCGAAGAGGCAGAGGAACTAGAGATCAAGTCGCCAACATACGCTGGATCATGGAGAAAGCAAGAGAATTCCAGAAAAACGTCTATTTCTGCTTCATTGACTACACTAAAGCCTTTGATTGTGTGGATCACAACAAACTGTGGCAAATTCTGAAGGAGATGGGAGTACCAGACCACCTTACCTGTCTCCTGAGAAACCTGTACGAGGGTCAAGAAGCAACAGTAAAAACCAGACATGGAACAACCAATTGGTTCAAAATTGGGAAAGGAGTACGACCAGGCTGCATATTGTCGCCCTGCTTATTTAACTTATATGCAAAGTACATCATGAGAAAGGCCGCGTTGGATGACTCACAGGTTGGAATTAAGATTGCCAGGAGAATTATCAACAATCTCAGATACGCAGACGATACCACCTTAATGGCAGAAAGCGAAGAGGATCTAAAGAGCCTCTTGTTGAGGGTGAAAGAGGAGAGTGCAAAAGCTGGTCTGAAACTCAACATTAAAAAAACGAAGATCATGGCATCTGGCCCCATCACTTCCTGGCATTTAGAAGGGGAAGAAATGGAAGCAGTGACAGATTTTATTTTCTTGGGCTCCAAGATCACGGCAGACGGTGACTGTAGCCATGAAATTAAAAGACGCTTGCTCCTTGGGAGGAAAGCTATGGCAAACCTAGGCAGCACAGTAAGAAGCAGAGACATCACCTTGCCGACAAAGGTCCGTCCAATCAAAGCTATGGTTTTCCCAGTAGTAATGTATGGCTGTGAGAGCTGGACTATAAGGAAGGCTGAGCGCCGAAGAATTGATGCTTTCGAACTGTGGTGCTGGAGAAGACTCTTACGAGTCCCCTGGACTGCAAGGAGGTCAGATCAGTCAATCCTAAAGGAAATCAAGCCTGAGTGCTCATTGGAAGGACAGATACTGAAGCTGAAGCTCAAATATTTTGGCCACCTAATGCGAAGAGAAAATTCCCTGGAAAAGACCCTGATGCTGGGAAAGACTGAAGGCAAAAGGAGAAGGGGACGGCAGAGGATGAGATGGCTAGATAGCATCACCGATGCAATGAATATGGACTTGAGCACACTCCGGGAGAGAGCGCAGGACAGGAAGGCCTGGCGTGCTGTGGTCCATGGGGTCACGAAGAGTCGGACACGACTGAACGACTGAACAACAACAATTCTGTTTGAGCAATAGGTATATATTTTGTGGTACCACTTTGTGTTATTTGGCTTGAGAGGTGTATCAGGGACCACAACCCATCAATAAATTCTTGAAGCCCAGAACACTCAGCTGGGATTTACACATGTGTTGCTGAGTGGGATCTGTCATTACAGCCGCTGTTTTCTCTCTAGATCAAGTGAGTCACAGCAACACTGGTTCTAAGAAGAGAAGTGAGCTAGTTGGATGGAGCAGGGATGGAGTGGGAATGGGTCTCTGGGCTCAGTTTGACCCCAAAATCTGCATTTGTATACCCCTTACAGGCTGTCTCAGTTTACATAAAAGAGGTATTGTACAAATCATCTGAAGGGAGGCATCAGCAGGTCCTCCCAGACTACTGACTGGTCAATTTGAATTTCCCCCTCTGGGAGCTGCTCAGCCCCCATAGAAACACCTGTACTGTGAAATCTTTTCTTTGACTTTCTGGTGGTTAGCAAAGAGTTGAGGCAAAACTCTTCCACGTTCTGGCATCCCAGGGGGCATTCCCCCCCACTTCCAAGAAGCTGCTTTGGTGAGTTACTCCAAATCCAGAGGAGTGCTAGCAAGCTAGTTTGATGCTTCATTTTATTTTATTAAAGCAACTGGCTATTTCTGAACTTCTCTCTGCTTGGCTCATTAATAAATATACTGGATTGGAAACTGGAGTTGATCTTGTTATCTTGCTTAGCTTGAAGTTGGCCTTATGCATATGCTATACTATTTGCTCACCTGCTTAAAGTTTTTGTTGTACAACGCACAGCACACTGGCTGCTCATGGGACTTGTTTTCTGCTTCAGAAACTTCTGTACCAAAGAACAAGCCAAGCTGCAGAAAAATGACACAGAAAAGCACAAGAGACCACCGATAAACATTTCCCAAAGGAATAACCATGAACTGAAACACACTGCAGCAGCTCTTGACAAGACTCCAAACAGACTGCCTTTGCTGTTCAGTCCCAACAAGCCCACACAAGTCCCAAACTAAACATATGGCAAGCAAAATGTTCCTGAAATTGGAGGTTGTGTCTCCCAAAATTCTAAACCCCCAAATTATGCCAACAAGGCACATTTTGCAAAACATGTGATTTTATGCTTACATGTGCTCATAGTTATTTATTCCAGGGTAGTATACCAAAAAATTCCAATCCACAATACAATATCAGAGCAATAAAAATGATGCACAAACACAAAAAATTGAGAGACATAAGAAAAGCCATGCTGGATCAGACCAAGGGTCCATCTAGTCAAGCACTGAAGTACTAGTTCCCCTCTACTCGGCACTGGTTAGGCCCCATCTTGAGTACTGTGTCCAGTTCTGGGCACCACACTTTAAGAAGGATGCAGTCAAACTGGAAGAAGGTTCAAAGGAGGGCAAGGAAGATGATGAGGGGGACTGGGAACAAAGCCCTACGAGGAGAGACTGAGGGCATCTCAATACTAGCCTAAAATCCTCCATTTAAAACAGAGCTTTCTGCTTCCGTTTTAAATGCAGGATCACAATGGCTCCCTTTTTCTCCAGCTTCCTTTCCCCCCTCCCCTTTCCCCCTCCTTCTCCCTGTATCTGAGTCCTCTGAGTCTTCCATTATCTTTTATTGTTCTTGCTCTTCTTCTTGCCGCTTTTTCTCAGACTTCTCCTCTTTTCACGGACATGGACATGGGGTAATTGGATAGCTCATTATCTGAGATCTTAAAAATGGAACAAAGGGCATTTAGTTCAGGAGGTGCCCTGGAGGGTCATGGCATCATGTAAAGAGCTTGCAAATTTCCATGAAGGAGCAATCTCAATCACATGATAAAAGCCTGAAAGAACTGGGCATGTTTAGCCTTGAGAAGAGAAGACTGGGGGGAGATATGATAGCGCTCTTCAAGTACTTGAAAGGTTGTCATAGAGAGGAAGGCTCCTCTCGATCATCCCAGAGTGCAGGACACAGAATAATGGGCTCAAATTACTGGAAGCCAGATTCTGGCTGAACATCAGGAGAAATGTCCTGAGTGTTGGAGCAATACGACAATGGAACCAGTTACCTAGGGAGGTGGTGGGCTCTCCCGCACTGGAGGCTTTCAAGATGAGGCTGGACCGCCACCTGTCAGAGATGCTCTGACTTGGATTCCTACCCTGAGCAGGGGGTCTGACTTGACGGTCTTATAGGTCCTATTATTCTGTTCACACAGTGGCCAACCAGCTGCCCACAGGAAACCCACAAGCAGGACAGGAGTACAGCAGCACCCTCCTGCCCATGTTCCCCAGCAACTAGTGTACATAAGCTCACTGCCTCTGGTTCTGGAGGTAGCACATAGACACCAGGACTAGTAGCCATTGATAGCTTTCTCCTCCAGGAATTTGTCTAACCCTCTTTTAAAACCATCCCTTATCTAACCCCCTTCTAAAGCCCCCTTTTAAAGATAGTAAACAAAACTATTCACCCAGCTAAAAACAATACAATCCATTTAAAATTCCTGGGCAATTTTTGTTTTGACCTGGCGCCAAAAAGAATAGTGTCAGTACCAGTCATACCCAGGCATTCCAAGTCAGGGGGCCACCACAGAAAAGGCCCTCTCCTTGGTATGCACAAAGTCTGTGCCTCCTGTTGGTTGTACTCACCTAAAGAGAGGTATTAATAACCTCCTGGCCCCACCCAGTCAATTCCCTTCAGCTAGATACAAGTAGCCAAGATGGGCAAGGGCTGAGAATACAGGTGCATGGATGAACCTCTCCAAGCCCCCTGTCCACATCCTCAGGCTCAGTCAACTGGAACTCATCCCACAAAACAAGACTACGTGATTTCTAGACACCTCCACTGAACCTGTATTAAAACGATGCCACAGTCTGATAGCTACAGCACTGTCACTGCGCGCCCAAGAAGCTTCCAGGGCATGAAGCATCTTCCTACAGCCAAGGCAGATGTGCCAGCTGCAGCCCTTCCTAGACAGTGAGCGCCTGGCTCCAGTGATCCATACTCTGGAACCCCCACATTAGACTACTGCATGCATTGTAAGTGGGGCTGCCTTCGAAGACTCTTTGGAAGCTTCAGTTAGCTAGGCTGCTAACTGGCATCAGTTACAGGGATCACATCCTGCCAGTTCTAAAGCAACAGCACTGGCTGTCTGTTTCCAAGTACAATTCCAGGTGCAGACATGTTAACCTGAGGCATCTCCACCCACACAGAGCTGCCTAAGTGCTGCGTTCTTTGTCTGATACCCTCCTCCATGTCCACCCCACAGCACTCCAATGTGTGTGTTTTTATTGTTTAAGTATTCTTATCCCACCCTTCAGCCAACGTGGCTCCCAGAGCAGCTCGTGTAAGATCAAGAAGAACCATAGATGAGAATAAAAATAGATATTTGAATGATTTTACAAGTTAGGCCTTCTCAGTTGTGGTGCTCTGCAGGTAGAATACTCTTGACAGGGAGGCTCACCTGGTGCATGAAGACCTTTTTATTTGCCCAGGCCTTCCAGGGTGCCAACTAACTGGTTTTATTCTACTACTTCTATTGTTTTTGCTGGCTTCATTGTATTTCTTACTGCTCTGTGATGCATTTTATATTACTGATATCTGGATTTTTTAAATTCAATTTTATATTTTTTTATTTTGTTTTAATTAACTTGTGAGCCTGTGGCTGAAGGGCGGCATTATAAAGTTCTTAAACAAATAAAATACGTAAACTACAAATGCTCATTGGATCTGATTGGAAACCCATGTAGATATTTTTTAAGTTATTTTGGTCTGCCCCAATTGAATGCATCCATGGTGACCTAGTTGTGTGAATTGGCCCTGAGCAGTGTGCCATGAGCCTAGTGGTCACAATGAGTCATGAAGATCCTTACATGCAGCTCATGACAGGCAGAGAATGAAAAACCAAATCCAGTCGGTTGTCATGTGAACCTGGGCCAAATCAACAGAGGAGCCTATGCACCAATTTCATAAACCCCTCTCACCGTATAAGTGGCACAAATCAGAACATTGTTAGACTGGTGGTAGTAGGCAGCCGAGATAGGATAGTTGCCCAGTGGGACATTCCTACCATGGATTGACTGCAAGCAAAAGTGATCTAGCAGATCCCAGACACGGATATTCTGAAGGAAACAAGAGAAGAAGTCAAGAGTTGAAAGGTCAGGAATATCAATGGGATCTATAATGGGGAGAACATAAGAAGAGCCCCGATGCTGGGTCAGACCAAGGGACCACCTAGTCCAGCATTCTGTTCACACAAACAACTACCTGTGGGGAAACCCACAAGTAGGACCTGAGTGCAACTGCACTTTCCCGGCTGTGTTCTCCAGCAGCTGGTAAACATAGGCACACTGCCTCATATACTGGAAGGAATAGTCATCGTGACTAGTGGCCATCGATAGCCTTATCCTCCACTGGGCACCAGCCTCCCCCTCCCCAGTGCCTGCCCACCAAAGCAGGCAACATATCAGGTGAGAACAACAGGAAGGCAATGGAGTGCTAAGCTCCAGGCCATAGAACTGCACCTTTATGGCTCTCCGCAGCTCAGGAGGGGCCCGTGTCTGGGAGAGATAGTCAGGCCCAGGGTGGATATAAGGAAGGGGTGGGCAGCTTGTGGCCCTCCAGTTGTTTTGGCCTACAACTCCCATGATCCCCCTCCACTGGCTAACACCTGGAGGACCATAGGTTGCCCAACCCTGATATAAGGGCTCTGTTGGACCCAAGAACTGGCTGGAGCAAATGATCTGCACCTGAGGATCTGTCCAGGGTACTGAATGACCCATTTCTGACTGCCCTTGTCCTCCAGGCTGTGGTTGCCAGTCTTGGATTGGCCACACAGCCACTGCCTGTTTATCAACTCCTCTCAGCATCAGCTGGGCCTGTCCTTGCAGGGGTTCAGCCTTCTCAGGACTGGACAATGCCCAATCATCATGTAACACACAGAGGGCAAAGTAGATGTGATGCTGGCAGACTGGTGCATTAGAATTTGGTTGCCACTGAATTCCTTCAGGGAGGGATTTAAAATATGACCTAGATGGGCAAGGAAGGACCTGAGCACTTTCTCCACAATTTCCACCCTCAGCTGTTTTTCCCTGGGCGGAGGGCTCAGAGGTAAAAGCTGGGAGAAAACCTGCTGTGGGGAAAGGTATTTTCAGGAGGAAAAGTAGGGGGTCAGGGATGTTCAGCACTCCTATCCCACTTTTCCACATTGTGCTTTACATCAAACCCACACATCTGCTTTACAGGAATTTAGCATTTTATTTCTTTAAGGGTGAAATCCTATGCATGTTTAGATAGAAAAAAAGTCCTACAACTCCCAGACTTATTTCAGTCTAAACTTGCATAGGATTATAACCTGCTTTTTAAACTAATTTTCCAAAGCACCTTACTTTAAAATACATGATGGCAATACAATACAAGGTTATTCCATGACCCACATTTTTTTTAACACACACCTCATGCCACTATCAAATCCACTTTCCTCCTGAGCTGATTAAAAGAATTCCCACCCCCAGCCAAAAACATTGGCCTGAATATGCAAGACCCCCAACCTGACTCTTCCACTCCCCTCGGGGACAGGGATCCCCACCCTTCCAGGTGGACACAGCAGCACAAAGCCAGAAGAGTGGAGGGGGGTCACTACCTGCCCTGGCCCCCCTCCAATCCCCCCCCCACCCAGCTCCCTACTTTGTCTTTCGAGATGCTGACAATGGTGTTCCTCTGCCCATTGATCACAATGTGGGTGACGGCGGTAGCATGACCTTTCATCTGTGTAATGGGGCTGCTGGTGACGTATGGGTTCCAGACTCGGATCAGCGGCTCGTATCCCCCTGTCACTGGCAGGAGAGAGGGAGAGAAGGCCACGGCTCAAGACTCCAGCAGAACTGCTCCTTTTCATCATTTGTGCAGCAATATTTAATTGGTAAGCTGTATTTATTTATTTAGGCCATTCACATTCTGCTCTTCAGGCAAAACCTCTCAGAATGGCTGAGATCGTGAAAACATATGCCAGCGGTAATGATACAAAAACAACATAAAATGATATAAAATGGCTGAATGGATGGATCATATGAACCAGATTGAAACAATGCATCAAAATGTCATCTCCTAAAAGCTTCAGCAACAGAAGAGACCTTCACCTGGCCCTGAAAAGACATCAGGCTTAGTGGTGCCCTGTGATCCTCTCTGGGGAGGGCACTCCCAACGCATGCCTTCCGCAGCTGAAAAGGTTACCACTCGCCTCAACTCAGAATCTGGGGGACCCAACAGAGAGCCGCCAAAGAGGATCTGCATAGCTAGGCAGGTTCCCGGGGGGTCGGGGGGGGGAACAGACAGCCCTTAAGGCCATTGGCCATGCTGGCTGGCTGGGGCTGATGGGAGTTGAAATCCAAAGCATGTGGAGAGCACCAGGTAAGGGAGTGCTGCCTGAAGGTATCCTGACCCCAAACTATGAAGGGCTTGAAAGGGCAAAGCAAACACCTTGTATTGGGCCCAGAAACTGGCTGGGAGCCAGCACAGCTGTTTTGCGACTTATGGGTTCCCTACACCCTGTCCCAGTTAGCAGCCTCACTATCTTGCAGAATTTTGCTGTTTCTGGGTGGTCTTCAAAGGCATCCCCACGTACAACGCAGTGCAGTAATCCAAAATGGGATGTTACTAGCGCATGAATACATGCTGCCAAGCACTTTCTGTCCAGGAGAGGCCGTAGCTGGTAGAAGTTGCTTCGTGCCATTAAGACCACTTGGACTTCCAGGGATAGGGCTGCATCAAGTAGTGCCCCCAGCCTACAAACCTGGTCCCCGAAGGGCAGTGCAACTCCTTCCCAAACAAGCCAGACCTCAACCCCTGGCACAGCCGAGCCAGCTGCCACCAGAATCTCCATATTGTCAGGACTGAGATTCAGTGTATTAGGTCCCCATCTCATCGTTTACCAGTCCCAGACCCCAGTTTAGCACGAGCACGTAGCGGGACTGCCACAGGGCAGAGCCACTGCCTTTCAGAACCACCTCCTGCAAAAAGCCATCCATCCCAAGAGGAACACAGCCACTGATGCTCAGCGCCCCCAGCCCCAGCACTTCAGACAGCCATTCCAGAAGAACACTGGGGTCAATGGTCAATCCAAAGCTACAAAAAGGCCCAGCAGAATCAGCAGGGTCGCACCCACCCTGCCTTTCTCCTTGCACCCATCATCCGTCAGGGCGACCCAAGCCATGCCACTGCCAAAGCTGGGTCAGAAACAAGACTGAAATGGATCCAGAAAACCGGAGTCC
Organism: Heloderma suspectum; assembly: GCF_057233095.1. Classification (NCBI taxonomy): domain Eukaryota; kingdom Metazoa; phylum Chordata; class Lepidosauria; order Squamata; family Helodermatidae; genus Heloderma; species Heloderma suspectum. Next base: position 312,590,394 of record NC_139461.1, on the reverse strand, counting down.
TCCAAGAGTATCTGGAGGTGCACAGCCACCGCCCACACAAACACCTTCCCCCAAAGGGTGTATTCACTGGCCCCAACATAAGGAGTAGTAAGCCACCTTGGGAAGACGGTGGTCTTGAAAGGCAGCTAAGAAACTGACTAAATAAAATAGTTTCTAGAAAACATACCAAGGATGTTCATTTCAGAGGAGTAGTCAAAGCAAAGGATGCCTTTCTTCAGGACAATCAAAGCTGACCTGGGACGAACAGAAGAAAGAAGTCCTGTGATGTAAGCAGTAAGAGACATACATTTTTCTCTTGTACTATTAACCTCTTCAGTCATTGAAACAAAGTGGCAGTTAAACTTTTACCTCACAAAAAGCCAGTTTCTTCACAGGGCCTCTGCTTGCTCCCCCACACCCCGCACCCCTTTCTTCCTCTCTCTCTCTCTTTTTTTTTTTTCTTTTACAGAATTGAATGGCAGACTTTGTGGAGAAAGAGGCAAAAAAGGCATTTGCCAAAATCATCATGGACATCAGAGCAGCCTCTAGAAAGTTTGGATGGGGATTCAGAAGTCTCAGAACCATCGTACCAGATCCAAATTTCTGCAGCAAGCCTGCTAGTTGTGAACTGCTCACTCTCCTAACATCCTGCGTCTGACCAAGTAGCCTCTTGCCTAAGAAAGCTCAAGCCACAATGAAGTTGCTTTAAGGAGCCACAAGAGGGTTTCCACCTTGCACATGTTACCAGACACCCCATTATTCTGCTCTTTTGGGGAAAGTAATCTTGTGCCTGGGAAGGAGGTTTCATTCCAGCGTGGGAAGAGCACAGGAGAAGCCTTTTTGCTGTCTCAGAAGCCAGGCCTGGCACTGGAAGACGCACAGCCCTTCACTGGCAGTGCGCATTGTCCTGCAGACTTAATCCATTGACCTCTTCCCCCCTCGTGCGTATCGCCTGCAGAACTGCATGCCTTGGTGCCAGTCCTAAGAGGGTCACCAGGTAAACGCCTTCAATAGCCTGTTAATTTGTCTCCTTCCTGCCAAGATGGGAGCAAGTCAGTTTAACAAATATACACCATGCCCACAAGCCACCAGAGACCAGGGGATTTGTTGTTTGTGTTTGGATGATTTCTCTCGGTTTGGGGCACATCAGCAGCAGGGGCCCAGCAACTAGGACGCTCTCACCCAGAGAAGCCCCATTCTCTCCCCACAGCTTGAATCTTGTGGAAATCACCCCGCTTCTCTCTCTGTTGCCAAAGAGGTCCTCCACTGCTTCCACCTTTATCATGCTCAAAGCTAAGCAGAAAAACAGGACAGGTACTCCCATCTCTTTTACTAACTTCTTCCCAGCAATTCCATCAGCTCACTGGACCCTTTTTTCCCCTTTAGAACCCCCACCCCACTTTTCTGGGGAACCCTGCCAGTTTTCCCAGCTCCTTTCCTTTACCTTTTGCCAAGCACCTGTGTGGCTCTAGGGGGGCAAGCATAGGCACATCGGAAGGGGCCTTCTACCAAGTCAGGCCCTTCGTCCGTCCAGCCCAGTAGTGTCAGCACTGACTGGCAGCAAGGGCTCTCCAGGGTTTCAGGCCAACGTTTTTACGGCCCTACCTGGAGATGCTGCCAGGGATTGAACCAGGGACCTTCTGCGTGCGAAGGAGCTTGCTGGCTGCCTCTCATCACTCACACGCCCAGCTAGGTCCCTTCTCCTTTGGCTTTTCCTTTCTGCTGAGACTTGTTCACTTCCCACTCTTCTTCCCTGGCTCAAGCCAGTCGCTTTACAGCCCCAGTCCCCCCACCTGCAAGCAACCCTCCTTTCCTTCTTTCATCATTGGAGCCCCCCTCCTTCTCCTCACTGCCAGGACACACATACAGACACGTCAGTTACATCACACCATTGCTTTTAATGCGTCTGCCTTAATAGCTAGAACTATTAGTCTGTGTGAGAAGCATAACTACCCTCACCAGGCACGGGTTGTCATGATGCCCAAATCCAGCAAGGGTGGGTGACTGGGGTGGTTTACAAACCACCCTGGAAGCCATGGCTTGTTCTAAGGTTTCAGGGTGGTTTGTAAACACCCCAGCCAGCCACCCTCGCCCGGCATCATAACAACCCACACCTGGTGAGGGCAACTATCCTAATTAGGTGGCTTGCAACCAGCACACAAGGGAGTGGGGGAAGGGGAGAGAAATGAGCCACAGAGGGGAGGGAAAATAAGCTGCCATGGTGGAAACTTGGTCTGTGTCTTTAATCTCCAAATCCCTTTAACCCTTAAGGTGCCAAGCTTTGAGATGCTCAGTGCTCAGCCTTTGAAAAGATCCCTCCAAGTGTCAGTATTGCATGTCTGAAGGTGCACATTCAGGCATACATGCATGACAGGTAGGATACTTGGTAACACGCCATCCAACATTCAAAACAGTTAGTAGTCCCTAAAAAGCCAAATCACTTAGTAAAGGGTGAAGGGAATCACGATTGGGTTCTATTTTCTGATCTGTGTACATACGTATATTGTAGCTAATAAAATACTCCATGGAGAGCCAGGGCCTGCAGGAGAGGCCACCACCACCACCGGGGAAGAGGCGGGCCTGCTGCTGCTGGGCCTGCTGTTGCTGGGCCTGCTGCCGCCGCCACCACCACCACCTGGCCTTCCCTGTGGACTCCGGCCTGGCATTATTTTTAAGGGGATTTTTAATTGGGGTGTGTGTGTGTGTTTTTCCTGGGGGATTTTGTTGTGGTTTTAGGGGTGGGTAGCCTGCCTGATAGGCGGGAGCGAGGGGGCATGTGTCCACCTGATGGAGGCAGTGGGGGGAGTGTTGGGGGCCAGAAGATACCGAGGCTGGGCGGCAGGCGCTGGCAGAGCGCTAGGGGCAGGCCATGCCAGGTAAGGGGAACAAGGGAGAGATGTGTAGTATCTGTCCCCTGCTCCGGGCCTGTCCAGAGCCAAAGGATGGCTGGGGGAGGCGTGACCCCATCTTCTGGCCTTCGGTGGCTGCTCTGCAATGCCAGGTCTGTTACCCAGAAAACCTCCCTCATCCATGACATGATCCTGGATGAGGGTGCAGACCTGGCATGTATTACGGAGACCTGGCTGGCCGAGGCTGCTGCTCCAACCCTTGCAGCCATGTGTCCAGCTGGATTTTCGTATGCACAGCAGCCGAGGGCTGGGGATCGGGGAGGGGGAGTGGCTGTTATCTACCGAGAGTCCTTGGTCTTCACCAGACCCCCTCTCCGGGAGACCAAGGTTGCTGAGTGCATGTACTGGAAGTTGGGCCCGAAGGGCAGTCTGGGGATTCTGCTCGTGTACCGTCCACCCTGCTGCATGACTGACTCCCTGGCCGAGGTGCTTGAGGTGGTCTCTGATGTGCATGTACAGTCCCCTAACTTACTGGTGTTGGGGGACTTCAACGTACATTCGGAGGCCATCCTCACAGGAGCACCTCGGGACTTCATGGAGACCATGGCCTCCTGGGAGCTGCACCATATTCTAACTGGGCCCACCCATGTAGCCGGTCATGCGCTAGACCTTGTGTTTGTTTCTGGAGAAGCAGGGAGTGATCTGGAAGTCGGGGGTATATCCACCACCCCCTTGTCATGGTCAGATCACTGTCTGGTGACATTGGACTTCTCGGTTCACAACCCCTCTGCAGGGGTGGAGGACCCATTAAAATGGTCCGCCCCAGGCGTCTTATGGATCCAAATGGATTCCTGAACGCGCTTGGGGATTCTCTGGGGCATGCCAACGGCCACTCGGTCGAGACCCTGGTGGGTGGCTGGAATGCCGCAATCACTGGGGCATTAGATCGGGTGGCTCCGAAACGCCCTCTCCCCTGAACAGGGCTCGGACTGCACCATGGTTCAATCCGTGGTTACGAGCTCTGAAACAGGAGGTGAGACGGCTGGAGCGCCGGTGGCGGAAGTCTCGCTCCAAAGACGATCAGACACTGGCTAGAGCTGTATCTTCAGCCTATCACGTGGCGGTGAAGGCAGCAAAAAAGGAATATTATGCTGCCTCCATCGCGTCTGCAGAGTGCTGTGCCAGGAGGCTTTTCCAAGTGGTCCGGAGCCTGGTCGGTCCTGTGGCTCCGGAACCACTGGAGCATTCTAAGGCCTCCTGTGAGGCCTTGGCAAGGCATTTTGCAGATAAAATTGATCAGATTAGGTGTGTTAATCTGCAAGCTGTGGATACAGTTAGTGAGCAAGAGGCGGCCTGTGGCAAACCGGTTTTGTGGGATCAGTTCCAGCTTCTTCCTCCTGATGAAGTGGACAAGGTGCTTTCATCTGTAAGGCCGACCACCTGCTTACTTGATCCTTGCCCATCTTGGCTCATTATGAGCTGCAGAGAGAGACTGGGTGAGGGGATCAAGGAGGTGGTGAACGCCTCCCTTGAGGAGGGAGTGATGCCATCAGCCCTCAAGGAGGCAGTGATAAGACCGCTCTTAAAAGCCCTCCTTGGATCCTCAAGTTCTGAACAACTTTCGCCCAGTCTCAAATCTGCCATTTTTGGGCAAGGTGATTGAGCGGGTGGTGGCGGTGCAGTTGAAGGCACACTTGGAAGAAACTGATTATCTAGACCCATTTCAGTCGGGCTTCAGGCCTGGGCATGGGACAGAAACGGCCTTGGTCGCCTTGGTGGATGATATGAGGAGGGCTCTGGATAGGGGTGAATGCTCCTTCCTTGTTCTCCTCGACCTCTCAGCGGCTTTCGATACCGTTGACCACGGTATCCTCCTGGACCGCCTGGAGGGGTTGGGAATTGGGGACACCGTATTGCGGTGGTTCCGGTCCTTCCTCTCCGGCAGGAACCAGTGGGTAGCACTGGGAGAGGAGGTTTCGGACCCGTGGCCACTTACTTGTGGGGTGCCACAGGGTTCCATCCTCTCCCCGATGCTGTTTAACATCTATGTGAAGCCGCTGGGGGCTATCATCAGGAGGTTTGGGGTGCAGTGTCATCAATATGTGGATGACACGCAGCTCTACCTCTCGTTTAAATCTTCACCAAGGTTGGCCGTAGAATCCCTGTCCAAATGTCTGGAGACAGTGAGTGGCTGGATGGGGAGGAATAGGCGGAAGCTGAACCCTGACAAGACCGAGGTACTTTTGGTGGGAGACAAGAGGAGGCTGGGGGATGTTGACCTGGTGTTGAATGGGGTACGGCTACCCTTGAAAGACCAGGTCCGCAGCCTGGGGGTCATTTTGGACTCCCAGCTGTCCATGGAGGCTCAGGTGTCAGCTGTGAGCCGGACAGCGCTGTATCAACTCCATCTGATACGGCGGCTGCGCCCCTTCCTTCCCGACCATCTGCTCCCATCGGTAGTACATGCCCTGGTCTCCTCTCGTTTAGACTACTGTAATGCGCTCTATGTGGGGTTACCCTTGAAGACGGTTCGGAAACTGCAGCTGGTACAGAATGCGGCGCCTTTCCTGATTAAAGGCAGCCGCCGGCGAGATCACATCACTCCAGTGCTGAAGGAGTTGCACTGGTTACCAGTTCTTTTCCGGGCCAAATTCAAGGTGTTGGTTTTGACCTTTAAAACCCTATATGGTTCCGGCCCAGCCTATCTTAAGGAGCGCCTCCAGCAGCACCAGACAGGCCGCTTAACAAGATCAGCCTCGGATGGCCTTCTCTCTGGCCCATCAGCCAGGATAGCTAGACTGGTGGGGACGAGGGAGAGGGCCTTTTCTGTGGTGGCCCCCACTCTGTGGAACTCCCTCCCTAGGGAACTCCGTCATGCCCCCTGTTACTGAGCTTCCGTCATGCATTAAAAACATTGTTGTTCAGGCAGGCATTTGGGGTGGGTTAGGGTATTTTAGAAGATGTTTTTATTGTAGAATTTTGTTTTAAACTGTTTTTATTGTATGTTGTACATCGCCCAGAGTGGCTGGGTGACCAGCCAGATGGGCGATTAATAAATTTAATAATAAATAAATAAATAAATAAATAAAATGGTTTGTTGCAAGTAATTCATTTCATTATTGCCCTGTGTAATGTGCTATCTAAATCTCGTGGAGAGTCTATTAATTTATGCTCCACTGTGGCCTGATTTTACAGTATTCTGCTGCTAATCCTTGCTCAGACATTTATTCTATTTGAGCAAAAGGGACTCTGGCCAATTTTGTTTCTTTCTTTTTGGTTGTATTTTATTGTTTTAATTTGTTGTAAAGTACCCTGGGATCTTTTTGATGAAGGGCAGTATTAAAATGCTTTAGATAAAATAAAGTACAACACCACCATCTGCTGCCCAATCCCCTAAACTGCAACTTTGAACTCTTGCAACTAATAATATTCATCAAAAAAAAACCTGCTGGTTTAAAAGACCAGAAGTTAAGGCTATCTCGCGTTGGTCCAAACTCCACAAAGCCAGGAAATTGGAAGCTAAGGCTGATGCCTTATCTGACATGCCCCATGATCTGTCATGATGTTGTGCAATGTCCCAAACTGCTTGCTTACAACTTACCCTCCATGCACCCACACTTTTTCTGGGTCTTTCAGTCCCAGCTCCAGATTGGGAGGATGGAGTGCCTGGGACCAGCAAAGATGCTCCACATTGTCCTGGTCCTGTATTGCCTTATGAAGCTTCTTCTCCAAAAAGGGAGGCAAGAACCAGGCTGAGCACAAAAAGGCTCTCAAAACAAACCAAAATCTGCTAACAATGTTCACAGTTAAGCAAAAGGTAACCATCAAGCAACCTAGGTTGGAACAAACATGGGTCTTGTCTTTTTCATGAGGCGCTGTTACTTTCTTTAATCCCCTGACACCCCTCCATTTTCCGCTTTTTTATTGGCTCTTTTCCCTAGTTGCTAACTAGAAAATTTGGTCCTGGACTAAGGAATGACAGATTGGTGGGCAGAAACCTGCAGGGACAGTTTCTCATTGTTTTAGGCAGCTGATGTTACTCTAGGCCTTATCAGGGCACAAGGGAACACTCCGCACTCATGGAGCTGCTAGCTGCAGGGAGTAACAAATGTTGAACCTTTTCTCATACTGGCCCGTTGTTCCACAGCTCGACCACAGCTTTGTCAGCATGCTTCTCAGACTTCAGGCAGGAAAACTTTCTGTGCTCCAGGAAAGACAGGCCTGCTTATGAACCAAAGCTTTACTCCCATTCCATTCCATGGCTTCCTTCTAAGCCCTCTGTCCCCAGCACTTGAGCCCAAAAAGGGACCTTAGTAACAGAAATGATTAAGGGGAAAGGGGGAAACAGATGAAGAAGGGGAACAGGTGGAAGCGCAGACCAGTAAACAGAAGTGGTGGGGTCCGGTCACACTGAGGCTTGTCTATGTACACACACGCGGGTCCCAGAAATTCGCTGCTGCTTTTCCTCCACATGGCAGTTACTCCTCTCCAAGTGCCATGGTATGAGACTCCCATAGACTTTCATTATACAATAAAAATCATTTTGAAAATAAGTAAATTGAGTTAAAAAAAAAAAGAAATTCCATTCCACCAACTACAATATAAAAGGAATACGAAAACATCAAACTTTAAAATAAGGAGCCTAGAGTTTTTTCACAAATGATGGGCACAAAATGTTGCCAACAAATGCTTTCAGGAACACTTTTGCATGATCACGTTTTTATTTTCTTTTTTCTGTTAACTTTCCCTCAGTCTTTAACCAATCTTCCTGACATTTTTAAGTTATGTAACATAGACATTTCTTTCTGACAAGTGCAAATTTCAGGAAGACGGGTGAAACCCTTTCAATTTTATTAAGGTTAGAACAACCCACACCTCTGATTTCCATTTAACATTACAGAACCCTTATTCTACTGATCACTATGGCTCCAATAATTCAACACATATAACAGGCCTGAAAGTATTTCATGTACACTGACTAGCTTTGGGCGATCATGGGGGTAAAAGAAGCCACCATGGCTTCTTCTCCCCCTGCTGCCCTGCCGCACACGCAACCGTGATTTGTATGATTGCCCACGATGCACACGGGTTGCCAGGTTGTCTGAACCCAGCCAAACCACCACTACCACCCACAAAGGTGGCCATTAGAAAAATTCCAAAAATCCATGTTAGTGTATGTTATTGTGACTGTTCTTTGGCTGTTTTAAATTGTTTTTAAATGTTGCCTCAGGGCGACAGTCATAGAAGCACACAAGAAATATTTTGATATTTTAGCCTTCCTGTTTAAGCCGGATGGAAGAAAAAATTATAAGCCAGTTTAACTTTTCTTTACACCATTTATTGTATTTATTGCATTTATATCCCACCTGTCCTCCAACGAGCACAAGCTGGTGTACATGATCACCCTCTTTCTCCATTTTATGCCCACAACAACCCTGTGAGGCAGGTTAGGCTGAGAGTCGATGGGGATGTTTGGAAGAGCACATTGAGGAAAGTTGCCATCGTGGCTTCTCTGCATGCATGACCACCATTTGCATTCTTCCCTGTGATGCAGCTTGGGTTGGTGTGTCACATGAGCCTGGTGCGCCAGGCAGTGGGGGGGCTTCATACCCACCCTACAGCCCCTACTGCAAGTCATGGTGGTCATGAGGGGTGGTGGGAGAAGCTGCGATGGCATCTCCCCCCTACACAATTGTCCAAACCCAGTCAGCGACTGGCCTGAAGTCACCCAGTGAGCTTCATGGCCGAGTGGGGACTAGAACCCGGACCTCCCAAGTCCCAGACCAATACTCTCACCACTACGCTATCTTTTAAAGCTTTCAAACCCCAATACTGTATCAGAACTGAATGAAAAGGGGTGAGGAGGCAACTTTCGCCTCAGAAAGAGGCAAAATAGTTGAAGTCTATGAGACTACCTTTGTCACTTCAGTGAGGTCCTTTAAGATAATCACCATGAGATCCTCCTGTCTGCCTCTCACAGGGACCTGTGAAAAGTTGAAAATCTGCCCCAAGGTATAGCCAGGATCCTAATGCAAAGACCCCCTTCCTTCCCCCTCCCCTCACACCAGGGCATCTCAACACCAGCCTGGAGGCATTTCTACACCAGCCTAAAATCCTGCATTTAAACTGGACTTTCTGCTTCTGTTTTAAATGCAGGATCACCACTGACTCCCTTTACACGTGCTTCCTTTCCTTTCCCCCCACCCCCTCCTTCTACCTGTATCTGAGTCTTCCATTATCTTTCATTGATCTTGCTCCTCTTCTTGCTGCTTTAACTCTTTTCATGGAGGGAACCCAAGCGCGGTAATTTGATAGCTCACTGGGCATTTCTACGCCAGCCTAAGGGTGTTTCTACATTAAGCAAGAAACCTGCAAAAATCCACATCCTTTCCAGAGCTTCCTGCTTTCGGTTTCTTTGCAGGATTAGGAAGGGCTCCTTTATACGGCAGACACATGGTTTGAACTGAGGGAGTGCCTTCCTCCCTCCCTGGCATGTGTGCAAAGGCGCAGAGGGGGGGTCCTTGTTTTCCTAGCTTAACTTCTGCTGTACTGTTTTCTTGCAGCGCCCAGGAAACCTCTGACTTACTTCTGAGTAGACATAAAAATGTAAGATTGTGCCATAAGTCTGCAACCCTTGGCACACTTACATGGGTGTAGACCCCATTGAACTCAATGGGACTTACTTCTGAGTAGACATAAGATCACCCTGTAGGTCTGCAAACCTCGGCACACTTACTTGGGAGTAAGCCCCATTGAACATAAGGGGGTGCTCTGAATCAACAGAGGACGTTGCTTCTGAGCTTGGTGGGGCAGGGGATCAGATGTGTCTCCCTTCGTTGCAGAGAGGCATTTTACCCTCTTTTCCCTCCACCTCAGAAATGCACTCAAGCATTTACATGGCAGATGCCTGTCAGCAAGATGTGAGCAGAGGCAGGAGATACGACTGGTGGGAACTTCTTGCCCTAGCACCTATCAAATCTGCTCCTGCACGCCCCACTCCCATCCTCAATGCCTTCGTCATCCTGACCATGCGCGCCCCCAGCAACTGAAAGCAAACGCCCACAGCAGGCAGACAGAGCGGTTTCTCCCGCTATTGGAGAATCTGATGGGGGGTCATGGCGCTCCTGTTCTGTGGGCTGGAAAAAATACCACATTTTTTGAATTTTGGGGAAATATGAGATAGGCTGGAGGAAATGGCGGGAGATGCCCTGGAGGGGAACAGCATCATCTAAAGAGCCTGCAAACTTCCACGACACAGCCATCTCAATAGCAGGATAAATGCTCCGTGGGATGAACCCCTAAAATCCTGGATTTAAAACAGGGCTTTCTGCTTCCATTTTAAATGCAGGATCACCACTGGCTCCCTTTACATGTGTTTCCCCCCACCCCACCCCACCCCATATCTGAGTCTTCCATTATCTTTCATTGCCCCACTCCTCTTCTTGCCCGCTTTACACGGAGGAAACTGAAGCTGAGCATAATGGGGTAATTTAATGGCTCATTATCTGAGATCTGTTTAAAAAAGGAACAAGGGGTATTTAGTGCAGGAGGGTCACAGCAGGGTCATGGAGTCATTTAAAGAGCCTGCAAACTTCCATAAAGGAGCAATCTCAATCGCAGGATAAAAGCTCCATGTGAAGGAGCTTAAAGTCACTCTCCCAAACTGAGCCGTCTTGAAGTGAGAACTTTGTTTTATTTTGTTTAATTACTAAATCCTGAGAAGAGGCATAAAAGGGCCATCCCATACCTCTGGATTCTTTCAGTACAGGCAGGACTTTTATTCTCTGCTCAAAAAAGCAATTGCCCTTCTTCTAGCTCACTCCCCATTTCTCTTTGTCCTCCCTCAGCAAAGTTTCCAGTGTCCACAAGCTCAGCAAATAAGGAGAGGTGCATCTTTGCTCTAACTCCTAGTTTTCTTTTTTAATTGGTCCATAAACCAAATAGCCCTTTTCTCTCTGTTTTTCTTAGTTTTCCACCCCATCACCTACACCTGAGTTTCAACCCCAGAATAGAAACTTTTCTCTGTGGCTTGCTCTTTTTCTCTCCCCCTGCCCCCACCCCAATCTCCCAAAAGTTCCCTTTTGGTCCCCCCTTTAGCATTTTCCCTGTAGGGTTTCTGGTACCTTTTCTCCAGTTGGCTCTGTTCCTCAGCCTGGTCCTGCCTGAGATCCTGCCAGGTTGTCTTCCTTCTCTCTGCAGTCCTCAGCACCATCAGCTCTCCTAAAAGCCCAGACCTCTCCATCTGCTTTCTTCCAAGACCCCTGCCTTGGCTTTCTTCCCAACAAAATACTCCCACCATCATAAAAGCAAAAGGACAAACAAAATACCCTGTTTCTTCCCAATGCAGATCATTGGGAATGATCTGCATTGCAGATGCAGACCTCAGGACCCAAAATCACCACTTTGAAACCCTTTTTCCCCTTCCTTTCTCTCCCCCACCCCACCCCTTTCTCCATGGTTAGCCATACATACATTTTGCCAGGAAGACACACAGGTTCACAGATTTTGGGCTGGCATTCCCCCCTGCCCTGTCCCACCCCGCCCCGGAGTTTTCATTTAAATGCTAATGCTGTTTTGTGCTCAATGCTGGAATTAAAATTGTGTTAAAATCCATTCTCTTTAAACTCCCAACACCTACCACCAATCCTTGTGTGTGTGTGGGTGTGTGTCAGACACACACACACACACAATTTTCTACGCATCTCGCTGTGTCTAGCAGTATCACGAAGTTTAAAGTGCTTCTGATCTCTTAACCTTCTCAGTGTTAATGTCTTGTGTATGTATGATCCTAATTCCCTTGATGGGAAAGCCCTGAAAGCAGGTAGTGGGAGAGAAGCAGTGTCTTGCTGCAGAAGAGGCAACACCTTGCTTTAATTGGGGGCGGGGGGTGAGGGTAGTTATTCTGCACAGGTCCTTTTCAATGAGGAAATTCTAGTTCATACCTTTCATTTTCAGCCCCCAAAGGAAGCTCCCTTTTTACCATTTTACTTTTGCTGTCAGAGGGGAAATGAAATGGATCAGGTTCTTTTGCTTTCCACCTCGGCAGCCAGTCCACCTCCAGACTTGAAGCAATGCCTGGAGACACCGCTCAAGTGGGTTCCCTGCTGAGGTGGATGCACAGCTGTCCAGGCTTTGCCTTGAGAGGTTAGCTCTTGGAGTGGCTGCAGAGGGAAAGGCATAAAAGAGCTTTCTCAGTTTCACTTCCCTGGTTGGAATCAGAGTGGAAGAGAAACTGATGAGATAAAGCCAGGTCTATAGAAACTCCTTTTAGCCTTGTGATACGTTCCATGGGGTTTTCTTGGCAAGAATACTGGAGTGGGTTGCCATTTCCTTCTCCAGTGGACCACATTTTGTCAGAACTCTCTGCCATGACCTGTCCGTCTTGGGTGGCCCTGCACGGCATAGCTTATGGCTTCACTGAGTTACGCAATAGACAGCTGCTTGGAATAGCACTCATAGTCAACAAAAGGGTGGGAAAAGCAGTACTGGGGTACAATCTTAAAAATGATAGAATGATCTCAGTACGAATCCAAGGCAAACCATTCAACATCACAATAATTCAAGTCTATGCCCCAACCACTGAGGCCGAAGAAGCTGAGGTTGATCGGTTCTATGAAGACCTACAACACCTTCTAGAACTAACACCCAAAAAAGATGTCCTCTTCATCATAGGGGATTGGAATGCTAAAGTCGGAAGTCAAGAAATCACCGGGATAACAGGCAGGCATGGCCTTGGTGTACAAAATGAAGCAGGACAAAAGCTAATAGAGTTTTCCCAAGATAACATGCTGATCATAGCAAACACTCTTTTCCAACAGCACAAGAGGCGACTCTACACATGGACGTCACCAGATGGTCAATATCGAAATCAGATTGATTATGTCCTTTGCAGCCAAAGATGGAGAAGCTCCATACAGTCAGTAAAAACAAGACCTGGAGCTGACTATGGCTCAGATCATGAGCTGCTTCTTGCAAAATTTCGGCTTAAATTGAAGAACGTCGGGAAAACCACTAACCGTTCAGGTATGACCTAAATCATATCCCTGATGAATATACAGTGGAGGTGAGGAATAGATTTCAGGGATTAGACCTGATAGACAGAGTGCCTGAGGAACTATGGACGGAGGTCCGTAACATTGTTCAGGAGGCAGCAACGAAATCCATCCCAAAGAAAAAGAAATGCAAGAAAGCAAAGTGGCTGTCTGATGAGGCTTTACAAGTAGCTGAGGAAAGAAGGGAAGCAAAAAGCAAGGGAGAAAGGGGAAGATATACCCAACTGAATGATTTCCAGAGAATAGCAAGGAGAGACAAGAAGGCCTTCTTAAATGAACAATGCAAAGAAATCGAGGAAAGCAACAGAATGGGAAAGACTAGAGATCTCTTCAAGAAAATTGGAGATCTCAAGGGAACGTTTTGTGCAAAGACGGGCATGATAAAGGACAAAGAAGGCAGGGACCTAACAGAAGCAGATGAGATTAAGAAGAGGTGGCAAGAATACACAGAAGAACTATACAGGAAAGATCTGAATGTCCCTGATAGCCATGATAGTGCGCTCACTGAACTTGAGCCGGACATCCTAGAGAGTGAAGTCAAGTGGGCCTTAGGAAGCATTAGTAACAACAAAGCTAGCGGAGATGACAGTATTCCAGCTGAGCTATTTAAAATCCTAAAAGATGATGCTGTTAAAGTGCTGCATTCAATATGCCAACAAATCTGGAACACTCAACAGTGGCCACAAGACTGGAAAAGGTCAGTTTACATTCCAATTCCAAAGAAGGGCAACGCCAAAGAGTGTTCAAACTACTGCACAATTGCGCTCATTTCACATGCCAGCAAGGTGATGCTCAAAATCCTACAAGCTAGGCTTCAGCAGTATGCGAACCGAGAACTACCGGAAGTACAAGCTGGGTTTAGAAGAGGCAGAGGAACTAGAGATCAAATCGCCAACATTCGCTGCATCATGGAGAAAGCAAGAGAATTCCAGAAAAACGTCTATTTCTGCTTCATTGACTACGCTAAAGCCTTTGATTGTGTGGATCACAACAAACTGTGGCAAATTCTTAAAGTGATGGGAGTACCAGACCACCTTACCTGTCTCCTGAGAAACCTGTACGAGGGTCAAGAAGTAACAGTAAGAACCAGACATGCAACAACCGAGTGGTTCAAAATTGGGAAAGGAGTACGACAAGACTGCATATTGTCACCCTGCTTATTTAACTTATATGCAGAGTACATCATGAGAAATGCCGGGTTGGATGAATCAGAGGTCGGAATTAAGATTGCCGGGAGAATTATCAACAACCTCCGATATGCAGACGATACCACCCTAATGGCAGAAAGCGAAGAGGATCTCAAGAGCCTCTTGTTGAGGGTGAAAGAGGAGAGTGCAAAAGCTGGTTTGAAACTCAACATAAAAAAAATGAAGATCATGGCATCTGGCCCCATCACTTTCTGGCATATAGAAGGGGAAGAAATGGAAGCAGTGACAGATTTTACTTTCTTGGGCTCCCAGATCACCGCAGACGGTGACTGTAGCCATGAAATTAAAAGACGCTTGCTCCTTGGGAGGAAAGCTATGGCCAACCTAGACAGCATAGTAAGAAGCAGAGACATCACCTTGCTGACAAAGGTCCGTCTAATCAAAGCTATGGTTTTCCCATTAGTAATGTATGGCTGTGAGAGCTGGACTATAAGGAAGGCTGAGCGCCGAAGAATTGATGCTTTCGAACTGTGGTGCTGGAGAAGACTCTTACGAGTCCCCTGGACTGCAAGAAGGTCAAATCAGTCCATCCTAAAGGAAATCAACCCTGAGTGCTCATTGGAAGGACAGATACTGAAGCTGAAGCTCAAATATTTTGGCCACCTAATGCGAAGAGAAAACTCTCTGGAAAAGACCCTGATGCTGGGAAAGACTGAAGGCCAAAGGAGAAGGGGACGGCAGAGGATGAGATGGCTAGATAGCATCACGGATGCAATGAATATGAACTTGAGCACGCTCCGGGAGACAGCGCAGGACAGGAAGGCCTGGCGTGCTATGGTCCATGGGGTCACGAAGAGTCGGACACGACTGAACGACTGAACAACAAATAGAAACTCCTTGACAGTTTCAGTGTGTACTGAGGTGGGAGCTCACAGACTCCAAAGCATTTTTAAAACACTGAAGGCAAAAGAAAAAGTCGGGGCATGTATCCCCTCCACTTTGCTCCCAGGTAGAGAACAACATTCAATATTTGGCCCAACTCCTTCTGCCCAGGTGGAGTTGCCTTCCACTAGACTGGCTGCATTGGGGGCAGCATGCACACAGGGGTCCCGTGAATCGGCAAGGAACGTGAGAAGTGCACCCCATGATTCCCCACAGAGGATGCAGCGCCTGGATTGTGTGTGACACTGTGCAGGTACTCAAGTCAACTGGCAGGGGTGAAGGTCAACAAGAGAAGAAAAGACTGGGTGCCCTGGCAGAAGTACAGCAGGGGGAGACGGGGAGGGCAGAGCAGTTGCAGAGGCAGTACATATCATGCCTCCAGGCCTCCTCCAGGCATCTCTGCAATCTACAGCAGGTCTGGACTCTGGGGCCGAAATGCCTGCATTGGACCTAGTGCCAATAGACAGCTGCTTGTTCCAAAAGAGGGGAAGGTGGAGAATACAGAAAAGTAGGAGGATCAAGGGGAGAGAAGAGAGAAGACAAAAGCAAGGGTGGAGTGGGCGTGGAGGATGCTAAAGGGAAGACAGGGGCAATGCAAGCAGGAGGGCAAAGAAACAGACTAGAAGGGACAAGAAATTGAGCATCTGGCTGCACAGAAGGGGAGGGACAAACATAAAGTCCCATTAAAACACGCTCGTGTGCGCGCACGTGCACACGCACAGACACGCGAACCTATGAAGCATCCTTATTCCCGTGGTACTGCCCCCACTAATTGACATCAGCTCTCTGGCAGAGATAAAGAGGATGCAGAACTAGAAGGGCCATTGCTTTGATCCCTCAGGACTCTTCTTGTGTGAACAGAGAATAGGTGCATAGAGATGAGGACAAACACTCTCAATAACATAAAGAATTGAATGCCAGGTACTTAAAGTGATAGAATGTGTTTTTTAAATAAAAAAGATGCCTTAACTGTACAGGTGCTACTGCGCCTGTATAATTGGCAATCCAACTGCCAAAGGGTTCAGAAAGAATTATTCCTGCAGGTGGGAGGCAGCTCCATCCACACACACATTCAAGGCTTGGATTTTCCCATTTTCTGCCCAGCACAAAAGAACTGCAAAATGTCCTTCCCATGCTGGCACCTGATTTCTCAGAAGCCCTTGAGAGAATCAGACTTCCCTCTTGAAAGACCCTGGGAAACTATTGTGTATTTATGGCTTCTGCCACACATCCCTGATGGATCTTTATCACAATTTATGCCTCCTTGATCCTTCTGACCCATCCCCCCGCCCCACCTTCTTGTGGGAACAGTCGTTATTCTTTAAGCCTCCCTGGAGCTATTGTAGCTTATTGATAAAGCTGAGAGAAAAGAGCCGCTCTTACTGGGTTTTACCAACGTTATGCAGTGGGAGTGACGTCAGCGCCATGGCAGTCTTATCAGCTGGTGTACAGGAGGCGACCAGATTGAGCTGGGGAATGTACGTGATCTGTTGACACCAGTCTCCATGCAAAGCCTATAAAAGGGGGCGGGGGGAGAGAGAGAGGGGGAGAGAGAGAGAAGAAGAAAAATGTTGCAAGAGCAAAGGCTATAGAGCTGTAAACTAGCAGAAGTGGGGAGAGCTCTAGGTCCATATGCGGGCCAACTTTTGGAAAGCCAAAAAGAAGGAATTAGACTCCTTCCCTGACCACTTTCCCCCGGGAGGAAATTGATAGACAGGAAAAAAGATATGATTGTTACAACAGCACAAATAAATGCATATTGTACCCCTGTTTAGGCCTGCTTTGCTTTCCATGGTGTGCACACAAACAGCTTTTGCTCCACAGTCACCTCTGGTCAAATCGCTTTTTGAAACAATACTAACACCTGCAAAACCTGTTTCCAGAGGCAAAAGTGGGATGGGTGCAAAGAACATGAGCAACAATCCCCACTACAAACTCTCGAAAGGAAGGCTATCATCTGTCTCCAATTGAAATGATTGTTTGTTTGTTTGTTTGTTTGTTTGTTTAGTACATTTATATCCCACCATTTTTCCTCCTTAAGAAACCCAAGGTGGCGTACATAATCCTCCTCCTCTCCGTTTTATCCTCACAACAACAACTCTGTGAGGTAGGTTGGGCTGAGAGTCTGTGACTGGTTCACATTGTTTGGAAAAATGAAGATAGCCACACTAGTCAATTAAAAGAAAATCCAGAATCCAACATCTAAAATTAATCTTTGGCTGTGCAGATATAAAGTCTCATGTTTCTTGATTTCTGCTCTCTGCCTGCTCTGAGCCCTGTGTGTTTTGGCCAGAGCAAAAGACAGATCTGAGTTACAGCCGGCCTTTAGGTTTTCCAAAATGAGGATCACCCACTGCTTCTTTGTCCCACAATGCCAGGTGCTATTATACCTGCAACCCCTAGCAATTACTCATTGGCCTGGTTCGCACATCATGGCTACCCAGGATTTAAACAAACCCTGGGTAGCCATGAACGAGCAGGAGCACACGAGCTACCCCCCAGCCAGCTGGCCAGTCCCACTGAGCTAAACAACCTAGGGATGCTCTGTCCCTGGGTTGTTATCCGAGACCTCCAAACCTGAAACTGTAGGTTGTTGCAGAGGAACAACCCAGATTTGTAACTGATGGTTCTCTGTTATCTGCAATCACTGCTTTGGAACTCAGCCTAAACTTCAGACCTCATGGCCACATGATCTGGCCTGATTCTTCAACTTTTCTCTTTATTCCCATCCTCTTCCCCATCTGGAAAACTCAAAAGCTTGCACAGTCTTTTCTGACCTTTTGGTTGGACATAAGAAAGATATTGCCTAACTGGATTTTTGTTCCTGGATTCTATATTGTTTTGAAGAACATGTAAAGGATGTATTTGTTTTGGCTTGAACCACACAACTCTAGATTTAAGAAAATGTTTATCTTTTAAAACTGGGAGTGGGAACCTAAACAAGAGAACAGAACTAAGTACAAACCCTCTTTGCTGCACACAATGACAGCTAATACTCCTATTTCACTTTATCTGTCTCCTTGTGATGTTTTGCCATGCAGGATCCTTACACAATTTGGCAACTTGAGTTATGGTGGCAAGGCAAGGAGCAGGTGCTTGAGACAGCTAATGACCCCCAGAGTCAAATTAACACTGGACTTAATGATCACTGGCATGCTTCCAGAGAATATCACAGGCCTTAAGCCCTAATTCAAAGCAGGGAGGCAGGGGACCAGACAGAATTCATCATAACTCTGGACCGGACACACTCACAGAAAAACTCACAGACACGGTGAAATTCTTGTATGATTGGGTCTTCCCTTTCATGAGGATTTGCACGGGGACTCTTGCTAAACCACCTGTGAGAACAAGAGCCAAGCAACCACTTGTGCGCCAGCAGATTCCAACTTCTCCAAAATATGTCACAGTTATTATCCCTATTCCTTTGTTAGTAAGATCGCTATTTAATAGTCGGTAATGAACTAATGGTTAGGGAAATAGCTGCCAGTGACAATCTGTCTGACCTGGTTCACACAATCACAGTTTAAGCCATGGTGAGCCCCACAGGTTTTGAATATTCAAGCCGCAGATTGTCCTATTGTCCAAACCCAGGTGACGGGGGTTATGCCAGGATAGTTTTAACCCTCACACAACCCCTGCCGCCAGGGTTTGGACAACACAGCTTGAATGTTCGTATTGGCTGCCCACATGCACCGGCACATGCTACAGCCCACCATGAATTAAATAAACCCTGGTGGTTTATCTGATCATGCGAACTGGCCCTCTGTGTGTTTGAATGAGGGAGCCAGCAGAGCTTGGGGAAGGAGACATATCCTCTTCAGGGCTGATGTAAGAGGTGTGTCTGTGTGTATATGAGACCTGCTTTGTACAATCACTGTGGCTTAAACGAGCAACAGTTGCTTTTTTAAGCTGCAGCATGTGCCAGGCATGATTTGAATAATCACTGCCTGACTGCGGCTTGTTGTGTCAGCTGACCCGGGTGGCATGGCTTGTCTGAGGGTTAGACAACCCTCAAATAACCCAACAGCAGCCCATGTTTAAGCCGCAGTGATCATGCAAACTGGCCCTGCGTGGGTGTGAAGATACAGCAACTGGAAGTTTGGAACAGACAAAGGGTGGGTTGTGGTGCGTGTCGTCGGACATTTTGAATACCCAACCTCTGGCAGGGGATTACCATGGTTTGTTGTGTCGTCCGAACCCTGGGAGTCATCCAAACAGACCATGGTTATTTGAGGGTTGTTTAACCCTCAAACAACACCTGCCTCCCACGTTTAGTTGACCAACACGCTGTCACTAGGGCTTGAATAGGCAATCTGGCACCTGCAGGCACTGTGGCTTGTCATGGCTTAACATAAGAAGAGCCCTGCTGGATCAGACCAAAGGTCCATCTAGCCCAGCATTCATTCAGTGTTCGTACAGTGGCCAACCAGCTGTCAACCAAGAAACCACAAGCAGGACATGAGTGTAATAGCACCCTCCCACCCATATTCCCCAGCAAGTGGTGTACATAGACATATTGCCTTTGATACTGGAGGTAGCACATAGCCATCAGGACTAGTAGCCATTGATAGTCTTCTCCTCCAAGGTTTAAATAAGCCATGCTGGGCTGCCAAACCAGGTCAAAGTCAAGCAGGGAAAGAGAGAAAGCTGAAGGTTAGCTGAAGGCACCTTGGGGTATAACATGTCTCTCTCCCTCCTTCCCTTTCTGAGGATCTGTTGTAGGGTAGTGCATCTGCAGTTTGCTTGATAGATATATTTATATCATACTCTTTTAGTGCCTGTGCACAGTTTAAAACCACAATATAATATAAAATCATACATTCAGTAAGAAATACACTACAAAAGCAATAAAAATACAGAGGCAGACACAGCCACTTAGCGGGCAAAAGCTTGCCAGAACAGAAATGCCTTCTATGACCTGTGTAAGACATCCAGAGAGGAGGCTGTCCATGGAGCAGCCCAGCAACCACCAGCTGAGGCTTCTGCCTTCCTCTCCCTGGCCCATCTCCTGCATTGCTTTTCTGCACCTGGCCCATGGCTTACCTATGTAGCTGCGGATATTGAAAAGCCCATTCATGACGACATCCGTCGAGGTGAAAATCAGGATGTTCCCTTTCACGTCTCCAACACAGAATACCCCTTTACATCCATCTGTCCTAGTTCAGGTAGGAAGAGAGGTGATAAAAGACCCGGCAGATACTGTGCAGATGCTGACCAGGGTCGGAACTTGGCCTAGCCAGGAAGCAGGTTGGTCACAGATACGGGGCTGTACATTTCTTTGCTAGAGATGGTAGATGACAGTGCTGGAACCACGACCCAAAAGGGCATCACTTCAAAACTGTCCTGACTCCAGATCATTCGATGGCTATATAAAACCTCCATGTGTTCAGAGAAGGTCTACTTCTGAGTACCATTTGCTGGACAACCATGGCAAGGGCTATTGCCCTCAGGACCTGCTTAAAGCTTTCCAGAGAAACTGGCTAGCCATTATGGGAAATGGGATGTTATGTTATGTACATACTGAACTGGATGGACTGATGGCCTCCTTTGGGATTAGGCAGCTTCCTATTATCCTGACACCCCCTCCTCCCTGTCTCTCCCTCCATAACAGGGCGTAACTTACTTGTGACATCACATAATCATCACTGATGAAACTCCCTGTCCATGATGCATAGCAAGAAGGTCCAGGATGTTAACTCAATGGCCCTGTTCAGATGTAACAGCGGTGCCAGCAGTAAATCATGGGCTAATTAATTAACCAACCAACAACCCAGGTTAACTTCTGGCTTGTTCTTGGGTTAACATGAGGCTGTTTACCCCACAAACAACCCAGTGCCCCTGTTCAGACATCACAGTTTAAATTTAAGAAGTGACAACGGCACAACAAGCATCCCCGGAATTTGTGGGTTCATTAACCCACAATTTGCCACCAGCTGCCACCATTATATCCAAACAGGGTCAATCAGGCTGGGTGGGCAATCTCTTTTCTGTCAAAGGTAATCTGTTGGGAGGTTCAGATCTCTACTCAGACATCAAACATTGGGCAAATCTGGGGCCACTCACTATTTCCCAGCCTAGCCTACCTCACAGGGTTGTTGTGAGGACAACATTGCAAGGAGTGGGTGGCCATCTATGACAACTTGAGCTCCTTGGAAGAAAGGCAGAACATAAATGTCATCAATAAAATCATAATAAAATCTGTTGGCCACTGCTGGAAAGAGGAAGCTGATCCAAGCAGGGCTCTTCGAATGGTCTCATGATGGAGTCCTGTGGCTCTCCAGCAGCCACTCCTCCCCACCTTCTCAAACCCTTTTTGTATTGGGATCCATCCCCGGGCCTTCTGAAGACCTACCAGTAATCCATGGCTGTGGCGCATCCATCCAGGTCAACAAGGGTAAATATCCGGTCACATTTGTTGCCGCCAATATCAAAGAACTCTGAGTGAAGAGAGAGGAGAGCAGAATACAGTCTTCAAGGGCGGCATCCCTTGGAGCATCTCTATACCAGCCTAAAATCCCGCATTTCAAATGGGGCTTTCTGCTTCCATTTTAAATGCAGGATCACAATGGACTCCCTTTACACATGCTTCCTCCCCCCGTTTCCCCCTCCTTTTCCCCCTTATCTGAGTCTTCTATATGTTTCATTATACAGCCACTAGGTGGCGCTGTGGTCTAGCTCCTCTTATTGCAGGTTTTCCTCCTCTCACCGAGGGAACTGAAGTGGAACTCAAGCACTATAATTTGATAGCTCATTATCTCCAATCTTTTTAACAATGGAATAAAGGTCATTTAGTGCAGGAGATGCCCTGGAGGTTAACGACATCATCTAAAGGACCCACAAACGTCCATGAGCAACCAATCTCAATAGTAGGATAAAAGCTCCGTGTGAAGAATCCCTTGCTCTCCCAGCTCCACCAGTGAGCTGACTCGACTGAAAAGCACCATGCTTTGGAGAAATCAGAGAATAGTAGGGTTGGAAGGGGCCTACAAGACCATCAAGTCTAATCCCCTGCTCAATGCAGGAATCCAGGTCAAGACATCCCTGCCAGGTGGCTGTCCAGCTTCATCTTGAACACCTCCAGTATGGGAGAGCCCAGGTAATTGGTTCCACTGACGTATTTCTTTAACAGTCAGAATGTTTTCCTGATGTTCAGCCGGAATCTGGCTTCCTGTCACTTGAGCCCATCATTCTGTGTCCTGCACTCTGCGATGATCAAGAAGAGATCCTGGCCTTCCTCTCTGTGACAACCTTTCAAGTACTTGAACAGCATACCTCCCCTCAGTCTTCTCTTCTCAAGACTAAACATGCCCAGTTCTTTTAGTCTCTCCTCATAGGGCTTTGTTTCCAGTCCCCTGATCATCTTCATTGTCCTCCTCTGAACCTTCTCCAGTTTGTCTGCATCCTTCTTAAAGTGCCCAGAACTGGACACAGTACTCCAGATGAGGCCTAACCAGTGCTGAGTAGAGGGGAACTAGTACTTCCTGGGATTTGGAAGCGATACTTAATGCAAATTAATGCAGCCCAAAAGAGCATTTGCCTTTTTTGCAGCCACATCACATTGTTGGCTCATATTCAGCTTGTGGTCTACAACAATTCCAAGATCCTTCTCACTTGTACTATTGTTGAGCTAAATATCCCCCATCTTGTAACTGTGCATTCGGTTTCTTTTTCCTAGGTGCTGAATTTGGCATTTATCCCTATTACATTTCATTCCGTTGTTTTCTGCCCAGCACTCCAACCTATCAAGATCACTTTGAATTTTGTTTCTGTCTTCCAGGGTATTAGCTATCCCGCCCAATTTTGTGTCATCCGCAAATTTGATCAGCATTCCCTGCACCTCCTCATCCAAGTCATTAATACAAATGTTGACAAGCACTGGGCCCAGGACTGAGCCCTGCGGTACCCTGTTCGTTACCTCTCCCCAGTTTGAGGAGAAGTAAGGAGGAGAGTTTGAGGTCTTCTATCCCAGTCCTGATAGCTGTTTCATCTAGCCCACTTTTACCTTGTTTGCTAATCAGGACATCATGGGGCACTTTGTGGAAAGCTTTGCTGAAGTCGAGGTATATGATGTCCACAGCATTCCCACAGTCCACAAGGGAGGTTACCTCATCAAAAAATGAGATCAGATTCATCTGGCAGGATTTGTTCTTGACAAATCCATGTTGGCTTCGAGTAGTCACTGCATTGTTTTCAAGGTGCTTACAGATGGATTGCTTTATAATCTGCTCCAGAATTTTCCCAGGGATTGATGTCAGACTGGCTGGTCTGTAGTTCCCATGTTCCTCCCTTTTGCCCTTTTTGAAGATAGGGACGTTAGCCCTCCTCCAGGCCTCTGGCACTTCACCCGTCCCCCATGATTTCTCAAAGAGAATAGACAGTGGTTCTGAGTGTTCTCCTGCCAGTTCCTTTATTACTCGAGGAGGCAGTTCATCTGGCCCTGGAGATTTGAACTCATTCAAAGTAATGAGTTGTTCCTTGACCATATGCCTATCGATCTCAAGCTGCAATCCTGCCCCTGCGGCCTGTACTTCGCCTTTGCCAGGGGGCTCATAGACCCTCTTCTGGGAGAAGACTGAGCCAAACTAGGAATTGAGCACTTTTGCCTTTTCTTTGTCATCTGTTATCATTTTGCCATCCTTATAATAGTTGAACCACCATTTCTTTCTTCTGTTTTTTACTGTGCATGTATCTGAAGAAAGCCCTTTTGTTGCTTTTAGCATCCCTCACTAACCTCAGCTCGTTCTCAGCTTTAGCCTTCCTGACGCCATGCCTGCAATTCTGTGCTACCCGCCTGTACTCTTCCTTTGTAGCTTGGCCTTCCTTCCACTTCCTGTATGTGTGCTTTTTTGTTTTCAGGTCATCTCTAAGCTTTTTGTGAAGCCACATTGGCTTCTTCTGTTGTCTTCCACCTTTTTTCTTGTTGGAATTGTTTGTAATTGTCCCTTTAGAATTTCCTTTTTTTAAAACTCCCACCCATCTTGGACTCCTTTTCTCATTAGAGTCGCTTGCCATGGGACCTTACTTATCATTCTTCTGAGTTTATTAAAATGGGTTTTCCTAAAATCCAGGGTATGCCTTTGGCT
Organism: Heloderma suspectum; assembly: GCF_057233095.1. Classification (NCBI taxonomy): domain Eukaryota; kingdom Metazoa; phylum Chordata; class Lepidosauria; order Squamata; family Helodermatidae; genus Heloderma; species Heloderma suspectum. The sequence continues at coordinate 312,566,341 of NC_139461.1, read as the reverse complement.
ACATGGGTTTTTGCTTCCTTTAGAACCAAGAACTCAAGTATAACATGGTCACTTTCCCCCAGAGTTCCCGTAACTGCTACTTCATCCACTAAGTCATCTCTGTTGGTTAGGATCAAGTCAAGGATAGACGATCCTCTAGTTCCTTTCTCTACTTTCTGTAGGAGGAAATTATCAGCAACACAGGTCAGGAATCTCTTGGAGGGGCCATGTTTTGCAGAAGTTGTCTCCCAACAAATATTGGGGAAATTGAAGTCCCCCATTACTACTAAATCATGCTTCCTTGAAACATTGGCTATTTGCTTTTCAAACGTTTCATCCTTGTCTTCTCCTTGATTGGGTGGCCAGTAGTAGACTCCGACCACCAGGTTCCTTTTATTCTTTGCTCCATTTATTTAACCCATGGAAGTCCTATTGGAGTTTGATCTCTGGTGTCCCATTCACACAAAGCACCATTTGGTGCTTCAGCCATCCATTTTCTCCTTTTTCCCATAATGCTAGAACTCAGGTTGTATTTTACAACTTTTATTTTCTCTTAATGCCTTTTGTATCACTTAGCTCTATTGTGTAAATACCTTTAGTTTAGTAAATACCTTTTGCTTTAATTTACCAGTGAATTGTTGTGGTTAAACCCTGTGTCCAGAGTGTCAATCACCCCATGACTACAGCCTAAACCCTATGTTACTGGGAAGCAGAACGTAAATGAAGGAAGGTGGGACTCTTAAGAAGGCAAGAGATCCTTACGGAGTTGCTCAGGGGGTCCAGGTCATAAATGGAACCTTGACAGGGTGTGACTTCCTGGATGTTTTGAGCTCCATTTCAGCACCTTTCAAATAGATACTAAGAAGGAGACCAATCAGATTCCCGCTGTGGAGAACATTGCTGTGGGTTTGCTATCTGATTATTGCAAATAGGTCTACATCACTAGTTTTGCCTTAAAGCAGCCTTCCCACACCTGGTGCCCTCCAGACTTGTTAGACTGCAAATCTCACCATTCCCAGCTCAGCCAGGTGCAGCCCAACACATCTGGAGGGCACCAGGTTGGGGGGAATGCCTTAAAGCAACACTTGATCAGAGTGTGCAGCTTGAGACATGCATTTATTTATTTTAATTTATTGTTAGTGTTTCTTAATGGCCTAGAATGGCCAGTTTCTAAGTCTCCATGGGAGTTAAATGTTAGAAGGTGGTTTCTTGAGACAAAAGGTCTCTCTGAAATGTCTGAAACAGGAAAGCCGTCAGAACTGTGGAAAGGTGGTAGGCTTCTGGTCCCAGCCTAAAAGCAGGGGGCAGGTGTGGGGGGGGGAGCAGTATTTGTGCACACAGGAGGAGGAACAAAAGAAGCAGCTCAGAGACAGAGGCAGAGAGTGTTAGTTGAAGGCTGAAAGCATTTGGAGCTGCAAAGTACCCCGCTCTGCATAGCTAATGTGAGGTAGCAGATATGCTGCTTTCCTCCACTTATGCTCTACTTGCACCTTTGTTAATAAAGCACACATTAGAAAAATGCCACAGTCCTCCAACGCTCTCTCCCTCAAAGGAAGCCGCTGGAACACTTCCCTGCTTGGGGAAGTGGGGAACACAAAACACTATGAAGCGATCCTTCTCAGCTTTGTAAGGGCGGGGGGTGGGGTGCCTTGTATGCTTACCAATGTCCTGATCAGTAGTTGAGACCGCCAACAAGTTGATATTTGGCAAGCACAACATGTCAATCACCCAGAGTTTCAAACTATGGCGCCGCTTGGTCTGGTCCAACTATTGGTGGGGAGGGAGGGCAGGGAGGAGAGAACAAGAGAAAAGACCTAAGTGTGTATCTTACATGGGACTAATAGTTCCTGGGAACTGTAGTTCTGTGAGGGTTACAAAGATACCTGGCTTCTGTTAGTATGTTCTGGTACCCTCCAGCTTAGGCTCCTGCAACACATTATGCATTGGGCTGTCTCTGAAGATCATTCAGAAAGTTCACTTCAATGCAAGATCACGACGGGGTCCAAGCTTTATGATCATATCACACTCAGCACTTGCTCCTTTTCTGTTTCAGGGCCATTTCAAAGTGTTGCATTTGTCCTTTAAAGTCCTTCATTACCCCTTGAGCCCTGTGGCAAGTGTTTACCAGGCAGAAGGCCTTCTCACTGGTGGCACCCTGGCTGTGTGGAATGCTGCCCCTAAAGAGACTCACCTGGGGCTTACCTTAAGGTTGTTTCAGTGCCACGTGGAGGCCTTTTCATTTTCCCAAGCTTTTAAGTCTAAACTGTTTTATCTCTGTGAGGCTCTTACACTGGTTTTAGGTTTTGGATCCTATTGCTTTTAGTCTCTAGTATTTTTATGCTTTTCAATGTTTTGCATTGTACTTTTGATTCTGTATTGTAAGCCACCCTAAGGAATAATTTGAATGGTAGAATAGAAAACCACTAGCAAAGAATAATGAAATCATAATAATGAAATTTAGGATATTTAGCAGAATGTTCAACATCCTCAACACACTATGAGAGCCAGTGTGGTATTACAGAGAGAGGCTGGACTAAACCTTGCCCTTTATGGAGGATATGGCTGCCACGGAGAGACTCTACAAATTCCTGGTTGATTCATGTTCATAAATTACTGAATAGATGTGGTTTTCTTAGGAGAGTTTGCTAGGACAAGCTTGTTTGCTAGAGCTAAATTTCTGATGAAAACTAGATTAGCTATTACTGACTTTCAGGTATCTGGTTTCTTATTGTATTTGAGATGGTTTAATTTTTTAAGGTCTTTATCTCTCCTTGATGGAATCTTCAGGTAAGTGAGAGCATAGTAAAAACTATGGAATTTTCAGGTGAGTAAGGGCAGTATAACAGATAAACTTTTTGAAGCAAAGCTTTGCCCATTGTGGTCCTGGAGCTACCGAGGAGCTTACTCATGATGCATTGTTCCTTTACAGAACTCCTAGAGAGTAATTGGTGGGGTCTTTTCAGACCAAAAAAGTAGGTTGGCCACTGCTGTATATAATAGTAAGGGCTATAGTCAGAATATCTATGTTCTGTCCTTTTCTTCCTTTGTTTGGTTTTTTTTAGCTGATCAGCGGTGTTTTTACGTTTTTTATACTATATTGTGAAGTCTTATTGCTTATAGTAAATACTGACTAAATATACTGATTCCCTACTAAGTTCTGAAGTTCACTGGGTTACCTTGGGCCACTCGCATGCTCTTCGCCTAATGTACCTCAAAGGGATTTTGTCCAGATAAAAAGGGTCAATCACCATGTACACCCAACTGAGCAACTGGAAGAAAGCTGGGGTACAAATATGATAAGAATAAAAATTAAATTCCATGGATTCTTTGGAGGAAGTCACAACAGCTAAAGTGGCATAAAGCAGACTTAAGTCTGTCATCTGAATGAGTGCATTTCTCAGACTCAATTCCCACCCAACAAACTGAAAACACAGATCAACAGGGCCAGATGAGTACCATGGAATAATCTACTACAGGACATACCCAGAAGAGAAATCAACAGAACACCACTTGTTGTCACCTTTAGTTCTCAGTTAAGACCTCTCAAACATATCATCAGTGATGTACAACCCATCCAGGACAATCACCCTTTCCTCTCTCAGGCCTTGGGTGGTCGGCCTGCACTTACTTACAGACAGCCACCCAATCTAAAAAGGATACTCACCAGCAACAGCAGAACTCATTACACAGATACAAACACAGGAACCAGACCCCATGGCAGACAAAGATGCCAACTCTGTCCCCATATCTACTCTGACAACACTATTACAGGACCTAGTAACGCCATCCACCATGTCAGGAATTCATATACCTGCTCATCTTCCAATGTGATATATGCCATCATTTACCAGCATTGCCCTCCTGCATTCTGCATAGGACAAACAGTCTCTATGAAAAAGAATAAATGGTCACAAATCTGACATCAGGAATGGCAATGTTCAGAAACCGGGGGGGGGGGGGGGACATTTCAACCTCCCAGGACACTCTGAATGGCCCTGAGGTGGCCATTCTTGAAGAAAGGAAACTCAAAGGCAGATATAAAGTGAAATTGCTGAAGTACAATTCCACAGTATTTCCCGTAATTTGAATAAGGACGAGGTTTTGTTTTGTTTGCTACATATGTTAATCGGCTCTTCTTGGCAATGATCTGTGTTAACAACATTTTGTGAATGGCAGCTGTTTAGGTAATCATCATGGATTGTACTTTTTGTATTTCGATGCCATCTGACAACACAGCTTACATTTCCCCATTCCACCACTAGCACCTGCTTATAAATCTGCCCATTTGAGGTTAACACTTCATGAGTCTGATGAAGTGGACAGTGTCCAGGAAAGCTTCCGCCAAAATACGTCTGCTAGTCTTTCAGGTGCTACAAGACTCTTTGTTGTTTTTGCTGCAATGGACTAACACAGCTGCCCCTTTGGAAAAAGGAGGTGGAAAGTGTGTAATACAGGAAACAGCAGCAAAATGAAGGGCACTCCAAGTGGAAAATCCAGTCAAATTAATGCCAACTCCAATCTGCATGGGTCTGTCCCACTCCTGATGACAAGCCACTGGTGAGTACTAGGCATAAGATGACCAATTGGTCAATAATTACCTAAAGAGTGACAATTACTTTCTGGAGTCAACTAGCCTGCCCCAGGATTGGTTAAAACCAAATCTCACCAGGCCAGATTTACTAATGAGTTCCAAATTGGGCAGCTTCACGCTGGAGTTTCCCTTCGACATTTCTGATGGAGTACAGTAACTTCCCTTCCAGAGGTGAGGACGAGTTCCAGGGGCCATGTATCGCGACATGAGTGCTCTGCATAAGCAAATGGGCCAGATTTGCCTATGTTCCTAGATTTATTCAGGGACAATGAATTAAGGTGATATCAGAGAAGGATCTGGACTTTTGCTCTTTAAGGCAATGGAAACACAGCCCCGCCTTGTTAGCTGTGCAAAGCCCTCAACCAAGAAAGGGCAGGTGAGACGTGAGACACATGTGGGGCCTCCTGTCAACATAAGGAATACCTGGAAACGAGTCCCCTGGACTGCAAGGTCAAATCAGTCAGTCCTAAAGGAAATCAACCCTGACTGCTCATTGGAAGGACAGATACTGAAGCTGAAGCTCAAATATTTTGGCCACCTAATGCGAAGAGAAAACTCCCTGGAAAAGACCCTGATGCTGGGAAAGACTGAAGGCAAAAGGAGAAGGGGACGGCAGAGGATGAGGTGGCTAGATAGCATCACCGATGCAATTAATATGAATTTGAGCACACTCCGGGAGAGAGCGGAGGACAGGAAGGCCTGGCGTGCTATGGTCCATGGGGTCACGAAGAGTCGGACACGACTTAACGACTGAACAACATTCTCCATGGCCTGCACTAAATTCTTGGAAGGCGAGGCCATGTAAGTCTCCATCCCATTCAATTAGCTCAGCCCCATCTCAGAGTGAATGATGGCTAAAGGAAGAGGTATTTGGGCACTCTTTCTATATGAGATCCAGCCATTCAAGGGTCCTGCCAAAGTCCCTGAGAAGCATTAACAGTGGCCGGATCTCATATAGAAAGAATGGAAAGATGGCTCGTGAGGAGAAATGTCAGAGCCATTTTCCAGGCAGGATCCAAGAGAACAGAAGCACACACACACACACACACACACACACGCCCCCACATTGGCCAGGCTACCTACATAGACAGTCCGAAGCATTTTGAAGGTGTCGCTCCAGTAGTGTAGGATACCGTCCCTGCTCACAGTGAGGAATCGCCCAGATGGGGACCGGATTATGCCTTTTCTAGGTCTCTCCTTCTTTTCCAAAATCCCCCTGCTCTGGTTTGGGAAAAACTGGATCTGGACAATTTCCTCCGCGTGGGCCCTGGAGCCAAAGGAGAAGGGATGAGAAATAAACTGCTACAGCCACAAACTGAGCTTTACTCTCAGTCGTCCCTCACTTTTGCCTGTTTTTTTTACCACCTTACCGGAACGGAACGTATATGTTGGGAATCCAGGGTGCTTGCAGGTGAGGCTTTTATTATGCAATCACCCTGCTTCATTCATGACATTTTACAGTGGGTCCAGACAACAACATCTTCCCTTTGTAACTCTCCAGTGTTTTCCTACCATTTTCTTACCAGAAAAAAATATGTTAAGGAGGAAAAGACTGAAGAGGTGCACAGCAGCTTCTGACTGCTAGCACTAGGAAGCTTCCATCTGGAAAGGACCCCAACAGGTGGTCTAGCTACAGAGAATACAAGTTGTTTTGCTGGGTGGCTGTGTGTGGAGAACCTACATTATAATTCTCTCCCAGAAGCCAGTTTCCCACATGTGCATACATAAATATTTCCCTTCCCATTCTGGTGCATGTGTGGAAACACATTCCACTTGCACGCAAGACTATTTTGAGTTAAATATATGTTTATCCCTTCCTCCAAAAAGCTCCAAACAGTTTGCCTGGTTCTCCCAAGCCCCAATTTTATCATCACAACCACCACCACCCTTTTCTTATGGACCAACACAACTTCCACTGCTTTTTGTGATTCCCTCCCTTACTGAACTTCCAGTATGTCTGCACTCCAAAGACAGGAGGTCACATTGCACCAGAAACCCAGAACTGGTGTTTGCCAAGTAATTACTAGCAGGGTTTTTATCCCCTGGGGAAGTGAAGTGCAAACTTCTGTAAGAGTCAGCAAGGGGTGTGGCTGGAATTTCTTGCTCCTGGAGACTTCTCTCTAGAAGCTAGAATGTGAAAATCACCATTGTCCAAATGTGTCACTAGAACACACCAACCTCCCTGACCTTAATCCTCCCTCCTGCTCAGAGCACAAGGACCAAAGGGATCCTTACACTGAAACAGATGTCATGGTTGTTTGGAACTCTGGGAGCATCTTGCTTTTCAGCATGTCGTCCTTCCCTCGGTATTCACGAAGCATATAATTGAGATACTCCTCCTGCAAGTGGGAGCAGGGTGAGACAAAGAGAGATTCTCCTTGCTGTTATGCTACCACTGTTCATGGTGCTTTTCAAAGGACAAGAGAACAGGCCCCTGCCCTGAAGGCCTTCTATCTACAATTCAGTACAGGGGAGACAACAGAGTGAGACCCGGTTTGCACGATCAAACAGCCTACCACAGCTTATTTAAGCCACACTAGGCTGTGGCATATACCAGTGCATGCTGGGCAGGTTTTGAACATTCCAAGCCCCAGTTGCAGCTTGTCATGTCATCCAAACCAAGAGTCTGTGGGTTATGCGAGGGTTGTTTAACCCTCACATAACTCACAGTCCCTGGGTTCAGATGACACCATGGGCCGCGGCTGGGGCTTGAATATTCAAAATGGCAGCATGTATGCCATGGTGTGGGCTGTTCAATCGCACAAACTGGCCCTAAGGAAGGGCAGGCAATTACATGTGAAAAGGAAAGCTACATTATTCGGTCATGGGGAGGGCGAACAGAACCCAATGTATTCTGTTCCCTTCCTTCTGACCCAAGTGAAATTTTCTATTGCAATTTCCAGAGGGGTAGCCTTCTGTTGTAGCAAAAAGAGAGTCTTGTGGAACCTTAAAGACTAACACATTTATTCTGGCATAAGCTTTCATGGACACTATCCACTTCATGGAAACTTATGCCAGAATGAATGTGTTAGTCTTTAAGGAGCCATGAGGTTCTTCGTTGTTTCTTCTGTTGCAAGAATGCAATAACCAGACCTGTGGATAGGATTTCAAAGGAGCACAGAAAAAAATGCATGATGTCAGGCAGGATTTGGCCGGTCATTCTATTTCCTGAGAATTTGAGCTATCATTAAAAAATAGTACAATAAGTTTCTAGTCCTTATGGCTGCAAGGATATGATTGAAAGCATGCAGTGAATGCCCATATGAAGACTCAGAAGCCATAGAGGTAGCCAAGTGAGGTTTCTGGTATATGGAGGTCAGAGTTTCAGTCATAACTCCTTGCCTCACACTTTTACTAGCAAAACCAACGTAAGTTATGCACAATAGTTTGTTTGTTTGTTTGTTTGTTTAGTATTGAAGAATAAATTATGCAATTCATATAATATAGAATGGTTTGCAGAATTGAAATGTTCATGGCATAGATTCTATCTAGATGACCTGGGTACATAATTCGTGTTGCAATCTTAAGCGCACTTATGAGGGAGTAAGATCCATCGAGCCCAATGGGACTTCACATACATCAGGTTGTGCTGCCCATCTCTCTTTTCTTTTAAAAGGATGGAATAGGAACCACCCTGACTACAGCATGGTTATGACATAATAGGTCGAGAGCTGGGTCAGCTTCCCAAATGCAGGACGGATGCTCCAGCTTGGAGCAAGGTTGTGTCAGCTATAGTGCGGGTAGTCCTTGGTCAAGGAACAAGAGGTTAGGAGTAGCTGGGAGGAAACTGCATTTCTCCCAGGGACCCAATCAGATACTTTAACTGTGCATTCTTTAAGATATCCACTTCACAGCTCGTCATCATTTATGACTACGTTTTATTACAGCACATTTCTGTAAAAGAAAAGCAGTCGAGGAGGCTAATCAAAGTGGGATGGCGCAATAATGCTAGTGGTGGAACCCAAGCTTTGCTTGCAGAAGGTTCCAGTCCAGTCCCTGGCAACAGCTCCAGTTCAAAAAATCTGCAGTTGCAGGGAATGGGAATGACCCTTGGAAGCCATGGAACACTATTGCCAGTCAGTAGATAATATTGCACTAAATGGACCAATGATGCAATTCTGCATAGGATTTATCCTCAATAAAATGAAACTAAAATAATAACAGAGCAGTATTATTAAAAAAAAAAAAAAACCCAGGAGACAATAGCAGAAAAATTAAACCCAGTTAAAAGACACAGGAAAATGAATGGGTTTATGTAAATCTGAGGATGCACCTAAACACTAATACTGAAGCAGTTTAGTAAGCCTCCCTCAGAAACTGGACCCAAAATTGTGGTGCCACCATGGAGAAGGCATTGCTCCAGGCTCCACTAGATTTTACCTCATGCAAAGAAGGAACCCAGAGCAAGGCCTCTCCAGAAAGTCTTAAGGAGCGTGGATCTTCTCCTGGAGATCAGGGGTAGGCAACTTCTGGCCCTCCAGATGTTTTGGCCTACAACCCCCACCAGCCCTAGCCAGCATAGCCAATGGTGAGGGAGGATGGGAGCCATAGGCCAAAATATTGGAAGGCCACAACTTGCTTTCCCCTGCTGCAGATGATAATCTACGTATCAAAGGGAGGGAGGGGCCATAGCTTTGCATGCAGAAGGACACCTGGTTCAATCCCCAGCATCTCCAGGGAGGGCTAGGACTAGAGAATCCAGCCTGAAACTCTGGAGAGCCACTGCTGCCAGTGAGTGTCAACAATATTGGGCTAGGCGGACCAAGGGTCTGACTCAATATAAGGCAGCTTCCTATGTCCCTCTTTATTATAAAACAGGGGAATATCTATGTAACCCACCTCTAAGGGCCGGGGACAGGTGCTCTCTACCAAAACAGATACATTACCCAGTCCACAGATCCATCACAGTTGGTGTCCACCTTCATGAAAATGACATCAATGTCTTCGTCAGAAATATCCCCCATGATCTTCTTCATTGCCTTTCGGAATTCTTCCATATCCAGCCCTAAAAGGCAGCAACAGAAAGGGCTCCTCCTCAGCACAGAAGATGCCTGCAGCCCTGATAGGACCTGGTGGCACATCACCAGGATGGGGCAAAAGTGCCCTGGGTGTCCAAGCAACCTGGAAAGGTCCCTTCTCCTCCCCAGTGAACCATGCATGCCGGATTTTGAAATTGGTGAGTCACAGATTTATCCATTAACTGTGCCAATCGATCAGTTTAAAGCTTGCAGCCTGCTTTATCGAGTGGCTGATAGCAGAAAAGAAGAAGTGGCCTGCAGAATCAGCCCCTCACCTCCTCCGCCATCGATGTCCGCTTCATGGAACATGCGCTCCAGTTTCTGTAAGTGGGCATAGTTGATTTGATCCTCCACCTGCTTGGAGCGAGCCTCATCGCACAAGTCTGAGATCTTCATGAGATGCTTATGAGACGAGCACTCGCGACCTGCCTTGCTCAGAAGCCCCGGAAGCTTGTGCTGGAAGGAACACAGGATCACTGGATATTTATCTATTTATATTGTTTCGCCCTTCTCCATGCACACGAAATTTTAACACTAGCCTTTTTACAAGATCGGTTTTACAAGGTCAGCAGACAAGTACCCAGGCAAAGCTAGCCTTGAAAGTGATGTCGGTACCCTTCAAGCAGCACCATGGCCTTGGACGCCCCCACCCCCCTGCTCCAACTCTTTCTCAGCCACCTGCAAAACTCAGAGATAAAAGACAGTTGTGGCTTGTATAGAATGATGGGCCAGGTTGGAAGCAACTTCATCACATTCCATTTAAACGTATTTATTCCTATAGCATCCAATCTCTGCAAAAAGAAAAGAAAGTGGTTCTGCAAGTTTGCTGCCTTAACCAGTCAAAAAAGGAAAAGAGAAAAAGTAGCTTTACACATCTTTTTTTTAAGCATTCCTTTTTTAATTAATAAGGCAAAGAAGCCATGGATACCTGAATGTTCATGTGGCATTTACAAAAAAAAATTGTAGAAAGATTGTTAGCTGATGGCTACTAGCTACTACAACACTACGTTTGCTTGGGTGGGGAGTGGAGAGAAATAACAGCCATCAGTGCTGATTTAGCAAGTGTCTTCCAGCCAGCCATGCCTATTAAACAGCAGATTAATGTAGAATTTTATTGTTTTAAAACTGTTGTATTGCTGTACATTGCCCAGAGTACCCGAGTGATCAGCCAGATGGGCGATTAAGAAATTTAATAAATAAACAAACAAACAAACAAATAATAGATTACCTATGTGAGGGCCTAGAGAAAAGGCAGCCTCTTCACTTTGCGCATCTAGAAAAACACTGACAGGGCACCATGTTCCATGTACTCAGTGTATTTTATAGCAGTTTTACCAAAACACATATTTCTCTCCCTGATTGCCCCCATGTGATTAATCTCCGTAATTACAGGCATGAGAAAATAAAGAGGGCCTACAAAATAGGACAATTAAATATTGAGTATACCCTTTTACAGAGAGGAGTTAGAAGTTATTACAAAGCCTTATTTCTTCCCAACAATTCGTATTTCCTTGTCCTTATTCTCACAACTCTCCAGGCTAATAGTATCTACACATAATCACACCTATTTAATTCTGCATTAACCCAGAATAATTGCCACTCCATATTCTTGCCGTGCTCACAACTACTAATAGGCACAGCAGGACAATCATATGTCTACTTAGAAGTACTCCCAGGTAAGTGGGTATAGCTTGAAGCTGCAAAGCTACACATAATTACCTGGGAACAAGACTCATTGAACTCAACCAGCCTTGGATTGCACTGCTATTATCTTAGTAATACTAATATACCAACATTAATAGAATGCTTCACTCTATAACATGCAATGAAAGTGCAGGAAAAAATCATCCTTTCACGTACTACTAAATTAATTAAATTGACTGCAAGTAGACCTGAAAGTCTACATCCAATATCAGAGGAAGTAAGCCTATGTACACCAGTTGCTGGGGAACCTGGGCGGAAGGGTGCTGTTGCGCTCATGTCCTGCTTGTGGGCTTCCAGTGGGCAGCTGGTTGGCCACTGTGTGAAGAGAATGCTGGACTAGATGGACCTTGGTCTGATCCAGCACAGCTCTTCTTATGTTCTTAAAGATTAAAGTGTGCTGCCAGTTAATCTTTCACATTACTGTGAGTAGAAGCCCAAGTCCTGCTTTCCCACCCCTTGCCCAGGTTTTTAAATGTTTCATTTACCCCCTTCTCCCAATCTTCAGATTGCAGAAACCCAGAGTTTCTGTATACCCCCAATATATTTAGCAAGTTATAAATGGGAGAAACATGGCTGTGTAGCTTTTGATGTCATTTTTAAAAATAACAGTAAGCAAGGCCCAGTAAGTCCATTATCACTTGGGAAGAGGCAGTACGTACAATAGTGTGGTTCCAAAAACATACTGCACAGGGACAAGAAATGGTGTATGAAAGAAAAGAACGCCAGCTTTTGTAATCAGAGAGAACCAAGCAAAAGCAGCCAAAGTTGCAGAGACAACATTCTCTTCAGCAGATGCACAACTGTTCAATAACCTGCAATGTATCATTATCTACTTATGAAGGAGAGTATCATTAATAGTTGTTATTTATTATCAGCATCAGCAAACACTTTTAAACATGATCCCAAGAATTGTGTTTTAGGATGGAAATCAACACCTAACTTACACCTACAGCTGGGAAACATTATGATGGGAACTGCCATTTCAATCCTAAAAATTAATAGCATTTCACCTGTGAGAGCAGTGGTCTCCAACCCATAGTCATTTACTTACTGGGAACTGTAGAGCTGGGGGCTGGTGCTTAGTGCTAAAGTCTCCTTCAGAGTCTAAGCCTCCCCTAAAAATATTGGGAAAAAGCCAAAACAACTTTAAGTATTTGAATTACTGCTTTTCAGTCTGTTCATTGACTCAGGGTTGAGATGAGAGATTTTATTTATTTATTTATTTTATTAATTGCCCATCTGGCTGGTCACCCAGCCACTCTGGGCGATGTACAACAATAAAAACAGTTTATACAAAAAAAATCAACATTAAAAACATCAAATTTCTAACATTACCCTAGCCCACCCCAAATGCCTGCCTGAACAACCATGTTTTTAATGCATGGCGGAAGCTCATTAAAGAGGGGGCATGGCGGAGTTCCCTAGGGAGGGAGTTCCACAGAGAAGGCCCTCTCCCTCGTCCTCACTAGCCTAGCTGTCCTGGCTGATGGGACAGAGAGAAGGCCATCCAAGGCTGATCTTATTGAGCGGCCTATCTGGTGTTGCTGGAGGTGCTCCTTGAGATAGGCCGGGCTGGAACCGTATAGGGTTTTAAAGGTCAAAACCAACACCTTGAATTTGGCCCGGAAAACAACTGGTAGCCAGTGCAGCTCCTTCAGCACTGGGGTGATGTGATCTCGCCGGCAGCTGCCTTTAATCAGGAAAGCCGCCGCGTTCTGTACCAGCTGCAGTTTCCGAACCGTCTTCAAGGGTAACCCCATGTAGAGCACATTACAGTAGTCTAAACAAGAGGAGACCAGGGCATGTACTACCGATGAGAGCAGATGGTCGGGAAGGTAGGGGCGCAGCCGCCATATCAGATGGAGTTGGTACAGCGCTGTCCGGCTCACAGCTGACACCTGAGCCTCCATGGACAGCTGGGAGTCTAAGATGACCCCCAAGCTGCGGACCTGGTCTGGTCTTTCAAGGGTAACCGTACCCCATTCAACACCAGGTCAACATCCCCCAGCCTCCCCTTGTCTCCCACCAAAAGTACCTCGGTCTTGTCAGGGTTCAGCTTCAGCTTATTCCTCCCCATCCAGCCACTCATCGTCTCCAGACATTTGGACAGGGATTCTACGGCCAACCTTGGTGAAGATTCGAATGAGAGGTAGAGCTGCGTGTCATCCGCATACTGATGACACCGCACCCCAAACCTCCTGATGATAGCCCCCAGCAGCTTCACATAGATGTTAAATAGCATCGGGGAGAGGATGGAACCCTGTGGCACCCCACAAGTGAGCGGCCACAGGTCCAAAACCTCCTCTCCCAGTGCTACCCTCTGGTACCTGCTGGAGAGGAAGGACCGGAACCACCGTAATATGGTGTCTCCAATGCCGAACCCCTCCAGGCAGTCCAGGAGGATACTGTGGTCAACAGTATCAAAAGCCTCTGAGAGGTCGAGGAGAACAAGGAAGGAGCATTCACCCCTATCCAGAGCCCTCCTCATATCATCCACCAAGGCGACCAAGGCCGTTTCTGTCCCATGCCCAGGCCTGAAGCCCAACTGAAATGGATCTAGATAATCGGCTTCTTCCAAGTGTGCCTTCAACTGCATCGCCACCACCCGCTCAATCACCTTGCCCCAAAAAGGCAGATTCGAGACTGGGAGAAAGTTGTTCAGAACTTTGGGATCCAAGGAGGGCTTCTTTAAGAGCGGTCTTATCACTGCCTCCTTGAGGGCTGATGGCATCACTCCCTCCTCAAGGGAGGCGTTCACCACCGCCTTGATCCCCTCACCCAGCCTCTCTCTGCAGCTCATAATGAGCCAAGATGGGCAAGGATCAAGTAAGCAGGTGTTCGGCCTTACAGATGAAAGCACCTTGTCCACTTTATCAGAAGGAAGAAGCTGGAACTGATCCCACAAAACCAGTGTGTCACAGGCCGCCTCCTGCTCACGAACTGTATCCACAGCGCATGGAATAACACTCCTAATCCAATCAATTTTATCTGCAAAGTGCCTTGCCAAGGCCCCACGGGAGGCCTTAGAATGCTCCAGCGGTTCCAGAGCCACAGGACCGACCAGGCTCCGGACCACTTGGAACAGCGTCCTGGGACAGCACTCTGCGGATGCGATAGAGGCAGCATAATATTCCTTTTTTGCTGCCTTCACCACCACGTGATAGGCTGAAGATACAGCTCTAGCCCGTGTCTGATCGCCTTTGGAGCAAGACTTCCGTCACCGGCGCTCTGGCCGTCTCACCTCCTGTTTCAGAGCTCGTAACTGCAGATTGAACCATGGTGCAGTCCGAGCCCTGTTCAGGGGGCAGAAGGTGTTTCAGAGCCACCCGATCTAATGCCCCAGTGATTGCAGCATTCCACCCACCCACCAGAGTCTCGACCAGTGGCCGTTGGCGTGCTCCAGAGAATCCCCAAGCGCGTTCAGGAATCCATTTGGATCCATAAGACACCTGGGGCAGACCATTTTAATGGGTCCTCCACCCCTGCAGAGGGGTTGTGAACCGAGAAGTCCAACGTCACCAGATAGTGATCTGACCATGACAAGGGGTGTGTGTGGATATACCCCCAACTTCCAGATCACTCCCTGCTTCTCCAGAAACAAACACAAGGTCTAGCGCATGACCAGCTACATGGGTGGGCCCAGTTGGAATAGGGTGCAGCTCCCAGGAAGCCATGGCCTCCATGAAGTCCCGAGGTGCCCCTGTGAGGACGGCCCCCAAATGTACGTTGAAGTCCCCCAACACCAACAAGTTAGGGGACTGCACACGCACATCAGAGACCACCTCAAGCACCTCGGCCAGGCAGTCAGTCGTGCAGCGGGGTGGACGGTACACGAGCAGAATCCCCAGACTGCCCTTTGGGCCCAACCTCCAGTACATGACGCAGGCCCAGCCGTAGAGAACAGAGATTGGGGTTTCAGCTGAAATCCTGTCTCTGGGTGATTTAATCGGTGACCTTGGATATGCCA
Organism: Heloderma suspectum; assembly: GCF_057233095.1. NCBI lineage: Eukaryota > Metazoa > Chordata > Lepidosauria > Squamata > Helodermatidae > Heloderma > Heloderma suspectum. The sequence goes on along the minus strand of NC_139461.1, from coordinate 312,551,082 downwards.
TGCCTCAGTCCCCGTCCCCCCTCCCATAAAATGGAAATGATCCCAAGGAGTTCTAAGGCTCTAACCTCAACTGATTAATACAGCCTTCCCTAACCTGGTGCCCCTCTAGGTGTGCTGGTTTACAATGGCCACGCTGGGTATGGTGGGAGCTGTAGCCCCACACATCTGAAGAGCACCAAGTTGGGGAAGGTTGGATTAATCAGATAAAAAACACTTTTATGGACTAAAAGCCTTCTGGTTGGTCACGGTGAGAATCAGGTGGTGGACTAGCTAGGCCTTTAGCCTGATCTAGCAGGACTTTTGTAATGTTTTTTAAAGATATATAGGGATTCTGTGGGGGTTTTAGCTGCACGTGGCAAGCACCGTCATAGAAAAGGTGAAGTTCTTTGTCGCTGTCACCCAGACATATCCCCACTGTCTGAGTGGGATAAAAATCCTTTAAATAAATAAATAAAAATACTGTAATAAACAAATGCAAAGAAAGTATGCTTCCCCACACACCCACTTCAAAATTATTAATTTGGTTAAACAACTAAGAATTCTTTAACTGGCTAACAGCCCTAGTTATCTGGAAAGTGAAAGAAATTAAAAGCCACCGTGGTTGTTACGAACAATTGACAAACCATGCACATCGTTAAAAGCGCTGGTCCTAAAACTTGTTATTTAGTGCTAGTTTTTGTCTGAGGCGCTGTACAAGACAAAAGAAACAAGGTCTCTGCCAGAAGACTTGTAAATCTGCATTCAATTGTCAAGGCAGGGGCTGGGAAAGAGGCAAGGGATGGGAAAGGAGGTGTGAGGCTGGGAACAGGAGTGTCTCGCGGCAGTGGAAGAGCAGGCCCAGGAGAAGCGAGGCCTGTGTCACTGAGGGCAGGCCTTTCCTGACGAGCTGAGCCTTGACGAGGGGCGTTGACACAGTTTGCTTTGTCAAAAGCCGCACGCGGCCCTCGAGAATATCATCAAAACACAAACAGGGCCAGGGTCCCTTAAAAGCTGGCCAAACCACTCAGGTGGAGACACAAGGCCCAACTCCCTCAGGGTTGTTCGGGGCAACGAGGCTTATAAATGCACCAAGGAAGCAGCATCGGTGTGCGGTCTGGGTAGGCTTCCACCCCCTCCATATTACAAGGAACGGTGCCTTGAAATGGAACACGAAGTTGTAATAGTAAATAAGGAACCGTTCCCTGAAGTAAGGATCAGGTGGCACGATCCTCATCCTCTTGCAGCAGCACCGACGCAATGCTGGGACAGGACGCTCAGCACTAAGTGAGCCCCAGAGATGGACCCGAGGAGGTGGGGGCAGAATGCAAGGAGGCTGGTGCAGCGAGCTTCAGGAGAGACGGAGATGCGAGCTTTAAAAGCAAGGCCTCGATTGAAGCTCCAAGCTGACACATAGAGGAGCAGTTAAAAAAGACGGCAGATGAGCACTACGTGATGGGGAAACAATGCTTGAAAACAAAGCCTTGAAAGCATTTGCCATAGTTGGCACCAACTGAAGCAAGAAGTGGCACTTTCTTTAGCGCTAGGCCCTCGCAATGTCACCCAGATGCCACACAGATATGCAAAATGCTGGAAGAGGGCCGTGGGCAACCAGCGAAGAATCTGAAGCCCATTTCCTAGAGGCATTCACTACCAGCCAAGGGCATGTAGGATCACCAGCACAGCCAGCATTTGCTGCTCTGGCCAGTACAACTGTTTTCCATTAGGCAACCAGTACCTGAAAAGCCAGTAAACTCCAGATTCCGCCCCCCAGGCTCCGCCTCTGAGATCTGCGTGCCTTGCCCCTACCGGAAAGCCAATAACGGTTGAATGCGTCACCCTGCTTCCCAGGTTGGAAGAGGCCATAGCAGCTCGGCAAACATAAAAAGCGCATGTGCTGGAACAGACCAAAGGCCTCTCCAGTCCAGCATTCTGTTCCCCCCATGGCCAATTAGATGCCTAGTGTGATGGGAAAGAAAGGCCCCTGCCTGACACCCTGTTGAGTTACTGCCAGTCAGAATAGGCAGTACTGGCCAAGATGGACGAATGGTTTGACTTAGGGTACGGCAGCTTCATATGACAAGCTGTTGTACCAACGCTCTCCCTGCTTCTTTGGGAACTACTAATTAGAGAATCTCCATGTCCCCTGGAACTTGCTTGTTGCACAAGTCACAGCAGAGTTTGCAGACACATAATAAAGCAACCTTGCTGAAGCTAAGCAGATAATCGCCTAGAAACACCACACACACACCCTGTATGCCATCTTGTATTCCATAAGAGAGGGAGGGATATAAATGTATGTAAGGAAATAATAAATATAAAAAAGACTTCAGGAGAATTGCTTGTAGGGCTGACACAGTACACCCATATGTTTTCATATCTCGTATACAAGAAGCTGCCTTATCCTTGAATCGAGGTCAGATCTTTGATCCATCAAGACTTGTATTGTCCATTGTGACTGACGGGAGTTTGCCCTGCAAGGTCTCATGCGGAGGTTTTACCAGATCTGCTCATTGGAGCAGGCTGGGATTGAACCAAACACCTTCTGCTCATAAACCCTGGCATTTGCCACAGTGCTACAACTCCTTCTGCCAAGGAATCATGAGGGAGAGGAGGGACAATATTTGCAGTTGACACAGAGCAGCAACACCTTGCTCTGTGGCTGGTAGGCAAAACAGGAAAATGGTCTGCCTATGCTTCTTTTGTTCTTCTCTTCCAGTGGTCTTTTCTGCTGCCACCATATGGAAATCTTTATTCCTCTGGCTGCCTCCACCAAATCAGCTTTAAAATTTTCTGGGGCCGAGGTATCTGTTTTAGGAATTGTGGCTATCAGACACAGCGTGGGTTATCTCCAAAAAAGAAACCACAAAGTTTCAAATAACAAAGGTTAAATTTTATTGAAGAAAAATGTCAATAGAAAAAAGTTTTAAAATCTGAATGGATACACACACACACATGAGCAACAGGGTAATAAAAATAACCCAGGATAAATGCATCTAGCTAACTCAACTAGACAGTCCCTATTTTAGCCAGGCCCTTTATCCAAGCAATATCTTACTGCCATTGGTCCAGCTCTCTCAATAATTTCTCCATTTCCAGCAGCTGTGATTCTTTCTTCTCAGACTCTGGGCTCCTTTCCTTCTCTCTGATTTTTCCTTCTCTCATGACATGACAACCCACCATGGTCAACTAGCCATGGTGGATTGTCATGTCATCCATACCTGGAGCATTTTGGGGGGCTTATTTTCTGCAAACAAGCCACACAGAGAACCCATGGCTTGTTGTAGGGTTGTTCATGCCCATGGTGGGTTGTCGTGTCATCTGAATCCAGGAGATTGACTTTATCGCGGGTTGTGGGGATCAGCTACAGAGCTGCTTGGCAAGAGCAGAAATAAAGTCTGTGCCACTCGCTCTTCACAATCTCACCAGTGACTGCCCTTCCACTGATGCCGAAACAGGACTTTGGAAGGACTGCCACGTGTTCTGTGTTTTTTTTAATTTTATTTTTCAGTGCTGTAAAAATGTGCAAACAGTGGTGTATTTTTTAATTATTATTACGATTTTTGTTGGTCTTTCACAAGTGCGCACTTACAGCTGTCCAGTATTTCTCCTCGTCAAGTTCCTTGTATGTTTCAGCTGTCAAAGGGAGCGCTGAAGTGGAGCAGGTAACACAAGAAAACTGACAAGACAAAGTTGCATAGAGGCTAATTTGTGCACAGTTGTGAAGGGCTGGGGAGAAATAACAATATGAGAGAGGGACCCAGTAGCACAATTCAGAAGCACCAAACATGGGGGGGGGGTATTGTGGGGGGCACAATACCCCCCCTTTGGCAATATGATCCTCCTGCTTTTAAGTGTTGAACTGAAACTTTTTAGCGTCCTCCACCTTTTCAACACTTCCTTGACTCTCCAGCTACTCCAGAAAGGGAAAACATTCACACGCATACACACACTTTTGCAGCTCCTTTTCAGAACAGTGACTGCTGTGCTCTTTGCCTCCCTGTCCTCCCACCCTGCATTTTTCAGCAGATGGACATTTTTGTCTGTCTAGTGACAGCTCTTCAGAGGGGGAGGGAAGGAGGCTGGAAGAGGATCAGAATATATATCCTCTCCAGTCTCCTCCCCTCCACACTCACCAAAATGCCCCCATTTCCCGCTCTCCAAGGAGGCTTTTCTGGCAGGACTTGTCAAAAACAAGTCCTGCCAGACGAATCTGATCTCATTTTTTGATCAAGTAACCTCCCTTGTGGACTGTGGGAATGCTATGGACATCATATACCTCGACTTCAGCAAAGCTTTCGACAAAGTGCCCCAGGATATCCTGATGAGCAAACTAGCTCAAAGTGGGCTAAATGAAACAATGATCCGGTGGATCCACAGTTGGCTACAGAATCGGACTCAAAGAGTGCTTATCAATGGGACCTTCTCAAACTGGGGAGAGGTAACGAGTGGGGTACTACAGGGCTCAGTCCTGGGCCCAGTGCTCCTCAATATTTTTATTAATGACTTGGAGGAGGAGGTGCAGGGAATGCTGATCAAATTTGCAGATGACACAAAATTGGGCGGGAAAGCTAATACTTTGGAAGACAGAAACAAAATTCAAAGTGATCTGGATAGGCTACAGCACTGAGCAGAAAACAACAGAATGACATTTCATAGGGATGAATGCTAAGTTCTGCACCTAGGAAAAAGAAACCAAATGCACAGTTACAAGATGGGGGATACGTGGCTCAGCAACACTACAAGCGAGAAGGATCTTGGAATTATTGTCAATCGCAAGCTGAATATGAGCCAACAATGTGATGTGGCTGCAAAAAAGGCCAATGCTATTCTGGGCTGCATTAATAGAAGTATAGCTTCCAAATCCCAGGAAGTACTAGTTCCCCTCTACTCAGTACTGGTTAGGCCTCATCTGGAGTACTGTGTCCAGTTCTGGGCACCGCACTTTAAGAAGGATGCAGACAAGCTGGAGAGGGTTCAGAGGAGGGCAACAAAGATGATCAGGGGACTGGAAACAAAGTCCTATGAAGAGAGACTGAAAGAACTGGGCATGTTTAGCCTTGAGGAGAGAAGACCGAGGGGAGATATGATAGCACTCTTCAAGTACTTGAAAGGTTGTCCCAGAGAGGAAGGCCAGGATCTCTTCTCCATCATCCCAGAGGGCAGGACATGGAATAATGGGCCCAAGTGACAGGAAGCCAGATTCCGGCTGAACATCAGGAAAAACTTCCAGACTGTTAGAGCAATACGACAATGGAACCCATTCCCCAGGGAGGTGGTGGGCTCTCCTACACTGGAGGTGTTCAAGATGAGGCTGGACAGCCATCTGTTCGGGATGCTCTGACTTGGATTCCTGCATTGAGCAAGGGTTGGACTCGATGGCCTTGCAGGCCCCTTCCAACCCTACTATTCTATGATTCTATGACTCTGGAGGGCAGCCGGCGTGGTTCTTTTCACGCTGGTTGCGAGGGGGCTGGGGAGGATCTCCGATTCCTCCTTCCAAGGTTGGAGCACTGTCTCCAAACTGAGGGGGAATCCCCCATATCCTATGGTTCCTCAGACAATATCTAGGGGCCATAGGATAGGATTGCTCACTCAAATTGTTTTTCCTGTCCCCAGCTCCAATCAACCAGTGGGGTAATTTATTGTTCATTTCACCCAACTAAATTTTTGTTTGAGTTATAACTTTTTTCCTCACTTCCTCTCTGACCATCTGTTGAACTCACATCTTGCATCCTGAGCAAAACTTCCTGACCTTTATATTCTTACTAAATTTTTGACATCTGATCTACTACCTCAGGGCTGGGCCCAACCAGTAAGCAGAGTAAGGTGGCTACTTCAGGAAGATTTTGGGTGTCATGAAAGGGCAGCACAATGTTATTTATTATTGCCAGGGAGAGACGCCTATGGGATTTTCTGCCTCAGGTGCCAAAGTAACTTGTCTGTCCTTGGGTAATATGCACTTTGACTTGGGTGAGTGAGGATCACCATTTGCTGCTCTGCCTCAGGTAGCAAAATGTCTTGGGCTTGCCATATAATAACCTTTTGGCTGAAACAGATTAGTACACACACACACACGCACACACACACAAATTTAATCCCGATATCCTACAACCAAACTAAATGCCAAAAATGAAGGACAGTTCTGTTCTTTCACAGGAGTGAAGCATACTCTCCAACAGAGATGGAGGATCCTCTTTTAAAATCCAGTTACCACCCTCTTCCTCACACTCTCACACACACTCTATTACATATTGTTGGAGACTTATCTCTGTGGGCTGAATGATGTATAAACCACTACTAATTCCATACTAGTTTCCAAAGGGGTAGCCATGTTGAACTGTCATAGCAAAAACAGTCTAGTGCTCCTTTGCGCATGCCCACCTGTGTGCTCTGCGCATGCTGCCTTCCTCCTCCTCAGTCATGGTGGCATACAAGGGCAGACTAGACAGCATGTCTAGGATCACTCTGCCTAACTGCTATATACAGTCATGCTTGGTTCCCTGAGTGAATAAGGACCAGCAGTTACGAAGTTAAGAATAGGGTGTCTCTGGACAATACGCACAAACCAACCATTCTTGGTTTTAAAAAAAGGTATGGTGCATGTAAAGAGGAACCCAACAGACATCCTGAGGCCAGAACACGGGGGAGCAATAGTGCTGTGGAGACACTAAGCACAAGCCACATTTATTGAGCATTGCTTCTGGGCCAAGAGAGAATCTCTGTGTCTGCGAGCACAAGAACAATGGCCAACAGCTGAGGCCCAGAAACTAGAGCCAACAGGTAGGTCTCTTTATTTAGAGAGGAGACTATTAAAAAAATGTTTTGCTCTTTTAACCAGGTACTCATGATCTTTAAGCTAGCGTACCGCAGCTTACCCTTTTTGTCCAGTGCCTACTGTGGTGCACAAAAGATGTGGGTTCAAAGGAGTGCTTTTGTGTTATTCTTTGTGTCAGAACCACCCCACCCGAAGAAAACCTTTGCTTTGCACTCTTTTAGCTAACTTCCTTCAGTTTGCCCCTTCTGTGCAATGGATTCCTACATTCAGAGAAGTGCGTGCTAAAAGGAGTCCTTCTGCATTGTTGGAGTGGGGGGCTCTGACCCATACATGCGCTTTGAACTCATGATCTAGCTTGCTCCAACTACCATTAGTTGCCCTGCCTTCCACCTCATCAGCCAACACTGAGTAATGTGGACTTTGCCCTACCACCCAACACTCACCAGGTCACAGAGGGGTGGATACTCAGTCGCTGAGGTAAACTTAATCTAGAGCTTGTTAAGGAGCCCCCGATGGAGTGGATGGACTTCCCAAAGGTAGCCATGTTGCTTTATAAGAACATCTCTTGCTGTATATTCAGCCAAGGACTGGGCAAACCACTTGGAACTATCTAGCCTCTGAAGTACCAGTAAACTCAACTGTGATGTCAGACTTTGGAATAATGACCTCATTTCACAGAACCTCAGGAAGAGGCCTCCAGGCCCTAGAACTCTCACTGCTAGAGCTACCACTAAATGTGCACCTGGCATTAGGATTGGTTGGAATGGGATGGGGCGGGTGGAGAGATCGAGGACTAGCAAATGAATAGTTAGGCTGGGACTGTGGAAGTGCAGGGAAAGCTAACATTGTTCAGAAAGGGCTACACTTACTTCATCAAATGTTGCAGAGTAAACTATGCCCCAGGTGTACTTTTATTGCATAATTTACACAGTTTTTATAATGCAGTCTTTCAAAGAGATTGTCACCTGTATTGCTTACTACTATGTTCCCAAATTTCAGACACTTATCATTTACAGTTTTCTTTCTGAACACAAAAAGAGCCTGGGCCAAGAAAAAATGTTGCCCAAAGAGCAACGATCCTTGGTTGTGTTCTTTTTGTCCCAGCTAACGTAGCATATTGGGGTTAAACCTTTTCCAACAATAACTAATTCAGGGAAGCAGATGGGGAACCCATACAGCTTGCTTGCTTTCTGAAAACAAAAACAAACACATCATGGGACAAACAAAATCCCAACTAGTGATTTTTGCTGTCGGAGGGCTTTTTTCCTAGCCAATGTTGAAGTATTTGAATAAAAAATGACCCATGTCATTTTTCAAATTAAACCAGTAGAGGGAAGTGGACTTCTTCTGCCACCAACCCCTTGCTTTGGGAGCACTGGTTTATTGGGGGGGGGGGTAACATTTAGCCCAAAAACTGAATTGCAATTCACAGGGATCATCAAGGAGAGGTTCAGTTTGTAATGTAGACAAAGCCAACCTAAGACTTTGATGTCTTAAGTGAAGGAACATCACATTACAAGATATAAAAAGCATCTGTCCTTTGAACCAAAACTTGATCAAGGGATTGTATGCAGTGCTACTAAATCAAATAGATCCAGTTTGCAGCATACAGCTGTGTGAAGTTCCCCAATTTTGATTTATACTGTATTTTATTTTAAACTTTATATACTGGGGCAGAGAACATGGCTAGTGCTTTGCCAGTTTATGGAGTCCATGAAGCTGGGGAGCGAGACCTAGCAGCAATTAAAGTTACATAGAGCAGTACCCAAAGCTGCCACTACATTGGAAAGGAGCTCCACCGACTTCTTCTATTTCAGAAGTGGTAATTTCAGCTAGTTTCCTGGGTTGCACTTGTAAATGCTAGTTTCCCACAATGTGTTTAGAGCTGGCGGATTGTCAGAATTGAATACTTACTGCCCTGAGCTTGGCTGTTGACTTCCTGCCACTGTACATGTAGCTCACTTGTGAACTCTTGAGTACTATTCGTAGTAGAGAGGCAGGATATAAATTTAATGAACGATAAAATAAACTTGGGGTGGAAGATCACTGCTCAGCCCTACTGTCTCCATTCCCCATTCCTGAAGGGGGAAGAGTCACAAGTTACTTCAGTTGTACAGGTGGCTGTTGGTAAAGAGCTTTGAAAACAGGTTTTATACACATCTTTACTCAGAGAAATCACGATGCTGTAAAGGCAAGTTTTTAATGGAAATTCTTGTATTTTTATTTTTTAGTCTTTAGACAGTTACAGTAAGAATTGTCATTGCAAGTCAGAATGTTGACAAGACTGAACAATAGAGTTAAGAAAACATATCCTGCAAGCCCACTTGCAGGACATATGCTGTTGAGTACAGAAAAGTACATGCCTCTTGTTTTTTTTGTTCTAAATTGCTTGCCTTCCAGGTATCGGGGAGGGGAGGGGGAGCTAGGACTAAGAAAGACTCCTTGTACTTGTATTTTCAAGTGAAACAATCTTTTCAGCAAGCAAGCACTCCACATCAGGTACTGTACCAGGTCAGCAGATTATTTGCAATCATTCGGGGTGGATATGTTGTGATGGTTCTTGATCCAGAAGAAAAAGTAAAGACCTCTTATATATTTCTCAAAAGACCACACAGGGCAGTCTCAGCTCTAGAACCCAGCTTCTCTGGCCAGAAAGTGGGAGTTCTACAAGTGAGGCTGCTACATGCCAAAAGGGTTTCTATTCTGTACCAACGCAGAGTGGACACAGAGTAGATTAAGTAGGTAAGATAAAATAAGCATCACCTCTAGAAAGTCGGACTCTGTTGCTCACATTTTTAGCTCAAAAGGTAATGGATCCACATGCCTTTCTTCCTTCACCCCTTCAGCAAACACAAACCACTGACAACCACAGCCTACGCACAATTTTGTCCTCATAGGGTTTCAACTAGATGGAGCTTCCTGATGTCCTCAGAGCTTCACGCCTTGCGTCAATACGTTTTCTTTCAACTGTGCAGGAAGCAGTATCCTAAGTTTAGAAGTGGTGAATTTTCATCTCAAACCAAACAGAAAGAATATGTTATGCACTAATTTAAAACTCCAGCTAAGTCAATTAATCACTAGACAATATTTGTGAACAAAGCTGTTATTTTTCTAATATCTTTATAACTCAAAACAAAATTTTCAGAAGTTTTAATTCAAGAGCTGTCTTGCAGCACAAGCACCCCCAATTTCCCATCTTTGCTCTGCAGGCACTCAGTTTAATGCTTGATAAGGCATTATAGCAACTGCCAAAGACACTGGCAGCATGTGCACACACACCCCTACACCTACCTAGCTATGTGAGTGACCAGGCAACCCAGCGTTTGTGGAATGCAAGCCACCACTACACAGTTACACAGAATTGTAGACCTCGCTGTTGAACATCCCAATTTCTGGCAAGAGAGATCAGGAAGCACACACTGAAGTTTATCCTCAAGACATTCTTCCACAAAATTGATACTAGATGTATCCAGAGGGGCATGATGCAGTGAACTTAGAAGTAATGTGAAGATAGGAGTTGCGCAACTTCCAAGCTGAAGAAAATGGGATCTTTTGGGGTCAAGAAGAGAACCAATCCCATAAGAACATGACACTCCAGCAGACATAACATTCTTGAAATAACAGAACTTTATTTAGAAACTGTTTAAAAGTAGAAAAAACCCTGTCAAGACGAGTCTGGGTGGAATATGGTTTAGGGCAACAAGTTTCTAGAAGGCCACAAGAGAAATAGCACCTCTGATGTTTTAAATAATGGCTTGCTTTTTTTGGCATTCGTTGAATTTGGGTCTTCCTCTGGATTTTCATAGGGATTCATGCACTACACAACATTTACCATAAAATGTTTTGCTTTATACACACATTTAGGACACATAACCACCGGAAGCAAATGAACAACAGCACACCAAGCTTAGAGGCTTAGTCTTAGCTGTGGGCAACATCTCAAAGAGGCCCTCCCAAAGAGCAGCAATTGGGGTGAGGGGTTTGCTCCACGTCAGAGGGTCAGGGTCAAGCATGAAATACTGTAACAATCAAAATTCATCTTAGCACTGTATTTTCTGCACTGGCTTTCCTATTTAATGCACACCAATTCATTTTCTTCACCAGTAGTCTGGAGCACTGGCAAAGGCTAAATGTGGAAGGCCAGCTCAAGGACACACACAACAGGGTCACAGCCTGGAAATCAAGACTGGTCTCAGTGCAGCACTGCAAACGAACTATTGGATCCATCACAGCAGGGTAGGCAACCTGATGCTCTACAGATGTTTTAAGACTACAATTCCTACAAGCCCCAATCAGCATGGCCAATGGTTAGGGATTATGGGAATTGTAATCTAAAACATCTGGAAAGCACCAGGTTGCCTAGACCTGCACCAGAGTTTAGTCAGCAGGCTTGGAAGAGGAGGTGGAAGAAGGCGTGCAGAGAGGAACAGAAGGACCCACAAAATTCAATGGAACAGACACACAAAAGCCGAAGGGGGGGGGGGGGCAGAGGGAATGACTGAGATGCAGGCAGTGAATTAGGTGAAGAGTTTCAAAGCGATAGCCTTATTGCTTTGGAAGATACTGCACACCATCAGCCAGTACAGTAAAACTGAGATGACTTCAGGCACCTGAGTCATACCCACCCTAGTCTCATACAGAGTACAGCAAAGCCTTACCGCCTATGAAAGTCAACCACCATGCAGACAACTTTATATAGAGATTGGGCTGTTTTAATGGCTCTTTTCAGAGCCCTCGGTGACTTGAGGTGCCTAGCAATTCCTTCCAAAACAAGAAAGCCAGATGCTCTAACCCCAATGTAGAGCACATAAAATCTCTCATCAGATTACTTAAATTTGGCATCTGGAAGAACATTTTAAGCCCCCTTAAGGCATCTCTGTAATTGCAGTACACATTTCATACCTGCTCAACCTTCCTGCAGAAAAGTCAGTCCTGAAATTGCTCCACTACACACTCCCCCCAGCCGCCCAAAAAACACAGTACAGCAAACTCTCCACAAATCAGTGCCTTACCAGCAACCAAGCAACTCTGCAAACTCCAAATATTCAACCTCTTGCTTCCAAATTACACCAGCTAGATGTTAATACTGCTCTGCTACAAAAGTGAGAAAAGATCTCTCAAATAAAACCCATTGGAGGGGGGAGTAGTAAAACTTATACAAAGTGCACTTGAAGAGGTACTTTTTTACTTATGAAAAGAAACCAGCGAGTCCTCTAAGAATAAAATGGAGTATTTTACAGATAAGCACATGATTGGGGCAAAGAATTCTGATTTCTGAATTCTGATGCTGCTCTGCTGGTACAGTAGATGGACCATTAATACTCTTCTTGTTCCTCTGGTGGTGCTCCTTCATCTGGTATAACAAAGCCTTCCTGAAAGGCAAGAGGGGAGAGAACTGCATTACTGACTGAACAGCAAGGAACGTGTGCAGGGTGCCATGTTCTCTTCCCACTATCTCAGATGCAAACAATTTCAGGGCTTGTATTAAAAGCCATACAGTATTTTGTCTTCAGCCTATACTGAACAGACATGCTGCTAAGTTGCTGTCCGAGTTCTCTGCAACACTACCAAATCCTACTATCTATAAATGCTTCAAGAAAATTACTTGTGATGATGCCTTAAATTGGGATCTGGTCAGCAACAAGAACAAGGAATGTATTTTATGAAACTAGCTCATATCAAAGTTCTTAGGAAAGGAAGCATTATGAGCCAAGCACTACGCCACATGAAAACTTTGGTAGGAGAGAATCTTATAGGTCATGCTAAAATCACAAGTTAACTTAAAGCACAGTTAATATAACCTGTCTTCTACCTAACAATATGTCTATGTTTTAGTACATGGATGTACTTTGGTATGGTTTCAAGAAGCTTATTAGAATTCAAATTCTGTTTTCTTTTAGCAATATGTTTTAGCCTTCCAAATTAAAAAAACTACTGAAGATTTGGTGCTTAGGAAAAATCCGTATGTCATATCACATAAATTTCCAAATACTTTCAAGACTTCAGTCCTATGCACATCTGTGTGGGAACACAGTGGGGCTTATTTCTAAGTAAACATAACATAGGATTGCACTGTTAGGCTTGCCAAGAACACAAAGCAAATAAAAACACATTTTATGCAAGTCGTTTACAATGCTGGTTGTAAGCTACTTTGAGAAATATTTCATGGGAAAGTAGCATATAAAAGCACAAATAAAATTAATGTTAGGGCATGCATAAAATACCGTAATTCTCAAGTTCACTGTAGCACCCTAGCATATCATAGCAAGCTGACATTCTTACAGGTAATTTCAGCAAGAGGAAGCCTTCATCCAGAGGATGAAGTAGGAAGATATGTGAAGAGCAAACAGCTGCAAGCACAGACCTTTTAAAGTGGCACAAATTTATACAAGAGACCATTCAGTAGCTGATGTTTGACATCCTACATTGCCCGCAGCCACATACAGAGATCTCATCTGCCCTTGAATTCTGGTAACTGCACTTTAGCAACCCTAGTAGCCACAGCCCACTCAACTAGGAACTGCACCAACATAAGCCCCACTGAAACTGCACAAGAGCACTTCCACCTGTGATTCGTTTCAGTGGGGCTTATGCAAGAGACTGAGTCCTAAGTGTTGCTTTAGAAGCAAACACTATTTGGAATATCTGAGCTAGAAGTTCAGATATTCTGAACTTCTATTCAGATATTCAGAAGTTCTGGTGCATCCACCAGATACAAGGAAATCACAGAGACTTACATCTGTAGCATAAAGTATCTCCACAATCCTTTGCAGAACTGGGTCACTCTCTCCTTCGTTCTCCTGACAAATCAGCTCGATGTTCCTCAGTTTTCCAAAGTAGAAGTCTCTTTCCTTCTCCAGATCCTCAACAGTCATCTTTAATACATTGATCTGGCAAAAAACAGTCCATCACAATACTTTCTCCTAAGGAAAACCTTGTGCCCAAAAGAAGAGGTACCACAAAGCAACCTGCAAGCTTAAGACTACAATCCTAAACACAGTTACCTGGGAGTAAGTCCCACTGAATTCAGTGGGGCTTACTTCTGAGCAGACATGAATAAGATTACACTGTTAATCTACCACTGAAATGCAGCCAGCCAAAAATGTTAGTTGATTAATTTGTGGGGTATGACAGTTCAAGAGCACGTTTGTTTTGAGATTGGTGATAATAACACCACCACAGCAAATTATTTATACTCCCAAGGAATAAAAAGAGTTAAGATTGTTTTTCCTTCTAACAAGCGGTATCTTGTTTATTAAGACTGAGTCCTAACCACTTCTTTCAACTATATACATGCTAGAGATAATATAAAATACTAATTTTGATAACAGATTATCCATTACCTAAAAATCCTTTAATTAGTGTCCAACCCTGACCAGAAAGTCAGGAATTCCTCTCCTCTGCCTTCATAAGGAGCTAAATCTGCAACTGGTGCCCAGATAAAGGCATGACTAAGAACAAGAAGTGAACAGCAAATGCCCCCAAATCCTCCACTGTGTCACTATTCCAAGGTGGTGGGGGGTGAGAAGCAGATACAGAAAAAACGATGTTTACAAATCTATTCCCAATCTCATTTTTACCCCATCACAACCAGTACACGTCCAAGCCATAAGTAATCAGGTGAAGTATGTACACAGTTGCCCACTTCACTTAGTTACCAAAAGTAACGTGGTGATTTGAATGCTCTCAAGCATCCTTCCAAGTAGGCACAGACTCGAGAGGGAGGCAATGCAAGTGGAGACGGTCACCTCACTTCTCTCCACACCTGCAGCAATCCAAGCCACTAAGGTCCTTCTCTGCCACACAGGGTCAAGGCCCTACTATCGGTAATACTTTGTTCTATTATTGTTAATAAACTTGGGCAAATTTAAGCAAAACTGCGCTCCTAATTGTTTCCTCTGTGTGCAGTGTAAGGGTTGGACAATTTAAGCAGCAATCTTCAGTCCAATTCATACAATAGGGTAGCATGGAAGCAACATTTCCTATGGTCTAGCCTCACATTCATCTGGGAACATTTGTAAGAAGAAACTAGGTGGGTCACCAAATGGTGTGTTCCCATTCTTCTACTCAAGACCTATTTATGAAATATAGCTGTTGACAATTCCTCCCTCTACAACAGTTTGGAATCTGTAGCTCAGGAATGCAGATTGTGTCGAACAAAATTAGTCCACATATTTCTATTACTTTCAGAATCATCATGGAAAGCTCCAATATTTTAACTTCTATTATCACATTTTGTGATATCACAAGACAATACTTAAGAGAAACCAGGACTGCACATGCCATTAGCCTCTGCTAATCAATACAGCCTGCCAAAAACCCACCTGCTGGATCAATTCAGCAGACTCGTCTTCCCCAATTCCTGCGGGAGCTTTTTTAACCATGCCAGGTCCAGTTTTATTAGCCACTGTTGTTCTCTGTGCAACCATAGGCCTTGTTGGAGCTGCAACATAGAGGTGTATTAGTTGCAGTCTAAAAATATGACCATGACAGACCCGTGCCTTTGCATATCAGCCAACCAAAGTGTACTACACCTAAAGTGTGGAGTCCCATGTGCTGCAGCAGGAAAGTACCCTACAACCCCAAAGAATAGTTCAAGAATGCCTTCTCCCTGCAAGGTGCTTTGTACCGATCATGGCAGTTTTCTTTAAGGAAGCAGTAGAGTCTGCTCTTGCAGCCTTCAGTTCTGAAGTTCGTACATAACTGTTATCTACAAAAGGAGAGCATTTCTAGCCGTTATACAATGACCCAAAGTCCCTTACATGCCATCGGAATAGGAGCATCTGGTCCCAGGTAACACGCAAGGCAACCCCACCCCCTCCTACTACCACTGCCATGACTGAAGAAGAGCAGGATTAAAGGGCAATCTCAAACAAACAGTGTTTCATTGCCTTGTTGAAGCCTTTGTGAAATCTAGGAAACCACAAGTTTCATCAGCAACTTCTGGATTTCAACAATGACACACTGGCCTATAAATCAAAAGGATTGCACAGATGCAATGGGATGTGCAAACATCCTCACACACTGCACAAACACAACCCTGCACCACCTCATGACACTAACCATAATTCTAGATGTGGATACAGAAGACTGGCACAGACGCTTGAAACAGAGCATGCATAATGCATCTTCTGATCATTTTTGCCTCTTTGGTTAGTGCAAGTCTGCAAGATAAACTACATCTTCAGACTGCCTCCCACTCCTCAGGCACTTTAATATGGACTTCTGGCAAAAACAGACACAGGATCTGGCCATGTGCAACTCCTTCACTAACTATGAAGTGTTAGAGCATCAGTCCATGAGTAACCCAAATGCAAAGCTAGCCTACTTGGTTCTATTTGTCAAGTATTTGCATTTACCTGTGCCACCAGAACTAAGGTTTTTCTTGGGCTTATTCAGCAGTGGTACAACAAGGGCAGGTGCTGGTGCTGTCTCCTGTCCTTGCCGAGCTGCCACAGGATCATAGTCCTTCCCATCGTAGTTTGCATCAAAGAATTTTTTGAACCACTGAACGAATTCAAAATTATCCTGGAATTTTCCTTTCACTAGTTTGTCCACAGGGATTATCTGAGGAGAGAGATTGTGCATATTTAGCACAAAGGAGAAACACTCTTACCTGAGACTCAAAGCAGAGATGTTTCAAATACAAGCATACAGAAATCCTTAGCTCAAGTTTGGAACGGGATTCCTTCAGAAACTTGAGCCAGAGATGAGCAGAAACAGGTAAACACAATGTTCATGGCACTGAAAAGGAAAGATCATATTGCAACAAATTCTGGAGTGAATATGAACAGCCAGGAAGGGAACATGCACAGTAATGGCACCAACACAATGCTATGAGGGAAGCCAATCATCACAATATCCACCCCCCCCCCACCAACACACACTGCTTTTACAAACATAGAGAAAGCATACAAATTAATGTTATCACTAAAAAGTCCACGTTCACAATTTACACTGCCAGGCATTAAAAGTGACGGTTAAATCAAGCAAGATGCATTTTAAGTGTTAGAACAAAATAAATGTGACATGGGAAATGTGTGGACAGGAGCTCCTGCAGTTTTAAAAATAGCAGGGGAGAGAATTTTGATCAGAGATGTTGCACTAGGGGAGGTTAACTGCCATTTTTCCAATCAAAACTGTCCATAAAGTCAGATCTAGTATTTTCTCAGTAGGAACTCTCATGTCACACATGATTTGCCCCTTAAAGAGACAATAAGAGGCATACATAAAAGCAGAACTTTCACTTTCATTAAATACAGAGATTTGATCCTCTTCTGGCCAGGAGAACCTTGTACATGCAGTCTTTAAATCATGAATGACTGCAGTAACATGTGCATATTTGAGCAAGTTTGATATTCTTTCATTGTTTAGCTTTAAATACAGGTGCAAAGAGCCATTAAAAGGTACTTCTGCATGTCTGACAGCTGTGCATGTTGCCACTTGGGCATTCTGGTCAACTGATGGACTGCCAATAATCCCAACATGTCCATGAATCCAACCCACCCATACAAAAAACAGCTGTCACTGGAAAAGCAGATATCCAATCAGAAAGGAGATACAGCTGAAACTGAACACGACGCAAACACTGAAACTGTGTGTGAGAGTTCACACATCACTCTAAGCCACCCTGCGAATAAGCCATGGTGGGTTGGTTGTTCTCTGAATGCATGGTATGCCTGACAGATGATTGGGCTTGCCGTGGCTTGTTGTCCCCCTCCATCCCCCTCAGTCCTCCAGCCAGGTCCAGCATGTATCCCAGGCACCTTTGCAGCAAAACTGTCTTGTCTCCTTACCCTGGCCCCCTCCATGCTCCGATCACTACCCCTTTTCATTCATCACCTTTTTCAAAATTATTTTTTCAGTGCTTGGGGAGTATGTAAATGTATTCATAATTTTTTTATTACTTTTAATTATTTTCCCCATATTCTTTCACAAGTGTGCAAGAGCATACTCTGACCTGTCTGATATGTGTAGCCTTGCCTTGTCAATGTCCTTGTATGTTGTACCTGTCAAAGTGAGCAGCAAAGTGGAGTAGGTAACATACAAGGAAATTAACAAGACAAGGTTGCATATAAACTAAGTTGCAAAGGACCAAGGGAGAAACAAGGGTATGAACAACACTACAAGCCATGGGTTCTCAGGGTAGCGTGTTCATGAAAATTAAGCCACCCTGTGGAGAACGTGCCAGGTTCGGATGACACAACAACCTACCATAGCTGGCTGGCCATGGTGGTTTGTAGTATCATGTGACCCAATCTGTATATTGATATATCCACCAAAGGAAGTGAGGTGGGTGGCTACTAAGAAGAGAGCCTTTTTTGCTGTGGCACCCTGGTTGTGAATGAGCTTTCCAGAGTTTCACCTGGCCCCTACATTGTGCTCATTTCGGCACCAGGTGAAGACCTTTTTATTCTCCCAGGCGTTTTCATTGTTTAGTTTGTTTTGTTTCTGATATTGTATTTTAAATTTTTGCACTGCTGCTAGCTTCTATTTGATTATTTTTATATTGCAGTTTTAACTTTTAAACATTTATATTATCATCTGTCTTTAATTTGTTTTATTTAAAGGTTTTAATTGTTGTGAACCACCCAGAGAGCGTTGGCTATTGGGCAGAATAAACATGTAATAATATTATTCATTTATTTTTTATTTAACACATATATACATGCACAGAGACCTTGTCAAGATACAGAATTTACAATTACTGAGAACCAATACAAAATGCTCTGCAAGCAAAAGTATAAAAAACTAAAATATTCAAGTCAGCTAACTGAATAGGCCTTTTGCCCTCTTGGTAATTGAGATCAAGGCACTATTAATAGAGAGCTCAATAGAGAGCTTCGGCTATTGGGCGGTATAGAAATAAATAAATAAATAAATAATAAAAGTAAATTAAATCATGATTTAAATCAATCCACACTGCTCTTCTCTCCTCCTCTTCTCCCCCACCCTGTGTCTGCACTCCTAGCCCCTCCTCTTTCCTCACTCCAGCAGTCTTGGCACACCCCCTTCCCAGAGAACCTTTTCTTCCTTGTGTTTTTTTAAAACCATTTCTGCTATATACACCCTTTTCTACACTCTGTAGCAATAGTATACATGGCATCTATTCACCCAGCAATTCAAATATAGCAGCCTTCCCCAACCTGGTGCCCTCCAAATGGTTTAGACTACAACTCCCATCATCCCTGACCACTGGCTATGCTGGCTGGGGCTGATGAGAGTTGAAATTCCAAACATATGGATTTCATCTTAAACATCTGTAAGGTCGGGGGAGGCTGAATAGTAACATGGGCATTCTCCAACCCCTACCGCAACTTTGATGGGCTTAAGAAAGCCTTGGATCATGGCAACTTGTGGCCCTCCAGAGGGCCACAATTCCTGGAGGAGATCAATGGCTATTAGTCCTGATGGCCATGTGCTACCTCCAGTATCAAAGGCAATGTGCCTATGTACGCCAGCTGCTGGGGAACATGGGCAGGAGGGTGCTGTCGCACTCATGTCCTGCTAGTGGTTTCCTGGTCAACGGCTGGTTGGCCACAGTGTGAACAGAATGCTGGAGTAGATGGACCCTGATCCAGCAGGGCTCTTATGTTTTGGCCTACAACTCCCATCAGCCCTAATCAGCACAGCCAATGGTGAGGGAGGATGGGGATTGTAGGCCAAAACATCTGGACAGCCTCAAGTTGCCCACCCCGCATTAGATGATTCCACATATATATACACACCCCTATAAGCTTTTGGAAAACCCCAATAAAAAACAGAGTATTTAAGTTACGGCAATAACTACTGTTATTTTTTTCTCTATTCTTTATTGTTGAAAGTCTATGTAATGAGAGTGAATATAAATGGAGAAGGTTTTTTTATGATGATGCTATATTACCTCTGGCTCCTTTAGTACTTGACTCTGATTGTACAGTTGTATATTGTATTGTTCTTTATTTTTTAATAGTAAATATATATCCACAAAGAGGTAGAAAATGGCAAATATTGGACATTTGGAACTTCCCCCTGGAGCCACAAACAGTGTGGCAGTGTGCTACCACTGGCCCTCACAGGCTTTGTATTGTGCATGACTGAAAAAAGAGGAAGTCCTCTAAAAAAATCAGGAAATGGAACCTTTTTCTCTTTGAGCTCTCGTCAGCATGGCTTGAGAGCACTGTGCAGCTTGTGCCATCTCATGTAGCAGCTGACATTTTCCCATTTGATAACTGAAGAGTCCTGTATTACTATTTTCATCAGTGTATTAAAGGCCTACTTGGCAAGCCACATATAAACTTTAATAGAAATCCACTAGGTGCTTTTCCTAAGGAAAAGCAGCTTCAGAAGAGAGCAATTTTGACCAGACAAGTCAAGTGTGAGGAGCAGGTGTTTTCCCCACTGGCCATTTCTCGGGTACAAAATGCTCCCTGTTCTCACCCTCATTTCCTCCTGTGCAGGAGCACCAAATACACACCCTTCTGGAACCTGGGAACACATTTTAGGCCCCAAAACCAGCCAGCAGGAAACAGGTTCAATGCCTCCTTCCCCTCCAATGCTTCTCCAATCAAGACTGCTACTCCCAAAGCTGTTTTTTCCTGCACATGTATGCATGTTTCACCTAAATAACTGACCTTTTCCAACTAGCTCCTCATTCAGGGGGAGAAGCAACTGCTTCCAGACAAGTTACTTGGCAGATCCTCCCTGGTGACATGGTTATTTGCAAGAAAAAGGGTGAGTAACTTTGTTGTTCTGGGCTGATAACATTTTCATACTTGTCTGACAATCTACAGACAGGGAGAATTGAGATGTTTGGCTCTTCCACTTGTAGACAGATGTTTCCTTCTAAAGCAGACAATGAATAAGTCGCCTTTTAGTCTGGGAGATGTAATCCTATAGCTTCTGTGCATTTTCCATTATTCCAGTGCTGCTGTAGTTTAACGCAGCAGCTAACCTTATATGTACACATCTTTTCTGGGTAAGTTAGGAAAAATAGCTGAGAAAGGCACAAACAGCAGCAGAGAAAAAAATTGTAGTTAGGTAAATACAGATGGTCTTCAGTTTAATCTGAAGAAATGCATCTAGTTTAGACAGAGCAAGATGTTCGTGGCAGATAGAACTCCACGTTTACCAACTTTTGATTGGGAAACTGGGAAAGTAAATGCTGCCTGGTGACTGACAGGCACCCGTAATAAGTAGAAAAGACTAGTGATTTAGGACATAGCAACATCCAGGCCAAATGCTGCCAAAGAGAAGGAATTCTCTCAATCAGTTCCTTAAAACTGCAACATTCCATCAGGATGAAATCAAAGCACATGCACTGAAATGCAAGGATGCTTACTTTGTCAACACCCATTCGCTTAAAACCTGCTTGTAGAACTTTGAAGTTTTGAATATATTCATGTTCCAATTTTGCCTGGAATTTCACTTTCTTGAGTGTTACAGAACCAGGGAACAGCATGTCCATAAACTGGCAATAAGCAGCGCCTGCAAGGAAGAGAAAAGAACAGACATCGTTGTGATAATTAAACCTTAGCAAACAGTATGTGACATATAAAGAAACTTTAGATTCCTTTACAGAATTGCTAGGATCTTCACAGCACTCCAGTCCTGCACCCTATGGAACTGTGGAACTACAATGTGACAAGATATTCACTGTAACTGTCTCTGGGACTGCAGCCCTTATAGATGGCTATAGCAGTCACTTCTGTAAGTGAAGTCATATGTTCAGTCACCAAACAGACTGCCCACATTTTTGAATGGGACAGAGCAGATCATGAGCCCTACAGCCTTTACAAGTCAGGGTTAGCAAAAATGGACCACTGACATGTCCCTGGTCAATATACAGAGTGGCCCCAAAGTAGGTATACAGAATAGTTTATTTGCATTTTATTACATTGCTTATTACATTTACATTTGTTTAACACTGTTTAATCTCGTAAGTGCTCGAGATGTATTCCATCAACGTTGCAACATTACTCGAACCTGTCCAGAACACTGTGACACACAGTACGACACAAATTCTGGTCCGCATCAATGTCCATAAATGCTTCCAAGATGAACTCTTTTAATTTGTCCACTGTCCGGGGATTCCTCTCAAAAACCTTATTCTTTACTATGCCCCCCAAAAAGAAATCCATTGGTGTTAAGTCGGGTGAACTGTCACTCCCTGTCACTCACTCTTCCCAACTGTCATTCCGACTCCACCCACACATCTTCTACTCACACATTCTCTCCCCCTCCCATCAACATTCTAAACAACTGTATACCTACTTTTGGGCCACCTGGTAGTCTTTTAATCATGGGCAAGCACTGCCATGAAAGGACAATATTCTTGCCTCTTGCCTCCTTTAGTGAGAAGCCTGGTTCTTAAAAGCCACATGGCTTCCACCGTAGTACAGCCATCCTTTGTTCAGGGACTGGCAACCAGTACAATGGCCTTGAAGGCCCCTTCCAACCCTACTATTCTATGATTCTATGATCACCAAGGGTTTGCAGGTTGCTATTCCCTGGGAATGTATAAGCAACGTATAAGCATCTTTATTCAGCACCTGTTAAATAACTGCAGAGGCCATAAGTATTCAATAATGATACTGAACAGCTAGCTCATTGCTGGGAAAAGTTACTGTGTGATAATGTCAATGTTTCCACCACTCCCCTCACTTTAACACATAAACCAAAACCAAGTGAAACAAAAGAAAAAGCAGCTGTCCTTTGCGGAAAGATGACAGAGTGCCTTAACATTCCAGACTACATTCCCAGCACCTAGGCACACTGGGCTTAATTCACCAGGAATGTTTTCCATACACCCCCTATTAAAATTAAATGAAAGGCATTTGAGGAAGTGTTGTTAGTCCACAGTGGAGTACTGTGTTTTTCAGGATCCCACTTTGCATTCTCATTAGGATGGGCCTCTGAAATTTCAGCCTTCCCCTAGAACTCACAACAGCAAAAGATTTCAAGAGTTGTGCCTGCATAAAATTCCTGATTGTACAATACGACTGAGAAGTTTGCTTCAGACAGAGAAGACTGTTAGTAGAAGGGGGACCAGCCTAAAAATAATAATCAGGGACACCATCTCTCAAAATCTAGCTCTCTTCAGGTACCACAGAGGGCCAGGGGACTAGGTATTTCTAAATCACCTTGCTGAATCTAGAAGACTATCGTATTATAGCTTTCTGACAGTTAACCTTGAGACTGAGAACTCCTCAGTTCCCATTTCCTTCCATCCTAGACAACTGTGTCTTTAGTCAAAGTCAGCAGACAATAATTATTGCTCTCTGTTCTGAGTCATCTAAGTTTCTGCCCTGTGCAGGTTTGCCTACTTCAAAGATCAATCACCTTAATACCTAAAAATTGTATTTTCCCCAGTTCTTCCAAAACAGATTTTTCCCTCAGCACCAGTATTTCTCTGCTCTAAGCTCATCAGTACCCACCCAACATCAGTGCAGCTATGGATGCAAGCAACATTGCTCCCCTTGCCTGCATGAAATGTATATCTTGATCCTGGCAGTACATTTCCCCTGCCACCTATTCACTCCTCCCACACTGTAGAGCTTCCTTTTCCATAAATCAGTTTCTCACACTATCAGTACATATAGCATGGTACTTATGACTCAAATCTTATCTCAAATCCCTCCTAGATTTTCTTCAGTAGTTTCCGTACACTAAATTTACTTCATTCTCCCTTTGCTTTTCTTATTTGTATTGTACGTTACAAGAAGCAGCACAGTGTTGCAGGGCATAAACTTCACTACCGTCACTATGGATTCATCCCCTCCGAGGTTTAGCCACAATGCCGATGCCTCACATCAATATGGCTAACACTGTGCAGCCTTCCACAGGGACCAATATAGGGTTTGCAAAACAGCTCCAAGTTTTATCTTCTGCAAAGCTCAGAAGCTCTCCTTTAAAGAGTCCCCAAGTAGCACACATTTCAATTCAGGTGTAAAGCCAAACAAGATTAATTTTGCCACCTCTCTAGCAGTATGCCCAGAGAATATGCTTTAAGGCCCACCAGCACTGCGGAACTGCTGGGGGAGCCTTAAGGCACTCTTGCTCTATCAGATTACACCACAAGCAAAGGACACGAGGCTAAAGACACCCGTAGGACAAGGAACATGTTAAGAGTAGATGGCTCAAGTAAGTTGTGCCACATACTACAGCAGCCTTCCCCAACCTGGTGCCCTCCAGATGTTTTGGAAACAACTCCCATCAGCCCCAGCCAGCATGGCCAAGAGTCAGAATGCTGGGAGTTGTAGTCCAAAGCATTTGGAGGTCATTAGGCTAAGGAAGGCTGTGATAAAGGAGAAAATTTATTTATTTATTTATTTATTTATTTATTGCATTTATATCCCACCATTTTTCCTCTTGCAAGGAACCCAAGGCGGCTTACATTATCCTCCTCCTCTCCATTTTATCCTCACAACAACAACCCTGTGAGGTAGACTGGGCTGAGAGTCTGTGACTGGCCCAAGGTCACCCAGTGAGCTTCCATGGCCGAGTGGGGACTAGAACCCGGATCTCTCGGCTCCCAGTCCAACACTCTCACCACTACACCACACTGGCTCTAGGAAAGGCACTAAAGCATTTGTATTCACTTTGCTGTGGAAAATTCCTTCAGAACCCTTAATAAGAAGAGCAGTTAAGACATAAGACACCCAAACCACCACCCTCCAGAGAGAGAGAGAGAGAGAGACACAGAGAGAGAGAGACAGAGAGATCTCTAGCATCTCCAGCTTGTTCTTCAAAGGACAAATAAATGCTTTGAAAGCCTCAAGCAGCACTCTGCTCTCAGCTATCTTCTTACCTGAGCAAAGCTGCTCTACCTTTGTCAGGTTCAACTGTAAGGACTCATTGATCCAGGCGAGCATGTCATGTCGACTCAAGTTATCACTTGTCACTGAAGTGGAATACACGTTAACTGCCATTTTCTGGAGAAAATTAAGCAATAAGGGATTTTTATTTTATTTTTTTACACAGAGGCTAGTGAACTGAACCTCTGCCATACCACTCATTCCCCCATCACACACTCCAAAGTGAACAGGAAGCCTTCCCTAGCCATCAAGTGCACAGTCACATCTGTTGGATGCAGGCCACCTCCTAGAGTGGCTGGGTAGCCAGCCAGATGGGTGGCTAATAAATAAACAAACGAGTCAGTTTACTGGAGATAGTCTAGCCATTTATCAGAATTTCACTGTCCCAGTAACGTGATAAGTCTATATTTATAAATAGCTGAAATTAGATACTGCATACCCTGATACGGTAAGCAAATCCATCGTTTTGTAGCAGGAAATATACTGTAATGGTCATAATGATCCATTACAGAGGAACGTAACCAAACCAATTCAACAGCTGTTTCAGAAGAGTTCTCTATTACCAAGGATGTAAACGAGCAGACCCAGCTCATTTGCCTTGCACAAAATAGCTCAACTGAAGAGGCATCAGCACAGAAGAGGCATTCGAGAAGAAGCCAAAGATGAACAAATGAGTTGGGAGAAAGGACGTTTTTTAAGGACATTTTTTGTGGTGCTCAATATGAAGTCTGCTGCAGTTAACTGATACATCTGGTTTGTGATCAGATTACCCATACGATCCTGCCCATGTTAAGATCTGCCTCTGGGGTCTTTACAGAGCAACTGCTATTAAGAGTGGTTAGGTTGGCATGCACAAGAGACAGGGCCTTCTTGGTGGTGGCCCTAAAACTGTGGCACTCCTACTGTCTTGCCCCTCCTGTACAGGAGTTCAGGAAAGGCTTGAAGATCTTCCTCTTCAATGCTGCCTTTAATCTGAGACTGTAGTTCGTTTACATATCTGAAAGCATCCTATCAAGATATTCTGTTCACTTGCTATTGCAGCCATTTTTATTCGTGTGGCTTGCCTTTCTTCTTCATTGAATAAACACATCTCTTCACACATCTCTTCGTAAGGGTGTTATAAAAAAAGTGACTAAAACATAATATAAATAAGTAGTGAATCAATATATTTAGAGCAGGAAGGTTAACCAGTTGTTCACATTCCACTTAAAAGTAAGGTTTTTAAACTAATTATATTGTGTGGGCCGTATAAGACAGGCCCTCACCGTGGAAGAGGTAATTCAGAAAGACAGCACGTCCAGTTACTTTAGTTTAGCAAGCCACATTCTGAGACTGAATTCACTACTACTGCTGGGGCCAGCAGAAGTAGCTGTCTTACAACCACACGGCTGATGTATGTGGTATTATATGAAGAACATCGCCAACATGAGGCTCATGTTCCACACAACAGAGCTGTGCAAGGATATCCTGGAGTGGTCCTGCTTTCCAGCAGAAGTAGCATCACCAATCCCCTGCAGTAGACACAATTATCCTGGAAGGGATGAAGTTGCCCCAGTTCCAGTAACATTCATTCGAATATGCCATTCAGGAGCCTGCACAGGTAGGTCTACATGACTGCTCCCTTTTCACTTACTACCTTTGGAGAGAGGGCACACCCCTCCCTCAGCCCTTCTTGCGATGGAACAAGAACTCGGGCATCGTAAGGGTTCCTAGCGCCCAAGTAACTGGCAGCAGGAACAAGCCTTACGCTGCGTGTGCGCCGAAGAGCCGCAGCAAAGGGAGTCGCCCTTGTGCTAGCAGACTGTTACCGCCTCCCTGCCAGTTTACAGGACGAAGTAGGCCAAGGCTGAAAGGATGGCGAGCAGAGCAGGGCGCGACTCCGCGAGGAGGGTGCGAGGCTCTGCCCCGCGAACTCCCCCCATCCACACGGGCGGAATCCGCGGAAACGACGAGGCTGCCAGCCCGGGGAGGGGGAGGCACAGGCCAAGCCTGGGCCGCCGCCTGAGCCGGGACACGCGCCGGGCTGCCGCGGCTTCTGTCAGCCCCGAGCGCAGCTGCTCCGAGGCGCCGCTGGGCCCCTGTCGGGGGCGGCGAGAGGCCGGGCCCGGATCCGCGAACGGGGGCGCGCCCGGACTCCCACCGCTGCTCTCGCAGCCAGCCAGCCAGCCAGCCAGGCGGCGGCCGCCGGGCGCAAGGCGCCGCTCCCAGCCCACGTGGGCGCCCCTCTCCCTCGTCCGCGCGCGCGCAGTGCCCCCCGCGCGCCGGGGGTCCGTTTGCATAAAAACCGTGCTCATTAGCATATGCAAACGCCTGGGGAGCCCCGGGAGAGGCGGCCTGGCTACTGGGCCGGCCGGAGGGGAGGGGAGGGCGGGGCCGCGCCGCGCCTCACCGCCCCCCGCCCGGCGCGCAGGAGCCGCAGCGGCGCCGGCCTAGACGCTGCTGCCGCCGCCCGCCCCTCCTGCCCGCCGCCCGCCCCGGCGGCCGCCGCCTCTCCGGCCCCTCAACCCGTTACCTCAGTCGCTCGCCGTTCAAACCGGCCCCGCCCGCCTAGCCCGGGATCTGACGTCACGCGCACCCCAGCGCGCTGACGTCACTTCTAGGCCTGTGGAAGAGGAAGGCGCGTCAGGAAGAGCCGCCGCCGCGCCTTCTACGCCGCTGAGAGAGGAGGAGGGGCTTGCCGAGGGGAGGGGCGGGGCCCCAGCCAGCGCGCGTTGCTACGGTTTCTGCCCGGCTCCCAGCTCCACTCATTGGCTGATGCCGGCGCAAGGAGTAACGAGCATGTGAGCTAAACTGCTGGCGACTCCGCCCATATTGTAGCCGGCTCCGCCTCCGTCCGGCGCCCGCCCAGCTGCCCTTTGGAGGCCACGCCCTCGTCGCGGGGAGGCCCCGCCCCCGCCCGAGGAGGCCACGCCCCGTTTCCCCTCCCCCTATTAACCAGTGTGATTGAAGCTTCATTTAAAAATGATTTTCGGAAGAGGGGCAGCCTTTGATGCCTTTGTCCCCCTCATGCCCCAGTGAAATATGTTGATGAACACGTCCCTGAAAATTTGCTTATTACAGAATACAGTTTCAGCATCGTCTGCCTAGATTCTATCATAATTTTTGCATCAAAATAAATATATGGGATCATGAGAAAAATGAAATAATTATATATCCCCATATATAATCCATAAATAACGCCCCGCCCCCCTGATCCACAGACAAGGAGACACCTGTGACGCCTTCCCCGTGTCGGATGGCACGCGGGAGAGGAGGGGGAGGAGCTCTGCGTGGCAGGCACATGCCTGGAGTTGCGGGGGCCGGTGGGTGGGTGGGTGAGTGGGAGGCCAAGGCCCCCGGGGCCCTGCCCCGGCCAGACTGTTCCTCCCCCCTTCTGCCACCCTCTGGCACGGAGTCGCCCGTACCAGTTGTTCTTTTCACTGTCTGCCAACATGCCGCCGTCGTGAGATATAAATAATAGATGAGCATCTCGGCGCGCCTGGTGCGTGTCCTCTGGCCTGTTCGTGCCCACCTGCAAGAGCAGAGCTTTCCAGGCGCTGTGCTGGAGGGGAGAAGCAAAGCCACCGGGGATCCGCAGCGGTGCCTGGGTCAACAGGGAAGCCGAGGGAAGGACGGGAAGCGCCTCGTCACCCCCGGCCCAAAGCTTCCCAAGCGCTGCCAGGATGAGGAACAGCACAGGCCAACCGCCTGCCCCAGGACAAGACCTCTGGCACAGCTGCAGCGGCCTCCGAAGGCGACAACAGCTGGGACTGCTTAGCCTGGGGAAAAGGAGCGTCAGGGCAGACGTGACAGAGGTCCACAGAATTATGCCTGGGGTGGGGAGTGTGGACAGAGAGACATTTCTCTCCCTCTCTCAAAACACTAGAACCCAACAGGGTTCTCCCATGAAGCAGATTGGTGGGAGATTCGGGACAGATACAAGGCAGTCCTTCACGCAGCGAAGAACTATGGAATTTGCTACCGCTGCTAAAATGCTGTTTTAAAATGCTGTTTTAATATAATTTTAATTGTATTGTTTAATTTATATTTTAACTTTTGTATATTTTTCTATGTTTTAGTTGTATATGTTTTAATTTTTGTAAGCCGCCTTGTGTCCCAGTACTGGGGAAAAGGCGGGGTATAAATAAATATAATAATACATAATAATAAATAATAATACCGCAGGATGTAGTGATGGCCACCAGTTTGGATGGCTTTAAAAGGGGGGTTGGACAAATTCCTGAAGGAGAAGGCTATCGATGGCTACTAGTCCTGTTGGCTATGTGTTACCTCCAGTACCAGAGGCAGGGAGCCTGTGTACACCAGTTGCTGGGGAGCATGGGCGGGAAGTTGTTGTTGCACTCATGACCTGCTTGTGGATTTCCCATGGGCAGATGTTTGGCCACTATGTGAACTGAATGCTGGACTAGATGGACCCTTGGTCTGATCCAGCATTGCTCTTCTAACGTTCTCATGTTCTCTGTCATTAGGCTCAACCTCTGAGGCTTCTGAGTTGGGTCCATTAATTGTGGGCTCGATGTGGGCAGTAAATTGGTACCAAAGGTATCATCCCTTTGGGGCATTCCTTTGGTGCCAAGCCAGGCCCCAGCTTGGAGGGTGGGGAGTGAAGACTCTTACCATATACTGTAATTAACATTTTGATTGTTAACTGAAAGTTGGGTCCTTTAAAAAGTTTTGAATCTCTGGAAGCTGTGTCATCTGCTTTAAACTCTGGGCTGAGTTATCTTTATCCTGGGCAAGCTTATCAAAGCCATGATGCAGCTAGGAGCTGGGAAGGGATGAATAAGTGGCCATGACCACGAAGGGGCCACCATGCACGCAAATATGAGCAGAGGGAGCTATAGTGGTGGAGGACCGAGATGGCAGGTGAAGGGAAGGCAAATTAGTAACGTACGTGCCATCTCCTCTTCCCATCTGTCCTTCGACCGTGATAACACTGGTGGCTTGTTCTGCAGGCACCTTGAGTAGCTGAAAGTGCTGTTAATGAACGCCAGGTCAGGTCATGGGAAGGTTTTTGCAGTCAACAACCTCATTAAGGAAGAATGCGCAGCTCTTCCTTGCATAAAAGAGGTTTGGTTAGATGGAAAGGGGCTGTAAACCTCTCAGATCTGTCCACCAGGCTACCATGTACAGCACCAATCCAGACTTGGGTGGGAAGGAGAATGGATTGGCTTGCTCCACCTAGAGCAAGAAATTTGTTATCCCCATTTTTCCACTAAAAGACAGATGGATGAATCTCAGCAGCTAGTCAAATCAGACATTATTTGCTTATTTATTGAAAAGTAAGGAGATAATTAGCCATGGTTTATTGTAAGGATTATAATTACATATATATGATAAGATTTTTTTGTAATTTGTAATTTTGTGTATATCGTGTGAATCTATATAAACTTGGAATTAAAAAATGTAACAGTCAATGTGAAGATCACAAAAATAGCAGAACAGCAGTCAGATAAATATATTAAACATATAAAACTCAGCAGAAGAGATAAACCAGAGTTTAAAAAAACAGGGCATATTACATGCTGCAGTGCATGTGCAAATAAAAAGGACATAAACTGGGAACCAAGTGAACGTCCCTGGGGAGCGCATTCCATACCACTATCATAACCACTCTCCTTAGACTCCACCCACCTGAGCTCCAGTGTTGGGTTGGGACAGGCTGCTCTGATAGAGAAGTGTCCTTCTGGTGTCCAATCTGTTTTTATGTTCAGAAAAAGCTCCTTCCTGTACTTGCAATCTCTGAAACCTCTGTAGGCGAAAGCATCCAGCAATGGGCCCTCTGCATAAGGCCGTTGCTAGCTGACAAGGCAGTTCATATAGAAAAAAGAGCCCCTAAAAAAAAAAAAGAAAGAACAGGTGCAAGCCTCTATGACTCATACCCCACCATGCTCCATGGTGCCCATCATTTGTGTCTAGCAGCCCACCAGGGCCTTGATAAACCTCTTTAGGGGAGTTTCCTGCCTGCCTGGGACTTTTAGGGAGCAATCCTATGGCCACTAGACACTGTCCAGAGGGCCATAGGATATGCTCTATTCCGGGAACCGACCTCAGAGCCTGCACTCCGAGGTTGGTTCCTGGAAATCTGACTTCCCCCTTCTTCCACACTCAGAGGCAGCACAGCGAAGCCCCGTTCTCCGTGCTCAGAAGATGAGCATGGAGTGACTGAAAAGGGGCAGGGCAGGGGGGCATCCCAGGGCGGGAAGACCGGAGCAGAATGTACAGCACATCCTGTGTCATACGGCAGCTTCCTCTCCTCGTTTTCCTCCCGCTCCAGTGCTTTGTTGTTGTCCAGTCGTTCAGTCCGACTCTTCGTGACCCCATGGACCATAGCACGCCAGGCCTTCCTGTCCTGTGCTCTCTCCCGGAGCATGCTCAGGTCCATATTCATTGCATCAGTGATGCTATCTAGCCATCTCATCCTCTGCCGTCCCCTTTTCCTTTTGCCTTCAGTCTTTCCCAGCATCTGTCTAGCGAAAAAGAGCAAAACAGGAGAGGCGTGGAGGGAACGACACCCCCCCCCCATGCCTCTCCTGCCTTGCTTAGGATAGGCGGTCGCCTCCGAGGTCGGAGGCAGCCGCCCAGCTATTTAGGATTGCGCCCTTAAGAACATAAACATCACCATGGTGGATCAGATAGAGGGTCCATCTAGTCCAGCATTCTGTTCACACAGTGAACAACCAGCTGCCTCTGGGAAACTCACAAGCAGGACCTGAGTGCAACAGCACCCTCCCACCCATGTTCCCCAGTAACTGGTGTCCATAGGCATACTGCCTCTGATACTGGAAGTAGCATAAAGCCATCAGAACTAGTAGTCATGGATAGCCTTCTCCAGGAATTTGTGCAATGCCCTTTTAAAACTATCCAAGTTGGTGGCCACCACTGCATCTTGTGGAAGTGAATTCCATAGTTCAATTATGTGCTGTGTGAAAAAGAGGGGCTGGGGAGAAGTACCTGGCCAGTATAATTCACTTGGCTAGCACATTGTGCCAGCCTGGTTTAAGCTTTCCCTATGTGATTCATTAATGTTTTTGCATGGCTGTGAGAGCTGGACTATAAGGAAGGCTGAGCGCCGAAGAATTGATGCTTTCGAACTGTGGTGCTGGAGAAGACTCTTACGAGTCCCCTGGACTGCAAGGAGGTCAAAACAGTCAATCCTAAAGGAAATCAACCCTGAGTGCTCATTGGAAGGACAGATACTGAAGCTGAAGCTCAAATATTTTGGCCACCTAATGCGAAGAGAAAACTCTCTGGAAAAGACCCTGATCCTGGGAAAGACTGAAAGCAAAAGGAGAAGGGGACGGCAGAGGATGAGATGGCTAGATAGCATCACTGATGCAATGAATATGGACTTGAGCACACTCCGGGAGAGAGCGGAGGACAGGAAGGCCTGGCGTGCTATGGTCCATGGGGTCACGAAGAGTCGGACATGACTGAACAATACATCTAGAGATCCACCATAGTATAGTGGTTAAGAGTTTGAGCTGCAAATTGGGAAGTTCTCAGTTGGAATCTTGTCTGTGCCACAAACTCATTAGGTTAGCCTTCTCCAAACTGTTACTTCCAGATGTGTCGGATTACAACTCCCATAATTCCTCACCTTTGGGGCCTTGCTTACTTCTCCTAAAAGTGTCTTATTCCTCCGTGTACTACCCTCCCAGCCACCCTCTTGGTTCCTATATACCTCCTCTTTCCATGCACGTTCATCCTTGGTGAGGTCATTAGAGTGCACAGCATATAAGAACGTAAGAGCTGCGCTGGATCAGACCAAAGGTCTATCCTGATCAATGCAGTGGCCAACCATATGCCTCTAGGGAGTTGACAAGTAGGACATGATGACGGCAACAACCCCCACCCCCCAACAGTCCTCTCATAACTGGTATTCAGAGGCAGATCAACTGATACAGCAATAGACATCCATCCACTGGTAGCTACTGATAGGCTAATCCTCCAAGAATTTAACTAATCCCCACTTAAAACCATCCAAGTTGTTGGCCACCACCGCATATTGGTATATAGACCTAAATCAGGGAGGGGACATGGGTGCACCCACCCAGCTGCTTTGTAGATCTTTGCATGTTTAGCGAAGTGTTGAAATTGTTCTGCAGTGCATTTGGCAGGATGTGCTTACAAAGCTCCCATAATTGGGAAACCTACCATATCAGGGTTTGCGACTGCAGTTGCAGCTTTGTAAGCACATCCTGCCATAGTCAGACAGACATGCTTACAGAACCTTCTTCAGAAATTTGTGTGAAACACGTTTAGATCCAGAAGGCACTCAGGGACATTGGGTTATGGAGTGGCTTATCTGCATGCACATTCCCCAATTTAGGTCTACTCCTGCTGTAGAAGCGAATTCCATATTTTAACTGTGTGCTGTGTGAAGTTCTTCCTTCCATCCGTCTTGAATCTCCCACCATTCAACTTGATTGGATGATCCTGGGTTCTAGTATTAGGAGGAAGAAAATGTCTCCACTTTCTCCACACCATACATAAGTTTATAGAACTCTTATGCCCTGCCACCTCCTCACCTTTTTTCTAAGTGAAAACCCCCAAATGTTAGAACCTTTCCTCCTCACTTTGATGGCAGTTTTCTGCACCTTTTCCAGCTCTACAGTATCCCTTTTTGAGGTGTAGTGACCAGAACTGTATGAAGTATTCCAAGGGCAGCTGCACCATTTATTTGTATAAAGACATGATACCGGCAGTTTTATTTTAGATTCCTTTCCTAATGATCCCCAACATGGAATTGCCTTTTTCAGAGCAGTTGTACACTGGGTCAATGTTTTCATCAAACTATCCATCAAAACCCCACAATCCCTTTCCTGGTCAGTCACTGTGAGCTAAGACCCCATCAGCATCCATGTGAAGTCAGGATTTCTTGCCCCAATGTGCATCGCTTTACACTTGCTTACGCTGAATCATGTCTGCCATTTAGATGCCCATTCCCCCAGTTTGAGAGATCCTTTTGGAGCTCTTCGCAATCCCTTTTTGTTTTTACCAACATGAATATTCTAGTGTCATCCGCCAACTTGGGTCACACTGCTCACCAATAATGCCAGATAATTGATGAACAAGTTAAAAAGCACCTAGATGTGTGGTCCATCTCCTTTCCCTTCAGTGATCTGGTGGAATCCCCAAACTTATTTTAGGCCAATTGCCTTCCAAGATGTAAACTTGTGCACATTTCCCATGGCCACCCTCTCCATTTGGAGAAATGAACCACATTTATGGACATCATTTAATAAAGAAAGAACAAGAGAATGTTCAATTATAGAAGAACACTGACTTTAATAAAACAATGATAAATGTTCAAGGTAAACGTTGTAGAAACTTTTTTTTTCATTTCCAGTAAAAAAAACAAAAAACGATTTCCGGCTCAGTTATAGTTGCTTGCTTTGGTACTGAACTTCTGATCCATGAAGCTCATAAAAAAATTTGAAACACAAAGACAGTTTGTCATTTTTAAAAAAGGTTATATAAAACACACAGTTTTGACATTAAAAAGTCTAAAAATATAGCACCAACAAAAGAAGGGGAAGGCCTTTTAAACACAATGACATTTCTGAAATACAGCTTTTTAAAAATGCAGTTAAAAGGTGGGTTTGGCCCAGGCAAACACAATTTAGCTATTGCTACTTTTTGTTCAGTTTAACAAGAATAAAGTCTTGTTTCCCTTGTTCTACTTTGCTTTCCAAAACTCATCCTCCTTTGATTTGAGGATTTGTAATTTTAATAATGAGGAAACAGAAAAACAGAAAGCCTAAATTTGCTTGCAGAACTGGAAGGGGCAAATTGGAAACCAAAAAAAAAGGCAGGGGGACATAAGCAGAAGGCACATATGGTTAATTCCCTTTCTTGAATTATATGTATTCACATTTCTATTTCAGCCATGCAGTCTCCATGGACAAAACTTGAGTCTATGGGATTCCACATAGTCCCTGCTCATTCACTCACTTGCAGCACACTGGTCTTAAGATCCTTTCAGATGGCAGCAAATTCAGTGCACTTCCAGGGATGACAGCTTAGCACATGGGAGGGCGGTGATTTCAAGTCCAAATATTTCAAAGAAGTCAAACTATAAGCCACATACAATCTTCTCTACAACACTGTCATCAAATGGATATGATTGTCCACCACCTATAGGTGCATCCCAGGGGTGGGGAATGTGTTGCCCTCCAGATGTTGTTGCATTGCAACTCCCATCATCCTTTGCTATCAGCCATGCTGCTGGGGCTGCTGGGAGTTGCGATCCAATAGCATCTGGAGTGCTACATGTGTCCCACTCTGAGTGTATCCAAAGCACTCATGCACACACACACACACACACACTCACATGAGATACGGACTTCTACAGCTTCTCAAATTTAGTACCCCAGCTATAAGTGTCTGCCAAGGCATTTCTAGGTTACTGGCATTAATTCACAGACAGTACAGGCTCCAGCATGTCCCTGAGACTCGACACTAAGACCGTGGTTCTCAAAATACCTTACTATGGAGTAGGAGCCATGAAGTCAATAGAAGAACTCTAGAGTGAGCAGTTTGAGAACCGCAATGGTGGTACTAATGAGAGAGATTATGCCTGAGTCGTACAGTAGGTGAAAAGACGGAGGAGGAGTGAGGGTGGTGGTAGTAGACATGCCACATCTGGGGTTATCGTCACTGCTTTGAATTCTCATAGATTCTCAAGCAGACACTTTCCTGAGCTGAGGCTGCTGTTCTCCGTGAAGATCCCAGGTGGGTAGGGAAGAACAAAAGCAAACAGTCAAATCTCACCATTGATGCCATGCTGGCTGGAGAGAAATCTGAGCAAAGCTAACATCTCCAAAGTTCTATGGGGAGATGGGGTGGTGTCTCTGCCACTCTTAGGGAGCAATCCTATGGCCGCTAGTCAGCGTCTAGACAGCCATAGGATATGTCCGTTCCTGGAGAACCGCCCCACCGCCCTGCGTTGCCTCGCAGGCAACTCGGAATGGCCCCGCACTCAGAAAACGAGCACATGAAAACGGGGCGTTCCGGGGCGGGGAAGGTGGAAATGCTGGTACTACACATCCTATGTGTCATCCGGCAGCCTCCTCCCTGGCTCTACCTTCCCATGCCTAGACAGCTGGAATGGGCTGTCGAGCCACAAATGCAGGGCGGCTGAAGCTTCTCCAGCCCTGCATTGGATAGGCGGTGGCCTCAGAGTTCAGAGGCGGATAAATATATTTGGTATTTGTTCAATGACCTCAATGCAGTGGTTGCTCTACACCTCAAATACTGATGAACAGTGGGAAACTGGTTCTTGGCCAATTTAGTGCAATCCATAGGGACGGTCTCCTGCTGTTCATAATCCACTGAAATGAATGGGAGCGGTGCCCTTGTACTGCTCTCAGTTCATGTCATCAGAACAGCCATACTGGATCAGACCAAGGGTCCATCTAGTCCAGCTTCTGTTCACTCAGGAGATCTTCCCAATGGCCAGTGCTGTTTGTCAGTGTTGCTTGTTTCTTGGTGTTTCTTCCAGCCTGCTGGTCTCACAGTTTTACATCCAAGTGAAGTGGCAATCTCTGAAGGCACATGTGGTGGTGGGTTAGAAGGGCAAAACCCCCAGCAACATCTGAGGCAGCAGATCAGCTTGATTTGGAGAAATCCCCCTTTCCTGACATGTGGCACAGATGCAGCTGAGAAGGGAAAGAACCATCAAACCGCATCCTCCATGGGAAAGAAGCCATTGAAATGCTTAGTCCAGAACTGCATCATATAGAGAAAGAAGTATAACTTAGATCCCAGGTCTTTTTAACTGTACAGGTGAGTGTGCAAAAGTCTGTAGCAAATGTTGCCTCAGTGCTACTTATTAGCACTTGGCAGAGGTGAGAAGGCTGCAGAGAGATGACTGAATTACAACAGGTAGGCTGTCAGTCCAACAGGACCTACAAAAATCGAGGATTACCTTTATTCCCTGGTAGATGGATCTTATTTCCATCCCAGTCTTGTCCTTTGTGTAATGAAATCAGTGGCAGAAGGTAATGTCAGTTGAAAAATCAAGCTAACATTCATGAAAAAATAGCAGCATCAAGAAGGACCAGAGCTGATGTCCCTCTATATGAAGTCCATTTGGGGCAAGGCAAACAATGGGTGATGTGCATCTTGCAGGTTAAGGGTCCTCAGAGAGTTCTTCAGTTGCTCCTCTGGTAAGAGGACCATGCAGTCTGCAGAATTTCTCAGAAAAAAAGAAGTCTTTCTTGCCAATCTGCAGCATACGGATTTGTAGAATTTCCTTTTGGCACAGTCATTTCTCTTTTCTCAACCCTGAAAGCCAAGAGCATAATCCACTGGGAACATCTCTGCTCAAGCCCCTCTGAAATGACTCGAACTTGTGCAAATGCTCAGAGAAGCTCTTGCACTGTGCCTGCTCACTTCAACAGGGTGTATGCAAGAGAAATCCAAGAGGACTACATTTAGTTTCTCTTCTGTAATATACCCCTAAAATTATTATTTATGTTAAAACCATTTTTGTTGTTGTCCTACTGTATAACAACAATATATGCACCGGGATGCATATGGCAGGGCGTTGTTTTCTTTTGCTCTAACTAGTATGATTATCTTACAGTTCTGTTTCAGTTAAATCCCTTTCTAGGAATTTCCACATTCTCAGATAATGCTGTAAAGCAGCAGCCAAAGTCTTTTTTCCCCAAAAGATTTTTGGTTTTATATAAAAAAAATCTTTTAAAAAGTGGGAGCAGGGGAGAGAGAAAGGAAGGAAGGAGATGGCTCTCCTGATTTTTCCAGTGTGTAAACTGTATAAAACACAATAAGGATGGCTCATTGCTATAGTTTTGGTTTCTTAGTGAATGTTCCTTGAGATATTCTTTTTCTCCTCCCTATTTCAAGTTCAGTGTTTTTCAGAAATCAACTTTTCACTCAGGCAGTAACCGAGTAGCCGTTTCTCATGAATATGGCATGATTAATGTTGTTGCCACGCCCCTGACATACACACAAGTATTTTCCATGCCAGGTAAGTGGAGGTCGACTGATCCTTTAAGAAAGTCACTGTTGATTAAAAGGGAGCTTCCCCTAAGGTCTCCTCATGCGGCTGTCCTTTCCTACCAGTGCCCAGGGTCAGGTGGGTTTAGATGTCATGCTATGGAGGAGGGAAACATTTCTGGTCTGTTCTTGTCCTTCCCTCCCAGGGCCGCTTGATCAGAGGAGACCTGGGCACCCCTGCTGTCTAGTCGCAGGCAAAATAATCCTTGAGTGGAGCAAATAGGTGGCGGATAACCGGGACACTCCATGACCTGCCCAGCAGCTTCTGGCGAGCTCCACGGCCCATGTTGGACAAATCTGTGTAGTGGAGAGGGAAGCCAAAGATCCTGGAAAGAGCAGCAAAGAGACAGAAGCGTTAGCACAGCATTTTCCAGAGGTCAAACGTCGGCCTTTTCCGCGGGGAGGTAGTGAAACATGCGGACTCCCTGGCAGAGGGCCCGAGCTCTTACTTCCCTGCACGTTGGTACTGCTGGTTTTTGCAGCCCCAACTAAGCCCAAAGGCAAATAATAGCATGCATATTCTGTATGAGGGGAGAAAGGAAGAGGCTCTTGGCATACGTGGACTGTGTGCCAAAGGCACAGGAATGAAGTAGTGCGGATGCTGTGGAAGCACACTCAGCACCGTTTGTTCACACAGTCTCCTCTGCCCACGTGAGGTCCAGTTCAGGGGGAGGCCGGTTCTGCCTCATTGCAGAAAAAGCTGGCTCTGCCCAATGCTGATTGGCTGGTGTCTGTGAGATCATGGAAGCCACCTCCCCAAGCAGCTTCTAAAAGTATTTTAGAACGGGTTGTCCTTTAAAAAAATAATAAGGGACCGGTTGATGTTTTGTTGAATAAATGTACATATGGTGTCTTAAAAGTACAAAAAGGACTGAAGGACCAGGCCCGCAGTCTGGGGGTCATTTTGGACTCCCAGCTGTCCATGGAGGCTCAGGTGTCAGCCGTGAGCCGGGCAGCACTGTACCAACTCCATCTGATATGGTGGCTGCACCCCTACCTTCCCAACCATCTGCTCCCATCAGTAGTTCATGCCCTGGTCTACTCTCACCTAGACTACTGTAATGCACTCTATGTGGGGCTACCCTTGAAGATGGTTCGGAAGTTGCAGTTGGTGCAGAATGTGGCAGCCCGCTTGATTAAAGGCAGCCATCGGTGAGACCACATCACTCCAGTGCTGAAGGAGCTGGCCTGGTTACCAGTTGTTTTTTGGGCCCAATTCAAGGTGTTGGCATTGACCTTTAAAACCCTATATGGTTCCAGCCCAGTCTATCTGAAGGAGCGCCTCCAACAACACCAGGGATGCCTCTCAATGAGAAGGTCCCTCTGTCTGCCCCATCAGCCAGGACAGCTAAGCTGTTGAGGACTAGGGAGGGGGGCTTTTCTGTGGTGCCCCCCACTCTGTGGAATTCCCTCCCTAGTGACCTCCGCCATGCCCCCTCTTTGACGAGCTTCCACTGGGCTTTAAAAACCTGGCTGTTCAGGAGGGCATAACGTTGGCATTTGGGGTACGTTAGGTTTTTTTTAGAATAGTGTTGTTTTGTTATGTTGTTTTGTTCAGTTGATTATGTAAATTTATTCGTATTGTATGCTGCCTAGAATGGCTGGGCAGCCGGTCAGATGGGCGGCTAATAAATCTAATATTTTTTTTTTTAAATAAGAAGGACCTGGAGAAGGACCTAGGCTCTCTCTAGCCCCCATTTTGTAACCTCTTCCCATATTCCCTCCATCTCCACTTCCCCCAACATTCTAGTCTCACGTTTTCCATCCCAACAAATCTAGCCTTTGTTCCCCTGATTCAGCAGCCCTTTCAAATGGTGCTGCACACAAAAAACAACGGCCTCAGCATTCACATGGTGACATGATCTTCTCAAAGCAACCCCATACTGGACAGCCGCTACTTTACAAGATCCAAATGCTAAAAAAAGTCTTTTCCCAATGTGGTAAATCAGCAATCCCTTTTTCATGAGAACCTTTCAAGCAACTGACACCCCTACCTCAAAACGTGCTTGGCCTCATTAAGGCTGCAATCCTATACACACACTTACCTAGGAGTACATCTTATTGAACTCAGTGGGACGTACTTATGGTGAAAGGGTTGTAGGAGTAACTAAACCACACCAATAAATAATAAATGTCTGTCCCTGTTCAAGAGATACAGACTGGAGTCTTCCTCACTATCCCAGAACAGACTGTTCGAAACAACGCATTTCCCACGCACCTCTTCCCAGCCTGGCCTGCTCCCCTATCACCTTCCCACCCCAATGCCCTCCCCCGCTTCCTCTTTCCCAGCCCCACATCTCACCTTTCTAGTTCAGTGCACCACAAATTGTCGTCTTTGCCATTCATGCGCACGGGAAGAGCCTGGGCTTTCCCCTGCCTGATCGAATTGGACTTTGTGGTTATGGTCTGGACCTTTTTCAACTGAGGAAGAAAAGCAAAAAGAGCCACATGAGTGCACCAAAAGGAGCATCAATGGCACAGATGCCAGAAGGAGTGTGGAAGTGGCAGCAGGTAGCACTATCCCCACAGCCAACAAGGAGGGGAGGGGGGCGCGGCTTGCTGTCCAGTGATTTCAAGCTTCCCATTCATCTGCCAGAAATGCACTCAGACATCACTGGTATGCCTGTTTTTCTGCGCAGAGCCTTTTTGAAAGAGCTGTTTC
This sequence comes from Heloderma suspectum, assembly GCF_057233095.1. Classification (NCBI taxonomy): domain Eukaryota; kingdom Metazoa; phylum Chordata; class Lepidosauria; order Squamata; family Helodermatidae; genus Heloderma; species Heloderma suspectum. The sequence goes on along the minus strand of NC_139461.1, from coordinate 312,510,845 downwards.
CCTCGTCAGAGGCACAGGAGGCATCCTGACAGCTAAAAATATCCAGTCAGCCCTCAGAAGAGGATCAGCCATCAAGAATGTGGAAGGGGTCTTTGCACACACACAGGCATCTTTTAATCTGAGGAGACAATGTTGCTCAGCAGAATGTCCCCCCATCTCCAGCCAAAAAATCCACTTTTGGCTTCGTGTTGTAACTGTCACATTTCCGGGATGTTTCACATTTTTGCTCATGGGCGGAGGGCAGGGGAGACAGAAGTGTCTTGCTATTTCATTTTGCAAAGGAGGCCACAGGGAGAACCACACGGGGGGAGGGAGGGCATCAGGAGAAACCAGGGCTGGGGTTGAAACACAGAGGTTGAGAGGAGGAGGCAGAACAGACAGTGGAGAGGCACCGTGTCTGCCAGGCAGCATGTCCGCTGGTAATTACAGAACGACCAGGCGATGTTGCCCAAGAGACCCACAACCCTCTAGAGCATTCTTCAGCATATCAGAGAAAAAACGAACTGGGAAGGGTGTTGAGCCGCAGAGCTTACCTTTGCTGTCCTACTGTACTCCAGGCAATCCTGAAGTTCAAGTTTATCACCTTTTGAAGCTACCAAGGGCCTAAGAATAGACCAAAATCATGACAGGCTGAAATCATGACAGACTGAAAACCCAGCATATAATCAGAGCAGCCGACCCACCCTGGTGTCCTCCAGATGTGCTGGACTACAACTCCCACAATCCCCCAGCCAGCATAGCTGAGGGGATGGGACTTGTAGCTCAATGCATCTGGAGGACACCAGGGTGGGGACGGCTGTTTTATAGGATACACTGAACACACTGGGAGGAATATACCTTGGAAACACTTTCGAGTAGCTTCAGTTGCCAAGGCAACCTCACCATTACTAGAAGAACAGAATCCTGAGAACAGACTGCACATCCCTCTGTACACCTATTTCCCCTGCTACGAAACTGTGAGTTGTGAATCAAACTTCCTTTACATTCAAGTTTTATTTTACATTCAAGTTTTATGTAAAGTTTTCCTTTACATTCAAGTAAATTTTAACCAAATTCCTGTTCACTCAAGACAAGGGGGGGGGGGGGCGCTGCAACAAATGTTGCAGTGTGAAGTGCTTCTGTTCAGGGTTCCTGCCACTTTGTTCCATTTCTCCTCCCCCACCGTTAGCATTCTGCGCCCAGTGAGCATGCTCACTCCTCATTGGGCTGTTTTTAGGGGAGATCTCCATTTTGAGATTTGAGGGGTTGGGATGGACATACTTGCACTCAACCTTAGCTACATTTTATTATTGTTGTTGTTGTTGTTATTATTATTACAGCTTGTATCCCACCAATTTCCCTGAAAGAGGACACAAAGTGGTGAATGTTCAAAGTTAACAATACTTAAAACAATCTTAAAAACTGAAATATATAACAACAATACGTTTATAAAAACAGCAGATAACCAAAAGGGCTAAAGCACACTCTGGGCTACTAAAACTTTTGACCAAATCTCTTCTCAAAGTGCCAGGTTTTTATGTATTGCCTAAAACAGTCCCCTGTTGGCAAAACATTCCATAAGGTGGGTGCTACCACCGAACAGGCCCTAGACTTGGTGGCTGCATGCAAGCTTCATGACGCCAGGAACTCTGGAGCATATGGCGAGGAGCATATGGAAAAAAGCAGTCCAGGTATCCAGGCTAGCTATCACACGTGGGGTGGACCATGACACACGGACGCAAGAGAAACAAGAGCACTTCCTAATTACCTGTTCATCCCAGGCAGGTTGCCCCAGAAATATCGTGCTCTGTGTGCAGCTGAGACCTTGACAGCATCGATCATAACTGGGTTACACTGGAGAGAAAAGGGAGGATATTTAGGGAGAAACTGCAGAATAGCTCCAAATTCCTATGAAAGGAGGGTTAGATGCTGAATGAAAAAGTAAAGAACAGCATTTGCCTCCAAAAACCAATACAAAAAAGAGTTACGGTGCAATCATATACATGTTTAGACAGAAAAATGTCCCACAACTCCCAGCATTCCCATGCTGGCTGGGGAATGCTGGGAAGTGTAAGACTTCTTTCTGTCTAAACATGCATAGGATTGTGCCTTTTAAGGTATGAAAACCTCTGAAATATAATGTATACCAGGGGTGAGGAAACCTCTGGCTGTTGCACAACTCACGCCGTCCCTGACCATTGGCCATCCACCAACTCTGGAGGGCCACAGGTTCTCCAGCCCTGACGTAAAGGTTTAATTCTATTAGATAATTAAAATCCTATGAAACATCAAGAAATGCAGTAACACAGATGCACCGATAGTGAACAAGTCACTGCACAATCAGAGCAAGTCCCAGCTGAGCCAAGTACTTAAGCACAGGGACACTCATCGTGAAAAGAGGAACATGCAGCTAATGTATATTTCTAGCCCTTTGGGATGTGTGGATTCCTGGGGAGATCAACATCAAATGCCACTCAGGCATTCGTCTGTTGCATTTCTATCCCACCTTTCCTCCAAGGAGCCAAAGGCAGCATACAGTCCCCCTCCTCTCCATTTTATCCTCACAACAACCCTGTGAGGTAGATTAGGTTGAGAGTCAGTGACTGGCCCAAACTCACCCAGCGAGCTTCATGGTCAAGTGGGGACTAGAACCCAGACCTCCTGAGTCCCAGCCCAGCACTCTCAACCACTATGCTACCCTGGCTATGGCCTTTACAGAGTTACATAGGTTATACAGTAGTTTAAATGACATCGCTTCCCCAAGGAGCCCTGGGAGCTGTAGTTTGGTGAGGGTGATCCCTATGCCCCATCCCCCATAACAGAACTACACTTCCCAGGGTTTCCTCGGAAGAATCACTGACTACTAAACTAGTTTACATCTGTGGTGTAGATGTGCTCAAAGACTGGCTTCTGCTGACAGTTCACTGAACTGGGTGCAGACAGCTGGAGAGGCCAGGTTGAAGCGATAGGCCCTGGTGGAAACGGCTGGCCCTTGGTGCCACAGAGCAGCGCAGAGCAATCAGCAGCTTTTACCTCCAGAAAACGAGAGATGTCCCTCTTGTCATTGACTCTCATGGCAACGACATTCTCAAATAGCCAGAAAAAAGGCCGCTCTTCTCCAGCTTTGGGGCGTGCAAAAGTCAGGAGGTGATAGAATTCAAAAAACAGCCTTCCGGTCCCCTCTGCAAGAGTGAGAAGAGGTGGGTCAAAGGAGCATTTGGCATCAGAAAAGCCCCGGGCTGGGATCAAGAGCGAGGGCACCCGTCCCCTTAAGTCTGAAGTCCGTGAAGGGCAAGGACTGCTCACCATACAAGCCCTTCCTGGCAGGATTCACAATGGAGAGATCGTTACAGGGACTCCCGCCAATCACCAAATCGAATGGGCCCCATTCATCAATCTACAACAGACAGAGAGATGACGGTCGGGTTTAACATGATCAAATACAAAGCTACAATGTTCTGTGTCTAGTTTTTAATTCTAGATTTCACCCGCGAGGTGGAAACATCCGTGTCACCGGAACAAACGTTTGCCTTGCCTTTCCCTTGAAGCCGGCCTGCATTCCACGCTATAACCCGTGTGGCCCTGGCTCCCCTGTGACTGCAGCCAAGGCCCTTCCAGCCCAGAGGCAGCAAGCAAAGCCTGCTGACCAGCCAAGCAAGCGCTAAATGGGCCCTCTCCTTCCAGCCACAATGCAGCACCCCTGGCCTCCGCCAGCTCCCAATCCAGTCTTCTGAGCCTTGCAGAGCTGGTGAAACCCCAGTCCTGGGTATTCTCTTGCCGCTCACGTGCAGGAAGCCAAGACTGTTGCTCTTGCCTGCCCTGTCTCCCCCAGCCTCAGCTTCTGCCCTCCCTTGTGCTCTGGCTCACTTCTCAACTTACTCCAGGTTGCCTCTGTGGACTCCACCCTCTGCTCCCTCTCGAGTGACCCACAGGCAGCTTCTGCTCCCCAAGAGGACTGGATAATGGGCTCTGTCATGGCCACCAAATCAGGGTCCGCTCCAGAGGGAGGCACTGTCAGGAATTTGCCAGATTCTCAAACCCCCAAAGGGGCTTGAACTCCCCAACTGCCGCCACTCTCGCTTTGCAGGATGCAGTGAATGAGGTCAGACACAGCATGGCAGATGCCCCAGCTCTTCCAGGGGAAGGGAGCCCGCTGAGGGTGCCTCACCTCAGAGCCCCTCAAATCCCGGAGCTGCCACTGCGCTGGATACCCAGGCCAGGCTCCCAGCACCACAAGCCAGTGATCTCTCAAGTACATGCTCAGTGCATCTCCTTACATTTCTCTTGGTTATATTCCTAACATCATGCACATATTTGATGTTCCCTTCATGCCGCACAGTTCCCACAGCTATGGATTCTTCACAGATCTCAGAAGCAACGTATTTCTCCACTTTGATGCCTAGATCCCGCAGAACCAGGTATCCTGTTGAGTAGAAGCATCTCGGGTGAGAAAACGTTATGTAGACAGTTTTGGATCCCTCTTGATTCCCCCACCAACTGGCCCCTAAATATCCATCCTGTGCTGTGGGAGACTTGATGTGCAGCATTCACATCCTCTGACAGAAAACCACAGGAGCTGTAACATTTATGTGCATGTGCTGATCACTGCTTAGGAATGCAGACTGACTTCTCAGTGCAGAGCTGGGCATGCAGCACGCGCACGCGATGTCATCTGATGGGAAACAACACCGCAAACCAACTGTCACTTTGTGACTGTCACGTAGTGATGAGCCAAAAACAAATCATGAGCACCTTGGGGTAGGCTGGGAATGGCAGCATGGGATACAGATAAAAAGCATGGAGAGTAGTAGAAATGGTATCAAATTAACCAGACTGGCCTTAACGAAGGAGAATACAGGCCATCCGGAAAGTTGCCAAACTTTGCGGAAGGAGAGGCCGACCACCACTGTGGGATGAGCTGTCCTTAGTAGTGATGATGAATGTTCTTGTCCATCCTCACATTGACCTAGTAAGGTAGAGTACCATTTTTCCCAACAGTTATAATTTCACATCGTTAACGTGCCCTCAGTACGCTACGGTTTGTTCCCAGCACAGAGACATCACAGTCCCTACGTGGGGGGCTTGTAACGGAAAGAAATTACAAGACCAACATGTGACAGCCCACAGGTAAAGCATTTAACTGTGTAAGTGTCCCATGTGCTCCCATAATGTTTAAAAGTACTTACCACTGGGCCAGTCCATTTGCATCTAGCTCTAGCACACGAGATGCAGCAGCAGCACACCGCTAGCTGACTGCACTGGCACACACAGCGCAGAGTTAAGCTATGGAATTTACCACAAGATCCACATTTACATTTTCATGTAATGTTTGCATTTCATGTAACGCAAACATTACATGAAAATGGGCCAATTTCCATGGAAAGTGTGTTTAATCATTACAGGGCACAGACAAAAAGCTTAAACTGGTAAGTACTTTACCTGCTGGCCCCAATGCATCTGTGATAGGGGCCCTTTGGATCCTGCCCTAAAAACTGAGATAAAAGTGATGGAGAGCCAATGGTGAAGGGAACTGACCTTCAGTCATGCGGCAGGCCCACCGCCATGGCTAACCTGGAGGGTGGACCTGATTCCTAGCACAACGCATATTGGCTTGCGGCCTGTTACGAAGAAGCATTAATTGCCCCCAAACTACGGGATGTGCTCCCTCAAGAAGTTCAACTGACCCCCAATCTCTTGACCTTTAGAAAGGGTGTAAACATGCAGCCTTTCAATTTAACCTTTTAAAATGTGTAGTTTTTAATGTTTTAATTGTTTTTACTGTTTTTTGCTTTTATTCTTGCAAGGTTTTATTGTTTTAAATGTGTACACTGCCTTGATGGCTTTTTAGCAGATAAAGTGGTATATACATATTAATAAATAAAATACGTGAGGTGTCTTACCTGTTGCTATGCCATCAAAGAGTGACAGCACTCTGATTGGCCTTCTCTTTGCGGCTGGGATGGGAGGATAGATTTTTGGTGCCTCCTGTGACGAGTGGCAGAAAAAGGGTAAGCATGAAACATTCACTACCGGTCACCAGGGCCCATTACTCTAATCGCCACCTACATAGCTTAGTTGCCATGACAGGAAGCACCCTGATAGTACTGTAAGGTTGCTGTATCCAAGAACTGTAAATCTGGTTTACCCAAGTTGTGTACTATGCAGCTCAAATGTACTAGCTGTGCTAATCTGATTGACATAATTAATGTTATTAGTTTTAGGAAGATTTTTCACCTTGATCCTGCTGGGTATTATTTTTTATTGTTATTACTGTTGTTAGTATTCCCAAATCATGTTGATGGGCTGGATGAGGGCAAACAAACAGCAATTTGGTCCAGATAAGACAGAGTTATTGATCATGGGTGGCTCAGACCATCTAGGAACTGTTTTCCAGCCCTTTTCTGATCCATCAGATTCACAGCCTGGGCTCACTCTTGGATTTGTAGCTACTTGATTCTCTGGTTGCTGTTGGCCAGGAGTGCCTTTTTCTAGCTTTGCTTGGTATACCAGCTGCACCTTCTCAAGAAGGAAGAACCTTATAATCAAGACAAATGTCACAGCGACCTCTTGTTTGGATTAATGGAAAGCACTCTACGTGGGGTGGGATGTGGGATCCCCCCGTCTCCCAGGAGATCTGGACAGTCCCCTGACCGGACTAGCAACAAGCCCAAAGAGTGGCAAAGAAGTTGGACAGCTCCAGCCAGAGCCCATACAGGTGGTGCATTTCTGGTTCCTAGAGATGCCTTTAAACTGTGTTTGGAAACTATGACTAGTCCAGAATGCAAGCAGCCAGACTCCTCCCTCGGGCTGGCCAAAGCAAGCTTTAATTAATTAATTAATTGCATTTATATCCTGCCTTTTTTCCTCTGCGAAGAACCCAAGGTGGCGTACGTAATCCTCCTCGTCTCCATTTTATCCTCACAACAACAACCCTGTGAGGTAGGTTGGGCTGAGAGTCTCTGACTGGCCCAGTCACCCAGTGAGCTTCCATGGCCGAGTGGGGACTAGAACCCGGATCTCCCGGCTCCCAGTCCAACACTCTTGCCACTACACCACGCTGGCTCTCATCTACATCATCTATCCCCTATCCCCTCACCCCTATCCCAAAGGACCTGCACTGGTTACCAATTTGTTTCCAAGCCCCATTTAAAGGCCTCGTGTTGACTTTTAATGCCCTACATGCTGTCTCCTCGCACAGACCTTCTTCCTTGTCCTAAAACATATACCATGGGAGGTCCAGATGGTGGGCGGAAGCTCTGGAACTTTCTCAGCTCTGGCACCAGACTTTGGAATCCCCTCCCTGGCCTGGCTGATTCTCTCCCTGCTTTTAGAAAACTGGCAAAAAAAAACCTCTTCAGGGGGACTTGGTTGGTGCTCTACATCACACAGACTGCCGTTTTCATTGTGCAATTTGTTTTGCTGCCGTTAACTGTCCGACTTGCTGGGCTGGGCTGTTGCCTTTTTAATGTGATCAGTCTATGTAAGACAGAGGTGGGAAACATGCGCGCTCCCGGTGTCCTCTTTTGCAGCCCCCACCCTGCTCACTGCTGAATTTGGCACGGCAGCAAAAATTCAGCTCTTTGCCACCAAATTTCAATGACAAACCACTACAGAGCCTCAGAAAGGACAAATTTCGCTTGTTGTCAAGCTGAATTTGTCCTTTCTACAGCTCTCTAATGGTTTGTAAGTGCAAGGTGGCAACAGCAGGAGAGCAGCCCATGAAGGGATCCGGGCTGCTGCCCCTGATGTATGAAGACTGCAGACCAGAGGAGTCCAGGGGGTGGGTGGGGACTCTGTTTAAAGAGCTAGTCTAGTATAATGGTTAGAGCGTTGGACTGGGACCCGGGAGACGCAGGTTCTAGCCCCAACTTGGCCATGAAGCTCACTGGGTGACTTTGGGCCAGCCTAACCTACCTCACATAAAATGAAGAGAAACATCATGCACACCACCTTGGGCTCCTTGGAGGAAAGGCAAGATAAAAACTTAACTAAATTGATAATAATAATATCAACAACAACACCACCATGAATAGCAATAAAACTAAGAGGACAGAGAGGAACTGCCCGAGAGGAGTAAGAGAGGGAGCTGTGTCCGCTAGGGCCCTCTCCTCCCCAGCAAGAACCAGCTCCCATTCCTGCGACTGGAGGGGAGCTGGGCTCCTCTTCTCCACGCTTGGCTCCCGGGCCCCGCTCCCTTACGTATTCCTGCCCGTTCTCGTTGGTGAAGAACTCCTTCAGGCGCGTGCTCCAGTCATGCCGTCGCAGCAGCGCTCCGTAGCGCCTCTGGGGCTGGCACATAAAGCAGCTCCAGGGCTCCTCCTTCCGGGCGGCCTCAGCCGAGCCTCGCCCCACCAGGGCGTTCAAGCAATCCACGCAGAAGCACCTGCACAGAACAGGCCGGGGGGGCAGTGTTACGGGGCATCGGGAGTTCTTCCGGACAGCCGACCCTCCGGCGTGGGGGAAGGACGCTTGGGACGGGGCAGCGAGAGCGGAGCAGGCGCAGGGCTGGTGAGGGGCGGGGGCTCACCTGAAGCAGCTGGCGTTATCGCACAGCAGCAGCTCGCTGCCCTCGCAGCAGATGGAGCAGTAGGTCTGGTAGCCGTCATCGTCGTACATATAGAAAAGCTCCAGGAACCGATCCTGGAAGAAAGCACGCCCACGGCGGAATGACAGTTTGGGATTGCCTGGGCTGCACCAGGCCCAAATCAGACATCAAAGGACAGAGTCAGCAGGCCTTCCCCAACCTGGTGCCCTCCAGCTACGTTGGACCACAACACGTCCTGGATGCAGGACTACAACTCCCGGCATTCCCCAGCTGGCATGGCCATGCTGGGGGGCTGCAAGCCACTATCTCACCCCATCTTGTCCCAGTGTGTGCGTCTCAATGAGCCAAGTCCAGGGTTTTGCCTCCAGGCAGTTCCTGGCTGAGGAGTGGATGGTCAAGGCTATCAAGAGTCCGTGCCTCTTCGAAAGAAGGAGTGGTGCCTGTCCGCTCCTACGGAAGCCCTCTTTGGATACAGGGAATAATTACTGGCCAGTCCTGAATATGACTTCTGGGGGTGAGCTGATAGAACTAGGTGACTCTCTAGGCCTGTTTTAATCTGCTTTCAGGCCTGGCTTTGGGGCAAAACATGCCTTGGTCACCCTGGTGGACAACCTTGGTTTCCCTCATCCCTCTCAGTGGGAGTGGCAAAGTCATATAGACTTCCTGCTGGGCTGGCTACAGCAAGGAGGCATCACTCTGGCACTTTAGTCAACTGTCTGCTGAACAGTTCAAAACAATCCCCCCACCCTCCACGCATGCATGAGGCGACACCTCCCATGCTCCATTTCAACCCAGAGCATGCACAGTGTGGAGGAGTGGGTAAGGAGACATTTTCCTCCCTCTCTCATAATACTAGAACCCAGTGGGGTCCTTCCATGAAGCTGAATGATGGGAGATTCAGGACAAATAAAAGGAAATCCTTCTTCACACAGTGCAGAGTTAAACTGTGGAATTCACTAGCACAGGATGTAGTGATGGCCACCAATTTGGATGTCTTTAAAAGGGGGTTAGACAAATTCCTGGAGAAGGCTATCCATGGCTACTAGTCCTGATGGCTATGTGCCACCTCCAGTCCCAGAGGCAGTGAGCCTTTCAATACCAATTGCTAGGGAACCTGGGCGGGAGGGTGCTGTTGCACTCTTGTCGTACTTGTGGGCTTCCTGTGGGCAGCTGGTGGGCCACTGTGTGAAAAGAATGCTGGACTAGATGGACCCTTGGCCTGATCCAGCAGGGCTCTTATGTTCTCATGTTCAAATTGGCCAGGGGTGTATGTGGAGGGATGGGAGGACCCTGTTAGAATTTTGCATGTCACTATCTCGACCCACATAAGAGTTGGGGGGGGGGTGCTCTCCTATGCCTTATCTCTATACCTGCTTCAGAGTGCTGTGGGCTGCAGAGGATCTGGAAACATCCCCCTAACCTTTTTCCTTTTTTGCCTCTGTTTCATGCAAAAAGATGCTGAAAGGTGTGTCTGTGTGTGTAAAACACAGGGCAAGAAAGACCAGGTTGCTTCATTCCAAAGTGAGCTTCCCGACAGCAAGGCAGTGTCAGCTCCAGCCTCGCGGAACTTCCCTCCAGCAATTCACGTCGTGCCACTGAGATGAGCCCCACGCTTCGCTCGGACATGCACCCGGCTGTAGCAACCAAGCCAAGAACTTGACCCTACCCTCACCTTCTCTCTCGCTTCACCTAAGGCCAAGAACAGAGTCCCCAGTGCCTGACCCCTCACCTGGCAAGCAACGCAGAGGCCTCCTTCAAACAGCGGGTGGAAAGTCACAGGGTTCTTCTTCCCACACGATAAACAGCTGTCTGTTCAAGGAGCACACGACAGGTCAGTAGGTTTCCAGTCAGCATTTCTTAAGGCAAAGACAGCCTTTCCCAACTAGCTGCCCTCCAGAGGCATCTGACTACAACTCCCATCATCCTCAGCCAGCAGGGCCAATTGCTGTATTTGGCTGGGGATGACTGGAGCTGTCGTCTGACACCACTGGAAGGTGCCAGGTTGACAAAGGCTGCCTCAAGGTATCTAAGCAAAGACAAATGTGATGCTCTGAGCTAGGCAAAAGGCACTGCATGGATAAGCCCTATTCCAGGTACAGAATGAAGACCATAATTGGGAAAGGCCATTAAGAGGCATCATGTCTGTTGCATGAAAGGCTGGAGGAGTGGCTTCTGGGGGCCAAGACACACCTGCGAGGGCCCCTCGTTTCATGGGGGAACACATGCTTGATGTGCAGAAGAGTCCAAGTTCCATCTCCAGTGAAAAGAACCTAATGAGACACCGATCTGGTTGGCACAGCACAATGACCCACGGTGGGTTGTCAGCGTTGTTTGTTTCAGGGTGGCTTGTCATGATGTCCGAACCCAGTGCGGTTTCCTCAGCATGGTTTGCTAACCACTCAGAAGCCACGCTGAGCACCCATGGCCTGTTGCTCCATTGTTCAGGGTGGCTTCTTTTTAGAGCGGCTTGTTGCGACACGCAAACCCGGCACAATGGCTTGTAGGAACAGGCTACAGAGCCGCCTGGCAAGAGCAGCGAAAAACCCAGTCGCTCCTTGCAATCTCACTAACAATATCCCCTCTCTATTACATTTTGAAATGACACTAGTCGATTTGCTCCTCCACTTCGTCGCCTCCCTAGACAGTGACACCATTTTTTTCACCTTTGGGGAGATTTGTGCAAATTTGCATAAATCTCTCTGTAGGTGAAAAAAAATCTACAGAAAGCCCTGTGCTCTGTCAATGAGCGTATCTGTGCTCATTAGTGGAGTAGCGAAGTAAGCTGCAAGGTTGTGCAGCAAAGGCCCATGGGATACATGCTGGGAGTGGGTGGACGGACTGAGGGGGAAACAAGCCACAGCCAGCTGCAGAGCACCTGATCGTCTGTCTAGTGTAATGTGGCTCAGTGAGCAAACAATAAACCCACTGTGGTTCATTTTCAGGGTGGTTTATCGTGACGTACAAACTGGCCCAGAAGGTTCTGGGTCTCTCTCTCGAGCACTCTCTCTGCCCTTTTTTTTAAATTTGCAACAAACAATAAGAACAACCACAAAGCAAAAAGGCAGCGGGGGGTTCATATCATATCATAAAACATATCAATATCCAGTGCCTCAGGGTGGAAATCTTTTTTTGGAAACAAGATAAAGTTATGTTATTTCCGGATGACATCAAAGAGGTGGCTGATAAATTCATCAAGGCGAAAAATATGGCAAAACAAATGAACCTACAATATCACTTAAAATATCCAGCTACATTTTGCATCATTTCTGAAGGTCAGATGAAGAAGTTCCTAAATCATGAAATGGCGGAGGCATGGCTGAACGTAAAAATGTGCGAGACTTCTGTTTCAGCCCCATGATCTGGAATCTTTAAACAAGTTTTGTTAATTGTTTATGTTTAGTCTGCATGATTCAGGCTGGGTCAGAGATATCTGATTATACATACATTCGTTTGCTCTCTTTCATTCTTCTTCTTGTTTTATTTTTCTTTAAATTCTCATTATGATATGCTGTATTTAAATATATTGTTTGAGGGTGTATTGTGCACACTCATTTATATATCTAGTATGAAATATATTACTGACTGTTGTAAGGTTGCTTTCAAGCTTTATTATTATATAACATTATAATTTCATCTCTCTTTTGTTGTTATTATTATTATTGTTACTATTATTATCATTACTATAAGTCTACTAAGTAAGATTTTTGGTTGGTTAAACTGTTAAGCTTTACTGTGGTTGTTGTTCAGCAGTTAAGTCGTGTCCGACTCTTCGTGACCCCATGGACCAGAGCACGCCAGGCCTTCCTATTCTGCGCCCTCTCCCGCAGCGTGCTCAAGTCCATATTCATTGCATCGGTGATGCTATCTAGCCATCTCATCCTCTGCCGCCCCCTCCTCCTTTTGCCTTCAGTCCTTCCCAGCATCAGGGTCTTTTCCAGGGAGTTTTCCCTTCGCATTAGGTGGCCAAAATATTTGAGCTTCAGCTTCAGTATCTGTCCTTCCAATGAGCAGTCAGGGTTGATTTTATTTATTTATAAGCTTTATTATTTCTACCATATTCTAACTTAAGGGCAATATATGGTTGCTGGGAATGAATGGTAGGCCTGCTTCTGAAGCCTGTATGTACTGGAGTTTAAATTTAACCCTTTAAAAAAGAGGGGGGGGGATTTCTTTCTTTCTTTACTTTTTCCTTTCTTTTTTCCCCCTTCCTTCTTCTTTTCGGTATTGTTGTGTCCTCCTAAGAATATTGTATTGTTAGGAAATCGTAGTTATTGATCAGGTTGTTGGTATTGTTTATCTCATTTATAAAGACAAAAATAAATAAAAAGTATTCTCAAAAAAATATATCCAGTGCCTCAGACCACAGAGAGCCACTGCCAGTCGGGATACTGGCGACGATGGGTCAGTGCTCTGACTCAGCTTGATGAGGCAGCTTCACGGACTCGTTTATATGCTCATCTACGTCCCTAGAGTCTTCGCACAGCTTTAGACCCTCTTCCAGGAGGCACACAGCAGCTCACTCTTCTTGCATGGATTTGGCTTTCCAGGAAGGTAAAAGAAGTCCACGCAGAAGGACTATGTGGAGGTTGCTTTTATCAGGCCCAGAAGGCACAAGAACAACTCACATCTCTGAAAACTGGATAAAAATGGAGCCACTGAATTGTCGGCTTGGATATCACCCCTGGTCACAACCATACCCTGAAAGGAAGCAGTGGATCCGGCCACAGGCCTGGTCTGCATCAGTAAGGCAAGTATTACTTTTCTTCAAAGAGCGATTCAGGGGTGTGGGAAAGTCGCACATCTGCCACGCCTATCATCAAAGGAGAGTATCGGCTGGGACTCCAGGTCTGCCCACCCACAGGCATGCTGCTGATGCTGAGCTGACCCCTTACCTTCCAAGCTCTTCTTGTTATTCCTTACTTCAGAAACCATCCGCTCTGGAAAGGAAGTGGCAACAAAGCATGAGCGAATGACCCCCTCTCCGGTGTCCCTCTGTGGGGATGCGGTTGTCGCATCCTGCATGGCGTTCCTGCACTGAGCGAGGGGTTGGAATCCATGGAGACGGGTGGCTCCGATGTCAGAGGGGCGGTGAATCCACTCCAGGTTTCAGTCAGCACCAGTCCGAGTTCTAAAAGAGCTATCCAAGGAGCTCTGTACCTTGGATAGCTCTGACTGGCTCCGACTGAAACCCGGAGCAGATTCGCTGCCCCACTGACACTGGAACCACCAGCCTCCACTGATTTTAAGCTAAAATATGCTGATATATTTGCCATCGTTGTTGTTGTTGTTATTATTATAATTATAATTATCATATTTATTTATACCCCACCTTTTTCCCAGTACTGGGACACAAGATGGCTTACAAAAATTAAAACATAACACAATTAAAACATATGAAAATATACAAAGGTTAAAATATAAATTAAACAATATAATTAAAATTATATTAAAACATTAAAACAGCATTTTAGCAGCTTACCCCCAGGTTCCATCTATGTCCCAAAGGCCTGCTGGAGTAAGAATGTTTTAGTCTGCCTCCGGAAACACATCAAGGAGGCAGCCATCCTAGCCTCCCTGGGAAGGGTGTTCCACAGCATAATCGTTGGTATTATGTCCCGAACGTAGCCCCCAAAAGTTTCTCGGAAACCGAATTCAGCCGTTGGGCTAAAAGAGGTTCAACCCCCCTGATCTGTGTGTGGGGAGGGAGCAATCCAAAGCCATGCTATTGCACCCGCAGCAGCCTGAAAGAGGCATCCGTCCAGAGAAGGCCATGTTGCCCGATGCTGCGGAAAGGGCAAGCTGAGCCCCGAAGGCCCTGCTCCCCCCTGCACGTGCACGCAGCTGTGCATACACATTACCTCTGCTTTGGTTCACCTCTGCCTGCTCCTTGTTGCTCCCATTGCAGACGTTCATCTTGAGCCGCTTGGCTGGGGGGGCCGGTTCAGGGGGGGGTGACTCTTCGGTGCTGCTCGTGTTAAGGGCCCTGCTCTCTGCAAGGACAGGACAGCCAAGGTTGGCATGGAGGCTCAAGGGCAGCCCCTGCTTCGAGGGGCAGTCCGGGCAGTTTGGAGCACCGCTGCTCAACGTGCCCCAAGTTTCCATTATCGTTCTAACCACAGCACCCCACTCTCAAAAGCCATCCTGCACTGGCTCAAAATCCAAGCCTCTAGTCCTCTGTCTCAAAGGGCTCTTCCTCCCTGCTCCCAGCAATCTCTCCCCTGACATCCCGTCTCGTTCCCTGCATTGGCCTCTTTACCACCAGCTCCGTCTCGCCCTTCTCCACTCTCGCCTTGCCCTCGCCACCATTGCGCCTCTCTCATAGCCAGGGCAGCCTCCCCGACTCTGTGCACCGGGCTGCCTCCCTCTCATCCTTTCCGTGTCTTCTCAGGAGGTCCCTTCAGAACCTTTCCTTGACTCTCCCAGACTCCTCTTCCCAATCCCCGCTATGCCAGTGTCAGTCTGGTTTCCCATCCCTTTGCAGACCGTGCACAGCCCCCGCCCACCACAGCTCGTCCTTCAGGCAAACAGCAGGCGAAGGGGCCACCCGGTTCCCGGACCATGCCATCTATGCGCAGGGAACTCTCTTCCTCGGGGAAACACATTCGAACATGCCACCACCCCCAGAAGCCTGATGTGGGTCAGTCCAGGAAAGGTTTCAGCACTTCACCTGGGAGCAATGTGGTGTAGTGGTTACAGTGCCAGACAAGGGCTAGGTAGCCTGGGTTCAAATCCCCAGTCAGCCATGAACCTCACCAGGTAATATTGGGCCAGTCACAACCTCTCAGCTTAACCTGCCTCACAGAATTACTGTGCAGATAAAACTGGGGAGTGGGGAGAGAACCATGTCCACCGTCCTGAGCTCCTCCGAGGAAAGCAGTTGCGGGGTGGGGGGATATGAATGTAAGCAAAAAATATGCATATAAACCTGCTAAATGGTGCAAACTGGGCCCTATTAATAGCACGATGGCTCTCTTGCTCCTCCAGTGTAGCGCCCAGGAGCATGTCAGCGCTGATGCAAGAAACGGGGCCACAGCAGTAAACAAACAATACCAGTTTGTGCAATCGTGCAAGGCGCCAACACAAGAAATGGGGCCACAGCAGTAAACCTGCCCAGGGTGATCGGTGAGAGGCCTTGGTCTTAAAGGCACATGGCCTCGGTGGTTCTGCCACTGCTTGAACAGGCATCACTTAGAAGCTCGCTACAGGCTCCACGGGAGGTGGGCAGAAGACGGATGGAAATCCGTAACTGAAAATAGAGCGAGGCAGCTGTGCCTTTCATTTTTGAAAGGCCCCGGGGTACGAGGCAGGCTTGGAACACACAGAAGGTCCCAGGCGGTGAGATCTCAGAGGAAGACCCCTGTCTGAGACCCAGGGCAGCCGCTGCGAGCCAGAAGACCCAGCCCTGAGCCAGGTGGCCCTGGCCATGTTCAAAGCAGGGACTGCAACAAGCTGATTTGGTGGAAAGGCATTTCCAGCAGCAGCAGCAGCCTCAGGCCAGAACTCAAGGGTCTTCTCACCTAAGCCCACCGATGCAAGCGCCATACCTGAGGTCTTGGGGGGCTTCAGCCCTTTGCCTCCCGTGGGCTTGAAGCCGTTGATAGCCCAGTCTACCATGGGCTTCAGCTTGTCTTCCAGAGAATCCCCCGGAGCGCTGGAGAAGGCCTTGCCGGCTCGGGTGCTTGCAACCTGCCAGGAGGAGGCGGTTTCACCAAAGCGTCACGGAATTGTAAGGGGGCCACGGGCGAGGGTGTGGAGCGGCTGCTCAGTGCTCACGAGCCACCATCACACTGCGACAGAACGCGCAAAACTCCCCGAGGCTCTTCCAAGTAGAGCCAATGGCCACAAAGTAGGTGGCTGGGGCCAAGATGAACACCCAGCCCTGCCAAAGAGCAACTGCGGGATGTCATAGCGGCAGAATCCCAGAATGCTCCCATCCTCCTCCTTGGAAGATGAAGGAGAGCTCTGTTCAGCACAGACGGGGACCGAGCAGGGCTGTTTCGAGGAGGAGGCAAAGTGGCTGGTCGTCCAGGGTGCCAAACAACCCCCAGGCAAGCAGCAGCTGTGTGCCATTTTAAAGCACAGTATTTCCCCCGCAGGTGAGGCAGCGAGCAGAACCCATCAGCTCACCAGCTTTTGGGGGTGCACAGCCAATGAGGGTGCAGGGGTGGATAAAGGCCTCATGAACCCATCTCATGCTGTTCAGGAACTAATGGTGGTAGCATGGGGGGGGGGGGACACTGTACCTTGCCTAGGGCGTCAAATACCTTGAGACTGCCCTTGGGCCAGAACCCTACTGCCTTTGCTTGTGAAAGACTATTTCACCACTACTGAAGCTCCAGCCCTGTTGGGTGGGAACAGGGGCTCCTGGTTGCCAGGCTACACTTGCCTCCGCTAGTCCATCCCCATGTGGTCTCCCTTTTACCTCCAAAACATGAAGGATGGCTTGTCGGTAGGACACCAACTTGTTGAAGGTGGTGTTGTTGAAATGCTCCTGGAACGCCACCAGTCCCACCAATTTATCTGCGGAGACCTGCAGCAGGAAGAGCCATAGCTTAACTTTCAAGATGGGGGGGGTGAGGGTCCATAGTGAGTGAGTGCATTGGGGACAGCCCTACAGAACTGCTTTAGAAGCCCTGCCCCTCCTGCAAAACTCATAGAATCATAGAATAGCAGGGTTGGAAGGGGCCTACAAGGCCATCGAGTCCAACCCCCTGCTCAGTGAAGGAATCCAAGTCAGAGCAGCCCTGACAGATGGCTATCCAGCCTCGTCTTGAACACCTCCAGTGTGGGAGAGACCACCACCTCCCCAGGCAATTGGTTCCATGGTCGTATTGCTCTAACAGTCAGGACGTTTTTCCTGATGTTCAGCCGGAATCTGGCTTCCTGTCACTTGAGCCAAATCTTCCATGTCCTGCACTCTGGGATGATCAAGAAGAGATGCTGGCCTTCCTCTCTGTGGCAACCTTTCAAGTACTTGAAGAGCGCTATCATATCTCCCCTCGGTCTTCTCTTCTCAAGGCTAAACATGCCCAGTTCTTTCAGTCGAAAGAAAACATTTAAAGCCACAGAAAGAGGTTACGCTGCAGTGTCACAGGCCAAAGCGGAACACAGCAGCTTTTGGTCCTCCCTGTCCCCACTGCCACTGATAATAACAACAACACTGAAACATTCAGACAGGATCTTCATTAAAGTGTTCAAAGTGTGTTGCAAACGCTACCGCAATAATCTGTACAAAACAACCCTGAAAGGTAGCTAGTGCAGTATAGGAGTGGATAATGCTGAACTATGACTGGGAAGACGGGGGTTCAAATCTCCATTCAGCCATGAACTCACTCGGTGACCTCAGACTACCCACTCTGTCTCAGCCTAACCCACCTCACAGGACTGTTGTGAGGATATTTTTGATTTAAAATAAAAACATGCACATTTTGCCCTCAGGTCCTTGAAGGGCAGGCATGAGATGCCAGGGGGTGTCTCAAACTGGGGCCTGGCGTCCCCTTACCTCCTGGCCCCCTGTGCCCTGCGTGCCCTGGAATCCTGGCCAATGTGAGGCTGCCACTGCAGCTTCTCCAAGCTTTTGGCTTGGAGAGTATCACCTAACCCTACTGGCGAATCAGGTCCCGCCAGGCTCTATGAAGCTCTAAGAATCCTCTGTTTAGTCCGAGCATCTCCTCCATTGGAGGAATGGCTGAACGGCCTGGCCCTCTTTCTCTGCCTGCCCCAGAACCTGACCACTGGCCCATTGTAGCCCACATCATCTGCCCCAGTATAGCCCAGCCTTCCCCAGCCTGGCTAGTCTAGCCCTTGCGACTTCAGTCTGCCTGTGCCAGAACTGACACACAGCCTCCCATGCCTTTCTCCAAGCCTGGCTGAGGCCTTGGCGGCAAGAGACAAGCAGAATCGAGTGATAAGCATGCCAGCCAGCAGCATCATTCCACATATTTTTCAGAGCAAGCGTGGTGGTCCTGCGCCTGCCAGTAGGGTAATGGAACAGAGCCAGGCAGCGTCAGCTCGCAGCATCTGGAGATGGCACTCACATCTGGCCTCAACCATCAACTCCCTGGGTGGCCTTAGATGACTCAGCTTCCGCCCCAAACAGTTTGCATTATGGGGAGAAAAATGCCAGCCTACATAACAAGGTTATCGTAAGGACTGCTGAGCATTTCAATATTCCAAAGTACTACACAAACGGTACATGCTACTGTTATTCGTTATCATCACCATCTAGCACCCACAGATTTGTTGTCCTTCTTCCCAACCTTTGGCAGAGCCAAGTAGCAGCTTTGAGAAGTGCCAAAAGAGATCCAGCCTGCAAAGATTCCTTGCTCTCCAACATATTTACAGCTCAGCTTTGTAATTCACATGGCAAGAAAGGCTAAGAAAGTCAGTTCTTGCGTCCTTCCCAGTTATTTCATCAAAGGGGTGCGTGCAGGTGAGGTGCCCGGTGGATCATGCCCAAGGCCAGTGTTTCCTTTGCGTATTATTTAGTTTTCCTTTTTCTTTACACGGCAAGGTCAGGGGGCCTCTTTGAAAGAAGGACCTCGCCTGAAATGCCCCCAACAACCTTGGTGTTGACCAAGCAGCCAGGGTGACTTGAGGGTCCCTCCTTCCACGTCCCTCACCTCTGAAAACTTTCCATCACCAAACCACTTGACCCAGCGCATCCCGGGAGCCGCTTGGCGGTTGGATGTGGCCCTCCACGACACGACGATGGCGGGCCACCAAGCGAAGCCTCTGATCTTCCCCCATACCAGCTCCCCGATCCTAAAATCCTTTCCATCCTGCAAGCCAAATGAGACAAAGGTAAGTAAGCAAAAACATAAACCATGAAGCTAAAGGGAAGGTGTCATGTAGCCATCATGACTAATAGGTTTCACAAGCACAATTAATTAGTCATGACCATGACATGGTGCCTCCAGTGAATTCCTGTAGCCGTGACGTCATCGGCTGGGGAGTGACTGCCGACTTCAGGCTCTGCCTGTCAGCCTCACAGAGGCAGCTGGCTGGCCAGTGTTGGGAACAGGATGCAGCCAGGACTAGCAAAACTGCCTTGGTCTGATCCACAGTGCTCTGCTTATGTTCTTCGTAGCCATCATAGCTACATATATAGAACTTCTATATGAAGAGGCAGTCAGCCTGAGTAGCAGGGGCTGGAGGCAAGCAACAGGGGGGCAGCCATTGCCCGTATGCCCTGCTTCTGGGCTTCCCATGAGCATATCTGGCTGGCCGCTGTGGGAATCAGGATACTGGGCTAGTTGGACCCCTTTGGTCTAATCCAGCTTCAAGGTTATTCTGATGTTCCTATGTAAACTATCAAGTGGCTTGGGGAACAGGCCAGGGCTGGAGGCTGGAATTCTGCATGGCTGGGATCCCCACTGCCAATTGCAGAATCCGTCACAGCCTCATTTAAAATAATGCAATTAAAGAAATATTTGTTTTTGTTTCCATCTACTTGATCATGATTTTTAATTAGGCTGCTATATTTTTTAATTTGCTGTTTTGCACAATTGCTGTCGTTTGTTTAACCTGTGGATGTGTGAACTGCCCAGAGAGCACTTGTGCTAAAAGGGGTACGATAAAAATAACTTAAATAAATAATAGCCACAAAGACAAAGCCCATCTGCATGCAATACCTTACGCCCCAAGGCACAGCTGGGAGATCCAAGGGGATATGGATGGCTTTTTATTTATCCTCCTGTAATACTTGCCCCATTTTATTCAGTCCTTAACAAGAGTCCCAAATCGAATTACGACGGCAGAAAAGAGTAGATCCATTCACTCATGTTCCAGATGTGAATGACCCATGTTTGCTGCTCTGGAGTCTTTGCCTGTTTTGGATCATGCCCATGATTCTGGCTCTCCAGGGCTGCCCAACCCAAACGTCTGGCTCCTGATCCCTGCCGAGACTGACCCGCAGACCTACTTCGCTTCCACAAGGTAGCTGCATCACCCCCCCTGGGCCCAGCATGGCTAGGAGACCCCTAGAACCTCCTCCTACCTGGTATTCTTCAACACTTCTCAGCCCCCCTGTGTAGTGGCATCCATTTGTGACCCCAGTGTTGCTGGTGTTTTGGCTGGATTCCGTGAAGTTTTCCTCAGAGAAGTCAATTTGGACGTTTGCAGAGATCCTTTTGGAATACTGGGGAGAGGAAGAAGGAACTAAACCTCCACCAGGACTAAAGGAGGAGAGACTCAACAGGAGACGGATTAGCAGAAGCAGCCAACCATCACCAGGATATGAATCATCCTTGCATATTATGATCCAGAAACTAGGGTTGAAAGCTGCCCAGCATGCCCATCCATTTCCCCCACAAACACAAACACACATACAAGTCATGAGGACTAGCATGATTTTTTGTGACATGCACATACCCGTTAGGAAGAAAGAAGCTTGACTGGGTTGGCCTCTCCTGATCTAGCAGTGCAAAATACTGTCTGCCAGTCCTGGGACATTTGCAGGATCACAAGTCGGACCTCTGTGTTACTTCCCTGGAAGGACCCTGCTGGCAGGTGCCATCCTTACCCTACACCCAACAGAAGCCATACCCTGATTTTGTGTCGCTCCTTGAAGCCCTCCACACTCTCCACATCATCTTTTGGTTTCTTCTCCTGCGAGGCTGGTCCAGCCTGGAAGACTATGCGGGGAGGGGGCTTCTGCCGCAAACTGTTCTCCCAGCCAGCGCTACCTCGTGTCCGTACCTGGGACCAAGAAGACAGAGATGGCTTATTGCCTAAATTCTCCTTGTGCAAATAAATGAGAGAGCTTCCTTTTTCACCATACTGCCCTTATACACATCTATACTGCAACCACATTTAGAATACTGTGTACAGTCTGGTCACCGCACCTAAAAAAGGATATTGTAGAGTTGAGAAAAGCACAACTGAAATTGTCAAAGGGCTGGAGCAACTCCTCTTTGAGGGAAGGTTACAACAGCTGGGATTGTTTACCTTCGCGAAAAGGAGGGTAAGGGGAGACACGATAGAGGCGTACAAAATGATGCATGGGGTGGAGAATGTGGATAGGGTGACTTTTTTCCTCCCTCTCTCATAATAGTAGAACCCAGCGGGGTCTTCCCATGAAGTGGATTGGTGGGAGATTCAGGGCAGATAACAGGAAGTCCCTCTTCACACAGCGCAGAGTCAAACTGTGGAATTTGCTACCGCAGGCTGTAGTGATGGCCACCAATTTGGATGGCTTTAAAAGGGGGTTGGACAAATTTCTGGAGGAAAAGGCTATCCGTGGCTACTAGTCCTGATGGATATACTCCACCTCCTGTATCAGAGGCAATATGCCTATGTGCACCAGTTGCTGGGGAACATGGGTGGGAGGGTGCTCTTGCACTCATGTCCTGCTTGTGGGTTTCCCATGGGCAGTTGGTTGGCCAGAACACTGGACTAGATGGACCCTTGGTCTGATCCAGCATGGCTGGTCTT
The DNA here is from genome assembly GCF_057233095.1 of Heloderma suspectum. Classification (NCBI taxonomy): domain Eukaryota; kingdom Metazoa; phylum Chordata; class Lepidosauria; order Squamata; family Helodermatidae; genus Heloderma; species Heloderma suspectum. The sequence continues at coordinate 312,488,887 of NC_139461.1, read as the reverse complement.
ATGCTCATCAGGGACAGAGCAAAAGGCCCCCCTAGAGCAAGCAAACTGACAGGAAAGTCAGGGATAATGTTGTGGGAGTTTGGACTGAGCACAGAGCCAGCTTGATGCAATGAACAGGAGACACAGCGTTCAACCCCAAGAACAGACTTTGGAAAAAGTCGTTACCAGGGACATGCATCTTCCATGGTTCCCCGATCGTACTGGCCAATGCACAGAATTTGGGATCTGAAGCAAAATGCATCATTCTGAGCATCTCAGTTTCTAGCCCACACCCACCAAGCTGAATGCCACTCGCTAGCCATGACTGATGGCCTGCCAGTTAAGAGATAAACCTGGTCTCTTAGGTCACATCCAGCCATCAGAGGATGGGAAGGAGGACTGAGCAAGGCTTTTTTTCCGGACAAAGAACCTGAAAGTAGGACTCCTGCTCTGCTGCTGGCAGGAAATTGGATTTGATGGTCCAATGAGGTGCCTTCTAGCTCTAGGAGCCTAGAACCACTGCAGCCTTGACCTTTAACTTAGCATACTCTGGGCAAGGGAGTGAGAGCAAGGAAGGGAGGAAAATGCCCACTGCAGAGAAGAGGGAGAAACAGCAGAAGTAGGGAGAAAGGGATAAGAGGGTGTGGGCCAAAGAAGGAACCCAAGAACAGCCCGACTGGATCAGAGGCAGTCTCCATCCAGCTCAGCATCCTGTTCCTGACAGGGGCCAGCAGATGCTTTTGGGAAGCCCACAAGCAGGACGTGAAAGCCAGAGCCAGTCCCTACCACTTGTCTTTGTTTTTGTTGTAGTTCAGTCGTGTCCGACTCTTCGTGACCCCATGGACCATAGCACGCCAGGCCTTCCTGTCCTGCGCTCTCTCCCGGAGTGTGCTCAAGTTCATATTCTGCATCCGTGATGCTATCTAGCCATCTCATCCTCTGCCGTCCCCTTCTCCTTTTGCCTTCAGTCTTTCCCAGCATCAGGGTCTTTTCCAGAGAGGTATCTCTTCGCATTAGGTGGCCAAAATATTTGAGCTTCAGATTCAGTATCTGTCCTTCTAATGAGCACTCAGGGTTGATTTCCTTTAGGATGGACTGATTTGACCTCTGTGCAGTCCAGGGGACTCGTAAGAGTCTTCTCCAGCACCACAGTTCGAAAGCATCAATTCTTCGGCGCTCAGCCTTCCTTATAGTCCAGCTCTCACAGCCATACATTACTACTGGGAAAACCATAGCTTTGATTAGACGGACATTTGTCGGCAAGGTGATGTCTCTGCTTCTTACTATGCTGTCTAGGTTTGCCATAGCTTTCCTCCCAAGGAGCAAGCGTCTTTTAATTTCATGGCTACAGTCACCGTCTGCGGTGATCTTGGAGCCCAAGAAAGTAAAATCTGTCACTGCTTCCATTTCTTCCCCTTCTATATGCCAGGAAGTGATGGGGCCAGATGCCATGATCTTCGTTCTTTTAATGTTGAGTTTCAAACCAGCTTTTGCACTCCCCTCTTTCACCCTCAACAAGAGGCTCTTGAGATCCTCTTCGCTTTCTGCCATTAGGGTGGTATCGTCTGCATATCGGAGGTTGTTGATAATTCTCCCGGCAATCTTAATTCCGACCTGTGATTCATCCAACCCAGCGTTTCTCATGATGTACTCTGCATACAAGTTAAATAAGCAGGGTGATAAGGAGCCTTGTCGTACTCCTTTCCCAATTTTGAACCAATTGGTTGTTCCATGTCTGGTTCTTACTGTTGCTTCTTGACCCTCGTACAGGTTTCTCAGGAGACAGGCAAGGTGGTCTGGTACTCCCATCACTTTAAGAATTTGCCACAGTTTGTTGTGATCCACACAATCAAAGGCTTTAGCGTAGTCAATGAAGCAGAAATAGACGTTTTTCTGGAATTCTCTTGCTTTCTCCATGATGCAGCGAATGCTGGCGATTTGATCTCTAGTTCCTCTGCCTCTTCGAAACTCAGCTTGTACTTCTGGTAGTTCTCGATTCGCATACTGCTGAAGCCTAGCTTGTAGGATTTTGAGCATCACCTTGCTGGCATGTGAAATGAGCGCAATTGTGCAGTAGTTTGAACACTCTTTGGCGTTGCCCTTCTTTGGAATTGGAATGTAAACTGACCTTTTCCAGTCTTGCGGCCATTGTTGAGTGTTCCAAATTTGTTGGCATATTGAATGCAGCACTTTAACAGCATCATCTTTTAGGATTTTAAATAGCTCAGCTGGAATACTGTCATCTCCACTAGCTTTGTTGCTTCTTAAGGCCCACTTGACTTCACTCTCAAGGATGTCCGGCTCAAGTTCAGTGATCACTCTATCATGGCTATCAAGGACATTAAGATCTTTCCTGTATAGTTCTTCTGTGTATACTTGCCACCTCTTCTTAATCTTATCTGCTTCTGTGAGGTCCCTGCCTTCTTTGTCCTTTATCATGCCCGTCTTTGCACAAAACGTTCCCTTGAGATCTCCAATTTTCTTGAAGAGATCTCTAGTCTTTCCCATTCTGTTGTTTTCCACGATTTCTTTGCATTGTTCATTTAAGAAGGCCTTCTTGTCTCTCCTTGCTATTCTCTGGAACTCTGCATTCAGTTGGGTATATCTTCCCCTTTCTCCCTTGCTTTTCGCTTCCCTTCTTTCGTGAGCTACTTGTAAAGCCTCCTCAGACAGCCACTTGGCTTTCTTGCATTTCTTTTTCTTTGGGATGGATTTCGTTGCTGCCTCCTGAACAATGTTACGGACCTCCGTCCATAGTTCCTCAGGCACTCTGTCTGTCAGGTCTAATCCCTGAAATCTATTCCTCACCTCCACTGTATATTCATAAGGGATATGATTTAGGTCATACCTGAATGGTTTAGTGGTTTTCCCTACGTTCTTCAATTTAAGCCGGAATTTTGCAAGAAGCAGCTCATGATCTGAGCCACAGTCAGCTCCAGGTCTTGTTTTGACTGACTATGGAGCTTCTCCATCTTTGGCTGCAAAGGACGTAATCAATCTGATTTCGATATTGACCATCTGGTGATGTCCATGTGTAGAGTCGTCTCTTGTGCTGTTGGAAAAGAGTGTTTGCTATGATCAGCGTGTTCTCTTGGCAAAACTCTATTAGCTTTTGTCCTGCTTCATTTTGTACACCAAGGCCATGCCTGCCTGTTATCCTGGTGATTTCTTGACTTCCTACTTTAGCATTCCAATCCCCTATGATGAAGAGGACATCTTTTTTTGGTGTTAGTTCTAGAAGGTGTTGTAGGTCTTCATAGAACCGATCAACCTCAGCTTCTTCGGCCTCAGTGGTTGGGGCATAGACTTGAATTACTGTGATGTTGAATGGTTTGCCTTGGATTCGTACTGAGATCATTCTATCATTTTTAAGATTGTACCCCAGTACTGCTTTTCCCACCCTTTTGTTGACTATGAGTGCTACTCCATTTCTTCTAAGGGATTCTTGCCCACAATAGTAGATATGATGGTCACCTGAATTAAATTCGCCCATGCCTGTCCATTTTAGTTCGCCGATTCCCAAGATGTCGATGTTCAATCTTGCCATCTCATGTTTGACCACCTCCAGCTTACCTTGATTCATTGATCTGACATTCCAGGTTCCTAAACAATATTGTTCTTTACAGCATCGTATTTTCTTTTCACCACCAGACACATCCACAGCTGAGTGTCCTTTCGGCTTTGGCCCAGCCGCTTCACTCTTTCTGGCGCTACTTGGAAATACCCTCTGCTCTTCCCCAGTAGTATATTGGACACCTTCCGACTTGAGGGGCTCATCTTCTGGCGTCGTATCTTTTAGCCTTGTGATACATTCCATGGGGTTTTCTTGGCAAGAATACTGGAGTGGGTTGCCATTTCCTTCTCCAGTGGACATTTTGTCAGAACCCTCTGCCATGACCTGTCCGTCTTGGGTGGCCCTGCACGGCATAGCTTATGGCTTCACGCAAGCCCCTTCGCCACAGCAAGGAAGTGATCCATGAAGAGGACCACTTCTCTTGCCAGCCTGCAAACATGGCACAATGCTGCAACAATACAAGGTCAATCTATACACATATTCAGGGTAGGAAGGGACCAGAGAACACCACATGGCATCCAGCGGTTGGAAGAACTTACCTCCTGGCCTTCCTTAGGGCTCTCATCCACCATATCTCCCTTGTTCTTCTCCTTTGTCTTGTGAGACAGCTTTTCTAAGTCACGAACATCTGCACAAAGGAGAAGGTTGCCTTGAGTCAGCTGAATCAATGGGAAAGCCCGCACTTTTCTCCCATCTGTTCTCTAGAAATCAGGTTGAGCCAAACGACCGGCTCTGGGAAACGTCCAGTTCAAAATGTGTTCATCCCACACTGTTTTGCCACAGGTGACTTCAAGATGGTACCACAGGTGAACTTTTCTCCAGTTCTTCCTTCTTTCTATTGCCCATCACAGCCTTCCCCAACCTGATGCCCTCCAGATATGTTGGGGGATTATGGAACTTGTCTTCCAACATACCTGGAGGGCACCAGGTTGGGGAAGGCTGGCTCATCACTTGTCCAAAGGTGCACTGGGGACTTGATGGTCCATCTCCCATGCACCAGGCACGTGATGATTCTTAGCCCCCTCCCCCAGTGTTCCCAGCCCCCAGGTTCTGCAGCCTTTTCATGCCCCACCAACTGTTCAGTATGACTGCAGCTCCTTTAGCTGCCCTTAACAAAGCAGAGCAAAGGTGTTGTGAGGCTACCAATGTGCATCTTTGACCCTTGCATGCTGGCAGGTCTGAGGATTTTCCACGGGCTCCTTTTCTGCCCCTGTTTTTTGCTGACCCAGCCAGGGAAACACCCTCCACAAGCTGGCCATGGAACACCAGTTTCCTTCCCCTGAGCAAGAAGCCCACAGCTGACTATGGTTGCTAGTTTGGCCAAGTAGCTGGTCATTTCACAGGCCATTTGGCTCTATGGAAGGGGTACAAACTGGGATGGTCAGAGTTCCTCAGCAAAACAGCCACATACAGGCCTCTTTGCATGGCCAAACAATGCAGCTTACCTCCCCTTCACTGCTTCTCCTCTTAACACCACCACCACACAGCCTCATGTCATTCTTCTGAGCACAACCAGGGCCTGTCCTACCATTACACAGAGTAGGAACATGGCTCTCCAGGGTTGCAGGCAGGAATTTTTTCTGCCCTGCCTGGAAATGCAGGGGATCAAACCTGGGGCATCCTGCACAAAGCAGGTGCTCTGCCACTGAGCTATGGTCCTTCTCCCCTACGGGCCCGCTCCCCAGTAAGGTGGCCACCTCAGGAAGCTAACTTTGGATGTCATAAAGGGCAGCAAAATTAGTAGTTATTTATTATTGTATTTCTGCAGCCAGGAACAGGGAGAGGTGCTTGCGGGATTTTCTGCCTCAAGTGCCAAAAAACTTTGACCGGTCTCAAGCATAACAGTTATGGGAATCTCGCAGTCGTGACCTGGAAGGTGTGAAGACAGAGTTGGGGGCTCCCCTAACAACTGATGAAGTGCAAGAGCTGTGAGAGCCGGAGGTGAGCTCTCTCCCCAAGGATACCTGCTTTCTTCCTCTTCCCTTTGACTTCCAACGAGGGCTCGGGTTTGTCCTCAGCCTCATTGCCGCAGCTTCCATTGACCAAGACCAGCTTTTCATCACTTTCCATCTCCCAACTGCCATGCCTTTCCCTTTTCATCTTAAACTTCAGGATGGGTTCTCAGGAAATGTGGTCTTCAGCTAACACCAAAAACAGTACACATCAATTTACACCATTATGTTTCGTGGGAAATCTCACCATTGTTCTGTGCTTACTCATTCTTCTAAATGTGACCCAGGAAGTGAAGTAGAAGCACAGCCACACAATGAACAGGCGCAGTTCATTTTCAGTGGAAAGACGTCCTACAGCTGGGTTGCAGCCAACATTAGTCTAACTCGAGCCCTATTCATTTTGAGGTGTCCACCCTAAGCAGGACTAACGACTGCAGCCCGTTGTATTTAAACATCACCACCTTGGGGCGCATCCGTGAGAGCAAGCAACCATGGAAGCACAGTCAGATCTTCCCATTTCAAAAATTATGTCAGCTAAAAGCAATATCCAGCCCAAAATGGAATTACATTTTTGAAAAACTGGATCCCTTTCTTGTCCGAAGGAGACTCCAAGGAGTAGAAATACAAATGGTTCTTATTATTCTTAGCTGCCTTGAGCACCATTTCTTTGGTGGAAAGGTGGGGGTATAAATCAAACGAATAACTACATAAATAAAATCCCCAGATCTGTTTCTTTCAATCCTCTTCTACTAACGCTACAATCCTATGCACGCTTTACCTGGGAGTAAGTCTGATTTAACTTAATGGCACTTACGTCTGAGTAGGCATGCCTAGGATTGCACACAAGGCTTCTGAACTGAATCCCCTGTGTGTACTTAGCTCCTTCTCATCCAACCTCTTTGGTTGTGTTTTGTTTATTCTTAGCTGTTTAGTTACTTATTACATGTTAAGCTTCCCTTTTGTTCATTGTCAGACATTGAACTGTGTCATTATTACATATGACTGTTTTTTAGTTTAAATAAAAAGTATAAAAATAAAAATCTCCCCTAAGACTTGTTTGTATGAAATGGACATGAACCCACAACATGTTGGTTATGATTATAGTAAATTCATCCCAGAATATATTATGAAAAATTACAGATTCTATGATAAAGTTGTAATTATACATACAAATTAACTGCAATAGACCAGGTATTAATGACTCATTACCAAAGTAAAGTCACATTAAAATAACTAATGGTGCAATCCTATGCAAGTTTAGACAGAAAAAACGCCTACAATTCCCAGCATGCTATAGCTGGTTGGGGCATGCTGGGAGTTGTAGGCCTTTTTTCTGTCTAAACTTGCATAGGATTGCACCCTAACATTGTTATTCCTCCAGCAAGGAACTTGGAAGGCTCCTCCAGTCCCCTGGACTGCAAGGAGGTCAAATCAGTCCATCCTAAAGGAAATCAACCCTGAGTGCTCATTGGAAGGACAGATACTGAAGCTGAAGCTCAAATATTTTGGCCACCTAATGCGAAGAGAAAACTCCCTGGAAAAGACCCTGATGCTGGGAAAGATTGAAGGCAAAAGGAGAAGGGGACGGCAGAGGATGAGATGGCTAGACAGCATCACCGATGCAATGAATAGGAACTTGAGCACGCTCCGGGAGAGAGCGGGGGACAGGAAGGCCTGGCGTGCTCTGGTCCATGGGGTCACGAAGAGTCGGACACAACTGAACGACTGAACAACAACCACAACCTGGCTCCCTAATGCAGCCTTCACCATCCTGACGCCTTCCAGGTATGCTGGACTGCAGCTCCCATCATTCCCAGCCAGCATGGGTGTTGCGGTCCCACATATCTGGAGGGCGCCAGGTTAGCGAAGGCTGCCCTATGGGCTGCCCAGCCGGAGTCTCCTCAATCGCAATGTGACACTGAAACCCAGAGGTGGGGAACCTTTCCGCCAGAGGACCAAATTCAGTTTCAGTGCTTTCGGGGGCCATATTCTAGGGGGCAAAGGGGGCGGAGCTGAAGGCAAAAGGGGCGGGGCAAAAAACCCAAATAATACCACAGTATTGTAGCTTAAAGCTCTCACTGCCAATAACTCCAAATGCCTTAAGAGAGGCATTTCAACATTTTAGAATAGGAAAAAACTGCAAAAGCTGGGAAGCCATCAAACGACTGGTGGTCAAGGGCAAAGAGTTGGAGCCAGGAGAAGGGTGAATGGGGAACCCCAGAGGGCTCGATTGGGACCACTAGCCTAAGGGTCCCCACCCCCGCTCTAACTCCTACACCACATTGGCCCTCTGACGCCCAACCAACTTTAGGTGAAAACTGGAATATTCCACTATAACGTATTAAAAACAGCAAGATTTGTAACTAGTTCAGGTGCCTCCATCTTCCTTTGCTCTTTGCCATTTTCACAATTATCGTCCCAGCACCTTTTCTGAACCCAGTGTGTAATACCCTGTGCGGTCCTCAGAAAACTGGGACCACTCCGCAGTTGAACTGGTGTAGACGGGCACTAGCCTTTCGCTACCAGGAGAGGCAGAGAAGGAAAAAGGGTTGTAGCTAGAATAACAATGAATAATATCCCCTTCCTCTTCCTTCTCAGCCAAGCAGCTGCTCAATTTATCAAGGCCCAAGACTATTCAGCATTTCTAAGTGATTGTTTGCGTGGGGAGTTATGTAAAAAGCTGCTCTGGAAGGCGCGATAAAATGGATTTTCATGTACAAGGTCAAGGTTAATTGAGGCCAAGAGTCCCTCACTTCAACCACAGAATCAGCAGCACTTCCCCCTGAGAAGAGCTATGCTGCCTCCTCCTTCCTGGGACTGAATTATATCGCAGGCCTGTAGCAGTAATACTTCGCCTGGGATCCAGCCCGCCATCTTTTCATCCCTGATTCAAGTAATAATTGTGTCAGGTTCACTGCTGTGTATTTTAGTCCACAATTGCACATACAGGCACAGAAAACCTGCAAAATTGTGCCACTGGTCAGAACTCTCAGGCTTCGAGCATCTTGGCTTTCATTAGGAAAGCAATTTCCAAGCTTCTAGCTCTTATGAAAGCAACAGTGAGGACTAAGGAGGCTTGCTTTGCATGAACTGAGTGTGTGGCCTTAACATGTGCCCCAGAACCTTCTGCAATGCACAACGATTGCCTTGCGGGGGTTCTTGGCAGACAAATCGATATAGGAAGCGTCCCACAAAGGTAGAAGATTTGAAAAGCCCTGGTTTGAGTTGGGCTGGATCAGAGATTCCATCCCTGGCATCTTGCTCTATGAGCCCACACACCAGATGAGATCCAGCCCACCACTATTGTTCCATCCTTACATCAGATTCATATTGTGGCAGTTAGGAGCAGCAGGGACTTTACTGCGACGGCTCCTAAGCCTGCCTGAGGAAGTCCACATCTTTATGAGGCTGTCAAAGAGGCTGTGAAACCTCTCTTTCTCAATGGGCAGAGGACAAACTGACCTCTCTGGCTATTCTGTTTGCGATCTATTTTCTCTTGTAATGGTCTGTTACTATCATCACTCCCTTTATTTTCGATGTTCAGGCTGTGAGTGCGGTTGCTCATGGAACCGAAATATCAACACTCATGCTGAAGAAGGAGGTATCAGCAGGCTTGGCGGAAGTCTGCTGTTTACAGATGTACAAGGAAAACCCCCAATGAGAACTGTGTATACTCAGTGCCCATGTAATGCTGACTGCCTGCTTGGCGGGGAATGGAAAACCATGTCAGGGGGAGGGAAATAGAACGGAGCATCCTGAACATGGGCATGCCACACTGCAATATTTTGTTGCAGGGCCCATTTGGGGGGGGGGGTGTTGTTTGAATTTTAGGGGAAGCAAGCAAGCAAGCTTGGGTAGAGGACTGGCCATCAGAGTAGGCACTACTGGGCTAGTTGGGCCACCGATGGTCTGAGCCCTCTACCCATTTCATGTTTTGCTATATATGTTACATACTGAAGAAACCCTGAAAAAATGCCAAGGAGCCCTGAGCACCTACTGGAACACCCATTGGGAAACCACAGGGCCCAACCATTGGCAGTGGGAGCTGGGTACACATCAGGAATGAAATGGCAGCGGTGGCGGTGGGATTGGGGGGCAGGGCTGTGAGCCTCGGTGTGGCAGATGCAGAAGGCCTGTCCAGCTGTGTTGTTGCCTGGCTAGCAGCAACCACAGCCCAGAACACTCTGTGTGCGCACACACACACACATGTGTGCATGTCTGCCTCTGGTGTGACTGGTGGCACACTTGCCAAAAAAGATGGTCCCCACCGATCGAGACAAAGGCCTTGCGTGGGAACAACACTACAAGCCCGGAACACACTGTGTAGGGAAACAGGTGTTGGGCTATGCCCCGGGCCTGGATCAGGCTGCAAAAAGGCTCTGTGAGGATCAGGCTGCAAAAAGGCTCTGTGACTGCATTCACCAAATGCCCCGACAAGCCGCCGATTACAGGGAGCAGGGACAAGGGGTGTTTTTGTTGTGGTGATTGGGTTCAGGTCCTCTCCTCTCCTCTCCTCCCTCAACAGAACAAACAAAAAACTTGTGTGTCCCACACTCTGCAGCTTTTAGGCTCATGACCCTCCAAACCCCAACAGGCCAAGTCCTCATTCTGCACTTCTAAAGCCCTCCCTAAGCCACTGTGCGTTCAGTGCTCCCTCCCTGGAGCACAACAGCCTCCATACCAAAAGAGCGGACAAAGGAAAAGAAGAAGGCCTGCGCTCCTGTCCGGGTGGAGTAAACCCTCCAGCGGCTTGTCTCATTGATCCTGCACATCTGCTCCAAAGACACAATCGCTGGTGGGTGCTGCCCAGGCTTGCTAGACTCTGCTCCGCGGCTCATGCTCGTCATCCAGGCAGACAAGAAGAAACCGTCCATTCTTCTCCCCCCCCCTCCCCTGAGATGCCTCATGTGGAACGTGAATGTGTAAGACACCCAGCTCCAGCCGTGGCCCTGAACCTTCTTACAATGCCCAGGCTCAGCCACAGCAGGTGTGATGTACTCCAACAGAAGAGACTACCCATGACGATGTGCAGAGTGCCTTTTCTTAGGACTGAGTATACACAGTGTCTTGGATTCAGGCACTAATGCCCAAATCAGGTGCCAAGACAAATCAAATAGCTTGTCCCAAAGCACAAAGGCATTGCCTGCTGTGCCTCTGTATGATTCACTACTTCAGGACTGACACTTTCCAATCTGCTCCCTTTGCAGGGCAGGTGATCCTGGAACGGCCTCTGCATCAGGTGTGACTGGATCCTTCCTACGTTCCTGATGCAAAGGGGCATACCTGAATCACTGATCCTCAGAGGAGGCTGCACGAATCACTGATCCTCAGAGGAGGCTGCACGATGTCTACTGTGACTGGCAGCAGCAATTCAGGATCTCAGATAAAGTACCCTCCCATCACCTGCTGCCTGATCCTTTTAGGGCGCAATCTTATTAGGATGGCTCTAAGCCCCCAAACTTGGAGGCTTACAGCCATCCAATGCAGAGGCAATTACTTGTCCTGCTCTGCATTTTGGCTAAGCTGGAGCTCTGCAGAGGGGGAGGGAAGGAGGCTGGGCAGGCCTGGGATACAGAGTGAGCCAGCCTCCCCAGTTCCCTCCCCTCCCTGCCGACCAGCACCCCACCTTTCCCTCCTCTCCAAGGAGGCCTTTGCGAACTCAGAGAGGCAGCCGGCATGGTTCTCTCCACACTGGCTGTGACGGGGAGGGGAAGGGGAGCTCAGATTCAGAGTTCAGGGTGGTGTCTCCAACTTTGGATCCAAGAATATGAACTATCCTATGGCCCCCCAGACTCTGTCCGGGTGCCATAAGGTTGCCCCCTCCACCGGAGAGGTCAAAGACTGAACCAGAGACTTGCTGCATGCAAAGCGTGAGCTCTACCACGGAGCCAAGGTTGCTCCCCACCCTGCACCCGGGCCGTTCCATAGCAGTTGTTCGGGGATTTGTCAGCATGAAGATGAATGCAGAAGGGAAGAGTCAGGGGTGTGAAAATATTCCACAGGAACTCCTTGGCATTGTGGTGCCACCACCCAAGGCACCCAAGAGCCCTGCCAGACCAGACCAAAGGCCTATTCAGTCCAGCATCCTGCCTCTCCAACCAGGTGCCCCAGAGGGAAGCCCACCCAACAGAGGGGGGAAGAATGGACGGTTACTTCTTGTCTGCCTGGATGACGAGCATGAGCCGCTCTCACTCATGTTCCCCAACAGCTGGTACAGACAGGCACATCGCCTCTACTATGGGAGGCATGACAAATATCCTCCAGAGCAGTCTTCCCCAACCTGGTGCCCTCCAGATGTGTTGCACTAACCTCCTGTGGAAGATACAGTCCAACACATCTGGAGGGCCAGGCCGGGGGGGCGCCTGCTCCAGAGGAAAAAAGGACACAAGACCCGGCTCCGTTCTATCAGTGGCAGATGCCTCCTCACACTGAACTGTTCTGAGAGCTAATCTTCCTTCTGCACTGAAAGGACTGCCTGGCTCGTTTCCTCCCCCAGGTTGGTTTCACCTCCATGCAGCTTCCCTGGCCAGCTGATCGGCCGTTGAGGTCGGCTCTCCAAGAGCTGAGCAGGCTGGATCAAGACGGAGCATTTCACGAGAGCTCAGCCCCTCTGCAAGCGTATGAAAGGCCTCCGATTCTTTACAGGTTAAGATAACCCAGCTCAACCTGAGCTGCTGAAATCTTATGCATGTTGAGACAGAAAGAAGTCCTGCAACTCCCAGCATTCCCCAGCCAGCTTCTACATATGCACGAGATTGCGTTCTGAGTGACTCAGATGTAGCAGCAGCAGCTTAGATCAGTGTTACTGAGTAGACTGCGTTTAGTAGAAAGCTTAAACTCCAGATTCTAACTAGCCAGGAGATGCTTCATTGCTGGATCTCTGTGTGTTTAACTTAATGCTTAGGGGCTGCATCACCTGAGTGCGTTACTTCTTCCTGTTTTGACCCACATTGAGTAACCTCCCAAAGACGGTAGCATGACCTCCATGGGCCGATGCTATCAATCTCAATTTCCTTTCTTCTCCCCCTTCACAGTCACCACCAGCAGGACAAGCCTAGCTTAAACCTCACCAGTCAGTCACAAAAAGATCAGTTCAAATGAAGCTTCCATGGCTCCCAGGCTTCTGGAAAGCTGTGCATTCGAAGTCTTTATATTGAGGCTTCAATCCTATACACACTGACATGGGCAGCCATGGTGCCCTCCATATGGGCTGGATGGCAAGTCCCAGCACCCCCCAGCCAGCAGGACTGGCTACAGATGCGAGGAGTCGCAGTCCAGCACACCTGGAGGGCACCAGGTTGGGGAAGGCTGTGCAGCCCCATCGGACACAGCGCAGCCTGCCTCAGTGGAGACTGGGTGCTCCAATGCCAGGGTGGCAGCGAGTCTGCTCTGGGTTCCAGTCAGAACCAGTCAGAGTTCATTCAGAGTTCAGTCAGAACTCTAAAGGAGCGGGAGGGTGCTAAGGGGTCCTGCTAGTAGCGGAGCAGGAAGAGATGGAGTGCTTCTTAAGGAACAGGTTCTGCTCTCCTGCCACATCACCCTTTTTATTTGGAGGAAAACATCAGGAGAGCCCTGAGCTCGGTCAGACCAAAGGCCCATCTTGTCCACTTTTGGTTCCCACAGTGGCCAACCAGGTGCCCCAAATGGGAAGCCCACCAGCAGGCCACACGCACACTTCAGCACCCTCCTGCTCATGTTCCCCAGCAGCGGGTATTGAGAGGCATACTGCCTACTGGATGTTATAGCCATCATGACTAGCAGCCATGCATAGTCTTGTCCTCCATGAGTCTGTCTCCGCTAGAGTGCTGACTGGCTCTGACTGAAACCCAGAGCAGATTCACCGCCCCACTGACATCGGAGCCACCAGCCTCCGCTGGCCTACCTCCAAGTAAACACACATAGGCATGTTGAAGAACACTGGGGCTGAGGTGAAAGGGAGGCTGCATCCAGGGACGTTCTATCCGGGACGGGCCCTTCACACATGCACGTCCTCACTCCATGTGGCGGTCGGAAAGTGGCGAGCATGCCTGTGTGCGCACCTGCTCTTTCGACACACCATTGTCCTTATTTCTTCATTGGCCGATCTGGCCGTATCCCACCCTCCAAACCAGCAGCTTCTAGGACAGAACGAAGAGCAGGTGCAGGCAATGCACAACAAGACCAGGGCTTTGCTGGCTCAATGAATGAATCATGCTGGAAGAAAGAGGAATAAACAGGAGCGTTACGCTCTGGGGGAAAAGAATAAACCACCTGCTTTTAGGAACACACCAGCTCCAGAAATGAGACCTCACTGCTCTTAACTATTGAACTTTTAAAAGGGGGTGGGGGGACATGGACCTTAGCCCTCTTTCTATCTTCGTACTCAGTGATGTACTCAAACAAGGAGGTTCCGATTTCTGAAAGTCAGCTGTCGCAACTCAGTCACCTTTGGGGGAAAGCAGCACAGAGCCCCAGTGAATAGCCTATGCCAGCAATCCGGCCTGTTGCCACTTCCTTGCTCCTCCCTCTTTCTTTAGAGTTAATCCCACACTTTTGTCCTTACAGAGTTGCCCGCCTCTCTGTTACCAGGGATGCAAAAATAATTGCTTGCAATTTAGCATTTAATTGGGGTTTGCATGGAGGCCCAGCAGAAGGAAAAAGGGAGGGGCAGGTCCTGGGATGGGTGTGGGCACAGAAGGAGAAGGACTGCGCTGACCTTGTCCTCTTGTACTTGTCCCATAGCATGCACAAGGAACGAAGACCAGCCCTTGGTGGCAAAGCAGCCACGGCAAGCGCTGCGTTTGCCGAGTTGTCTGAAAGTAAGTATCCCATCAGCAACAGCATTGGACAGTCTGCAAACATCTAGCTTGTGAAAACTGTGGTAGGGAACAGTGGGCCCCAATGCTGAGGAAACAGATAAACCTTTGCAAGTAGACCGATTCTGCATTCATTGCCTTGACTTCAAAGATCAAACTCAAGGTCTGTCTGCTTTAATATCCTGCCAAAGCAGAGAAGAAATGGCCCAAGAGAGAAAGGCCGGGGTCAGGAGTTCCCAGTCTTACTTCAGCCCAAGGCACTCACTTATATTTTGATCATCCGCCTCTTTTAAAAAAATATTTTATGTATATTCCGCCTTTCCTCCAAAAATGGTTAGGCAGAGGCTGATCTTCAAATGAACTTACTGCAAGAAACAAATGTTGCTCATTATAAAGGCCTGAAGAATATTTAGAAACATGCATTGTATAGTTCTGCCAGTTTCTCCGCTACTCACTGGTTTCTATGCAGGCCTTTTCAGTAGTAGCCCCTCAGTTCCATAATGCCCTCCCTTTACAACTCCATGGGTTCAAATCAATGAACTCTTCCAACTCTATGCTACATCTCTCTATGGTCTCTGCTGGATAATGCCTGACAAAGCATCTTCAAACATGAATCAGACAATTAAAAAACACCTCCTATTTGATTCTGCCGGACTGATAATAACTGTATAGCTTTACTGTTTATAACCAATATTTTTTGCTACTGGGCTTTTCCATGTGAACCATAAAACATTTCTGAAGTTCCTGAAAAGGGCCGTTCTTATTTGACTTTTCAACACCCAGCTGTCGTCCATAATGTTCAGCTGCTGCCATGTTCCAGCATCAATTAAGATGTTAAAATGCTGGCAACTTTCAGTGTGTTTCAGTCACAAGAACAGTGTCTGGTAGGGCTGATGCTCAAAAAAACTTTTAAAACATCCACAGTTTTTTAAATATTTAATTTGGTAGAAATTTGGTAATTTGATTTGGTAGAAATTGATTTTCCAACTAAACGCTGACCAGTTCCCTTCCTCTACCACAGAGCTGGGAAACCTGTGGCCCTCCAGATGTTTTGGCCCTACAACCCCTATCACCCCACCCCACTGGCTTGGGCTGATGGGAGTTGTAGAGCAGAACATACGGAAGACCGCAAGTTGCACACCCCTGCTTTACTAAGTGGCATCAGCTTAGAGGAAAGAAGCAGAGCTGTAGCTCAGTGGTGGAGCAACTGCTTTGCGTGCAGAAGGAAAGACCCCTGCCTGAAGCCCTGGAGAGTCACTGCTGACAGTCAGTGTTGACAACACTGGGCCAGATGGACCGATGGTCTGGCCCAGTACTTAAAAAAAACACACACAAAATAAAGCCAATAATAAAAAATATAAAGAATTTAAAAGCAGTAACAATGATTTAAAATAACTTGAAATGGAGAGATAAATATCAAAGCAACTAAAACAGGGCACCTTGGAGTCCTCCAGATATTTTGGTTTGGGCCAAAACATCTTGAGGTCCACAAGTTGCCCTCTCCTGAGGTAAAACATGGAAAAGGACATTAAAAAAACACCTTTTAAACACATCCTTAAAAATTAAACAAAGATGTGGCGATCGCCAACAATTTGGATGACTTTAAATAAAAGGGGTTAGACAAATTCATGGAGGTCAAGGCTATGCATGGCTGCTAGTCATGATGGCTATAACATCCAGTAGGCAATATGCCTCTCAATACCCGCTGCTGGGGAGCATGAGCAGGAGGGTGCTGAAGTGTGCGTGTGGCCTGCTGGTGGGCTTCCCATTTGGGGCACCTGGTTGGCCACCGTGGGAACCAAAAGTGGACGAGATGGGCCTTTGGTCTGACCCAGCTTCAGGGCTCTTCTGATGTTTTCCTCCAAATAAAAAGGGTGATGTGGCAGCAGAACCTGTTCCTTAAGAAGCACTCCATCTCTTCCTGCTCCTCTACTAGCAGGAACCCTTATCCCCCCCCCCACATACACACACTGCTGAACTTAAAAACCCACCCTTGTTTTTAACCCTAGACTCCCCCCCCCAATATTACCCCTTCCTTTACCCATTTGGTTCCAAATTGCTAATCAAGACAGAAAAGGGAGGGGGAGGGCAGAATCAGCCCTCCCCCCATCCCGCTTTGTTCTGAAGTCTGAATAAATTTGGTGGGCCTCTGTTCATACCATTGGCAAAGGCACACACAAATCCACACATATGCACAATACCCCTCGCCAGCTCAGCCACTGCTAAGGATTATAGGCGGAGGCCCAGGGCCAAACAAGGCCAGGGACTCAAAAAGCTCAGCAGCTACAGTCTCATTAAATTATGCAGATCAGTAACAATTATGCACATGTGCTTAATTTGCATGGTTTGCCCTCAAACCAAATCAACCAAGCTTTGCAACAGAATTTAGCATCTTTGGACAAGAAGTGGAGACTGGAGTAACTGAGAGCCAATAGTACCAACAGAGAAAAGCAGTCAGGTTGGAGGCCATGTGGGCGACACAAAGCGATGCAGGTTACAGAACAGAAACCAAAGTCTCAGGAATCTAAATTCTGCTCCATCGGTATCTCTATAGCTGCAATGGCTAACAAGTTCCTTCTCAGTGCTAAGAGCACCCAGTAATAACATACCATGACCTCTGTCCCAGGAGATACAACCATCTTTGCCCTCATTTCAAAGGATGTCTGCTGTATGGCTGCTTCCTGTATAACTGCAGTGACACAAGCCACGTGCAAGTCCAGGCTAATAGAATGACGCCATTCCCCTTTTTCCCCCTGCACCAGAGCTATCCAGATCTTCTACAGCTAATTCTACCCTAACAGTGTACAAACAGCATTTTGCCATTTGCTCACTTATATAAGTTACAGGGAATGTCCAAAATGCAGACTGTTGACGGCTGAGTGACCTCACGCACTTATGGCAAACATGATTCTATAATTTGGGGCACTCACCAGATGTAAATAGGATATCAAATGTTCCCTTGTCACTGCTGACACTGTATTTTGGAATTCCTTGCAAACTGTCAGCATGAACCATGCAGAGATGTCCCCAGTTTAATCAGAGAGCACATCCTCATGATTTGCCATATGTGATTATTTCAACAGTTAGGGCTTCCAAGCCTACAGGCAGGTATGCATGTAAACATATGATTGTGCATACATATTTGAATCAATGACATCAGAGTTATAGGGGGACTGGCTCCCAAAACTTGGAGGATACAACAGTATGCAATGAACAAGCCATTGCCTGAAGGAGAAGTCTTCTTACCAGTTAGAGCTGCAAGGAAAGGGGTCTCTATGGAAAGGTTTCTGTTGGCTGCATCCACTCAAGCATCTTTATTGGAATCCAATTTACAAGTTATGTGTTTATATACAGATTGCCCGGGTGCACACCCATGGACAAGGATGAGTACATTTGACAGTGGTTTCTTGAAAGACGTATCAGATGGCAAAAACAAAAAACACTTCTGTGATGGTTGATTTTTTCACAAGAAAACTGTTGCCATTCAGTCTTGTTACAAATCCCTAACAATGTGGACATTAGTCATCCTGCAGTGCGTTATTTTCAAGTGTGTCTTGGTTTTGCTTTTCTAACTGCAGAATTTTTCCTATATCAGCGGAGGTTGGACTTTTGATGACTTTTGATGTCCCTTCCAACTCTGTGATTTCAATTTTACCTCATTGGTTTTGTTGTTCTTGCCTTGAGCCTTTGGAAGAATGGCACACATATGTTAAAAAATAAAATAGCAGCAGGACCTTGATGTACTGTTAGATCTCCAGGTGATGTCCAACAGATCGGCAAGGATTTCTGACTCCCAATTGTTTAATAGCAGCAAAAAAATGGCTTCCTCCTCCCTGGCCCTAAATTATACTGCTGAAATGAGGAAAGCTTGGAGCAGCCAGGTGCGGATGTGGGTATGGAAGAACTGTGAAGACCATACAGTTGGGTGCTCAAAACAAAATCCTGGGCTCAGAATTCTTTAATTCTAAGTGCATGCTTAGATCGTGGGGTTCTAGTAAACAAACGAAGTAGTTCCCAGAAGCCTGAACTTTACCCACCCCTGCCTCAGAGTGTTCAGAGCATTTCACATTCTTGGCCATCCTCACAACAGCCCTGCAATGTGAGTCAATATTATTATCTCCATATTGCACTGTGGATGGAGAATGGGAAATGTTGAGAGCTGCTGTCCCTTGCCCCAGGCCAGCTAGCGCCTTTGTAGCTAGGACAAGATTTGAAACCCAGGCTTCCTGATTCACCGCTCAGGCACTTAGCTGCTACACTACCACAGCTGTGACACCTGACCCCTAATCCCAACATGGCTGAATCTCTCACTAATGGTGAAGGAACTTTCCACACACTCAGAAGCACTGTCTTCTGAATTAGGGCCTCGCATGGCATTCAGAACAGGAACTTGGGCCAAGCCTCTGTGTTACACTTAGCAGCATCCATGTGCAATGTGAAAATTTGTCCTTTCTATAATCTCTCTCCTTCCGTAATTCCTGCCCAGCTCCACAGTCTCCAGTGCTAACTAATGGGTGTTTGTCCAGACCCTCCCCACCCCCGACACACACACAGTTCCCAGTTCCTCGCCTCACCTCACCATCCTAGCAGAGGATGTGGCTGAGTTTCTCCCCACCCTCCCACCTTCCCTTGTTCACCCTCTTTCTTCAATTACGTCATAACCGGAAGGCCTCAAGCGCCAGGAAACTTCTGTTTTACAGCTTGGTGTTTGGAGACCCCCTCCTCTCCTCTTCCTTCCCCTGGCTCAGGAAAGCCTCGATGCCTCTAACCACCAGCTGATATCTACTCAAGACACACACCTTTGGATGCAAACATGAGCCAGTCCCAAAGACTGAGAGATACAATCTAAGGCAAGCGGTTGTGGTTTTGCCATAGGTTGGCACAAGCAGTCGTTTAAAAAAACAAAAACAAGGAACCACTTTTCAGGTTAGAACAAGACATCTTCTTCTGGCTGAGAATGATATACAAACTGGAAAGCTTTTTTACACATTGGGTATGCTAATTAGTCCAAAACTGGGAGGGGGGAATCACCACGCCCAGGCCCTTTGGTCAATTGCCTCTGGCCTCACACGTGGGCAGTGCGCTCTCCCTGGGAAGAGAAGGAAGGGGTTTCTCAAATGAACTTTCAGCCCCTAGGCCTCTCAAGCGTCTTTTTAAAAGCCTCCGCTATGCTCTATATCACTGGCTTATAAGCAATTCAGACATGTAGCTTGAGGAGTGCCTGCTGCTGAATCACAACCAGGTGCGCACAGCTCCGAGTGGTGCACTCTTTGTGTGGAGTGGCTCCCCAAGCAGACTCAGCTCTCGCAGCCATGCCAACGCAACCCCCCTTTTTCAAGATTTTGCAATGGTGTGGATTAAATCACCACAACCATGTGAGGAGCTGCTGCACAAAGAGATTACTGCAGGATGCTCCATAGCATGTGTTGCTCAATGACGGCAAGCCACAGACGGGAACGTGCTGCCACAAATAAAGAGTTTTCATATATCCTCACACCACCTCAAGTACAACCATTTTCCATGGACTTGTTTCCCACATGCATCTACCAGTCATCAAGCGCACAGTAGTCAACAGCAGAGAAATCTAGTCATGTCCCTGGCTTGAGCAAATCAAACTATCATGTGGAGACACACCCACGCAGCTGCAACCTGAGCAGCAGTCACAAGATACACAATATATAAAAATACCCCAAAGAGGTGAATGCCACAACACCATCACAGCTAAAAGAGTGGTAAAAAGGCAGACCATGATACACACCCCGCATTTTCTCCCCAGCTGTGCCACAAATTGTGGAGTGTGGGGAAGTTTTTGACATTTCCTGATCTGAAGAAATTCCACACGTCTATGCTCCCCTGTTCAGAGCCTTTGTGTGGGCCCAACCTGCATATGCCAAAACCTCACCAAAAGAACATACCCGTATGTGTTCCCCTTGGCTGCCATCTTGTTTAAAAGATGCTCACTCCATATGTGGGGCCACTCACATTTGCAGCAGTATCATGCAAGTCACATGCAAATGCAGCTCCTGAATGGCCCAGCACATGGCGGTAAATCCTTGGACCCAAGATGGCAGCCACCTGGAACAATTACATGCAGCCTTTAAATCAGACCCTTAGGGCCCAATCCTATGCATGTTTAAACGGGAACAAACTCCTCCAACTCTCAGCATTCCCCAGCCAACCATGCTGGCTGGGGAATACTGGGAGTAGTAGGAGTTTTTTTTCCTAAGTATGTATAGGATTGCACCCTTAGTTATTTTGCAAACCTTCCCCTCCCCACATTCCCAGAACATCAATACACTGCTCAGACGAATGACGGATTGTGTAAATGATCCCATAAACAGGTACAAAGCCTGTGTCTCAGCCACACTAGTTGTGAATAAAAGCATGTTTACAGTATTCAAGAGTTAGCTAATCCATATTTATGGATAACTGAGAATATTACCCGAGAATGCTGGGATTATACTAAATCTCTTTATTGGCTGATTGCAATATTACAAAATAAATAATGAAACAAGTGATGCAAATATGAACTTAGGGCACAATCTGCAATGGTCAAGCCACTTGGTAGATGGAAACGTTCCATAGACTTCAATGAGATTTCTCGATGGGCAAGGGCCGTACATTCTGCCTGCATGTCTTGCCATGAAAGATAGCCATGGTTCTGGTCACCCCACTAACACCTTAATGAAAATATTTGCCCAAATCTTGCAAGATGAGGGAAAAGAAATGGCTCTGTTGAAGAGCACATGCTTCACACACAGAAAGTCCCCAATTCAGTCCAAGCCTAAATTTTCTCACCCCCCCCCAAATTTCTGTACAAATAATTTTTTAAAAGTTTACAATTTTGTCTTTAAAAGGACTGCAAACCAGATGGACAGCCCCAATTACTTTTTTGAGCCCCGCCCCCTCCAACTTTAGGCTGGCTGCAGGCCTGGTTCAGTCCCTGGCTTCTCCAGGTAGGACTAGGAAAGAATCCTGCCTGAAATCGTGGAGAAAATATGCCAGTCAGTATTGACAATTGCAGCCTAGATGTACCAAGGGTCTGACTTGGTATATATGTACCTAAGGATTGTTTTTTTCCTTTTCTGGCTAAAAATTACTAAAATAGGCATGTTTGGGCTAGTGGGCTGCTAAACGTATCTGTGGACTACACTTCTCTGGACTTTTTCTCCCAGAAGACACCCAGCACATGGCACTGAGTGTAAAAGAGACAGCCACTCTAACCAGCCCAGCACCCCACATACAGGGATCTCTCTTTATCTACAACAAAGAATCTTGTGGCAACTTAAAGACAAACAGATTTATTGCATCTACCAGAAAGGAGCTCTAATCCCCAATAAATCTGTCAGTCTTTAAGGAGCTACAAAAGTGCTTTGCTGGTTTTGCTGCAAAAGACTAACGAGAAATTTGCCCCTTTTTGAATGGAACCATAAAAGTGATCGCAACTTGTGGCCCTCCAGATGTTTTGATCAACAACTCCAGCCAGCCCTGCCCAGCAGAGCCGAGGGCGAGGGATGATGAGTTGTAGGCTGTGTGTTTCCCACACCTGTTTAGAGCCTTCCCAGACGTGGGGATGACCAGATGTGTTGGGTTCAATCTGTCATCATCCCAAATGGCCAGCCTGGCTGGGAGTGATGGGGGCTGGAGCCCAATACCAACACATCTGGAGGCCACTGGTTGGGGAAGGCTGTTAGGAATCAGGATCTTCGTGCTGGTCCTATTGGAGTCAGCAAGAATGGGCGATTCTTTTGCCCTGCTGGGTGAAGGCGCTCTGGTGTTGTTTCGAACCAGCTCATTCCCACGCAGAAGGCACAAGGGGAGATCTGGCTGGGGGGATAACGAGAGGGGCACCAACCTAGAGAGCTCAAACCCCTAGTTCATGGCAGTGCTGTGCTGCTGGGTCACGGGGCGGGTGGGGGTTGGGAGGAGGTACGCAGCGTGTGAAATTGGAGCTTGCTCTGTGATCAGATACGAATCTATTCACAGGTAAGTTCCAATTCGCTCAAGGGGATTTACCCCCAATGCACTGTGAACAGGACTGCAGCCCCTCGGGTCCTCGAGGCTACCTCACAGGGTTGTTGGGAGGGTCAAATGTAAAGTCGGTAAAGCGCTTTGCCAATTGAGAAGGTTTCACAGGTTGACCGACGGCCGCAGTGGAAGCGAAAGGCGGAGCGGGGGGAGTTGACGCCAATGTTAGTCCTACTTAAGAGTAGACCCGCTGCAATGAATGAGACTTTAGTCCCATTCATTTCAATGGGTCTACTCTAAGCAGAACTAACATTGGCGTCAACTCATCGACCTGACCCAGGTCGGAGTCCTGCGCACGCTTCCTGGGGAGTAAGCCCATTGAACCCAGCGGGGCTTCCGTGGAAACTCGCCTAGGAGACGCGAGCTGCGCGCTCCACGCCTTCCGACCAGCCCCCGGGCGCGATCCTTCGCGGCGCTTGGCGGACGCCGCCGGCCAGCCCGACCCTCCAGGCAGCCGAGCGCTCGCCGCGGAGATCGAGGCGAGGCGAGGCGAGGCGGGGCGCGGAGAGGCACCCAGCCCCTCCGCGGCGCCCGGCGCGGCGGCGGCCCCCCTCCAGCCCCCAGGAACCCCGACGAGCCCGGCGCGGCGCGCGCGCCTCCCTCCGGCGCCGCCCCGGCCCCAGGTCGCCCCTCGCCCGCCAGACAAAGCCCCGGCGGGTCCCCCGGCCTGGGCGCCGCCGCCCCCGGGCGCGGCCGCGTCCTCCGCGCGGCCCGCAAGAGCCGGCCCGCCGGGCGCGCTCCGCCCGCGCCCGCTCACCTCGCCGCCGCCGGCCGGCCTCCCGCCGCGGAGCCTCCGCGCCGCCGCTCCGCCCGCCGCGCGCCCGGCCCGCGCCGGCTGCCAGGCGAGACCTTTTCCCGGGTCTCGAATCGGAAACTGACAAGCGCGGCGCTGCGTTCGCTTGGGCGGGCTTCACCCGCGCTGCGCCGCCGGGCAACCCCTCCCCTAGGCAGGGCCGCCGGGGGAGGGGATCGGCCGCCGAGCACGCCCCGGGCCCGGCCCCGGCCCCGGCCCCCTCCGCGCCTCTCCTGACCCTCCCCGCCGGCCCCGGCCGCGGGGCGGGGCGCCGGGCGGGGGCGCCGGCAGAGCCCTCCCACCCGCCGGCCAGCGCCTCCTCCCGGCGCCCCGGGGCGTCCCCAGGGCCCTCGGCCTCGCGCAGGGGCCGACGGCGAAGGCGCCTTCCGGGGCAGGTAGGGCTCAGGCGGCCGGCCAGGCGGGGCACGGCCCGGGCACGCCACGCCCCCCTCGCGGGGCGCTCGGCCGGCGCGGCTGGAGACCCTGCAGGCTCCGCGCGCCGCAGAAGCAGGAACCGGAGACCGCCGCGGGGTGCGCGCCCCTGCAGCCGGGCAGCGCACTTCCCCTCCGCCTCCAGGAGCCCCGCGCCTCCCTTGTCCCGGCGCGGCCCGGGCCCGGGGCGCGCGAGGGATGTTCGCATTCAGTGCACCGCAACGTTACTTGTATTTGCTTCTGCGAGGGCAGGGGCGCGCGTGGCACCTGGCGGAGCGTGGCGGGGGCGCTCCCTGGCCCCCGGGCGCGTACGGCCTTGACCCCGGAGGCAGGAGAAACGGGGGGGGGGGCGGAAGAGCCCTATGCAGTCCCGTCGTTGTGAGACGCAGGGCCCCGAACAAAGCCTCCCGGACCGTGCCAGGGAAACATGACGGGTGAGCGCCAGGATGAGGTGCTGTTTCCATCCCCATCAACTATTTGTAGTACGAAAAATGAAGGAAGGGATGGTCAAGCCAAAACAAAAAAGATTCACCCTCTGACAAGTTTACATTTCCCCACGCCAGCACGTGTCGATAAATCTGCCGATTTGTGGCTAACACTTCACGCATCTGATGGACTACAGTCCACGAACGCTGATGTCGAAATAAACCGGGTAGTCCTGAAGGTGCCACAAGACTCTTTGTTCTTTTTGCGGCAACAGCCTCACACACCTCTGGAGAAGATTCTCAAACGGATCATCCTAAAGGCCCTTGCGTTGTTCGCGGACTCCACAAGGCCGCACGGTGGCCCAGCACAGGGTAGCAGCCATAGGAGCAAACACAAGCAGTCATCTTCTCAGCTAAAGAGCTCTGAGATGCTTTTGCCCTTCCTCACAGGGGAGCTGCTCCAGCACCTTGATCACCTTGGTTTTTCCCTTTCTGCACCTTTTTCCAGCAATATGATATCCTTTTTGAGCCACCCAAACAGTATTCCAAACACGGCCAAACCGTAGTTTTTGTATAAGGAAATGGTTATCGTGTCCATCTCATTTTCAATCCCTTTCCTAATATTCCCTGGCATGGAATTTTCCTTTTTCACAGCTGCTACATTTCACCATGACCGAAATATCTATTTCCTGGTTAGTCACTGCCAATTCAGACCCCATCAATCTATATTTGGAGGGGGGTGCCCCAACATGCATCACTTTATACTTGTTTACCCTGAACGTCATTTGCCATTTTGTTGCCCATTCACCCAGTTTGGAGAGATCCTTTTGGAGCTCTTCACAGTGAGTGCACTTTGGTTTTTCACCATCCTGAAGAATTTGGTGTCATCTCCAAATCTGGCCACTTCACTCTGTTCACCCCTGATGTTTTATAAATACATTAAACAGCAGCTCTGGCCCCAATACAGGCCCTTGGGGAACCGCACAATTCACTTCCCATTGTGTGAACTGCCTATTTACTCATACACTCTGCTTCTTGTTCTTTAAGCAGTTACTAATCTATCAGAGGACCCAGTCTCTTATCCCATCTCTGCTAAGTTTACTCAGGAGGCTTTGGGGAGAGACTTTGGGCTTGTTTGCACAACCGGACAGCTCATCGTGGGTTAATTAACCCTCGAGGAACCATGGTGTCTGCCAGCCACCATTTTGAATACGCAGCCCCCAATCAAACCGGGGCATCACATACGCCTACAACAAGCTGAGGGCTATGCAAGGGTTGTTTAACTCACATAACCTGCAGTGGTCAGGTTCAGATGATACGACATATGCAAAATGATGCTCATGGGCGCAACAGCTCATCGTAGGTTAAATAACCCATGGTAAGCCGCAGCATGTTGTCCAAACCAGGTCACTGCCAAAAGTCAATATACACAGTGTCTACTAGATCACCCTTAGCCCACTGCTTTCACACTAGGCAGGCTTTTTTTTTAAATACAAACAAAACTTGGCATTAATATAGTGCTTTAGACTGCAATCATATACCCAATTACCTGGAAGCAAGCCCCATTGAAGTCAATAGGACTTTCTCCTGAGTAGTCATAGATTGTATTGCAGTGTTCAAAGAGTGTTCAAAGTATTCATGCACATGCTCTCAACAGCTGCTACAACAACCATGAATGAATGAACCTTTATTGGTCAAAGCCATAGGCCATCACAACTTAAAAAACAGAATACAATAAAAATATAAATCAATTTAAAAACAGTACACAAACAATAATTAAAATGACACATTTGCATCTCACTTCCCCTCCAGAGCAAAGCTGCAAAGTCCTTCCCAGGTACAGTATGATGCCTGGCTCTTAATTTTCCGGCAGCCGGGGCAAATTTTGCCACCTGGGTCATAAAATATACATAGTTGCCTGTAAGCAATGTACAAATCTCATCTAAGGGAGGTCTATTTGACAGAAAACAAAGGATATGGTGGAGAAATTTATATCTTGGAGACTCATACAAATGGCAGCAAAGTCAGTAGTGCTCAATATCCTCTTCACCAGACTCACAGATGCAGAGTCATGAATGAGGTGGAGTATTGTCAAACCTCCCCTCCAGATAAGCAGAGGACAAGCCTAAAGCTGTGAATGGTTTTCTTAAAGGAGCCCCAGTAAGAGTTGTAAAGTATTGCTCCAGACCAAATGTCATTTTATATAATGGATTCCAAATTGAATATGACATTTGGGTGATGGTATATAAGCCCCACCACTGAGAATATAGATGAATTCTTTCTTTGAACAACTGTTTTAATTCTGTAGGAAGAGTAGGTAGGTAAGACTTCTTTGCTAATCCCATAAATATGCAGGATGTCTTATAGATTTTACCCAAGAACTTTGCATTGGAATTTGCAGTTGTTCCAAGAAACATTTTTTTGGCAGGCAGGAATCCTTCATACAAGACAACTTCAGCCAATATAGGGCAAGTGCAAGATGAACACATGTTTCTATGGAGAGTATTCCTGTTTCTGCCCTTAGAAAGGGAACGAGTATGCCTTAAGGGACAGCTAGCAGGAATCTAATAAGGGAATTCTGCACCACCTCTAAGATGGAAACATTGGTATACCCCCATATATCTGCACCATATAACAGCTGGGGAAATACCTTCTTCAGAAATACCTCAACTGCTGAAGTGAGCAAACTCCCTCCTTGAAATTTAAGAAGACACATCAGGGACTCTATAGAGTGGGAAGATTTCAATTTAACTGCCTTCAAATGAGGATTCCATGAAAGCTGAGCATTAAACTCGAGACCCAAATATTAAAAATTACACTGCTATTCAATGGGCTTATTATCCAATTTCCACATATGGGTTTTTTGATTCCCCAATACTACCAATTTTGTTTTTGTATAATTTATGAATAGGTGCTCTTTTGCGCAGAACGTACTCAATTCGGTCAATAACCTCCACATCCCAATTAATGTGGTGGAAATCATAACAATATCATTGGCGTACAAAAGAACTGAGAGCTTGACATCCAAAATAGAAACTGGAAAGTACAACAACCCTGTAAGGTAGGTCAGTATTATTATACCCAAATTGTGGATTGGGGGGTGGGAACAGGTTCTGAGAGAGAACAGCTTCTCTGAGCAATTTGTGGTAGAGATGAGATTTGTCCCAGGGGTTTCCTGGCTCATAGTTCAGATCCATTGTTCCACTAGTTCCCACTTTGGAACATGATGCTAATAGAACTGAGTCCTGAAAAGACTCCAATAGATGTTCTGCAGCACATGGGTCAAACCAGAAATCAGAGCAAGAAGGATCAGAAGGATCAGCCTTGAAAGATAGAAACTCTGGAAATAAACAGAATGTTTCCTCAGCCATCTGCATTCAGAACAATTTTGCTGCTTGCAATTATCATTTCAGATTTGGTGGGCCACTTGAAGGGATTGTCCTATCTGTCTTTCCCCAGTTTTCATTCTGCGGGGCCAGTGTTCCCATGCATAATGGTTTAGTTTTCCAAACACCCTTCACACCATTTATTGGTTGAGCTACCTCCCCGCTCTTCTGGTATTGAACCTGGGCTGTAACGTTGGTGCACATTACGGCCACCACACGAGGCACTTGGGGACATGGTGGTCACTGATCTTGTTGCTATCTGAACGGGTACATAATGTCCCAGGTGAAACCTCTCACAAGACTGAAACAAGAGATGTAGGTTTCAGCCGGCCTGGGATAAACGTTGCCCTGTTTTCTCTGCTGGATTCAAGTGGGGATATTTGGAGCCTCCTCCAGGAAGGCTGAGGGCCACCTATCTCGGTATGAACCTGTTCAGTTATTAGAATCAGCAGGAGAGGCCCTTTTAAAGACAGACACACACACCCCGTTGCAGAGGCCCGCTTGCTGGGCACGTCGGAAAGGGCTTTCTCCTGTGTTGCTCCCAAACTCTGAAATGCATCAGGTCCCCACTCTCTCTACATTCAGGAAGGGTATCAAGACAAACTGTTTTTAACTTGGCTTTTTAAATTGTTTTTATGGTTGTGGTGGTTTCTTAGGGTTGTTTTTAATGTGTTACTATGTTTATATTTGATTATGGTGGTTCTTTTCTGAAATCTTGGTAAAATGGCTTCAGAAAGGTGGAATAGAAATATAATCATAAATAAATTAGACAAGCAAGAGGCTGAAGGTCAGTCAAGAGGCAATGAAACCAAGGCCTGCAACAAGCAGAGAAGAGTAGTAGTTGTGGGAGACTCCTTGCTGTGTGGGATCGAGCCCAAGTATGTTGAAAAGACCCATGGACTCGCCAGGTACGCTGTCTCCCAGGAGGATGGATTAGAGATGTGACTGAAGGGTTGCCTGCACTCATAAAGCCCTTCTCATGTATCCATGTGGGAACAAATGATACCGCCAAGCGGAGCTATGAAGAAATCATGTCAGACTTTGAAGCTTTGGGAAGGAAACTCAAGAACTTTGAGGCCCAGATAGTTTTCTCATCCGTTCTTCCAGCAGTTAGATGAGGGATAGAAAGGGAAAGAAAAATACTCTGGGTGAATGACTTGCAACGAAGGTGGTGCCGATGCGAGAGATTTGGATTCTAGGACCACGAGCTATACTTCCTGGAAGATGGACTGCTGGCAAGGGATGGGCTGCATCTCACAAGGGCTGGGAAGAATGTGTTGGCCACAGCATGAAGAATTTCAGGAGGGCTTTAAACTATGGGGGCGGGAGACATAAAGTTGGGGGTAATAATGGACAAAGGCTCATGCACCACAACAGAGAGAACAGCTCTAACAGCACCCAATAATAGTCGTTAAAAACATATAGGAAGAAAGCCAGACTATAAAGCACATGGTCTTCGATGTCTATATACTAATGCCCAGAGTATGGGAAACAAACAGAACGAACTTGAACTCTTAATACAGGAGGGACATTATGACTTGATAGGTGTAACTGAAACTTGGTGGGATGACTCCCATGACTGGAATACAGCAATTGAAGGATATAACTTGTTCAGAAAGAACAGAAGGAACAGAAAAGGAGGTGGAGTAGCACTATATGTTAAAAATACAGATCTCTGCACAGAAATACAGGAGGATGGGTGAAGTGCCAGACGATTAGAGGAGGGCTTATGTTGTCCCTATCTTCAAAAAGGGTAAAAAGGAGGAACCTGGGAACTACAGACCAGTCAGTCTCACATCAATCCCTGGGAAAATTCCGGAGCAGATTATAAAGCAATCAGTCTGTAAGCACCTTGAAAACAATGCAGTGATTACTCAAAGCCAACATGGATTTGTCAAGAACAAATCCTGCCAGACGAATTTGATCTTATTTTTTGATCAGGTAACCTCCCTTGTGGACTGTGGGAATGCTGTGGACATAATACATCTCGACTTCAGCAAAGCTTTCAACAAAGTGCCCCAAGATATCCTAATGAGCAAGCTAGCTCAAAGTGGGCTAGATGAAGCAACTATCAGGTGGATCGACAGTTGGCTACAGAATTGGACTCAAGGAGTACTTATCAATGGGATCTTCTCAAACTGGGGAGAGGTAATGAGCGGGGTAATACAGGGCTCAGTCCTGGGCCCAGTGCTCTTCCACATTTTTATTAATGACTTGGATGAGAAGGTACAGGGAATGCTGATCAAATCTGCGGATGGCACAAAATTGGGCGAGATAGCTAATACCCTGGAAGACAGAAACAGAATTCAAAGTGATCTTGATAAGCTAGAGTGCTGGGCAGAAAACAACAGAATGAAATTTAATAGGGGTAAATGCTAAGTTCTGCACTGTGGAAAAAGAAACCAAATGCACAGTTACAAGATAGGCGATACTTGGCTCAACAATACTACAAGCAAGAAAGATCTTAGAATTGTTGTCGATCACAAGCTGAATATGAGCCAACAATGTGATGTGGCTGCAAAAAAGGCCAATGCTCTTTTGGGCTGCATTAACAGAAGCATAGCTTCCAAATCCCAAAAAGTACTAGTCCCCCTCTACTCAGCACTGGTTAGGCCTCATTTCAAGTACTGTGTCCAGTTCTGGGCGCCACACTTTAAGAAGGATGCAGACAAACTGGAGAGGGTTCAGAGGAAGGCAACAAAGATGATCAGGGGACTGGAAACAAAGCCCTATGAGGAGAGACTGAAATAACTGGGTGTGTTTAGTTTTGAGAAGAGAAGACTGAGGGGAGATATGCTGTTCAAGTACTTGAAAGGTTGTCACAGAGAGGAATGCCAGCATCTCTTCTTGATCATCCCAGAGTGCAGGACACGGAATAATGGGCTCAAGTTACAGGCAGCCAGATTCCAGCTGAACATCAGGAAAAACTTCCTGACTGTTAGAGCAGTACAACAATGGAACCAATTCCCTAGGGAGGTGGTGGGCTCTCCCACACTGGAGGTGTTCAAGACGAGGCTGGACAGCCATCTGTCAGAGATGCTCTGACTTGGATTCCTGCACTGAGCAGGGGGTTGGACTTGATGGTCTTGTAGGCCCCTTCCAACCCTACTATTCTATGATTCTGTCTTGGTGGGTGGCAGCTCCCAGGGGTTTTGGCTAAGGAACCTTCCCATCTCTAAACTCCAGTAAATATCAGAGGCTGAACCTGGGACCTTATACATGCCCAGCTCTGCTATGCATCTATCAGCCCTCTCTCTCCTGCTTCCCCCAATCAAATGCCTCTGGGGAGCCAACAAGCAGGATGCAAGGGCAACAGATCAGAACCAGTATTGGACTTCAGCAACTGACGTGCCTCAGATCCTGTCTGTTCTATATAGCCACCGTGCTGTGCTATCAGTAGATGGTGGCCTTGTCCTCCATCTCCATGAGTTTGTATAAATCGCTTTTAAAGCCATCCAAGGTGGTGGCCATCACCACATCTTGCGGACCCATGAGTTCCCCATACCGTGTCTTCCATGTCCTCCTCTGCCTCCTCTTCTCCTGAATGGTGAGCTGCCTCCTTAGACTGGCCTGACCCTGATGAGGCTCAAACCTCAATCCTACAGTGAGGGAATTCCAGTCTCTTAACCCAGATCCTGACAACAATACCAGAACTTCCCATGTCGGAGAAAAATGTCAGAAACCAAGTTGGGTCAGAATATGATGCATCCTGATCTCATTACGGGCCACATTTATAACACCTCCACCATGCACAAGTCATAGGAACACAGGAAGTACCCTATATGGAGTCAGGCCCTTGCTCCATTTAGCCCAGTATTCTCAGCACTGACTGGCAGCAATGGTGCTCCAAGGTTTCAGGCAGGATTCTTTCCCCACCCTACCTAGAGAAGCCAGGGATTGAACCTGGGACCCTCTGTGTGCGACACAGGGGCTCCACCACTCAGCAACGGCCCTTCCCTGAAGTCCAACAGAGATGGCTTCAGCTCGCCACATAAAAAGAGAGCTCACAGCATGATCCAATGCCAATCTACTCAAAAGAAAATCCAATTTAGTTCAAAGGAGTTTGCCCGTTGTGTACATATGCACACAGCGGCTGAGATCCTGTGGGGAGTAAGCCCTATTTAACTTAGCGGGACTCACTTATGAGCAAACATGCATAGGATGGATCGCACTGCTCCTGAACTCATCCTTCCGCCTCTGAACACAACCCTGGGCAGGAGGGTCCCATTATGGTTGCCCTGGCACCAGTGCCAAAGGAGGGAAGAACGCACTGATGGGTAGTTGTTAGGTCTGCTTCATAGCAAAAGCAGCAAAGGGCCCTGTACTGCACCTCCTTAAAGTAGCCTTCCTCAATCTGGGCCCCTCTAGATGTGTTGGTTTACAACTCCCATCATCCCCAGCATGCTTCTGATGAAGTGGGCAGCATCCACAAAAGCTGATGCCAGAATGCATTTGTTAGTCTTTAAGGTGACACAAGACACTTCCGGGGGGGGGAGGGGTTGCTGCCCCTCTGGAAAGAAGGCATAGGCTTTCTTGGACTAGAGTCCATCACTTGCAAAAAGGGCCGTGATACCTCATACTGGCCGACACTTTTTACTGGCCAACTGCAAGTGTTTGAGCTCTATAGGCCTGGAGGAGGTAGTTTGGGGTGGGGAGAGACATTGATCAAAAGGGACCTTTGATTGCAGAGGCTTCCAGACTAGCTGCTCTCCCTTCAGGGGTGGGCAGTGTGGCCCTCCAGATGTTTTGGCTTTCAACGACCATCCTCTCTCACCATTGGCTATGCTGGCTAGGGCTGATGGGGGAGTTGTAGGCCAAAACATCTGGAGGGCCGTGAGTTGCCCACCCCCGCTAGGTGGAATTCCTGCATCCAACTCACACGTTCAAAGAGACTCTTCAAGGCAAAATGGCCAGTTAAGATATGGTTAAGATATGTATGGTCGCTTTTCTGATAACTATTTGTCTTCCCTGATTTAATTGCACCCCGTTTTATTTATTTTGCCTTATAGTCCATACTCAAGGTCACTCAGGACAGATTACATCTCCACTTAACACACTTCAATCTCTGCTTTTCACTCTCAATCAGATTGGTTTCCCAGAGAAGGGGGTAGGGGATGCCCCCTTTTGTTTCTTGTTTGCTTAGACAAAGAATGTTGTCTTACTGATGGTCGCTTCTTGCAACAGACTAATGGGCAGCTCCCTCTCCTCAGTCCCATCTGCTTACCCCTAATGGCCCAATGTCTTGTGGATTGATATTCATGACAAAAAGTCCTTTCAGAAGGTGATTTCCTGCAAGATCACTCATGGCAAAGGGAGATTTGAATATGTAGGGATTACTGGACCAGTCCTTCTGCATTTCAATGTGCAATATCCAAGCCATTGGTTGGGTCTCATTCCTCCCAGCAAACTTAGCTGGGTGCATACTATACCAAAACGCCCACCTTGATCCTCCCTTGCTCTCAGCTATTTTGTTGCTTCTCTCCAGCTTTATTGCAATTTGTTTTTTCTTTGTTTTGGAACCTTCTTCTGTTTTGGAAGATTTGAATGGAACCTTCGTTCTAAATGCCAGAGAATCAAGAACAGAAGAATACCCATGCTGGATCCAACCAAGGGTCCATCTTGTCCAGCATTCTGTTCACACAGTGGCCAACCAGTTGCCTGTGGAGAACCCACAAGTAGGACATGAATGCAGCAACACCCTCCTGCTTATGTTCCCCAGCAACTGGTGTCCATAGGCATACTGCTTCTGATGCTGGAGGTAGCACATAGCCCTCATGACCAGTAGCCATTGACAGTCTTATCCACCATGACTTTGTCCAATATCCTTTTAAAGCCATCCACATTGGTGACCATCACTACATCTTGTGGCAAATTCCATAGTTTAACTATGCGCTGTGTGAACAAGGATTTCCTTTTACTTGTCCTGAATCTCCCACCAATCAGCTTCATGGGATGACCTCATTGAGTTCTAGTATTATGAGAGAGGGAGAAAAAATGTCTCCCTATCCACTTTCTCCACACCAGGCATAATTTTGTACAATTTCATCATGTCTGCCCTCACTTGCCTTACTCCCAGCAGCTTGGGTTCTCCTTCCTGTAATGTATTCCCAGGACACAAAACTCCAGCAGGGAATTTTCCTGCACAAGCCTCATTACAGTGAATGAGGGTTGCACAAGAGTACCGCTTTTTTGTATTCTGACAGGATGATGAACTTTGTAGCTCTATCAAGAGCATCTAAGGTAAAATAAATGGACCAAAGGGTAAAAGGAGCCTGGTGGTCGGAGTATACTACCGGCCACCCAATCAAGGAGAAGACAGGGATGAAACTTTTGAAAAGCAAATTGCCAATGTTTCAAGGAAGCATGATGTAGTAGTAATGTTGTTGTTCAGTCGTTCAGTTGTGCCCGACTCTTCGTGACCCCATGGACCATAGCACTCCAGGCCTTCCTGTCCTGCGCTCTCTCCCGGAACGTGCTCAAGTTCATATTCATTGCATCAGTGATACTATCTAGCCCTCTCATCCTCTGCCGTCCCCTTCTCCTTTTGCCTTCAGTCCTTCCCAGCATCAGGGTCTTTTCCAGAGAGTTTTGTAGTAGTAATGCGGGACTTCAATTTCCCTGATATCTGTTGGGAGACAAATTCTGCAAAATATGGCCCCTCCAGGAAATTCCTGACTTCTGTGGCAGATAACTTCCTCCTACAGAAAGGAGAGGAAGGAACTAGAGGATCATCTATCTTTGACTTGATCCTGACCAACAGAGATGACTTAGTGGATAAACTACCAGTTATGGGAACTCTGGGGAACCATTGTATACTTGAGTTCTTGGTTGTAAAGGAAGCAAAAGCCGAGTGCAGCCAAATGCATGCCCTGGATTTTAGGAAAGCCAATTTTAATAAACTCACAACAATGGTAAGTAAGGTCTCATGGCAAGCGACTCTAATGAGAAAAGGAGTCCAAGATGGGTGGGAGTTTTTAAAAAGGAAATTCTCAAGGCACCATTACAAACAATTCCAACAAGAAAAAAAGGAGGAAGGCAACAGAAGGAACCAATGTGGCTTCACAAAAAGCTTAGAGATGACCAGAAAACAAAAATGGACACATACAGGAAGTGGAAGGAAAGTCAAGCTACAAAGGAAGAGCACAGGTAGGTAGCACGGAATTGCAGGGATGGAGTCAGGAAGGCTAAAGCTGAGAATGAGCTGAGGTTAGCGAGGGATGCTAAAAACAACAAAAGGGCTTTCTTCAGATACATGCACAGTAAAAGACAGAAGAAATAAATGGTGGTTCAGCTATTAGATAAGGATGGCAAAATGATAACACATGACAAGGAAAAGGCAGAAGTGCTCAATTCCTACTTTGGCTCAGTCTTCTCCCAAAAGAGGGCCTATGAGATCCCTGGCAAAGGCGAAGTACAGGCTGAAGGGGCAGGATTGCAGCTTGAGATCGATAGGCAGATGGTCAAGGAACACCTAATTACTTTGAATGAGTTCAAATCTCCAGGGCCAGATGAACTGCACCCTAGAGTAATAAAGGAACTGGCAGAAGAACTCTCAGAATCGCTGTCTATTCTCTTTGAGAAATCATGGAGGACGGGTAAAGTGCCAGCTGACTGGAGGAGGGCCCATGTTGTCCCTATCTTCAAAAAGGGTAAAAAGGAGGAACCTGGGAACTACAGACCAGTCAGTCTGGCATCAATCCCTGAGAAAATTCTGGAGCAGATTATAAAGTAATCCATCTGTAAGCACCTTGACAACAATGCCAACATGGATTTGTCAAGAACAAATCCTGCCAGACGAATCTGATCTCATTTTTTGATCAGGTAACCTCCCTTGTGGACTGTGGGAATGCTGTGGACATCATATATTTCGACTTCAGCAAAGCTTTCGACAAAGTGCCCCAGGATATCCTGATGAGCAAACTAGCTCAAAGTGGGCTAGATGAAACAATGATCCGGTGGATCCACAGTTGGCTACTGAATCGGATTCAAGGAGTGCTTATCAGTGGGATCTTCTCAAACTAGGCAGAGGTAATGAGCATTACCTAGGGCTCAGTCCTAGGCCCACAGCTCTTCAACATTTTTATTAATGACTTGGAGGTGGAGGTACAGGGAATGCTTATCAAATTCGCAGATAACACAAAA
Organism: Heloderma suspectum; assembly: GCF_057233095.1. Taxonomy (NCBI): domain Eukaryota; kingdom Metazoa; phylum Chordata; class Lepidosauria; order Squamata; family Helodermatidae; genus Heloderma; species Heloderma suspectum. Next base: position 312,453,381 of record NC_139461.1, on the reverse strand, counting down.
TTGGGTGGGATAGCTAATACGCTGGAAGACAGAAACAGAATTCAAAGTGATCTTGATAGGCTGGAGCACTGGGCAGAAAACAGCAGAATGACATTCAATAGGGATAAATGCCAAGTTCTGCACCTAGGAAAAAGAAACCAAATGCACAGTTACAAGATGGGGGATACTTGGCTCAACAATACTACAAGCAAGAAAGATCTTAGAATTGTTGTCGATCACAAGCTGAATATGAGCCAACAATGTGATGTGGCTGCAAAAAAGGCAAATGCTCTTTTGGGCTGCATTAACAGAAGCATAGCTTCCAAATCCCATGAAGTACTAGTTCCCTTCTACTCAGCGCTCGTTAGGCCTCATCTGGAGTACTGTGTCCAGTTCTGGGCACCACCCTTTAAGAAGGATGCAGACAAACTGGAGAGGGTTCAGAGGAGGGCAACGAAGATGATCAGGGGACTGAAAACAAAGCCCTATGAGAAGAGACTGAAAGAACTCGGCATGTTTAGCCTTGAGAAGACTGATTCTTGACATTCAAGATAGCTCTGGAAATGTTAGCTGAATGCTAACTTTGCACATAAGAAGAGCCTTGTTGTTAACCAAAGCCCTACACCTGCATGTTTTTAACTGCTGTATGGCAGGCAGAAATCCAATGGCTGCATCTCTCCTTCCAACATGGAGCTATGGGAGGCTGCGTGTTGAATTTCTGCCTGCCACTGCTGCTGTTAAAAGTACTGCCAGGTACTACAGTGTATATAAACCCTGTTTGTGAACTTCTGGATTCTGCCCCCAGCTGTGATCAGACCCTGCAAACTGTTACTGCTGGGGCTTTTGCAGGCAGGGGTCCCTCAAGGGGAAGCTCATTTATCATTGTTATTGCCTGCTTCTCACATTTACTAAGTGCCTGCAGGTTTTTGTGCTTTTCTTTAATTCTTACACATATTTCCCCCACTCTCTCCCCTTTTCTCAGTTAGTTTTACATTGCTTTTTAATGTGATTGTACTGTCTTGTCTTTATAGAAAGTATTCCAAAACGTTTATGGAAATAAAACTGTCTGTATTTTTTAGGCAATCCCATGGCTTTAGATCCAGACATAAACTAAAGGATCAAATAGAAGATACATTTGCAGGGATCATTTTGCCACATGCTTACTGAAAAATGCACACCCCACTTTAGGATTTCTGCTTCTTTATTTTAAGAGGGCCTCTGAACAGACACAAATATGACATTTAGAGTGCAATCCTATGGGGATAGGTGGCTGCCTCCGAACTCAGTGGCGACCACCTATCCAGTGCAGGGCAGGAGAAGCAAGGAGGGGATCATTCCCTCTGCGCTTCTCCTGCCCTGCATTTGTGGCTAGACAGCCGATTTCAGCTGTCTAGCCAATGGAAGGCGGAGAGGGGGAGGAGGCTGCTGGATGACACATAGGATGGGTCGTACCGGAATTTCCGCCTACCCCACCCTGGAAGCCCCCTGGAACCCCATTTTCGCTGCTCCACGCTCCTCTTCCGAGTGCAGAGCACAGGGCTGTTTCATGCTGCCTGTGAAGCAGCACGGAAGGGTGGGAGTGTCGGTTTTCCAGGACCTGACCTTGGAGCACAGGCTCATAGAATCATAGAATAGTAGGGTTGGAAGGGGCCTACAAGGCCATCGAGTCCAGCCCCCTGCTCAATGCAGGAATCCAAGTCAGAGCGTCCCTGACAGGTGGCTGTCCAGCCTCGTCTTGAACGCCTCCAGTGTGGGAGAGCCCACCACCTCCCTAGGGAATGGGTTCCATTGTCGTATTGCTCTAACAGTCAGGAAGTTTTTCCTGATGTTCAGCCAGAATCTGGCTGCCTGTAACTTGAGCCCACTATTCTGTGTCCTGCACTCTGGGATGATCGAGAAGAGATCCTGGCCTTCCTCTCTGGGACAACCTTTCAAGTACTTGAAGAGCATATCTCCCCTCAGTCTCCTCTTCTCAAGGCTAAACATGCCCAGTTCTTTCAGTCTCTCTTCATAGGGCTTTGTTTCCAGTCCCCTGATCATCTTTGTTGCCCTCCTCTGAACCCTCTCCAGTTTGTCTGCATCCTTCTTAAAGTGTGGTGCCCAGAACTGAACACAGTACTCCAGATGAGGCCTAACCAGTGCTGAGTAGAGGGGAACTAGTACTTCCCAGGATTTGGAAGCTATGCTTCTATTAATGCAGCCCAAAAGAGCATTGGCCTTTTTTGCAGCCAAATCACACCGTTGGCTCATATTCAGCTTGTGATCGACAACAATTCCAAGATCCTTCTCGCTTGTAGTGTTGTTGAGCCAAGTATCCTCCATCTTGTAACTGTGCATTTGGTTTCTTTTTCCACAGTGCAGAACTTGGCATTTATCCCTATTAAATGTCATTCTGTTGTTTTCTGCTCAGCGCTCTAGTCTATCAAGATCACTTTGAATTTTGTTTCTGTCTTCCAAAGTATTAGCTATCCCGCCCAATTTTGTGTTATCTGAAAATGTGATCAGCATTCCCTGCACCTCCTCCTCCAAGTCATTAATACAAATGTTGAAGAGCACTGGCCCAGGACTGAGCCCTGTGTTACCTCTCCCCAGTTTGAGAAGGTCCCATTGATAAGCACATGTTGAGTCCGATTCTGTAGCCAACTGTGGATCCACTGGGTCGTTATTTCATCTAGCCCACTTTCAGCTAGTTTGCTCATCAGGATATCATGGGGCACACTGTCGAAAGCTTTGCTGAAGTCGAGGTATATTATGTCTACAGCATTCCCGCGGTCCACAAGGGAGGTTACCTCATCAAAAAATGAGATCAAGTTAGTATGGCAGGATTTGTTCTTGACAAATCCATGTTGGCATTGTTGTCAAGGTGCTTACAGATGGATTACTTTATAATCTGCTCCAGAATTTTCCCAGGGATTGATGTCAGACTGACTGGTCTGTAGTTCCCAGGTTCCTCCTTTTTACCCTTTTTGAAGATAGGGACAACATGGGCCCTCCTCCAGTCAGCTGGCACTTTACCCGTCCTCCATGATTTCTCAAAGAGAATAGACAGCGATTCTGAGAGTTCTTCTGCCAGTTCCTTTATTACTCTAGGGTGCAGTTCATCTGGCCCTGGAGATTTGAACTCATTCAAAGTAATTAGGTGTTCCTTGACCATCTGCCTATCGATCTCAAGCTGCAATCCTGCCCCTTCAGCCTGTACTTCGCCTTTGCCAGGGATCTCATAGGCCCTCTTTTGGGAGAAGACTGAGCCAAAGTAGGAATTGAGCACCTCTGCCTTTTCTTTGTCATCTGTTATCGTTTTGCCATCCTTATTTAATAGCTGAACCACCATTTCTTTCCTCAGCCTTTTACTATGCACGTAGCTGAAGAAAGCCCTTTTGTCGCTTTTAGCATCCCTCGCTAACCTCAGCTCGTTCTCCACTTTAGCCTTCCTGACGCCATCCCTGCAATTCTGTGCTACCTGCCCTTTACTCTTCCTTTGTTACTTGGCCTTCTTTCCACTTCCTTTATGTGTCTTTTTTTGTTTTCTGGTCATCTCTAAGCTTTTTGTGAAGCCATATTGGCTTCTTCTGTTGTCTTCCAACTTTTCTTCTTGTTGGTATTGTTTGTAATTGTGCCTTGAGATTTTCCTTTTTTAAAAGCTCCCACCCATCTTGGATTCCTTTTCTCGTTAGTGTCGCTTGCCATGGGACCTTACTGATCATTGTTCTGCGTTTATTAACTCAGGTTGGTTCTCAGAAAACCACATATCCTGTGGCCATCTTGCCACTGACTAGCGGCCATAGGATTGCTCCCTTAAAAGTACAACTTCAGAAACCAGTGGGAGAATCTTTCAGTCTCCACTTGAGGACTTGAAAGTACTCTTCACACTTCTCCACACAGCAGAGTTCAACTACGGAATTTGCTACCAGAAGACGTAGTGATGGCCACCAATTTGGTTGGCTTTAAAAGGGGGTTAGACAAATCCTAGAGGCAAAGGCTATCAATAGCTACTAGTCCTGATGGCTATGTGCTACCTCCAGTATCAGAGGCAGTAAGCCTATGTACATCAGTTGCTGGGGAACATGGGCAGGAAGGTGCTGTTGCACTCAAGTCCTGCTTGTGGGTTTTTTGTGGGCAGCTGCTTGGCCGCTGTGTCAACAGAATGCTGGACCAGATAGACCCCTGGTCTGATCCAGCAGGGCTCTTCTTATGTTCTTAAAGTCATCATTATTCAGAACACAAAAACAGCCATCAAAGAAAAGAGAAATTTCAAATAGAAATTCCAGCATGAAACTGCTGAACTAGAATTTATCTGCAAAGTCTATCCTGGCCGTCCCCAACCAAGTGCTCTCCAGTTATGTTGAACTAGAACTCACATCATCCCCAGCCAGCATGCCCAGCAGCCATGCTGGCTGGGGATTATGGACTTTGGAGTCCAACAGATCTGGAGGGTGCCCAGTTAGAAAAGGATTTCTGCCCTATGACCACGGATTCCTCTCTCCCTAGAGGTGTTGAATCATCATTGCAAACCTGGGGAGATAGTACTGTCACCAGCCACTCCCGTGGAGAATGGTCCTTGTTCCAATGGAGGCCGGTGGATCCCTTGTTCTTATCTCAAATCATCTGAGGTTTGCACAAAAATGTCACCAGACCTACAGCACCTCTTGCACTTTGTGGCTCTTTGACCCCACTGTTTACAGTTTTTAAATCCATATTATCTGCCAACAGAGGATAACATTTCATTCAAGTGGGTCCATCCTAAGGAAGCTTCTGCCATATTAGATCTTCAAAGTGGCACAAGACTCTTTGTTGCTTGCATTGCATCCAGTGATAGTCCATGCATCCCTCCTTCCTTTTCCTTCTCCCTTTCCTGACCATGCCTGCCAAGATGTAGACTGGAAGCCATTTGGAGCTTTCTTTTTTGTTCATAAAGCTCCAGAAAAAGATGCCAGTTCTGACTGGCAGTTGCCCTGCCACTGAAAGCCTTTAACAGATGCTGGCAATTGAGCCTGGGGCCTTGGGCATGCACTCTGCCACTGAGCTATGGGCAATACCGTAGCACACCCTTCCCCAACCTGGTCCCCTCCAGATGTTTTAAGACTTCCAACTCCCAGGATTCCTAACCAGTGGCCATGCTGGCTGGGGATTGTGGGAGCTCTAGCCCATCACATGTCAAGGGCACCAGGTTGGGGACGGCTAACTAAGACCCTAAGGGATGAGAAAACTCTATCCTGGATTAATCTGGAATAACTGCCCCAACCAGTTCCTGGTTCTGTATATACAATTCTGAAAACAGATATTTTAGGCTATGTCTGTACATCCTTCCCTCCCCCAGAGGCTCAGAGATTTCAAAAAATGTTAATGGCAAAGCCCTGTGGTATGGCTGTTCTTTAAGTCACCATCCCATCATACTCTTACCAAACACCTGATAAAGCAGAAAGGTTAAGTTTGTTGAGTACGGCAGGGTTGTATACTCTCACCCTACCTATTCAACCTGTACGCAGAACACATCATGCGACATGCTGGGCTTGATGAAGCCAAGGCTGGAGTTAAAATCGCTGGAAGAAACATTAACAATCTCCGATATGCAGATGATACCACTTTGATGGCTGAAAGTGAGGAGGAGCTGAGGAACCTCATGACGAAGGTGAAAGAAGAAAGTGCAAAAGCTGGGTTGCAGTTAAACCTCAAAAAAACCAAGATGATGGCAACCAGCTTGAGTGATAACTGGCAAAGAGAGGGAGAAAACGTGGAGGCAGTGACAGACTTTGTCTTTCCAGGCGCAAAGATTACTGCAGACGCTGACTGCAGCCAGGAAATCAGAAGACGTTTACTTCTTGGGAGGAGAGCAGTGACAAATCTTGATAAAATAGCGAAGAGCAGAGACATCACACTGACAACCAAGGTCCGCACAGTTAAAGCAATGGCATTCCCCATAGTAACCTATGGCTGCGAGAGCTGGACCATAAGGAAGGCTGAGCGAAGGAAGATAGATGCTTTTGAACTGTGGTGCTGGAGGAAAATTCTGAGAGTGCCTTGGACTGCAAGAAGATCAAACCAGTCCATCCTCCAGGAAATAAAGCCAGACTGCTCACTTGAGGGATGATATTAAAGGCAAAACTGAAGTCCTTTGGCCACATAATGAGAAGACAGGATACCCTGGAGAAGATGCTGATGCTAGGGAAAGTGGAAGGCCAAGGGAAAAGGGGCCGACCAAGGGCAAGGTGGATGGATGATATTCTGGAGGTGACGGACTCGACCTTGGGGGAGCTGGGGGTGGCGACGGCCGACAGGAAGCTCTGGCGTGGGCTGGTCCATGAAGTCACGAAGAGTCGGAAGCGACTGACCGAATAAACAACAACAACAGTATAATTGTTGCTTCTAACTATAGCAGGCAGGCAAGTGGGACGTGAATGATGAGTGACCTTCTTTCCATGTTCACTACTATCATTCCACTTCCACAGAATCACACCCCGGTTCTCCAGCTTAACTAACCTGGAGTAACACAATCACCCTCTAGTTCTCTACGTACAACCATCACTGCACATTTAAATTCTCACTGCTCATGTAAACAACAGTAGCACAGCTGCGTTTTTTAAAGGATAGATTAAAGGTGCAATCCTATGCATGTTTAGACAGAAAAAAATAGTCCTACAACTCCCAGCATGCTGGCGGGGGGGATGCTGGGAGTTGTGGGGCTTTTCCTGTCTAAACAGGCATAGGATCGCGCTCTAATCGCTAAAAAGAATCCCCCCATGCAGGATCACTCTGCCTCTAAGAACCCCTTGGTGGGAAGCAAATGGGGGCGGGTCGCCCTCATGTCCTGGTTACGGATCTGGAAGGCGTCTGGAATTCAGCGGGGCTTACTTCCGTGTAAACCCAGTGGCTGGGAATGCGACGGAACGAACTGCGAGGACGCGTGGAGCTCTGACCCGCCCGCCCTGCGGAGGCTTCCGTGCGAGCACAGCCGGCCCCCCAGCTTCGGTGGGCCTTGCCCGCGAGTAAGCCCGGAGGCAGCCGGGCACGGCGGGGTGGCGCGCCGCCGCGGCAGCCGGCCGGAGGGGGCGCGGCCGGGCCGGGCCGGGCCGGGCCGGGGCGAAAGCGCCGATGCTCAGGCTGCGCCGGCCGGGGAAGGGCGGGGCGCGCCGGGGAGGAGCCGCGCAGCTGCCGCCGGCGGAGGACCGGGCCGGCCATGGGGCGGCTGAGCTTCACGCGGGAGGCGGGCGGCGCCGACATGCAGCAGCTCAACCAGCTGAGCGCGCAGGTGGGCCGCCGCCGCCGGGCCCGCGCGCCCCTCGGGCGCCCAGCGGCGGGAGGCGAGGCGAGGCGGGGCCGCCGGCGGGCCCGCGGAGGGCGGCGGGCCCCGGGCGCGGGGGGGCCGCGGCCCGCGCAGCCGGCCGAGCCCGGCACGCGGGCTGCGCCGGCGCGCCTCCTCCTGCGGCCCCGGGGCTGCCCGCAAGGCGTCCCGGGCGCGGCGGCACCGGCGGCGGCCCGGGCCGCCTCTGCGCCGGCCCTGCTGGCGGGCGCGGCGCCTGCGGCGGGAGCTGCGTCGCTCCGCGGCGAGGAGGGCCGGCCCGCCGAGTCGGCCCCGCGCCGGTCCCCCGCGATGGCGCCCCGCGAGCCGCCTCCCCGCGTCGCGCCAGTGCCGCCGAGCAGCCCCCGAGCAGGCGCGCGCGATCCGCCCCGCGCGCGTCGCGGCTCCTGCGCCGGGCTGCTCACGCCTCGCCAGCCGGCCTCCCCCGGCCCGGCCCGGCCCGGCCCGGCCCCTTCCTGTGTGCTGCCCGACGGCTCCCATCAGCCCCTGCAGCGTGGCCGGGGCCAGCGTGCTGGAGGGCCGTCCGGGACGCCGGGCGGGGCGGGCCGGGCAGGGAAGGCTGCCGGAGGCCGGGCCGGCGGGCGCGCCGCCTTTCCTCGGGTTGCTCCCGGTCGAGCGTTAAGCGCCGCGCCGCGCCGGGAGCACTCGGGAAAGGCCTGGGTGCCGCGGCCCCCGCAGAGGCTGGTTCGGAGCCCGGTGAACACGCAGCTGCCGGGCCAGCGGGCTGGCGCGCCTGGGGTTCCCGCCTCGCGGCCGTGGCTTCTGCCGCGGGGTCGTCGCGCCCTCCGGGTGTGACCGCCGCACTCCCGCCTCGGCTCTCCCTCAGCCTGTTAACTCTCCCGGCCGCGCTGTTCTGTGAGCTTTAGAATAGCGCCATGATTCTAATGCCGCTACGCGGCTCCTCGACTCTTGAGGGCCGGAGCCCTGTGTGCGAACGCAAGGCAGCAACGTTGGGCCTGTTCCGGTCCACGCGGGGCTGCCGCTTTCTCTTCTGGCGTCAGGGAATGCCCGCTGCGCGCAAATGGAGACTCCCAGTGCCTTAATTGAGCCACGTCTCCGGATTTACAAAACTGAAGCGTTTCTTCCAAGCCCCAGCAAAAATGAGAATAAACTGGACTGTTGTGGTACATATATGTTACGTTGCCTAGGCCAGGCATTTCCGACGTGATGCGCTCGAGATGTGTTGGACGACAACTCCCAGAATCCCCCAGCCAGCGTAGGATTCTGGGAGTTGTCGTCCAGCACATCTCGAGCGCATCACGTCGGAAATGCCTGGCCTAGGCAACGTAACATATATGTACCACAACAGTCCAGTTTATTCTCATTTTTGCTGGGGCTTGGAAGAAACGCTTCAGTTTTGTAAATCCGGAGACGTGGCTCAATTAAGGCACTGTGAGTCTCCATTTGCGCGCACCGGGCATTCCCTAAACTTCCCAGGTTGGAGGTGCAGAGTGCGGTATTCTCCCAAGACTGTAACATTTAGTCAATGGGAATTAAATTGATATACAGTGTATGTCTGTTGTTGAGTCATTCAGTCGTGTCCGACTCTTCGTGACCCCATGGACCACAGCACGCCAGGCCTTCCTGTCCTGCGCTCTCTCCCGGAGCGTGCTCAAGTTCATATTCATTGCATCCGTGATGCTATCCAGCCATCTCATCCTCTGCCGTCCCCTTCTCCTTTTGCCTTCAGTCTTTCCCAGCATCAGGGTCTTTTCCAGGGAGTTTTCTCTTCACATTAGGTGGCCAAAATATTAGAGCTTCAGCTTCAGTCTCTGTCCTTCCAATGAGCACTCAGGGTTGATTTCCTTTAGGATGGACTGATTTGACCTCCTTGCAGTCCAGGGGACTCGTAAGAGTCTTCTCCAGCACCACAGTTCGAAGGCATCCATTCTTCGGCGCTCAGCCTTCCTTATAGTCCAGCCAGTGTATGTCTACTCAGAAGTAAACTACACTCAGTTTAGTGAGACACACTCCCGGGTAGGTGCATACAGTATTGTAGCCTAAGGGTGCAATCCTATGCCTGTTTAGATAGAAAAAACTACAACTCCCAGCATCCCTTCTGCCAGTCATGCTGGCTGGGGCATGCTGGAAATTGTAGGACTTTTTTTCTGTCTAAACACATATAGGATTGCACCCTAAAACCTTTTTGAGCTTCAGGGCACTCCTGTCTAATACGGCAGCAGACTTCTATTTTGTTAGAAAGGTTGGGGCGTAAGCCTATGCGTGTTTAGACAGAACAAAAGGCCTACAACTCCCAGCATTCCATGCTGGCTGGGGAATGCTGGGAACTGTAGGACTTGTGTTCTGTAAGTATGCATGGGCCTGTGCCCTTTATTACTTTGTAAGTATTTGCAATCACATGAGCGGTGGTGCCAGGCAGGGGTCTGCCTTTTCCTCTCCCGCTTAGGAGGGGATTTCCTCTTCCAAGATGGTTCCCACTGCAACGTATGCATGAATTGCCTAAATGTAAAAAGCGATTCCCTTTTTCTTCAAAACTATTTTCATGAATTAAATGAAAATCTATACAGGCTTATATTAAGCCATTAAAACTCATACGGTTATTCAAGTTGGGTAAAATTTCTTAAGTTACAACCGTCCTTTCTTCCATTTGCTTTCACAATGCAGGAAGTTTTGGAGCAATCGATGTTTAAATGGACAACCATGTAATTGGGTTCCAGGCATCAAGGAACTGTGTTGCTAGGGGAACCAGATCCCTGTGATTGTAGGAGAGCCCTTTCCAAGGAGTCTATCCTGGGTGTGGAAGGAGCAAGGCGGGGAGGTAGGGAAATTCCCTGGCAAATCTTGTTTTGCTGACATTGATTTTTTTTATCTCTTCCCAGCAATTCTCCACTCTAACTGAAGTGCTTTTCCGATTTCTTCGAGAACCTAAAGAGGTAATAAGCCATCTGCAGGGGTGTGTGTAAGAAAAAAGTCAGAAGTGTAAGTCAGGCTGTTTTTGACTATAATTTTACATGAGGTGAAGATTTTAATCATCAGTCATAATAACTATTGTAGCATTATTTTATATAAGATTAAATGAAAGAATAAGCCCTGCCCTCAGGCTCACCGTTTTAAAAGTCTGTATATCCTTTAGGGGTTGTTTTATAATTTTTAAAGTAATAGTGATGACATAAAAGTGATTACTGTTTCTGAGCCTCGAGGAGAGGATGGGGTGTAACTCTACATAAAAAGAATAGAAAATGCAATGAAATCCATTAAATATGCCCCACATTGTGTATGCATTATGTAAAAAAAAGTCCAGATTTTGCATCCTAAATAATTGGTGCAAACCTAAACTTGTGTATTCTTGTTGTTCATTCTACTTTCTCCAGTCATGGCAAAGGCAAAGAAGCTATTCAGGCTGGTGAAACTCTGCTGCCCAACCTCCCTCATGTGTAAATTGTGCTTTCCCACCCACCTTCTCATCCAGCATTTGAGCTTTCACTAGGCTTCTTCACCCCTGTTCTCAAGCCTGTCTTAGGAGCAATGAGGGCTAGGAATTTAATTTTAAAGTTGTGTTAGCATCCCTGTATAAACTTTACCTGGGAATAAGTCCCATTCAACTCAATGAGACTTTACTTTTGGATAGACATCTGTAGGATTGCACTGTTGGGGCGCCAAATTCTGCACCAGAAAGCCAATTTCTTGTTTGCAGTGCATTCAGACTGAAGATTTGCTCCTTTTGGACAAAAGGAAGTGTGGCACTGGAGTGGGTCACTCCATCTGCTTTTCTTCGCTTGCAGGCTGAAAGGTTTCTAGCTCAGCTCTCCGATTTTGCTACCACAAATAAAATCACCCTCGGTCCTCTGAAAAGCATTGTCAGAAGCTTGTTGTTGGTGCCAAATGGTGAGTGTGAGCACATGGGGTCTGTTGGTGGGGTGTCTGTTGTAGAGAGAAATGTTGCATAAAGAGATATTCTTCTCCCTCTGTTGGTTGTGTGGTTGGGGCATGCTGGGAGTTGTAGTCCAACACATCTGGAGGGCACCAGCTTGGGGAAAGTGGACAGTAGGTTCAGGCAGGCAAAGGGAAGCCACCCTTTGATTAACTTGGGGAATTCTCACATGGGGCAAGAAGCCAATAGCCATCAAAAGAAAGGGGCTAGTGTTCTGCCCATCATTCATTTCCCACCTTGGTTTAGTGTATATACATTTCTTACCTTATTTGTTTTTTGTCTTTATAATCTACACGGTAGCAATGTTGTCTAACTGGGCTGTTTTGCTGTTTTTTCACAACCCTTCTGTTTTATACACTATTTATTCTAGGTGCCCTAAAGAGGAGTCTGTCTGCAGAGCAGGTTAGAGCAGATCTTATCACGCTGGGTAAGTCTCTTTTAATATGCCTCTGGTAATTCTTGAAGGTGGCCACAGTTCTCCTGTTTAACCGTGTCAAGTTTCTCCTGCAGGGCTGAACGAGGAAAAGGCCAGCTATTTTGAAGAGCAGGTACTAGTAACATTCCTTTTGCTACTGTATTTTAGTTTCTGGGTAGGGAATACATCCTCTGGACTGCCCGTTCACTAAAGAAAGCTTTTGCTTTGTAACAAAACACAAATTGCAAATTGAATCAAGGCTTTTTTTAAAAAAAGAAAAGGCATATCCCATTTTTACAACTTTGCGCGCGCATGTGTGTGTGTGTGAATGTTAGTGCAGACTAAGGCTATGTAACACTTAGGGTAGGGCCTTATTGGGTGTAGCCCCACAGTTATGGAATATCCTCTCCAGAGAGGCCTGCCAAACTGCCTCATTGACCAGCTTTAAGCAGCAGCTTTTGTGTAGGAAACCTTCTTAAGATGATGCAAAGGAAAGAGCTTGAAAATCTGGTTTTACTGTTGACTTACAGTGTGTGGTTGCTCCTGGAAGTGTTCTTGTGTGAACCCCATTAAATCAGTGGGACTCTCATAGGAGAATTTCTGGGAGGAATTGGTACTTTAATTGTGCATCACCTTTAATAAGGCTTTTAGAAATCTCACCAGCACATCTTAAATCGGGGCTGTAACCTTCAATCAGTAGATTAAGCAATGGAATCTTTAGCTGATTAACAGAGGAGAGCAGAAGTTGATTGACTAGAGATAGCAAATTTTAATTATGAAGTTTGTTCATAATGGAGAATAAAAAGAAAGCTTTAAAAAGATGGCATTTAAAAAGACTGCCCTTACCTCTTAAAAACACTCTTAAGGCAAAAGGCCATTTGTTTTAAATGCCATCTTTTTAAAGCTTTCTCTTTTTATTCTCCATTACAATAATGCAGCAGAAGATCAACAATAGCAAACATCAGTTCTCAGATACAACTTAAAATTTGGTATCTCATTAATCAGTTTTTGCTCTCCTTGTAATTAATTAATTCTAATTTACTTTGACAATCTTATAGAGGCAGTTATCTGTATGTTTTGGCTACTTAGAATAGACCCATTGAAATGAAAGTTAAAACTAATATTGGATACAGCCCTAAGACTGCAATCCTACACCCAGTTACCTGGGAGTCCATCTGACTGAACACAGCGTCTAGTTCTTAGTAGATGTATACGATTGCGCTGCGTGGCAGATAGAGACCATAGAGTCATGGTGGCATGACAAATATATTCTTGAATAAGCGTTCATGAACTAATCTACTTCATAAGTTGCATATAAATGGGTTATATACTTAAGTAATAAAAGAATTTATCACAGAGGAGATAAATAATCAACTAGTTTGACAGATCTAGCTTAATTATTTAATACAATGTCTGTCTCACACTTCTGCTGTATTTGCAGTGCTCCGAATAGCTTAGAACAATTCAGAAGTACAAAATAAGTCATAAAAATGTAATGCTTCAATAAAAGGAGGTTAAACACCTTAGCGAAAGATCATCACTTGACTGCCTCATAACTGATAGAGCACCACTGGTGTGCTAGGTGCTATGCAGACGTAGAATGCGATGAGTCATCTCCCAGAGAGTTCCCATCAAAGACAGGAATGGGGCCACGTGAGCCAGAAGGAATGCAGCAAAGTTGGCAGGGGTGGAGATGACAATAGATCAGCCTTCCCCAGCCTGGCAAGCTCCAGAAATTTTGGACTTCAACTCCTATCAGCCCCAGCCAGCATGGGCAGTAGTCAGGAACGCCAGACGTTGTAGTACAAAGCATCTGTAGGGCACCAGGTTGGAGAAGACTGCAATAGATAAACACTTCAGCATTGAGGACTAGAACCTTATTCTATTAATTCACTATTGTGGAAACTGACCTTGTTTAGAATACTTATTATATATGGAGTCATAGAAGGCTAGCAATGTCTACCCGTGCTGATAGCTGTATGCTTCTTCCAGTATCAGAGGCAGGGGAACATGGGCAGGAGGGTGCTGTTGCACTTATGTTCTGCTTGGGGGTTTCCCATGGGCAGTTAGTTGGCCGCTGTGCGAGCAGAGTGCTGGACTAGATGGTCTGATCCAGCAGGGCTCTGCTTATATCCTGAAGTCCATACTACTTTGGCCAAAGTCTGGCTCAGTGTAGGTGGATTTAGGTTAAAAAATCGCACGAATTACATCTTTTTTGTAATCTCTCCAGTGGAAAGAAAATTCCCCCACTCTCTCACATCTGGCTGTGGGGCAGACCCTGATGATTAACCAGCTCATAGACATGGAGTGGAAGTTTGGAGGTAGGCAATTTTTCTGAGCTGGACGATATGGGAGATCAAGGCAAGCCCCACCCGCTGTGCCCTCCCTTTCCTCTGCACATGCTTTGGGCACCTCTGATCGCTTTTCTCCTTCTCTCCGGCAGTTACGGCAGGAAGCAGCGAACTGGGAAAAGTGGGAAGCATCTTCCTGCAGGTGAGCCTCTCGCAATGCAAGAGTTCTGGCAAGGCACAACAGGTAGAGCTTAGGGCAAGGATTAGGCGCTGGCAGTGGCACGGGGTGGGTGAGGATGGCGTGTATTCTGCACTCACGCTGTGCGGGAATGGGTATCAGGCAGAATATGGCATTCTGAGGATCTCTGCTTTTCTTTTGATTTCTAACAGCAAGCTCACAGTCCTTAGGGTGGCAATGGTAACATGGAGATTTTGAGGCAGTGCAATTTGGGGAGCTAGCCAGGGACTTGAGGGGGCTTTCTAGTGGTCTGGACAGGTCACGGGGCTTCAGAATCTTTGCCTTGGTTGCATAACTTATAAAGGTTGCAGAATTCTGGTTTGGAATGTGATTTAACAGTGAAGGATTTTGATGGGAGTAGGATTAACGCAGAGTGTGCACGACCCTGAGTTTGGGTCCATGAATCTGCTGGGATGTGCGGAGAAGGGGGACGGGGCTTGCAGGTCCGAGGTGTCCGGTGGGAAAAGACAGGGCTGGGTGGAGCGTCCTCCCCCCAGAGTGTTTTATCTCTGACTTCCAGCACTGGAGCAGGGTCCAAAGAAGCCGGTCCCTCTGATGGCTCCTCCTTATCTCAGGAGCAGGGACCAACCCAGAGCAGGCTTGTACAAAGGACAGTGAGGGGTGGTGGCCAGAGCAGATGCCCAGAAGTGGTGACGTACCCCTGACCTTCTACTCATGTAGAATGGGGGCTATGAGTGGAGGGAGGATGGACTCAGAACATGAGGATGGAGTGGATGGAGGCTAACATGGTGAGAACCGCCACTCCTGCATCGGGGTCTGTGGAGTCTTCCTCGAGCCCCAAGAGCATCCACCTGCCCAGAACCGCTAATGGCCGATGATGAGTTATGGGGGCGGTCAGGGGCCGGGGGCCAGTACCTCTTCATCTCTCAAGCCCTTGGGCCAGCACAGTTGGAAGGGCCCAGCCCATACCCTGGCTTTGGCTCTCCTTAGCCATGCCAGGAGCCCTGGCTGTAAGGACTGGATGAAGCCCTCTCTCCCTCTGTAGGGTTGGGGTGCCCATTTGGGCAGTGGGGGAGTGGTTTCTCCCTCTTCACAAATCTACGTCCTTCTCTGGGGGTCACAGCCTTGATTCCCTTGCCTCCCCCACTTGTCCATCTGCATTTGGATCGCCTGTTTCTGGTTTCCCTTTACGATTCCCCCACAACTGCTCTTTCCCTGCAATTAGAACCCTAGTCCTGCGTCAGCGGTTGCATCTGCCGAGTTGTGGGATGTCTGTGGTGAAAGAACCTGGATTGTCAGTTTGCAGAAGTGAGATCTCTTAACTTTTCAGGAGTTCTTTGCTGAAACTCAATAGACTTTTAAACTTGATTTTGTTTCCAGCTGAAATTGGTGGTTAAAAAAGGAAGCCAAGTGGAGCCCGTGTACATGGGTGAGTGAGCCATAATGATCTCTTGGGGAGTTCTGCAAATAGAGGGAGGCAACTGAAGCCTAACTAACTCTATGGCCAAGGTTTCATCCCATGAGAGCAAATTTAGTTGTACCTGCTGAAATTCAGTGAGCACTTAAAGAACGTTAGTCAGACTACAGCTTTCTCCTTGCAGGAATGTCTGTGAAAACATTGGGGAGGGATCGCTATTTTGTGGTGCAGGAGGGGATGACCTGCTGCTTCTTGAGCATTTCTGTAGGGTCTCGGCCCATGACCACATATGCCACCCTCCCTCCCTGCCCACTGAGATCTTGCAATGGCTGGGCTGGGGCAGGGGGGAGGTGGATGCCTCTCCCATTCCCCAGCGATCTCCACTGAGGTGGCTGCTTCTCTGCTGCTGCTAGCGTCGGGAAAACAGTGATCTCAGAAGCGGGATTGCTGGGATTTGGGAGAGAAGTGACAATGGCATGAAAATCGGTGGGTGAGAAATGGGCAGGGAGGATTTGGGCTCAGGGCACCCATGGGGGTGCCGCACCTAAGACAGGTTGTGCACCCCTGCTGCAGAATCATAGAGTTGTAGTCCAGCCATTGGCCAGTGCAGGAAATCCGCCACCACAGCATCCCTGAAGGGCGGCCATCCGGCCTCTGCTTGAAAACCTCTAACGAAGGAGAGTTCGCCACCTTCTGTGGCTGCTTGCTCCACTGTCAAACAGCTCATACTGGAAGTTCTTCCTAACATGTAGTCGAAATCCCCTTTCATGGAATTTGGGCACATTAGCTTGTGTCCTAATCTGGAGCATCAGACAAAAAATTTGCCCCTTCGGCTGTTTATTTATTCGTTACATTTACATCCCACCTTTTCCTCAGAGGAGCCCAAGGCAGGTTACAGAGCCCTCCTCTTCTCCATTTTATCCTCACAACAGCCCTGTGAGGTAGGTTAAGCTGAGAGTCAGTGACTGGACCAAAGTCACACAGTGGGTTTCGTGGCCAAGTGGGGCCTAGAACCCACGTCTCCCCAGTCCCAGTCCAGCACTCTAACCACTACGCCGCACTGGCTCATATGTGGCAGCCCTTCAGATATTCGAAGATGGCTGTCATGCTGCCTCTTCATCATAACTTCTCCAGACTAAACATGCCCAGCTCCTTCAGCCTTTCGTCATAGGATGTGACTGATGAGAGTTTGAAGGAGCTGGCGATGTTCAGCTTGGAGAAGAGACGGCTCAGATGTCATCGCTGATGCAGCCTCCACCTCCTTAGGCTGCCAGGCACAGAGACTTGGCCACCTGTCTTCACTCCTCCATAGGGTGGGAGCAAAATGATCTGTTGGAATTTAAGCTTCCAGAATTGCCCTGCTGGGTCAGGCTAAAGATCCATCTAACACGGGGATGGAGAGCTTCTGGTCTGCAGGCAAGGAGCAGCTTGGGGGGTTCCCCATCTGGCCTGCTAGCTTCTGTTGCAGAGTGTTTGAGCTGTGCAGTTTGCAGGCAGGAGGACTGTTGCTATATTCCAGCTCGGCACCCTGTTTCCAGCTGTGGCCAGCCAGATGTCTCTGGAGCAAGATGCCACAAACAGGGTGTCAGGGCAGTGGCCTTTCCCCAGCTGTCTGTCCCCAGGACCTGCTACTCCGCCATATACTCCCTGTGTCTGTAAAGTTTCTGTGTATCGCTCTCCTGGCCATCTTGTGGCAGTGAATTCTGTAAATTATGCATGAAAGTGTTCTTGTTTCACTAGTCCTGAATTGTTTTTCTCTCCCCGCCCCCCCAGAGTTAACGCTGCCCCAGTTTTACAGCTTCCTTCACGAGATGGAAAGAATTAAAACTAGCCTGGAGTGCTTCAGCTGACCTGCCCGTTGGGTTGCTGCCTAGACCGCAGGAGACCAGAAGCGGCTGGGCAGGGTGTCCTCACCTCTCAGCCAAGAAGTTCTAATTCCGAAACGTGGCCAGCCCTCGCAGTTACTTCAGTTGGGCCCGCTTGTGTCCTAAAAACGTCGGGGAGGGAAGTGTTCTGTAAAAACTTGCCCAAGTCCAGAATTTGTGTGGCTGGATGTGCAAAAGGTTTGTTGGGCCTATGCTGACCATTGTGATGTTGAGAGAAAATCCAGCAAGCAAAAAAATAAAATGAAAAATAAACGAGGTCTCCTTTGAAATGAGGAAGAACCTGGAACTGAAGGATTCTTCAGTTCTCCCCCACCTCTTTACGCACACATGAGCACATGAATCTCCCATGTGCTATGTCGGACAATTTTATTTTTATTTATTTAAAATATTCCTTGGCTGCTTTTCAGGGCAGAAGCCCTCCTAAGGCGGCTTAACAGCAAAAAAATACATAAAAACAGTTAAGATATTAAAAGTCATAAAAACAACAATAAAAGCCAACAATAAAACCAGCAACAACATTAACAGCATTAACAGCAACAATAGCAGTCATATTATGAGAAGGCCAAGGTAAAGTAATATGTTTTCAAGGCCTCCTTAAAAGTCTGCAGTGACGGAGCATGGGTATATGAAACCTTTATGTCGGTGGAATTTTCTGGTTTCCCTCTCCTTGTTCTAAATAATGTTTAGGGGAAGGGCTGTAGCTCAGTGGTAGAGTCCCCGCTTTGCATGCAGAACATGCCAGGTTCGATCCCATCATCTCCAGGTAGGGCTAGAAAAACTCCAGCCTGAAACCCTGGAGAGCCATGGCTGCCAGTCAGTGTTGACAACACAGCTTGATGGACCAAGGCTCTGATTCAGTGTAAGGCAGCTTCCTCTGTTCCCATGACTGAATGCTCCATACACATGACAAGCCCCTGCATGAAGAAAAGTTGGCCTATCAGGAAGGCTAGGCTAACCCTTTCCTTTCTGGCATGCTAGTGTTCCATGTGGGTGGATTTTTTAAAATGTGGACTGATGCCTGTACTGACTCGGTATGAGGCAGCCTCCTACGTTTGGGCATGCGGCGTGTGTACTTTTTCCCCTCGCTGAAAAAACAGTTGCACAAACTAACATACATTATGGTGGCTGGCTGATGGGTGCAGTGAGTAGTTGTGGTCTGGGAACGCGCCTCACAGTTGGGAGCAACGCAGTGCTTTCCACTCACCTGCATTCCCGATGCACCGTTAGCCCGTTTTCCCCCTCCTCCTCTCCACTTAGTCTGAGCAAGAGTTTGCATAATCAGCTGCTGATTATTCCCCACCATCTCTCCCCAGCCCATCAGTATTGTCTACTGCAGCCTTCCCCAACCTGGTGCCCTCCAGATGTGCTGGACTACAACTCCCAGCAACCTGCAGGCTGCTGTGGCCTACTTTGATTTCTTCTTGTTTCAATTCATTTATATCCCACCTTTTGGTCCGGAGGAGGCCCACAAGGTGGCTCGAAGAATAAACAAGCGTGGAAAAACCCATAACGTTTCCAAGCCCAATAAACACTTTTGAACCCCTTTAAAAAAACTTGGTAAAATCATTTCTAAAAACCACAGTGTGATCAGCCAGAAACTCGGAGCCAGCAGCCTGCTGAACTGGTGAAAACCACAGTTTACCTCAAAGGCCTTCCAAAATAGGCATGAACCAAATGCCAGCCAGCCTGACAAGTTACCCTTGGGGGGGATCCCAGAGGAGGCAGCCTGGGCCACTACCCAAAAAAAGAGAAAAGCCCTGCTCCTCAAAGAGACTTGGCAGCAGCTCTCCATGGTCTCAGCCAGAGGGGGGGCGGCTGTCAGGAGCGCCCTAGCTGCCTCTTGCAGTCCCCACCAATAGCCAACTCAGGACACAGATGACGAGGAATTCTTTCCAATACTTTATTCCTTTACTACTTTATGACTCAGATACTAGTCACTAGCGACAAAGCAAGGAACAGCACTGGGGAAAGATAGCAGAGTAGCCTAAGCTCCAGGTAAGGCAGTTGGTCCCCGTTTGAAGGAGAACCACGGGAAGACCCTGAACTTATGGGCTAGGGAGAGATACTCCCTCTTTCCCTTGGGTCCTCGGGACACGACAGTTGTTTGCGTGCCAAGTGAGCGCTACGCCTCCTTTTGGCGCCCTCCATCTGTCGCCGCTCCCTGCATCTGCGCCGAGCGTCCAGCAAGCCCCCCTCCAGCGCTCTCTCGCTGCCAGGGTCACTATCTATCCCAGGAATGCTGGCAGGAGGAATCTCTGCCAGCTGCTGTGCTTGTGAGAGATGAGCGAGCTCCTCTCCAACGGATTGCTGTTCCTCCTCAGAATCGGAACTGCTCTGGGGCTCTGTGGGCTCAGTTTCCACCCTGACAGTGGGGTTGTTAGTAGGACTGCCACTGGAGGCAAGGTGTACACTCTCTCACCAAGTCTCTGGGCTTGCCATGTTCTACTCTGCTGGGAGAGTTGCTTGTTCAGCCATGGACATAGCAAAGACCTGTTAATTGTGCAGAACATGATAGACTAAGGAAGGGGGTGGAGAACTCCGTAAGTCGGACCCGTGGCCACACAGTTGTGGGGTGCCACAGGGTTCCATCCTCTCCCCGATGCTATTTAATATCTATGTGAAGCCACTGGGGGCTATCATCAGGAGGTTTGGGGTGCGGTGTCATCAATATGCAGATGACACGCAGCTCTACCTCTCGTTCAAATCTTCACCAAGGTTGGCCGTAGAATCCCTGTCCAAATATCTGGAGACGGTGAGTGGCTGGATGGGGAGGAATAGGCTGAAGCTGAACCCTGACAAGACCGAGGTACTTTTGGTGGGAGACAAGAGGAGGCTGAAGGATGTTGACCTGGTGTTGAATGGGGTACGGCTACCCTTGAAAGACCAGGTCTGCAGCCTGGGGGTCATTTTGGACTCCCAGCTGTCCATGGAGGCTCAGGTGTCGGCTGTGAGCCGGACAGAGCTGTATCAACCCATCTGATACGGCGGCTGCGCCCCTTCCTTCCCGATCATCTGCTCCCATCGGTAGTACATGCCCTGGTCTCCTCTCGTTTAGACTACTGTAATGTGCTCTACGTGGGGTTACCCTTGAAGACGGTTCGGAAGCTGCAGCTGGTACAGAACACGGCGGCTCACCTGATTAAAGGCAGCCGCCGGCGAGATCACATCACTCCAGTGTTGAAGGAGTTGCACTGGTTACCAGTTCTTTTCCAGGCCAAATTCAAGGTGTTGGTTTTGACCTTTAAAACCCTATATGGTTCTGGCCCAGCCTATCTTAAGGAGCGCCTCTAGCAACACCAGACAGGCTGCTTAACAAGATCAGCCTTGGATGGTGTTCTCTCTGTCCCATCAGCCAGGACAGCTAGACTGGTGGGGACGAGGGAGGTGGCCTTTTCTGTGGTGGCCCCCACTCTGTGGAACTCCCTCCCTAGGGAACTCCACCATGCCCCCTCTTTAATGAGCTTCCACCGTGCATTAAAAACATGGTTGTTCAGGCAGGCATTTGGGGTGGGTTAGGATATTTTAGAAAATGTTTTTATCGTAGAATTTTATTGTTTTAAACTGTTTTATTATATGCTGTACATCGCCCAGAGTGGCTGGGTGACCAGCCAGATGGGTGATTAATAAATGTAATAAATAAATAAATAAAGCTGACACAGGGACCGGTTTGCTTCCCCTTCAGGAGCCAGGGGCTTGAGAGGCAGCAGAGTGCGGACTGGCCACTTGGGCCTGGAGAAAATGGCACTAGAAGACAGGAATGGGCAACTTTGGGTGGTCTGGGGGCCCATTCTCCACTCAGACCCCTATGTGAGCTCCACTCCTTCAAACAGCAAAAAACAAATTGCTGTTTGCCACTGAAAACTGGTACCGTTTAGCTTGTGGCAGGTAGTGGGGACCACATGTAGCTAGGGATGTCGGAGAATTTCTCCATGAATCTCTGGGAGGCCGAATGCCAATGCATTCGGCCCCCCAAAATTGGTGGGGAAATTCTCCGCCCCCCCCCCCCGGGATGGGACTTACCTCGTGCGAATGTCCCTCTCGGTGGCGGGTCCCGGTGGCATTTCGGCGGGGGCGGCGGCCGGTCTTCTGACCAGCTGCCGCCGCCGCCATTTCCCAGTAAAGTGTAAAAAAAAAAAAAATGTGATAGGCTACATAACGATTTACGTAGCCTATCACGGCTAGATTTTCAAAGTCAGCCGTGATAGGCTACGTAAATCTTTACATAGCCTATCATGGCTGACTTTGAAAAAAAAAGCGCGTACGCAAATGGCGGCGCCCATGGGTTCACAGCACTTTGCAGACAAAATCGCTCGGATCCACTCTGACTTGGACGCTATAGTTGATACAGACCCAGTGGATGTAACTTTGGCCCCTGCTTGTCCAGTGCTGCTGGATACTTTTCAATTTGTACAGCCTGAGGATGTGGACGGGATCCTGGGAGTGGTGAGAGCCACCACGTGTGTCCTAGATCCTTGTCCTTCCTGGATCATAGAAGCAGCCGGAGGTGGACTGGCCGAGTGGGTCCCTGGAGTGGTTAATGCCTCCCTTAGCCAAGGCGGAGTTCCAGCCTGCCTGAAGGAGGCGGTGGTGAGACCTTGGTTAAGAAAGCCCTCCCTGAACCCCACCATATTGGATGATTATTGGCCAGTCTCCAATACTCCATTCTGGAATTCAGAAATGGAATATATTCAGTATTTCCAAGAAACTGGAGCGAGTGGTGGCCTCCCAACTCCAGGGATTCCTGGATGAGACAGATTATGTACACCCATTTCAATCTGGCTTCAGACCCGGTTATGGGACAGAAACAGCTTTGGTCACCTTGGTGGATGGCCTGCACCGGGAACTAGACGGGGGAGTGTGTCCTTGTTGGTTCTGCTGGACCTCTCAGTGGCTTTCAATACCACCAACCATGGTATCCTTCTGGGTCACCTTGCTAGGATGGGATTTGGAGGCACTGTTTTACAGTGGCTCCATTCCTTCTTAGAGGGGTGGACCCAGAAGGGGGTGCCGGGGGAATTCTGTTCAACTCCCTGGCCATTCCGTTTTGTCCCCATGCTATTTAATGTGTACATAAAACCATTGGGAGAGGTTGTCCGGAGTTTGGGGGTTCAGTGTCACCAGTATGCTGATGACACCCAACTCTACTTTTCCTTTCCATCCAATTCCAAAGAAGCTGTTGTGGTGCTGAACTGGTGTCTGTCGGCAGTAATGGACTGGACGAGGGAAAACAAATTGAAGCTTAATCCAGGCAAGATATAGGTGCTCCTGTCAGTCAAAGGTAGATCAGGGAATAGGGGTTCTGCTGGTGCTGGATGGGGTTACACTCCCCCTGAAGACACAGGTTCGCAGCTTGGGTGTACTTCTGGATTCAGCCCTGAGCCTGGATGCCCAGGTTTCAGCGGTGGCCAGGAGTGCATTTGCACAGTTGAAGCTAGTGCGCCAGCTGCGCCCGTTCCTTGAGCTGTCTGACTTGGCCACAGTGACACATGCCTTAGTTACATCCTGTCTGGATTACTGTAACACGTGCTACATGGGGCTGCCTCTGAAGAGTGTTCGGAAACTCCAGCTGGTTCAAAGAGCTGCTGCCAGACTGTTGCCTGGGGCTGGCTACAGGGAGCATACAACTCCCCTGCTAAAACAGTTTCTCTGGCTCCCAGTCTGTTTCCAGGCACAATTCAAAGTGCTGGTCATGACCTACAAAGCCCTGTATGGCTCGGGTCCAGGTTATCTGAAAGACCATATTCTCCCCTATGAGCCTGCTCGTGCCCTAAGATCTTCAGGGGAGGCCCTTCTCGCAGTCCCGCCACCATCACAGGCTCGCCTGGTGGGAACACGGGAGGGCCTTCTCGGTGGCTTCCCCAAGGCTCTGGAACTCCCTTCCCAGGGAGGCGAGAGTGGCATCCTCCTTGCTATGGCAGGCAAAAAATGTTTTGTTCCAGCAGGCCTTTGGGGATAGATAGTCTGGACCTGTGAAATATAATGGAGTGGTGCTATTGTTGTCTTGTTGTTGTCTTTTAAAATTCTGATATTTTATACAATTTTAATATTATTGATGATTTAATTATATTTTTAACTTTTGTATATTTCTATTTATATGTTTTAACTGTACAAGTTTTTAATGTTGTAAAGCTTCCTTGAGTCCCAATATGGGGGAAAAGGCGGGGTGATGACGATGATGATAGTTATCACCCTGTTACACAGGTGCTAAAATAGCCTCATAATGGCAGGTGGTCATCTATCAGGAGTGCTGTAATCATGGATGTCCCGCATTGGCAGGGGGTGGACTAGATGATCTCTGAGGTAACCTCAAATGCTATGATTCTTTCCTCCAATCATCCTTTATGTCCCCAAGGGTTTCATTTTTAACTTGTAGGAAAAGGCAAAGTGGCTTTTTTTTTTTTCTATTGCTGCCTGTCACCTCAAGCTCTTGCTGGTGAAAAAGGGGTTGCCTTCAAAGAGGATAAAAGAAGGAGTCCCAGATTTCTGTGATGATGCTGGAGCATGCAATTATTCCATTGTTTGCTGTACCGGAATGACTTCATGCCTTGATACAATCGATCTAAAAACAACAAAAATGCACTTGCAAAGATAAAAAAACAACACATTTGCAATGAAATGTTGGCTTCACGGTGCCCCTTTGAAAGGTTCTGGCCCCCGCCTGCTTTGCCTCCCTTTCAAGCCCAAAAGGGAAATGGAGGTTTCTGTCTCCAGAGCATGGCTTCCTGGATAGCGCCTTGTTGCTGCAGAACCGCTTCATGTCCTTGGGGTTTCTGAGTTTCTCAAGGGCGAAGGCCTTTCCAGGCAAGATGGACTCTGGGACACAGGGGCAGATTCATTAGTTTTAGCAGCAGCCCCAATCCAAGAAAAGTGGTCTGATATCCGGGCTGGGTGGGGTGGGGGGGGTGTTGCAGCTCCCTTTTTCGAAAGCTGCAGCTCTAGATTGAGATACACTTATTTTAAATAAAGCAGGTTATGTGCTCCTCAGAGATGTATGTAATACTAATAGCAGTGATGCTGCTGCTACTGATAATGTATTGTTATTTTATGAGTAGCAGTGATAGCAGTATTACACAGTAGCGGTATTACACTTCTATCCTGTTCTTCCCTACTCCCCCTACAAAGGACAGTGTACACAGTTCCCTCCCCCTGCCCATTTTATCCTCACAACAACCCTGCAAAGTAGGTTGGGCTGAGAGAGTGACCAGTCTGAAACCTGGGAAGATCCATCATGGCAGAGGATAGTTTTCTCAGTGTGCATTTTTCCAGTTCTGTTCTTTTAGTTTCCAAGGGGTGTGAGAGTGGGGCCCAGGAGGCTCAGGTAACATTGTGCATGTACTAACTACTAACTGTGTGTCCCAGAATATTCCCCAGAACCCTTTGCAATATAGGGGGTTATGGGCCAGGTATGGAGGAGTTCCTCTACAGACAAGCCAACGTGGAAAGGATTCCCTGAAGGGGGAAGTTGCTGTTGCTATTTTTTTAAACCAGTGGCATGGAACGACATTGGAAAACACGCTACATGGACAAGCTGGGACATGCAGCATTTTGCAAAGGTTCCTTTGGCAAGAGGAAGAATGCTGTGGCCCAGCAATTAGCGCGCCAGCGCTGCATCCAGAAGCTCCCAAATGCTATCCCTGGTTGGCATTTCTAGTCAGCCAAGCTCTTGGGTAACAGGGAAGGGCTGTGGAGGGCCCAACTAGATAATGGTGGGCTAACTCGACCAAGGGACCTACTCGTACTAAGAAAATGTCCGTGCGTTCTGGCACTGAGCAAGGGCTACTTTGGTCCTCCATGTAATAGAGACCAGGCCCAAGCTGCAAATTCACCCCATCCCACCCCAGACATTGCCATCAAACAAACCCTTAAGCTTGGCTCCTTATTTAAAAACATCAGAATATAAGAAGAGCCATGATGGACCAGACCAAGGTTTGCTTAGTTCAGCATTCTGTTCCCACAGTGGGCAACCAGCTGCCTGTGGGAAACCCACAAGCACCCTCCAACAGCACCCTCCCGCCCATGTTCCCCAGCAGCTGCTGTACATGGGCTCACTGGCTCCGATACTGGAGGTAGCACATAGCCATCAGGACTAGTAGCCATGGATAGCCTTCTCCAGGAATTTGTCTAACTCCCTTTTGGCCATCCAAATTGGTGGCCATCACTACATCCTGTGCTAGTGAATTCCATAGTTTGACTCTGCGCTGTGTGAAGCCCTTCCTTTTCTCTGCCCTGACTCTCCCGCCAATCAGCTTCATGGGAGGACCCTGCTGGGTTCTAGTATTTTGAGAGAGGGAGGAAAATGGCTCCCTACCCACATTCTCCACACCATGCATCATTTTGTGCACCTCTATCATGTCTCCCCTGACCCTCCTTTTTTCCAAGCTAGAAAATCCCAGCTGTTGTAACCTTCCCGCAAAGGGGAGATGCTGCAGCCCCTTGGGCATTTTAGTCACTGCTCTCTGCACTTTTTCCAGCTCTACAATATCCTTTCTAGGTGCGATGACCAGAACTGCGCACAGTATGCTAAGTGTGGTCACACCATAGATTTGTATACGGGCAGTATAATTCTGGGTTCAGAAGTTGCTCCAAGGTCCCGCTTTCAAGAGTCCCAAATACTTTTATAGGCCTGTTTGTTTACATGTATATTTAGGCCCACGGTTGGGATGTGGGGTTTAAGAGGGAAGTCCCCTGTTCAAACACCACCTCTGCCATGAACTCAGACAGGTCTCTCTCTCTCTGTGTCTCTCGCTCTCTGTCCCCACATCTATAAAATGAGGACAAGAATACTGGCCACCTTGCAGGGCTGTTGTAAGGATTCTGCCAATAAAATCTGTGGAGTAATAAGAGCTGTGTAAATGTTAATTATGATGCTGATGCTGACATTGTGCCTCTCTTCCTCCTTCCCCAAAACCACAAATTGGTTTTCAAGAAGCACCTGGCAGGACCAGGCCTGGGGGTTTTGTGCGCTGAGGGGAAAGGGTGGCTAGAACACTAGAGGAACTGAGCCCATGAGGCAGTGGCCGCCTTGGCCAAGGGGGAGGGGAGCTGGGTGTCAGTTTTATGGATGTTTTCCTGGTGGGTAAGGCTGACTAAACCAGCATGCGCACACATGCATACGCACACAGAAAGCCCGTTGTATGGGGCGCGGGCCTGCCTTTTCCGGCTGCCACTCAAGCCCACCAAGCCGAGGGCTAATCTCCACAAGGCAGAAAGCTCAGGGGGGAAGTGAGGGCCCCTCGGAGCTCCGGGTGGAAAGTGTCACCACGTTGGGCCTTGTGGTTTCTGCCTCGGCCTGTTTCCTGGCGGAGCTCAGCGCTCTCCTTGCAGCCTTTTGCTCTTGCTTGGCTGTCTGTCCACTTTTCTTCCCCAGCAATCTTGGATTTTGGTTTTTGCTTTAAATAAACCCTCAAGTCTGAGTCGTCAAAAGCCGGGAGGCCAGCTTTAGAAAGAGTTCTAAGCATGCATGAATCCTCATTGCCTGTAGTAGCCAAGGTTACGTGCAGCCTAAAAGAGTTTTCCCCATGTTCAGCCCTTACTGCCCTCCCTGGCTTTCCCACGCTCCAGGTTGTAAGCTCCATGAAGGCAGAGACCTGTCTAGTTTTGCCTACAGAAGTCTGCAACACACTATATACTGTGTTATTGTTATTGCTACTATTATTATTAGTGTTTTATTTTTTATTACATTTATGTCCTGCCTTTTTTCCCTCCTGCAAGGAATCCAAGGCGGTTTACATGGTCTTCCCTCTCCATTTTACCTTCACAACAACCCTGTGAGGTAGGTTAGGCTGAGAGTCAGTGTCTGGCCAAAGCCACCCAGTGAGTTTCATGGCCGAGGGTGGAATAGAAACCAGATCTCCCAAGTCCCAGTCCAACACTCTAACCACTACACCACACTGGCTCTCACAGTTGAGTCCCCCTCCCGCTTTCTCTGAAGACACAGCAACCACAGCAGGGAGGGATCCTTTCTTTAGATTGCGCCTTTTCCATCCACCCACCTCCCTCCACGCCTTTTCCATCCACCCACCTCCCTCCATGTTTCAGTATATGTTGCTGTCAGGTTGTGCAACCCAATAAATGTTGTTCTTTCCTTGTCCATCCCCCACACCCCACCGGTCATTTTTGCAGCACTTGCTTCCGCAAGTAACCTGCAGCTCAGGGCAGCCTCTGCAGGCAAGCCTGTTTCCTCGGTGGAAAGAGCACTGGAGGCATACTATGTGCAGCAGCCTTTCCCCACCTGGGGCCCTCCAGATGTGCTGGACTGCATTGGCTCTGCTGGCTGGGAATGCTGGGAGTTGCGATCCAACACATCTGGAAGGCACCTGGTGGGGGGAGGCTGATGAATGACATAGCACAGGGGTGGGCATCTTGTGCCCCCTGCAGGTTTTTGGCCTACAACTCCCATCAGCCCGAGCCAGCATAGCCAATGGTGAGGGATGATGGGAATTGTAGGCCAAAAAATCTACAGAGGGCTACAAGTTGCCCACCACTGGCTAGAACATGCCTTTGTGAGAACCTCAAAATCCATATTAGTGCAATACCATTATTGGGCCAACCAGAAGATCACGCAGAGATCTCCAGATTAGGAAAGATGTTACAGCAAGCAAGTTTGAGTTGCGGGGAGAGTCACTGTCTGCATGTGCAGAGTCCCAAGGTGGAAGGAGAGGGGGGAGCTCTGCAGTCATTCAGATCCGGCTCTGCGGGTCATGTGAGGGCTACAGGAAGGGCCTGTTGCTGTCCGTGGGACAAAAATATAAAACCCTGCCATTCTCAGAAGTGTTTTCCATCCTGGGCAAAGCACATGGGCTCCTTTTACTGGTGGACCACAGAGAGAAATTGCTGTTGGAAGGAAGTGTGACAAGAATCCAGCAGCAGTAGCAGGCTCAGCTGCTGGTGGTCCAAAGAATCTGTGCCAGGTTCCAGAATCCAGCCATCTCAGAGCACTCCAGCCTGCGAGCCTAAAGCGTGTCTTACAGCATCCAATGAGGACAGCGGAAAGCTCCTCCTCCCACACCCACCACCCTCTTTTGTTTTCAGGAAAATTCCTGTACCCTGGATGATGTGCCTCTGAGCATCTGCAGAATGTAAGAAGAGCCATGCTGGATCAGACCAAGGGCTGAACTAGTCCAGCATTCTGTTTTCACAGTGACCAACCCAGAGGTGCAGGTAGTCCCCCATCCCACCCCCACCCCCAAGGCTGGGATAGAAAGCTCAGACTGACCACTTTGTGTTTCTATGAAACAGCAGTGTAAGCCCGGTGAGTGCTCAGAAACACATCCCTCCATGTCTGATTACTGCAAGACTCATTGTTGCATGTGCGAATGGTCTCCGTTGAGCAGTGTTGCGTCAGAGACGGCACGAAAGCTTCGCCTGAATTGTTTGATCTGATGACAGCTTCACGGTTGCGAGTCATCACTCGACGAGCTGCCATGCGGTGAACGTGTGCGTGTGCACTCACCCTAAATCACCGTGAATGGTCCACTTACCAAAGGAGGCTGTACCCAGATGAGGCAGAACAGCCTCCAGGACAAGGGCGTCCACACGCTACAAAAGGCCATGTCAGCATGACCTGTTCCAGCCTCATGCCCCTCAGTGTCACACTGGAAGCTCTTTTGGACGGGGCCATCGCACTTTCCATGCAACAGAACCCCGCCTAGCAGTGCCAGTGCAGCTCTCAAGTCTGGCTGTTTGCACTTCTATGCCGAGGACGCCGGCAGCATCTCCCCTACTGGTTCATGGGGTGAGGCAAAGCCGCAGCAGCAGGGAAAGGACTCGACCTGCCTTTTCCACTGTTTTTGCCACATTGCCCCAGGCCAGTTCAAAGGTGGAGCTCTGCTTTCTGGTTCATTCCTTCTGAATAAACCTTTGTTGTACGTCCCCCACAGATTCCCCTAAACTGGGTCAAAGCAGGGGGCAGGGACACACTGTCCAGTGCCAGAAACAGACAGAGCTGCTGCGGCAAGAGTCGAGGCCGAGTGCCCTTTTAAAATGCCATCCTGAGGGCCAAGGAGGCAGAGAGTCCCAGCGCTTCTGTCGGCCCTGTTCTCAGCTGTCGGCTCAACAAAATGGCTACTGGGGTGCTGCCAGGGTGCATCCCAGAGCCACAAAGGAGCCCCGAGGGTTGCTGGGAACCAGAAAGGGAAGAATGTTTGATCCCCCATTTAGGAAATATAAAACCCAGCTGTTACTCAGAAGTACTTCCATCCTGAGCGAACCACACAGGCACCTTTTACCAGCTGGATGACAGAAACTAGGCAGCCTTCACATTAACCAAGGTGGAGAGAATTTTCAATGCAGTACTAGGTTAAAAAACAGCAGCTCCTGGTCCATCCTGTAACCATCACATACTTGCAGAGCCTAAACTGAATTTCTGCAGACCCCTTCGTTCCCACTTCATTTTGGGCTTTTGAAAATGCAGGTACTGTGACTTCACCATTGTCAGGTTTTTCTCCAGTATCAACCTCCTTTCCCCTGCTTTTTGTAATATCTTGCCTAATGAAGAGATCTGGAGAACTTGAAAGCTTGCCCATTTGGGATGATCTTTCAGTTGGCCTAATCAAGGTGTTACACTAATATGGATTTTACATATGCTTTGCAAAACACACTGATCATCCAAAAAGGTCTTTCTTTTCCATATTTCCTTTGGGTAAGTCACAAAACATGCTACCCACTGAGGAATTCTGTCCCACTCAACAGTTTGCATAGCCTTTTGCCAACACAGGCTCACCCAGTAGCAGAAACCTGGAATACATCTAGTAGGGTTAGGCAACAGGAGGTCCAAAGGCCAAATCCAGCCTCACCATGCCCCTCTGGCTCCCTCTATGGACCCCAGCACAGCCCCTAAACCCAGTATCCTAGACACACACACATACACATACACACACACACACACAGTATTGGCCCCTCTCTCTGATGCTGAGACTGTGGTCCAAGGCATCTTTAACCTCTTCTTCCCCATCTCCCAATGTGAACAGCAGAGAGTTCTCCTACCGTGCCCAATCCAAGAAGACACCGGAAACTGGATGGGGGCAGCAGAGGTGCATAGAAAGCTCCAGCTCAAGGTGGTGGCTTTGGTGCTGGGAATCAGGCCCAAGAGCACTTTGCCTGCCTCTCAGCAGGAGGAGCCAGCCTTGCTGGACTGTCAGCCCTTCTTGCTCATTTCCAAGTACAGCCCCTGTTCAAAATATGTTGCTGAGCAGGATCTTGTGGTGAAACAACAAAGCTATGGCAGGCAAGGGAGGCTGCTCCAAGCTACGAAACATTTGCTACTAAAGACTAAACTGACTCTGGGCAAAACCCTGCAGGGCCTTCTCTGCGCACACCCCACTGAACTGCAGAACAGAGATGGATGCCTTTCCATGGGGCTAGCACAAGAAAACTTGCTGCTCAGTTCTGGTATCAGCATCGTGTGAGCGCAGGGGGTTGGGGGTGGAATCAAGACATGCAAAATGAACTATTATGTGTAGTAAAGTTTTTTTAAAGGTACAATTATTCCACACTGGTTTTAAAATGTTCATTAGGTACCGGGACCATTTTAAAGAGGCTTAGAGGCAACTCAAGCAGTCTGTGGGTCAGAGTCTGAGAATGATGCTCCAGAGGGAACATGAGATGGGGCTGCGATGAGCATGGGTTTAAATGGGTGCTTCGACCAATTCATGGAGAGGATGAATAGAATAGTAGGGTTCAAAGAATAGTAGTGTTGGAAGGGGCCTATAAGACCATTGAGTCCAACCCCCTGCTCAATGCAGGAATCTAAGTCAAAGCATCCCTGACAGATGGCTGTCCAGCTTCATCTTGAATGCCTCCAGTGGGGGAGAGCCCACCACCTCCCTAGGTAGTTGGTGCCATTGTCGTATTGCTCCTTGGAGGAAAGGTGGGATATAAATGTAATAAATAGAATATGTTCTTAAAATCAGAGAGTACAACATATTTCCATGATACTGGACATAGTTAAACTATGGAACCCACTACCACAGGATGTCGTAATGGCCACCAATTTGGATGGCTTTAAAGGGGGGTTAGACAAATTCCTGGAGGAAAAGGCTATCAGTAGCTACTAGTCTTGATACCTCCAGTACCAGAGGCAGTGAGCCTATGTACAACAGTTGCTGGGGAACATGGATGGGAGGGTTCTGTTACATGTGTGTCCTGCTTGTGGGTTCCTAGTCGACACCTGGTTGGCCATTTGTGAACAGAATGCTGGACTAGATGGACCCTTGAAAACAATGCAGTGATTACTCGAAGCCGACATGGATTTGTCAAGAACAAATCCTGCCAGACGAATCTGATCACATTTTTTGACCAGGTAACCTCCCTTGTGGACTGTGGGAATGCTGTGGACAGAATATACCTCACCTTCAGCAAAGCTTTTGACAAAGTGCCCCAGGATATCCTGATGAGCAAACGAGCTCGAAGTGGGCTAGATGAAACAACGATCCGGTGGATCCACAGTTGACTACAGAATTGGACTCAAAGAGTGCTTATCAATGGGA
The DNA here is from genome assembly GCF_057233095.1 of Heloderma suspectum. Classification (NCBI taxonomy): domain Eukaryota; kingdom Metazoa; phylum Chordata; class Lepidosauria; order Squamata; family Helodermatidae; genus Heloderma; species Heloderma suspectum. Next base: position 312,421,519 of record NC_139461.1, on the reverse strand, counting down.
TCTTCTCCAACTGGGGAGAGGTAACGAGCGGGGTACTGCAGGGCTCAGGCCTGGGCCCAGTGCTCTTCCACATTTTTATTAATGACTTGAAGGAGGAGGTACAGGGAATGCTGATCAGATTTGCAGATGACACAAAACTGGGTGGGATAGCTAATACTTTGGAAGACAGAAACAAAATTCAAAGTGATCTTGATAGAATGGAGCGCTGGGCAGAAAACAACAGAATGAAATTTAAAAAGGATAAATGCCAAGTTCTGCACCTAGGAAAAGGAAACCAAATGCACAGTTACAAGATGGGGGATACCTGGCTCAACAACACTACAAGCGAGAAGGATCTTGGAATTGTTGTTGATCACAGGCTGAATATGAGCCAACAATGTGATGTGGCTGCAAAAAAGGCCAATGGTCTTTCGGGCTGCATTAATAGAAGCACAGCTTCCAAATCCTGGGAAGTACTAGTTCCTTTCTACTCAGCACTGGTTAGGCCTCATCTAGAGTACTGTGTCCAGTTCTGGGCGCCGCACTTTAAGAAGGATGCAGACAAACTGGAGAGGGTTCAGAGGAGGGCAACAAAGATGATCAGGGGACTGGAAACAAAGCCCTATGAAGAGAGACTGAAAGAACTGGGCATGTTTAGCCTTGAGAAGACTGAGGGGAGATAGGATGGCGTTCTTCAAGTACTTGAAAGGCTGTCACAGAGAGGAAGGCCAGGATCTGTTCTCGATCATCCCAGAGTGCAGGACACGGAATAATAGGCTCAAGTGACAGGAAGTCAGATGCCAGCCCATCGGGAAAAACATCCTGACTGTTGGAGCAATACAATGGAACCAATTACCTGGGGAGGTGGTGGGCTCTCCCACGCCGGAGGCATTCAAGACGAGGCTGGACAGCCATCTGTCGGGGATGCTCTGACTTGGATTCCTGCATTGAGCAGGGGGTTGGACTCGATGGCCTTGTAGGCCCCTTCCAACCCTACTATTCTATGATTCTATGACCCTTGGCCTGATCCAGCAGGGCTCTTCTTATGTTATTATGAATGGTTACTGGTTGTAGTGGCTCTATGGCAGCTTCTTCCAACCTGTGGAGTGTGATGTGAGAACCTCAACTGCTGGGTTGTTTAGGGCCTAAACAACCCAGTGCTTAACCCATGGTTTGTTGTTAGATTAACGGCTGGGTTGTTCAGCCCCCAGTTAACCCAGCAGTCCAGGTTCAGACTTTGTGCTGCACAACCTATGAAGTAGCTGATTGTGGGTTGTGTGCTAAAGTGGGAGAGGTGGGTGTGTAGCAGCCAGCACACCTGCTCCTGCATGACAACCCAGCGGTTTTTAAATCGATGGGCTACCGTTCCATGTGAACAGGGCCCTGGAGGTCAGCAGGTTGAGGAAAGCTGCTCTCTGGCCCCTCTACGCTGCAGAGGCCATGTGCTTCTGAATGCAGGTTACTAGGAGGCAAACAATCGCTGGGGCGAGGGGTGGGGCTATTGCGTTTGTGCCTGGCTTATGTGCTTCCTGGAGGCAGCTGCTTGGAAACATGAATCTGGACTAGAGAGATCTCTGACCTGATCAACAGGGTTCTTCTTAGTACTGCCAACTCACGAAAGATTTCATAGCAGATAAAAGCATCTGCTTTTTAACCCAGCAATATTTTTGGAAACAATTGGAGTGAGCGAAATCAGTCCTGTGTGTTTGTTGGCTTTATCCACTTTGCTGGAATTCTGACCTCTGCATTGCTCTTCCTTTTCTTGCACCCGTCTCCAAATACTTAGCCAGGCAGGTGAATCCTGCCATTTCTGTGCTTTCCATACACGCCAATGTTTTACACGTGAAAATGGGGATGCACTGCTCTTTCAACAATAACAGGGCAATCCCATGGTGTTCAGTGGGCCTTACTCCTAGGTAAGCATGCACAGGATGGCAGCCTAAAGATGGCCACACCCATGAGCCCTTTAATTGGCTTATACCTCCTACATGCACATTGCAGAAGATACTTTCCTGGCTGGTTGTCTAACTTAAATAATGTTCTTTTCAATAGATCTTTCTTTTCAATTCTTTTCAAGCCATCCAGAGAGCTTCGGCTATGGGGTACAGAAATATAATAAATGAAATGAAATGGATCTAAGTCTAAGTAGGCTTAACACTGGATACGACCTAAAGAATTTCCAACAGCCTGTCCAGCACTGGCTTCTGAAGCAAGGTATACAACCTATAAAATCATTAGATTAAGGTGTGTATCTAGTTGCCCTTACTACAAAATAGCTACAACTCAACACCTTCAGCAGTAATTACCCTCTGGTTTGTTCTAGAACACGTGCGTGTGTGGGCGGGGGCACAACAAAAAGGGTCTTGTAGCACCTTAAAAAGTAAGACTAACAGGTTTGTGTATGTATACACAGAGAGAAGGACAGACACACACAGGGGTATACATGGGGGAGGGGAAATGGAAACTGTGTGAAATGCGACTGGCGGCGAAATGCAAAATCAACACAAGCAAACGTGGGACAATCCTATGTAAAGCTTGAAGGTATACAAGATAAGCATGGCAACCATGCACAAGGGCAGTCATGGCGGATAATGCAGTCATCCTAGTTGTGCTGTCTTAATTATCATTTTGATTCAAGCCCAAGGGTAGGGAAAGCAGAACTCTGTCTTTGTGTCCATATGGGGCATTCACATGCAAGTGAATTAGAGTTGAATCAGCCTCACCCCTCTTGTGATGCCCCTTCCTGGCTGCACCCTGAACCATTTTGCTGCCAATTTGTGCAGGCAGCACCATTTGTAAAAGACACCCTCAACATCACCCCCAAGGGTAAAACAGGGGCTACCCAGGACAGGTAGCAAAACCAGGAGTAAGTAGGCCCAGTTGCAGCTGATAAGGTGCCAGTGGCCCACGAGCACCATTCAACTCACATCCTGGTGCTGCCAAGTCTGTTTGCTCTTGCTCTTTATGCTTGGAAAAAGTGTTTGGGGAGAGGGGCTGGAGGAGGAGGGGGCTCTCTCAAACACAGACATCTGGGCTTTAGAACTAAATCATCTGGCACAGAAAGGGCAGGAGGGCAGCAGTAGCTGGAGAGAGCAGCAGGAGACCATCACAGCTTTGCTTAACTAATTGTTCTGAATTACCACTCCGCCTGGAGTCTCTGTATAGCGGGCACACATGCAAAAAAGCCATGCAGAGTTGGTCAAACCCTGCCCCGGTACTTTGAGGTTGCAGTTCAAGGGAGCATAGTCGCCCCACCCCCACCCCCACATTAATGCAGTGTCCATTCTATTTTTGACAAATACTGGTTAGCAGAACTTGCTTACAGACATCCGCCCAACCAAAAGCAGCTCCTTCCCAGCAACAGCAGGCCACGTGAATGAGATATGGGCACAAGGACCAGATCCTGTGGGAGGCCCAGATGTTGTTTATGGCCCCATGTCTACTTTGGCAACACTGTTCCAAGGCCTAATAATGTCACCCACATCAGGGTTTCATTCACTTGGTCATCTTCCAGTGTGATATAGGCCATCAGTGGCTTTCTGCATTCTACCCAGGACAAACAGGCCCATCCCTGCGCAAAAGATTAACAGAAATCAGACATCAGAAATGGGAATTTAAAAAAAAAAACTGGTGAGGGAATGTTTCAGCTTCTCAGGAGACTCTTGTCACTGACCTTAAAGTGTCCATACTTGAGTAATGAAATGTCAAAGGGAGATTAGAATGAGAGATGGTGGAGTTACAATTTGCAAGAGGTTCAATTCTATCTCCTTGTCTCCTAAGGCTTGAATCAGGATTACGTTTTCTCTATCACACTACTTTAGTTGACTTACCCAATGCCAGAATGTTATTATCAGCAACAACTGTTGTGTTGTTAATAGCGTGACTGTTAATAACGTGATTGTCACTGACTGACTTTCTGCATTTCATTTCTCTCTGACCTCACCATTTACACCACCCACCCACCCACCCTTGTGTGTGTGTGTGTGTGTGTGTGTGTACACACGCACACCCCCCCCCCCTGTAACTCAGGACAACACTTAATGGGCTGGCTTGCATGATCACTGCAGCTTTAGCACAATTTAAATAATCACCGCCCTGGTACAGCTTATCATGTCATCTGAACCCAGGCAGGATGGCTTGTTGTTTAAGCTGTGGTGATTGTGTGAACCAGGTCAATGTATCTGATGAAATGGACTGTATTTCATGAAAGCTTATGCCATAATTGATATGTTAGCAAGCACAGGACTCTCCATTTACCTTTGATTTCTTTCTCTTTGGCAGACTAAGCCATGTGTGTGCTATGCCAAAATCCTGCACTGAGGAACTACACTTGGTCTCAAGAAGGCAAATTCAGAACAACGCAGGGCAAATGGCTTTGCTCAACTTCATTCTGCTTCTGAGATTCAGATTTCTAAAAAAAGGGCTGGGGAGAAAGTTAAATGTATTGGCAAGGATCTCGTGGCAGAAAGTAAGAGGGGCAGAAAAAAAAAGATTGAGATGGAAACCGGGATCGAAAGAGTGATCAGCTGAAGCCCGACCCTCACACTGGAAGCTGGACCCAGCAAAAGCATTCTCGTGGGAGGGCTTGAGATGCATTCCATGCGCAGACAAATGCAAATAATCAGGGAAGCAGCTATGTGGCAGAGCAAGAGCTGCAGAGAACTGGTCATGCAGGGGTGGGTCCACCTTGTTTCTTAGCCAGAGGCCACAAGAGCCCTTGTCCAGAAGCCTTTATCTATGTCTCCCAGACAATCAGGAAGATATTATTGTCTTTGTTTGATGCTGTGAGCTGCTTTGGGCTTCCTCTTGGAGGGAAAAATGGGGTACACATAAATGCTGAAATGAAATGAAAAGCCAGGACTTGCTGGGTAAGACCTTTGCCTCGTACTCGGCCCCTTGGAGAACAAGCACTCGCACCTGTCAGTATTTCTCAGCTATTATTGTGTGGTTGCAGGGGGGGCCTAAGACATGTCGCTGCCTGAGGCAAAGAACAAGCCCTCGTCCCCTCCCATTCCACCCACTGGACTGGCAGGTGAAGCTTTCTTCAAGACGCTGCCCTGCTGCCGCCTCTCAACATTTCCCTCCTGAGGTAACTGCCTCACTCTGCCTAATGGTAGGGCTGGCCCTGTGTAGTTTTTATCGTCTTTATCGTTTCACCATCAGTGTCTATGGCACCTTACAGAACAACAAATGGAAAGACAGGCTCCTGCCCCAAAGAGCTTACAGTGTAACATTCAATGAAGTGGGAGGCCAAAAAGGGAGAGGACAAAGGTGGGGGTGAGGATAAACAGGGGAAGAATAAGCATCCAGTACTGCAGCTCCCATAATTCCCAGCCAGCCATTGGCCATGGGAGTTGCAGTCCAACACTTCAGGAACACCAGGTTGGGGAACGCTGTAGGAGTATAACCATGGTTTTCTTTCCATGCAGATCATAGATTCAGTTCTGGAGACAGCCCTTCGTGCCTTTGTAAGCAGGGCTGCCCCAAGTCCTTGCGCCACTCTACACAGCAGGGTTGTATAATCTAAGAATGTGTCCCAGAATCCTTTGCAAAGTAACAGCAAATCCTGGCATGACTCTGAGATTGTACGACACTGTCGTCTAGAAAACGACCCGACCTTCCTGATTTTATTAAGGCTGCAATCCTATACACACTTACCGGGGAGTAAGCCCCATGGAACTCAGTGGTGCTGACTTCTGGGTAAACCTGTGTAGGATTGCACTGTAATTCATTCACCTGAGTGCCCTTGCACTGTATCCCTCAGGCTCAGGACTAGTAACAGCCACTTAAAAATGCAGCCATTTTTGCACATACCAGAAATGAAGCAACCAAACTGTACATATAAATATTTGAGAAGATCAACGCAGTTTTTGTCTCCTCTTCATTTAGTACTTAAATCACACAATAATGGCAAATAATGGCACATTCAAAGAAATAAAGTGAAAGAAACCTCTTCTAATAAATATAAGTAAACAAGTCTATGACTTCTGGCTCCCATTCCGCTAAAACAGCCTTCCCAACCTGGTGCCCTCCAAATGTGTTGGACTACAACTCCCAGAATCCCCAGCCAGGTTGGGGAAGCCTGCTCTAAATCTTCCTTATATTTGGTGCTGGATTTTTGATAAGCTGGTAACTTTATTGAACAAAGTTGTTTTGCTAATGCATCCCATCTTTTCTTGGTCTCAGTTGTTTTATTTATTTATTTGCCCATCTGGCTGGTCACCAGCCACTCTTTGTTCAGTTTTGTTACTGAAATGGCCCAAATGGCTAGGAATGATGGATGTTGTAGTCTGATACATCGGGAGGGCAGCCAGCTGGGGAAGGCTAGAGACTAGGGAAACCCAGACCCCGATCCCCATTCAGCCATGAAGCGCGCTGGGTGACCTTTTGGGCCAGTCACTCTCTCTCAGCCTGCCCTACCTCACAGGACTGTTGAGAGGACAGAACGGGGGCGAACCCCAGATGCCACCTTGCACTCTTTGGAGGAAATAAAAGGTAGGAAATAAAATCCTGCATGCTGACAGCACATTCCCGCTCCGCCTGGGGATCTTTATGTAGCCAACACGACACCACCCATGCACGAGACGGTGTCCGCAGGTTTGGGGGCCCGTGAGTTTTGCGGAAATACAAAGGAACCTTTAGGGCCCCGAAACCAGCCCGAGGGGGCGGAGGCTTCTCGCTGGGCATGGAAACTGACGGCCTGGCGGGGGGCGCCGAAACCCCCCGGCGCATCGGGCTGCCGGCTCATCCTGCCCGGGCGGCCGGCGAGCGCAGCGGCTCCCCGGGGTCTCGCCCGGCCCGGCCCGGCCCGGCCCGGCCCAGGGGCTCCGAGCGCGGGCAGACGGGCTGCAGGGGGCGCCAAAGGACCGCGCGGCTCGCGGCAGAGTCCCGCCCCAGGCCTGCGCGCGCTCGGCCCGGGACGGGGGCGCGCCGGCGCGCTCGGCAGCCCGCTGGAGCCGCGGCCGGCGACGCGCGCTGAAGGGCGGCGGAGCGGGCAGCCCGGCCCGCCGCGGGCGTTTCCCGCGTCCGCTCCGCTCCGCTCCTCGCGCGCCCCCGGAACTGCGCCGTCGGGCCGCAGCCGCGCGTGTTCCCGGGGGCCGGGCGGCGGCGAGCCCCCGCGGAGGCGCCGTGCCGAGGCGCGGGGCGACGAGCGCCGGGCGCCGCCGGAGCCCGGCCTTGCATTTCTACGCCCCCGGACGCGTTGCGTTGCGTGCACGCCGGATCTGCGTCTGCGGGAGCCGGGGCTGCTCTGCCGCGCGCCCAGGCGCGCAGGGCTCGGGCGCTGTGCCCGGGCGCCGGACTGGCCCGCCGGGCCCTGCTGGGCAGGGCGTTTCCGGAGCCGCGCGGCGCACCGCTCGCTTCCCGGCCGGCTCCCCCAGGGGACGGGCGCCTTGCCCGCCCCAGGCAGCGGGGAAGGCACGGCGGGGCAGAGCGGGAGGGGAAGGGGCGCGCCAGAGGGAATCCCCGTGATCGCCGACCACGACCTGCGATAACGGGGCGGGTGGGGATTCCTCCCCCTCCCCACGCCTTCGGGGGGGGGGAGGCAGGGAGGGAATCCCCCTGTCAAAAGGTAAAGGTGTCCCCAACCAGTCGTGTCCGACCCTAGGGTGCGGTGCTCATCCCCGTTCCTAAGCCGAAGAGCCAGCGCTGTCCGAAGACGCTTCCGTGGTCCTGTGGCCGGCATGACTGAACACCGAGGTGCACGGAGCGCTGCTACCTTTCCCGCCGAGGCGGTACCTATTTATCTACTTGCAATTCCTTGCTTTCGAACTGCTAGGTTGGCAGGAGCTGGGCCTGAAGACGGGAGCTCACTCCGTCACGCAGCACTCGGGTCTCGAACTGCTGACCTTCTGGTCTGCAGTTCAGCATCTTAACCACTAAGCCACTGCAGCCCCTATCCCCCTGTTATCTCCAATCAATTATCGGAAATAACAGGGATTATTGTCCCCTTCCCAGGCCCCCAGTAGACCCCTGGGGAAAGGGGGAGGGGGCCAAAGCATCTGTGGGTAGAATGAGGAATGTCCACAGGCAGGATTAGGCCTATAGACTGGAACTTCCCCTCCACTACTGTAGTCCACCATCCTACGTGGATACCAGCCTAGTTCACACACAAACAGTGGACAAGGCAGAAAAACTGTTTCTGGATGTATTTATCCAGGCACTGAGATGGTATAGTCCAGGACCACACAGGAGAGCTGTAGCTCAGTGGCAGAGCCCTGCTTTGCATGCCAAAGATCCCAGGTACAATCCCCAGCCTCTCCAAAGAGGGCTGGGAGAGATCCCCATCGGAAGCCCTGGAGAGACGCTTCTCGTCTGTGTAATACTGAGCCAGATGGACCAAGGCTCTGACGCCTTATCAGGGAGCTTCCTATGTTCCCTAGAGCCACAGATGAGATTTTATCACCCCGTTGGCTCCACCTGCTGTGGCGAACCCACCTGAGGAACCTGGGACAAGTGGTCTGTCCCTAAATGTCCAAGCGAGCCTGGGAAACAGCCAGACTCTCCGGGGCCCTTGCCTCTTGTGGTTCTGGCTTCTCCATGCTCATCGGCACTGCCATATATTTGGGGCAGCATCAGTTCACTGGGGCCTCCTTGCTCTCAGGGGCTCAGGCATATAGAACTACCTGGCCAAAAGGAAAGGGTAGCTAATCAGCTGGTGGGGGGAGCCCACATCTGGACTTGTGGGGCAGGGAGAAACTGGCAGCCTCAGCCCTGTGTGTGTTTGGGGGGGAGGGAAGCCCACGTAGAGGGAACATTTTGCACCAAGACACACTCCCTGCGGGAGCGTCGCTTTGCCACACCGCTGCACAGGGCACCCCCTGGCCTCAGCAAGGCCTTTCTCCTTCGCAACCACATTTCATTTGCTGCAGAGAAGTCCCGCTGCGCCAGGCGCTGGGTGATACTCCACAGCTATCAGACAGTCAGGCCAAGGGCCCATCAAGCACAGGTTCTGCTATCGGATGCCCTGGGGTGGGGGGAGAAGTACAGTCGACCGGGTGGTTAAGGAACCAACCATCCTCCTGCGGTCCGTGGCAACCTTCTGCTGGGATGGACTTGGGGGAAAGCAGAGAAGCAGTTTGGAGGGACGGGTGGCGCCCTGCGCTCCTGCCTGGCCCTTTCGTGCTGGCTTCCCTGTCAGCCACTGCAGGGCTTGAAGCAGGGGTGCTCCATCTCCAGGTGTCCTACAAATGTGTTGGATGACAATTCCCCATCATCCCCAGCCAGCATGGCTGTTGGCTGGGGATGATGGGAATGGTAGTCCAAATGCATCCAGAGGGTGCCAGGTTAGGGATGCCTCCCCTCCACCCTGTGCCACCGGGAACACTGACTGCAGAGTGGGGGAATGGCTGGCAGTTTGACTCACAGCCACAAGATATGGATGAGAAATGCTTATCCATTTATTTGGCTTTGAACGGAGATGATGCACATTCCTAGAGGACAGCACTATCAACAGCTGTTAACAACAGTGGCTAAATGGAACCTCCATGGACAGAGGCAGCCTATCGCTCAGGGCTAGTTTATTATTTATTTGTTTACTTATTTACCTATTTATTTATTTATTGCATTTCTGTACAGCTGAAGCTGTCTGGGCAGTTCACAACAATCAAAACCATAAAATACAATATGATAAAATACAATATAAAAGTTTAAAACTACAGTATAAAATAAAAACCAAAATGAAACCTAGCAGCAATACAGATTTAAAATACAGTAACAAGTTTAAAACAACAGAAGCTGAAAGACTAAATTGCTGGGAAAGCATTTTTCCCTGCTGCCAGAAAGAGCACAATGTGGGCGTCGGGCGTCATCTCTGGGGAGCTCATTCCACAGCCGAGTGCCACACCAAAAAGCATCTCTTCTTGGTACCCACCTACTTCACTTCTTTTGGCGGGGGCGCTCTGAGTAGGACCGCTGAAGACAACCTTAGGATCCAGGCAGTTGTACATGGGAGGAGACAATCCTTCAGGTAACCTGGCCCCATGCTGTTTAGGGCTTTAAATGTTCATACCAGCACTCTGAATCGGGCCCAGACACGGACTGGCAGCCAGTGGAGTTGGAACAGTGCTGGCGTACTATGATCACGCTGGCCAGTCCCCGTTAACAGTCTTGCTGCTGGCCAACAAGCTGACTGGAGCGTGCTTGGAGTTGTTGTCCAACACGTCTGGAGGGCACCAGTTGGGGAAAGCTGGTGTAACCCTTCCCACAAAACCCAAAACAAACAGCCATCCATCAGGATAGAGGTTCTAAGAACACCCAGGTGAGCCTTCCATGTCTTTTTAGAAGCCAGCAGCGGCTACGCAGACTGGGAGGGTGTTCCCGAGCACAGGGCCACGTAATATAGTGCACTCAGCCCACGGCGCCCCACTTCTGCAGGGTATTGCATTACAGGGTAGCCAGGTGTCCTCTTTTACAAAGGACAGCCCTCTCTGCAGGGCTGACCAGCGCAATCCTGGTTTCGAGATAAAGCACCACAGGCACGGTGGCCCATCAACAGCAGCACGTTGACAGATGGAACAGGTGGGCACACGGATCACCTGGCCACAGTTTTCTACACCCTGCTGAGATGCACTGTGTTTCTGTTCCCAGTATAATGTCTAAATTTGCCACTCTGGCTATAAATTGGCATATGCAAAGTTAATGTGCATCCTCTTTTGTCTTCTCTTTGGTGATGCCTCTCCACTTTTTGGCAATTGGTAAGTGGCCACCTGAGCAAAGACATAAGAAGCTGCCTTATACAGAGTCAGACCCTTGGTCCATCTAGCCCAATATTGTTGACACTGGCTGGTAGCAGCAGCTCTCCAGGGTTTCAGGAAGGTGTTTTTCTAGCCTTGCCTGGGGATGCTGGGGATTGAACCTGGGACCTTCTGCATACAAAGCAGGGGCTCTACCACTGAGCCACAACCAATATAACCTTTCACAACCTGGGCTTTGCTTATCTCTTAGTCTGCCTCCTATCATATAAGCCCCCCTCCCCACTTAAGAATATTCATAAGTGCTCTGCTCAAAGTGCCCCGTCTCATGAAGGAGATAAGAACAGGAAAGGGTAGGAGCAGGGCCTTTCCAGCAGTGGCACCTTTTCCCTGGAACTCCCCCGTCAGGGAAGCGCTTTGACTGGGCCCACTCCCTCTTGGCCTTTGGAAGACAAGCGAAGGCCTTCCTATGAGGGGTGGGTGCCTTAGGGCCATAGGCGTGAGACCTAGTTCTGCTGAGCTGTAAGTTGTTTTATGGATAGTTGCTGGTTTATTACACGTTTACCCCACCCTAAGGAAATAGGAAGAGCCCTGCTAGATGACACCGAGGGTCCAGCTCATCCGGCATTCTGTCCCAACAGCAGCCCACCAGCCACCTGTGGGAACCCGCAAGGACACGCCTGCCACTTGTGCCCCCAGCAACTGGTATGCAGAAGCATCCTGCCTGCAAAAAAGCCCTCTTCCTCCAAGACGCTCAGAGTGAAGCGCCTGGTCCAGAGGCGGCTCTATATCCGGGGCGAACGGGGGCGACTCTCTCCCTCTCCCCCCCACTTGTGGCAGAGAAACCCCCCACAGCCAGGCACATTGGCTCCAAAGCACAGCATGCAGCTGCCGATTGCCGCACCCGATCTTCTTCTGCCCCTCTCCCACAATCTCGGTGGAATATTGAGTCTCTGCCCTGCCCTCCGCCCCGCCAGCACCACTGAGCACCTGCCGCCCTGGCAGTGTCTCCTCCTCCCCGGTGTTATCCTCACAGCAACCCCACCGGAGGCGGAGAGATGGTGAGCAGCTTGAGGGCCCCCAGTGAGCTCCCTGCTCTGTACAGATTTCATTGGGCACTGGGATTATCATCTTGTGACTTCATGGTAATGCCACGACTGTGCTGTATCTTAGACCTCTCCAGGAACCCATCTGAGTCAGTAAAGAAAAAAATAGGAATAAATAAATCTGATACACAAATACGTGTCAATAGTGAGGCACTGGCAAGTGACATTGAAGAGAGAGATTTACACTTACTAAGAGGCTACTGAATTGAAATGTGCTTTACAGTCACCGCTGCTGCCCCTTCCTCCTCCTTTCCTGTCTTGCCTCCCCCACTATAAAAATTTAGATTGCAGACTCCTTGGAGCAGGGACCTATCCTGCTGCTGTTGCTGCGGCAGGTACTGCTTCATACTTTACCGCATAAAACAGCCACCCCTCCAGATGTGTTGGACTACAACTTCCAGCATCCCCAGCCAGCATAGCTGGGAGTTGTAGTCCAACAATCTAGAGGGAGCCCAGTTGGGGACGGCTCCCATAAATCATAGGTTGTACACTGATATACTACCGTCAGAGATATACTGCCCCTGAACATGGGGGTTCACTTAGTCATTATAGCTGATAACTTTTGATAGTCCTCCACCTCCTCCATGAATCTGGCTAATCCTGGAGGTGCAGAGAAGAGCGACAGGAGTGATTTCTAGGCCAGGAAAACAAAACAAACAGCAAGAGCAGTGCTGAGTCTGTTTAGTTAATAAAGAAGGTTAAAACAGGATTACTGGGTTCCTAGGGAGCAAAATGTCTGTTATATATGTGCACAGGGGGAAGAGGTCTGACTTGAGCAAAGGAGATGAGTGATGCATAATAATTAACAATAAATAGATAACTGGGTACTTCAGGGCTCTTTAAAGAGAGTGGGGGTGGGGAAGATACCCAGAGGATGGAATTAAAAGCAAAGCACCATCAAAACAGAAATAGCAACATGCAATGTTGTTTTAACACAGAGGCTGATTATGTCTCAGCACATGCTGCCCAGCTAAAAGGGTGGGTTTCCCATCTGGGTTGCCACTTCATCCTTTTTTCTTTCAAATAGACAGATCTGCAGCTTTCAAAGGCAAAAAGCTGAATGGCGGAAATCAACAGGGGAAGCTTTTCCTGTAAGGTATGGAAAAAGGTTTACCTGCTGAATTTCTACCTGTGATACAAGTGTAAAGGGTCCAGATCCTTGGCCCAGAAAAGGAGAAAACATTGTTTTCCATTCATCCAAGAACAATATTTCAGATGCACCAGACGGGAGAGGCAGTGTGGTATGGTGTAGTGGTTAGAGCAGCCTTCCCCAGCATCTCCCAGCCAGCATGGGCACCAGGTAGGGGAAGGCTGGGTTAGAGTGTTGGACCAGTACTGGGGAGGCCCAAGTTCAAATCTCCACGCAGTTTCCAGGCAGTGGAGGCTGATGGATCCGATGTCAGTGGGGTGGTGAATCACTCCGGGACTCGGTCAGAGCCTGTCAGAACTGTAATGGAGCTATCCAAGGTGCGAGGTCTGACTGGTTCTAACTGAAACCCAGAGGGGATTCACTGCCCCACAGACATCAGAGCCACCAGCCGCCACTGCTTCTGGGGTGACCTTGGTCAGTCAGTCTCTCTCTCTCTCAGCCTCACCTATTTCACAGGCCTGTGGTGAGGATAAAGGTGCAGGGAAGGGAACTGTGTCTGTCTCCTGGATTTCCTCGGTGGGAGGGGTAGGAGAAAGATGTAGTAACTCAATCATAACCTGTTAAAAGGTTTTCCCCAGGCCTCCTGAGCACGTCTTGAGAAGGACGAGTCTTATTTTATTTTCCCTCCAGGAGCACAGGGCAGCATACTTGCAAGTTACCCCCAGTTTTTCCTCACAACAGGCCTGTGAGGTAGGCTAGGCTGAGGGGGGGTGGCTGGGCCAAGGTCACCCGGTGGTCTTTGTGGCTGAGTGGAGATTCAAATCCAGGCCTCTCTGCCCCACGTCAACCACTCCATCCGTGACGCCACCTTGCCCCAGCAAGAATAATTCACCTTGTGGTCTCAGTTCAACGTCAGCATACACAGTTATGCAAAAGAAGCAGCTGCGACTTGCACATGATTGCCATAATGTATTTTGGTTTCAGAACGGTGCTCCGTGGGTGCGGAACGCTTTGCCACAGGCGCCTCCTTCCCTGGCTCAAACAGGTGAAGTCTTATGTGGCCCGAGGGAGGTGACGGGGACTCTGGCAGTCACTTCAGCCCTGCTGGGAAGTGGTCAGGCGGGGGAACAGCTCCTTCTCTGAGCTGGGAGCACCCGGGTGCCTGGGCTGCAGCCACTGACTGGAAAGAGGGGAGGCAGGCCAGCCATCAGGCCAGCTGTTCAGTGGATTCCTGGACCAGCTGGACTCGGGGTTCCAGCAAGGCCCTTCCAAGCCCCAGTCCCAGTGGAAAGAGACTGGGTGACCGAGACCTACATATCGCACCCAGCAGAGCTGACAGTGCCTGGCCAGTTCTGAGTCATGGCCAGAATGATGTTTACCAAATGGCCCCCATGTGAGGTCACATTTGCCGGCTGAACATGGATGCCCTTGTCTTCTCTTACGCGAGCCCTTCATATCCAGGAAGATGCAGGAGAGAACTGGCAGTGTGTGAGTGAACCTGCTCTGAGGGGTCATGCAAACAACCCACATCCTTTACTTCAAAATGTGCATTTTTCCAGCACCTGCTTAGGGGTAGAAAACAATTTTTTATTCCCCCACCCTTCTTTGTTTTTTACATTTCGCTTCCACTGAACATAAGTTGCCCTGTGTGTCATGATGGAGCTACCATTAAATAATTTTCAAAATAAAATTAAATAACTCATCTGTAATACAAAGTATAAAAAGTAGTTATAAAAATTTAATTATATAACGAACCATATAAAATTGTACCCAAACAAAAAATCAGCAGTCCAAAAAGCCTAGTAACACTCCTGATTTATAATAGCCATATAGTAAGTTATACTAACACATGTCAACCTGTCCCAGAATTTCAGACTGCACTATGCACTACTGTGATTAAGTGAATGTTGCACTAGGGGCTGTGCAACCAGAGGAAAGGATACGCGCCCCCTTCTCCGGCGCGCACGATTTGTCAAACAAAGTTGCAAAATCCAGTACCAAAACGGATGGCTACTTATGAACGGCCAAAAAAGAGGATGCACGTTTGTGTGAAATCCGCACATGCTGATTTATAGGTACAGATGCAAATGTACACAGTATTATTAGAATTTAAACAGAAATGCAGCGCACCTCACCCGAGCGTGGAGGACTGTGACCGGGGGACCCGCGCGCCTGCCCGCGCAGTCCGCCGCCCGGGTGCTCGCCGGGGGTGGGCGGCCGTTGGCGCGGCTCCCCGTCTTTAAGCGGGGGTCGGACAGGAGAGCCCTTCGGATGCGGGACAGTCCTCCGGTGGTCCTTCAGCCGGAGGACACATGGCCACGGGGGGTGGGGGAGAGAAGCGGGCGAAGCAAGCGGAGCCGGGGGCCCGCCCCCGCTCCGGCAGGCGCGCCGGGGGAGGGCTCCGCTCCGCTCGCCTCAGCCCTCGACCCGGAGGGAGGAGAGTCTGCAGCGGGGGCCGGCGGGCGGGCTCTGCCCGGCCTGAGCCCGGCCGCCGGCTGCGCCCCGCGCCCCCGCAGCCGCCAGGCGCGCGCGGCCTCGCCCCTCGGCGGGCCCGGCTTCTGCGGGAGGAAGGCGCGGCGCGGCGCGGCGCGGCGCCGGAGCGGGCACTGGCGGGAGCGCGGGCGGGCGAGGGACGCTCGCGACTGCTCCCCCGCCGACTGCAGCCATGGCAACCGCGCCGGGTTGCCCCAGCCGGAGCCTGCGGCGCGGCGGAAGGGGAGCGCGCCGGCGCCGGGGGGCAGCCTCGCGCGCGCGGCCTGGGGCGGGCCGGGCTGGCGCGGGCGAGCAGCCGCGCGCGGCCGGCCGAGCGCCGGGCCGCCCCCCCGCTGGAAATGCTTCCCGACGCGCGTGTCCCGCCAGCCGGGGCGGCGGCGCGGGTCTCCCGGCCTCCTCTCGCTTCGCCCCGGCGACCGAGCCGTACACGAGGGGAGGGGCAGGCTGGGAACGGGCGGAGCAAGCCCTCAGCGGGCTCGGAGCTGGCGGAGCCGAGCGGCGAAGAGAGGCCGGGCTGCGTGAGCCGCGGAGCTCCGGGCCCGCCTCTCCCGCCCGCGCGCGCTCATCCCGTGGCCTTGGGCAAGTCCCTCGCCGCCCGGGTCAGCTCCGCCCGCCCTGTGCGTCACGGGGGAAACCGTGCCGGGCCGCATCACACAGCGGTCAGGAGCATTACTAAGGCAGGGGGCCTAAAACGGTGCTTCAGGCTTGAGAGTCCCTGGAGAGAAGCGTCGCTTCCCAAGCGCATAGCAACACGCTGCCTTTGTTCCACCGTCAGCCTGGATCAAAAAGGTGTTGCGGATTTTCCGAGCCGTTCAAAGACCTGCAAAACCTGTTTACGAATCGAAAGTGGGGGAAGTGTGTCCACCTAATCGGAGACCCTTGTTTCAACCCCCCTTTGATCTTTCTCGGGGGGGAAAACGCGTCACTGGATGCCCAGGGTTAGGTTTAAGCCGGCTGGCTGATCCCGCCATGCAAAGAGGAGAGAGGAACATATTGTGGGTGGGCTCAGCATAGGAGCGCGTTTGTTCGTTATTATGCAGGAAACTCCCTGAGATCAGATCAGCCTATTGGGGCACAATCCTATGCATGTTTAGGCAGAAAAAAAGTCCTACAACTCCCAGCATGCCCCAGCCAGCATGGCTGGCTGGGGCATGCTGGGAATTGTAGGACTTTTTCTGTCTAAACATGCACTGGACTGCACCCTTAGTCCATCTAGACCAGTGTTGCCTACTTGGACTTGAGGTGGCCCTCCATGGTCTCAGGCAGAGAAGGAGGTTCTCACCGTCATCAGCTCCCTGATGCTTTTTACATGAGATGACAGAGATTGAATCTGGGGCCTTCTTCTTGACGCAGAAGTTCTCTTCCACTGAGCGATGGTCTGTCTCTTCCCTCCTTGATGCACACGAGAAGCAAAGCCTCTCCAAAGGCAGCAATACCCCCGCTGTGCATCTACCACTGAACCCCCCCAGACGCTGCCGTCACATCTGTTGCTGTGGAGCTGTCGCCCGTGTCATAGTCATCATGGGTGTTTTGCCAAGGAGGTGGATCCACACAGCTCAGTGCAGTTTTATTTCCCTATTGACCAGAGGCCACAACAGAAGTGCAAAAATATGAGACATAAGATGATTGATAAAGCTAATATCTAACAAACTGGTGTGATGTGCAAAAGTTGCATCAACCGAGACTGGGGGATTATCAGTGCACTCTTGTCATGAGCTCCTTTTGCACGGCGCTTGCAACTTCACGGGCGAGGTGTGCCTCAAGTCTCTTCCCCTCCTATCTACACCCTTTCAATACCTCACCAATTTTGAATGCTTCTTCCCCTGTCTTTGAGTCTCTGTCTCTCTCTGGAGGCCCCCACCCTCCAGTACTTGAGCAGACACCTTGTGCAAGTTTTTGAAATGGTCAAACACAGACATCCACACCAAACAAAGAAGCTTCCGCCCCCTGCCTGCCCCAGGCAGACCCCTCACACTGGATGTAGATAATCCCCCCCCCCCGCACCCAGTTACTGCCATGGTAAGGCTATCTCAACCTCTTCCATTGCATGGGGGAAGCAGATATATACCTTGAATATAAGCAGCTGCCTTGTAACGAATCAGAGCATCGGTCCAGGGATCCACAAATTCTGGCTGGCTTCCTTAGCCAGCCAGACTTGGGCTCACCAAAGGCCCTGCCCTCCTTCTGAGCGGAGAGGTCTTGCTTCTGAGAGGAGCTTCTGGCGCCTAGCCCAAATGCAGAGACGAGATCCAACCGGGGGCAAGGGGTGGGGGCCCATCCCTGTCCCACTAGTTTCAGGAGTGCTTGGAGCACCTCCCTGAGTATTGCCGCTGGGGGCCACTGCCCACCTTCCAGGGCAGGCGATGGCAGTGACGACTCCAGGTTTTGGAGGGGCTCTGGGCAGGGCCTCCTCAATGGCCCCGCTCCCTCAGTGAGTGTTTTCTCACCACAGTTGTCACCAGCGGCTGCTTCTCCTCTTCTTTCTCATCATGGCTCCCACTTAAGAACATCAGAAGAGCCCTGCTGGATCAGACCACGGGTCCATCTAGTCCAGCATTCTGTTCACACAGTGGCCCACCAGCTGTTGACCAGGAACCCACAAGCAGGACACGAGTGCAACAGCACCCTCCTGCCCATGTTCCCCAGCCACTGGTGTACATAGAGTTACAGCCGCTGATACCGGAGGTAGCACATAGCCATCAGGACTAGTAGCCATGGATCGGCTTCTCCTCCAGGAATGTGTCTAACCCCCTTTTGAAGCCATCCAAACTGGTGGCCATCACCACTTCTTGTGGTAGCAAATTCCATAGTTTGACTCTGCACTGTGTGAAGTCCTTTTCTCCTTTCCTTTTCTCTGTCCTGAATCTCCCACCAATCAGCTTCATGGGATGAGCCCATTGGGTTCTAGTATTTTGAGAGAGGGAGGCAAATGTCTCCCTATCCACTTTTGCCCCACCATGCATCATTCTGTACACCTCTATCATGTCTTCCCTGACCCTCCTTTTCACCAAGGTAAACAATCCCAGCTGTTGTAACCTTCTCTCATAGGGGAGATGCTCCAGCCCCTTGATAATTTCAGTTGCCCTTTTCTTCACTTGGCTGCTTGACAAGCAGAGAGCCAGGAAGCAAGTTGGCAGGGGCATCTACTCCTCCTCACACCACCACTTTCATTGTCTGGGCCAGAGTGAGAGGCAGGTGAACAAGCACGTTCCAATGGGGAAGAGGAGGGGCAAGTCTGGGGGCTCTTGTCTGTGGACCCCTGCTGGGGTGTGGGCCCTTGTCAGGGGCCCAACCATGCCGACCCTTGACGCTCATCCTGGGCGATGGGGTACTTGCCCTTGTCATGTTCCCTTGGAGACACTTGCAAGCCAGCAAGACATCCCCTAAGTTCTGGTTCACACAGTTAAAATAAGCCACCGGGGCTTATTTAAGTCGCAGGGCGTGCAGGGTGCAATTTCCATAATTACCACCCAGGTGCAGCTTGCCATGGCATCCAAGCCCAAGGGGCTGTTGGAGGGGGAAGCAACCCTCCAGTAACCCCTGGGCCGAAACATGTGGAAGATGGGTGTGGGGATTCTGCAAACTGGCCCAGTGCCTCTGAGCCCCAGCACATGGCAAGTGTAAGGCCCAGGGCCACATTCCAGCTGAACATCAGGAAAAACGTCCTAACTGTTAGAGCAGTATGGCAATGGAACCCATTCCCTAGGGAGGCGGTGGTCTCTCCCACCCTGGAGGCCTTCAAGACGAGGCTGGACAGCCACCTGCCAGGGATGCTCTGACTTGGATTCCTGCACTGAGCAGGGGGTTGGACTCGATGGCCTTGCAGGCCCCTTCCAACCCTGCTATTCTATGATTCTATGAATCCTCCAAGGTCTTTCGGTGGGGAGAAAAGGGTGTAGTAATTGGAAACTGTGAAGTTAAATATTGTCTCCAGTTATTATGGGTTGGAGTTTTGACTCTGCCTCTTCAGCTTGTGCTTGCGCTTGCTTTAATTTTCCTGTTGAGTTCAGCGTTAGCCTGTTCCTCCATAAACAGCCTCATGTTGTTTGGGCCTACAAGTGAGTCCTCTGTTTCATGTATATTGCATCAATGGGGACAGAGGGGGAAGGAAAGAAGGCCATGTTACACATTTGTACCAGGCCCAGAGAAACGATGCTGGCACAAGGCTCAACACTGCATCAGTGAGAGACCCCTCCCTTCCGAAGAGCTGGAGAAGGATAGGGACTCTTACCAGACCCAAAAATTCACCCCACAGTGGCAGTGTTACTGTAGGCACCTGCCATCAGTCCATCTACATCAGCTGTCACCAAGCTGGTGCCCTCCAGTTGTATCGAACTACAACTCCCATTGTCCTGCTGGAGACAATGGGAGTTGTATTTCAACACACCTGGAGGGTGCCCAGCTGGGGAATCTACCCTGGTGCGGTGAAGTCTTGTCTAGCCCTTTCCCTGTGATCCTTCTAACTGGAGATGCTGAAGACTGAAGAGGGACTTTCTCCCTGCCAAGCAGGTACTATCCGTTTGGGCTGTGGCCCTTTCAGCGTCCTTCATCTGGCTAGTGCTACTGAAGAGTTTTGGCCGGAGGAAGAGGATAGTTTTGCAAGAGCTGAAGAGGGCTTTGAGAAAGCAAGCAGGTACGCTCATAAAGTACTGGTACTGGGCTTTGCAGGGCTCTGGGACCACTGCTGCATGCCATATGCTCAAAAAGTTTTAAAAATCAATTTGTAGTGCGTTGTTAGAATGCTGCAGAGGGAAGCAAAAGCTGTTCTTCGTTTCCTGAAAAGGGAAGGGCCTGTGTGGAAGCTCAGCCCTGGAAGGATGTCTAGCTCCTTAATGTTAAATCTATGAGAATACATACAATGCTCATTGTTAAGGGGAAAGCACTCTTTACATGCACAAAGGTATTTTTCTCTATTATGTAATACTATTTGAAACTGGCTTTCCCAAAGACAGAAGGGACTAGGGCACATTTACATGTTGCATACCATGGTAGTGCAAAAGGAAGGACGGTGTAAAAATATTTTAAATGAATAGGGGGGCAAGCCTATGCATATTTAGACCGACAAAAAGTCCCATGACTGGCTGGCTGGAGCATGTTGAGAGTTGTAGGAATTTCTTCTGCCTAAACTTGCATAGGATTGCACCCTAAAAAAAAGGCATGGTTAAAGGAGGGCTTTCCCACCCCCAGGTCCAGCGATACTTATAAGGCTGCCCCCGAGCCGCAAACAGAGGGGTGGGAGCCTCAGGCCCCAGCTTTCTGAAGTTTCCCAGATGGCTCTCCCCCCCCCCCGATTGTTTAGCGGTTTCCTGGCTTTTGAGCAGTTTCCCCACATCCTAAAAGCTTGAAATGCCTCTCCCAAGGCTGAGTTAGTGGCAGGAAGAGCTTGAAGCTACAATGTGCTGGTATTTTTTGTATTTCCGGCCCCACCCCCTTTGGCATCGGCCCTGCCCACCCCTGGAGTGCAGCCCATGAGTTTGGCCCTCCAGCTGAGAGGTCCCCCATCCCTGCTTTAACAGCAGCCTGCCACAGAAACATCGAAATCTGCCTTATAGCGAATCTGACCCTTGGTCTGTCTAGCTCGGTACCAACTACACTGACTGGCAGCTGTGGTTCTCCAGGGTTTCAGGCAGGAGTTTTCCAAGCCCTACCTGGAGTTGCTGCTGGGGATTGAACCTGGGACTTTCTGCATGCAAAGCAGGGGCTCTACTGGGGGAGCCAGATGCAAAAGAGGACAGGGCTGCTTCGCCTTTAATTGTTTGTGATGCTTGTCATGCAAAGAGCACCTGCTGAAATCCCACCTTCTGCACAACGCTTAAAGGTGCAGGAGCCCTGCCCTCTTCTGCGTCTGGCCACCCCAGCTGCATGCCTGAGCTATCCATGGCCCTTCTGCCTTGCAGAAATGTAGTGGCTGAGGCTTTTCCTGTTGCTGTTTCTCCATTCCAGGAAAAATGTCACCTGATAGAGCCCTGCATGTCAGGCCGCTGTTTATGGTACAGGAGCTGGCCAGCAAAAGAACAAGAGGTGCTCCCAAGCAGCCCACCCAGCAGAGATCCAGAGTGCTGAGGACAGTGAAGAATGTGCCCCATGGATGGCATTCAAGTGTTTGCAGGAACAGGCCCCAAAGGCTGGCACTAGAGAGTTAATCTCCTCATGCTGGGCTAGTTGAAACTGGCAAGACTCCTTCCCTTTCTCCCCCGCTGGGAGACCCTGCCAAGGCCGGCATCTTGCAAGCAGCACAGAAGAGGCTGTTGGTGCCCCCCATGCCATCTTCGGATTCCATTCTGTGCTTGGCTTTCCTGGAGCACAGCTGCCCAGACCTTGATAATTATGCAGGCGTAAAGGTGCCACAGACATTTTGGCCTGGAGCGGCCCCTCCTCACTCGGTGTGTTCCCCTATCAGCGCCTGCCCAGCAGCCTTCTGTGCCTTTGCCTCTCGTTCGGGCAATGGAGGGCCAGGAACAGCAGGACGGATGCTCGCAATAATTATCCAAGCAGCCCCTTCAAGTATAGCGCAACCATAGCAACAGACACATGTTCTGTCCCAGCCAGAGTCCGCAACCCAGCCAGGGAGAGATGCACAAAAATTAACCTCTTCGGGGCTCCCAATATCCAAAGTGCAGCGCTTTCTTGACCCTGAGAGGGCTTCTATGCTCCCCACCCTGGGGGAAAGCATGGGCAACCCAAAGGGGTACCACATTTTGCCATCCAAGGCAGCTACATTGCCTGATCCCAGAGGTGGATTTCCTGCAGTGACACAGATGATGCTGGGATGCAGCTCTTGCCCTTGCCCTGGGAAGGAATTTACAGTTTGGAAAGGGTGGGATAGACACGGAATACGCAGGTGAAGCGAACCCTGGTTCTTGCCTAACCTTCTACATTACAGGCTGGTACCCCTGTGATCCAGTTAGTAACACAGGGAGGATTGATTTCCCAAACTGTAAAAGTATTATCAGTGCTCCCCAACTTCCTTTTTGGGGCTGTTCTGGAAAAAAGTCTGATGTTAAAACTGGCATCTCCAAAGCATGGTAATGTGAGGCCTTTGCCTCACCAGAAAACCCCCTCAGTTACATGCAAGACACCCAAAATGCTTAGGCAGTTCCTTAAGGTTTTGGGTTCCTCCTCTATTGAAAACAAGACAATTATCCTTGAAAAACTGAGGACAGGATTGGCACCCGCTACAGCTGAGACAAGGTACGAGGCAGGAGGGTGCTGTCAAGTTCCCCACAGAGCCCTGGCAACAAGGGATGGAGCAAAAGAAACATCTTGGCTTTTGCTGCCCTCTGCTTTCACACAGCCCTGGGCACTCGGAATCAGGAATTCACATCCAGCCTCCAAAATTTCAGATCTGCCAGCCCTAGGTGTCCTTTTCACCAGCCAGACTTAAATGTTCTCTGTATTATGAGCCAGACTTAAATGTTTGCTATATGATGGTCAGGTTTTGTTTTTAGCTCATCCATAGAACTAGCCCATTTTAAATCGGCCTGTGAATGTAAGTTAACTAAGGATGCAATCCTATGCATGTTTAGACAGAAAATAAGTCCTACAACTCTTAGCATTCCCCAGCCAGCTTAGCTGGGAGTTGTAGGATTTTTTTCCTGTCTAAACATACATAGGATTGCACCCTAACACACACACATGAATGGCAGTTAAGACCCCACCCTCAGGGAAAGAGAGTGACCCCATCTGTGTGGTCTCAAGGACAGAATACTAAATTGGGTTCCAGTTTAGCCTCTGGCAACAGATAGTCTTGAGCAAACCTGCGGTCAGGTGGGGCTCAGTTTTCCATCTGTAAAATGGGAGAAATAATAACTGAGTGGTGCAGATAAATGAGGAATGGCCTCAAAAGCACTTCACAGTTTTTAATAAGATGGCATGTAAATTACAGCAGTTTTATGTTTTATGGTGAATGATGTTGTACATATGTCTTAGTGGTGTTTAATATATTTTCATATTTTAATATTTGTGACAACAGTCTAATGTTCTGGTAATTGCCCTTCACTTTAAATTAGTATTTCTAATGAGGATATGTTTTCTAATATGTAGTGGTAGAATAAAATGTGGTATAGGTATAAAATTGTTAAGATGTATGTTGTGTTGATATATATAATAATGATTAATTAAACAATACATTATTTTAAGCACCACTTAAGAGTGCTTGAAGAATTAGTAACAACAAGAAACCTGCAACTAAAGCATTAGCTGGTTGATTCAAATCAATATGTAAAATTCAGAACCTTGTCCCACAGTCCTTTTGGTCTCCCTGCCCACTCAAAACCCTGACCCACAATCCCTATTTCCAAACCTTCACTTGTAGAAGTTGCCGGGTCCAGACCCTATGTGAGCTCCTATATCGTCAATAATTGCATAGAAGAGGGGGGCGGGGGGAGGTAAAACACCCTGCTACACCAAATCCCATCACAAGACTGCAGTGCCAAATAAACCACATTGCATGGGATTTTCACTTTCCCTTTTTTAAAGGCACCGGGTTCCTCTCAGGTTGTATATCTGATGATCCTGCAGTCCTGTTTGCTTGTCCTTGAAAACATTCCTGGCACTGGGCCCTCCCTGAGGTTTTTTCTTCCAGGCAGGCAGATCTTTCACTTCCCTCAAAGGATGCAAGCTGTTTTGCCAACGTTTCTGCTGCTGACACCTTTCCCACTGAGCAGTTAGAATGCTTCTGAACATTCCATGGCATCATAGCAACTCAGCAGCGGAAGAGGCCAAAGCTGACACAGGAACAATGGGAACACTGCCACTGTTTTATTAATTAATTAATTCATTACATTTCTATATCCCAGCTAGCGAAAGCTCCCCTGGGCAGTTTGCAAACAAAGCTTAAAACCAAAAAATACAGTAACATAGTAAAACATAATATAAAACCATAAGTTTTAAACAGAATAAAACCAAAGTAGTAAGCAAGATAAAATCCAGCAGCAGTGCAAAGATCTAAAAACGTACTAAGGGTGCAATCCTATGCATGTTTAGGCAGAAAAAAGTCCTACAACTCCCAGCATTCTCCAGTCAACATGGCTGGCTGGGGCATTCTGGGAATTGTAGGACTTTTTTCCCCTCTAAGCTTGACTAGGATTGCATCCTAACACAATTTTTAAAACCGAAAGCCTAAGAAGCCTGGGAAAATAAAAAAAGTCTTCACCTCGTGCTGAAAAGACCACAATGTAGGTGCTACATGAGCCACTCTGGGGAAGGAATTCCACAACCAGGGTCCCAACACTGAAAAGGCCCCCTCCTAGAAGTCACCCGCCACATTTTACTGGATATGTTGCATGTTGCTCTTAAACTGTACCCCCTGTCAGAAATTGAAATCCCCCTACACAAGCAGCATCCCTTCCTTTTACTTTATTTCTCACACATCCCCAGAGCATCCCAGCAGCCTCCAGCTCTCTGGGGAGGCATTTGTTGTATTCCTTTACTGGGTAAAGTCCTGAACCCACTCATGAGGAACAATAGAAGGATTCTGCCTGTCGTATGGGGCAGCCGGTATGGCCAACAAATTGGAACAATTAACAAAACGGAGCCAGATGGACCCGGGGGAGGCGGGGTGAGGGGGCTTTGGGTTAAAACCTAAGCAAATGAAATAACAAAGCAGACAGAATCCTCCAAATGCTGCCAATTTTTAAACTAATTTCTAGCAAAGGGCCCTGCAGCTCCCCCATTCACGTTATGATGTTTGCCTGGCCGGGAGGCTCATCCCAATAGCATCTTTCCAGCCATCCTTGCACTGGTGTACCTCCTGTAGCAGGGAAGAGAGCAAGCTGAATGCGTGTGGTGTGCAGGCATATCCCACCCACGACGATGGCAATCTTAGGGCTGAGTGGCGCCAGAGCTCTGCTGCTGCCTGTCTTTTTGTTGTTGTTGTTTGAAGCCTTGATTGCGCAGTGAGTGTGGGCAACCGGGTGTCTGAATCACTCGTCACAAGCGCAAAGCGTCATTTGGCAACTCCAGTGCTTAACTCACCACATTAGAAGACAATAACTGGGTGCAAGGGATGGCAGGACTCGGGCACCTTTTGTCTTTAGGTAGGAGAGGGGATTTGGGCCAAGAGAGCTGATCTCGTAAGGGCAGAGGCAGCCTTTCCGTGAGCCAAGTAAGGTTGCCAACTGACGAGGGGGAAAAATCTACCTCACCTGCATTCAATGGCAGTTTCCTCTGTAGACATCAGCAGGACAGTGTTTCTCATTTCCATGCCATGAATAGTTTCACGGGCTGTTTTTTGGGTGGATCAAGCTGCTGTTAAAGGCGCAAGAGCAGGCCTGGTGGGTTTTTCCTGGTCAGGTGGAAATCTGACCTGGGCCACATATTTTGTCTGCAAACAAAGAGTGTGTGTGTGTGGGGGGGGCGGGATGAAGCATGACATCCTGTGCCCAAAGTCCTCCGTCCTCTCCTTTGAGTCGTGATTCCCGGCCTTCCTCAACTGCAGAACATTTAAGGGAGTCATTACTGCTGTTGAGAGCAACCAGCTCCAAAGCCAATGTGTGATATAGATATGTGCTGGACTACAGCTCCTGTCATCCCCAGCCAGCCATGGGCTGGGGGTGATGGGAGTTGTAGTCCAACCCATCTGGAGAGCACCAGGGTGGGGAAGGCGGATAGAAACACACTGATCTGAGTTTCTTGCTTTCGCCTAAGCATCCCCAGCTGATTAGAAGTATGCAGAACAATGTGCCTTTCAAAGACATCTCAAATGTACTGGAGGGATCCCTTCATCCCCTAAGAGACAGGTTGCCTAGAAAGGAGGGAATCCCATGGGATGCAGCGTTAGTAGTCACAGCAGCGCTGTGGTGTGAAAAGCTCCACCTGGTGAAGATGTGGTTTTATGCAAATTTATTTATATTTGATCAGTCAGTTAAAAGCTAGGCAATTAATTGCGTCCATTTAAAAAACACACAATAATCTGGTGATGGCTTCACTTTCTGAAAGATGGCAGCTGCACAGAGACATCAGTGTGGCTGGACAATCTGGGTAGAGGGGCCCAAGCCAGCCGCACCTTAAAGGTTGAATTGGGTACTGTATCTTTCAACCCACTTTGGATGCAGGAGGTGCAGGAGCAGCACCTTTGCCCACCTGCTGCTTCCCGCTGCTTTCGCCTGAGCCCTCCCTCTGCTGAGGCACACCTGGAGCTTTGCTGGCTGCAGCAGACGGGGGAAGGGGGCTGGGGAAAGGCTGCTGGAGGAATGAGCAGATGAAGCCAGGCCTGCCTGCCTGCCTCCTCTCCCAGCTCAAGGGTGGGAAGGCATAGGAGGACACCTCTAAGGCGCAAACTCTCCGTCCTGCTGCTTTGCAGTATCTGCAGAGAAGGAACGGAGACCCTCCCTGCCCAGTGGCTGCCTAAGTGGCACCTTAAAGTCAAGCCAAACACATTAATCCTGGGCCGGCATTCTTGGCATAAGTGTTTGCACCTGACAAAGCAGGCTCTGGCCCACTAAAGGTGCAGTCCTATGCGTGCTTTGCATGGTTGGCTGGGGGATGCTGGGAGGTGTCGGGCTTTTTTTCTGTCTAAACATACATAGGATAGAGCCCTAAAGCTTCGGCCACAGCCTGTTAGGCTTTAAGGTGTCGCAGGCCTCTTTGTTCTCTTGACTGCTCCTAGCCCTCTGGAGTTGGTACCGGCTCATGAAATTTTTGCTGCAGAGCCCAAACGGCACCTCCCTGCTCGAGCCAACACTTTAAAATGGGGTTGAACCTCTTTTAGCCCCAGGGCCGAATTCCATCTCTGAGAGCCTTTCGGGGACCATATTCCAGTGGTGGGAGGCCACAGCAAAAAGGAGAGGGCCAACCATACCAGTCTGTTTTAGCTTGAAGTTCTTACCATCAGGAAC
This sequence comes from Heloderma suspectum, assembly GCF_057233095.1. Classification (NCBI taxonomy): domain Eukaryota; kingdom Metazoa; phylum Chordata; class Lepidosauria; order Squamata; family Helodermatidae; genus Heloderma; species Heloderma suspectum. Next base: position 312,394,323 of record NC_139461.1, on the reverse strand, counting down.
AAAGCCTTAGGAGAGGTATTTCATCTTTCAATGGGGGAAAACTGCTCCAAGGGCAGGAAATCCCCAAACGGTCGGAGGAAGGGGTGGGGTCATCTGGAGAACTACAGAGGGCTGGACTGGAAGCCCGGGAGGTTCTGTGCTCCTGCTTTAAAAAGTCTTGCTGCACCATTCAGACGCCAGATCCTGCTGCCTTCACCTATTCCAGATTTCCCCAACCTGGTGCTGATCTGTTCCATCCTCATAGTGCTGCCTAGTGCAGGCTTCTTCCTAAGAATATAAGAACATAAGAAGAGCCCTGCTGGATCAGACCAAGGGTCCATCTAGTCCAGCATTCTGTTTACACAGTGGCCCACCAGCTGTCGATGGGAAACCCACAAGCAGGGCATGAGTGCAAGAGCACCCTCCCACCCATGTTCCCCAGCAACTGATGCACATAGGCTCACTGCCTCTGATACTGGATATAGCACGTAGCCATTGACCGTCTTCTCCTCCAGGAATCTGTCTAACCCTCTTTTAAAGCCATCCAAGTTTGTGGCCATCACTGCATCCTGTGGTAGTGAATTCCATAGTTCAGCTATGTGCTGTGTGAAGGAGGGGTTCCTTTTATCTGTCCTGAATCTCCCACCAGCCCCTTGATCATTTTAGTTTCCCTTTTCTGCGCTTTTTCCAGCTCTGCATTATCTTTTTTTAGGTGTGGTGACCAGAACTGTATGCAGTATTCCAAGTGTGGTCGCATCATAGGTTGTATAGGGGCAGTATGACATTGGCAGTTTTATTCTCAATTCCTTTCCTAATTAGGCCTAACATGGCGCTTGCCTTTTTCACAGCAGCCGCACACTGGGCTGGCGTCTTCATCGAGCTGTCCGCCACAGCCCCAAGCTCTCTTTCCTGGTCCTCTTGCTCCAGGATGGGCCTGTCCTGTCTGGAATCTCCATGGCCTGAGAGGTGTTCTGTTGCAGAGGAGGTACAGACATGCTGACTCCCAGGCATGGACATTGTGCACTATAGATTTAACTAGCATTACCCTGATAGCTTGGCTGAAGAATCCATTGTGCTTCTGGAAGGCACAGTCTGAAAAGCCACCAGCAACGGTGCTGAGGTTCTGGAACTGCCACAGAGGCACCAGATGCCATAGAATGTCCCTGCTGCCTCCTTGATTAAAGAAGGGTATTCCCTAACTCTGGGAAAACTTGCAAATGCCTGCCTGGTTATCAGCCAGCTAACCCATGAGGTTATCTTTGTCCTGGCCAATCAAATGTCCTGGTGGGGAAACTGGTCCAGTCCTGAAGCATCCTCACCTGCCAGCCAGGTCAAGCACTACCTGAGTAGTACTCATGATGATACCTTTTGTTTTGAATATTATACCAGACTATTCTGTATAGCCGGCTAGATGTAAATTAACTAAGAGGCAAGGTTAATTTCCCTGAAACTTCTATTCAGTTGCCAGAACCAAATGGTTGTTCCCTTTGTTTTAACCCATCCTGGGTCCAGCCTCTGAGCCAAATAGCTCTTTGTTCCCTTTGTTTCAAACCTTATAACTTCCTTAAAGCACAGGAAGGCCTTGTTCAATCCTTTGTTCCCAGGATCACAGAGGGGAACAGAAGGCTTAGTTTCCCTCCCTGTGAGTGGCTTGTTCTAGGGTTTCAGGGTGGTTTGTAAACCACCCCAGCCACCCACCCTTGCTAGGTTCAGACATCATGACAACCCGTGCCTGGCAAGGGTAATTATGTTAATTAGGCAGCTTGTGACCGGCACATGCGGGGTGCCACCATGGCTTATTTTCCCTCTGTGGTCATGCAAACCTGCCCTAAGAAGAGCCTGAG